>NC_084921.1:21260000-22510000 GCF_958298935.1 Phragmites australis | reverse complement strand
TCCCCGATCGTTAAAGCAAGGTGAGGACCAATCATTCTCCTTCCTTACCCCTGTTTGAGAACTTTATTGCCCGCACTTTTTTCCTCACAAATGGCATTGCCTTTTGCATGTCATGTCCCTACACCTCCCATCAAAACGGCAAGGTCGAACGCATTATTCGCTCCACCAACAACATAATATAATCCCTCCTGTTTTAGGCCAGTCTCCCCACCTACTTTTGGGTTGAGGCTCTTCACATCGCCACCTATCTCCTTAACCGTCTTCTCACCAAGATACTCCATTTCTCCCTTCTTCATGCTCTACGGAGTGCCTCCAACATATTCTCACCTCTGTGTTTGGCTCCAAGAGCTACCCCAACTTGTCCGCCACCAGCCATCACAAGTTGTCCCCTCGTTTCACCATGTGTGTTCCTTGGCTACTCTTCATATCACAAAGGTTACCAGTGTCTTGATCTTTTATCCAACTGGGTCATTATTTCCGACCACGTCACATTTTATGAGACATCATTTCCTTTTGCCGAGTTGAACCCCACATTGACTCCTGTTGCTTTTGATTTCTTATCGAACTATGAGTCCGTGCCAGCTCTTATTGGTCCGCCAAGTTCATTTTCCTATGTAGGTCTTGATGCTCTGACTCGTGTGCCGACCGTGGCGCTGTGTCACGCCCCTGCTACGACCCAACGTGGTGCACCTTCATGGTTGCACCCACTGTGTCCACAACGACACCATTTGCAGTTACCTTGCGTGCCGCATTGGGTGTCATGCCCAGCGACCCACCCTGGTGGATCTCCTTCCATCATGTCGCAGCCCGGGGGGAAGGGGGTAGGGGGCGCCCACCCTGGCTGCTGCGCCTCCTATGATGGCCGTTACTTCGGCCCCATCCTAACTTCCAGCCGGTGCAGTGCCTATACAGACACAATGGTGACACGAGGCAAACAAGGTTTTTGCCAACATGTCCAGTGCCTCAACTTGTATGTGACCGCTCTATCTCCGATCCCAAAGACGTACGGGTCTACCCTCGCTGATCCTCATTGGCAGACAGCCATGGATGAGGAGTTTACGGGTCTTCAGGCAAACCACACGTGGGATCTCGTTCCCCGTCCATCCTATGTAAACATTATGACTAGCAAGTGGATTTTTTGCCACAAGCTTAATTCCGATGGCACACTGGGTCGCTATAAAGCTCGCTGGGTTCTTCATGGCTTCACGCAACGTCTCGGTGTTGACATTGATGAGACCTTCAACACCATTGTGAAGCATGCCACAGTTCGCACTGTTCTGTCCTTGACATTGTCCCGGGATTAGCCTGTTCATCAGTTGGTTGTGAAGAACGTGTTCCTTCATGGCACCTTATCTAAGATGGTTTATTGTTCCCAGCTCACTGGTTTTGTGGACAGCTTGCGTCCTGATTATGTCTGTCGACTCAAGAAGTCTCTATGGTCTCAAGCAGGCACCTCGTACATGATACAACCGCTTTGCCTCCCACTTATTGAATCTCGGATTTGCTGAGGTCAGGTCTGAAACCTCTATTTGTTTATCGTCATGGCGCCGGCACTACTTGTTGCAACTGTATGTTGATGACATAGTGCTGATAGTTTCTTTAGATGCGTTATTCCGCTAGACAATTTCCGCACTCTAACAAGAATTTCCTATAAGGATTTCGGAGAACTTCATCATTTTTTAGGCGTCCCCGCAGCACCGTGCTGGTGGTCTCTTCCTCTTCTAGTGCAAAAGCATGTTGGATATTCTTGAGCATGCTGGCATATCCGACTACAAGCCTTGCAGCACATAGGTGGATATTCACTCGAAGGGAACCAACTCTGTTGGTCCTCCTGTAAGCGATCCCACAAAGTATCGCAGCCTCTCCGGTGTTCTTCAGTATCTCACATTCACTCAGTCGGATATTGCTTACGTTGTTCAGCAGGTCTGCCTTCATATGTATGATCCTAAGGAGCCTCATCTCACTATAGTGAAGCGCATCCTTCGGTACATCCGTGGCACTCTGGACCATGGTCTTCTCCTACATCGATCTTCGCCGACAGACCTTGTTGTGTACTCTGATGCTGACTAAGCTGAATGCCTAGATACATGCAAGTCCACATCGAGCTATAATGTATTCTTTGGCAACAACCTCATCTTCCGATCTTCCAAACGACAGAACACGCTGTCTCGTTCTAGTGCCAAGGCTGAGTACAGGGTTGTGGCCAACGCATTTGCTAAGATCTGTTGGTTGCGGCCGGCTTCTTTAGGAACTTCACGGTACTCTTCGTCGCGCCACTTTAGTCTACTGAGACATCATTAGTGTCATTTATCTCTCGATGAATCTAGTGCAACATCAGCGCATCAAACACATCAAGATCGATCTACATTTCGTTCGAGAGCATGTTGCCCTCGGTGATGTACTGGTAATTCATGTTCCGACTACATCGTAGTACACCGACATTTTCACCAAAGGACTGCCTAATTCCATCTTCACTGAAAATGCCCTTTTGGTTACCACATGCATTTACATTATGGTTTCACATTAGTCATATGTTCAAATTACTCGTGTTCACATTAGCCATGCATTCACATTAATCATTTGTTCACATTGGTCATGCATTCACATTAGCTTCGACTAGCTATATATATGTAACCTCTTGTGACTTATTTTAATCAATGAAAGTGCGCATGATTATCTCTGCTTACACGAACAATATATTATATGAGAAATAATGATCAAGTATAGTGCTAGAGACTCCACTAAGTCAAACAACGCATTATTTTGAAACAGAGGGAGTATTTCCCAAAATTCTAATCTATAGCTTTGTTATTCAAACTCTCTAATGCTAGAGGGCTGCATTTACCAATAGTTCACACTTGACACAGTGGCGACAAGGTGACAATTGATAATCATAGAATATTTTAACGGTTTTATATTTAAATAAAAGGGAAATCAAATTGCTGGTGAGCAAAATTAACATTTTTAAGAAAACTCAAATCTCTGAAGCTAAGTCTAAATCTATGGTGCTTGTACAAAACATATCAGTATATACTTTAGGGCATGAATAATGGTGCCACCACCTTTTAGCCGTCCCATAACATATCCACATCAGCAAAATCCTACATGGAGGAGAGAGAATACAGGTAGTTGCTTAGCTAAAAGATACCTTGTTTGATAACTAAAAGATCCTGTGAGGCCACAAGAGACATTTAAGAGAACGCACTGCATAGATTGATTCTTAAGTCTTCTCTAGGCTTGCGCGGAGGCTAAGTGACAACCTAAATGATGGCTTAAGAAAGCAACGAGAGGTCAGATAACAGAACCTACCGTAATTGATGATCTGCAACTAAAGGAAGTGAAGAAAATATGTACCAGGTATTGGATGGACAACAACGGACATTGTAGCTAACATGAAAATTCAACCTTATCTGTCTGTGCTACCAATTGCATGCCATATTTTTGACATTTGACAATCAATTTGTTCTTTAGATTAATAATTTTTTTATAACATTTAACAAATAGCGGAGTGACAGCCTCTTAAACTCCGCTATTCCCCAGGTCTGAAGCCTCGTTTGGATTTTGGGATATGAGAGGTGGGAAAGAGAAATGAGCATTTGAAATTCAATCCTAACCACTCATTTTCACCTTTCTATCATAACCCTCCATTCATTTCCCTTTCTCTATCACATCCCTCTTTTCCCAGTTGCCAACGAGGCCTGCGTGGAATTGCTCGTGATGAACAACACTGACCAACGAGTTGAGGTCATGTTGGGCACCTGAATAAACTCTCAAGCCCAAGACCTCTTCGGGAGCTCCAGAGCGACACCGCAACAGTGGTACCAAAAGGGGATGCTCAGAAGCGTACCAGGAGGCGGTTCCTCGAGGGCGGCGCCGAGGCCGCCGGACGGAGACTCCTCCCTCTGCGGCACGGTTGACGGCGACCCGGCACCCTGGGGGCCGCCGCCTCCGTCGACGGCGGCGCAGCGGAGGCGCCGGCGCCGTCGCCGGCCGCGTTGGGGCTCAGCCGCCGCGGCAGCGAAAGATAGCAGGGGCAGGTTGGGCGGGCGAGGGAGCGGCCGGCTGTGGAGGAGGAGGACGCCGCCGAGCTGAAGCTGCGGCGGTGGGTGCGAGAGCAGCGCCCCCGCGCTTCCCATCCGTGCCCGTCTGCTGCTCGCCGCTCGCTGGTGCGCTGCTTGGAGGAGGCGAGCAGGGGGAGGCGGATAGACGATAATTATCTCGCTCGCGTGTTTGCTCTTTGCTGGTGACTGTTGGTGTCGCGCTTCGCTTCTCTCCTCGCCTCTCTCTCTGCCGTGTTGGGCTTCGAGGGCCACACGACGCGGGTGAGCAGTGGCAGAATTGTGCAGTGACACACGCTTCGGCTTCGAGCCGCGCACCTCAAGAAAATCTACCGTGTGGTGGGCTCCACACTGCGAAGTGGGGACTTTTGTTGAGTACATTTAAGATCATCTCCAACCATATTTCTTTCATTTTATTCCCTTCTTGATTCCTTTTCTCATTCTCATTCCCTTTATTTTCTCTAATCTCCAACAGCTTCCCCTCGAGGGGAATCGTGAAGGGAAAGGAGAGAGAATCCCGTCCTGAAGGGAATGACCCTGGGAATCCCGTCGTGACGGGAACCGTGAAGGGAAACCGTTGGAACGCTGAAGGGAACAAAAATCCCGTCGTGAAGGGATTTTAGTCCCTGAATGGAAACCGTTGGGGATGATCCAAGTGGGCTGTATCTGTATCCCAAAGTTTGATTTTTTAATATTTATTTTAGTATTTGCAAAACTAGATATTTTTTAAAAAATTGAACATCTAACCTATTGTCATTAGTTGAAAAAGGTGGCAATCAAGTATTGTCCATCTAACGGATGACACCATGTAGGGTCACAGTCAAATAACATTAAATTAAATAGCTGCACTGATATGGTTGCCACGACAATGTATTACGAGTTAGATTGGCAATGTTGTCCTTCCAACGAGTTATAGGACCATATGCATGCGTGACTAGGCTCATTAGAAAATGTGTCGCATGTTGAATAGATGATAACTTTTACTATATAAAGCACCGCGTCGCGTCTGAGGGGTCTCACTTGGTTGTTTTTTGCTGCTAGCGCCCAGAGAAGAGAGAGTAGTGAAGAGAGATCAGGGAGCAGGAGGGGATGGGAGGGAAGGGAGAAAGAAACGGCGAAGCCTTGTCCAATTCAAAGGTAAATATTTTTTATTTGTTTTTTTACAAACCACTTAGGGTAGCCCCTACATCTAGGTTTAAATATAGTTTAGAATTTAGATCTAGGTTTAGACATAGTTTAGTAATGAGATATAGGTTTAGACATAGCATAGCAAATAGATGTAGGATTTCGTGATATTAGACGTAGTGTTGTTGGATTTAATTTTTTTTAGTAATGTAGAGTAAATGTTGGGTCTAGTTTTTTAGGATTATTGCATTGTTAGATGTAGATTTGCATAATAGCTTTACATATATGTTTTTTTTATGTTCCGTTGTTGTAAATGTAGTAAATATAGTTGTCGGTACCCAAAATAATAGTAGAATTTTTTGTCGATCGTTGGTAGATATGTCGAATAAGTGACAATTTAGGATTTTTTTATAAGAACAGTGAAATTTGTTATGGTCCAGAAGGGACAGTGTTGTCGGTGTTTAAGTCAATGGAGAAGGGTATATTGAGACCGATGCATAAGATTGTTGGACATTTGTACTACTAGTTAATGCGGGGTTTCAAAATAAACCGCGAGGTCCAAGATATGACTATGAGCATTGTGGGCAACCGTATGACTAATGGTATGTACTGGGAGGTATACCCGCTTAGGAAAAATCCGGTTTGGAGGAGGTATCTACATGATGTGGTTCATAGAGGTTGGGCACTTATATTACTTGTGCAATGGAAGAACAAGGAGGGAGTTGGGGAGATGCACGGTGGAGGGCATGTGGAGGAGGAGGCAGGTGATGAGGTAGTGGAAGAAGTGGTTGGCAAACCAGATATTGGGTAGTCATCATCCATTCTGATTGAACCAACAGGTAAGGCAAACAAGAGGGAACACATCCCTGATTTAATTGAACAGATGGAGCAGAATGATCGGGAGGCCGAGGAAGCTCCTGAATATGACATGTTGGATGATGAGGATGATACTTTTGTCCCTGAGGACCGGAACAATCTAAATTTTAACAACCTAGTTGTGAATGAAGGGAACCACGTGGCGTTGGAGTATACTCAGAATGAGGTGACCAAGGCGGTTTCATGTCATGTCCCAAAACGCTAATCATGTGATTAAGCATTCATAATTATCGTGACACGATGTTTATACATATTCGTTTGATAAATTAGCTTTAAAACGCATTTCAAAAGTTATGCGTTTTGAACCTTCACGTATTTCCCCAACATATATGTGAGTATTTGAAAGTGAAAATAGCTTAGAAGCTAGTTAGGAAAGACCTCATAGATATTAGAAAAGAAAAAGAATAAGAAAAAAGAAAAGAAAAGACATGAAGACTTTCAGCATCAAACCGCTCCTGCGATCTGACCGGGGCTCCCCACGGTCTGACCTCCAGCCCACATAGACTCCCTTAAATGGTCGATTGTCTCTCTCCCTCACTCTCTCTTCTCTTGTTGCCTCTCTCATTCTCTTACCTTGCCAAAACCCTAGAGAAAGGGTGTGATCCGTTCGTCGCATTTGAAGGCTGGAGATTGAATGTGGGAACTCCCCCGAGCTTCTTTCCCCTTTCCTCCCCGCCGAAAGGGTTTCCTCGCCGTTTCTTCTACCATGAGACCAATCACCCTCCAGAAGTCCAATTGGTGGATTGAGGCTTCCCCGAAGAATTCCGATCTAAGACAAACTTCATCTACACTGAGGTAAACATCCCCCTACCATTTTCTCATCGATTCTTAGCTCTAGCCGACTGCCATTTTGATTTGGACCGGAAAACCCTAAGAAAGTTAGGTCTAGGTCTCGTTTTGGGGGTTTTACGTGTTCGAACCATGCATGTCGTTCGAACGACCACGTAAAATGTTTTCTTAGTCTTGTGGAGTACTTTGGTGCCCTTCGTCGCCGAAGGTTTCGCTGGAGTTCTCGTCGGCGACCAGGCAAACGTGTTGCCGGTAGATTTTGGTGGTCTAACCGCTAGACGATGATTTGACCACCGACATACCGTCGGTCTGACCGCCAGGCACTAAAACTTTCTACAAGCTAGCGGTCAGACTGCCACTTCCACTTCAGTCTGACCGCCAACCATTCAAGGCTATGTGTACTTAAGTTCCTATGTCCAGGGTTTCAAAATTTGAAACCTTAATCTTTTGGCGGTCTTTTGCAAATATTTTTGAAACATGGCGCTTTATTAATATTCAAGCATGCATCATATGGATACTTTCCATTGTTTGATTATTTATGCAGTGTATTCTTGATTCATTTAGAGAGTGTTACGCCGACGGTCTAAGCGAGTGAAGGCGCCGCCAATCTACTGGAGTTCTGTGAGTGTTACACCGGGAGTATCAGCCAACCGTCAGAGCAACAAGGCAAGTATCAAAGCATATTGCACCCTTTGGTTTGAATTGAATGGAGTCTAAATTGATAAGTTATCGCTTATATATGTTTGCATGTTTAGCGATGTCGATGTCAAGTTTATATGGATAGAACCTATATTGATTTGCATTATCTCTACTTTGAGTTGTTGATGATCCATATCCTTGTAGCCTTGATAACCTTGTTGGTGTCTAATTTACGAGTTATTCAAAATGCTTAGCAATGCTTAGATCCTCGGTAGAAGATGAGCAATGGTTCAGCCGTTGTTCGCGAGCTTATGGCTTACTTGTTGTTTACAAACACAATGACCACGATGTGGGTTGTATGAGATGTGAGAATGAGACGAGATGTGGATGGTGCTAGGGGTATCGCACCGGAGGAGTTCCTCAATGTAGTTCGGAAGAGAAACCTGAATGCCATAGACCGCTTGCATCATTTAAGCATCGTCTGTTGTTGTAGTTGGCTCTAACACTTTTCGTACTAATCACATGTTGATCTAATGATATGATAAGCCGAATACCTCTGTAGTTGTGATCATTTAGGCTTACACATCGACGGTGTGAGCAGCCGGACTTATAGAGGCACTTGTGGTTGCTCCGGGAGTTAACCTAAGTGGGCTCCGCACCGAGCGATGTCTGATTCAAATGGTTGAGGCTAATTGGGAAAAATTGATATGAGTACAGGTGCTCACACATCAGTGTTAAGGTTGCTTACGCATGTGAATTTACTTAACCTTGTGACCTACTCCTTTCTAATGACTCGATGCATAATCCTTGGAGTTGGGTTATTATATGTATCTATTATGGATTACGTCTTGCGAGTACCTTCGTACTCACGCTGCTCTTTCAGGTTCTATTGGTGAGGAGGAACTCGTGTTTGGCTACTTTACGCCCACCGATGTAGGTGATGGGAATGAGTAGTGCAAATTACTCGTGTGGCGAGGTTTTTGGGTGGAACCTAAGGGCATATGGCTTCATCTAGCTTTTGTTGGTTCATAAATGTTAATCTTCCACTGCATAGTTTCTAGTTTTGGCTAGGAGGTGAGATTTTGTTTAGTCTTCCTAGCTTCCTTTTAACATAAATTATCGTAAATGGTTAATAACTTCAAACTTGTAATATAATCTTAATTGCTTGCTCTTTCTTAAGTTTTGTTGTGATGTCTATGTTGGAAAGGCATGTGTTCCGATATTGGGCACAAAACATGTACCAGGACTATCAGGATAGTATTCCGGTTAATCATCGGGTTGTGATTAAGTGATTGATCATCCTAATGATTAATTGGAATACTATTTGGTGAGTTCCTCACAGCGTGGTATGAGAGCATGGTTTAATGAAGTAGCCTAAAAATACTTAAGACGTGGGTTAGTAACGTGTGTCAACATCACTAAGCAACCCTCTAAGTTTCTTTTTACCTCTTCACGCTAATATGTATAAATTTGCCACATTATGCCCCAAGTATAATGAATGTTGTTTGCGGCATTGAGTGTTTATTTCCACATGGTAATGTCTTTATGGATCTTATTGCATCGATGAGAAAGGTAAGGAACGCATCCCGATGGTGGTTAATATCAGGGGCTCAACCAGTGCGAGGTAGGGACCTGGTCCGTACGACGATGGTACAGAAAGTGAATATGTTAGCAATAATGTATGAACATCAACATAAGATGTAGCTACTGTTGTCTACCCATATGGGGATTACATATGATGTCTTGTAAGACGATGGTACAGGAAGTGAATACGTTGGTAGCAATATATGAAATATCGCTTGTGCGGCAAGATGCACAAGTACTATTCGTGCGGGGAAGAAAAAGTTAGCGAAGGGTGATGATTGATAGTTATTGTATATATAAATGCTTGTGATCTTGATGTTTCTTGTGGAGAGACGCGCTCGAGAGAGAAACGTGTAGATAGGAATCGAGCATGCCTTCATTTTTCTGTCACTTATGCATGCATTTTTCCAAATATACGATATTTTGGGATTCAAGCAAGTGATGTTCGGCTAATGCTATCATGACATGTTGAAATTTGACCTTTCCCTCTTTCATCTTGTTGCCACAGCAGGATGTGAACCCGCCAACATCTCTTAGATCTTTTCGAGAGTTCTAATGAGAACAATCATACACCACCTCCGCAGTCGAGTATGGTGAATGTCCCAATAGAAATAGAACAAAACCGTCAAGCTCAGACGACGCTCCTTGAAGCTCTCGTGCGCAATACAGCCCCTCACATAGGAGGTGGGGTTGGACGTCACAATGACTTCGCCGACTTCCTCCAGACTCAACCGCCCACCTTCACGCGGGCGAATGATCCTCTTAATGCTGACCACTAGCTCCGAACCATCAAGCAGAAGCTCGCGCTTCTCCGTGTGAGGACCATGCGAAGGTTCTTTTCGCTGCCCATCAACTTCAGGTCGTTGTTGGCGCATGGTGGACCAACTACCTCGTCATACATGCTGTCGATGACACAGAAACCGGGGGTCCCCGAGTCCCGAGGCTAGAACAGCAGAGTGCCACGTGGCGCCCTCCCTCGCGGGTTATCTCCCCGAAGTCCGAGAAGACCAAGTTCCGGGAGAGGGTGCTTAGGGCCACGAACAGTGGTCCCCGAGTACCCGAGCTCCCCGATGACCCGAGAAGACCAAGTACTGGGAAGAGAGTGCTCGGGGCTGCAAACAGTGGCCTCCGAGCACTCGGTTCCCTGAGGATCCAAAAAGCCAAGTTCCAGGAGAGAGTGCTCGGGGCCGTGAACCGTGGCCCTTGAGTACTCGGTTCCCCGAGGACCCGCATAGTCAGTTTCGGGAGAGAGTGCTCGGGGCTGGGAACAGTGGCCCCCGAGCACTCGGTTCCTCGAGGACCAAGAGAGGGCATATCCGGGAAAGAATGCTCGGGTCTACGAACAGTGGCCCCCGAGCACTCGGTTCCCCGAGGGCCTGAGAAGTCCTTCGCCGGTGGCCCCCACAGAGGCCCAGCGGTGAGGTGTCAACTGGTGAGAGGCCCGATGCCGCATTTAAGAGGGCGCATGGCCTGTCACTTCCAACTGCTCCCCCCACTTTTGCTGTCAGTCCCTGCCACGGCCTGGTAGGGAGGCGTGGGGACATTTAATGCATGGGTCCCATCGCGCGTCATCCGGCGCACCTCGGGATAACGTCGCAGAGCTCGAGGTGCCCCGCTTGCCGCCCTGCTGTGTTAGACCTGCTCTGACCGGGCGGGCACGCTGGGCTGCTCGGTGGCTGCCCGGTGGGCCCTCCCTGCGGCGCCCGTTGAAAAGTGGCATGATGACGAACAAGACCGAACGGGGCGCATTTTCAACCCTCCCCGTCACCTCGTGCAGCAGCCCATGATGGTTGCTTTCCATTTATGACGCATTGGAACTCGCGCCATCCTTTCTGGGCACGCTACCGCCCCGGCGGGTACATAAGCGGGGCGGACTCCCCGGAGAAAGACCAGTTAAGTTGAAGATGAAGACAACAGAGGACGAACACCGAAGCATAGATCAGCCGAAGAACAAGGAGCACGAAGCTCTAAACTAGACAAATATTCTTGTAACTCAGCAGATACTCAGAGAGACATTCTCAGAGCATTTATAGTATACACACAGGAGTAGGGTGTTATGCTCAGTGCGGCCCGAACCTGTCTAAAAATCCCCTTAGTATTTACTACTTCTTGCATTCGATCATTCCATTCCACCTGCATCCCATTTATTTCACCTACGAAGCGGATTCAGAATCATCCCCCCGGCCGAATCTCAAAGGGGGTCCCTCTGGATCCCCGCTTGAGGAGTTCACTCTCCGACACATGCCGTCAACCATCGGGTGTCTTGGATGGAGTTCCGCCTAGCCTTCCATGATTACCATATTCCCAAGGAGATTATAGAGATCAAAGGCGGAAGTTTCTGGACCTCAAGCAGGGAGGCAGGTCAGTGATGGAGTATGTGTAGGTGTTCAACCACCTTGTACAGTATGCGTCAGAAGAGGTTAACATTGACGAGTAGAAGCAATACCGCTTTGTGAACGAGCTCTCTTCCAAGATGCAAGACCACTTGTCGGCTCATGAGTTCGCCAAATTCAATAAGTTGGTGAGCACTTCCCTCACTGTCGAGTTCAAACTGAAGAACCACTAGGAGGAGAAGAAGCGCAAGAGGGTTTTGTCGCCTTCCATGGGCGGGAGATCTCAACATACATGGATGGAGAGTCAACCTCCTCCATCTCACATGTCAACTTCGACTGGTCCATGACAAATGTGAATAGTGCGGTGTCCATCCTTCTCCGCTCTACAAGGACAGCCTCCAAGATTAACCGGTTCTCAAGAAAGTGTGACAAGTGGCCCTAACGGCCCGTGTTACAATTGTGGGCGCATCGGGCACTTTGCGTGGGAATATCCTTTCCCAAAACCCAGAGCCGTGGTGACCGTCCCAAGGCCACCACTACCTGCGCCCCCCTCTCATCAAGTCTTGAAGGATGCGCATGTCCCCAAGCACGGTCATCAACTCACCACAGAGGAAGTTCACGAGGGTGCCAATGTGTTGATGGGTATGTTACTTGTGAAGTCTAATTCCGTCATCGTTCCTACAATCGTTCTTTTTTATTCTGGGACTTCTCACTCTTTCATAACGAGAAGTTATGCTCAGTGTCACGAGCTGAAAGTTAGCGCTACCACTACACCTTATCTCATAGAAGCACCCGGAGCCAGTATATTTATTAATCAATATGTGTCAAAAGCATCGATTATTATCAACGAGATATCCTTCCTTGCAAATTTGTTGGTAATTAACTCCAAAGGGATAGACATTATATTAGGGATGAATTGGCTCACCAAGAATAAGGCTGTCATTGATTGTGCTCAATGGACCATCACCCTTAATAGTCTGTCCAACACCCAAAATTCATTGAAGCTTAAGGACATCAATCCTTATCTTTATGCCTTGAAGGTTGTCATAGCCATGGATCTCCTGAACATTCTCATTGTGTATAGGTTTCCTGATGTCTTCCCAGAAGAACTGCCAGGAATGCCACCCAACCAAGTAGTAGAATTCTCTATTGATCTTTTGCCCGGGACGGCCCCCATTTTTAAGAGGTCTTATAAGATGCCTCCAAATAAGTTAGTGGAGTTGAAGAAGTAGATTTAGGAGTTGCTCTTAAAGGGTTTCATTCGTCCGAGCTCCTCATCCTGGGGATGCCTGACGCTCTTTATAAAGAAAAATGACCAAACTCTTCAGATGTGTGTTGATTGCCATTCGTTGAATGAGGTCACTATCAAGAACAAGTATCCAATTCCTTAGATTGATATTCTGTTCGATCAATTGACCGATGCTCGGGTCTTTTCCAAGATTGACTTGAGGTTGGGCTTTCACCAAATAAAGGTCCGATCGGAGAATATTCCAAAGACGGCTTTCTCTAACTGTTATAGGCTTTTGTGAGTTCACCGTGATGTCCTTTGGCCTTACCAATGCACTGGCGTTCTTCATTTACTTGATGAACACGGTCTTTATGGAGGAACTCGACAAATTTATCGTGGTTTTCATCGATGATATTCTCATATTCTCTAATACTGAAGAAGAACATTCTGAGCATCTCCGTGTTGTTCTTGGTCGACTTCAAGATCACAAACTATATGTAAAGTTCAGCAAGTGCGAGTTCTGACTCAAGGAGATCGCTTTTCTAGGACATGTTTTATCAGAGAGTAGTGTTGCCGTTGATTCGAGCAAAGTGCAAGAAGTCCTCAATTAGGTTCAACCCAAGAATGTTACCGATATCTGGAGTTTTCTCGGACTTGTGAGTTATTACCACCGGTTCATTGAGAACTTCTCTAAGATTACCAAGCTAATGACTAAGCTATTGAAGCAAGGAAGTATGCTTGAGTGGTCGAGTGAATGTGAGTCAGCTTTCCAAATTTTGAAGAAAGTACTCACGATCGCTCTCGTTTTTGCTCAATCGGAAGTGGACAAGGGTTTTGACGTCTATTGCGATGCTTCCCGCATAGGCCTCGGATGTGTCCTCATGCAAGAAGGCTGGGTTGTTGCTTACGCCTCACGCCAGTTGAAGCGCCATGAGGAGAAGTACCCAACTCATGACTTAGAGCTTGTGGTAGTTATGCACGCTCTGAATATTTGGCGCCACTATCTGCTAGAAAATCTATGACGTATCTATACGGACCACAAAAGTCTCAAATACATCTTCACTCAAGCTGATCTAAACATGAGACAGAGAAGATGACCCGAGCTAATCAATGGCTATGAGTTAGAAGCTCACTATCATCCCGGCAAGGTGAATGTGGTTGCTAACGCACTAAGTCAAAAGGCTCGATGAAATTTTCTTATCGTCAAGCCCGGAAATACCACACTTTGTGATGAATTTCGAAGGCTGAGACTTGAAATAGTCCTAGAGGGATTTCTTGCAAACTTAGATATCAAATCCACCCTCCTGGATCAAATCAAAGAAGCTCAAAAGGATGACAAGGGCATGGACCGAATCCGAGAGAAAATGAAGGAAGGTAATGCCACATGTTTTTATGAGGATGATCAGGGTATTTGTGGTTTGGGATGAGACTAGTGGTTCCAAAGGTTGATACAATGAGGAAGAAAATTCTGGATGAAGTTCATGATTCTTTGTTGTCTACTCATCTGAGAAGTACCAAGATGTACCAAGACCTCAAGATAAGGTTTTGGTGGACTCGCATGAAGCGAGAAATCGCTCCATATGTTGCGGAGTGTGATGTCTACCAAAGAGTAAAGGTCGAGCACCTTACGCCGGTCGGTATGCTCCAACCTTTGCCTATTCTCTCCTGGAAGTGGGAGGGGATCAGAATGGACTTTATTACTAGATTTCTGAAGGCCTCTCATGGATATGACTCAATTTGGGTCATTGTGGACTAGTTGACAAAATCCGCTCATTTCTTTCCTGTCAAGATCATGTATTTGGTTAAGCAATATGTGGAGTTATACCTCACTTGAATTGTTTGCCTTCATGGGATTCTGAAGAAGATCATCTCTGATCGAGGCACTTAGTTTATCTCATATTTCTGGAGGAGGCTTCATGAAGCTATGGGAACCGAGCTCTTCCATAGTACCGCTTACCACCCTCAGACTGATGGTCAAACTGAGAGGGTGAATCAAATCTTAGAAGATATATTGCAGGCTTGTGTTCTCACCTATGGGAAGAAGTGGGAGATTTGCTTGCTATTTACAAAGTTCTCCTACAACAATAGCTACAAGTTAAGCATTGAAATGTTATCGTTTGAAGCTCTCGATGGTCGTAGATGCTGAATGCTACTGAATTGGTCTGTATCTGGTAAAAGGGCTTTTTTGGGCTCAAATTTGGTCAAAGTGGTAAAAGAACATATTCTAAATAGTTGGAAGTGTCTCCACATGGCTTAGTCCTGACAGAAGAGCTATACGGACTACCACCGGTGAGAACTTGTGTTTGATATTGGGGAATTTATATAACTCAAGGTATCGCCTCTCAAAGGGGTTCGATGTTTTCAAGCCCGAGGGAAGTTGGCGCCTCGTTATGTAGGGCCTTTTCAAATCATTGCTTGGTATGGAGAGGTGGACTATCAATTGGACCTAAATTCATCCCTCTCTGCTATCCATAGTTTAGACTCGGGTTTAGCTTAGATTATTCTGATTTAGACAGCTTCGCCGTTTATCGGTTTGTTAAACCTCAACTCGAGTACTTCATTGGTAATCAACAATATTCAGATTGCATCTACCTGTTCTTGCTTGTGTTCTCGATTTGTTGGCAGAAAAAGCCTTATTAGCGAGGTCAACCACGTCTTGGTATGGTTGATAACCACAGAGTAGTGGTGTAGTGGTTGCGAGAGTTCTTGATCAGTTCTGATCGAAGCCATTGGATCATCAACGTCGAAGCTCCACTAAATCGACTTATCATATTACCTACGGAAGATTGGGTATCCCCGCATCAAGTGGTAAGCTTTGGTTGCCTGTTAGGTAATCTTAGTTATCCCCTTTGTTTAGTTTTGTTCCATTACCTAAAGTCCAAAAAATTGCCCCACAAAAAGATTTAAATCATAGTTATTCCGCTGTCCAAACCACTTTGTGCCCTTCGCAATTTTGTTTTTAGTTCTCTGAGTTTGAGTCCATCGTCGGTGTCTTTGTTGCTAGTCATGTTATCATGTCCTATTTTTCTAGCATAGAGTCCGTGTCTGTTATAGCCAAGTAGTCACTCCGACCACCCACTCGGGGTCTGACCAGTCACTACGATGGTTCTAACCAGTCACTCCGACCATCCACTCGGGGTCCAACCATCTAGTCACTGCGACCATTCACTCGGATTCCGACCAGTCACTCCGACCACCCTCTCGGGGTTCGACCATCTAGTCATCATGACCACTTAGTCGGAATCGCCAACCTTCTCGAATCCAACCACCATAGCTGAAACAGAGGTAGCCAAAGTTCAAAGAGAGAGAGAGAGGGAGTTTGTGATCCACGTACCTTTATACCCCTGCTCTCCAGAAAAAGTTTGTAACCCACGTACTTCACTGGTCTTAGAAAAGGCAGTAGAAGATTTTTGAGTTTGTGTCACATTCGCAAAAAGAATCAAGAAGCAAAGAGCTTCAAAAAAAAGAGAGAGAAAAATCAGTCTACATTGCGAATTTTTGTTCCTTTGTGCTTGTGTCTGTTATAGTTTCCGGCTTGCCTGAGCTAGTTCTAGGAACATGTTCGGGCTAGCAATTATGATGAGTACTGTAGACTCTTATTCAATTTTACTAATCTGATTTCAATTATTGCTATTCCTTGCTACTAAATACTGCATGTCCAAGCTACACCTTCTCCCGATCAGAACGATTTCTTCCCTTGCAACTACCTCACTCGCACCCGATAAGGTATTACGAATCAGTCACCGGTTGTGCCAACTGCTGTGATTGGTAAGAACACTTGCAAGAGCGTAGTAAGATGCTTGAGAGTGTGTGACTCCACTTTACTTTCCACCACCTAGTAGTCAATAGGGATAATATTTTTTGTTATCTTCTGTCTGCTACTAACCAACCATGGCAGGTGAAATATCGGATGTGACGGAGTGTGTTTTAAGGGAAGAACTCACAATGTTGTTAGATGATCATCGATAAACTATTAATGACAATATTGACAAGAAGCTTGTGGGAACCAATATCGTATTGCAGCGACTCAATGAAAGCATTGCAATACTCAATACACGCTTTGATCAATTAGTTAATCCACCAACGAACAATGGTCGAGTGGATCCTCATGGTGCAACTCATTAATAAGAGGAGTCCGCTGCGAATGATGAAATTTTGAGGCAAGAAAATGACGCATTTGATGAACGACAAAGGAACCGATTGAACTTCAACCATCAAGGTATAAGAGGTAATAATTTTTAGCAACATAACCCACACATTGTTAATGATCCATTTACTAAGGTTAAGTTTACTATACTATCTTTTGAGGGTGCTCATGTTGTTGAAAGGTATTTAGATTAGGAGATGATAGTAAGAAATTGCATAGAGTTCCTGAAGTGCATAGAGTTAGGCAAGCGACTAGTGAATTTAAAACTTTTGTAATCATCAGGTGGAACAGGGTATACATTGACAGATTAGCACCTACTACATGAAATGCTTTAAAGGTTGCTATGTGCAACAGATTTGCTCCACTTTCTTTTAAACGTGATTTGCATAAGAAATTGCAGCGTTTAAACTAAGGTGATAGTTATGAGAGAAGAGTATTATCAGGAGCTACAAATTAGTATGCTGCATTGTCACACCCGGTTTTAACGGCCAAAACCAGATGCGGCTTATGTGTGCCCAGGATGTTCAACACACATAAGGATGTCACAGGTGAAGTAACAAAAGCAATACTTTTATTAAATAACGTTAAACTCTTACAACAATCGACATATATTATCTTCTATGAAGATATCTGTAGCGGAACAGAAGCACTAGTGCCCAACAACACCGCAGGCAACCGACCGGGAGACACGCGCCTAGAACGTTACAACCTCGTCTTGATAGTCTTCAACATTTTCACTCACTGAGCAGCAGCATACATGTCGCATTGTATAGGGAAAATAGCAAGTGTGAGCATATAGAGTACTCAGCAAGTGGGGGAAAGATAACAATATGCAGGCTTATATAAAAAATAGGCTAACAAATGGTATATTTGCGTAAATGCGAGTAATGAAATCATATTTGGACTCAAAAGCGTTAAGCAATTATTAAGAGAATGTAACCCATACAGTTAAACATGTAGCATACAAGGCTCCTCACCTTGCATACCATAACCATCTAGTACTCTTTGTACTATAACCAAAACCATCTAGTACTCCTTGTACCAGAACCATAACCACAACTATCTAGTACTCCATGTACCAGAACCATAACC
This sequence comes from Phragmites australis, assembly GCF_958298935.1. Classification (NCBI taxonomy): domain Eukaryota; kingdom Viridiplantae; phylum Streptophyta; class Magnoliopsida; order Poales; family Poaceae; genus Phragmites; species Phragmites australis. Next base: position 22,492,129 of record NC_084921.1, on the reverse strand, counting down.
ACAACCAAACTCATAACCACAACCCACTAATCATGTGAGGATCCAAGTCTCTCATAACCGTGAGCACGGCTGTGAGGTTATCCAGCTTTCCCCACGAGTCAGTGAATTTCATGTTGCCGTGTTCACAAAACACTTAACACACGCCAGTGGTGTACCGCCAAGAATCACTGTATGACACTTTCCACTAACCAGAGACTAATCCAGTATGTGAATGCCCACTAGGTTTCACCGCCAGGCTTTATACAAGCTAAGCTCCTACCCAGAAGCCCCCTTTTGTGCTGACCCAACACACACTGGATAGACTCTAATCATTATGTCACGCCTTACCCATATTAGCCTCGTGGTTGTTACGTTACTTCTTGGGTTGTCGCTCCACGAACCGGTCCTTACTTAGGTTACTTGAGCAAACACTAAACCAACATCATAACCACGACAACCATCAAAACTACTTTGCTCAAGGCCTAAGGTTCCATGTTGCTAGACCATTAACACATTAACGACCATTGTTGCATATGTTCATTAGTCAAGACTATGACACTTCTTAACATCCCAAAAGCATGGCTAAGCAATCTACCCATAAAAGACACTTAACCATAAACCATCTAGGTTCCAAGGGATGATAGGGGAAAATCTAGGGAAAACCCTAACATAGGTGACTACCCATCATATTGACACTGCATGCAATTTTATAAAATAAAATATTTAAAAACATAGGTTCAATATGATCAAAGACACTTGCCTTATTCCCAATGCTGCTCAGTGTTGTCGAAATCTTGGTCTTGAAATCCCACGAACTGCTCCAGAACGTTATCGACTAATCGCGAGAACTATCGACAAACAACATAAAGGAAAATACTAAGAATAACATACCAAATATCATCAAAACACTTTAAAAACACTATGGTTGGATAGGGATGATTTTAGAAACATTTAGACGCAAGAATCACCTAAATCGAAGTTAAGATAAAAAGAGAATAGCTTTCAGGAGATGGATTAGACTGAAAAGGAAATGCTGATTTTTCCGGAACTATCTTCCTATGGGAAAGGCATTATTGTGCAATCACTGTGTCAGGCTTGACAACATCCTTATGCAAGATTCAAGAAGTGTAGGGCAGACTAGACTTTACTGACTAGACTAAGGAGAATGATGTGGCGCTGACTTGGCATGCTATGCAAGTACCATCTTGGATTAAAGAAGGGATACGTGGAGATCTAGTCTCGAACACCTATGATGGATCAAAAAGGCCGAAGATTGCTCTTCTAGGTTAAGGGTATTACTGGTGACTCTACATAGCGGTGGTGGTTCGGGTTTCATTGGAGATGGCGATCGGGCATGTGGTCACTGACATCGACGTCGGCTTCAATGATGTTTCAGTGAAACGAGGGAAGCATGGCGTAGAACGCGGAAACACCAACTTAGCTATATGGTTCGTTTTGGAAGGGGTCATCCGAGGTAGCGGTAAAACAGCGATGACTGCTTCTAGGTTTGGTGGTGACCGCGAACAGATGCAAGAATGAAGACACTTGTGTTCTAGGAGATTGGCTATGAAATTTGAGAAACCGTTTGAATAGAGATGTTCATATATCCCGGAAACACAATGCTATGTCATGGGTTTTCGTAGATCATCTACTGAGAGAAAGAACGATCAACAGAGATGAGACGGGCGATGGCTGCGATATGTTGTGATTGGCAATGACGTCCTGGTTGTGTCGCTGCACAAACTGAGATAGGCTCCTAGGGTAACGTAGAAGACTCGATGGGACACGTCGTGATGTAGTTGATGCATCCATACGGCTTTCGGATTGACGGGGAACATGAATGCAAATCTGGTGCGCGCGCAGAACGCGTCCAGAAACCGGACAGCGGGTATGTCGACCTTGATTTCGATAGTTTGGCTAATCTACTGGCCAAACCAGTTGGTGAGGGTGTGGGAAACATCATGGGACATGTGCCGGTGAAAGAGATTGGTGATTTGACCTCTGGTCAGTCAGAAACATCGATGCCAATCAGCTACAGCGCTGCTATCTCGTGGCTGTCCGCGACGGCAATGACCGTGGCGGCGTAGATCGGGCTTTGGCTGGGGCTAGGGCTTGGCTAGGGACTTAGTATGATGCTAAAACAGTAGTAAGGGAGGAGAAGAAGGGGTCCTCACCTTGCTTTGATGATCGAGGAAGGAGGATTCGCAGAGAAGATGACGTAGCGCATCACGGGCAGCGGTGGCGGCGGCTCCGGCGAACGGCGGCGCTCTGGTGACACACGGACAGGGCAGCGTCGACTTCTAGGGCTTAGGGCGTGGATTAGGGGTAGGAGAGGGCATGCAACTCATATATATATAGGGCTAGGGGCGGCTGGTTGAGGTGGAGTCCAAACCGAACACGAATCGGATTCGAGTTCGAGTCGGTTACGATTTCCTTTTTCGCAGCTCTGTATTTCGAGGATGATATCTCTATCGTCCGGACCCCAAATTGGATGTTTCTTGATTCTAAGTTGTAGAACTCGAAAAGATCTACAACTTTGGTAGTTATTGGAACTTCTGAAAATGACATCTTGATTTTCAAAAATGCACCACAAGATAAACTGTTTGAACTCAGACTTCTCTGCGCAGCACTGATTTCGGGGGCCATAACTCCTAGCTCCATTATCCAAAAGAGGACTTCCATAGGTTGAAATCGAAGCTCTCGACGCGACCTACAACTTTGGTATTGTCAGGATTTGTATTTGAGGCCGTTTTGAACTCCAAAATATCATGGAAAAATGAGGCTGTCCAGGACTCCGCAAAAATTTATAGATTTCGTGGATCCTTTGTTGGGCCATCTAGAAGACTTGGCTAAGGGTTTGGACTTGAGCAAGATTGAGCCTAAAGACCCTTTAGATATATATAGGATTTAGAAAAGAAACTTTTGTAGAGAAATTTGAATAGGGTTTGAATTTGAATTGAGCTTGAAGTGAATTTAAGAGAAACGAAAAATGAGGTTGAATAAGAATAGGAGTAGATAAGGAATTTGAATTTGGATTTGGGTAGAATTTGAGAAAGAGAAGAGATTGACTTTAAATAAGGATTTGGATAAGATTTGAATTGAAATAGAAAAGGATCAGGTATGATCAAGGATTGAATAGATAATGAATTCAAAGACTTTGAATTCCAACCATTAAGATCTTTAACTTATTCACTACTGAGTTTTGTAAAAACCTTTTCAAAATCTTTTTCACTCAAAACACCAAAGAGAAAGAAAAAGAAGAACTCTAATGTATTTACCTGGCTCCTAACAAAACTCAGCATGCAATGCGCACAAAATAATAACCTATATTAATTGATTGATTAAGAAAATAGGTTTTAAACCTATTCTACTGGTGAAGCTATTCAATAATCTTGGAAAATTTTAGAAATTTGAGAAATCTGAAAATCAGGGTGTTACATGCGTTGCGATATTATTGAGGATGAAGAGGCTGCAATTGCACGCTTTTATGGAGGATTAAGGTGTGAAATTCAGGACATAGTTGATTACAAAGAATATGATAGCATTCCTAGGTTGTTCCAACTTACATGTTTGGCAGAAAAAGAATTGCAGGGATGACAACATAGGCCAAGGAATAATTTTGGAAGCTCGACTGCTTCAAAATCAATGCCAGGTCAAGGCAAAATAGCACCACATTCAGCTTCACGGTCTACTACCCTCTTCTCGAGTAGAATGCGTTCAGCAGTACCCTCGATACCATTACATGCTCCTATGGTAAGCAAATCAGCTAAAGTGCAGGCTCCAGTGAAGAGGTCTTCTTCAGTTTCTTCGACTGGTTGCATGACTAGGATTATTTGCCACCGATGTAAGGGAATGGATCATGTCATGAAGGATTGCCTAAGTCAGCGAGCGTACATTGCAACAAAGGACGGTGGATATGTAAGTGCTAGTGATGTTGAGGATGAATATACTCATGTAGCTAACCTTGCAGGTGAAGAGGACGAACACGAGACAGATATCGACCACGAGGAAGAATTCAGTGCTGCTGCCACGGAGAATTATAGGAATCTGATTATGCAGCGAGTTTTAAGTATTTAAATGGAGCAAGCAGAACAGCTACAACACCATAATCTATTTCATATGTTCCTCTTAGTCAAGGATTATCGTGTTCGTGTCATTATTGATGGAGGGAGCTGTAACAATTTGATAAGTTTAGATTTTATTGAGAAGCTTGCCTTGCCAACAAGAACCCATCCTCACCCTTATCATATTCAATGGTTCAACAACATTGATAAGGTGAAGGTGATGCAAATGGCTAGAGTTCATTTTTCTATTAGTTCATACCATAATTGTGCTGATTTTGATATAGTACACATGAAAGCATGCTCTTTTTTGCTAGGTCGATCATAGGAGTTCGATACAGATGCAACACATCATGTAGAAGTAATAAGTACACCCTTATGTATAAAGGAAAGAAAATAACCTTTCTACCTTTAACCCCTTCTGAAATTGTGAAATGTGAAAAAAGAGATAACTGAAAATAAGAGAAAAGAGCATAAGCATGAATATGAAAATAGAAAGTAGCGAAACAAATTTTTTTTCACCCAAAAAGGAGAAGGTGACAACAACTTCTAAGTCCGATAGAATTAAATTGAAAGGGTGTGTTATGCTTGCCACAAAATTTGACCTTGCTAAAATTTATGACAATGAGCTGTCATGCTATACTTTGATATGCAAAGATGCTTTAGTTTCACTCGATGATATATCTAGCTCTTTGCCTCATGCAGTTGCTAACATTTTGTAGGAGTTTGTGGATGTTTTTTCAGCTGAAGTACCCCCGGGATTACCACAAATTCGAGGAATAGAACATCAAATTGATTTGATTCCAAGAGCAACTTAGCCAAACCGTGCTGCATAGGACCAACCCGAAAGAGACAAAGAAATTCAGCGACAAGTCCAAAACCTTTTGGATCATGGGTACATATGAGAAAGCCTTAGTCTTTGTGTTGGTCCTGTTCTTTTGGTTCCTAAGAAAGACGATAGTTGACGTATGTGTGTTGATTGTAGAGCTATCAACAATATTACTATAAGATATCATCATCCTATTCCTAGCTTAGATGGCATGCTTGATGAGTTGAATGGTTATATAATTTTCACTAAAATTGACTTGCGAAGTGGTTACCACCAGATTAGAATGAAACTTGGAGATGAATAAAAAATTCCGTTTAAAACTAAATTTGGCTTGTATAAGTGGTTATTAATGCCTTTTGAGTCAACTAATGCACCTAGTACTTTCATGCGATTGATGAACAAAGTTTTACGGGCTTTCATTGTAAGATTTGTGTGGTATACTTTGAAGATATCTTAATTTATAGCAAGTCACATGAGTCACACTTTGATCATCTACGTGCTATTTTTTAATACTTTGAGAGATGCACATTTATTCGGTAACCTCAAAAAGTGCATCTTTTGCACGGATCGAGACTCTTTTCTTGGCTATGTTGTTACTCCATAGGGAATAGAAGTGGATGAAGAAAAAAATTGAAGCCATAAAGAGCTGGCCAACCCCTAAGACTGTTACTCAAGTGAGAAGCTTTCATGGTCTTGTTGGTTCTATTCGCGCTTTATGCGGGATTTCAGCACCATTGCTGCCCCCATTGAATGAATTGACGAACAAATGAGTGATTTTTAAATAGGGACCTGCACAAGAAAAATCATTCAAGTTATTGAAAGAGAAACTTACCCATGCTCCTTTCCAGCTTCCTTATTTTGGTAAGACCTTTGAGCTAGAGTATAATGCTAGCGGGATTGGAATTTGAGGTGTGTTAATTTAAGAAGGTAATCCTGTTTCTTATTTCAGCGAGAAATTAAGTGGGCCAAGTCTGAGTTATTCTACGTATGATAAAGAATTGTATGATTTAGTTCGTGTGCTTGAAACTTGACAACATTATCTGTGGCCCAAAGAATTTGTTATACATTCTGATCATGAATTGCTAAAACATATTAGGAGTCAAGCTAAATTGAATAAATGACATGCTAAATGGGTTGAATTTATTGAGTCTTTTCCATATGCCATAAAGCATAAGAAAGGAAAGGACAATGTGATTGCTGATGCGCTTATCTCAATTTGATCATAATATTTTTGGTTTAGAGACTATTAATGACTTATATGTTGCTGATTTAGACTTTAAAGAAGTGCTTGAACGTTGTAAAGAAGGAAAAATATGGAATAAATATGTGTAGAATGAAGGATTGCTCTATAGTGCTAATAAGCTATGCATTCTAGCTGCTTCGTTCGTCTTTGTTGTTACAGGAGGCGCATAGAGGAGGATTGATGGCACATTTTAGAGGAAAGAAGACTAAAGATGTGCTGGCCGCCCACTTATTTTGGCCAAAGATGAAATGTGACGTCGAGCGCTATATTTTACGTTGTACCACTTGCAACAAAGCTAAGTCTCGCTTAAATCCACATAGTCTTTGTATGCCTCTTCCTGTTCCTAGTGCACCATGAGAGGATATTTATATGGATTTTGTTTTAGAAGTGCCTAGAACAATGAGGGAGAGGGATAGCATATTTGTAGTTGTCGATAAATTTTCTAAAATGGCACATTTTATACCTTGTTATAAGAGTGATGATGCTACAAACATAACTGATTTGTTTTTCTGATAAATGGTTCGACTACATGGAGTGCCTAATACTATCGTCTTGGATCGTGACACAAAGTTTTTGAGTCATTTTTAGAGATCACTTTGGAATAAAATGGTGAGGAAGCTATTGTTTTCTACTACGTGTCATCCCTAGACCGACGGTAAAATAGAGGTTGTGAACCATACATTATCAACCATGTTACGGGCTGTTCTAAAGAAAAATTTGAGGATATGGGAAGATTGTTTACCGCATATTGAATTTTCTTATGAAAGTGCATCTAGCCCCTATGTGTGGTTTTGGTAATTAATGATAATATCTATGGACTAAAAATGGTGTTGAGTTCGTTAGTAGGTTGTTCCATAGGTGATGAATGGATAAGAGATATGCATGAGCTCTAGGTGAATGGAGAGAATGAAAATGCATCAAGATGAATGAGCTCTAGGTGATGCTCGGGTAAGTGATGATAATGCATATGGACTAATAATCATATTGAGAATTGTCATTAGGTTATTCCATAGGAGATGCATAAATGATGAAGCATGGATTCTTTGAGAAATGCCATGAGTTCAAAGAATTGCATCAAAAGTCATTGAGATTTTAGTGATGTTTATAATAATAATAAGAAGAAGCTCAATAAGATTGGCAATAAGCTTGAAGGCTAAGTTACTTGTGGAGATCAAGTAACTAAAGGTATGACTTGTCAATAGAGTTTTATGGACTAACTCATGTGCTATGTGTTTAAAAATGAGTGGGGTTATGTTCTATGTGAAGATTGACAATATGCATGAAGGCTAATAAGTTACTTGTGGAGATCAAGTAACTTAAGGTATAAATGTTGTCATTTAGGTTTTATAGACTAACCCATGTGCTTTGTACTTGAGAGTGAGTTGAGTTTAGGATCCATAAGAAGGCATAAGTTTAATTGAAATCATATATGCCAAGAGTGAAGAACAAGAGTGGACTCCATATTTGATAAAATGAATTCATTGAAGATGTCAAATACAAAGTGGTTTTCTATGGCAAGACGGTGAAGGGCAAGCAAGACCCGGCTGCGATGGACCATCCGTGGTGAAGGGCAAGCAAATAGCTTGGCGCCGAAGGACCAAGGCGGTGGTGAAGAGCGAGTGAAGGCTTTGCGCCGATGCACCGTGCGAGGCCATGGGAAACTATGGATGATTCACATCAATCATATGAAAAATCAAGAATAGATAGAGTGAAGAATATATGGAAGTTGGCAACCCTCAAGGTTTGAAAGAAAGAAGCGGTACTTGAAAGTTTTCAAATGCTCAAAGCAGTTCAAATGAGTTTTATCTTTGAATTTGAGTATAGGTATGCCGCACTATTAAGAGAGATGCAATATGAACTAATTGTCGTGTCTCAGTGCTCAAGAGTTTCTAACCAAACCCATGTGAGAGTTTCTTTTTAGAAATCCCAGTGTGGAAAATGTGGAAGTGTTCGAATTGGGTTCGGAGTGTTCCTAATTTGTTTCTATATGTTTTAGGTCATGAATTCAGTTGGGATGTGTAGCCCTCTAAATAAGCTTTCCATAGAGTCCAAAATCATCGAAATCGGACTCCAAGATCAAAAGTTATCGCCGTTTTTCAGAGGTCAGCTGTGCTGAACTCGGATATTCCGGTGAAGGCCGGATACTCTGGGCTGGCCGGAGAATCCGGGTGAGACTCCACTAGAGAGTCTCGGTTTGGGCTATTCTAGTTGACCCGGATACTCTAGTGTACTCCGGAGACTCCGGGTAAGACCAGAAAAGTTGAGTAACGGCTAGTTTTTTGAAGTGGGCTATTTATATCCCCTCACCCCCATCCTTTGGGGCAGCTACAAGGGTACGAAAGAAACACATTTTAGAGCCAAAAGAACTCCCTCCCACTCCATTCTAGTGTGTGATTTGAGAAGAAAAGTGAGTTGGGTTGAGAGATTGGAAGATTGAGTGCAAGTGAGCCAAATCCAATCTTGAGCACTTGAGTTCATCGACAAGAAGTTCGATTGCGTTTGTTACTCTTGGAGGTGAAGCCTCCTAGCCAGCTAGGTGTTACCTAGTGAACTCCCGCGCGTGTGGTGAGCCACGGGAAAGTTTGTGAAGGTCGATCTCGCCTCCGAAAGGGAAGAGATAAAGCTAGTGGATCGAGAAAAGCGGTTGAAAGAGACCGGCTCGTTGGAGCTTCCTCAACGGAGACGTAGGATTAACGGTGGTGAATCCAAACTTTAGGAAACAAATTTTGTGCCTCCTCTTTTGTTCCTCTACCTTTGAGTTCTTGCTCAATCTTTGTGCATATTGCTCGATCTACTTGTTTGTGTGTATTTGAGTGTAGGTTCTCCGTGGATCTACTTGGAATCATCTCCGGAAATACACGGCATCACTTGGTTTGAGCTAGAACTCTCTACCCATCCTTTATATTCAGTTTTGGGCTCAGTTCTGTACAGAACCCGGAGAATCCGGACTTTACCGGAGATTCCGGACCTATACAACCCGGAGTATCCGAACTACCCCAGATACTCTAGATGAACAGTAATTTCAAGCGTGTGAACAGTTTTTCAGCCTTTTTCAATTTAAGTTTTATTGCATATCTCTTGCTAGAATTGAATAACTTTTGTCACCTTAGAATTGTAATTTCCACACTTATTTAGGGTGATTGTGCACTAGTTGAGACTAGCATATTTAGGTTTTTCACTTGTGAAAAATCCGTTAATTTATATTCCGCTGCAAGTTTAAGTCAATAGTAAAAGGGGACGATTTTTACAAAAACGCCTATTCACCCCCTCTAGGTGACATCATTGTTCTTTCAGCTTACAATAGGTCGGTACACTCCACCAAGGTAAGTCCGTTCTAGGTAGTGTATGGATTTAATCCCCGCGCTTCTACTGATTTACCACCTTTGCCTACTTTTGAAAAGACTTAATTTAGATGCTAAGAAATGTTCTGAATTTATTCTTAAGTTGCATGAAACAACTGAAAAGAATATAGAAAGTATGACTGAAAAGTATAGGATTGCTGGAAGTAAAGGTAGGAAGAAAATAAAATTTGAACTGGGTGATTTAGTTTGGTTGCATTTGAGGAAGGATAGGTTTCTAGAACTAAGAAAATCAAAATTGATGTCTAGAGCTGATGAATCATTTAAGATAATTGAGAAAATCAATGACAATGCATATAAATTGGACATGTCTGTAGATTTTAGGGTTAGTCCCACATTTTACATTTCAGATTTAAAGTTCTACTTGAGAGAAAAAGAAGAGCTTGAGTCGAGGATAACTCCAATTCAAGAAGGGGAGGATAATGAGCTCATAGCTCCTTCAGATATGATCAATATCGCTAATAATCCTCAAATCATACAAGGCTCAATTACAAGAGCACATGCACAACAATTAGACCACTAAATGAACTCATTTCTCGCTGTTAATGCTTCATTGGATGGGTTATTACTAAATTCTTGTGATGTTTTATTGCTTAGAAACATGTGAGAAGCACCACAACCTTACCCAGATGTCACCCCTCGAAGGCCAAGTCTACTTAGACTCGAGGCTGAGCTCTAGTGGTGGTCATGGTTGTGGTCAAAGTCGTGGTCATGATCATGGTCGAGTCTCAGGACAATACATCTGTAAAATGGGAATAACTCTCCTATACAAAGTCTATATTAAACGATCTTGGACAATCTGGTAAGCTTACAATGAGCCCTTTCCAATGGATATGAGATCGACCAAATATTTCTTATAGTTTAGTCAGAGTCAAAGAAATATGTTGCTGCACCACTGCTTTGGACCTGCTTGGGTCTTGAAATTGTGTCGCGGTCGGAGTTCAGGTTGTGTACACCTCTTTCCACGGCTACACAACCTAGGTCAACCTCCTCATGTCCCCGTATAAATATATAGTAACCGTCTTAGTTTAGGCTCGGGTCTAGCTTATATTATTCTGTTTTAGATAATTTCGCTATTTATCAGTTTATTGAACCCAAACTCGAGTACTTTATTTGTAATCAACAATATTCAAATTGCATTATCCTTGGTGTTGTCAGCAAGGTTGAGATGGCTTCTATCGCACATCAATGCTTGGTCAAGGTGAGCCTTAGCATTATCCTTGGTGTTGTCAGCAATGTCAAGAGTAGTATTAAAAATAACCTCTCCTACGTTTTTCTCAGTGTGCATAACATCGATGTTATGTCGATGCAAAAGTTGAGAGAAATATGGCAACTCCCACCAGGATGGGATGTGAGTCCAATTGTGGGTCTACAACCCCTAACCCTCAAAAGCTTTAGCTTTGGCTTCATTAATGTATGCTATCACTTCTTCGCTAGCTAATCGATGTGGTGGCTTGTCATGGACCGCTACCCCCTTTCTAAATGCATTCTTTTGGTCCCTAAATCTATGGTCAGGCAGTACAAATCTTCTATGGAAATCAAACCAACTATGCTTGTGCCCATTTGGCAGCCAAGTACTATCCACATGCGTAGACCATCCAGTAAACATACCCAATGCTGCAAAGTCATGAATTGAAGTGTAATAGGAAACCCTCATATTGAAATTTTGCTTTAAACAACTATTGTAAGTGACCACTCTTGCCCAGCCTTCCTTAAACTCATCAACTAGTGGTCGCATGAACACATTCAAATCCCTACCAGGATGGCTCGGTCTAGGAACCACTAAACTAAGAAATATGTTCTCCTTCAAGCAAAGAGCTGGAGGTAAGTTCAAAGGTGTCACAAACACTGGCCAGCAAGAATATTGTGATGCTCCAAAGGAATAGGGGTTGAATCCATCGGCTGCAATAGCGACCCGAACATTCCTTGCCTCCATTGAAAAATCCTGGAAGACCATACTAAAATGTTTCCATGCTTTAGCATCAAAGGGGTGCACCATAACATTTGGTTTAGCACATGTCCCCTCCTTATGCGAACGCATGTGTTTTGCGGTTTTTGACTCCATATACACACGTGTCCCCTCCTTATGCCAACGCACGTCGCAAAACTTTTCGTGGTATTGGCTCCCTTTTACTCCCTTGGTCTACTGGTTCAACAACTATGTAATGACTTTCCCCACATATATCACATTTTTCTTTGAACTCATCTTGTTTGTAGTATATCATACAATTATTTATGCAGGTATCTATCTTGACATATAGCTTTTTCAGACCATTAAGAAGGCACTTACACTCATACAAGCTAGTTGGCATTTTATGCCCCTTAGGTAATACATCACCAAAGAGCCTAAGTAAATTATCGATGCATTCTGCAGAAAGGTTGTGCTACGATTTAATGTCCATCAAGTGTGCCAGTGCGACCAAGCGTGAAATTCAGGTGGAATTATGTAGAGGCTCTTGTGAGGCAGACAACATGGCATAAAATGCCTTAGCATCTGCCGTAGGCTCCTCCTCTACACTATCTGTATGCATTGCATCACCAAAATTACCTAACATTTCATCTAAACCATCACCAATAGTGCTATAGGGTTCTTCCAATGTAGGCAACCTAACTAGTACCCATGCATAAAACCTCTTTTACACAAATGCATGCTCATTACCAATTTCCTCCTCCTTACTCTATTGCGACAATATGAACAAGGACGAACAACTCCGAAATTTTCAGCATTAGGGATAGCACTGAAAGCATGGTCTAGAAAAACATTTGTGTTGCGCACCCAATCTTAGGAATGACAACCACTATCATTCCAACCTTGGTACATCCAACTACGATCTTCCACTGGCATGGCTATATTGCAACAAGAAATTGAAATGACAAAGTAATATATGTCATGGATAAGTGCCAACATCAAGTACTACAATCCATGCATGATTACTGACATTTTTTTATGTAGGGCAAAAATATCATCGTGCAAGCAAAAAAAAATCACCATTTGATCACTGAACCATGTAATGCCACCATAATTAAATATACAAGCAATGTGTCTGCTCATGTCATTTGCACTTATTAGCACTCACCCCCAGGTAGCAAAAAAATTAACATATCGATGCACAAGAAAATCTGATAGTAGGCACAAGCCGAACAAAAACAAATTATTCTTCCATTTTTCCATGTACATCTCATAACATGTATACCTCGTATTGATGTGCAAGAAAATCTCATAACACGTGATCCCAGAGATGGGGAAAGAGGGATTTGTCTCACCTTCGCTTGTCGGGGAGAGTAGTAGAGGGGCATCGAGCCTATTGGAGTCGGTGTGGAGGAGCAGATGGGCATCACCACCTGTTGGAGTCGGCCGAGGGACGTGGAGGATCTCCCTCCTGGACGGCACAAGGGTGGCTCCCTCACCACCCAGATGGTGCAGGCATGGCTACTGGACAGGGATGGTGTCAGGTGACCCCTACTAGAGGTAGCCAGCCGCTCAAAAATGGTGAAACCCGCCACCACCAGAGAGAGAGAGATAGAGGGGAAGTTAATGGACATGCACTGTGGTGCGTGGGCGTCGCCAACGCCAACAACCAGAGGTAGGCAGCAAGCGGCACCGCCTATCAGATCTACACCACAAGCAACACTCCCCTAGAGCGGGTGACGAAGGTGCCGCCCCCTCATCCACCAGTGCCGGAGACCACCGGCCAGTCCTGCACGCGCGTAAGCAAGGGCCTCAAGGGCCCCCCACTACACCCATCAGGAGGGAATAGCCGATGTGCGGTAGCTGGGAGACCGGAGGGACGATGGCGTAGGGGTGATGTGCACGGTGGCGCCTAGATTTATGGGATTTTGGTGGAGTTGCTTGGATGAGAGCGGGGATTTGGCGATGGTGCGTAGATGAGAGTAGTGGAGGGGAGTGAAGACCGATTTAGTGGTGGCAACGATTTCGTAGTGGTGCACAATTTCTACAGTGGCATGCGATTTCGGTGGTAGTGGTGTAGAGATGGGCAAAGGCATGGAAAATTTCAGGGTTTTGGCGGGTGAGGGGCGGCGCGATGCAATTTCAAGGTTCTAGTAGCGCGCAATTTTTGCAGCGGTGTGAGATTTTGATGGCAGTGGTGTAGAGATGGGCAAAGACATGGAAAATTTCAGGGTTCTGGTGGGTGAGGGGTGGTGGCGGTGCAATTTCAAGGTTCTAGCAGTGCACCAAATTTTTTTGGCTTCTTTCCCTACGGAATCTAATATACCTAGGGATAATGTGCCATGTTGGCACCATCGTGGCGTGCTCTCACGATCTTTCCTTGGAACAAAACTATTTGATAGGGTATGTTCCCCTTTCCCTACGGTTTTAAGTTCACGTTCTAGGGAACGTTTCTTTCCCTATTACGAGTAAAAATTTCCTAGGGGAAAATAAAAATGGTAGGGAAACATTGAGTTCTAGTAGTGTGCCCATGCAATCCTACTCACTTTTGTTTGGTCGACCATGTGAGTTTGCTACTAATGCAACACATCATGGTAGAAGTAATAAGTACACTCTCATGCATAAAGAAAAGAAAATAATTTTTCTACCTTTAATCCCTGCTGAAATTTTAAAATGCAAAAAAAGATAGCTAAAAATAAGAGAAAAGAGCGTGAACCTGAATCTGAAAACCAACAAGTAGCAAAACATATTTTCCCACCCAAAAAGGAGAAAGCGACGATAGCTTCCTTGCTAAAATTTGTAATAATGAGCTGCTATGCTATGTTTTAATATGAAAAGATGTATTAGATTCACTTGAGGGTATATCTAGCTCTTTGCCTCCTACTGTTGTTAATCTTTTGTAGGAGTTTGTGGATGTATTTTCAGCTGAGGTACCACCAGGATTACCACCTATTCGAGAGATAGAACATTAAATTGATTCGATTCTGAGAGCGACCTTGCCAAACCATGCTGCATATAGAACCAACACGGAGGAGACTGAGAAAATTCAGTGACAAGTTCGATACCTTTTGTACCACTGATACGTACAAGAAAGTCTTAGTCCTTATGATATTCCTGTTCTTTTGGTTTATAAGAAAAATGGTAGTTGGTGTATGTTTGCTGATTGTAGAGCCATTATAATATTACGATAAGATATCATCATCACCATACCCCTAGGCTAGATGACATGCTTGATGAGTTGTGTGGTTCTATAATTTTCACTAAAATTGAGTTGCGAAGTGGATTCCACCAGATTAGAATGAAACTTGGAGATGAATGAAAGACTATATTTAAAACTAAGTATCGCTTGTATGAGTAGTTAGTAATGCCTTTTAGGTTAACTAATGCACCTAGTAATTTCATGCGATTGATGAACGAAGTTTTACCTGTTTTTATAGGAAGATTTGTGAGTTTATTTTAATGATATCTTGGTTTATAGCAAGTCACATGAACTACACTTTGATCATCTACATGTTGTTTGTAATACTTTGAGAGATGCATGTCTGTTTGGTAACCTTGAAAAGTGCACCTTTTGCATGGATCGAGTCTCTTTTCTTGGCTATGTTGTTAATCCATAGGGAATAGAGGTAGATGAAGAAAAAATCAAAGCCATAAAGAGCTGGCTGACCCCTAAGACGATCACATAGGTGAGAAGCTTTCATAGTCTTGCGGGGTTCTATCGACGATTTGTGTGGGATTTTAGCACAATTGCTACCCCATTGAACAAGTTGACAAAGAAAGGAATAGCTTTTAAATGGAGACCTGCGCAAGAAAAAGCATTCAAGTTGTTGAAAGAGAATCTCACCCACGCTCCATTGCTCCAGCTCTCGGATTTCGGTAAGAATTTTGAGTTAGAATGTGGTGCTAGCGGGATTGAAATTGGAGGTACGCTAATTCAAGAAGGTAAACATGTTCCTTATTTCAGTGAGAAATTAAGTGGGTCAAATCTTTATTATTCTACCTATGATAAAAAAAATTATATTATTTAGTTCGCGTGCTTAAAACTTGACAACATTATCTTTGGCCCAAAGAATTTGTTATACATTTTGATCATTAATCGTTGAAATATTTTAAGAGTCAAGCTAAATTGAATAAATGACATACTAAATGGGTATAATTTATTGAGTCATTTCCATATATCATTAAGCATAAGAAAGGTAAGGACAACGTGATTGTTGATGTGCTTTTTAGACGTTATACCATGCTATCTCAACTTGGTCATTAGATTTTTGGTTTAAAGATCATTAAGGACTTATATGCTATTGATTTAGACTTTAAAGAAGTGCTTGAACATTGTAAAAAAGGGAAAATATAGAATAAATAAGTGCTGATTGATGGTTTGCTCTATCGTGTTAACAAGTTATATATTCCAGCTAGCTCCGTTCATCTTTTGTTGTAGCAGGAGGTACATGAAGGAGCTTTGATGTTACATGAAGGAGCAAAGAAGACAGAAAATGTGTTGGCTGCCCACTTCTTTTGGCCAAAAATGAGACGCAACGTCGAGCGCTACGTGTCGTATTGCACTACTTGAAATAAAGCTAAGACACTTTTGAATCCACATGGTCTTTACATGCCTATTTATATTGTTGGGATGATATTTCTATGGATTTTATTTTAGGATTGCCTCGGACAAAAAGAGGGAGGGATGGTATATTTGTAGTTGTGGATTGATTTTCCAAAATATCATATTTTATACGTTATCACAGGAGCGATGATACTACAAATATAGTTGATTTATTTTTTAAGAAAAATCGTTCGCCTACATGTAGTGCCTAATACAATTGTCTTGAATCATGATGTAAAGTTTTGAGCCACTTTTGGAGATCACTTTGGAAGAAATTGGGGATGAAGCTACTATTTTCTACTACATGTCATCACCAAACTGATGGATAAACAGAGTTCATCGATCGCACATTATCCACCATATTGCGGGTTGTTTTAAAGAAAAATTTGAAGACGTGGAAAGAATGTTCACCGCTTATTGAATTTTCTTACAACAGGTCGGTACACTCCACCACTATAGTAAGTCCGTTTCAGGTAATGTATGGACTTAATCACCATGCTTCTATTGATTTACTATCTTTGTCTACTTCTGAAAAACTTAATTTAGATGCTAAGAAGCATGCTGAATTTTTTCTTAAGTTGTTTGAAACAACTAAAGAGAATATAGAGTACATGACTAAAAAAATATAAGGTTACTGGAAGTAAAGGTAGGAAATAAATAAAATTTGAATCGGTGATTTAGTTTGGTTACATTTGAGAAAGGATAGGTTTCCAGAATTAAGAAAATCAAAGTTGATGCCTATAGCTGATGGTCCGTTTAAGATAATTGAGAAAATAAATGATAATGCATACAAATTAGACCTACCTACAGATTTTGGAGTTAGTTCCATATTTAACTTTTTAGATTTGAAGTCATACTTGAGAGAAGAATATGAGCTTGAGTCGAGGATGACTCTAATTAAGGAGGGGGAGGATGATAAAGACATCACTCCTTTAGATACGTGCAACACTACTCCTCAAGATATACAAGAACCAATTACAAGAGCACATGAGCGACAATTAAACCACTAGGTGAACTCATTCCTCGTTGTTCATGCTTTCTTAGATAGGTTGCTACTAAATTCTTGTGATATTTTGTTGCTTAGGAATATGTGAAAAGTATCACAAGCTCACCTAGACGTCATCCCTCGAAGGCAAGTCTACTCGGAATCAAAGTGGAGCCCTAGTTGGACTCTAAATTCTATTCGAAGTCTCAGAATAACCTGTCAATAATGTTCGCATACAGAGTCCAATTGAGGCGTTCTTGGACTTCATGGAAACTTATGACAAGACATTTCTAATGGATTTGGTATCACTCTTAGATTCATTAGGAAATAATTAGGATCATTAAAATAAGGTGTTGTGTCACCTTTGTGGGCCCTGTCGGGTCTTGTAAGCTTGTTGGGATCATAGTTCAGGTTGTGTATGCCTCTCCTCATGGCCACACAACCTAAGGTCGACCTCCTCAGGTCCCCCCTATAAATATACAGTAGTCTTCATAGTTTAGGCTCGGCTTTTGCTTAGATTATTCTGTTTTAGACAGTTTTGCCGTATATTGATTTGTTGAACCCCAACTCAACTACTTCATTGGTAATTAGCTATATTCAGATTGCATCTACCATGTTCTTACTTGTGTTTTCAATTCACTTGCAGGAAAAGTCTTATTGGTGAGGTCAACTATGTTTTGGCTCGGTTGATAACCACATAGTGGTGGTGTAGTGATTGCAAGAGTTCTCGATCTGTTCTGGTCGGAGCCTTTGGATCATCAATATCGAAATTTCACCAAATTAACTTATCATATTACCTTTCAGAAGATCGAGCAATACTTCCATCAGTACATGGATAGTTAGAATGATTGTGTACTATATATGCCATCGTGTTTGTTACTGCTCCGATTAAAATTGCTATGTTCAACTATTGTTATTTGACAATTCCACATATTAAATTATCTGAAAAACAACAAATGGAGATGAACTTTGAAATACTTTGAAAACAACCAATAGTGACGGATGATGCTAACTCTGGCACAAACTGAAAACGGACAACGGAATCCTAAACTCAGTAGGCAGCAAACCCTAGCAAGATGTCGTCTGGTTGTTGGATGACACATTATTGTCGCTCATCCAATGGGCAATATGAAGATGTCGCCTCTGATTGGGTGAAAGAAGGTGTGACCCGTTGGATAGGAGACATCTTCTACGCCACATCAGGCGGCCACAACATTGGCGTGCCACCTCAAGGTGTCGCTCGTTGTATGGGTGAGACATTACTGTCGCCCTTTCAATGGGTAACAGTAGGTTAGATGTGTAATTTTTTCAAATAGGCGTCTTGGTTAGATGTGTAATTTTTTACTCAAAGTTCCCTCCACTGAGCCCACGATCGGCACGGTCCGTATTGGACCTAAAATCACACAGGCACACGTCATGCAAGGGCGTATTAAGGTGTGCACCATTCGGACTAGTCACCATCTGAACCATGGCATCGTTAGTGAGTATATCTCTCTTTCCCCGAACCCAACCTATCCTACTCACCTATAACCCATGGATCATCTTTTATGACAATCCAAATAACCTTTTTTAGGGTAATTCAAATAACCTATGAATTCTCCAAACTATGAGGTGGCAGTGGAACCAAAGGGCGCCACAATGCCATTCAATTGATCAGTGTCGTCATGGTCTTGGTCAACTTGATGCAGTTCACGGTAGGAAGTACTTATGGCTGTTGCGCTAGTAAGGCTCACTCGTGCACTGGTTTCAGTAATTACTGTCGTCTTTTTCTTTTTAGAAATAAAACTCATACCTCCTTTCCCATGCACTAAGATTTAAGACATGGACCTCTTCCAACATTTGTATTAAACGTTCCTACTTCGACCAATACATTCAAACCCAATTTATCTGATGCCATCATCTGAAAATGGACCTAGATATTGTTCAGATCTTTTCCCTCTTAATTCTATCTGTACATTTTTCGAACTCGTTTCTTCACTCTCCTTGAGTTCTGGTTTAAAATAAAAGGAAAAAGAAAAACAGATGCACTGTTCCTTCTATCCATGAAGCTCATTGGCTGAAAGCCTGAGACCGAGATCCTTAAGCTGGCAGTGTCCACGAACCAAAACCAGCCACCACCACACGCCCAGGAAGGAGTGGCACCTGGCCATGCCGCGTGTGCGTCCACGTCGGCATCACCATAGCCCCAAGCCACCAATGGGAGGTCATCCCTTATCCACTCCTCGTATCCTCCACTGGCACTTGCTGGGCATAGATAACTCTCTCCGGGCCTCACAAAACACCCTTCACGACACACCAGAGGCAAGGTCCCAGGAGAGCGCAGGCGCAGCGACGACAATGGCAGCGTCACTCCAAGCCGCGGCCACCCTGATGCAGCCGGCCAAGATCGGCGGTCGGGCCTCCGCCTCGCTGCCGTCCCGCACGTCGTCGCACGTCGCCAGGGCGTTCGGCGTCGACACCGGCGCGGTCAGGATCACGTGCTCTCTGCAGTCCGACATCCGGGAGGTCGCGAACAAGTGCGTCGATGCCGCCAAGCTTGCCGGCTTCGCGCTGGCCACCTCGGCGCTCCTCGTCTCGGTAACATGCCTGATAGCTAGATTTCGATTTGTTGCTGTGCATGAACGGTTATGTAGCAGGTGCAGCTAGCTGCTAGCTGCTAGCTGCTCAAGGTGGAGATGAGTTGGTGACGTGTGCGCGGTGCAGGGCGCGAGCGCGGAGGGCTCGCCCAAGAGGCTGACCTACGACGAGATCCAGAGCAAGACGTACATGGAGGTGAAGGGGACCGGTACGGCGAACCAGTGCCCGACCATCGACGGCGGCGTCGACTCTTTCCCCTTCAAGTCCGGTAGGTACAACATGAAGAAGTTCTGCCTGGAGCCGACGTCCTTCACCGTCAAGGCCGAGGGCATCGCCAAGAACGCCCCGCCCGAGTTCCAGAAGACCAAGCTCATGACCCGCCTCACCTACACCCTCGACGAGATCGAGGGGCCGCTGGAGGTCAACTCCGACGGCAACATCAAGTTCGAGGAGAAGGACGGCATCGACTATGCCGCCGTCACCGTGCAGCTCCCGGGAGGCGAGCGCGTGCCGTTCCTCTTCACCGTCAAGCAGCTCGTCGCCACAGGCAAGCCGGAGAGCTTCGGCGGGTCCTTCCTCGTGCCGAGCTACCGTGGGTCGTCCTTTCTGGACCCCAAGGGCCGTGGTGGCTCCACTGGGTATGACAACGCGGTGGCTTTGCCCGCCGGAGGCAGAGGAGACGAAGAGGAGCTCGTCAAGGAGAACATCAAGAACGCTGCGTCGTCGACGGGCAACATCACCTTAAGCGTGACCAAGAGCAACCCGGAGACCGGCGAGGTCATCGGCGTCTTCGAGAGCGTGCAGCCGTCGGACACCGACCTTGGGGCCAAGGTGCCCAAGGATGTCAAGATCCAGGGGGTCTGGTACGCGCAGCTCGAATCTAACTAGACATCCGTGATCTATGGGCAAGTGTATCATGATAATACTTTTTGAGAGCAAAGGAGGAGGCATTGATCTATTATTTCAAATTCGGGCTGTTGGTTTTAATTTTAGTACGTTCGCGTTTCTTGTTTCTTTTGTTCTGATGAACTGATGAACCCCCCAGTATTGCTTGCATTTGGACAAACGGAGTGCTAGTACGTGTATATTTGCTTGATTTGCGCCCTAGTATATATTCTTCCCTTTAGTATTTTTTTATATTTTACAATCACTACTATAAAAATTTTCATTAGTGTCGATTTAAAACCGTCATCAGTGTCAGTTTTAAACTAGCATTATGTAATCAGTAATTATAATTTAGGATTATAACAGTCAGTTCCGAAACCGGCAGTGATATCCCTTATCACTACTGGTTTGTGGCTCAACACAAACTGACAGTGATACACTCAAACTAGCAATGGTAATCTCAAATAGGCTATCACTACTGATTTATAGCTAAAATTGATAGTGATAATGGGTTATCACTGTCGGTTTAAACCACAAACTAACATAGATAATTCCATACCACAAAACACAGTATTTGCATTATCTAGCTAGCCTCATGTATTGCTAGCCATGTCATTAGATAAAAAAACAGCGCATATGATTTACATACAATTCATCATTCACATATGGTTCATAACAATTTTATATATAGTTCATCGTTTATTCAAATACCATAATTTTACAACACTGCTGCAGAAACTCCCTTCACTGTTAGTTCCAAAACTCCCTTCACTACCGGTTTTGGAGCTAGCAGTGGGCGAATCACTGCCGGCTGAAGGTTTCAGCAGACAGTGTTTTCCCTCCTCAGTCCTCCCTCTTTCTCCTCGATCTCTTCGTCTCTCTCTCAATACATGCATACAATGATACATATATTTACTATAAATCAATAATAAAAGCACCTTCATTAATATAGTAATAAACACACAATATAAATCAGGCATCGATAAACACACATATATACATAATAGTTCTCACAGGTCACCCCTGAAAAGTGGATCGAGTTGAGCCAGTCTAGTACCTCTACCTCTCCCATGATAAGGACCGCATCTCCGCACTGACGACCAATGGTGTGTGTACCTACGGGGACACCGAGGGGCCGATGGTGGTGGAGTGGAGGACCCGACCATGTCTAATCAACCGCAACATCGCCTATGCTCCAGGCTCGCCGACGTGTCAAAGGCATCGAAGTCTAACGCTTGAACGCATCTACGGTTTGAGCCTTCGACCTCCTCAACACACACTGAAGGGCCACTCTTTCGTCCTCCTCCCTCTGTGCACGCTTACGGAATGCTGCTTCTTGCTCCTCTATAGTGCACAGCTGACGGGCCAGCCTCTAATCCTCCTCCTCCTGGGCATGCTTATGAGACACTGCTTCTTGCTCCTCCACAGTGCACAGTTGATTGTCGAGCCTCTCATCCTCCTTCTAGGCACGTTTACTGGCCGTTGCTTGTTGTTCCTCCTTTGCATTCATCGTTGGAAGACCATTCTATCGAAGAGTCGTCCAATGATACCAATTTTGCATCACACATAGTAATTCATATAATTAATTAATAAATAGTAATTAATGTCATTCATTAATTATGCCAATTGGCAGAATATAATACGTTGTTAAGCCCCTTGGTAGTCTTCCTTCTTATCTTATACTCTTTTCTAGAAGGTATGGTGTCATTTGAATGTCTCTCACGCATGGACGGCACGATCAGTTCATGAAACTTGTCATTTGGGTTGATAACATGTTCCAAGAAGAACCAAACCATCTGTTCTTGAAGGGCATATATTTCTGCATGTTGTAACACACTTGTGCGAAGTTTGGAGCGCTGCATTTGAAGAATCAAAAGAATTAGTCCTAGAACACGTGTAGAAATTGAAAAGAAGGCATCAATATATTATTTTATACCTCAAGATCATTGAACCTAACAGTGTCTCCGTTCGGGCTGAATGCGTGCATGAAAGTAAGAACATAAAACACATGAAGATTGTTGTCGGGTAGCTGCCTCATACACTTCAAGAGGAAAGTATTTGTCAGTGAAATGAATTGAACCTTTTTATTCAGTAGAAAATGCATGACATGAATATGGATTGTGTATCGGAAAGTCAGTTTTTACATCGTACTGCTTCTTGAATGGGAAGAGGATAACACTCTTTTTGCAATATCTTGTGTACGCCCTGTACGTGAATATGCATACCAATTTAAATTTTATGCAATCGTCGAAAAGATTAAATGATCAAGTTAACTTGTTTAGCATATCGATAAGATGTTGGTAAGTTATCTTATCTCTCTTTTGTGAGTCCAAGACAATGATCTTGCTCAAGTCTGGGTGATGACAAAGAGGGTCTAATGCAAACTACAGAATATGTCACCATAGCAAATTAGTACTAGAATCAAGTTGCGCATAAAATGAGGATGCCCTAATGTGCAAACACGTAAGCTGTAGGGTAAGGGTATGAATTTTGCATTGGTGGTGAAGCAGACACTTCAACAAGTAGTCCTCGATGAAGTTCGGATTCTTCGTTATAAGTTTTTGGTTCATAAGACCAGGATCGATGAATCCTACTTTCTTATCTAAGTCTTGTTCGTATGCTTGGATCTCCATTCTACGAAAGAGAGAAGTTAGCTATGCAATCTCAAGATACAAGATCATATAATTTGAATTATATGCATAAGTCACTTACAGAGTCCACGCTCTGACTATAGCCACATCGAGGGCATCTTCCTAGTACAGTTCATACAAGTGCAAGAATTCCAACCAGAAGAAGCCATCCCCGTTGAGGAAATATTCATCTCTATATCTTACAAGGAATGCCTAAAAACCCTGCTTGACTGCTCCAAGTACCATTGATGTAATTGGCACATTTGAGTTATAAGGTTTCTTTCTATATCTAGTTTGACCAAAGGTTTTCTCAACTCAAACATCCATGTAGCATCCAACTTTCATATATCCACTCCTATAATTAGCCATGCTAGTTCCTCTCCTGTTATTCTTGAATTATTCAGGAAGTCCATAATGCTTGGAGCATCCTTAATGATTGGGCCTAGTTTTCTTTTGGTCTACTTCTTACTAATACGTTCATAGTTAGTCAATGGCTTATTTGAAGCCGTCCCCGTCTGTTTAGCTTTGGCTATTTTCATGAAAATTTTTAAGGCATCTTTAGGCACAACAGGCTTCTATGGAGGTGGTGGAGGATTGAAATGAGATGTGACACTGGCGTCCACAATATTTTTGGTTTCCTCAGTAGTGAGTGAATATACATCCTTGGGTTCTGCCAACTTCTTAGATGCCACTGACTTCTTAGATGATGTCGTCTACTTGGATGTTACAGAAACTGATCTTATTTTTCGAGCTGATGGCTGGCTTCTTGATGGTGCTGGCTTCTTGATATGGGGGCGACTCGATCTTCTCGAGAAGAGCCGATTATAAAAGATGTGAAGTAGACGATGTCTCTAGCTGAACACTCGCACCAATGTATGAACCCTCAACTCTTCGGAATACGCCCAACACACACATGTAGATGATCGTCGCGAGACCATGAGTGACGATCACCAAGTCCCCAATTCCCAGCGGAACGACAATTTGACCTTGGGTTGCAGAACGATAAACAATGATTGCCTAATTCTCTCTCAGCTGTCCTCGCATGAACGCTGGTATGAAAGAACAAGCAATAGCTATGTTTCAATCTTATGCATAAAGTGGCCTGCCCTCTATGGGTCGTGGACTCTACTATATATACTACATAGGAATATGGAAACTGAATTGGACTCGTTACAACATAAAAAAGGAAACCTAAGCTAAGACCTACGTATTATTTTGACGACTGAGACCAACTCGATACGAATTTGGCAACAGGGCTAGATCCATTGGAAATGTTATCAAATAAACTTTTGAGAGGGTATTTACACAGCCCAATCCAACTTCGTATGAGAGACTTATGGTACTTTTAATCGACATTTGTTTGGCTGCAATAAACCGAGTCCGAGTCAGCTTCAATCTTTCCTATTTTGCTGCTCCTTGATTGATTTCGTGTAGAATTTGAAAGGAAAGTCTCCAATTCCTTTGGGAAGTCCATGTACAGGTGCATATGACCTTTAGACACCTTGTGATAATCTTTTTCTCACACGCATCCCTCAGCTCTTCTTTGTTTATGTGACAACAAACAATGCAGCTCTTCTTCCTCTTGTGCATCGTATTGATCCAAATACCTAACCAAAAGTAAATTACAAGATTGGGGTTGTATAAAATTCTCCTTAAATTAATGATATGGTCATTAAGAAACAAGTTCACCTGATCTTGTATTTTCTTAGCACGTGCTCTTGTAATTGGTCCAGTTGGGAACTCGATGCGTATATCTTGATCATTAGGCGGCGATGACGAATGTGTCATAAGGTTGTCCCCATCATGTCCCCCTCTTGAAAAGGCATCGCCCTCGACGCTAGATCGTTACCACCAAAAAACGGTGATAAATCAGCAACATTGAATGTAGAGCTCACACCATACTCATCTCTCGGAAGTCGATCTTGTTTGCATTGTCATTGATTCGCTGTAATACTTTAAACGGTCCATCACTTCTTGGTAACAGCTTTGACTTGCATCGTTCTGGAAAACAATCTTTGCAATAAATTAACCATACTAAATCGCTCGGTTCAAACAATACCTTCTTCCTTTTCTTGTTTGCTTTCTCAGCATTGTACTTCATCTTCTTCTCGATTTCTTCTTTTGTTTTCCAATGTAATTTCTTGACATAGTCAGCTCGCTTTGACGCTTCCATATTTACTTGGTGTTGACTTGGTAGTGGTAGCAAATCAAGCGGCGTAATCAGTTTAAAACCATACACCACCTCAAAAGGACACATCTGAGTAGTGGAGTGCATAGGCCGGTTATAAGCGAATTCCATGTGCGGCAAACAATCCTCCCACTCTCTTATATTCTTCTTGATTATGGTCCTTAGCAGTGTTGAAAGTGTGTGGTTTATCACCTTCATTTGATCATTAGTTTGGGGATGACAAGTTATGCTGAATAACAACTTTGTCCCCGACTGTCCATAAAGTGGCTTCCAGAAGTAGCTCATGAACTTCACATCGCGATCTGACCAATGGTACGTGGCACAACATGCAATCTCATGATCTCTCTAAAAAACAAGTTAGCAACATGCGATGCATCGTCGCTCTTGTGGCACGGAATGAAGTGTGCCATCTTCAAAAATCGATGCACAACAACAAAAACAGAATATCTCTCCCTCTTAGTTCTAGGCAATCTAAAACAAAATCCATACTGATATCCTCCCATGGTGCATTGGGAACAGGTAGAGGAATATATAACATGTGTGGATTTAACTTAGATTTGGCCTTGTGGCAAGTAATACATCGTTGTAGATGCCTTCCACATCACGCCACATCTTAGGCCAAAAAAATGATCACTCAGCATAGACAATGTCTTCTCACGTCCAAAATGCCGTATCAATCCACCTGCATGAGATTCCTGCAGCAAGAGCAAATGTATAGACGATTCTAGAATGCATAATTTGTTAGCACGAAACAAAATTCCATCATGTAAGTGATATTTTCCCATCCTTTCCCCTCCTTGCAGTGCGCATAGGGAATAGTGAAATCATGGTTATTAGCATATAAATGACGCAAACTCTCTAAAGCAGGAACTTGCACATCTAAACGATTTAAAAGGACATTTTTCCTATAAAGAGCATCAACAACCACATTTTCTTTTCCCTTCTTATATGTTACAATGTAAGGAAATAAATCAATGAATTCAACCCACTTAGTATGACGACGGTTCAGTTTAGATTGACCTTGCAAATATTTTAAGGATTCGTGGTCAGAATGTATAATAAACTCCTTAGGCCATAAATAATGTTGCTAGACTTCTAACACTCACACTAACCCATAAAGCTCCTTATCATAGACCGGATAATTCAATTGGGCACCTTTCAGTTTCTCGCTGAAGTATGCTATTGGTCTACCTTCTTGCAATAAAACACCACCAATACCAATTCCACTAGCATCACATTTAATTTAAAAAATCTTAGTGAAATCAAGTAAAACAAGTAACGGTGCCTCAATTAATTGTTTCTTAAGCTCATCAAAAGTGGCTTGCTGTGCTCCCCACAACAAAGTTCAACATTCTTTTTAGTTAATTCATTCAAAGGGGCGGCGATGGTGCTAAAATCTTTAACAAAGCGCCGATAAAAACCAGTGAGACCATGAAAACTTCGAATTTGATTAACATTCACAGGTGTAGGACAATTTTTAATAGCTTCAATTTTAGATTCATCTACTTCTACTCCCAGTACTGAAACCACATATCCTAGAAATATCACACGATCTTTGCAAAAACTGTATTTTTCTAAGTTACCAAACAGCTTAGCATCACGTAAGACTTCTAGCACTTGGCAAATATGATCAATATGTGCAGGTTCAGTACGGCTATAAATCAAAATATCATCAAAGTACACAACTACGAATTTACCAATGAAATGTCTTTAAACATGATTCATTAGTCACATGAAAGTACTAGGTGCATTGGTTAAACCAAATGACATGACTAACCACTCATACAAACCAAAATTTGTTTTAAAGGCTGTTTTCCACTCATCCCCTTCTTTCATCCTAATCTGATGGTAACCACTATGCAAATCAGTTTTAGAGAAAATAACAGCACCACTCAATTCATCTAACATGTCATCTAAGCGAGGTATAGGGTGACAATATCGAATAGTGATATTATTAATCACTCTACAATCTAGCACATGCGCCATGTACCATCTTTCTTAGGAACCAAAATAACAGGAACAAGAAAAGGGCTTAAGCTTTCACGAATGTACCCTTTGGAGAGAAGCTCTTGCACTTGTTTCTGAATTTCTTTCGTTTCCTTGGGTTTGGTATGGGACGGTGGTCAATTAGGTAGCCTCGCGCCTGGAATCAAATCAATTTGATGCTCTATCCCTCTGATCGGTGGTAAACCAGCAAGCACCTCCGTCGGAAACACATCGCTGAATTCCAAACACAAGAAACACCACTAGGTAGAGAAGTCACGTCGTTAATCAAAAGTAATGCATCTTTGTACAACAGTACAAAGTGCACCAAATTAGGATCCTTGCTGAATTATCTCATCTTTCATTTGGTGGCTAGCGTTACTAATTTCTTCTCTCCCTCACTTTTCTTTGTACCACTTAGATTTGGTTTGTAGCACTCACTCACCGAAGGTGGAGTCACTCTATGTTTCTCTCGCTCTTTCTCACTCTCGATGTGCACCTCAATTTTATGCAATAAAAAATTCACAATCTGTTGTGGTGTAAGCGGCTTCAAGATGATCTCCTTATTGTTCCATCTGAATGTATAGCGATTGATACGCCCATCATGAATAGCAGAACGGTCATATTGCCACGGCCGTCCCAACAGCAAGTGACAGACCGTCATAGGCACAACATCTCAATATAGTGTCGATGTACTTCCCAATAGTAAATATCACACGCACCATATAGATCACCATCACTTCCTCTTTATCGCTCAACCATTGCACATGATACGGCCGTGGATGTGGCAAATACTTCAACCCGACTTATTGCACATGTCTTTGCTGGCCAAATTGTGACAACTACCTCCATCAATACTAACTTTGCACACCTTGCCATTATCAAGCTTTGCCCAAGTCTGAAGAAAATTGCACCGTTGTTCGAGTGACAGTGATGGCATCACACTAAGCACTTTGGGTGTGCAAACAATGGACTACTGCTCAGGGTTAGGAAACTCTGGATCACACCTAGATTGCTCTATCTCATCAGTGTGCAAAACTGGTGTTGCATCAAATAACTCGTCATCACTAGCAAAAACATTCCCATCATCTGTAATAAGCATAACTTTTGTATTTGGGCAATCTTTTTGAAAATGGCCAACTCCTTTGCACTTGTGGCAAATCAAGTCACGTGAATGCCCTGTTGATCCCATAGAAGAGGTTGTGCTACTAGCAGGCATCACTGGGCGACGTGTCGGTGGTGGAGTACTCTCAGGCTTATTACTTGCTAAACTGTGCATTGCTGAATTTTTTCCAGACTGAGTACTCTTGTTTAGCAGACTTATATTGTATGGCTGCCCCACACTTGCTGAAAAATGTGAACGGGCAACGAACTTTGCATCTTCACTAACTTGGTGCTTAGATTCACGCGCTTGGTGCAGCAACTCAATCATATCATTGTAAGGATGGTGATTGACGATGCGCTTGATGGCATAATTCATACCAGCTAGGAATCTTGCCATTGTTTGTTCTTCATTCTCATGCACATCGGCAGGTATCATGATGGTCTCCATTTCCTTATGATACTCATCAATTGATTTGAGACCCTGTTGTAGCCCTGTCAACTTCTCAAATAGTGAGCGTTTGTAGTGACGAGGAACAAAATGTGTATGCAAGTGTTGCTTCATTTGCTCCCATGTGATAATAGGCAACTCACGGCGTTCCATCTGCTTATGAACAAACTACTCCCACCAATGTGTGGCATAATCATCCAATGCATTGGACACAAGTAGTAGCTTCTTCTCATTGGAATTGTGGTTTATCTAGAATAGCTTATCAATTTTCAGTTCCCATGTAAAGTAATCTTCCACATCTGTACCACTTGAAAAGACATGAATAGCAAATTTGAGTTTAGCAATAAAATCCTCATCGATGTCCTGTCTATGGTGATGCATGTTGTTGTGCGATTGCGGGGCTATCGCTCATCGTAAGCGTCAGTAGGGAAATCATCGTCAATGGAGAGCTTAGCGTCGTCAGCCCTGCTACATGCACCACGCATACGTGCAACAACATTTTGAATGCCTATGTTGACACCTCCTCCTTGGGCTCTGTTAAAAATATCGTTGCCTCGACCACGCCCAGAAGCAACAAGACGCATTGTTGCATCTTGCTGCGCCGCCAAACGATGAGCTTGTTGCTATCATCGTTCCTCATCCATGTGAATAGCGCGCTCCTCCTCGGTCTTGGTGTGCTGAATAGCTTGAGGCCTGTGTACACTTGTGTCATCAGCTCGTAGACCCCCACACACATGGAGATTTGTAAACATAGCGCGCAACTCTTTGAAGTTGTTATTGATTTCTGTACACAACTATATGACCTCCTCCCTAAGTTTGTTCAATCCAGTTTGAACTTCCCCGAGCTCATCATGCACACCATTGTCACCATCTTGGAGTTGCTTTTGTAGCATCTCACGCAGCCTAGTGTACTCAGACCATGAAACCGGTACATCCGGATTACGCGGATCCTCCTCTTGTCCTGACATGGAAAAGGCTCACAAATACTGAGTGAAAAATATCTGTGGATATAAGTGGAACAATCAACGCTCACAACTCACTGTTCTAAAACAAGACAAGCTTACCGTTCTGAAGTGAATTAAAGATAGCAAAAGTACACTAGTGACAACGAATGATCGAGGACAGGCAGCACACTCACAAAGATAATAGGACTATTGCAACCAAGGAATGAGCTAAGAAGATGGCCAAACCAAGCTCGTATTGCAATAGTTCAAGGAGAGACACTAGCAATTGCTTGAAATAACTGAGGGTACAAGATTGCTCAAAACAACAAAGTGCAAAAAATAGGAGCGGATAACTTGAAACTTAGAACTCTTAAACAAGAGGATTATTCAACCAAGCACCTTTTTCTTTACCTCTTTTTTTCTTCTGTTTTTTCTCTTTTTTATTTTGTACTGGTTTTACTTCTTTTTTGTACTTGGCTAAATACAAAGATAAAATCCAAAATAGGAGTGTTGTATTGATAGAACTAATGCGCACAACTGAAAACAAGAGCAGTCCCTTGAGAAAATCAATTTCCTAGCCTTAAAAGGTTCAACGGTATGCAAAGGATATATTGGTTCTCAAAGAAATAGCAGTTAGGAACATCTCAACATTTTGTGAGACTTTTGTTTGTTGTATAGGACGGAAAAACAACACTAATCTATGGGTAATAGCTCTCACCGAGTAGCCCTGGAATCTGATACCATGATGATAAGGGACCACTCGATCTTCTCGAGAAGAGCTAACGATAAAGATGTGAAGTAGACGATGTCGCTAGCTGAACACTCGCACCAATGTACGAACTCTCAACTATTCGGAATACACCCAACACACACCTATAGATGATCGTCGTGAGACCACGAGTGATGATTGCCAAGTCCCTAATTCCCAGCGGAACGTCAAATTGACCTTGGATTGTAGAACGATAAACAATGATTGCCTAATTCTCTCTCAGCTGTCCTCGCATGAATGCTGGTATGAAAGAACAAGCAATAGCTATGTTTCAATTTTATGCATAAAGTGGTCTGCCCTCTATGGGTCGTGGACTCTACTATATATACTACCTAGGACTATGGAAACCGAATTGGACTCGTTACAACATAAAAAAGGAAACCTAAGCTAAGACCGATGTATTATTTTGACGAGTGAGACCAACTTGATACGAATTTAGCAATGGGGCTGGATCCATTGGAAAGGTTATCAGATAAGCTTTCCAGAGGGTATGTATTTACACAGCCCAATCCAACTTCGTATGAGAGACTTATGTTACTTTTGATCACGTCTGTTTGGTTGCAATAAACCGAGTCCGAGTCGGCTTCAATCTTTCCTATTTTGCTACTCCTTGATAGATTTTGTGTAGAACTTGAAAGGAAAGTCTCCAATGCCTTTGGAAAGTCCATGTACAGGTGCATTTCACCTTTAGACACCTTGTGATAATCTTTTTCTCCCACGCATCCCTCAGCTCTTCTTTGTCTATGTGCCAACAAACAATGCTGCTCTTCTTCCTCTTGTGCATCATATTGATCCAAATACTTAAGCACAAGAAAATTACAAGATTGGGGTAGTATAAAATTCTCCTTAAAATTAATGATATGGTCATTAAGAAACAAGTTCACCTGATCTTGTATTTTCTTGGCACGTGCTCTTGTAATTGGTCCAGTTGGCAACTCAATGCGTATATCTTGATCATTAGGTGGCGGCGAAGAATGTGTCATAAGGTTGTCCTCATCACTTCTTGAGCGATGGACTTCTTTGAGGCGATGACTGAGGAGGTGAACTTTTTTTGGGAGATGGCTGAGGAGAGGGAGATTTTCGAGGCGACAACGGCCCAGAGTGTTGTGGAGAGTAGAGATTCTTAGGGGTTGTCCCTAGTGGAAACACTATGTAGACCTTCTCCCACGTGATGTATGTGTGCTCGCCCTCTCCTATAGTGTTCATCCCCTTCTCTGCGAGGTAGTCCACCACAACATGGCGGTACTGGTCAACGGTTTCGTCTATTTTGACCATGACATAGCCCTCCAATAATGGACGTCCATGCAAATGTTCATGGGAGCCACATGGATAAGCCACGCCGGAAGCTACCTTGATGGTAATGTTCCTAGCACCAATGTGTGTTGTTCATACGGTGTCCGTGCTGTGATCAGGTCCACAATATAAGTGATGGAGTCAGCTCCCTGAACTCCCGTGGATGCACAACTACTCCGACGACCACCGGGGCTAGTGAAAGTGCATCTAGGCCCCCTATGTGGGTTTTGCTTATTGATGACATACGATTAAGGGACTAATGGTTTGCTGAGTTTATAAATAGGTTTTAAGTCCCATTAGTTAAGATAAGAGATGTTGGCATCCCTAAAAAAGAAAAGAGAAGCGGCGTATAGTGACTTAATAGGTTTAAATTTATTTTATTTTGAATTTGAGTCAAGGATAGCCGTACTATCAATAGGGATGCATGTTGATAGTCTTGAAGATGTATCAGTGCTCAAAATATCCTTTTAGGACCAAAAGATGAGAGATACCATCACTCACGTGTAACACCCAGTTTTTAAAACAGACAAAACCAGGCACAACACATGTATGCCAGGAACAACTTCCATACATGCGCTTACATCATTAGTGTTATCATCACAATGCAATTATTACATCGTACTTAACTTTATTACAAAATGACCCGAGGGTCTGAAAGAAAACACAGCGGGAGACAAGAGGGGTCTTCAGCGCCACGGCTCCAGCTTCCACAGGCGAAGACGTCGACCAGGTGCTCCACAGCCTAGAACAGCAGCTCGGGATTGAAGTCGTCATTGTCGAAGGCACCAGCTTCAAACACAGCTTCTGATTGGCGGAAGAATGCAGGGTGGAGAATAACAAGGGTGAGTACAAAAGGTTGTACTCCGCAAGTGCACGGAAAAGTATGGTATGAGGCTTTAGACAAGAAAAGGCTTGACAGGGGTTATTAGCACTAAGCAACTAAAACTATGACTTAACCTATACCTCCAACAACAGGCATCCTATTTACTAAGTGTGAAGACACTTGCTACAACCAAAGGATTTGACTCACCGGATATCCCATATCCGGTTACCCAAAGCTCACCAGATAATCCCATTATCTGGCTACCCGACCAACCATACCAAAACCCAGATCCAACTAATCTTGAAGAAGTCCAAGCTCGTTCTTGACCGTGATCACGGCTGATCGACCAGTTTGATACTCTGCAGAGTTTGCACAGATCCACGAGTCGTGATTCCCTTGTTACTCCATACTTCCGGGGTAAGGAGTCGGGGTCTCACTACAAGGCCTTTACAAAGCTCCCGCCGATTTGTAGGCACCCACTAAGGTTTCACCGCTAACAGTCGACTGAGTCGTTGCAGAAGCCCCCTCTTGTGCCACATACTCGTCCAATGATGCCCACAGAATCGGTGGTCGCTAATTATTTGGCCAGGCCGTACCCATATAGGCCTCGTGGTTGTACGGATATAACTTGGTTACATGTCCAAGAACCGGTCCTTAGGACCCCATACAGATACATACACAAACTTGCCATAGGCACCACCACAATCCATCCATTCTGTTGGGGAAGACCTATACCATGTTGCTACAAAAAGAATTACCATTTTTCCACCTGGACAGTGTTACATAGTTCATTAATCAATATTAACCATTTTTCCCCACCCGGACAGTGCTAGCATGATCTACCCATCTTCTTAACATGATACATCAACGGCGACAAGGAAAATATCAAGTCAAAACTAGTAAACACTAGCATAGGATATCATTTTGGACAGCATGCATATTGAAGGATAAAAACTACACCTGCAAATCCTAAAACTGGATAGAAATGCTCAAGGGCACTTGCCTTCACCGGGTTGCTGCTCAAAATCCTCGAAAACTTGGTCTTGGAGGTTGCCGAACTGCTCAGCTCCTAAACGACGGACTGGAAAAGCACACACAAAACAAAACTCTAAGAACAGTACACCAAACAGTACTGAAACTATTCAAAAACTCTAGAAAAAGATTCTACACGATGCTACGAACATTTTGACGCGAAAATCGCCTAAATCGGAGCTATGAGCAAAAAGTTATAAGCTTTTGAAGATGTAGGGGCTTTTCTGCAAATTTTACATGTTTTCCAGAGAATAAACCGAATTATTTTTATACTGAAAATTGGATTATGACGCAATAAAACAAATACTGAATTATTTCTCAATTGGAAAAGACATGTAGTTGGTCTACGGGGCTTGTGGACCACTGAAAGAGCATCGGTCCACCGATCCATGGTGGACCGAAGGGGTATAATATTGGCCGGTCTAATCCAGGCCGATGAACCGGGATCCGACGGCCGGAAATCAAAAGAGGTGGCGCCAGCGGTTTTCAACGGCGGGAGCGGCGGCCGGCGATGACGGGGACGGCGGCGGGCTAGCCGGCGATGCGCAAAAGGCGCATCCGGCCACGGATCAAGTTGGGACTTGGCACAAAATAACGAGGAGCTCGCGGGGAGTCTCACAGCAGGCTTGTCGGCGGCGGAAGAGGTCCGGAGGTGGCCGGCGACGGAGAACGGCGGGCGGAGGAGTTCAGTCTTGGCGGGGACGGCGTCCGACGGCGGAAGAAGCTCCAAGAAGCGCCGGAGTGAGCTCCTAGAGGTTCGGCGGCACCAATAGTGCGAAGAACGAGCTCAAACGAGGTTCGGTTGAGGAGAAATCGAGCGGCGGCCGAGTTCCTTACCGGCGGCAATGGTGGTGACGGCGGCGGCTCAAATCCGTGCGCAAGAGAGAGGGGAAATGGGGTATTCGGGTGCGGAACCGAGCAAGGATGCCGATGGAGCCCTTATATACCCGAGAGGAGGAGTGGAACGGCCGGATTTGAGGAGATTCGGCCGGCGGCCCAAATGAAATAAAAGCTTCGATTTCCATGCAAAAGAGTGGGAATTCAAGGGGGAAACGGCTCAAATGGAGGGAATAGGGGGCGGCGATCAAGGTGGTGTGGTTTGGTTGGAGAGTTAAGGCACGGGGAGGCTTCGATTTGAAACGGCCGCGGTGATTTGGGGTGTCAGCGTCCGGTGGCGGGACGAAGAAGGAGACGAGCCGACGGCTCGGCAGCTCGGGCTGGCGGGCGGCTCGGCTTGGAACCGGGCCCACTTGGCAACGAGGCGGGCGGAGGTGAGGCGGCTCGGTGGGCGCGGCAGGCCGGCGCGGGGAAGAGAGGGGCGCGGCCCACGGTGGGAGGGAAGAGGGAGGGGAAGGAGGCGGGTTGGGCCGGCGCGGGGAAGACGGCCCAAGAAGGATTTTCTATTTAGAAATCTTTTTCTTTTTTTAGATTTCAAACTATTTTCAAAAGGGATTTTAAACGAGCGAACTCTAGCGAATTTTAGCAAAATTTTCCACACAATAAAACCTTATTGCAACTACAAGGGCATGAATGCGACAAACATTCAACCTATTCCAAATTAAATTTAGAAATTAATTTCCTATAGAGCTAAAATGAAATCCACCTATTTAATTTCTAGCAAAATTTTAAATTATTGCAAATTTTGAAGTTTTGGGTGTTACAAACCTACCCCCCTTAGGATGAATCTCGCCCTCGAGATTTGGAAGGATCGGAGAAGAGATGGGGAAACTCCGTCTTCAAATCATCTTCTCTTTCCCAGGTGGCTTCTTCTTCTTAGTGATGCTTCCACTGCACTCTACACATTTTGACTCTCCTGTTTCTGGTAACTCGTTCTGACGTCTCAAGAATCTTGACTGGATATTCGACATAAGACAGATCTTCTCGCACATCCAGTTCTTCTACTGGCAACTATTCTTCAGGAACTCTTAAGCACTTCTTCAACTGTGATACGTGAAAGACATCGTGTACTCCTGAAAGTTGAGGTGGTAACTCCAGCTGGTAAGCTACTTCTCCTCGTCTTCCCAATATCTTGTACGGACCAATAAACCGAGGTGATAGCTTGCCTTTGACTTTGAATCTACGTAGCCCTCTGATCGGTGATACTTTGAGATACACAAAGTCTCCTATTTCAAAGGTTAGTTCCCGGCGTCGATGATCCGCATAACTCTTCTACCTTGACTGTGCTGTTTTCAAATTATCCCGGATCTCGTGCACTTGCCTTTCTGCTTCTCTTAGAACTTCAGGACCAAAAACTTGGCTTTCTCCGATTTGATTCCAGAACAACGGGGTTCTACACTTTCTCCCATACAAAGCTTCAAAAGGGGACATCTTCAGACTAACTTGGAAGCTGTTATTGTATGAGAATTCTACATACAGTAGATTCTTGTCCCAACTGTTACCATTCTTGAGTGCACATGCTCTCAACATATCTTCAAGAATT
Source organism: Phragmites australis (assembly GCF_958298935.1). Lineage (NCBI taxonomy): Eukaryota > Viridiplantae > Streptophyta > Magnoliopsida > Poales > Poaceae > Phragmites > Phragmites australis. Next base: position 22,456,045 of record NC_084921.1, on the reverse strand, counting down.
TGATTTACTCTTTCCGTTTGCCCATCAGTCTGTGGGTGATAGGATGAACTGAAATTCAACCTTGTATCCAGCGATTCATGCAGACGTCGCCAGAACCTTGAAGTAAACTGACTGCCACGATCGGATACAATTATCTTAGGCACTCCATGCAGACATACAATCTTGGACATGTACAACTCGGCTAACTTCGGACCTCGATAGGATTCCTTAACTGGAATAAAGTGAGCCACTTTCGTCAACTGGTCAACCACGACCCATATAGAATCATATCCTGATTGCGTTCGTGGTAGACCCACTATGAAATCCATGCTAATTTCTTCCCACTTCCATTCAGGTATTTTTAGTGGCTGTAGTAGTCCTGCGGGTCTTTGATGTTCAGCTTTGACCCGATGACAGATATCACACAAAGCTACGTGTTCTGCTATTGCACGTTTCATTCCATACCACCAGTACTGATCCTTAAGATCTTGATACATCTTGGTGCTTCCAGGGTGAATAGAATACGCTGAATCATGAGCTTCCTTTAAAATAGTATCCCGAATAGACTTTATGTCCGGAACACAAATCCTATGCTTATACCATATTGTACCCTGTTTGTCTTCGGAAAAATCCGGGGCTTTGCCTGCTTTGATCAAGTGCTTGATCTCCAAAATCTTGTCATCTTCAAGCTGACCCTTCCTTATATCTTGTTCAAGCGTTGAGTCTATTTCCATAGCAATCATCTCGGTATTATACACCATACTTAGATTCAACCTCTCGAATTCTTTGCATAGTTCGGGACTCAACTCTTGGAGAGTTATAGAATTACCCTGAGATTTTCTGCTCAAGGCATCGGCTACTACGTTCGCCTTTCCTGGATGATAGTTGATTCCCAAATTATAGTCCTTAATAAGCTCTAACCATCTGCGTTGTCTCAGGTTAAGATCCGGCTGAGTGAAAATATACTTTAAGCTCTTATGATCAGAATATATCTCACATCTTTGACCAATCAGGTAATAACTCCAAATCTTGAGTGCATGAACAACTGCGGCTAGCTCCAAATCATGCGTTGGATAATTCTCTTGATGCTTTCTTAGCTGCCGAGATGCATAAGCTATAACGTGGCCTTCTTGCATAAGCACACATCCCAAACCTTGACGGGATGCATCACAATATACCGAAAACGGCTTCTGAGTGTCTGGCATGATCAAAATTGGTGCTGAGGTCAATCTTTTCTTCAATTCATTGAAACTGGCTTCTCTAACTGTTGTCCACTTGAACTCTGCTCCCTTTTCTAGCAGTTCGGTCATTGGCTTCGCTATCTTGGAGAAACCTTCAATAAATCGACGATAGTATCCTGCTAAACCCAGAAAACTACGAATCTCAGACACATTCTGCGGTGGCTTCCAATTCAGAACGTCTCTTACCTTGGATGGATCTACGGACACACCTCCTACTGATATGATGTGACCGAGGAAAGGAACTTCCTTCAACCAAAATTCACATTTGCTCAGTTTGGCAAACAACTGGTTCTCCCTGAGTTTCTGCAATACCATCCTTAAATGTTCCTCATGCTCTACTTCGTTCTTGGAGTAAACCAGGATGTCATCAATGAATACCACAATGAACTTGTCCAAATATTCCATAAAAACCTTGTTCATCAGATACATGAAGTATGCTGGGGCATTGGTCAGCCCGAAAGACATTACTGTGTACTCGTACAGACCGTACCGAGTAACAAATGCAGTCTTGGGAATATCCGAAGCACGAATCTTCAGCTGGTGATATCCAGACCGAAGATCAATCTTGGAAAACACACATGCTCCTATCAGCATATCAAACAGATCTTCAATGCGAGGCAGAGGGTACTTGTTTTTGATTGTTACTTCATTCAGAGCTCGATAGTCTATACACATCCTCTGTGTACCATCCTTCTTTGGAACGAAGATTACAGGGGCTCCCCAGGGCGAAGAACTGGGGCGGATAAACCCTTTGTCTAGTAGCTCTTGTATTTGCTCCTTGAGCTCAGCCAACTGATTGGCATCCATTCTATATGGCCTCTTATATATAGTAGCCATTCCAGGTACTAATTCAATGACAACCTGGTGAATCTTCCGGAAAGACATCAGGAAATTCACTGACCACTCTGCTATCTTCCACTGCATTGGTTTTGTTCAAACTGGCGTTGATAGCTGACTCTATTGTAGCTTGGAATTCCACTTTGGTACCATCAGTATGCGTCAGCTGCACTGTCTTTGTTGCACATCCTATGACTCCTTTGTACTTGGTCAGCCAATCCATTCCCAGAATGATATCGATTCCTTTGGATTCCAGAATGATGAGATTGGCAAGAAAATCTACCCCCCTTATGCTTATATTTACTTTAGGGCATACCTGCCTTGATTCTATTTCTCCTCCAGGAGAACTTACTAGCACTCTATTTTTCATTAATGCTCTTGGCAATTTATAAGCATTCACAAATTGGTATGATATGAAAGAATGCGTAGCACCTGAATCGAATAATACTGTTGCGGGGTGAGAGTTTGCAGAGAACATACCCAGCACTACATCGGGAGCTTCCTGGGCTTCCTCCACTGCAATGTGGTTGACGTGACCATGCATCGCGTTCTGGCGGGGCTGCTGCTGCTGGTTGTTGCTACCTTGGGTCTGGCCTTGCTGCTTCTTAGGGCATTGCTTGGAAAGATGCTCGAACTGGCCGCAACTGAAACACGGACCAATGTTGCCTGACCCCTGACCTGTGCGGTTCTGCTGCTGTGGCTGGTTGTTGTTGGGTCGCTGCTGCTGGAAGTTGGGGCGAGGCTGTTGTTGTTGCTGAATTAGGGGCTTGTAAGACCCTGCAATCTGACCTTGCATCTTCTGCGGCGGCCTCTGCTGGTTTTGCTGCGGCTGGTTCTGACCTCCCTGGCGGAACATCGGACCAGTGGCAGGGGCGTTGAAACGGGGGTGAGTGTTACTGCCAGAAGACTGACCCTGCAGATGGCGCTTACGTTCTTCACCTAGATTCTGGCGCTTCTTCTCCAAAATGAAAGCTCTATCCACCAATTTCTGGAAATTGGGGTACTCGTTGGCAGAGAGGGCATACTACAGACCGGTGTTTAGACCTTCAAGAAAATAGTCCTGCTTCTTCTCGTCTGTGTCAACATCACTGGGGACGTAGCGAGACAATTGAGTGAACTTAGTGAGGTATTCCCTCACAGACATAGGGCCTTGCTTGAGACTAAGGAACTCCTTCCTTTTCAGCTTTATTTCTCCGGTAGGAACATGGTGAGCGCGGAAACTATTTCGGAACTCTGCCCAGGTGATCTCCTGGGGGTCCTCATGAGCGGCGGTGTAAGCAGTCCACCACTCCTGAGCTGGCCCACTGAGTTGGTGGGATGCAAAGAGAACTTTTTCTCTTCCATTGCACTGAGCTATCTGAAGCTTGCTGTCGATTGTCCTCAGCCAATTGTCTGCCTCCATTGGCTCTACTGCCTGAGAAAAGGTAGGCGGCTGGGTGCTCAAGAAAGTCCTGAGTCTAGACTGTGGCTGCTGCAGCGGTGCCTGCTGAGCCTGAGCCTGCTGGTTGATGGCTTGGACCAAACCTTGAAGAAGAGTCATGACTTGGTTGGCGTCCATGAGGAGTGGTGGGGGAGGAAGGTCATTGTTGTTGGTAGCATTGTTGTTGACAGTGTTGTTGTTGATGTTGTTGGTGTTGTTACGTCTGGTGTTCACCATCTGTTGTTGCCAAGGTGCGTGAAGCATAAGAGAAAAACAGGGACGGAAAACGAGACAAGAACTGATAGAAACTGAGGGAAACAGATAGAAAGGACTCCCAGCTATTATTATATTAATAACTGATGAAATATAGAGGGGAAACCCCTACATCACACCAACACTCATGCAAAAATCCAACTCAAAACAAGGTCCACACAGAACAGACACAAGCACAAGCACACCCTACTACAAACGACATGAGTCTAAATGACTTATTCTGCTAGGGGACATCTTCCTAGCTCGACTCTACTCCTGGCCAGCGGTGCCTGAAGGGCCTGCAACATCTGCCTGACGAAGCCTCTTGCGTGGAGGAGAGCAGGGCGGTGCAGGAGCGGGTGCCGGTGGCGGGGGAACCTCGTCGGGGTGCTGGTTAGGGTCCTGCAACATCATCTCCAGCTCGTAGATCCTCTGCTCGTGCTCGACGTGGCGCTGGTGAAGATCCTCCAACTCGTCGAGTGCCCTGTCCAGCTCGGTGTAGAGGGCGGCAGTGAGGCGGACCTGCTCTCTCAGACGAAGGTCGGCTCCGTTGCCCACGGACACGAAGGTGACCTCCAGTCTGCCTGACTGGCGCTGCGGGAGCTTCCTGAACTGGGTGCTGCTGAGGTGCTGTCTGTTCTCCCGGCAAAGAACAGCCAGAGCCTGGCGAGCGGCGTCCTCGATCCCTGCCTTGAACGTAGCTCGAAGGGCGGTGGCGGCGTGAACTCGACGAACTCGGCGAAGACCGTTGGCGGAGGGCCTCTCGAACATGGTTACTTCCACTGTCCAGGAGTAACCACGGTCTCCAAGCGGAGCATCGTGGTAGCCGAGACCCTGCAGCAGGTACCACAGCGTGCGGGCGAAGTACCCTGCCAGCTGTCCGTCGGAGTAGAACTCAGCTGGGGGTTGGTGCCTCCAGACTGCACCAGCAGGAACCTCCATGTCGGGGACCAGCACGTGCTTGCGCGGGGTGACCTTTGTACGGGCCATCTAAAATTTTGAAAAAGACAGAAATTAGTAACCATTTTATAAAAACCAGTAGACCGAGAAAGGAATAACAGGAGGAAAACAATTTTGTGAAAGTAAATTTTGTACAAACATAAGTCCTTAGCATGTCCAGTCTACCTAGGCTGCGTCCTACGGTCAACACGGCTCTGATACCACTTCTGTAACACCCGGTTTTCAAAACAGACAAAACCAGGCACAACACATGTATGCCAGGAACAACTTCCATACATGCGCTTACATCATTAGTGTTATCATCACAGTGCAATTATTACATCGTACTTAACTTTATTACAAAATGACCCGAGGGTCTGAAAGAAAACACAGCGGGAGACAAGAGGGGTCTTCAGCGCCAGCAGCTCCAGCTTCCACAGGCGAAGACATCGACCGGGGGCTCCACAGCCTAGAACAGCAGCTCGGGATCGAAGTCGTCGTTGTCGAAGGCACCAGCTTCAAAGACAACATCTGATTGGCGGAAGAATGCAGGGTGGAGAATAACAAGGGTGAGTACAAAGGGTTGTACTCCGCAAGTGCAGGGGAAAGTATGGTATGAGGCTTTAGACAAGAAAAGGCTTGATAGGGGTTATTAGCACTAAGCAACTAAAACTATGACTTAACCTATACTTCCAACAACAGGCATCCTATTTACTAAGTGTGAAGACACTTGCTACTACCAAAGGATTTGACTCACCGGATATCCCATATCCGGTTACCCAAAGCTCACCAGATAATCCCATTACCTGGCTACCCGACCAACCATACCAAAACCCAGATCCTACTAATCTTGAAGAAGTCCAAGCTCATTCTTGACCGTGAGCACGGCTGATCGACCAGTTTGATACTCTGCAGAGTTTGCACAGATCCACGAGTCGTGATTCCCTTGTTACTCCATACTTCCGGGGTAAGGAGTCGGGGTCTCACTACAAGGCCTTTACAAAGCTCCCGCCGATTTGTAGGCACCCACTAAGGTTTCACCGCTAATAGTCGACCGAGTCGCTGCAGAAGCCCCCTCTTGTGCCACCCACTCGTCCAATGATGCCCACAGAATCGGTGGTCGCTAATTATTTGGCCAGGCCGTACCCATATAGGCCTCGTGGTTGTACGGATATAACTTGGTTACATGTCCAAGAACCGGTCCTTAGGACCCCATACAGATACATACACAAACTTGCCATAGGCACCACCACAATCCATCCATTCTGTTGGGGAAGTCCTATACCATGTTGCTACAAAAAGAATTACCATTTTTCCACCCGGACAGTGTTACATAGTTCATAAATCAATATTAACCATTTTTCCCCACCCGGACAGTGCTAGCATGATCTACCCATCTTCTTAACATGATACATCAACGGCGACAAGGAAAATATCAAGTCAAAACTAGTAAACCCTAGCATAGGATATCATTTTGGACAGCATGCATATTGAAGGATAAAAACTACACCTGCAAATCCTAAAACTGGATAGAAATGCTCAAGGGCACTTGCCTTCACCGGGTTGCTGCTCAAAATCCTCGAAAACTTGGTCTTGGAGGTTGCCGAACTGCTCAGCTCCTAAACGACGGACCGGAAAAGCACACACAAAACAAAACTCTAAGAACAGTACACCAAACAGTACTGAAACTATTCAAAAACTCTACAAAAAGATTCTACACGACGCTACGAACATTTTGACGCAAAAATCGCCTAAATCGGAGCTACGAGCAAAACGTTATAAGCTTTTGAAGATGTAGGGGCTTTTCTGCAAATTTTACATGTTTTCCAGAGAATAAACCGAATTATTTTTATACTGAAAATTGGATTATGACGCAATAAACAAATACTGAATTATTTCTCAATTGGAAAAGACATGGAATTGGTCTACGGGGCTTGTGGACCACTGAAAGAGCATCGGTCCACCGTTCCATGGTGGACCGAAGGGGTATAATATTGGCCGGTCTAATCCGGGCCGATGAACCAGGATCCGGTGGCCGGAAATCAAAAGAGGTGGCATCGGCGGTTTTCAACGGCGGGAGCGGCGGCAGGCGATGACGGGGACGGCGGCGGGCTCGCCGGCGATGCGCAAAAGGCGCATTCGGCCACGGATCAAGTCGGGACTTGGCACAAAATAACGAGGAGCTCACGGGGAGTCTCACAGCAGGCTTGTCAGCGGCGGAAGAGGTCCGGAGGTGGCCAGCAGGCGGAGGAGTTCGGTCTTGGCGGGGACGGCGTCCGACGGCGGAAGAAGCTCCAAGAAGCGCCGGAGTGAGCTCCTAGAGGTCTGGCGGCACCAATAGTGCGAAGAACGAGCTCAAACGAGGTTCGGTTGAGGAGAAATCGAGCGGCGGCCGAGTTCCTTACTGGCGGCAATGGTGGTGACGGCGGCGGCTCGAATCCGTGCGCAAGAGAGAGGGGAAACGGGGTATTCGGGTGCGGAACCGAGCAAGGATGCCGATGGAGCCCTTATATACCTGAGAGGAGGAGTGGAACGGCCGGATTTGAGGAGATTCGGCCGGCGGCCCAAATGAAATAAAAGCTTTGGTTTCCATGCAAAAGAGTGGGAATTCAAGGGGGAAACGGCTCAAATGGAGGGAATAGGGGGCGGCGATCACGGTGGTGTGGTTTGATTGGAGAGTTAGGGCACGGGGAGGCTTTGATTTGAAACGGCCGCGGTGATTAGGGGCGTCGGCGTCCGGTGGCGGGATGAAGAAGGAGGCGAGCCGACGGCTCGGCAGCTCGGGCGGGCGGGCAGGCGGCTCGGCTCGGAACCGGGCCCACTTGGCAGCGAGGCGGGCGGAGGTGAGGCGGCTCGGTGGGCGCGGCAGGCCGGTTGGGCCTGCGGGCCGGCGCGGGGAAGAGAGGGGCGCGGCCCACGACGGGAGGGAAGAGGGAGGGGAAGGAGGCAGGTTGGGTCGGCGCGGGGAAGACGGCCCAAGAAGGATTTTCTATTTAGAAATCTTTTTCTTTTTTTAGATTTCAAACTATTTTCAAAAGGGATTTTAAACGAGTGAACTCTAGCGAATTTTAGCAAAATTTTCCACACAATAAAACCTTATTGCAACTACAACGGCATGAATGCGATAAACATTCAACCTATTCCAAATTAAATTTAGAAATTAATTTCCTATAGAGCTAAAATGAAATCCACCTATTTAATTTCTAGAAAAATTTTAAATTATTGCAAATTTTGAAGTTTTGGGTGTTACATCACGGGCGCCGGGAAATAGTTTTTGTTGTCTGAGCCGGGAGTCTCCATGTGGTCAGCATCTGGAGAGAAAAGCTCGAGGAGTTCGAAAGGTGAAACTTCAGGTGGTGGCTCAAGAAGGCCAATGGATTCGGGTGATGCTTCAACAGCTGGTGGCTCCAAAGATAGAAGGGGAGTCAAATTTAATTTTGATTATAGTAAATTGAATTCACCATCTAACAACTTGATCTCGTGCCTTTTGGGCGTGCGCCGTTTTTTTATGGCATACATTACGCCACTTGGAGACACAAGATGAAGATGCATTTAATCTCGCTCCATCCAAGCATTTGGAAGATCGTGTGTGTAGGTCTCAATTTTCCGGCAGAAGACATTGAACTCACACCCGAACAAGAGCAAGCATTCCACCAAAATGCTCAAGCAACAAGCATTCTCCTTAGTGCCTTAAGCCCCGAGGAATTCAACAAGGTAGGTGGGCTTGAGGAGGCTAAAGCAATTTGGGATACACTCCAAGTCTCCCATGAAGGCACCACAAGTGTGAGAGAGTCTAAGATAGAATTGCTTGAAGGAAAGTTGGGAAGATTCGTTACAGAGGATGATGACTCCCCCCCCAAGCCATGTACGACCGAATGATGGTGTTGGTGAACAAGATAAGAGGGCTTGGAAGTGAAGAGCTTGATGATCACATGGTGGTGAGGAGGTTGCTTAGAGCCTTTGCACCAAGAAATCCCACTTTGGTCACACTCATCCAAAAAAGAAGGGACTACAAGAGGCTCAAACCAAGTGACATACTTGGAAGGATCCTTGCTCATGATCTTATAGAGGAGGAAGCCAATGAAATAAAAAATCTTGCAAAGAAAAGATCAATCTCCAAGAACAAAGAAGTAGCATTCAAGGCAAGGAAGAGCAAGCAAATCAAACAATCAAGTTCAATTGAAGATAAAGACTCGAATGATGAAGAAATAGCATTCTTTGTAAGAAAATTCAAACAATTTATGAAGAAGGGTGGCTATAGCAAGTACAAGAAAGACATGCCTAAGAAAAGAACATCCAAGAGGACGTGCTATGAGTGTGGTGAAGTTGGTCACTTTATCGCCGAGTATCCTAACAAGAAGAACAAGAACAAGGAAGAAAAGAAGAACGAGAGCTTCAAGAAGGATAAATACAAGACCCACAATAAGAAATACTCAGGTCAAGCTCACATTCGAGAGGAGTGGGATTCCAACTCCGACTCCGACTCCGATGATGAAGGAGTTGCCACCATCTTCATCAGTGCCTCTACACCGACAAAGTCACTTTTTGGTGACATGAGCGACGACAACATGCTCAAGTGTTTCATGGAGAAAGGACACAAGGTAAAATCACAACCCAACCTCCTAGATAGTGATAGTGATAGTAATAGTGATAGTGGTTGTGAAAGCATGTTTAAAGGTCTTAGCAAAAATACCATGTCTAAATTAAAAGAGCTCGTAGAAACAATAGAGAGTCAAGAGGAGATCCTCGAGAAGCAAGAGGACTTGCTCATCCTTGAAAAGGAGAGAAACCTTGAACTTGAGGAGATCCTTGCTAAAGAGAAGGAGAAGGTTGAGAAATTGACCAAATATCTTGATTTGGCCAATACCACTATTACTAGTCTTGAGAGTAAAAATTCTACACATCAAGAGAAACTATCATGTTTGGATGAAACTCATAAGACTCTTGAAATGCAAATTGATACTCTTAAGAATAGCACATCCATATCTAATGATGCAAACTTACTCTCTAGTGCCTCCACTAGTAATGGTTGCTCTCGGTGCTACAATGTTGATATAAATGCTTGTACTACTAATGTTGAATCTTTGCAAGAATTACAAAAGGAAAATGGGAGGCTAAACACTTTTGGTTAAGTATGGATGGATCAAAACTTACAAATCCAAAGATGCACTATACAAGACCATTGAGACCAAGGATAACAAGCAAAAGAGAGGCCTTGGGTTTGACATGCATAAAAGCAAGATAAATGAGTGTGTAGTGATCAATGGCAAGGAGTGCCTCAAGTCTTCAAGGGAGGCAAGGAAGTTGATCATATCTCTCAAGAAAAGCAACTGAAGACCCATGCTCCACAATCTATTTTTTATGCTTCTTATATGCTCAAGAGGAACCACCGTGGTAAAGTGGTTGCTCTATATATTGGTGTCCGCACAAAAGATAGAGTTGTGAAAAGGAGTGTGTGGGTACCAAAAGTACTTATCACTAACATGAAAGGACCCAAACAAATTTAGGTACCTAAAACAAAAGCTTAAAATTATTTTGTAGGCATACTCCTCTGGTGGATTAAGTTGGGTGCTTGATAGCGGTTGCACAAATCATATGACTGGAGAAAAGAGTATGTTCTTATCATTTGAAGAAGATGGAGGACCACATGAAAATATCATATTTGGCAATGATGGAAAAGGAGAGGTAATTGGTTTAGGTAAAATTGCTATATCAAATGGTCATTCTATTTCAAATGTTTTTCTAGTTAAATCTCTTAGTTACAATTTGTTGTCCGTATCACAATTTTGTGAAATGGGATATAATTGCCTTTTTACTAATGAGGGTGTGACCGTCTTTAGAAGGAATGATGCCTCAATAACTTTCACCGGTAGGTTGAAGGGTAAACTTTATCTTGTTGATTTTTCAACAGATGAAGTGAGGCCTAGAACTTGCTTGATTGTTAAGTCTAGCATGGGTTTGGTTTTGCCATCGCTGACTAGCCCATGTTGGCATGAGAAATTTGTCTAAACTTCTAAAGGGGGAGCACATCCTAGGACTAACAAATGTTTCTTTGGAGAAAGATAGAATTTGCAGCGCTTGTCAAGTGGGAAAGCAAATTGGAGCTCTTCACCCCACCAAAATGTAATGACAACCACAAGGGTATTGGAACTTCTACACATAGATTTATTTGGACCAATCGCCTACATAAGTATTGGTGGTAACAAATATAGCTTGGTTATTGTTGATACTTATTCTCGTTTCACTTGGGTGTTCTTTTTGCATGATAAGAGTGAAACATAAGCCATATTTAAGAAATTTGTGAGAAGAGCTCAAAACGAGTTTGATGTGAAGATTAAAAGGGTGAGAAGCGACAACAGAAGTGAATCAAGAACACGCAAGTTGAAGAATTTCTTGATGAAGAAGGGATCAAGCATGAGTTCTCGGCACCTTACTTCCCTCAACAAAATGAGGTTGTCGAGAGGAAGAATATGACTCTCATAGAGTCGGCAAGGACAATACTTGATGAGTACAAAATCTCGGATCAATTTTGGATAGAGGCCGTCAACACCACATGCCATGCCATCAACCGTTTATACCTTCACAAGATTTTGAAGAAGACTGCCTACGAGCTTCTAACTGGTAACAAGCCTAATGTGTCTTACTTTAGAGTCTTTGGTAGCAAATGCTTTATTCTAAATAAAAAGGCTAAAAGTTCTAAATTTGTTTCTAAAGTAGATGAAGGTTTTATACTTGGTTATGTATCAAATGCCTACGCCTACTGTGTCTTCAACGAAACCTCCGGTTGTATTGAAATCGCGCGTAACATGACATTTGATGAATCTAATAGCTCCCAAGTGGAGCAAGTTGATCCTAATATTTTAGGCGATGAAGAAATTCCAAGCAAAGCAATTAAGAAGATGGCAATCGGTGAAATCAAGCATCAAGAACCCCAAGAGCAACAAATGGATCACAATGATCAAGCTCAACCATCTTTATCAACTCGAGTAGAGCCATCAACATCTATTCAAGATCAAGACCAAATTAATGATGACTCTAACAAGTTCCTTGATGATGATGAAGTGGAAGCGATTCAACCTCAATCCCAAGTGCCACATCCAAGAGTTCATCAAAGCATCCAAAGAGATCACCCGGTGGATAATATCCTTGGTGATATAAAAAAGGGGGTAACTACTCGTTTTAGAATTTCAAATTTTTGTGAATACTACTCTTTTGTTTCCTCTTTGGAACCATTGAAGGTGGAAGAAGCACTTGGTGATCCGAATTGGGTGATGACCATGCAAGAAGAGCTCAACAACTTCAAAAGAAATTAAGTATGGTCATTAGTGGAAAGACCCAATCAAAATGTCATGGGCACCAAATGGGTCTTTCGCAATAAGCAAGATGAGAACGGGATCGTAACAAGAAACAAAGCAAGGTTGGTTGCTCAAGGCTTCACACAAATCAAAGGTTTGGATTTTGTTGAGACTTATGCTCCTGTAGCTAGGCTTGAATCTATTCGAATATTACTTGCCTATGCTACTCACCGTGATTTCAAGTTGTATCAAATGGATGTCAAAGTGCCTTTCTAAATGGACCAATCTACGAATTGGTGTATGTGGAGCAACCACCTGGATTTGAAGATCCCTCTCATCCTCATCATGTATTTAAACTCCATAAGGCGCTCTACAAGCTTAAGCAAGCACATAGAGCATGGTATGAATGCCTTAGGGATTTCCTTGTCAAAAATGGCTTTGAAATAGGCAAAGCCGATTTTACTCTTTTTGCTAAAAATGTAGATAATGATTTATTTCTTTGCCAAATATATGTCTATAACATTATATTTGGTTCTACTAATAAAATCTTTTGTGAAGAATTTAGTAGGATCATGACAAAAAGATTCGAGATGCCAATGATAGGAGAGTTAAAGTTCTTCCTAGGATTTCAAATTAAATAACTTAAGGAAGGAATCTTCATATGTCAAACGAAGTATATTATAGAAATGCTCAAGAAGTTTGATATGGAGAATACCAAACCCATCAAGACTCCTATGCAAGCAAATGAACATCTTGATTTAAATGAAGATGGCAAGGTTGTGGATCAAAAGGTATATCACTCCATGATTGGTTCTTTACTTTACCTTTGTGCATCTAAGCCTGATATTATGCTTAGTGTGTGCATGTGTGCAAGATTTCAAGCCGCTCCAAAGGAGTGCCATTTGGTGACCATTAAGAGGATTCTTAGATATTTGGTTCATACCCTTTACCTTAACTTATGGTATCCTAAAGGTTCATCCTTTGACATTTCGGCTATTCGGATTCCAATTATACCGGTTGCAACGTGGATAGGAAGAGCACCTCAGGGACTTGCCAATTCTTGGGTAGGTCCTTGGTGTCTTGGTCTTCAAAGAAACAAAATTTCGTAGCCCTATCCACCGTCGAAGCTGAATATGTTGCCGCGGGCACTTGTTGTGCTCAACTTCTTTGGATGAGACAAACATTGAAAGATTATGGCTACAACATGACTAAAGTCCTACTCTTGTGTGACAATGAGAGTGCCATCAAAATAGCCAATAATCTTGTGCAACATTCAAGAACCAATCACATAGACATCTATCACCACTTCCTAAGAGATCACTCAACCAAAGGGGATATCGACATTCGCCATACGAGAACTGAAAAACAACTAGCCGATATCCTCACAAAGCCATTTGATGAGCAAAGGATTTGCGAGCTGACAAATGAGCTAAATATTCTTGATTCTCGCAATATGGCTTGATATGTTGCATGCAATTTACTGTTCTAGCTTTCTAGTTTTGGTAGCTAGATTTTTGCGAAAAATCTCCTTGTTTGCTATTTTTAAAAATTATTTGATTCTTGATCTTTTGATCATAGCTTGCTACTTGTGATCATTGTTATGTACTATTGATTGTTGGCTGGTCACAAGTGGTAAGAAGTTCTTATATGTCCAACAATCTTTCTCTCAAAATTCTCCATCAATCCCCGCTCAAAATTCAATCTTGTCAAAGTTCCAGAACCCGAAGTCTCCAGAGTGACCCGGATTATCCGGATTCTGACGTCTAGTTTTTCTGTTGAGTTGACAGAACCTGGAGTATCCGGGTTCACCCGGATACTCTGGGTCCTATCACTCAACCCGGAGGATCCGAGTCACCCTCCGGGAAGGAGTCTCTGTCTCGTGTCTAACTCTAACCCGGAGTCTCCAGGTCATCCAGGCTTTTTAGCCTCCCTTGAGCATCACATCTCCAATTCAACTCCAAAATACCTCTTTCACCTCTCTCTCTCTCTCTCTCTCTCCGTGGAAATCTTCCTCCGGCGATTTCAAGAACCCTCCAAGGATTTTGGAAGTTTTTCTTTAAATCTACTTCAACTCTAGGCCGGATTCTCTGGGCTTCCCTCCGGATCGATCGTTGGTGATATTTTTGCCCTAAAAAGGTACTTCAAGAACTCATTCACCTGATCTCTCAAATCCTTGATCTAGAGTCCGATTCCTTTGGTAAATTTACTTCATATACATTATAGAATCACATACTCAAAGGATATTGCAATGCCTTGCTCCAATTTCTCATGTCCTAGATTTCTGCTCTGGAGTCGGGTTACCCGGAGTATCCGGGTTGACCCGGATACTTCGGGTCAGTGAACTTTTCTACAAACAGCCTATTTCATCAATTTCTTCATGAGCAATCATTCTAGTCTCTCAATTTGTTCATCTACTAGTGTATCTCAGGTTTGTGAAGATAAGACGAGATAAGGGCAATGCTTATCAAAGAAGAACTAAAGCGAAGTTTGATTCGCTTGCCCAACCTTCTCCACAACAAGCAGAAGGCAGTGAGAGTAGCAATGGCAGTGGCCATGGGAGTGGTCTTGGTCGCTCTCGTTCAGTTGTTCAGAAAGTGCCTCACTCGTCAACAGGGATCCACATTCATGAGCCTGTTCCACCAACAACTGCAACTTGCGGGAGAACAAAGATACAAGCTATGAGAGGTAGAGGAAGAGGTGCAGCAGAAGAAAGAGGAAAAGGGAAACCTGCTGCCTCTGGCTCTTGCAGTCAATATCATGAAGAAATCGAAGAAGAAGAAACTCCAATGATGAGTCCTTTGAAGCTTCATCGACCTATTAGACTTCACACAACAAATGACATGCCAAAGCAAGTTGTCAATTACATGAAGAGGGCAAGCAGGGTCAAGAAAGAGAGATATGAGGATCATTTTCAATTTGTGAAGAATGTAGCTCATCACCGTTTCTGGAGTGACTTTCAAGCAGATTTTTATGAAACAGTGATCCTTAGAAAGAAGAAGCCAATCACTCCTAATTGGGATTATATGGCCAACAAAAATGACCTAACTTTCAATGAAGTGATCTCAGCTTGTGACCACAAAAGAATTAAGTCCATCTTGGTTCTGAGATATGACTGGAGTGAAGAAGTAATTGCTTAATTCTATGCTACACTCTGGTATGATTGTGAAGAGAATCAATCCATGTTTTGGACTATCGAAGGAGAAAAGTATGAGATCTCGTATCGAGCTTTCGCTCATGTTTTTGGTTTTGACATATGTGACACTCAAAAGACTAAGATCCATATTGAAAATCAACTCTTAGCAGAAGACATGGATTTTATGTATTCGGATCATGGAAGAGTAGTTCATGGCATGGTCATCAGCTTGCGGCCTTTCTATAAATGCTTGAACTCATTGTTTCGGGTCACCTTGGCTCCTAAAAGTGGAGATGCCACCGCTGTTCAAGGAATTTCAAGAAATCTCCTTGTTAGGATGTCCAATGAGGGAGATCTCTTCAGTGTGATTGATTTCATTTGGGAAAAAAGTCACACAGCATCACACACTCCCAGCAGAAGCTGCCCCTATGCTCCCTATATTATGTTCATGATTGAGAGAATCTCCAAAAAAAGCTTCTTCAAGGAAGTGAAGCACGAGCCTTACAGAATGAGGTTGGTGAGCAATAGATCAGCTACACCTCCACCTTCACCTCCTCCTTCAGCTCCAAGCACTCAAAGGTAAGCTTCTGATGAGGACATACTTTCCACAGATACACGCATTCCTCCTACCACACAACACGCTGAACAGGTGATAGAAGGACCAATAACGCGAGCACGAGCACGCCAACTTAATCATCAGGTGAACTTGTTCCTGGGGCTTCCCCGAAATGTTTACAAGAATGGATTACTATTTAACTATTGTGATGATTTTATTGTCTTTAGGAATCAGGGAGAAGAACCACACAAGCCCAAGTATATAAGTGGCGAAGAGTTCAATTCGGATTCGGCCCTCCTGACAGTAGCAAATGATAAAGGCCATAAGTGTTGATTCCGAAGGATTCTCGGGGCCCATGAGTACTTGATGGAAAGATAATGTTGTCTACTTTCAGATGGATTTGGCCTCATCTCAAAATTCCTCCTGAGCTATCCGGAATCGTTAAAGAGAGTCACGTCTGTTTTCCAGTCCGAATCAAACTTGGGCCTTGTATTAGAGTCCAATTCGGCTTCCTGTGTTTTGGCAAAAACTTCTCCTCTTCTATCTCATAAATAGATAGCTGCACCCTCTTCTAGGGTTTGGGTTTTGATAGAATAGATTTAGCTTTTGCTACTTTGCCTTGTAAACGCGCGTGTCGTTTAGATCGCCCGATTACTTGTTTTCGAAACCCCGCCACTTCTGTTTTCAGATTGTGCTCTTCATCTATATTCATAATTAAGTTGCTTGTTCATCTTGTTCTTGCTCGTTCTTCGATTGCTTGCAGGAACAAATACCCTCGTGGTTAGGTTGATCATGCTCTGAAAGGTCACGAACAACTTCTGGAGTTGGTGTATCGATCGCTAAGGCGCAGCGTTCTTGGACGGTGTAGTCGGATCGTCAACGTCTATTCTACCTAAATCGACATCTACCCCTCTCATCGAAAGTTTGAGACCAACGTATCTATCAGCTTCACAACGTATGTCTTCCTCGCATAGCTCTCCATCTTTCATAAAAGTTGCACTCAAGGCAATTTTCAAGGTGTGCACTCACAATGCCATAAAGATCAAAGAGCACAAGGACAAGATAAATCTGAGATTGAGGAAGATAGAAGAGAGGCAGAAAGCTATTTGTGCAAACTTGAGGATCGAGCCTCCTTGCTCTCCACTTGCCTCAGAAGATGAAGTGAGTGAACCGCGTTGGAAAATCAATGGGCATGGTATGATGAGGCATAAACAGCTGTAGTCGGGACTTCTCATGTCCAAGATGATGATGATGATGAGACAGAAGAAGAAAATGTGGGAGGAGCCGAGGACAGCTCTCTGGACAACATTGATGGCTCCGATGATGATGGCGATGAGGACTTCGCAGCGGACAGTGACTAGTTTCTATTCGATGCTTCTCTTTCTTTTTGGTGCTTGATGCCAAAGGGGGAGAGAATGTAAACTCTTAGGCTGTCCATCTTCTCTTGTTTATCTCTTCGAGTTTCTATCCTTCCGTTGGACATGTAAGACATATGTATCTATTTGTGATGAACTATTTGTGGTGTGGTAGTTGTTAAATTCGTATTTGTAAGTTAATTATATTGTGCTAGTGTATGCCATGAGATGCTTTGATGCTTGTTTCTCTTTCCTTTGTTTGTGATATATCTTGTCATATGCATCACGTGCTATCATGTTCACACATTTGCACCCTACGGATTCTAAGATATAGGGGGAGCTCTCTCAAAATTTCTTTAAATATATGCATTTGATCTCAAACCCCAATTTCAAATCAATGCACATATTTAGGGGGAGCTCACCATAGATCTTAAAATTCAAAACTCTTTAATTCCATTATTTCTTGTAAGCTTTAATCATGTTGTCATCAATCACCAAAAAGGAGATTGGAAGTGCATCTAGGCCCCATATATGGGTTTTGGCTTATTGATGACAGACGATTAAGGGACTAATGGTTTGCTGAGTTTATAAACAGGTTTTAAGTCCCATTGGTTAAAATAAGAGATGTTTGCGTCCCTCAAAAAGAAAAGAGAAGCACTGTATAGTTACTCAATATGTTTAAATTTATTTTATTTTGAATTTGAGTTAAGGATAGCCGTACTATCAAAAGGGATGCATGTTGATAGTCTTGAAGATGTCTCAGTGCTCAAAATATCCTTTTAGGACCAAAAGATGAGACACACAATCACTCACGGGCATTGAGAAATAGTTTTTATTGTTTGAGCCTGGAGTCTCCGGGTGAACCCAGATTCTCCGAACTCTGTTCCGTCGGCCGGAGTCTCCGAGTGATACTTCACCAGAGAGTCTCGGTTTGAGTCTAAGAAACTCAACCTAGAGTCTCCGGGTTATCCCGAATACTTCGAGGTTCTTGTCACACCTGGTTTTAACGGACAAAACCAGATGCAGTTTATGTGTGCCCAGGATGTTCAACACACATAAGGACGTCATAGGTGAAGTAACAAAAGCAATACTTTTATTAAATAAACGCTAAACTCTTACAGCAATTAACATAAATTGTCTTCTATGAAGATATCTACAGCGGAACAGAAGCACTGGTGCCCAACAACACCGCAGGCAACCGACCGAGAGACACGCGCCTAGAATGTCACAACCTCGTCTTAATAGTCTTCAACATCTTCACTCACTGAGCAATAGTATACATGTCGCATGGTATAAGGAAAATAACAAGTGTGAGCACATAGAGTACTCAGTAAGTGGCGGAAAGTAATGATATACAGGCTTATACCAAGAATAGGCTAACACATGGTATATTTGCGTAAATGCGAGTAATGAAAACACATTTGGACTCAAAAACATTAAGCAGTTATTAAATGAATGTAACCCAAAATAATTCAGCATCCAGCATACAAGGCTCCCCACCTTGGACACCATAACCTTCTAGTACTCCCTGTACTATAACCAAAACCATCTAGTACTCCCTGTACCAGAACCATAACCACAACCATCTAGTACTCCCTGTACTAGAACCATAACTACAACCATCTAGTACTCCCTGTACCAAAACCATAACCACAACTATTTAGTACGCCCTGTACCAGAACCATAACCACAATCATAACTACAACCATCTAATCATGTAAGGATCCAAGTCTCTCATAACCGTGAGCACGGCTGTTATAACAACTTTACACTCTACAGAGGTTGTCCACCTTTCCCCACGAGTCAGTGAATTCCATGTTGCCGTGTTTGCGAAACACTTAACACACGCCAGTGGTGTGCCGTCAAGAATCACTGCATGACATTTGCCACCAACCAGAGACTAATCCAGTACGTGTCTGCCCACTAGGTTTCACCACAGGCTTTACGCAAGCTAAGCTCCTACCCAGAAGCCCCCTTTTGTGATGACCCAACACACACTGGATAGACTCTAATCAGTATGTCACGCCTTACCCATATCAGTCTCGTGGTTGGTACGTTATTTCTTGAGTTGTCACTCCACGAACCGGTCCTTACTTAGGTTACTTGAGAAAACACGAAACTAACATCATAACCATGACAACCATCAAAACCACTTCGCTCAAGGCCTAAGGCTCCATGTTACTAGACCATTAACACATTAATGACCATTGTTGCATATGTTCATTAGTCAAGATTATGACACTTCTCAACATCCCAAAAGCATGGCTAAGCAATCTACCCATAAAAGACACCTGACCATAAACCATCTAGGTTACAAGGGACGATAAGGGAAAATCTAGGAAAAACCCTAACATAGGTGACTACCCATCATATTGACACTGTATGCAATTTTGTAAAACAAAACATTTAAAAACATAGATTCAAGATGATCAAGGACACTTGCCTTTTTCCCAATGCTGCTCAGTGTTGTCGAAATCTTGGTCTTGAAGTCCCTTGAACAGATCCGAAGCGTTATCAACTAATCGTGAGAACTACCGATAAACAACGCAAAGAAAAATACTAAGAACAACATACCAACATCATTAAAACACTTTAAAAACACTATGGTTGGATAGGGATAATTTTAGAAATATTTAGATGTAAGAATCGCCTAAATCGGATTTAAGATGAAAAGAGAATAATTTTCGGGAGATGGATTAGACTGAAAAGGAAATGCTGATTTTCTGGAACTATCTTCCTATGAGAAAGGCTTTATTGCACAATTATTGTGTCAGGCTTGACAACATTATTGCGCAAGATTCCAGAAGTGTAGGGCAGACTAAACTTCACTGACTAGGCTAAGGAGAATGATGTGGTGCTGATTTGGCATGCTACACAAGTACCATTTGGGATTAAAGAAGGGATACACTAAGATCTAGTATCGACCACCTATGATGGATCAAAAAGGCTGAAGATTGCACTTCTAATTTAAGGATAATGCCGGTGACTCTATGTAGTGGTGGTGGTTCAGGTTTTGTCGAAGATGACGATCGGGCACGTGGCCACAAACATCGATGTCGTTTTCAGTGGTGTTTTAGTGAAACGAGGGAAGAATGACGTAGAACGCGGAAAGACTAACTTAGTGGTATGGTTGGTTTTGGAAGGGGTCATCCGAGGTAGTGGCAAAACAGCGATGACTGCTTCTAGGTTTGGTGGTGACCGTGAACAGATTCAAGAACAAAGACGCTAGCGTTCCCAGAGATTGGCTATGAAATTTGAGAAACTGTTTGAATAGAGATGTTCATATATCCTGGGAACACAATTCTACGGTGTAGTTTTGAGTAGATCATCCACAAAGAGGAAGAACGATCAGCAGAGATGAGACGGGTGATGCCTGCGACGTGCTGTGGTTGGCAATAGCGTCCTGGTCGTGTCGCTGCACAAACGAGGATGGGTTCCTAGGGTCACGTAGAATACTCCATGGGACACGCCATGACATGGTTGGTACATCCATACGGCTTTCGGATTGACAGGGAACGCGAATGCAAATCCGGTGCGCGTGCAGAACACGTCCAGAAACCAGACAGAGGGTATGTCGACCTTGATTGCGGTAGTTTAACTGCTCTACTGGCCGAGCTGGTTGGTGAGGTCATAGGGAACATCATGGGACATGCACCGGTGAAAGGGCTTGGTGATCTGACGTCTGGTCAGTCGAGAACGTCGATGCCAATCGGCTACAGCGCGGCTGTTTCGTGGCTGTTCACAACGGCGATGACCGTGGCGGCGTAGATTGGGCTTTGGCCGGTGCTAGGGCTTGGCTAGGGACTTAGTATAATGCTAAAACAGTAGTAATGGAGGAGAAGAAGGGGTCCTCACCTTGTTTTGATGGTGGAAGAAGGAGGATTCGCGGAGAACATGACGTAGCACATCACGGGCGGCGACAATGGCAGCTCTGGCGAACGGCGGCACTCCGGCAACACACGGACAGAGCAGCAGCGACTTCTAGGGAGGCATGGAATAGAGGTAGGAGAGGGTGTGCAACTCATATAATAGGGCTAGGGGCAGCTGGTTGAGGTGGAGTCCAAGCCGAAATGGAATCGGATTCGAGTTCGAGTCGGTTACTGTTTCCTTTTTCGCAGCTCTGTATTCCGAGGATGCTATTTCCATCGTCCGGACTCGAAATTGGATGTTTCTTGATTCTAAATTGTAGCACTCGAAACGATCTACAACTTTGGTAGTAATTGGAACTTCTGAAAATGCCATCTTGATTTCGAAAAATGCATTACAAGATAAACTGTTTGAACTTAGACTTCTCTGCGCAGCACTGATTTCAGGGGCCATAACTCCTAGCTCCATTGTCCAAAAGAGGACTTCCATAGGTTCAAATTGAAGCTCTCGACAAGACCTACAACTTTGGTATTGTAAAGATTTGCATTTGAGGCCGTTTTGAACTCCAAAACATCATGAGAAGATGAGGTTGTCCAGGACTCCGCGAAAATTTGCAAATTTCGTGGATCCTTTGTTGGGCCATCTAGAAGACTTGGCTAAGGGTTTGGACTTAAGCAAGATTGAGCCCAAAGACACTTTAGGTATATCTAGGGTCTAGAAAAGAAAATTTTGCAGCAAAATTTGAATAGGGTTTGAATTTGAATTGAGTTTGGTGTGAATTTAAGAGAAACGAAAAAGATGAGGTTGAACAAGAATAGGAGCAGATAAGGAATTTGAATTTGGATTTAGGTAGAATTTGAGAAATATGAGAGATTGACTTTAAACAAGGATTTAGATAAGATTTGAATTGAACTAGAGAAGGATCAGGTATGATCAAGGATTGAATAGATGATGAATTCAAGGATTTTGAATTCCAACCATTAAGATCCTTAACTTATTCACTTCTGAGTTCTGTAAAAACATTTTCAAAATATTTTTTCACTCAAAACACCAAAGAGAAAGAAAAGGAAAAAGAACTGTAATGCATTTACCTGGTTCCTAACAAAACTCAGCATGTAATGCACACAAAATAATAACCTATATTGATTCATTGATTAAGAAAATGGGTTTTAAACCTATACTACTGGTGAAGCTATTCAATTATCTTGGAAAACTTTAGAAATTTGAGAAATCTGAAAATCAGGGTGTTACAGTTCTGTTTGTGGTCGGAGTCACCGAGTGAGACTGCGCTAGAGAGTCTCGGGTAAGCCTTGTATACTTAACCCGGAGTCTCTGGGTGAGCCTGAACCGATGTTCTAGTTGTGGCTGGAGTCTCCGAATGAGATTCCGCCGGAGAATCTCGGGTAAGCCTTGTGTGCTTAACCCAGAGTTTCTGGGTTAGCCTGGATACTTTGGTGTTCTGTTCGTGGCCGGAGTCTCTGAGTGAGACTCCGCCAGAGAGTCTCGAGTAGGCCTTAAGTGATTTACCCGGAGTCCCGGGGTTTATCCGAATACTCCAGGTTCTGATGTCTTCAGACCCTCCGGAGAGGCTCCAGACAGTGTATTTACCTAAGTCATCGAGTGTTACCCAAAGTCTTCGGGGGAACCCGAATACTCCGGTTCAGTTCAAAATAGACTGTAACGGCTAGTTTTTTTATGTGAGCTATAAATACCCCTCACCACCTTTGTTGGGGTCCTGCTGAACCAACTCGTGGACAAATACTTTCAAAGCCATTCAATAGCCCTCCCAACTCCTCTAGAGCTCAAATTTTTGCAAGATTTGGAGATTAGGTTTTCAGAAGTGAGTTTGAGTGCTAGAAAGCAAAAATTCCACTCTTGAGCACATGAGGTCATCAACGAGCTTTTGATTCGCATTCTTTTCTCTTGGAGCATTGAACTCCTAGACGGCAGGGCGTCACCTGGAGAGCACCCAAATTTGTGGAGTACCCCGGGAAGTTTGTATTACTCTTGTTGATTTGAGTATGAACCCTCGCTTGGTCTTTGTGGTCGCTTGGGAGAGGAAAGGGTTGGAAAAGATCCGACTCTTTGTGAGCTCCTCAACAGAGACGTATGCACCTCTTTGTGAAGTGGTCGAACTTCAGGAACAAATTCTTGTCCACTTCATTTTGTTGCACATTTACTTGTTTTAGTTAATATTTGGGGATTTTCCCGATCTACTGGTTTGTGTGCTTATGACTGCAGGGTGTTGGTGATAAGGTACTTAGACCTCCTTTAGAACCTGTTGTAACCTTTAGAATCACTTAGATTTACTCAACAGTTCTTTAGTTTCGTTTTCCTGTATAATCCAGACTATCTGGATAAGGCTGGAGTATCCATGTTCTGTATAACCCAGAGTCTTCGGATTAACCCAGAGTATCCAGATCCAGTAATCCACTGTCAAGTTTTTAAATTGCAGGAATTGCCTATTCACCCCCTCTAGGCAACATCTCGTACATTTCAGCTGGAGCACGCAATATTAAGGGACGTTGTTGGCCGTTCCTGTTCGCTCACAATGGCCCCCCATTCACGTATGAGGGCTTATAGTACTGCTTGTGCTATTTTTTTCTGTATGTTCCCTTTACTTTTTTAGCACTTGTTTAAGCATTTCCATCATCCTAGCTTGTTCCGCTTCTCATTCTGCATCTCGCTCTACTTGGGATCTCTTTTGACTCTTGTAACTGTCCATAATCTGTAGCTGATGGGCACATGATCCTTAACAGCAATCCCACAAACTGACTTGTATTGCCAAGAACTCTCTCTGGTGTAGTTGGCTCCCCCGCTGTTGAGACCTCTATGATTACAAATCCTCCCATATGCATCTTTGAGGGACCTCAGACATGATGCCGCTCCTCGGATTGCTCATTATCGTGACCCTCCAAAGCATCAAGCATCTGCATATAAGTGAAAAAACTATTATGAACCTATACGTTAATATGTAGAACATATGCATTCATCTACTTATGAATGGCCTCATCGCCTCCACAGGCATCTTTTTGGTCCAGGTTGAGGTAGTGGCTCAGGCTACCTTCTTCAATGTTTGATGACATCACTACATCTCTTTTTAGCACCTGAGCTGGATCTGCGGTTGGTGATGCCATCCCTTCCTAGGAGTGAGATAGAGATAAAGCCAATGAGGGAGGGAGGAAGGTTGTCAAAATAGTGAGATAACCATAAAGGAGTAGATAGAATGCATACACATATAATATTGTAAATGAGTACGTTACGACCACATTTAATTAAAAAAGTCACATCTTACATAGCAAAATAGGCATAAAGGTACTGCCAGTTGACACATTGATCTTAAAAGTCACATCATCTTACATAGTAAAATAATGATGATTACAATCAGAACTAGGATTATCACATCTTTACATGTGAAATCATACTTTTTCTTATTTTTGAAGTTAGCCAATTTCAACTTGACTGTTGTATGCCGCAACAGCTTTATGTTTGGATCTGTATCCTTTGTAACATGCTCCTTTGAATCCATTAACTTGTGCGTGGCATTCCTCATAACTGGAGAACACTACACTTTGTAGACCACAATGAACAACATACCATGTCATAACAGTCCTAAATTTCAGAGAATATGCAAAAATGATATACTATAAAGTGTAGTGTTCATGAGCCAGAAAT
Organism: Phragmites australis; assembly: GCF_958298935.1. Taxonomy (NCBI): domain Eukaryota; kingdom Viridiplantae; phylum Streptophyta; class Magnoliopsida; order Poales; family Poaceae; genus Phragmites; species Phragmites australis. Next base: position 22,431,496 of record NC_084921.1, on the reverse strand, counting down.
TCTAATTCTAAAACAACCTTGAAAAAATTGCACCCTATCCACAGCCTAATCAAATACACTATCAGCATAGGTAAAACCATTTGTTACCGAAGAATATGAAACTAACAAGTCATGCGTATGTTGCACACATAGAAAAACAAGAAACAATACAGACAACTATGAGTCTATATTAAAAACACATTCTTTTAAGTTGGCTATATCCATACATGTTGAACTCTCTTTTGGACTAAACAAACCAATATATCGCATTGGTGATATGCATGTGTAATTACATTGTAATATTGATCTACATTGCTACATGATTGATTCTATTAAACACATGAACGCTCTTTACATCTAAATAAACCAATCTCTGTGTCCAGCTGACAATATCCACACATTATTTCTCTCTATGAATATGTCAATGATGTACCAATGCTATACCATTTCATAGCACATCAACAAGCTTGAAAAATAAGAAAGATGATTCAGTCACCCCAACAATCACCATTGGACCCCCTCTCCTCTCCTCCTCTAATCCAACATTCCAAGCAAATATGGTCCTCATGATCAACCAGTTACCCCCAACAATCACCACTGGAACCTCCTCGGAGCTCAAATTGGTCAAATGCAGCACACAATTAAAGCTCAGAATGGCCGGTACCTGCAAGACGGAAAGGGTCTAGGCGGTGGGGTACACGGGCTGAGCGTCGAGGAGGACGGGAATGGCACCGGAGAGGAGGAGGATGGCATCAAGGAGGACAGGGACAACGGGCATAGGCTCGTCGGTGCGGGCATGTGGTCCTCTGGTAGCATGGGCTCCTCGGTGTCATGAGGCATTTCAGTGGAGGGCATAGGGAACAGGAAAATTTTTCCAAGTGTCAAAGGGTGCAGGCGTCGAGTCATTTTATAGGGGAGGACTTTCATTGCCGGCTCAATATGACCATCAATAGTGAAATAGTAACTCACTGTCGGCTCAAGAGGACAACCGACAGTAAAAGTAGTTTTACTGCTGGCCCACTATGTCCACCGGTAGTTCCCTTTCACTGTTGGTGTCGCAGGGTACAAAAAATTTGTTTGAGCTTCACGCGCATGTAGAGACTCGAGTCCACGACCTGCACCAGTAAGACCGAACAAACCGCTGCGTTACTCAAGTGATTGCGATTGAGTTTGTACTATCTATATTTATTAACATTTTGTTAACCTAAAATCCTAATACATATTTATTTAAATTTGAACTTGCTATATACTAAATTAAGTTTTTTATATACCTAAATTTTCTGGTTCAATTTTCTAATTCAATAAAAAATTAAAATAAATATGTTCATACCTAAGTTTCTATATTGGGGCCTGCTAATTAATTAAAATATATAATTGGAGCTTCCTATATATCTTAATTTCATCGATAAATATTTTAAATCATTAAAAATTGAAAATAAATATGCTCATAACTATAGGTAATTCATTAAAAATAAGAAATAGTAATATATAGCAATAGTGCTAGCTTGTGCTGTTGCTAATTCATTATTAAAAATATAAAAAAATCAATATGCTCAATAATAAAGACATCTTCCACTATAAACTACAAATTGAAGCTCCAAAACAAAAGTGAGGTATAATTGCATCTAAAAAATTTATATATAGTAATTAATACAATTTAGCTACTTTGTCTTAACGGCGCACAAGTCAAATATATAGGGAGGTTCATCGGTGTCTTCCATGGGATATAGGTCAACGTCCTCTATGAAAGGAGGTAACGCGTCGAATTGATTGTAGTCTTCCTCATTAACAGTATTTTCCACTCCGACAATCCTTCTTTTTCCTTGAAGAACCATGTGGCACTCCTTCCTGTTAGCTGGGTATGGGTCCTTTACATAGAAGACTTGCATAACATCATTCGTAAGTACAAATAGTTCTTCTCTGTATCCAATGACTTTTTGGTCTACTGTAGTCATACCTTACTTGTCGATCTTCACACCATTGGGAGTCTGACCCATTGGCACCAGAAAAGAGAAATCTTTAACACTCCATGTCGACTAATGTATCTCCAGTAGGCGGCATATCGGTGTATTCGTCAGCCGTCATATTAGTGCATAAGTCTTCATCTTCTCTGCCAATTTATAGCCCTTCCTGTATGATCTCAGCTTCACCGAGCTCGGTCCAACGAGTATAGCTAGGCATAAAGGCCCTTGCCATCAAGTGAGAATGTATCTACTAGGTGGTGGAAAACTGCTTCTTATTCTTGAATCGACGCATAGACAACACATGCCGTTCTTGTACTCTGCGCTCACACGGCTCGCATCGTACATCCACCTTTTGTCTATCTGCAATTATATCATTATTGTAAATCCAAATTCATAATATCTAGAAGATTTTGTGATCACCAACAAATAAATTACCTCAGCATCTCCTACCGCCAATTGGCCCAGGTTGGAGGAGCCATCTTTTACATGCTTTCGCGTCCACTTCCGATGAGTATTTGTTGGTACCATCCCTAGAAATTTTCTTTATTATTCAACCCCTTATCTATGACTCATTAAGGAAACATGAGAAATAAATACGCTCATACATAAAGTTTCTATATTGGACCTTACTAATTAAATAAAATATCAAAAATACAATTGAATCTTGCTACATACCTAAATATCATGGTGAAATTTTCTATTTCATTAAAAATCAAAATAAGGGATACAGTCAATTGTGGTTTTTAAGGTAACATTTTGAGTTAAAATGCTAAATATAGGATTTAACTTGGTGATTTCAACTTACTTGAGCTCAAGAGGCTCCTAGAAGCTTGCTTGCTGTTTGGGAAATATCCAGGGTTCGCTTGTCCAAAAAATGAAGAAAAGGCAAATGAGAAAATGGAGAGAAAAGAAGGGATTTTGTTTGGATAGCTAAAGAGAGCTCATCTAGACCTTCTTCTTGACCAAAAATGAGCTTGAGTGGTGGGGGAATCAAAGGGGGGGGGGGAAGGAATGAAGTAGCTGCTACCATGTGAGAGTTTGTTAGAGGGAGATAAAGTTGTGATCAAACTATCTGTTAGCTCAAGCTTAGAGAAGGTGGGGAAGGGGGGCATCACTGTCGGCTCATTTAACTAGTCGGCAATGATGTTATGCTATCGCTGTCGGTTGGTGGATTAAGCTAGCAGTGATGAGGGAGCAGGGTATCATTACCGGCTCAATCCTTCGATCGGCAATGATGAAACTTATCACCGTCGGTTCATAAGCCATGATGGCGGATTCTTCCCGTGTGGCTTACAAACTGGCAGTGATGCCACATTACCGCCGGTCCATTAGAAACTGGCAGTGATGGGCTAGTATATAAGCTTGGTTTTGTAGTAGTGCAAGTTCAACATTCTGCAAAAGTGCAAAATAGTTCAAGTTTGATTCATATTTTTTTACTTATTACAAGGTTATCATACTAGCTAAGTCATGAGTCTCTAATGTATGATACATTAAAGCATGTCAGGTTATGAAACTCGCCCTTTGGATGGATGATCTAGTCATGGATGAACACAATAAGTTGTTCTTAATGACTACAATTTCTTGGACTATTTGTTGATTTTTTTTTAGCATCTTGAGCTGTCATTAACGAAGTGAGAAAATTAATCTGTGAATAGGAGTAGAATGCTTTAATACGCAACATTGCATACTTCAATATCATTTTGGAGGACACTGTCTCCGTTATCGCAGAATGCATGCATATGTGTACACATATAGAACCACATAAATTATTGTCCTAGTCCTGCCGCATGCATTAAAAAAAATGAAACTTCATTGCCGAGTCATTGAGTAGGAATTACGAGACATGAATATTCCGTACGTACAGAAAAGTTCATTCAGACAAATAAACCTATCTTGCATTGGGCGTGTTGACACTCCATTTACAATATTGTGCGTACATTTTATGCGTGATTATAAATAGTAATTAAACTTCTATAATTGAATAGAAGATTACTAGAGCAATAACGAAATGATCGAGTTTACTAGTTTAGCAAGTCTATTAGGTATTGGATTTTTTTTTGTGATTTTCTTATCGAGTCAAAGACGATCTTGCTAAGGTCTAGCTGGATGATAAGGAGGATCCAGTGAAACTACGCATATAATTCACCATAGCCAATTAGTCCTAACATCATGTTGCACGTAAAGAGTAGAACAAGCAGGTAGGGAAACACATACTAAAAGTTATAGGGTAAAAGTATGATGTTCTTGTATTCTTGCTTTAGCATACATTGAATAGATAGTTCTCAATTTCTTTTAGGCAGTCTTTGACAAGTTTCTTGTTTACAAGTCCCAGGTTTAGGAATCCTATTTTGTAATTGCTATTATTTTTGCATATCTACATCTCCATTTTAGATAAGAAAAAACTTAGACATGCAAATTAATAGTGTAAGAATGCATACCATGAATTAAACATAAGACACTTATAGAGTTCAACATCTAATTAGATAAACATCTAGGGCATCTTGCTTGTACAATTGGATGCCTCAGGTGTGTAGGATTTTCTGATTAGATAAACATCGAGGGTGTCCAGCTATAATAGGTTGTCCATACTCTAAAAATGTTCCTCTTTGTATTTGATAATGACCATCTTTGATAGTATATCCTAGTTGGACCAATCCATGTACCACTAATTAATATAATTGCCACAGTTGAAATGTTAGGTTGCATAACTGATTTAGGTGGACCAACGTGTTCCCCATCTCGAACGCCCATCTTATGAATCCACCACCATCTACTTTGTTATTTTGCACCATATCTAGAAGATATGTCCGTAGCGCCTCCACATTAGCCCATTTAATGTAACCCTTCCTTGAGACCTGCTCGTATTCTGACACTCGCTTAGGTTCATTCCTTTTGCTATGTTAATGAAAATCCATTGTGCCTCAAGTGTGACTACACTCTTCTCATGGCTCTTATCCATACGACTGAAGATTGGTGTTATACTATAAGTGACTTCCTTTTTAGACTTATAAGGTGGTGCCAACTATTGAGATGGTGGTGGTGCTTGCTTATATGATGGTGATGGGAACAACTTCTTTTAAGAAGGTGGCGAAGAACTAGGACTTCTTCTAGGTGGCGGCGGTGGAGTTGCACTTCTTTTAGGTGGTGGTAGAGGAGTTAGGCTTCTACAAGGTGGTGGCAACAACTGTTGAAGGTCTCTTGGCTGTGAGTCCGACTCTTCACTATTCTCTTCTGAGTCAAAATTTATGTAACGCTTGCATCACATGATGAAATTGTGGATGGTTCATCCTAGAGGCTTTTCCATCTCCTCTTGGTGATGTCCACCTCAATGCCATACCATCTCCACTTCGCCCTTGGAGTAGCCTAGCGGTATCGGGCAGGTGTGCAAACCCTCCCTTCCATGCATGACCAAGCCAAGCCCACAACCACCTCAATGGAAATGTTCATAACGGGCACATGTATCTTGTATGGTGTAGGTACTGTGATGTTGTCCACATGATAATGGGCTACATCCTCTTCGGGATGTCCCATAGACATGTAGCTACTCCGATAACCATCAAGGCGACTATTAAAGCATTATTGTCAGCTTGCACTTGGATTAGGGCTAGCTGTACTACTTGTTTTACCCTAAAAATTTCCATAAGTGTTGAAAATCTATGCGGGCAATCTCATTATTTTATCTTGTTGGGTTTAATTCTCTTTCGACTCCTATAAGTGTCAGCATGCTCAAGGAGTCCATCTTTCCACAGAACCACACCAAAGCCTCTGATGAGATAGGGTGCTTCTTGATTCCTAGAGCCAAGGTTAGTTCGTCCTTCTCTCTATCTAACTGAAAGATCCTTGAGAAAACTAGACCTGGGTGTCTGCAATCTTTTAGGTCACTTCTTATTCTTGGAGGCTTTTGAAGCATAAACTGCCATTTGCCGAGAGAGTAGCCACCTCCCAAACAACCAGTTCTTCAATCATTGGGCCCACTCAGCCATCAAAGGTGTGACACCACTATTTGTGAGTTCTTGTTCTAGCTTATTCCATAGCGGTATCTTGTTCAAGTATCCACATGTGCCAAGTCTATGGGGGGGGGGGGGTAAATGTTACTTTTTGAGTTGTCCTTGTTTACCTTACTTGACTTTAGAGCTTCCTCTGGCATCTTGTACTCCACAAAGGCATCCCAATATGATTGCAATTTTAGGTATGTGTCAAAGTTCAGCATTAGACCCTTCTTCACAAACTCTTTGATCAGTTTGGTCATCCAATTCTTAAACAAGATGCCCATGGTAGATATCGTAACCTTCTTCACAAATGGTTTGGATCCTTGCAGGAGCTAGAACATTTTTTTGAAATCATCGCACATGTAGTTCTAGAGGTTCTCAGGGACTATGGTCAGGTCTTGGTTTCCAGTCCAACTCTTATAGAAGATGGGCACTCAATCCTTGGCGATAAACCCACAATCAATTTGATATTCTATTCCTCAAATAGGTAGTAATCCTGAGGGTACCTCAGCGAAATATACATCCACAAACTTCTGTAAAAGGTTAGCAATAGCAGGAAGCAAATTGCTAGATATATCTCTATGTAACTAAGGCATCATTGCATATCAAAGGATAGCATGACAGCTTGTTATCATAAATTTTAGCAAGGTCAGATTTAGTGGCAAGAATAACACACCCTTTCAATTTAATTCCATCGGACTTAGAACTTGTAGTTGATTTCTCCTTTTTGCGCGAGAAAACATGTTTTGCTACTTGCTGATTTCCAGATTCATGCTCACGCTCTTTTCTCTTATTTTTAGAGATCTCTTGTTCATATTTGACAATTTCAGTACGGGTTAAAGGTAGAAAAGTTATTTTCTTTCCTTTATGCATAAGAGTATACTTATTACTCTACCACGATGTGTTGCACCGGTATCAAATTATCATAATCGACCTAACAAGAGTGAGCATACTTGCATGGGAACTACATCAAAATCAGCACAATCATGGTATGAACTAATAGAAAAATGAACCCTAGCTTTTGCATTACCTTCACCTTACTGCTATTGTTGAACCACTGAATGTGGTAAGGATGAGGATGTGTCCTTGACTATGAGGAATATATGAAATAAATTGTGGCGTTGTAGTTGTTCTGCTTGCTCTATTTGATTGCTTAACACTCACTGCACAATGAGTATAATATATAATTCTCCATGGTAGTGGCACTCAATTCTTCCTCACGGTCGTTTTTCGTCTCATGTTCGTCCTCATCTCCTGCATGGTTAGCTGCAAGAGTATATTCATCCTCAACATCACTAGCACTTACATATCCACCGTCTTCTGTTGCAATGTACGTTCACTGACTTGGACAATCTTTCATGATGTGGCCCATTCCCTTGCATCGGTGGCATACAATTTAAGTCAAATGGCATGTAGAAGCAACCGAAGAAGAACTCTTGGTTGGAGCTTGCACATTAGTAGATTTGCTTACCTCTGAAGCAGGTGACGGTGTTGGAGGTGCTGTTGAACGCGCTCTACTCGAGAAAGGGGCAGCAGACCGTGTAGCTGAACGTGGGGCTATTTTGACTTATCCCGGCGTTGATTTTGAAGTAGTCGTTCTTGGGTCTTTGTTGCCGTCCCTTAGTAAATGGATCATCATTAACACGTAGTTATGTTGCTGAAAATTATTACCTCTCATACACGTAGGTGACGGTTGAAGTTTAAAAGGTCTCATTGTTGTGCATCAAAATCGTCTTGTTCTTACCTCAAAATTTCATAATCGGCGATGAACTCATCATGTTCATGGGCTGCACCATGAGGGTCCATACGGCCATTGTTTGGGAGTTCAGTGACCAACCGATCAAAGCATGTTTTGAGCATTGCAATCGTAGTGACCAATCATTGAGTGACCAATCGTTGAGTTGCTACAATACGATATTTGTTCCTGCAAGTTTCTTATCAATGTCGTCATTAATAGCTTATCGATGATCATCCAACAATATTGTGAGTTCTTCCCTCAAAACACACTCATTCGCATCTGATGCTTCACCAGCTATGGTTAGTAGCAAACAAGAGACAACAAAAATATTTTTTATCCCTATCGACTACTAGGTGGTGGAGATTGAAGTGGAATCACACACTCTCAAGCTTCTTACCACACTCTTGCAAGTGTTCTTACCAATCGCAATAAATGGGACAACCAGTGGTCGATTCATGATACCTTATCAAGTGCGAGTGAGGTGGTTACAAAGGGAGAACTATTCTGGTCGAGGGAATATGGAGTTTAGATAGGCAATATTTAGTAGCAAAGAATGGTAATTAATGAAATCAGATTAGCAAAGCTGAATAAAAGTCCATAGTACTCGTCACAGTTGCTGGCCCAAACACGTTCCTAGAACTAGCTCAAGCAAGCCGAATAAAATAAGGTAGAAACAAGTACAATAGAATAAAATTCGCAATGCCAACTGAATTCTCTTTCTTTCTTTCTTCTTTTTTTTTTACTCTCTTTTTTTTGCACCCTTTGCTTCCTTTTTTTTTGGCACTCTTTGCTTCTTGCTTTCTCATTTTTTTTTTGCGAATGTGACACAAACTCAAAACTCCTCTACTACCTTTTCTAGAACTAGAGAGGTATGTAGGTCACAAACTTTTTCCAAAGAGCAGAGGTATGCAGGTCACTTTCTCTCTCTCTCTTTGAACTTTGGCTTCCTCTGTTTTGGCTAAGGAGTTGGTACTCGGACAATGCTCAATATGAATGGTGTGTGGGGCTGTCCGACAGTAGCCAAAAATAGATAGACTCTGACTAGGTTGTGGAGGCAAAATCGAGTGGATAGTCGAATCCAACTAGATGGTTGAACCTGAAAGGATGGTCGAATCCGACTAGTTGGTTGAACCCGAGAAGGTAGTTGAAACAACTAGTGATTGAACATGAAAAGATGGTCAAAACGACTAGTGGTCGAACCCTAGTAGATGGTCAAAATTACTAGTGGTCAAACCCGAGTAGATGGTCAAAACGACTAGTGGTCAAACCTGAGTAGATGATCGACTCAGCTAATGGTCAAACTCAAGTAGATGGTTGAAGCCAGTAGTGGTCGAACACGAGTTGATGGTCGACTCAACTAGAGACACAATCTCAACTACAGCAAATAAGGCCAGGCCAAGATACTCAATGACTAAATCATCAAAGACTCAACACTAGAAACTAGAATACGATGACTCGACCAACAACAAAGACGCCGACGATGGACTCAAACTCAGCAACATGAAAACTGAATTTTTTTTTGCAAAGGGCACAAAGTGATTTGGACAGTAGAAAAACTAAGATCTAAATCTTATTTTTATGGGGCAATTTTCTAGACTCTAGGTAATGAAACACGATGAAACTAAGGTGATAACTGAGATTACCTAATAGACAACTGAAGCTCTAATACCAATTGATGTGGATTTGCCTGATCTTCCGAATGTAATATGATAAGTCAATTTGATGGAGTTTTGACGTTGTTGATCCAAAGGCTTCGACCAGGACAGATCAAGAACCCTCGCAACCACTACACCATTACTCTGCGGTTATCAACCGTGCCAAGACACGGTTGACATCGCCAAGAAGATTTTCCTGCAAGCTAATCGAGAACAAATGCAAGAATAGGTAGATACAATTTGAATATTGTTGATTACCATTGAAGTGCTCGAGTTTGGGGTTCTACAAACTAATAAACGGTGAAAATGTCTAAAACAGAATCTAAGCAAAATCTAAGTCTAAACTACGACGGATACTGTGTATATATAGGGGGCATGAGAAAGTCAACCTAGGGTTGTGCAGCCATTGACAGAGACATATACAACCTGGACTCTGACCCCAATAAGATTACATGACCCGAGAAGGTCCAAAACGGTGATGCAACAACTTATTCCTTTGACTCTGACTAAACTATAAGGAATAGGCTTGTCATAGGCTCGTCATAGACTCTGACTAAACTATAAGGAATAGGCTCATCATAGACTCTGACTAGATCCATTGGAAAGGGCTCATCATAGGCTCTCCAAGAAGTCTAAGAATGCCTCAAGCGGACTTCGTATGTGAGAGTTATGCTCGTTTTACAAACATGATGTCCTGGAACTTGAGTAGACTTTGGAGTTCAACTAGGAGTCGATATTGACTCTGAGTAGACTTGGAACTCAAGTGATGATATTTAGGTGAGCTTGTGGTGTGTCCAAATAAGGTTGTGGAGCTTCTCCCAAGTTCCTAAGCAACAAAATAACACAAAAACTTAGTAGTAAGCTTTTTTTTACGAAGAAGATTTGAATAATAAGGAACGAATTTACCTTGTGTCTATCCGAGTAAGCCATGCCCTTATCTGGAAGGACTCTCAGGGGCGCTGGAACTAGGCAAGGCACAATCAATGGATGCCTAGCCTTTTCTCCAGAACTTCAGAACGTGAGTTGATTAGCAAGGTTCTAGCCCGATACAATCAAGAAATATAGTAGAAGTACAAATCTCGTTGAATTTCTACAGATCTATACCATGGACATCTAAGCGGCTGGTGGGGATAAGAAGGTAATGGCAAGTTACCTCCCTACCACCCTTGAAGGGGCAGCCAGGATATGGTTGACCAATTTATCATCGGGAAAAATCTACTCGTGGGAGCAGCTCTGCGATATATTATGAGCCAACTTTCAGGGTACATACGTTCTCCCAGCACAAAAAATGATATCTACCATTGCAAGCAGATGGGGAGTGAAACTTTGTGTGAGTTAGTATTCTATTTCAGTAATATCGAGAACAATATCCCTAAGGTCGGCTACTACAACATCATACAAGCATTCACCTAAGGTCATGAGCTGGTGATGCATAGAAGATATTGCCACCCAAGAGCCCAAGATGGTTAAGGAGCTCATGAAAATCGTTGATGTCCGCCAAGGCTAAAGACGCGCTTCTCTTCATCAAGGAGAAGACTTGGGGCATCAAGCGCCCTCAACCCATGCTCGAGGGCAGCAAGGCGAAGGCCAAGCGCAAGAAGAAAGCCAAGGGAGGTAAGGGTAAGAAAAATAATTCTAAAGAAGTTTTTGTAGATCTGCCTAACACCCATCCTGACAAGTATCCTGGTTCCTCCCGAGGCAAGAGCTCTACACCAGGCTCAGGCGAATGCAATAGTAAGCCATGATGTGACTTCCACCAAACCAACAACCATAGCGTCCATAAGTGCCGCCTCTGGAAGAAGATGGTCAAAGCAGAGGTCGATAAGCAGCCAAGGGAAAGAAGATCCAGGTCATGATCCAAAGTAGAGACTCTGACTTGGATGGTAGCGAAGACGATACGAGCCCGATGTCTTTACAGTAGGATGAGAGAACGATCGATCACATGTTCAGTGGCTCTACGAGTCCAAACAATAGTACAAGACGATGGTTCGAGAAGTCCTAGCCGCCATCCCTAAGGGTTGTCAGGCTGTTATGTTGTCAGACATGGAAATCTCTTTCAGCCAAGAAGACTACCCTGATAACACGACCAAGCCACTTCGCGATAGTTATTGAACCTATGATAAATAACTGTAGGGTTACGCGAGTCCTTATCGATGGAGAGAGTTCCCTGAACATCCTCATTACTAATGCACTCGAAGGAATGTACATCTCCCAGTTTGCCATTAATTCAGTTACTCAAGCCTTCCATGGTATAGTACTCGGATATTTGGCCCCTTCCATCAGCCAAATATCGCTACCCGTTGGCTTCGGGAATATGACAACTTTCGAACAAAAAAAATTATGTTCGGTGTGGTCGACTTTGAGACGGCATGCAATGCCATCCTAGGAAGACCCACTCTTGCCAAATTCATGGCATCCATGCATTACGCTTATCAATGTGTGAAATCCTGGGATCCAAGGGAGTCATCACTATCCGGGGCTTTACAAAAACAGGCTTGCGCTGTGACAAATGAAGTCTGAACATGGCCACGCAGCATCAAACCAACAAGGAGACGAAAAACTCAAGGCCTAAGGCCATCGTGAAGACCCACAAAAAAGTCAAAGCAATTTCTCTAGACTCAATGGAGCCATCAAAGACCGTTTGAATTGGCTCCAACCTAGATCTCAAATAGGAACTCGTGCTTATCACCTTCCTCCAGGTAAACACCGACGTGTTCACTTGGCAATTGTCATACGTGCCCAGGATCCCCAGGGAAGTGATTGAGCATAAACTAGCTATCTGACCCGATGCAAAGTCGATCAAACAAAAACTTTGATGGCTTGCACCCGATTAGAAAGAAGCCATTAAAGAGGAAATCGAAAGGTTCACCAAGGCAGATTTTATTCAAGAGGTGGATCACCCCGAGTGGCTCGCAAATCCCGTCATGGTAAGAAAGTCAAACGATAAATAGCGTATGTGTGTCAACTTCACTAACCTCAACCAGGCTTGCCCTAAGGACACTTTTCCTCTACCACGAGTAGATCAGATAGTTGACTCCACCTCTACTAAGATTATTTAAGTCTTCTTGATTCCTACTCTGGTTACCACTAGATTAGCATGCATCCAGAGGTGAGGAGAAAACCTCCTTTGTTACTCTGTTTGGAGTTTATTTCTATGTTAAAATGCCCTTCGGATTGAAGAATGTTGGTGCCACATACCAACGAGGAATGCAGATAACACTCTATGATCTGATTGGCCAAAATGTAAAGGCCTATGTTGATGATCTCGTCATCAAAAACAAAAAGAAGGAAGATATCATCTCTGGCCCATATGAACCGTTCAACAACCTGCTCAAGAATCGAGTCGATAGCACCTCTCAAAGGCACTCAAGGATTCCAAACGAAGGGTAAGGTAGCACCCCGCTATGTTGGCCCTTTTCAAATCCTTGCAAGATGTGGGGAAGTGGCTTATTGGCTGGATTTGACACCATCTCTTTCAGTCATTCACAATATCTTCCATGTCTCGTAATTGAAGAAATATCTTTGAATCCGAAACCAAAGCAATTGAATTAGCAAACTAAGACTTACAACTCGACCTATCCTATTGTGAATGTCCAATTCGAATCTTGGATGAAACTGAGTGAAAGACCTGAAGCAACTCTATCAAATTCATCTAGGTGCAATGGAGTAACCACATAGAAGATGAAGCTACTTGGGAGCGAGAGGATCGAATCCACTCCAAGTATCCCGACCTAGTTGGAGTATTGTGAGTATTGTTCCATTTGTGAGTATTATTCCATTTTGTGTATTTTTGACATCTCACATAATCACAGTTTATCATCTTGTTAATCAAGAATTTTTCCCTAATTAAAGCATTTAGAAAAATCTCAGTTGAAAGAAAAAGACCCCTGCTGACGGTCCAACCGAGCCCCTGTTGGTTTGACCACCAGAAGTGTGCAGTACCATTTCGGCCTCTACTCGTCAGGCGGTCTGGCCATGAGAGGCCTCCAGAGCCAAAAACTATCTATCTTATTGCCTATCTAATCGCCATGATCACGGTCCAACCATCACTGTACCGCATTCTAACCTGTAGAGCATAGAGATGTTCAATGACTTTTCTCTCATGATGTTCGAGAAGCCCGACAAACCTTATTCCATGTCAAATCAATCCCTTGGGGCATCTTCTTATCAAGTTGTGATTATCTCTCGTTTGTGGCAATGTTTAACCCATCATTCACTCCTCTGATTTTGCGGAATCATGGGATGAGATTCTTTTTAGGGGGGGGGGGGATTTGTCACACCCCAAAAATCCTAACCTAGTCACTGAGCACGCACATGCATCATTACATCGTACTTCATGCTTATGATTTTGTGTTACCTGTTTCAAAATCTTTTTGAAATGTTACGTCGACAAACGACTCGCATTCAACCATATATATATATATATATATATATATATATATATATATATATATATATATATATATATATGAGTGGGAATTATTTGAATGTAATTTAGATTACACAAAACCATTTAGGAAGGATAAGGGAAAGAATTGGAAGAAATGGGGAAAAGAAAGAGGACTTTATGCACATGGGCCTAGCCCATGATCTGACTGATGTTCCCAGTGTTCTGACCACCAAAACTAAGAGGCACCACTTAAGACCCCCTCGACTATCTCTCTCTCTCTCTCTCTCTCTCTCTCTCTCTCTCTCTCTCTCTCTCTCTCTCTCTTTGTCTCTCTCTCTCCCACACTCATTTCCTCCACCAAAACTAAGAGAGAGAGGGGGGCCAACCACCACGAGGGATAGAGATCGATGAAAAAGGCTTCCCCAAGATTCCCGAAGGCTTCCCTGAGCTCCTCCCCGCCATCTTCCTCATCAGAGAAGTTTCCCCATGTTTTCTTCCACCTTAAGGCCAACCACCACCCCGGAGCCCAATCTTCGAATCAAAGCTTCACTGGAGTTAGCCAACCCTCTAGATAGCTTCCCCACACCAAGGTAATACATCCCCAACCATTTTCCGGTCATCAAGAAGCTCGAACCGATCCCCATTAGTGTAGACCCTAGCTTCACCCTTAGCCATGAACGTCATCCATGGGGTCCTCGAGTTTGGCCTTGTGCTTGAACACAAACCACCCAAAGTGAACTCTCGTAACCTTGTAGAGTGTTTTGGTATGACTCTTAGTCAACGGCATTGTTCGAGCCTTCACCAGCGGCCTCATCGAGGTGCTACCAGCCAGGCACAATGGTCTGATCACCACTTATGCTGGTCTGAGCACTGGGATGTGACTTGGCCGGTTAGACTTCAAGTTAGACTCCATAGTAAAGAGTTAGACCACCATGGGTCTGACCGCTAGGTTTACTTAGTACCATTTTCTTCTCTATTCAACCCCCACGGTCTGATCACCAGCCACTCAGTACCCACTGAGCTTAGGTTGTCTCATGTGATGTTCAAACCTTTTCTAGCCTAATTGATTAGCGTTCTTTTGCAAATGTTTTTATAACATGTCACATTGCATCTCGTTTGCAATCATGCATCATAAATCATATCTCATATTTGCAAATGTTTATTTATTCATTGTGTTATTCCATTGATTAGAAAGTTACAGTGTTGACAGCTCAAGGAGTCGAGACTAACATCGAATCGGAGTTGTACATGAACGAAGCACTAGAAAACCAAGGCAAGCATCTATCATATTGCACCCTTACTTTACAGTTGTCATGTGAATGAACTTGCTACTATTCTATGGGTTAGTTGCATTAAGTAAGTTTGGGTTGTGAAAGTCAAGTGGGTAGATCCTATATTGTTGCATTGCCTTGTGATTGATGTTATCGTATCCTTGTAACCATGGGAAATGAATAGAATCAAGTCTAGTGTTCGATAAATACTTAGCTATGCTTAGTGTATGGTAGAAGTCGAGTAGTGGAGAGGATGAACTCGTGTCGTGTGGGTAAAGATGTACCCCTACAGGGTTGTATGAAAATTTTGAATTGCCACACTCTCAGTCATGAGCATGCTTGGTGTTGTGAAAATTCATTGTAGAGTCACGTGATGTCTTGAGATGTTGGTCATGCTCATCAGGGATGGGCATGAGAGGTAAAGGTTCAAATGATTTCTTTGGGTTTATCACTTGCATAAGGTTATTCATTAATCTATGGGTAGGATTTGGGAAAAAGTGTGTCATGTCAGTTGAGTCGCCTAAGTCTTCACACTCACGGTGATATTGTTGAGTTTTTGTTGCAGGTGAGGATGAGCCAGTGTTTGGTTACTTTTACCCCACCTATGCAGGTGGTAGGCAAGAGTAAAGCCAAGCGACATGAGACTAACCCCGATGATTCTTAAGGGCTAATGCATCTTCGGCTACTTTTGCTATTTTGTTGTGCATATTTTTTCACTGCATATCTAGATGAACGATGTACTAGAATGGACTTGTTGTAATATAGTGTCTAGTCTTCATTTTGGGTCAAGTCCATGGATAACTTGACACTAATTGTTTTTACTCTAATAATTTTTGTTGAAACATGATATAATATAATTTTACACTTGTTGTTCCTTATCATGGTGAACGTATGTAAAGGTACATGTGTGATTCTGGCAAGGATGTTCCAGGAATACCGGAATTGCGCTCGTTTTAATCGAATGGTTACACGATGGGCGGTTTAGATGTGTGTTAGCACCTGGCATGTCGGTGGACGAGCGTGTGCTAGCTCTCATATTTATTGCCAGTCAGCACATTCGATTAAACCGAATGCGATTTGGACGGCTCTCACAAAATACATCACAAAGTTGTTCCCGACGATAGGTTAGTTAACCATGTCATAGCTGCCCCTTCAAGTCGATCATTGAGTTCGTCCAATCCTTACCAGTTGGGGTATCCAAATCTGTGCTTCGAGGGCGCATGAGGGCCTCTTATAGAAGAAGGATCCTCTTAGAGTTCGCAGATTTAAAGCATTCAGCCCCTTGTTGATGATTAGGAGACGGTAAGACCGATTCTCCGTTAAGGATTTGGGGAGTGTGCTTATCTGGTGTTAACCATTGCCCGCACCTAAAGCTGAAGGACCATATCCATTTATAGGATCATCGTCATGATTACCCAAACCGTCACCCCCGTCTCCGATGTCAAAACCTTCTCGGGGGTAACCTCCGCTAGAGGAAGTGTCCAAATCCATCATGGATGTTTCACTGGATTACTTCGGGTTGATGTGTCTTGACAATCCATATTGTCAGAAGCTGCGGGGATTGATCCCAACTTGTTGTGAATCGGACATTCACAGTTGTCTTGCCAGCCGAGTGGTTTGAACTAGATTCCATAATCTTTGGCACATTGATCCATAAATTGACTTACATTGCTTGAATCATCGCTGGAAAGTTTATCGTTGAAATTCACCCAATCGATCATTGGCTCGCTAGGAAGTGGGGTAAAGCTATCGTAGAAACCCTCATCCAAAAAACTGGTTCTCGACGAAGGCTTGGGTGATGCCGATGGCATGTTCTGTGTAGATTCTTCAACACTTATTGTCATGATCCCTAAGGCTGGCACCAACTATTGATGATTTGTGAACCATCTATCTAACGAACTTATTGAAGAGGTAGGGGATGCTTTGAGTAGATGAATCAAAGGAGAACACACAGGGGGGGTTTATACAAGTTCGAGCCTTTTGAGGATAAAATCGTACATCCTGATTGTCTTATATTGATCCGAGCCTGTTACAAGGGGTATGTAGCTAGCCTAGTAGGATCTAAACCTAGTCAGCGACTTCCTTGTTTGGCTTCGGGTGTCCTCTAATTTGTCAAAAAGTTTGAGCAACTTCTTCGACTTCTATTGGCTCTTGTTCAACTCGTCCTCCGTAGGCCCCCTGGCTACGTATATATATAGGGGTGTCATATGTCCTTTGGAGTCCTCCTTCCCGTTCTTGGAGATAAATCTTCCTATTTACGAGATGTCTTGGGTACCTACGGGTAGTTTCTAGAAATAGAGATATACCCTAAGAATTGTAGGAAACATTGGGATGTCCGGATATGGTAACTATCCTGTATTCATCATCATGATCTCTTTATAATTAAGTGAATCAAGAATATCGATTCGAGGTTGAGCAATGTTAATGCAGTAGACAGAGAAGTGTTGTCAATGGCACATGGTCAAATGAATCTTAAAAATTGAAAATAACCATGATCAGTATTAACATAAAACTTGTAAGTTAATTGTATAACAGTTAGAGAAAAGATGGCAGGTATATGACTCAACTCACCAATTTACTTTGGGACCATTTGGTTTCTGGAAGTCTCTTGCGAATGCATGTCAAACTGCTGTGTTGAATCTTGTCCAAGTTCCCCTGTGTTTAGTGTACTCACAAAACAAAGAATGCCAGCTTTTAAAATTGATTGAAAAAATTCATTGTCAGATACTACCGTGTATCATATGGCAAAAAGACTTACGCAAGCAGTAGGGCCGAGGAAAATCCTGTATCTGTAGCAATCAGGGCAGTGAACGCAATCATCCATCTCCAAGCACTTGATGACAGTATCTATTAAATATTCATCAGTTGTTGTACCATCCGAGAATGGATGCTTCATATCTTCACCGGCCAAGGGTTGAATGTCAAAAAGCATCAAGTTTGTTCTGCATGGTTACCAGTAAGATGAAAGCAAATTCGATTGAGTTTATAGTGTGTAATGGAGAAATTTATTTGAGATAATCTTACTTGAGAAATGAGCCCTTGTCAGCACATAGCATGTCCCTCATAGCCATTGCTGATTCAATATTGGGTGTTGTACATGCCTCTTGAAAGGTGACGAGTATTTTGCAGGAGTATAAACAACTCTCTTAGCACCAGAAGGTATTATGTTAGCTGCGTTTTGGTCCTGTTTCCTCTTGATTTGGTGAATTTCGCCACGTCCACTTCAGAGGTCACTAATGGTTGTGAAGTTTTCGGATCATTGTCCGGAGGTGGCCCCTGTTCCAACAATGTGGTGGACACCTGTTTAAAGGAAATTAAATTAGTGTGTTAAGCTGGTGAAATGATGAATGCTGAACTGAGAAAAATATTGCTCACCTCTGAAAGCAGGGGCGAGTTCTTTGTTGAAGGATTCATTACGTGATAGGCTTAAAACTACGTGGCCAACCATTTCAATAGCATCACCGTTTTCAATATTTTCCGGAGTCTTGCATATAGCTTCAACCTCAGATTGCGCGCGCCTTTCTTTTTCAACTTCTTCTGAATTTTTTTAATTTATTTGGTGTGTGATTCCATCGTATTGAATGGCGATGTATGACCACTGAATATAGAAAAGGTGCCATTACAGGAAACATGTATAACTTACCAGCGTTGGCTGCATTTTGTTGTTTGGCAACTTGGTCCTCTGGTTGGGTGAAGAATTCAGAAAAACATCCATTTGGATCAAACAAAGGTACATCATCCGTATGCTACAAAAAGGGAAACCATTAATCATTGACGGTCCAAAATCATCCTACAGAGTTGGCGAAAAATGGTAAAACAGTTTATACTAGAGTACATGAAAATAATGGCGGCACATACAATGTTTATTAAGAACATGTTAAATGCAATTTGAATATTGCTAATTACCAATGACAAACTCGAGTTAGAGTTCCACAAACCGAACAAGCGACGAAACTATCTAAAACAGATAATCTAAGAAAAATCCGAGTCTAAACTATGATAGCTACTGTGTATATAGGGAGACGTGAAGAGATCAATCTAGGGCTGTGTGGCAGTAGGGAGAGGCGCACACAACATGAACTCAAACCCTAACACACTTACAAGACCGGACATGGCCCAAAATGGTGACGCATCACCTTATTTCATCGACTTTGATTAATTCCTAAAGAATCTAAGGATGAGACTAGATCCATTAGAAAGACATCATCATAAGCTTTTCAGCAAGTCTAAGAATACATCAATTGGACTCTTACCAAGTTGTTGCAGATCCCTCCATTAATAATGACACGAACACGGCAATCTTTTACTATGAGGAACATCTGAAATAAATTGTGGTATTATAGTTGTTCCACTTGCTTCATTTGAGTGCTTAGCATGCGTTGAACAATGAAGGTCCTATAATTCTCTGTGTCAGTAGTACCCAATACTTCCTCACTATCTATCCATCTCATGTTCGTCCTCATCACCTGTATGGTTAGCTGCAAAAGTATAATCATCCTCAACATCACTAGCACTTACATATCCACTGTCTTCTGTTGCAATATACACTCGCTGGCTTGGGAAATCCTTCATGGTGTGGCTCATTCCTTCTCAACAGCGGCAAACAATCCCAGCTGTATGGCCCGTAGAAGCAACCAAAGAAGAACTCTTGACTGGAGCATGCACACTAATAGATTTTCTTACCTCACGCGCAAGTGGTGGTGTCGGAGGTGATGTTAAATGCGCCCTACTCAAGGAGGGGGTAGCAGACCGTGTAGCAGGAGGTGGGGCTATTTTAGCTTGTCTCGGTGTTGATCTTGGTGTAGACGTGCTTCCAAAATTGTTCCTTCACCTTTGTTGTCATCCCTACAATTTTTTTTCTGCCAAACATGCAAGTTGGGATAATCTAGGAACACTATCATATTCTTTATAATGAACTATGTCCTGAATTTCACATCTTAACCCTCCATAAAACCTTGCCATCGAAGCCTCTTTGTCCTTAATAATATCACAACGTAACATACTAATTTATACCTCCTGATAATATTCTTCTACGGATCTACTATCTTGGTTTCGATGCTGCAATTTCTTATGCAAATCACGTTTAAAAAATAGTGGAATAAATCAGTTACGCATAGCAACCTTTAAAGCTTCCCATGTAGTAGGAGCTAACCCATTGTTGCATACCCAATTCCACCAGATGATGGCAAAATCATTGAATTCACTAGTGGCTTGCCTAACTCTATGCACTTCAGGAACTAAGTGCGTATTAAATTTCTGTTCTAAAGTCATCTTCCAATCTAGATATATTTCAGCATCATAAACACCCGCAAAAGATGGTATGGCAATTGGGTCATCATTAACACATGTGTTATGTTGCTGAAAGTTATTACGTCTCATACCTTGATGGTTGAAGTTAAGATGGTTCCTTTATCGTGCATCAAAGGTGTCATGGTTACATGTCTCATTCTCATCGACAATTGTTGGAGCAAGATTTCGTCTTGCTCCAGCAAATACGGCAAGAGTTTCTTCTAAAGAGGAGACTCAAGCTTGGAGATGAAGTTTGAGAGGAAGGAACACCACGAGTATACGACCATGGCCCCCTGTTTATAGGGTCATGTATAGCTTAGCGTACATGTTATCATAATGTATGAATATCTGGGACCTGACCGAATTACTGGGTCTTATCCCGGATAACTACTTTCTATCCTATCAGGGAGGTAAATATCCATCGTGGTAACTATCATGGTGCCTGCCCCTTGAGTGCAATGAGCCGGTCACCAATTGCGGCACAGCACCGCACTATCAGGGGTGTCAGGATAGCCTCCATTATGCCAAGGTGTCAGAATGGTGTCGATCAGCCTAGGCTTTTAATGCCGGTCACTTCTTTGCAGGCAAAGCACGACCGGCTCTCCCCTTTTGGTAGATCTTCCCAGGGACTGCTGAATCACCCTGTTGTCTTCGGGAAGGTGGCCCGATCATCCCGAAGCGGGGGCCTCGGGAGGCATGGATCCGGGAGGTGAATGCTTCGGGAAGGAGGGCTCCGGAAGACTGGGGCTTCGGGGAGGCTAAGGCTTCAAGAGGCTGAGTATTCGGGAGGCTGAGGCTTCAGGGGACCGAGGCTTCGGGAGGCTGAGCCGGTTAAGCCAAGTGAAGGCTTTGCAGGTACAAAAAGGTACCGTGAAGGGACCTGATGACCTCAGAGGTTGAGCCTTTAGCTAAGGATCCATAGATCAAGGCTCCGGGGGGAGTTGGATAGTAATCTTCAACCATTATCCTCAGGCTGGCTTATTTTCCCCCCAACAGTACCCCCTCATTCTCAGGCCCCGATGTTTCGGAGGGGGGAGAGGATGCAGAGGAAAAATCAACCCCAACCTAGTGTCGTATCAAGGATGCCCGATGGTGATTCTTTGTCTTTCGAAGTCGCTAGAGTAGAGGTTTTGTGTAGGTTTGGAGAATCCCGTATGTTCGCCTGGCGGGACAAGACATGTCACTGCTGCATTCTGATTGGATAATGCGAGGGGTCGCTAGGGTCTTGTGCCCGCGATCCTATCACGCGCTGAAAGAGGTTTGGGTTATTAATGTAACGGGACATTCGCGCGAGAAATGAGGCATTTCGTCATGGAGTGCTGCCACGTGTTGGAGGGAAACTGGATAGGGCCATGGCCCCCTCCCTTAGGAGTCTTAATGGGAGGACACGTCGACGTTTGTCCAGCTTCATCTTCCGGGCCTACGTGGCTGCGTGGCTCGGGTATAAAGCTGGGTTTACCCAGTTGGAGCTTTCACAGCCCATGAGCAAGCAGTTATCCTTGACTTGAGTATGGCATCGTCTTCCTCCTCATTCTCCTCGGAGACATCGATGATCTCAACAGCTCCTTTGGGAGACGGGCTGTTTTGGCCATCGGTAGAGGCACCGGAGGAGAAACAGCCTCCTCCCCTGCAGGGGAGGCAGTTGTCCGCTACTCCAGCCCGACCTTTGGCCAGGAAGGGTGTGCCTATCGAGACCATCAATATCTCTGATGACGATGAGGAGATCGATTGGGATCTCCTGTTAAGGGAGAGTGAGCCGGTGTCAATGGGGCCGGCGGTGAAGCAGGGAGAGGCAGGGAAGGTGAGGGAGAGGGCCTCCCTGGTGACCTCCTCAGACTCCTCAGTGTCCTCTAGCAGCTCGGGAGCCAGCTACTGCATCGGCTTCCGCAACGGTAGGCCGCAGATGAGGCGCATACGCCATCTCATGCGTGGCCCCTGCCGGGGCCCGTAAGAGGTGAGGGCGGTCACCGGGATGTCGTACTTGGTGACGCCATGATATATCTATGTCATGGCTGAACTTAGTCACCTTGTACTCTTTCTCCCTTGTTTTGCTCCGTAGGGATCTATCTTCTTCGTAGCAATTTTTGTACGGTTGTTTTAGTTTGTATCCCCTGGATGTACTGGTTGATTCATAATATAACGTGGGTCTTCAAAAATTGTCGTGTCTTCCTCCATATCGCAATCGAAGGGGTGGCCGCATGCGTGCGTGCTTTCATGCCTCCCAACCGTACTTCTTCGTCCCTTTCGAAGGCAATGGCTAGTTTTTCTGACGATCGGTGGATACTTAGGCTAACTGAGGAGAACCGGGTGGAGTGGTGGCGATCTCGTCGTCTCTGGTTACTGCTTACTCCTTCCTAATTTGTTCTAGATTTCTGAGTTAGCGAAGTCCCTCTGGAACCTTTGGAGATGAGCTCCGGAGGTGGTCCTTGACCCTTCGGGTTCCTTAGCAACTGCCCAGGTACAAGGTGATGATGTGTTAGAGGCGCAGCTGAAGGCTTAGGTAAGAGAGGTGGTCCACCACCCCCTCGGCCCATAGCCGTTGCCCAGCTCCGGAGGTATTCTGTCCAGAGCCTGGTGACGGTGCATCGGAGGTGAAGCCAAAGGCCGGGAAGAAGAGAGGGTCTGCGACCCCCTCGGCCCTTGGTTGCTGCCCGGCTCTAGGGGTATTTCGTCTGGAGCCTGCGACGGTGCGTCGGAGGCGAGGCTGAAGGCCAGGCAGAAGAGAGTGTCCGTGACCCCCTCAGCCCTTAGTCGTTGCCCGGCTCTGGAGGTATTTCGTTCGGAGCCTGGTGACAGCGGGTCAGAGGCGAAGCCGAAGGCTCGGTGGAAGAGAGGGTTTGCGACCCCCTCGGCCCTTAGCTGTTGCCTGGCTCCGGAGGTATTCTGTCCGAAGCCTAGCGACAGCGCGTTGGAGGCGAGGCAGAAGACTGGGCGGAAGAGAGGGTCAGTGACCCCCTCATCCCTTAGCCGCTACCTGGCTCCGGAGGTATTCCGTCCGAAGCCTAGCGACGGCGCGTTGGAGGCGAGGCTGAAGGCTGGGCGGAAGAGGGTCAATGACCCCCTCGACCCTTAGCCGTTGCCCGGTTCTAGAGGTATTCCGTCCGGAGCCTGACGACGGTGTGTGGGAGGCGAGGCCGAAGGCCAGGCGGAAGAGAGGGTCCGCGAACCCCTCGGTCCTTAGCTGCTACCCGGCTCTGGAGGTATTTCATCGAGAGCCTGGAGACGACATGTTGGAGGCAAAGCCGAAGGCTGGGTGGAAGATAGGGTCCGCGACCCCCTCGGTCCTTAGTCGTTGCCCAGCTCTGGAGGTATTCTATCCGGGGCCTGGCGACGGTGAGTCGGAGGCGAGGCCGAAGGCCGGGCGGAAGAGAGGGTTCACGACCCCCTTGGCCCTTAGCCGTTGCCCAGCTCCGGAGGTATGCCGTCCGGAGCCTGGTGACGACACGTTGGAGGCAAAGCCGAAGGCTGGGCGGAAGAGAGGGTGTGCGACCCCCTCGACCCTTAGCCGTTGTCTGGCCTTGTTGTCTCTGTAATGGATAGTCGGGGGTTCCACTATGTTTCCCGTGCCATGCAGCGTGGTCTTTTATTGAATGTTAGTATAACAAAAATGACGTATGAAATGTGTCTTTAAAGGAGATGGTAGGGTA
Source organism: Phragmites australis (assembly GCF_958298935.1). NCBI lineage: Eukaryota > Viridiplantae > Streptophyta > Magnoliopsida > Poales > Poaceae > Phragmites > Phragmites australis. The sequence goes on along the minus strand of NC_084921.1, from coordinate 22,407,574 downwards.
ATGATTTTATTTTTTACCATGTGTATTTCGGAGTCACGCAGGTCATACCTTTCCCTGTAGGGAGGGGGATTTTTATACCCCTTTGATTGGCTTGCTGTGCCTTTTATGAAGCTAGTGGGTTGTGTACCCCTCTGTCACGGAGGCATTAGCCTTCAAGATGTCAGGGTACCTTTCCCGCTAGGTCTTTCCCAAATCTGCTATGCCTTTTTAGAGGTTTGGGGGTTTTGTACCCCTTTGGCACGGAGGCATTAGCCTTCAAGATGCCTGGGTACCTTTCCTGCTAGGTCTTTTCAGAATCTTTTGGCCCAGCGGAATTTTTGAAGAAACATCTCTATCGTGGGGGTTTTTTGGAAGTCTCTTCGAGGTAAGGAGGTTTTGTGAAAGCTCTCCGTCGTGCGGAGGTTTGGAAAAAGCCCCTCGTTTTTGCCGGAGGCCTGTGAAAGGGTCTCCGTTCTTACCGAAGGTTTTGGTGAAAGTCTCCATTTTTACCGAAGGTTTTGGTTAAGTTCTTCGTTTTTACCGGAGGTTTTGGTAGGGTTTTCCTTTTTTACTGGAGGTTTTGTAAAGCTCTCCGTCTTTACGGGAGGTTTTGGTGAAAGTCTCCGTTTTTACTGGAGGTTTTGCTGAAAGTCCCCTTTTTGCCGGAGGTTTTTGGTGAAGCTCTTTGTTTTTACCGGAGGTTTTGGTAAAGCTCCCTATATTTGTTGAAGGTTTTTGGTGAAGCTCTCTGTTTTTACCGAAGGTTTTTGTTGAAGCTCTCAGTTTTTATCGGAGGTTTTGGTAAGGTTCCTTGGCATATATTAATACCGAAGGTCCCACACACTATCGGAGCTACGCAATACCTTCCAGGAAACCTAGACAGTCTTGCCTTCCAAGTGACCTAGGCATGCTACACCCGCTGTGTGTAGGTTCGGCGTGCTCCCAAGGAAACACCCGGGGTGCATCGCAACACTGTCCACCAAAGGATGTGCCCTAGCGCGTGGCATTTATACGACCGAAGCTGTGCAATGCCTACTAGGGCACCCTGGGCATAATCTGCCTTGCAGGTGACCTAGGAATAAGCGGCACCTGCGGTATATAAGCATGTCATGCAAAGAGGATTCTTTGCGATAGCATTCCTCAGAGCACCGCATCTTCACATCAGGGCAATCCCCTGATATGCGGCGTCCACACACTATCGAGGCTACACAATACCATCCGGGAAAAACCTGGGCAGTCTTGCCCTCCAGGTGACCTAGGCATGCTACGCCTGTGGTGTGTGGGCTCTACTTTCGACCAGGGCAAAGCCTACCCCCCGAGAAACCTTTTCAGGTGACCTTAGGTTTAGGCAAGCGATGCTTACTAGTGTGTGGGCTTGTCACACCTCCAGAGAAATCCCCCGAGGGCATCGCAACTACATTACCAAGGAAGTCCCTTGATAACCGGCATCTACACACTATCAAGGCTACACAATACCTTCCAGGAAACCTAGGCAGTCTTGCCTTCCAGGTGACTTAGGCATGCTATGCCCGCGGTGTGTAGACTCCACTTCCCACCAAGGCAAAGCCTACCCTTCGGGAAACCTTTTCAGGTAACCTTAGGCATGGGCAAGCGATACTTACTAGTGCGTGGGCTTGTCACGCCTCCGGAGAAATCCCCCGAGGGCGCCGCAACATGGTGTATCAAGGAAATCCCTTGATACGTGGCAACTACACTTCCGAGGTCATACAATGCCTTCCAGGAAACCTGGGCAGTCTTGCCCCCCAGGCGACCTAGGCATGATGTGTCCGTGGGAGTGCAGGGATTTTGCATGGTTATACTAGCTAAGTTTTGTAGTCTATTGTTGGCAACAAGAAGCTATTTGTAGCATGAAACATAGCTAGGTTAAACAATTGCTCATGCTAAATGAGAATGTAACTTAAGTTCTACTGCATCTACTTAGCAGCTATCTATTGCAAAAAGACTTCTAGCAATATAGTTGGAGGCCCCCAACAGACTCTGACCTTGCAGCATGAAAGACGGATCACTAGGTAGACTACTGGGTAGTTAACAGTGTGTGTACCTTTGTAGGAATGAGGCCTCTATTGTGAGACTTGGCGTCCTCGAAGCCCGTGGCTAGGTTGGGAGAGGTGGAGCTTGACCTCCTTCATCTTTAGCTGTTGCCTGGCCCCGAAGGTAACCCGTTTGAAGCCTGGCGGTGGCACGCGGGAGGTGTGGTCGAAGGCTGGTTGGGAGGGGCGGAGCTTGACCTCCTCCATCTTTAGCCATTTCCCGGCTCCGGTGGCAACCCGTCCGAAGCCTGGCGACGGTGTGTCCCCGACTCAGTTCTCGTTGCTGGGTATGGTACCATTGATAGTAGGGTTGGTGGCGATGGTGCAAGGTTGAGGGGCTGGGGATTCGCCTGGGAGTTTTCCCCAGGCCCCCGAACTCTTCGTCGTCCTTCGCCTGCTCCTTCTGCGGCCAGGTTTTCGACTTGCCTTCTGAGGTATTCCTCCCGAAAGGTAATGAGGGTGCGACAGTCGTTGGTGTTGTGGCCGTGCCCGGGTCCGTGCAGGACACACCCGTATGCCTCCAGGGGCACCAGAGCTTGGAGTTGTCGTTGGGGTCGCTGCCGCAGGCGGTGTGCCCCGAAGTCGGTGGTTTTCCCAGGGTTTCCTTCCCCCTTGGGAGACCGTCGAGGCCGCCCAGTGAACCGGTTTTCGAAGCCAAAATGGTTCTGACTATGCCTCCCCGGACGAGGCGAGCTTGGGATTACCTGCACACGGTTGGCGTTGCGAGGGCAGCATCGGAGGTGCTGGCGGGATCCGTGCCTCTCGGAGCCCTCTGTCTCCTTGGAACCCTTTCTTGCCTGAGGGGCCCAAGGAGGGCGTTGGGTGGACAATCTTTCCGAAGATGTTGGCTCGCTCGGGGTATTCCAGGTGCGGTCGAAGGGGATACCTGGGGACCAAGTCCAGTTGGGAGCATTCCTGGGCTGGACCGTCAAGAACCATTGGAAGGCATCCTGCTTGGCTGTGGCTTCGGCCGCGTCCTCTCCTGAGGCTATGAGGTCTTCGTTGAGCAGGGGCTGGAAGGCCTCTGCGCCATCTGGAGTTCCTGTACCGACCTAGAGTTCTGGGTTGGCCAAGGTTGGAGGAACGCTGTCCCACACAGCGGCGGGGCTAGAACATGCGTACGATGCGTATGGCCGAGGCAGCCATGCATATGATTGCATGCTTGCAACGATGGGTACGGCGGCTTTAGTCGATATTCTGGTGGTTTTCCTGGTGGATTCCTACCTCTCTTAGCACTTCTGTGTTCGAGTCCCCACAGACGGCGCCACTGTTGGAGCAAGAGTTTGTCTTACTCCAGTAAATATGGTGAGAGTTTCTTCTAAAGAGGAGACTCAAGCTTGGAGACGAAATTTGATCGGGAGGAACACCACGAGTATATTGATGGTAGGAAAATGGATCGATCTGGGGGGAGAGTCACATGTTTGCTGTGATTTGTATTTTGTGTCCATTTTTTTCTTCGTGCGCTTCTTTTTTTCTACCCCTTCCCCCAGACGACCATGGCCCCCTATTTATAGGGTCATATGTAGCTTGGCGTATAAGTTATCATAATGTACGAATATCTGAGACCTAACCGAATTACTGGGCCTTATCCCGAATAACTACTTTGTATCCTATCGGGGAGGCAAATATCCACCATTGTAACTATCATGGTGCCTGCCCCCTTGTGTGCGGCGAGCCGGTCACCAATTGCGGCCCGGTGCCGCACTGTCAGGGGTGTCAGGATAACCTCAATTACGCCAAGGTGTCAGAATGGCGCCCATCAGCCTAGGCCTTTAATACCGGTCACTTGTTGGTAGGCAAAGCACGACCGGCGCTCCCCTTTCAGTAGATCTTCCCAGGGACTGCTGAATCACCCTACTGTCTTCGGGAAGGTGGCCTGATCATGCTGAGGCGGGGGGCCTCGGGAGGCATGGATCCAGGAGGTGAATGCTTCGGGAGGCTAAGTCGGTTAAGCCAAGGGAAGGCTTCGCAGGTACGAAGAGGTACTATGAAGGGACCTGATGACCTTGGAGGTCGAGCCTTTAGCTAAAGATCCGTAGATCAAGGCTCCGGAGGGACCTGGATAGTAATCTTCAACCATTATCCTCTGGCTGGCTTATTCCCCCCCCCCCCCAACAACAACCTCATGTTCATGGGCTGCTGCACCATAAGGACCCACACGCCCATTGTTCGGTGGCCGATTGGCCAACCTATCAAAGCATGCATTGAGCATTATAATACTACCATTGAGTCGTTGCAATGCAATATTTGTTTCCACAAGCTTCCTATCAATATCGTCATTAATAGCATGGCAGTGCTCATGCAACACCATCATGAGTTCTTCCCTCAAAACACACTCTTGTGCATTTGATGCTTCACCTGCCATGGCTAGTAGCAAACAGGAGACAACAAAAATTTATTATCTCTATCAACTACTAGGTGGTGGAGGTCGAATAACACGCTCTCAAGCATCTTACCACGCCCTTGCAAGTATTCTTACCAATCACAACGAGTGGTACAACTAGTGGCTAGTTTGTGATACCTTATCTAGTGTGAGTGAGGCGGTTGCAAGTGGAAAACATGTTCTTATCAAGAGAAGATGGAGCTCGGACAGGCAATATTTAATAGCAAGGAATAACAATAATAAATTCAGACTAGCAAAGCTAAATAAAATTCCACGGTACTCGTCACAGTTGCTGGCATGAACACGTTCTTAGAACTAGCTCAAGCAAGCCGAAAATAGGATACAAGCATAATGGAACAAAATCACAATGCAATCTGAATTTTCTTTCTTCCTGTTTTTTCTTTCTGAATAAACTTATTTTGTACTCCTTTTTTGGCACTCTTTGCTTCTTGCTTTTTTTGCTTTTTTTGGCAAATATGAAATAATTTCAAATCTCTCCTACTACCTTTTATAGGTCCAGTGAGGTGAGTGGGTCACAAACTTTTTCCAGAGGGTACAGGTAAAAAGATAAAAAAAAATAGAGTAAATTTTGCAAAACTATAGATACTTTGACAAAACTATCACAAAACTACAAATTTAGGCAATAGTTTCAACTATAGATTTAGTGCCAATTTTATCGCAAAACTACAGATCTTTGGCAAAATTATAGCAAAACTACAGATTTAAGCAATAATTTCATAAAACTACAGATCTAGCACCAATTTTGTCGCAAAACTATAGATTCTAGAGGAGTTGTTCCCAGCCCCATTACCATGATGATCATGCCCCGCTTGGAGTCTCACAGCAGCTACCAGCTCATGAAATGGACCATTCGGGAGCTTATGAAACTACATATACTTTGGCAAAATTATTGCAAATCATAAAATTATATATTTAAGCAACAGTTTCACAAAACAACAAATTTAGCACTGATTTTATCATAAAACTATAAATTCTATCGCAGACCTATTAACCTAAAAAATTGGCCCCGCTTGCAGTTACATAAACTCCGGACAGTTCGTTTCATGAGCCAGAAGCTGCTATGAAACTGCAAGCGGGGCCCGATCATCATGGTAACGGGGTTAGGAACAACTTCTCTAGAATCTATAGTTTTGTGAAAAAATCAGCGCTAAATATGTAGTTTTATGGAAGTGTTTCTTAAGTCTATAATTTTGCGATAAATTTGTCAAAGTATATGTAGTTTTGCGAAATTTACTCAAAAAGGTACTCTCTCTCTCTCTCTCTCTCTCTCTCTCTCTCTCTCTCTCTCTCTCTCTGAACTTTGGCTAGCTTCTATTTCAGCTATGAAAATTCTAGTCAAACTTTGTCTGTCAGGGAACGATATGATGTGTGTGTGGGGTGTCTGGGAGCAACTAGAAATAGACTAGGTTGTAGGGGACGAATCCGAGTAGAGGGTCGAATCCGAGTAGGTCGAATCCGAGTAGGTGGTCAAATCCAAGTAGGTGGTCGAATCTGAGTAGGGGGTCGAATTAGAGTAGGTAGTGGAAGCAGCTAGCAACACAATCTCTGCTATAGCAGACAAAACCCTAATTGCAACCGGTGCAAGATAGCACACTTTTGCAACCTAGGGAAAGCCGAGATACATGATGACTATACCAACAAAGACTCGATGATAGAAACTATAACACGATAACTAGACCAGCAACAAAGACACCGATAATGGACTCAAACTCAACAATGTGAAAGCTTAAATCAAAATTGTGAAAAGACTCAAAAGTGGTTTGGAGAGCGAAAGAATTAAGATTGAAATATTTTTGTGGGGTAATTTTTTGGACTCTATATGATGGAACACGACGAAACAAAGGGAATAAACAAGATTACCTAACAGGCAATCAAAGCTCTAGTACCACTTGATGAAAGTATGACCTGATCTTCTGAAAAGTTTGAGATATGTCAATCGGTGGAGTTTCAACGTTAATGATCCAAATGTTCCGATCATAATAGATGGAGAACCTTCACAACCACCACACCACTACTCTATGATTATGAACCATGCCGAATGCGGTTGACCTCGCAAAGAAGGTTGTCCCTAGAAACGTATCGAGAACACAAGCAAGAATATAGTAGATGCAATTTGAATATTGCTAATTACCAATGACGAACTCGAGTTAGGGTTCCATAAAACAAACAAGCGGCGAAGCTATCTAAAACAGAATAATCTAAGCAAAACCCGTGTCTAAACTATGATAAAAACTGTATATATATATATATATATATATATATATATATATATATATATATATATATATATATATATATATATATATATATATATATATATATCATATCAATTGGACTCCATATGCAAAAGTTATGCCTATTTTATTGATGTGCTGTACACAGACTCCGAACCGAATTTGGAGCTCGACTTGAGAACGAATTTGAGTCTGAATAGATTTGGCCTTTGAGGGGTGATGTCCAGATGATGTTTTGCTTCTCCTAATGCTTCTCCCATATTCCTGAGTAACAAAACATCACAAGAATTTAGTACCATCCTATTCTGTACAAAGAAAATATGAACAACGAGGAATGAGTTTACCTTGTGCGTATCCGAAGAAGTGATGTCCTCATCAGGTGGCTAGATGAGAGCCATTATGTTCTGAGATTGGAGCCTAGTATGATGATCCAACCTAGCTCAAGATGACACAAAAATCATGATTAAGTTGTTTAGCATTTTTTTTTATATAAATAGGTAAAGGAGGGAAGATTTAGCAGTTGCCTACCTCAAGGAGACCATAACTCTTAGCACCATCCTTGTTGATGAACTTGTTCACGTTATAGATGGCCTCGATCTTTTTTTCATTGAACATGTTACAACAAGGCATCCTGCTCGTTCTACTTATGGGCCAGGTTGTCAAGGTAGAACACCTGCATAGTGCCACATGGTTAAGCAGGGATAAGAGGAAAATTAGGAGGCAAGATAGGATAATTACCATAAAATTACACACTCACCACTAGAAATGTCCCACACCTAGAAATTGATGGTGGGTAATCTCGGTGCTTTTGTTCTACCATTCGTATGCAACATCTCATATTCCCTCGAGTACCAGGCTGTGAATTAGTCCCCAGTTAGGAGCTCGAGATATTTTATGAGTGACAGAAAATTACACCTCATATAGATCCCTAATTTACTGTGATGGCCCATTGATGTACGTTGTGGTGGTAATATCAGTTCGTATACAGTGTAACTGAATTATCACAGATGTGAAATATTAGTTGATTTCCACATACTATCTGAAATGGGGAAGTCGTATGAAATGCAATTGGTCTTGTTTGAATTAAGTATGTGGCGCGTAAGACCGCATGACCTCCAACATGAGGTTGGTAAAATGCAATTCTGAAGTGATGGTCATGCAATTAATTTAATACTCTTGATGAGAGATTCAACTAGACAATTTTTTGAGTGTACACATAAGTTACTGAGTGCTCCAAGTGAATTGCTAAGGCCATACAATAATCGTTGAAGGCCTGTGAAGTGAATTCAGTGGCATTGTCCATCTTGATGGATTTTATCATGTGTTCAGGATAATTTGCTCTTAATTTTATAATTTGAGCAATAAATTTGTAGATGCATCTATGAGCAACATGAAATACTTTAATGATCCAGAAAATGACTGAATAGTACCACATATAAATTGAGTGGCTTATTTTTAATTTTAAGGTAAGAGTGCCTCAAAATTAATTTCCCTATGGCACATGCGATGCACACAAAATATGAGAATTTTGTAACTTTGATGTTGTGACCAATAGAATTACTGATAATTTTTCTCATCATCCATAAACTAGGATGACCAAGGCAATCATGCCAAGTCTTGAATTTATCAAGATTTAAAAAAAATATCTTGAACGCAACATGCAATATGGGATTGATACAATTCAAATGAAAATGAAGGAAGGAATTTTCTCAAGCATTTGCCTGTCATATTCATTATTCTTGGTGATGAAGAGATATTCATCTTTATTGTCATTATGACTTTCCAATAGAAACCATTATGATGGATATCTTTATATTTTAATAGGGTACGTGTAGAATCAGGATACAATAGTGCATCCTTAATTACTATTTGAGTACATATACAAAGAATAACTATGGCTCAAGTTGAACCAACAATCAATGCATCACATCCAACATGGTCATAATATTTCCTTTGCTCATTTCAAGAGTTTGGAAATATTTGGTCTCCCTTAATTTTGTATTAGAGGTGTAATTGTCCACTAAACATATTTCCTCCTTCATTTGATTGTTTATTGTAAAATCTATATATAGGAAATCAAAATTTAGTATGAATTGATTCATATATAGAATGCATAACAATATTATTAAGTATCATTCTGAGATACAATATTGTTCATAATGACAAAATATAAAATTACAACATTTAGTAGTATATAGAGTGGCTGACAACAATATATTGGGACTTTGAGAAAACTAATTCATGTCTCCAAATATATCTTGGGAAGTATATTCCACAAGAATATCGTCTTCATTCCGGAAGTCGTTCTTCTTTTGCAGGATCATGTTGTTGTTATATTCTTGATGAACATCTTGAGAACAACTTGCTTCCGTATTTACTTCAGGTTGTATGTTGAAGTGAGCTTCAAATTTAGCCCATTGAACTTGTTTCCCTTTTTCAACAGATTTCATGTATAAATCAACCAAGTGCTTAGGGGGGTGGCATTTCATGTTACCATGATTTGTACAACCACACCTCTAACAAACTTGTGAGTTGTCATTGTGGTCATGTTTCATGAATCCATTGAATTTTTGCTTGTTGTCATTACGCTTCCACTTTCCTTTGAACTTCTTTTGGTGCCTTTTGCGACCACCAAATTTTTTCATATTTTGAATGTTCGAATGCACTACTTCATGCTTTAAGCTAAGGCCTAAAAATAATATAATAAGGTAATCTTCACAATTTTGCATAATTGTTTGCATAGTATTTAAGCTAAGGCTTAAAAATAATGAATTGCAAAAAAGGTAAATAAATAAATATCTGTGTTTCAGATGGGGAATCGATCAAGCTTGATCAACCATTAACAAGCAATCCTAATGTGGGAGGGTTTGGTCAGGGATACAGAAATAGTGCTTCAGGATCCTTTGCGCGTCCAAGGACTTTTGTTCTTCTTTGCATTTGTTATTTTGGCACAAGTTTTTTTGGTTCTAAAAAGAAATAGTTTGAAAAGGTTCAATTGTACGAAATGAATTTCTAGATCTCATGATTTCTTGCCATCAAGTTGGTAAGCAACAAAATTATGAAATAAACAATAATTATATTAAATTATGGAGTATTACTGAGGTAATACATCAAAATTGTAGAAATATACAACACAATGCAATTTATGATGACCTGAGGGTCTCGAATGCATATTTACATAAGGTAAATACAACAGAACAAAATTTATATATAGCATGAGGAAAAAAACATAGGTCTTTTTATTTATTTTTCAATAGAGGTGCACAATTTCTAAAAAACCCAGGGGCTTTCTGCAAAAATTGTAGTGTTCGATCAGTCGATGGACTCTCGACCCCTTTGGGCCAATCAGCTCAGCTCTACGCCCCCCCCCCCCCCCACCCCGCACTGAGCTGCTCCTCTAGCGGTGCCGCCGCTACCTCCAGCACCATCTCCCCCTCCCCTCCATTGTATGGAATGGATCTGGTGCATGAGCTAAGGACCACCCATAGGTGGTATGCTCACCGGTGAGGCCAAGGGTCATTGGATCCCATGAGTGGCGTGCAAGTTCAGGCCGCTGATTCACCACCGCTATCTCCATGCGGCGGATTCAGCGAGTTGAAGGTGGCGCTACCTTGGAGGAGCTTGGGACGGTGAAGACATCCACCACGGGAGGAAATTCCAGGAGGGCGAAGTCATTGAGGGTGGTTGTCGCCACGGGGGATCGGACCCGCTAGTGGGTCCCACATCATCGATGAAGGATGAGGTCACCACGGTCGACGCCACCTTAGAAGAGGAGGACCAAGGGCGCCGAGGTCTTGAGCGCAAGCTAGAGGCCGTCGTAGCAGTGAGCACGAGACGGCGGGTGCGACGCTCCAAAGACATCGTGATGGACACCTCGAGGCCCTCACATCAAAGACAAAGGGGGCGGAGTGGTACCTGGGCCAGCAATGGTGAAGGAGAAGCTGGCGGATACATCGCTAGGGGCATCTCCCTTAGGGTGAAGCGGAGCGTCGAGGGTCGCTAGAGCTGTGATGGTGGTCACACCCGCATCAGATGCGGTGTGCTCGCCTTCGCCGGTGGACAACACGGCTTGCGCTGAAGATCTACGGTCTAGGCTACCGCCGCATGATGGAGGGTGTGCCGCCCGAAGCAGCATGCAAAGAAGATGCGTTGTCCCATACAGATCGTGCCGACCGTCACTTAGGAGGAGGCATGCCTGGTTGGCACGTCTTAAGGGCAAGAGAGGTGCACTAGTTGGTGATCGGCGCCAGCCACAGCCATGAAGATGATGGCGGATGTATGGTTGAGGAGGCCAGCAACACAGAGGAAGTACGAGGAGAATTGTCTCCTGCAACATAGGACAAGTATGGTTTTCTTCTTCCATCAATCTTACCTTTCGATCGATGGTTTGCTGCTATTTCCTTCTCCACTTGCCAAATGGGATGGTTGTGAGCATGCGGATAACACATTGTAGAGTGATTGATACACAGTAGAGAGTCGAGAAAGAATTGAGAGTAAAATCATGTGCAATTCATTGATTCAACGTATATTTATACATGATAAATGAATGACCGTCCATTGGGGAGACATCATTTCCCAACAGACAAGCATAACCACCATGACTTAGGGAGACATCATTTCCCAACGGACAAGCAAAACCACCAAATGACCAAAGCCAAGCAATGAAGCCCATCATTGCTTTTTGGATGCAATATGGGCCATAGATTGATTCTAACCCTTTTCTCGAGAAAATTCATTGTCACTACAGCACCTCTACGATTCACCGCTGAACAAGTGATTACTCCCGTACCATCAGATTACAAAAGTTTGGCACTCCATGCCATCACCGTTAGCCCACGTGCTAGTAATGTGCTTATAACAATAAATTGGCAAAAAATATCAATTTTCTTGTTTACTGTATGTTGCAAGAAAATATTATACAATGCAATACAACAATTAATACGCGTTACACTCGAAAATGAATGCAAGATATGTGCTAAGGATAGAGTCATTTATTTCTAGTAACACTGAATAAAAGAAAGAAAATCTTAGTACGAAACGGAGATGGGCCAAAATCACCTAGTTGCACGTGAGGAAAAAGCTACATCAGTGAGCATCTAAAAGGAGAAAACACGTTACAACAAGCACAAGTGACTTGAAAAAATGAACTAACCAGTTTTTATGAGCAACAAGTCACTGATTACCGACCGTAGCGGTAAATAGGGTCCCCGTGACAACGAATTCAACACAACCCAATTTATAGCAGAAAAATGTGAACCCCAGACGCCACAGAAATTGAAGTCTAAGTAGCACTTCTTGTTGATGATCACTCGTTCTTACATTTGTTTCAGCTGACTTGATCACAATAAGTTTACATTTACATATAACTGTGATCACATTAATGAGCATTCTGGCAGAAACCTGGCTGTTGATTACAGTGACCAACTCTGAAGTCTCAAATGATAAACGAAGTTTAATATAATACAAGTTTGTATAAAATACATGCTCCAACAACGAATTAAATCATTGCCCCTCCAGCACCCCTGAGAAACGCCTACTCAAAGGAAAGCAAATGTCTAAGAACCGATAACAAGGGCTTAGCTAAGACATGTAAACTATTTAAGTTCTATAAAAATAGCGATTTACCAGCTTAGTTGCTTTAACAGACTGACTCTGCCTTTCCCTCTTTTCACGCTGGCACTCACCACACCAGCTAGAAAAATCCTTCTGGTATTTCTTCATCTCCCTGAACACAGAGCTGTACGCAGGAAGCACTCATTTAGTTGCAACATTTGACAAGCCCTTATAAGTGACAACTAGAACTAGAGGTAACTTTGCATGTCTAATACACTTCAAATTGTTGGGGTTCTCATTCCAACAAACATCTGCTAGATCAGCAACTTCTTTTATGGCGGCCAAAGGTGAGTGCCAGAAAGCTTTGCACCAGTCTGATTTACTTGTTTAGACATGGACATGGCCTCTTATGTATTCCTTTGATCACTTTTTCTAAACATATATTAACAAAATATTACAAAACCGTATGATAATATATATGTACTTTTTGTGATAATCTATTAATAACATTCTCATGTTGCACTCAAAATGCATTGATGTAGTACAACAATAATCAAAGTTCGAAAAGTTTGACTAAACATAACTAAGCAAATACTACAACAGCATATATTTTGAACTAGAGGAAGCACAAGAATGCCATAGGTAGCATCAGCATGATTTGAGACATAATACATCATTTAGCAACAAATGAATCAGTAATAATTGGATACTTGTAGTTGGCTAACATTTCTGTCATTGCTACCATGTTATTGATGCAAAGATACATAGGTAAATAGAAGATATAACATTTCTATCATTGTTCCTATGTAATTGATGCAAAGATACACAGGAAAATAGAAGATATCAGTCTTTCACGATACAATTTCTTTTTGCTGGTGACATCCTCTTCTACTCAGGTGCCATTTGGCCTGGCTCTGAAGCCTGGTTTCTTTGCAAAACCAGATAAAATCAGCAAAAAGCTTCGGGCTCTGATACTCGGCTTCAAAGAAACACAACTCTATAGCACAAAATGAACTATGGGAAAGAAGCACATAATTTGAGGCTCCTAGCTTCTATGAAGCAAGGTTCAAAACCTCGCTTCTAGAGCCAAGAAGGAGGACCCAGAGCTCAGCCAAATAGGGCCAAACTACAAGTTACATGTCTCAGGTAGAGTCCCTGGCACTGTGGATATGAATTCAGAAAACCAAACTTACACCTTGTGCACGCATGAGCAAGCTAGTTCCCCTATCCGGAAAACTTGTAAGGAGTTTTTCAACCATAGGGTGGTGTGTGAACATTAACTGGGGTACAATTTTGACATATACATCGTAAAATACTATCTAAAGCTGCTAGGACTTTTGCTCATTCCCAACCAATTCGTTACTAGTAACTTGCCAGGAATAGGGCCTCACCAATCGCAAACAAGAAGAAATACTAGCCAACAAACAGCAACTGCCATCCAGCCATTCAGCCACAGCCACCTCAGCACATATAGCCAAATGAACTGAATACTCAAATGTACGTATCAACATTTACATATTAGGGAAATTCCAAAGCAGGCTATGGAATTCCAACTAAATACCAACATTTACTGAATACTCAAATGTATGTATCAACATTCACGGTATGTATTGCACCATGTATGTACACCTCGTTACAGAAAAAGAACAGGAAATTTGAAGTGTATGTTAGACCTGGCTTCAGCTTCACCTTCTAGGATTACAAGTTGAAGTGAAGCCAATCAGGTGGGGCTGTGGGATTCTTCAGATTATCTCATAAAAGCATATCCCAATTGTACAAGCCCCAAATTAGACAAATAGACCCTAAATCCTAATAAAAGAACTATTGATTCAGGTAAATATATCCTCGAGCCTCAAACAGGTGATGGACTCAACAAAAATGGCATGGGCAGAATAGGATAAATCAAATAACAACCAATGCAGGAACACGAAAGGGAAATTAAATACTAATCCACAAGACCACAGCCAAGAATGTCTACACCTAATATTGTATCAAAGTTTCAGTAGATAATAAAAATGAAAATGCATCTACACACGAATATTATATCAACCTCAAGCATCACTAACATATATACAATATTGTACGAGTGCTATAAACCATGCAAAAACATATTGATTCCAAGTCACAGAAATCATTGGTAAACTTGAAATTGTAGGGAAAGATCTTTATACCTCCTGCACCACAAAAGCAGATTGATTCTGAGTCCAGATGATGTAGCTCGAGCACCATGCCTATGACGACCATGGTGAAGTACAGCTCGTCCAGGAACATGAGAGTAATCACACATTTCCTGCACCAATGATCAGCAGTGTTACCTGGACACCCGTGTCTAAATTTATTTGCCGAATCGGACACCCCAAATCCGAGTGGGATTCTGACACCCGTGTCAGATTCCGAGTTGTATTTTGCGTGTCCAAATTTTCTTTGCCGAATCAGACACCCAAGTCCGAGTCGGATTCCGACACCCGTGTCCGTGTCCGGAAAAAAAGAAGTATCAAGAAAAAACTGGAACTGTGTTCCAACTAGAAACAAGCAACAAGAACAAAGCTATATTAGAGACAAGAATGTTTCTGATAACACATATGTTGAACACTCAGAACTCAGAAATGCTATAGAAGATATGTTAATGTTATATAATCATGGGCAAACACCTGACATCACTTCTTATGGCCCTGTTTGTTGGGCTTATGCTTCAGCTTAAAAGCATAAAAGCCAATGTTCGCATACACGATCATCTAGTGCGTTAAGATGATGACTAGTCGCTAGTCGAAGCCTCGGCATCCAGTCTAGGGCCTAGACGCAACTCTACACGGCTAGACCATCTAAACGGTCAACTCTGGTCAAAGAAGGACTAATCGGTGAATCTAAACAATGGCTAGACGTGACTAGTCGGCCACACGTGCGACTAGGCGGCAGTCTTGGCGATGCAGAGTTTGGCGCGTGGCAAGTCCACGTGGGAGGATAAATTTCGGCCCCGAAACTATTTCCCGCACCGCACAAAACCTAAACCAAGCCATTCATTCCCCGTTCATCTCTCAACTCTCTCCTCTCATCTGTGGCGGCGTCGTCGGTTGCAGCCACCCCGTGCCCACACCCGCACCCGCACCCGCGCCCTCGGCTTCGTCCAAGCCGTCGCCCACGGCCGCGCTCACGCCGTCACCCGCGCCCACACCGTCGCCCACGACCGCGCTCACACTGTCACCCCTCCGCCCCGCAAATCCCCTATTGTGGACAGGTACTAGCTCTAATCCCCTGATCTATGTATGCTCCTCCCCCACTGGATCTATGCTCTAGCTCTGCTCCTCTCAGACGGTACGCTCCGGATCTATGTTTGCATTTTTGCTGTTACAGTACACAATCGTCTAGACCGTCTAGTCGTCGTCTAGTCAGCCTAGGCGCTAGTCACGGAGTGACCGACTATCTATGTCCAGTGTCTAGGTGAACATTGATAAAAGCCAAAAGCCCAAACAAATGGGAGGCTTTTCAACCGAGCTTTTTAAAACACGTAAGCCACTCTACAACTAATAAGCCTAAGCCATCTTAGAGGTGTTTTTTAGGCTTTTGCGGGTTGAAACTAGCCCGGTACCACTAAACTTAATGAAAATTACCCACCACTGCCATCCATTAAGTCCTTTTAGCATTAAGCTTTCCACTCATCCTAGAAAAAAAGCCGAGTTGCCAAACAACCTAGCTTAGGCTTTTAAACCAAGGTAGGATAAGCTCTATTTAAGAAAAGCTAGCCATAAGCTGCTTGTTTATAAGCCTGAGCCCAAACAAGCAGAGCCTATATATATGTCAGAACATTATAGAATTCTAGTTTATAAGACAACTATACGAGATAAGACTGTCCAAGAATCATGGATAACTGGCTGAAATCACTCCTGAAGCACATAGGCTGACTAAAACAAATGGTTGAATACCCCAGGCCAAATGCAGCCTTTCAATTATGGTACTCTTTACTGAAATCAACATTAAGGCAACACAACATCCTGGAATAATGAGGTAGAAACATAAGAATACACCAGCTGCTTTGTTCTTATTACTTCTGTGATTCCTCACTTTTCTTTTATCAATTAATTTGAAGAGCCTATTATTACCTCAGTTTTGTTTGAGGATGGTAAAACACAACTCAATCATCTAGTTGTTTATTGTATAACATAACATCCATTGAAAAATCTCACAAACCTGTCTATGTAAGCCAATTGTTGATGCCAAATTCCAGAATACAATTTAAGAGTGTGCTGAGTTTCAGCAACACAAATTCAAAATATATCAGAATAGCAGATAACAACAGAATCCCTTGTACATGGACATATCAAATGGAAACAAAAATGCTAAAGAGACATTCAAATAGCCGTGGAAGTTTACAGAAGTCACAACATACCTCCTGCTGTGTCTCTGAATTCACATGATTCTCACAGCGAATGCCTCGGAAGTACAATTCACCACCAGAGAATTGTTTGCCAAGGCAAACATTTAATGTAACCTCTGAATCATCAACATGGAAACCTAGAAGAACGAACTTTAAAAGTTCAAAACAGGGGGAAAAAGTAGCTTGCTTACATATATCTTAATGCAATAAGAAAAGAAACAAATAGATGTTTTACTTACAAAAAGTGGCACTAAGAAAAATTGCAAATAATTCGAAATATGGAAAACAAGGGAAGTTAAGTTTTTCTTGGTAACACACCAAATATTAGCTGATCTGAAAATTATAAAAGGAAAAAAGGTACGATACTGGATCTTCAAGTGAACACTGGGAGCATTTCCCTTGATGTATTTTAAGGTTGCTCATCTATCACAATGAACACAAGCTACACACACATATATACAGCTAAGAATAAAACAAACCTTAGCGTCCTGGAATTCTAAGCGTGTGACGAAGGAAGATTTTCATGAAAAGCATTGAGGGGCCTTAACAATTTTCTACTGATGTATAACATGTGTCACCCCTTCTCACAGAAAGGAAATTGGGCTTCTTGCTCTCCAAGGACGTCTCAAGTTTAAGAGGTTAACACTTGCAGTGGGAAATTGACTACAACTGCTGTTGGATAGAGGCTACGCCTGCCCAGAAGATAGTTTAAACAATAGTTTAAAAACAGATATTGACTTCATATTCATTCACCTCTCAGGGTACCAGTGCAAACATTTTAAAGATAATATTCAAATTATTACCAGATATGTAGTTATTTTCAACTATTTTTCTTTGCACTGATTAGCACATAACAAGGATAGTGCAATTAGCAAAAAAAAATGGAAGACAAACAAATCTATTTGACATGTAACCTTTGCATATTAGATATGTAGATAATGAAACAAAGTTGATTTCTGAAATTTACTTAATTTCTTTTGGCACAAATCTCAACGAGAAAATGAATGCCATATACGCATTGATGCATAATGCCTGTGAATGCAGGAACACATTGATCTCAGAGCATCAGATATTTAAATTTATTATCTACAATAAGATAGTATCTTTATTCAGTGGTGCTGTTTTGATTTGACAGGTAAAACAGTTGGCTCAAAAGTTGATACTCAAAGGATATCTCATTTGCTATCCTGAACACCACAGGGAAAGGCAAAATATAAAACGCTGAGAGAAAAAAAATACAATATGGGAAAACTTCCGTGCAAACGAAAAATATAAATCTTTGAGAAAGATTTGTGATGAATGGATTTTCTAACTTCAAAGAATTTTCTGGTATTCTTAAATATGATATGGGAATTTACCTAGTTCAACATCCCTGTCTTTCCCATATTCAACAACAAAACCATGATGTGAGTCCAATGTTCCACCACCAACCTCAGGATAAAAAACTGAAGATCAAGCCAGAAGCTAATATCAATATGAGAAACACAGACTGAAAGAGCTACTGTTTCGTCTCTACAACAACATAGCAGTCAGTCAGACAACCTTTAGAAATTGGAGCAATGAACTGTTCCATGAACTGGTTCAGCATAGCTTCCAGGCCAAAATCATCAAGGACAGCACCATACTTGTTCATTGTATTTGGCCTCATTATCTTAAATTTCATTGCATGAACCCATTTTTCAAAGTTCTCTACCTACAAAGGTGTAGAAAAATATTTATTAATGAGCAAAGCCTGTAATTAAAGCTTTAGCTGGTTGTCCTTACTTTACCATACCTCCTCCAATAACATCTCACAAAAAGTGGGCTGCAACATAGAAAACGAATAAACACCAGGAGTTGGCTCAGTCATTATACTTCTAAAGCTTTCTTCTGTATTGTTCTTGACTGCTTCAAGGAATGTTGGTAAAAAGAACGCTGAAGGATGCATGTTGTATAATTCTTGATGAAGAGGCTGCCAGAAAATACAAATATAAGAAGTGAATTACTAGCAAGCAAAAGAGGAACAAACAGTGTTAAAGAAAATTAACAGACCAAAATAATATCGACACATTCATGAAGTTTCTACAAATAACAAGGCTTTTTAGTTCCAAGCAAGTTGGCATAGGCAAACAAAGTTTCCACAAACGTCCAAGACAATTTGTAATAATGAGTCCCAGCAGACACAGCTATCATCAACTAGAGTACTTTGTTATTGGCCTGCACACTCTCTAGATTCACAATGTTTCAAAAATCTCTAGGCACTAAGCAGGCAGGTAGGGAGCACTAGTGCCTAGCCCGCCTACATGGCTGAACTAGAACCAGGATGGAGGGGAATGAAGGGAGGAGAGGAAGGGGACAAAGGGAACCTGCAGATCACAGCAGCCTGAGGGCACCATGAGGTGAGCAAAGGCATCCTGATTCCTGAACAAGGGTAGCAAGCCATCGAAAGGGATGGCATGCCATTGAGGGAGGTGCGCCCATTCTATCAGCCCACTCAGCACAACAAGCAGAAATCATAAGTTTCTGTTCCCATCCCTCAACAGCCCAATCCTTCCTCTATCACCGCTACCATCCTTCCACTTCCATCATCGCTCCTTCCTCCCCTTCCTATGCCACAGCCGCTCCTCTTCTGCTTCCTCTACCACCCTGTTATCACCACTTCACATCCCACCCAGTGCCACTATGGACCTGCACAACGACGCATAGGTGAAAGTGGCCACCTATAACGCTGACAAGTGTGAAATCACAGTGGTGGGCTGGCACTGAGCGTCTAGGCTAGGGCGAATTTTGGGACAATATTGATTGAACCCCATTTCTTGATAACAATGGGAGGTCTATATTGCAGCTTGTCCTCACATCCACTGGCAGCCAAGATTACGACTTGGCCACCACCATGATCTTGTTGTCTATGTTACAGTTTCACCATGATCTTGTTGTCATCAAGAAAGGAGCCTGCCAACCTATTCAGCACTCTATCTGGCTCCGCATGTCAACATGCACTACTAGTTCCAATATCAGCCACAAGTTGCCTACCCACCAATGCCAGTACATGATTTATTTAATTTCTCTGATTTAGGATCCATTACGATTTGTCTCACAAGTGACATGTGATTGATAAAAGAATCATAGGGGGCTAAATTTGCCAATTTGTTTTTTTCTTATAGATATCTATGCATAATTTAAAACTCATTATTAGAGTATATTATCAATATCCTCTCAAGCAGTTTTATAACATTATCACATAAGCCACTATTAAGACCAAACTTGGTTTTCCGGATAACCTAGGCTCAGCCAAATGAATTGGTAAACTACACCCCTCCCTGCATGAGGCTTTCAAGCTTTATGATATCCTACTCCCTCATATCCTTAGCATTCTTTCTCTCCTACAAAAAAAATGCCTTCATATCGGTCCTCTCCTTCTGAACATCCCTCACATACTCGGCACCTCTGCTCAAAAACTCGCCTCTTCGCAAGCCACTGCCCAAGGTTTTAAGGAGGAATAAGGAAGGATAGAAGTCAAATAAATCTAACCAGAATATACAACATGTTATGTGGATAACCCAACCCCTCAGGTGTCGGAATATCCTAGAAGTCTTTGAGGAATGAATCTAACTAGCCCTCCTTTGGCTGCACATTGTAAGGGAAAGAGGGGAAATGTCCCTCTTCCCATCTCATTTTACAAGGCAGGCATGCTTATTTGCTTCTCCTCCTTGGTACTCATATGACAAAAGGGTACCTCGATACCCATCTGTTGGACTTATACCCCAACACTATGAAATATTGATTGTTGCAATCTCATGGAATGCTTGAATAGATTCTTTTTTTCACCTCTCCTTCTCAGTCCTAACATTTGCTAAGGCCATGATAAGAAAGTTTCAGATAAAAAAATTTACACTTTTTTCACACAGGAAAGTCCTAAGGCCTTGCAGGGATTGAGTTTACACAGAAAAGCATATTGTCAGTTACACCCAAACCCACAGGTCTATAATTCTCGCTAATCTTTGCCCATTAATATCCATCTTACTGTTGTGAAACTGAATGATTATTGCAAGATGCCTTGAGAGATCATCCATGCAACTTGCAATGGCATAGCATGCTGGATTTGGACTCTTTATCTATGTAATTTCCAATATCCTATGTGCTGGACAAGCATAATCCAACCCAGCGCACTGCATGGCAACATACTTTATATACAAGATAACATATAGCGGATCAGATATGAAAAATACGAGTGCACAATACACACCAAATGGTACAGTCTGCTCAACGCTATTTCCACACAACTCCACAAAGCTCAATAAAATCCATGCCTTTCTAAACATGATAAATTGACCATGGATTGGATATTCTAGACGCAAATCTAGCTGTGATAATAGTAGTAGTTTCCACTTCTTCAAGATAGAAAGGGACCAAGGCAATGCTGAAGTGCAAACCTTGTAAAGGTGGAGTATCCTCTGCCTGTATTCTTTGTGCCTTTGAACCTACAATGTGAATAATACTTAACAGTAAAACCTCGGTAGGAAGCTAATTTGTTTGCTCATAAGTACCAGGATTAGAAAGAAATACTCTTGCTAGAAAATTCGGTGATGTTGCAATGCTTGCAAATGAAGCTAAAGGCAAAACTTTGTTCGTCGGTAGGACTTGAGAGAGAGTTCAACTTATGTACATGTATAAGTTACGGCATTTGGAAATAGTCAAAAAGCACATCCATCATGACCTACGGCACCACCATGTGCCCTCCACTACCGCCAATGTCTCCTCCCAAAACAGGAGCTGACACAGCCCTCGGCACCGGTACTGCCTGTCTCCTTTCCCACCAGCCTCCCCTTGTTCTCTGTATCTCATATTGCTCACCGCTACCAGACAGTGCCCCAGACCACCTCCTGCTGTTAGTAACTTTCCACTGCCCACCTTCTGCCCCACCACCGACTCTGCCCACCTCTGGTCGCCATGCCCATGGTCGACGGCACCCACGATTCTCACCACCCACGGCCGGAATCTGGCCAGCCATCAAACTCCATGGTTGCAGGCTGGGTGAACCTCAATCCTAACCTAACCCTTGAATCTAATCCGCCGCTATCCCCAGGAGAAGCCGCCGCCACCAGATCGGCAATAATCTTGAAGTGAAATCCAAATGTGAAAATTTGTAGTGATTTACCGAAAAAATTACTTGGGCACCAGGATCCTAGCAAAAACAAAATTTCTACCCATGAAGATAACACGACAAACCATCCATCCACACGAATCGGAGCAATGCCCATACATATATTCATCAAGTACCTAAGAGAGATCGAAAGCCGGACCTTGTTGCGCTCGCCCTGTGGCCAGTAGCGCGCGAGGATGTCCTGCATGAAGTGCAGCTTGACGTCGCGGTCAGCCTCTAGGAGACTGGGCGGGAGGTGCCGCTCGAGGGCGCTGTATACGGCCGGCGCGTACTCGCCGCGCACGTCGCTGTAGTCCTGCGGCTTGTGCTCCGTGTTCGGGTTCAGCCGCAGCCGCCGCTCCGCGTATGCCGCCGTCGCCACCGAAGGCCGGCCGGCCGGCCGCGACAGCGGCGGCGCCACGCCGTTCCCATTCCCCATCGCCGCCTCCTGGACCTCGTCCCGTCGCTCCACCTGACCGTCTAGAGCCATGGGCACGGTGGGCGGTATCACAGCATCGAGCCAATTCGGGTTTGGTTTTGGGAGAACAATTTGGGAGGTAGGTTACGGTTTTTTTTTTTTTTAATAAGAAGGTAGAGTTAGGGTTAGAGCTAGAGGTCTATGACATTATACATATTTATCAAATTAAGCTGGAATAAATTCAGATACACAAACACACTTTAGTGTATTTTAATGAAATTATTATCCCTGAGAACAAGAGGGCAAGTGACTTCAGAATGGGGCACAACTAGGATTGGACAAAAAATTTGTAGTTGGCTTAGTTCATTTTTGGTTTGGCTCAACATGTTGGCCATTTTGCAAGAGCTCAATTGAGACTGTTGGAAGACGAGGAGTCCACCTTATAGCTTAATAACTTGTCTTCTCTCCTCGAACTATCATCTCTCTTGATTCTTGACTCGCATAAATTGTACTCGCCACCATAACCCTAGGATAGGGTTTTGGCATCGGTCACCATTGCCATGCACGTGCCACTCAAGCTCACTCTCTCGCCTACTGCTGTGCTTGCACTCACGTCCGCTTTCGTTCCACCATTGCAGGCCACTCAACCTGCCTGATTTGTTTTGTAGGACATGATCTAATGTATGTATATGCATGCTTCTATATTTGTAAATGTGCATCCTTGTATATGAAGTGGTAAATTTTAGCATAATAGATCCATGAGTTTAAACTGCAGCTAAGATTATACTAAACAATGTCAAGAATAGAAACAAAAGAGTAGCAAACACCCAAACATTTGGACGCACCCATCAGATGGCACAAAAATATGAACTGAAAAGTGTGGTTGTACCGTGAGCCTAACAACCTGGCTCGAGCTCTAATCGAGTTGAGCCAAGCTAGCAGTTTTGCTCATTTTCTCAACGAGCCGAGCTAAAATTCAACAATGCTGGACACTAGAACACGATAACTAGATCAGTAACAAAGACACCAACGATGGACTAAAATTCAACAACACGAAAACTAAAAACAAAATTGCAAAAGGTTCAATAGTATTTGGACAGTGGAAGGACTAAGATCTAAATCTTTTTGTAGGGTAATTTTCTGAAATCTAGGTGATTAAACACAACTAAACAATGGGGAATAAATGAGATTACCTAACGAACAATCGAAACTCTGATGCCACTTGATAGGAGTACAGTCTGATCTTCTAAAAGGTTTGAGATGTGACGATTGGTGGAGTTTCGACATTAATAATCCAAAGGCTCGAACTAGAATAGATCGAGAACCCTCACAACCACTATACTCCGTGGTTATCAATTGTACCGAACATGGTTGACCTCACCAAGAAGCCTTTCCTGCATGCGAATTGAGAACACAAGCAAGATAATAGAAGATATAATCTAAATTACTATTGCAATATATAGATGAAGTTCATAATGTGGGGTTCCTCAAACTGAACAAGCGACGAAACTACAATGTGACAGAATAATCTAAGAAAGACCCGAGTCTAAACTATGACGGCTACTGAATATATATATAAGGGAGATATGAAGAGGCCGACCTAGGGTTGTGTGGGCATGGGAGGGTTATGGTACTTTTAATCAACAGCTGTTTGGCTGCAATAAACCAAGCCCTAAATGATGATATAACCCCTTATTTTCTTCGATTATGATTGATTTCCAATCAATCTAGGGGTGAGACCAGATCTATTGGAAAAGGCAACAAGTACAAGAACACATCAATTGAACTATGTATGTGAAAGTTATGCCCATTTTATTAATGTGATGTTCGTAGACTCTGAAACGAATTTGGAGCTAACTTGAGAACGACTTGGAGTCCAATTAGACTTGGCCTTCGAGGGTGACGTCCCAATGATGTTATGGTACTTCTCTCATATTTCTAAGTAATAAAACATCACAAGAAGTTAGTATCATCCTATCATTTACTAAAAAAGTATGAACAACGATGAATGAGTTCACCTTGTGGTTTAATTGTCGTGCACATGCTCCTTGTAATCGACCCTTGTATGACAGGGGGGGCGATCTTCTCGGGAAGAGCCGATGATAAAAGATATAAAGTAGACGACGTCGTTAGCTGAACACTCGCACCAATGTACGAACCCTCAACTATTCGGAATATGCCCAACACGCACCTGTAGATGATCGTCGCGAGACCACGAGTGACGTTCGCCAAGTCCCCGATTCCTAGCGGAATGACAACTTGACCTTGGATTGCATAACGATAAACAATGATTGCCTAATTCTCTCTCAGCTGTCCACGCATGAACGTATGAAAGAACAAACAATAGCTATATTTCAATCTTATGCATAAAGTGGTCTGCCCTCTATGGGTCGTGGACTCTACTATATATACTACCCAGGACTATGGAAACCGAATTGGACTCGTTACAACATAAAAAGGAAACCTAAGTTAAGACTAACATATTATTTTGATGATTGAGACCGACTCGATATGAATTTGGCAATGGGGCTGGATCCGTTGGAAAGGTTATCAAATAAGCTTTCCAGAGGGTTTTACACAGCCCAATCCGACTTCGTATGAGAGACTTATGGTACTTTTAATCAACAGCTGTTTGGCTGCAATAAACCAAGTCCTAATAGGCTTCAATTTTTCCTATTTTGCTGCTCCTTGATTGATTCCGTGTAGAACTTGAAAGGAAAGTCTCCAATTCCTTTGGAAAGTCCATGTACAGCTACATATGACCTTTAGACACCTTGTGATAACCTTTTTCTCCCACGCATCTCTCAGCTCTTCTTTATCTATGTACCAATAAATAATGCAGCTCTTTTTCATCTTGTGCATCGTATTGATCCAAATACCTAAGCACAAGTAAATTACAAGATTGAGGTAGTATAAAATTCTCCTTAAAATTAATGATATGGTCATTAAGAAACAAGTTCACATAGTCTTATATTTTCTTGGCATGTGCTCTTGTAATTGGTCCAGTTGGCAATTCGATGCGTATATCTTGATCATTAGGTGGTTGTCGGAGGATTAACTCCAGTCGCAGGGATCCCGAGAGACCCCTTTTTAGAGATTCGACCGGGGGATGATCCTGAATACGTTCGTCGGAGAAATAAATGGGAATGAATGCAACGGCCGGTGGTGGGGGTGTTGACCTAGTGCAAGAAGAAGTAAATGCACCGGAATTTAGACAGGTTCAGGCCGCACGGGGGCGTAATACCCTACTCTTATATGGATACTATAACTGTCCCGAGGAAGTCCCTCAAGGATGTTGCGGGTTACAAGAATGTTGGTCTATCTAAGAGCTTGAGGCTCCTTGTTCTTCGGCTGGGACTGGGCTCGGCTTTCCTTACAATGTTCTCTTGCGCTGTGTTCTTATCTATCCGTTACCTCTAACCGTCTTCTTCAGCTCTGCTCTTTTTACTTGGTCTCTGTTTTGCTATTCTTCATCTCTTCTATCCTCCGTTTGTGCCGCTGGCTGCTTTAAGTACCTGCCGGCCGCGACATGCCCCGAACGGAAGGAGGGGGCACGAGTTCCGAGACGCCATACATGGAAAGGGCGTCATCATTTCCTCTGGACGAAGTGACCGGGGGTGGAAAATGCATCGCACGCCCAGTCATCTGTCACCATAAATGCCCTAGCAACGGGCGCCGTGGAGAGGGCCCACCGGGCAGCCGCAGAGCAACCCGGCGTGCCCGCCCTGTCTTGTTCCCCTGCCACAGCAGCGCTGCAGACGGAACGCCTTGGTCCTTACGAAATTATCCCGAGACAAGCCGGATGGCACGGGACGGGACCCGTGCAATTAATAACCCTACGCCTCTCTGCCAAAACATGGCAGGAACTGACGCTGAGCGCGGCGGGAGCAGTTGGAGGCGACAGGCCACGCACGCTCATTAAATGCGACCTCGGGCCTTTGACTAGTTGACACCTCATCGGTGGGCCCCTCGGGGGTCTTTCTGGGTTGTCGGGGTACCGAGTGCTCGGGGGTACTGTTCACATCCCCGAGCACTCTCTCCCAAGAATGCCTTTCCTTGTCCTCGGGGTGCCGAGTGCTCGGGGGTACTGTTCACCTCCCCGAGCGCTCTCTCCCGAGCACTCTTGTACGGACCCTCGGGGAACCGAGTGCTCGGGGGTTGCCGCACGCAGCCCCAAACACTCTCTCCCGGAACTTAGCTCTCCTGATCGTCGGGGGACTAGGGTGCTTGGGGGTGACCGTACACCTCTCCGAGCACTTTCTTCCCGGTACTTGGATTCCGTGGATCATCGGGGAACTGGGGTACTCGGGGGCCACCGACTGTGGCCCCGAGCACCTTCTCCCGGGACTTGACCTTTTCTCATCCTACAGGAGAGACCTCGCGGGATGGCGCCATGTGGCGGATGGCTGGCCCGGCCTCGGGATTCGGGGACCCTCGGTTCCTGAAACACCGACAGTAGCCCCCGGGCCCATTGGCAGGCAATGGCCCAGAGACTGCGGATGGGCCCTTCGTCGCGGACGAGGCTGAAGCCGGCGCGGACGCCACGTGGCGAGCTTTCAGGAGGTGGTCCCTTCGGTCCGGGCCTTCGGTACGGCCCAACGGGGAGCTGAATGGACATGCGTCCACACAACTCCCGAAGGGTATGACAACGGGACGAGCGGTGCATGATTACAGAGCAGGCGGCACGCGCGGCAGCCGCACAAATTGAGGAAAATACGCCTGGCAACCGCTGACACCGCATGACCTGTGGGACACTCGCCTGGCGGTTGCGTCGATCGAGGAAAACGTCCCGCCGAGTGTGCTGTGGCAGGAGACGTTTGAATTCCCTGAGGTATAAAAGGAGGAGGGGAGCGAACCGCCCTCCTCTTTACGCCATCTCGTGATCCAGCCCCTACTTTATTCACGCTCTTGAGCCCTTAGACTCTCCCTAGGTGATCAGAGCACATCCCCTTCTCCACCGTCCAGACCATCTCCCACCCCGACGAAATGCCGAGAGCTGGAGGAAGCCGCCGCGACAAGACTCCCGACAGCGTGCTACCGGAGTCTTGCCTGTCGAACGAAGAGGCGGCGGGGAAGATCAGGAAGTTGTTGGTCCCCGAGGGCCAGCAGGGGGCCCTGGTGGTGACGCCGACGAGCTTCCCGCCGGCGACGACCCGCCCAGGGTGCATCGTCCTATTCACCTCCTTTGTGGCGGCCAGGCTGGTGCCGCCGTTCTCCACGTTCTTTCTTCAAATCCTCGACACCTACGGGATCCAGCTGGTGCACCTGAGCCCCAATTCAGTCGTCATCCTGGCGGTCTTCGCCCACTTCTGCGAGATGTTCGTGGGAGTGCCACCGTCGGTGACACTCTTCCGGCATTTCTTCCCGTTGCGATCTGCCGGGAAGAAGAGGGGCTTCTCCACCGCGGATGTCGCAGGGTGTTGCAGCTTCCGGCTGCGGGACGGCCTGGGGGAGCGATACATCCCCCAGGTGCTGCGAAGCAAGTGGGAGGAATGGCGGCGCGATTGGTTCTACTTTGACGTCGACCCCCACGACCGTCTCACCCTACCGGAGGTGGCGGCGGAGCCCCAGAAGGTGACCTGGGAGGTGCCGCCGCCGACGTACGCGCGGCTGGAGCCGGTCTTGGAGCGCATCGGGTTCCTGCGTGACGCTGGGCTCACCTCGGTGATGGTGGTGGCGGACTTCCTGCACCGCCGCTTGGCACCCCTGCGGGAGCGGGCCCGGCCTGGCTGGCTCTACACCGGCCCTGAGGACATCACCCAGACCCAGATCGGCGAGGACTGGGACCTGGGCACGGCGGAGTTGAGGGGCATGCTCCGGGTGGTGACGGGGGTGGATGAGCTGAGCCGGAAGGAGCTCCCATGGAAAGTAATGGTGCTCTGCGCCAATCCTGAGCGGGTGGCGATCCAGGCGAAGCTGCCAGAGTTCGACGCCCAGGGGTTGGTCGACCGGTCGAGGCGCCGGAGTCCCGAGACCACCGATATCCCCGGGTTGGATGAGGCGGCCGGCGAGGAGGCTGCAAGCGGTCCGGCGCGGACTAGTGGCTCGGGCGCCGCGAGCGGCGAGCCGCAGGCCTGCAGTGGGGCTACCGCGGGCAGCAGCCGCTGCACTAGAGGAGGAGGCACCGCCAGCAGCGGGGCGGCGCCGGCGCCGGAGGATCGGGGGAAGCACCCCCAACTCTTTATTCCTATGCCGGAGTCCCCGCCGTCGCCGTTGCTAGGCGAGGGGGGAAGCTGGGACGGCCAGTCGTCCAGCACGGGGCCATCGGCGGGGGCGGCATCTGCGGTTCTGGAACCGTACTTTGGTCTGCTTGGGCCCGATCCGGCACCCGGAGACCACGCGGCGGCCCCGCAGAACCCCCGGCGGAAAGAGAAGGAGGGAGGACTCCGGGCCAGCGCCATCGAGCCCGGAGTTCAGGATTCCGGCGGCAAGATGGCAGTACCGAAGACCCACAACCACATAAGTTTCGTCCTTCATTCTTTCTTGGGCGTGCTTTGCCCGAACTAAGTTTTGGATTTTGATCTTGTTCTTCTCCTGCAGGCCGCCTACGGGCGCCGCTGAGAGCCAGGGGGGCCGGAGGCGCCGAGGTCGGCGCCAGCCCCCGAGCCGAGCGCACTGGCGGTGCCGAGGCTGGCAAGCGCGGCGGCGGAGACGGGGCCGACGGACGCGGCGGCGGTGCCGGGGCTGATGGACGCAGTGGCGGAGCCGGAGCCAACGGATGCGGCGGCGGAGCCGGAGCCAACGGATGTGGCGGCGGAGCTGGGGCCGGTGGATGCGGCGGTCGAGAAGGGGTCGGTGTATGCGGCAGCCGAGACAGAGACGCAGCCGCCACTCGAGCGTTCGGCGCCGTCCGAGCCCGCCCCAAGCGCCCGGGGGAGGCTCGTAGGGGACCCAGCGCCCAGCCGCCGCCCAGCCAACCCGCCGAACCTCTGCCGGTCGTGCTTGGGAGAGCCCGGGAGGTGATCGGGCGGCTGGAGGTGGCTGTAGCGGAGGAGATGGCGTGGCGAGAGGCGGAGCGCGCCGCTCTGGCCACGGAAAGAGCGCAGCTCACCGCGGCGCGTGCCGCCATCGAGGATGAGCGGCGCGCTATGGAGGAGGGTCGGAAGGCCTTGGAGGAGGCCTGCGCGGAGGTCGCGCGGGAGCAGAAGGCTCTGGAGGACACCCGCGCGAAGGTCACGCGGGAGCTGGAAGACGCCACCCACCTGGCCGAGGCCTCGCGGCAGCAGGCTGCCAAGGCCCTTGCCAGGGAGAGGCAGGCGCAGGAGCGGGAGGAGGCGGCGGTGAACCGCGAGAGGGCAGCAGAGGCCTTCCAGGCCAACCTAGCTCGCCAGAAAGGCGAAGTCGATCGGACCCGCGTCGACCTCCAATACTTTGCCGAGGATCTCCAACACGTCGAAGGGGATCTCCAACGCCGGGAGGAGGACGTCGCAATCTGGGAGACCGACGCCGAGATAACGGCGGCGGACTTGGGCACCCGGGAGGATCTACTGGCTCGCTGGGAGGCGGAGGCGGCCGCTGCTGCTAGGGAGGAGCGGATCGCCAAGTTCGAGGCGGAGCTGGCCGCCCGCGAGCAGGCCCTGTCCGTCCTGACGGGGCAGGTGAAGCTGGCCACGGGCCATGCACTCGGCGCCAGCTCTGCTGGCACGGTCGGGGGCCAGGGGCTCGAGGAGCGGCTGTGGATCGCGAAGGAGGAGCTCGAGGCTGCCTCGGTCGCACGGGCTAGCTTGCAGCTGATGCTGGAGGACACCCTCCGGCGGATGCAACGGTCCGTGATGGCAGCCAGACTCGGGAAACTTATCGTGGAGAAGAAGGGGGGAGGCCCTGGCCGGTACGCCCTAGGCTTCCAGAAGGTCTGCGAGCGCCTCGAGGCGCTGCCCTGAGCCGGTTTCAAGTGGGAGGTGCCGCCGCCCCCGGTCCCGAGGAGTGGCAACGAAGGCTCCAACTCCGACTCTGACTAGGCTTTTGTAGTAGTTTTTTCTTCTTCTTTTCTTTTTGACTTGATGTAAATATGGGAGTGATCCCTCAGAACAGCTGTCCTTTTTTATGAATATAATGGAAGCCTTTCTTTGGGGTCGCAACTCCAGTATTCTTGAGTGCTTAGTGTAGTTTCTGCTGTTTTCACTTGATGCCCCGAGGAGTACTCAGTCGGACCGACCCCGACCTTTCCTTCCCCGAGAACGAAGTCGCCCCGACCGTCCTTCTCAGTGCGTTTAGCCCCCGAGCCCTCGCGAGTCCGCAACGGCTAAGTCAAAAGACAAAAGCACGAACTTCCTTGCTCGGGAGATAGATCAATCTAGCACGGAGCACGCCATGACCGGTGAACACTTTTCCATCTTGCGACCACTCAGTCAGCAGACTGGAGACGCACGCGGGCGGGAATGCGACCAAGAGTCCCCATGGTTCGGTGGTGCCCGGGCTTAGGACGAACCGAACCGAGCACCGACAGCCCGCCCCTGAGGCCTAGGCTCCGGACTACTCGAGCGATAGGATTACCCAGGGCACCTAGGGATTCGGTAGTGCTCGGGGTCCTAAAAGCGGGCCGAACACCACGACCACCATGAAAGACTTCGATCGGACATTACCGTACGTATGGTACACCTTTCTACAGATCATTCTGTCGTTCTAGGAAAAAGTGGGCACGCGGCCGGGTTTTGTGCGCGAGGAGACCATCTCACCGAGCAGATTAGAATACGAGGGCCCCCGAGGATGACTTGGGAACAAAATATTATTGAATGTAAATTCACCTGAACTTAACCACTCACCGGACAGTTGTCAGCCTTTTGGCCAACCGATCCAGGAGGGGCATGCGTCCGAGCTCGGGGTGCCCGGGAACTTGGTTCCCACGGTCGGAGCGCCCGAGCACCAGGGGGCGCGTGAGGAGCTCGGGGTCAGGCGATCTCGACCACTCATGCTTAAGCGGTAGGACCACCCGAGGACCCTTGGGGCCGAGCAGCGACCTAGGCACTGAGGCCCTCGCGATCGAGCTGCTTTTGCTTTGATTGTCGATCTGTGACTTAAGAGAAAATGGAGAAATTCTTTGCTTGGTGCGCTCTGTTAGTGCGGTACTCATTATAGACTGCTCTCGTTTTCGACCCGAGACCTCTCGAATACCCAGATCGGCGGACAAGAGCAGACAGAGGCATAACCCAGAGGTCCTATGGTTCGGTGGTGCCCGGGTATGACAGACCAGACCGAGCACCGACAGCCCGCCCCTGGGGCCTAGGCTCCGGACTACTCGAGCAGCTCGAGCGATAAGATTACCCGGGAACCCCAGGGACTCGGTGGTGCCCGGGAGCCTGCCACGACACCGAACACCACAGCCTACCACAACAGACATAAGCCAGCGGCAACTGCCCGCGCGCATACCAATCGGGATTCTTTTATTAGTGGGAAAAAAGAGAGAGCGAACTTTTCTCGCACAATCGAGCATCTCACCAGACAGATTAAACATATGTAGTCCAGAAAAACGAAATTGACATATGATTGCACATTGATACACATACTGTATTGACAATTTTTTACAAGGTTGGGTGACTTACCCAGTTAGTGGTAGCCCCCGGTCAACTGGGGCGGGGGGGGGGGGGAAGCCCCCGGCCTGGTTGACCTGAGCCGCGAGCATGGCCATCTACGGGTAGAACTTGCGCAGGTGCTCGATGTTCCATGGGTTGGAGAGCGGTTGTCCGTCTTCTACAGCCAGCCGGAAGGAGCCTTCTCGCGGGACACCGATCACGGTGAAGGGACCTTCCCACATAGGGGACATCTTATTCCTTCCTTCGCGTGACTGGACGCGTCGGAGAATTAGGTCCCCCACCTCGAGAGACCGGGCCCGGATGTGGCACTGATGGTAGCGCCGCAGGCTTTGCTGGTAGCGAGCTGCCCGGACGGCGGCACGCCGCTGGCGCTCCTCCAAATAGTCGATGTCATCGTGCCTGTGCTGCTCCTGTTCGCCTTCAGAGTAGGCATGCACCCGAGGGGAGCCTAGAGTGAGCTCGGAGGGGAGGACCGCCTCAGCGCCGTACACGAGGAAGAAAGGAGTCTCCCCGGTAGCGCGGCTTGGCATGGCCCGGTTGGCCCATAGCACGGCAGGCAGCTCGTCGACCCACCCCTTTCCGTGCTTTGCGAGCACGTTGTAGGTCTGGGTTTTAAGCCCCTTCAGTATCTCCGCGTTGGCGCGCTCGACCTGCCCGTTGCTCTGAGGATGAGCGACAGAGGCGAAGCAGAGCTTGATGCTGAGGTCTTCGCAGTAGTCCCCGAACAGGGCACTTGTGAGCTGAGTGCTGTTGTCGGTGATGATTCAGTTCGGGACACCAAAGCGACTGGTGATGCCGCGGATGAACTGGAGCGTCGTGTTCTTGGTCACCTTGATGACTGGGACCGCCTCCGGCCACTTAGTGAACTTGTCGATGGCGACGTAGAGGTACTCATAGCCCCCGATTGCTCGGGGGAATGGACCCAGAATGTCCAGCCCCAGACCGCGAAAGGCCATGACAGGGGGATGGTGTGAAGAGCCTAAGCTGGCTGGTGAATTTTCTTTGCATGGAACTGGCACGCTCTGCAGCGCCGAACCAGCTCGGAAGCATCCTGGAGAGCTGTAGGCCAGTAGAAACCTTGCCGGAAGGCCATCCCGACCAGCGTGCGGAACGATGCATGGCCACTGCACTCGCCCTCATGGATCTCAGCGAGAAGCTCGCCGCCTTCTGCCCGGGAGATGCATTTCAGGAGAATGCCGCCTGCGCTACACCGGTAGAGATCCCCATCTACTATGGCATAGCGTTTGGACTGCCGAGCAACTCTTTCGGCAGACGCCTCATCCCCGGGGAGGAACTTTTCCTTCAAGTACCCTCGGATGTCGTCCATCCACGAGGCATCTTGAGAACATTCAGCAAGCGCAGCGCACTCGCCAGACGGCGGCACCCTGACGGGGCTTCCCACTAAGGGCGCCGCCGGGGTCCCCTGAATTGAGTTCGAGGTTTCTCCTTCGCCCTGTTTGGCAGGCAGGATGGAAGGCCGTGTGAGTCTTTCTTGAAAGACTCCGGCAGGGACGCGCGCACGGGAGGAGGCTAGGCGGGAGAGGTCGTCGGCCAAAGCGTTGTCGCGGCGAGGGATGTACCGCAGCTCCAGGCCGTCGAAGCGCTTCTCCAGCTTCCTGATTGCCGCCAAGTACGCCGCTATTTGAGGATCCGTGCACTGGTACTCTTTGGATACCTGGTTGACCACCAGCTGGGAATCTCCCTTGACCAGGAGGCGACGAATCCCGAGGCCCACCGTGGCTCGGAGGCTAGCGATGAGACCTTCATATTCCGTCATGTTGTTGGATGCTCGGAACTGCAGCTGCACGATGTACCGGAGTTCTTCACCCGTTGGAGAGGTGAGAACCACTCCGGCCCCCGCGCCTTTCAGCGAGAGGGAACCGTCGAAATGCATGATCCAGTACCCGGGCGCATCGTGCCCGGGATATGCAGAGATCTCTTCTGGGACGACCTCAGAGACGGGCGTCCATTCTGCCACGAAGTCAGAGAGTGCCTGGCTTTTGATCGCCTAGCGGCTGACAAAGTGCAGGTCGAACTCCACCATGTCCACCGCCCATTTGACTACACGCCCAGTGCCTTCTCGGTTCCGGAGGACAGGTCCCAGTGGGTACGTGGTAACCACCGAGACCTTGTGCGCTCGGAAGTAGTGGCGCTGCTTCCGGGAAGCGATGAGCATGGCGTAGAGTAGCTTCTGAGCCTGTGGGTACCTTGTTTTGGCCTCCGGGAGGACTTCACTGACGAAGTACACCGGTCGCTGTACCCGGCGAGCTCGGACCGCGGCCTCACCCGAGGGGCTGTTACAGCCCCCAGGCTCGGTGACGTGGTCGGGGCTGACCGGGTGCTCGGGCTCTACTCCCTGGTCGGGAGGAGCCATGTGCTTGGACTCGACCCCCTGCTCGGGGGGAGCTGCGAGGACGGGGGAGTGCCCGGGGCCGGCCGGGAGCTGGGACCCAGCACCTGGCCCCGCACACTCGTCACGCTCTACCACCAGCACCATGCTTACGACCTGAGGAGTGGCCGATACATAGAGTAGCAGTGGCTCCCCTTCGGACGGAGGCACCAGCACGGGTGGTGAGGTGAGGTACTTCTTCAGATCGCAGAAGGCCTGCTCGGCCTCCGGCGTCCAGTCGAAATGATCGGTCTTCTTCAGAAGCTTGAAAAGGGGGAGCCCCCGCTCCCCAAGTTTGGAGATGAAGCGCCCGAGGGCCGCCATGCAGCCAGCGAGATGCTGAACCTCCTTGAGTCGAGCCGGGGTCGCATCTGCTCGATGGCCCGGATCTTCTCTGGATTGGCCTCGATCCCTCGGCTGGAAACCAAGAAACCGAGGAGCTTGCCCGCAGGTACCCCAAAGACACACTTCTCGGGGTTGAGCTTCAGGTGGGTAGTGCGAAGACTATTGAAAGTCTCGGCAAGGTCTTCGAGCAGGGTGGCACGGTCTCGGGACTTGACCATGAGATCATCGATGTAGGCTTCGACGTTGCGGCCAACTTGCGAATCAAGGGTGATGTGAATAGCACGCTGGAAAGAAGACCCAGCGTTGCGCAAACCAAAAGGCATTGACATATAGCAATAAGTCCCCACCGGGGTGGTGAAAGCAGTTTTTTCTTCATCCTCTACGGCCATGTGAATCTGGTGATAACCAGAGTTTGCATCTAAAAAACACAAAAGATCACATCCCACGGTTGCATCTACAATCTGATCTATGCGGGGCAAACGAAGAGGATCTTTAGGGCAAGCCTTGTTTAGATCGGTGTAGTCCACGCACATGCGGAGCTTGCCGTTGGCTTTCGGGACGATAACTGGGTTCGCCAGCCACTCGGGGTGGAGGACTTCTCGGATAAATCCGGCGTCAAGGAGCTTGCTGACTTGCTCCCGGATGAATTCCTGGCGCTCGGGCTCCTGCCGCCGGACCTTCTGCTTCACCGGGCGTGCGTCCGGGCGCACAGCCAAGTGGTGCTCGATCACCTCCCTAGGGATCCCGGGCATGTCGGACGGCTGCCATGCAAACACATCGGCGTTAGCCCGGAGGAAGGTGACGAGCGCGCTTTCCTATTTGCCGTCCAGGTCACCGCCGATTCGGATGACCTGGGAGGCATCTTCGCCCACCACGACCTCCTTTGTAGGAACGGAGGCGTCGGCGGCGAGTCGGGGTTTGGATGAAGAGGGTCCCGGGCCCCCTGGACAGCCTTCGACCTCGGCCTGAGCTGAGACCAAGGCCAGGTATGACTGCTCGGCGCAGGAGACGGCGCTGCCGGAGTCGGCGGTCACGGAGATGGGGCCTGCTGGGCCCGGCATCTTGACCGTGAGATACTCATAGTGCGCAGCCATCATAAACTTAGCGAGCGTCGGACGCCCGAGGATGGCGTTATAGGGGAGGGGGAGCTCCACAACGTTGAAGAGGACGTTCTCCGTGCGGAAGTTGTCCCGACTCCCGAAGGTCATGGGTAGCTCGACCTGCCCGAGGTGCAGGGAGTGCCCGGGTGTCACCCTGCAGAACGGAAGCGACGGCTTTAGGCGCCTAGAGGGCACCTGCAGCTTTTCGAAGGCCTCCTTGGAGAGGAGGTTGAGGCTTGCGCCCCCGTCGATCAGCACCCTGCCGACC
Organism: Phragmites australis; assembly: GCF_958298935.1. NCBI lineage: Eukaryota > Viridiplantae > Streptophyta > Magnoliopsida > Poales > Poaceae > Phragmites > Phragmites australis. The sequence goes on along the minus strand of NC_084921.1, from coordinate 22,371,809 downwards.
CTCACATTGCAGATGGTGGGGGACACTACCAAGGGTAGTCGCCCCACGCCTACAGTACTGGCGGGGTGATCGGCTATACTGAACGTGATCGGGGCGTCCGACCATCTCAGGGGCCTTGTGGCCTCTCCGCTCGGGGTTGCCGAGCATACCTCACGCTGCATGGTCTTGATACCGCGCCGCGAGGAAGGCGTATAGGTGCCTCCATCAATGAAGGTGATAGTGTGCTCGGGCTCCTGAAAGCCGAACTCTGCATTGCCGGGGAAGGCCTCAACGTCGCCTCCCCTGCGGGACTCGTCGCGCTCCCTTTGGTGCTGCTCGACAAGGCCCTTGACCGTACGGCACTCCGTGAGGTCATGCCAACTGGTCTGGTGGATTGGGCACCATTTGCCTGGCTCGGGCACCGCAGGAGCGGGGGTCCTTGCCGGAGCGGGAGCCCAGGCGGGGGCCGAAGCCCTCGTGGGAGACAGAGCCTTAGGAGGGGCCCTCGCCGGGGCTCTCACGGGCGCAGGCCATCCGTCGGTGGCCGCCCAGCGTTCTTGCCGGCGGTCGGGCTCTTGGGCCGACCTATGGGCGGGGCCCTGGGCTGGCTCGACGGGGACAGCCTCGCGCCTCCTTCTCTTTTTCTTTTCCCGCCTGTCGGAGCGGGAAGAACTTGGTTGATCGGCGGCGGGGCGCTCGGGGTGCGGAGCGTGACAAGCCCGCGCCTCCGCCACCTTGGCGCACTTGTCAGCCGGCGCGAAAAGTTCCGCAGTGGTCTCGACCTCGTGCGTACCTAGCTTCTCGAGCATCCGCTCATTGCGGACGCCCTGCTGGAAAGCAACGATAACAGCGTGGGGGTTTATCCGCGAGATAGTGTTGCGGACCTGGCTGAAGCGTTGAATAAAGCGCCGCAGCGTCTCCCCCTCCTACTGCTTGACGGCGTGGAGGTCACACTCCAAGCCGGGTCGCATGAACGTGCCCTGAAAATTAGCCACGAACTGGTGGCAAAGATCATCCCAGGAGCTAATAGACCCTAGGGGTAAGTTCATGAGCCAAGAACGGGCAGAGCCCATCAAGGCCACATGGAAATAATTAGCCATCACCTTTTCGCTGCCCCCGGCCGCTTGGACGGCCGTAGTGTATATCTGGAAGAACTCAACGGGGTCGATGGACCCGTCGTACTTCTCCGGCAGCTCGGGGCGGAACTTGGAGGGCCATTTGACCCGGTGGAGCTCGCTAGTGAAGGCACGGCAGCCGGTGCCGTACCCTGTGGCACGGGTGGTGTTCCTTGGCGGTGAACGCTGGGGAGCCCTGGCGATCATAGGCCGACAAAGAGGAAGCCTGGTCCTCAGCTTTGGCCTCCTGCCGGATCTCCCATTGGCGCTCGAGAGTGACACGCGCGTCTTCAAGGCCCCTCCGCTCGTTGAGACGCAAGCGGAGGTCCTGGGCTCCGGACGCGACCAGGGGGGCAGCGCTCCGCCTGGAGGCCCCCCGGCCAGTGCGAACGTTACCTGACGATGGGCCGGTTCTGGCGGCGCCACGCTGGGTGGTGGCGCGAGAACTCTCGGCCAGTACCTGCCGACGGGCAGTGCCGACCAGGGCAGTGACTTCCTGGAGCCAGCGGCCCTCCGGGGTTTCCGCCGTCACCTGGACAGGCGGATGCCTGAGGAGAGCGTGCGCTGCAAGCACCACGCTCCCGGGGCTAGCCTTACTGAAGGCGAGCCTACGCCAGAGAGGCGCCCGGCGCTGTCCAGATGCGGACCTGGCGGCAGGAGTTTCGACCACCGGCTGGGGGTCAGATAGTACACCGGCGATGGCGGTGGCGGCCCTGCTGGGCCCAGCGCCCAGGTCCCCTTGGGAGGGGAACGCCGTGTGTGCAGATCGCGGCTGCTGCTGTGACGCAGCAGCGGCTGGGGCCTCCTGTGCGAGGGGCTGCATTTCCCCGCTGGAACTGGAGCCGGAACGCTGGAGGCGGTGACCACCGGCCATTTTTTCTGCGAAAGAAAACAAACAAATAGATTCAGGGATGCTTCCCCCCTACCTGGCGCGCTAGCTGTCGGAGGATTAACTCTAGTCACAGGGATCCCGAGAGACCCCTTTTTAGAGATTCGGCCAGGGGGATGATCCTGAATACGTTCGTTGGAGAAATAAATGCGAATGAATGCAACGACCGGTGGTGGGGGTGTTGACCTAGTGCAAGAAGAAGTAAATGCACCGGAATTTAGACAGGTTCAGGCCGCACGGGGGCGTAATACCCTACTCCTGTATGGATACTATAACTGTCCCGAGGAAGTCCCTCAAGGATGTTGCGGGTTACAAGAATGTTGGTCTATCTAAGAGCTTGAGGCTCCTTGTTCTTCGGCTGGGACTGGGCTCGGCCTTCCTTACAGTGTTCTCTTGCGCTGTGTTCTTATCTATCCGTTACCTCTAACCGTCTTCTTCAGCTCTGCTCTTTTTACTTGGTCTCTATTTTGCTATTCTTCGTCTCTTCTGTCCTCCGTTTGTGCCGCTGGCTGCTTTAAGTACCCGCCGACCGCGACATGCCCCGAACGGAAGGAGGGGGCACGAGTTCCGAGACGCCATACATGGAAAGGGCGTCATCATTTCCTCTGGACGAAGTGACCGGGGGTGGAAAATGCGTCGCACGCCCGGTCATCCGTCACCATAAATGCCCTAGCAACGGGCGCCGTGGAGAGGGCCCACCGGGCAGCCACAGATCAACCCGACTGCCCGCCTTGTCTTGTTCCCCTGCCACAGCAGCGTAGCAGACGGAACACCTTGGTCCTTACGACGTTATCCCGAGACAAGCCGGATGGCACGGGACGGGACCCGTGCAATTAATAACCCCACACCTCTCTGCCAAAACATGGCAGGAACTGACGCCGAGCGCGGCGAGAGCAGTTGGAGGTGACGGCCACGCACGCTCCTTAAATGCGGCCTCGGGCCTTTGACTGGTTGGCACCTCATCGGTGGGCCCCTCGGGGGTCTTTCTGGGTCGTCGGGGTACTGAGTGCTCGGGGGTACTGTTCACATCCCCGAGCACTCTCTCCCGAGAATGCCTTTCCTTGTCCTCGGGGTGCCGAGTGCTCGGGGGTACTGTTCACCTCCCCGAGCGTTCTCTCCCGAGCACTCTTGTACGGACCCTCGGGGAACCGAGTGCTCGGGGGCTGCCGCACGCAGCCCCGAACACTCTCTCCTAGAACTTAGCTCTCCTGATCGTCGGGGGACTAGGGTGCTCGGGGGTGATCGTACACCTCCCCGAGCACTTTCTTCCCGGTACTTGGATTCCGTGGATCATCGGGGAACTGGGGTACTCGGGGGCCACCGACTGTGGCCCCGAGCATCTTCTCCCGGGACATGACCTTTTCTCATCCTACAGGAGAGACCTCGCGGGATGGCGCCATGTGGCGGATGGCTGGTTCGGCCTCGGGATTCGGGGACCCTCGGTTCCTGATACATCGACAGTAGCCCTCGGGCCCATTGGCAGGCAATGGCCCAGAGACTGCGGATGGGCCCTTCGTCGAGGACGAGGCTGAAGCCGGCGTGGACGCCACATGGCGAGCTTTCAGGAGGTGGTCCCTTCGGTCCGGGCCTTCGGTACAGGCCTTCGGTCCGGACCTTTACTTCTAGCAACCCTATATTTTTCATACACTCTATAGTTTCTTTAGTTGTTTCATACAACTTAAGAATAAATTCAGCACGCTTCATAGCATCCAAATTAAGTTTTTTAGATGAGGCCAAATGTAGTAAATTAATAGGAGCATAGGGAGTAAAATCGTACAGTACTTGAAACAAACTTACCTTGGTGATGGAATGTACCGACCTGTTGTAAGCAAACTCAATATGCGATAAACACTCTTCCCACATCCTCATATTCTTCTTTAAAATAGCCTGCAACATGGTGAATAATGTTCGGCTAACGACCCCCATTTGTCCATCAGTTTGGGGATGACACATAGTAGAAAATAGTAGTTTTATCCCAAATTTGTTCCAAAGTGACCTCCAAAAAGTGACTCAAAAACTTTGTATCACGATCCAAGACAATAGTATTAGGCACTACATGTAAGAGAATGATTTCCCCAAAAAATAAAATCAGCTATGTTTAGCTTGTTAGCATGTTAGCAATAACAAAAGATGAATGGAGCTACCTGAAATGTATAGCTTGTTAGCATGATAGAGCAAACCATTATTCGGCATATATTTATTATTTGTTTTTCCTTCTTTACAATATTCAAGTACTTCTATAAAGTAAAAATCAGGAGCATATAAGTCCTTAATGGTCTCTATACCAAAGATGTTATTATCAAGTTAAGATAACATGGTATAACGCTTAGCAATCACATTATTCTTACCTTTCTTATGTCTTATGACATATGAAAATGACTTAATAAATTTACCTATTTTGTATGTCATTTATTCAGTTTAGCTTGACTTATAATATGTTTTAACAATTCATGATTAGAATATATAACAAATTCTTTAGCTCATAGATAATGTTACCAAGTTTTAAGCACACAAACTAAATCATACAATTATTTATTATATGTAAAATAATTCAAACTTGGCCAACTTAATTTCTCGCTGAAATATGCAATTGGGCAGCACGCCTCCAATTCTAATCTCGCTAGCATTATACTCTAACTCAAAAGTCTTATCGAAATCTGGGAGATGGAGAAATGGAGCGTGGGTGAGCTTCTCTTTTAACAACTTAAATACCTTTTCTTGTGAAGGTCCGCATTTGAAAGTCACTCCTTTCTTTATCAATTCGTTCAATGGGGCAGCAACGGTGTTGAAATTCCATACAAAACGCTAATAGAACCTTTCAAGACCATGAAAGCTTCTCACTTATGTGACAGTCTTAGAGGTCGAGCAGCTCTTTATAGCTTCAATTTTTGCTTTATCCACCTCTATTCTGATGAGGGCATCACTCCTTTGGATACGCACAAGGTGAATCCATTTCTCGTTGTTCATCTTTGTAAAGAATAGGATGCTACTAAATTCTTATGACATTTTGTTGTTTAGGAATATGAGAGAAGTACTACAACCTCACCTGGACTCCAAGTTGATCTCAAGTCGGATTCCAAATTCAGTTCGAAGTCTATGGATAGCACGTCAATAAAACGTTCATATCTTTTGCATATGGAGTCCAATTGAGACGTTATTGGACCTGATAGAAAGTTGATGATGATCCAGTTCCAACAGATTTGGTCTCACCCTTATATTGGCTAGAAATTAATCAGAGAGTCGATGAAATAATGTGTTGTGTCACCGTTTTGGGCCATGTCGGGCCTTATAAACGTGTCAAGGTCCAAGTCTAGGTTGTGTGCACCCCTTCCCACGATCGCACAACCCTAAATCGACCTCCTCACATCTTCCTTATATATATATATTCAATAGTCGTCATAGTTTAGAATCGGGTTTTACTTAGATTATTCTGTTTTAGACAGTTTCACCGAACGGATTGTGGAACTCCAACTTGAGTTCATCATTGGTAATTAGCAATATTCAAATTACATCTACCGTGTTCTTGCTTGTGTTATCAATTCGCATGCAAGAAAGCCTTCTTAGCGAGGTCAATCATATTTGGCATGGTTGATAACCACGGAGTAGTGATGTAGTGGTTACGAGGATTCTCGATCTGTTCTAATCGGAGCCTTTGGATCATCAACTATGAAACTCAACTAATCGATGTATCCCAAACCTTTCGGAAGATCAAGCCATACTTTCATTAAGTGCTATCAGAGCTTCGGTTGCTTATTAGGTAATCTCGTTTATTCCCCTTTGTTTAGTTGAGTTCCATCACCTAGAGTCCAGAAAATTATCCCATAAAAAGATTTAGATCTTATTGCTTTTGTTGTCCAAACCACTTTGCGCCTTTTGCAATTTTGATTTTAGTTTTCATGTTGTTCGGTTTGAGTCTATCGTCAGTATCTTTGTTGCTGGTCTAGCCATCATGTTCTAGTTTCTAGCGTCAAGTCTTTGCTGATATAGTCATCATGTCTCTCAGCTTGCCCTAGGTTGCGTCGGTTGCAATTAGGGTTTTGCTTGCTATAGCTGAGATTGTGTCACCAACTGCTTGTACCACCTACTTGAATTCGACACCGTACTCAGGTTCGACCCCCTACTCGGATTCGACCACCTACTCAGATTCAACCACCTACTCAGATTCGACCACCTACTCGGGTTCCACCCCTAGTCAGATTCGACAACCTAGTCAGGTTCGACCTCCTATTCGGTTTCACCCCCCCTCCCCCACACACAACTAAAACAAACCCATTTGTTTCTTGTTGCTCTCGGACATCCCGCTCACTCATCATATTGTCCCTTGCCAGTCATAATCTGAGGGAAAATTCCATAGCCGAAATAGAAGTTAGTCTAAGTTCAGAGAGAGTATCTTTCTATTACCTTTATACCCATACCCTCCGAAAAATGTTTGTGACCCGCTCACTTCACTGGACCTAAAAAAGGTAGAAGAAGATATTTGAGCTTATTTCATATTCGCCAAAAAAAAAGAAAAAAAAGCAAGATGGAAAGAGTGCAAAAAAAAGGATAAAAAAGATTAAGGAGGAGAAGAAAGAAAGAAAATTCAGTTTGTATTTCGTTTTTTCCATTGTCCTTGTATCCTATTTTCACTTTGCTTGCTTGAGCTAGTTCTAAGAACTTGTTCGAGCCAGCAACTGTGACGAGTACCATGGATTTTTATTCAGCTTTGCCAATCTGAAATCATTATTGATATTCTTTGCTACTAAATATTGCCTATCTGAGTTCCACCTTTCTCTTGATCAAAATAGGTTTTCCCTTGCAACCGCCTCACTCACACCCGTTAAGGCATCATGAAACAACCACTAGTTGTGCCACCTATTGTGACTTTTAAAAATACTTGTAAGAGCGTGGTATGATGATGCTTGAGATTGTGTGATTCTAACTCCACCACCTAGTAATTGATAGGGATAATATATTTTGTTGTCTCTTGTTTTGCTACTAACCATGATGGGTAGAACATTTGAGGAGGAGATGTGGGAGCTCATGAGGATTCAAGTACAGAAGTTGGATATGTTCTTCATAACATGACAACTAATATTAAAGAGATAAAGGTGATGCATGCGAACTTCACATATACCATTGCCTTATCTATTCTTGTGGTTTAAGCTAACCTTTTGCATGATAAGAAAATCAACAAAGAGATGTATAAAGAGAAGAAGAATAGGAAAAAAGAGGAGACACTTGATGCCCAATGCTTGTTTCAAAAAGGTACAAATTTTAATGCACCTATATCAGCCGAGGAAGATAACAAAATGTAATGAAAAAAGTGCTACAATCACTCATGGTGAGAATTGTTTTTATGTGAAGAAATTATCCACCAATGATGCTGATGTAAAGAAAATATTAGTGAAACAAATTCCTGATTTATCTTAGTCAAAAGATGATTTGCTTGCTATTCCTTGTGATAAAAAAGGGTTGTGTGGGGATGCTTCACTTATATTACAATCACAACTTGTGCATGAATATGTTAATTCTATTTTACAAATCAATACTTGTTCTGGAATTAAACATGTTCAATGCATTGCTAGTGAGCAAGAAGAGCTGAAATTGCTAACTTCTCTAAATACTTTAGGTTATATTGAATTTGATGTTCTTTATGATCTAAATAGTTTAGAGGATAAATTAAAACTTAATTTTGACTTCTCATGCTTGTCATAAAATACCTTTTGTGTTATTGGCAAATACAATGATAAAAAAGAGTATATAGTGCATCAAGTTTATATTTGTTCCAATCTGAAACCTCCCACTATTATGCCATAAAGTGATCATTTAGGGGACTATAGTAGCACTATTAATGTCATGTCAAATTTCTCTAGTTCTAATTGTCACCTACAAAGTAGTTCTAAAAAATGGGAGCATTGTTGGATGCTACCATGCTACCATCAAATGGTACCGTACACCATAACTATTGCTTTACCCTATTTGGAACAGAAGATGCAAATCATCAAGAAAATAGATATCATGTTGCTATGCAATACCACCTCTGTACAAGAAGGGGAGCAAGAAGTGATACATGCATATATTGTACCAATATTATCTATTATGGCAAACTATGATCAGGTACAATCATTTTAAAGAGAACTACAATTGTTTGATAAAGAACTTATGACATTACATAATGAGAGTTCCTTGCATATTTTTCTTTGTGTAGAAGTTTATGAACAAGATAATGCTATATGTAATTATACACATCTATCCAAACCGAGGACGGTTTGCTATAAAGAGGGGATAAAGGCCCTACACAAGAAACATGGCAGCACGAAGGCCACCACCATAGAACACGCCACCATCACTGGCGTTATCACAGGAGCCAATTCAGCTTCCTCTCAAAATCCAGAATTGATTCAATTGGAGCTATGAACTAAAGCAAACTAACTTCAACATCAAACTGATTCAACACTAAAGCAATTAACAAATTCAACTTCAACATCAAACTGATTCCTGGGAGCAATGAAGAACCGATTCACTGGAGCCAAAATTACAAAAAGAAAGAACATGTAAGATAGGATAATCCAATTCCCGATTGTGAATTCAATCCAAGGAAGAATTACAACACAACTGTGCAAATCAACACTTTAGGATGACATCATCTCACAATCAAATGAAAGATAGGAAAAAAAAATAGCATGACATAGTTTCACTTGCATTCAGACTTGAGTAGCACTTGGATTCAAACACACCTTGTCACTTACCTGCATCATGAACAAATCAGAAAGTAAGCTAACTGAATTCAGCCGAAGGGGCAATGATTCGAGCACGAAGGCCACAACACATGCTTCTGCTTCCTCATTGGGAGAGACAGAGGGAGAGAGGGCTACATATCGGAGGGGGAGAGGTTGAAGAGGAAGTCCCCGATGGCACGACGCATGAGGAGGGGCTTGGCCTGGAGGAGGTGGAGTGCGGCAGTGTGTCGCGGGAGGAGGGGCTGGTGCGAAGGAGGACGCCGTTGTTAGGATGAGAGGTCGGCATGGAGGAGGCCGCTATCATGTCATGGAGCGGTGCAAGAGATGGAGTGCGGAGGTGGCTAGAATCAGTCAGGAGGAGGGGCTGGCATGGAGGAGGTCGCTGTCGGAGGGTTAACTCCTGTCGCAGGGATCCTGAGGGACCCCTTTTTAGAGATTCGGCCGGGGGGATGATCCTGAATATGTTCACCGGAGAAATAAATGGGTATGAATGCGATGGCCGGTGGGGTGGAATGATCTAGTGCGGAACGGAGTAAACGCGCTGGTGTTTAGACAGGTTTGGGCCGCACGGAGGCGTAACACCCTACTCCTGTATGGATATTATAAATGCCCTGAGAATGTTCCTCAAGTATGTTGCTGGTTACAAGAATGTTTGTCTATCTTAGAGCCTGAGGCTCCTTGTTCTTCGGTCTGCGTGTGTCTGTTGGCTTTGGGTGCTCTCGATCTTCTCTTCTCTTCGCTACTCAAAGCCTGTTCTGATCTTTTTTCTGCATCGGAGAGCTTTCTCAGAGATTTCCAAGCCTCAAAAACTTGTCTTTGTCCGTGCTGCCAGCTGCTTTAAATACCCGCCGGCAGCAGCGTGCCTCGAACCGAGGTGGGGGGGAACGAGTTCCAAGATACCATAAATGGAAAGGGCGTCATCATAGCCTCTGCGTGAAGTGACCAGGGGTGAAAAATGCGTCTCACGCCCGGTCATCCGTCACCATAAATGCACTAGCAACGGGCGCCGTGGAGAGGGCCCACCGGGCAGCCGTAGAGCGGCCCAGCGTGCCCACCCTGTCTTGTTCTCCTGCCATAGCAGCGCGGCAGACGGAACGCCTCGGCCCTTACGACGTTATCCCGAGGCGGGCCGGATGGCACGGGATGGGACCCGTGCATTTAATGACCCCACGCCCTTCTGCCAGAATGTGGCAGGAACTGACACCGAGCGTGGCAGGAGCAGTTGGGGGTGACAGGCCACGCTCACTCTTTAAATGAGGCCTTGGGCCTTTGACTGGCTGACACCTCATCAGTGGGCCCCTGTGGGGGCCACTGTCAGGGGGCTCTCTGAGTCGTTGGGGAACCGAGCGCTCGAGGGTCACTGTTCACCTCCCCGAGCATTGTCTCCCGAGAATGCCCTTTCTTGATCCTCGGGGAACCGAGTGCTCGGGGGTACGGTTCACCTCCCCGAGCACTCTCTCCCGGGCACACTTGTACGGACCTTCGGGGGATCGAGTCCTCGGGGGCCGCTGCTCGCAGCCCCGAGCACTCTCTCCCGGAACTTCCTTCAGTGGGTCCTCGGGGTACTTGGGTGCCCAGGGGGCCACCGCTCGCGGCCCAGGGCACACTTCTCCCAGTATTTAGCTTTCTTGATCGTCGAGGGACTCGGGTGCTCGGGGGTCACCATATACCTCCCCGAGCACTCTCTTCCTGACACTTAGACTTCGCAGATCATCGGGAAACTTGGGTACTCAGGGACTACTGACTGTGGCCCCAAGCGCCCTCTCCCGGGACTTAATCTTTTTTACCCCGCAGAGGAAACTCCGTGGGATGGCGCCACGTGGCGGATTGCTGGCCTGGCCTCGGGATTCAGGGACCCCCGGTTCCTGATTCACCGACAGCAGCCCCCGGGCCCATTGGCAGGCGATGGCCCAGAGACTGCGGATGGGCCTTTCGTCGTCAACGAGGCTGAAGCCAGTACTGACGCCACGCGGCGCGCTCTTAGATACTGGCCCTTCCGGTTCGGGCTTCTGGTACGGCCCAACAGGGAGCCAAACAGACATGCGTCCAACCGACTCCCGAGGCGCGTGGTAACGGGACGGGCGGCGCGTGACAACAAAGCAGGCAGCGCGCGTGGCAACCGCGCAAATCAAGGAAAATACACCTGGCAACTGCTGACACCGCACGGCCCGAGGGAGATTTGCCTGGTGGTTGCACTGGCCGAGGAAACCGTCCCACTGAGCGCGCCGCGGCAGGTGACGTTTGAATTTCCCTAGGGTATAAAAGGAGGAGGGGAGTGAACCGCCCCCCTCTTTACGCCATCTTGCGATCAAGCCTTCGTCTTCCTTGCGCTCCTGAGCCCTAAACCTTTCCTTAGGCGATCAGAGCACCCCTCTTTCCCCACCATCCAGATCATCCCTCACCCTGACAAGATGTCGAGAGTAGGAGGAAGCCGCCGCGACAAGACTCCTTACAGCGTGCTGCTGGAGTCCCGTCTTGTGAACGAGGAGGCGGCGGACAAGGTGCGAAAGCTGATGGTGCCCGAGGGCCAGCGTGGGGCCTCGGTGGTGATGCCGGCAAACTTCCCGCCAGCGACAGACTGGCCGGAGTGCATCGTCCTCTTTACTTCCTTCGTGGCAGCCGGGCTGGTGCCGCCATTTTCGACATTCTTCCTTCAGATCCTCGACACGTTCGGGATCCAGTTGGTGCACCTCAGCCCCAACTCCGTCGTCATCCTGGCGGTCTTCGCCCACCTCTGCGAGATGTTCATGGGGGTGCCGCCGTCGGTGACGCTCTTATGACACTTCTTTGTGCTGCGATCGGCCGGGAAGAAGAGGGGTTTCTCCACCGCGGACGTCGCCAGCTGCTGCAACTTCCGGCTGCGGGATGGCCTAGGGGAGTAATACATTCCCCAGGTGTTGCGGAGCAAGTGGGAGGACTGGCGGCGTGACTGGTTCTACGTCAACGTCAGCCCCCATGACCGTCTGACCCTGCCGGAGATTGCGGCGGAGCCCCAGAAGGCGACCTGGGAGGTGCTGCCGCAGGCGGACGCGCGGATGGCGCCGGTCCTGGAGCGCATCGACTTCTTGCGTCAGGCCGGGCTTACTTCGGTGATGGTGGTGGCGGACTACCTGCGTCGCCGCCTGGCGCCTCTGTGGGAACGGGCCCGGCCCTGCTGGGTGTACACTGGCCCCCAGGACATCACCCGGACCCAGATGGGCGCGGAGTGGGACCTGGACAGAGCGGCGTTGAGGGGCCTGCTCTGGGTGGTGATCGGGGTGGACAACCTGAGCCGGGCGGAGCTCCCTTGGAGGGAGCTAGCGCTCTGCGCCGACCCTAACCGAGTGGCGCTGCAAGCGAAGCTGCCGGAGTTCGACGCCCAGGGGCTGGTCGACCGGCGAGGAGGTCGTAGGCGATCCAGTGCAGACCGGTGGCCTGGGCGCCGCAGGCCAGCGGTGGGGCTGCTGCAGGTAGCAGCCGCCAGGCTGGGGGAGGAGGTGCCGCCGACAGCGGGGCGGTGACAGCGCCGGGGGACAGAGGGAAGCGCCCCCGGACTTTCATTCCTGCACCGACGTCCCCGCCGTCGCCGTCGCCTAGTGAGAAGGAGGGAGGCCGGGACGGCCAGTCGTCCAGCGTGGGGTTGTCGGCGGGGGCGGTATCTGTGGTTCTGGAACCAGACCTTGATCTGCTTGGGCCTGGTCTGGAGCCTGGAGACCGCACGGTGGCCCCGCAGAGCCCCCCGCGGAAGAGGAGGAGGGAGGACTCCGGGCCAATGCCATCGGGCCCGGGGTACAGGATCCCGGAATCGAGGTGGCAATACCGAAGACCCAAATCTGCGTAAGTTTCCCCCCCTTTTTCCTGAGCATGCCTTGCCTGGAGTGAGTTCAGAGACTAACCTCGTTCTTCTTTTGCAGGCCGCCTACGGGCGCCGCCGGAGACCAAGGACGGCCGGAGAAGCCAAGGCTGGCTCCAGCCCCCGAGCCGAGCGCGCCTGAGTCGAGGGCGCCGGTGGAGCCGGAGCCGCTGAGCGCGCCAACCAAGACAGAGCCACAGGCGCCGCCCAGCCCCGAGCGCGTCGAGCGTGGGGTGGACGACCTCATCATGGGCGGTGCCTGCATGGCAGTTTTCGGGGACCCCGAGCCCCTAGGAGGAGGCTCGCAGGGGACCCAGTGCCCGGCCGTCGCCCAGCCGGCCCGCCGACCCCCTCCCAGTCGTGCTAGGAAGCGCCCGGGAGGTGATCGGGCGGCTGGGGGTGGCCGTGGCGGGGGCGATGATGCAGCTTGAGGTGAGCCGCGCCGCCCTTGCCGTGGAGAGGGAGCGGCTTGCCGAGGGCAGGCACCTTTTCGAGGCTCACGTCACCGCGGCACGTGCCGTCAACGAGGATGAGCGGCGTGCACTGGAGGAGGAGCGGGAGGCCCTGGAGGGCATTCGCACGAAGGCTGTGCGGGAGCAGGAAGAAGCCGCCCGCCTGGCCGAGGCATCGCAACAGCAGGCTGCCAAGGCACTCGCCAGGGAGAGGCAGGTGCAGGCGCGGGAGGAGGTGGTCCTGGCCCACAAGAGGATGGCGGAGGCCTCCTAGGCTGACTTGGCCCGCTAGAAAGGCGAGGCTGATCAGATCTGCGCCGAACTCCAGCGCCGGGAGGCGGAGCTCCAGCGCCGGGAGGAGGACGTCGCGATATGAGAGACCAACATCGGCATCACGGCGGCGGATTTGGAAGCCCGGGAGGAACTGCTGATCCTCCGGGAGACGGAGGCTGTCGAGGCGGTGGTGGCCTCAGCTGCTCGGGAGGAGCGGGCTGCCAAGTGGGAATCAGAGCTGATCGCCCGCGAGCAGGCCCTCTCCGCCCTTGCAGAGCGGGTGAAGCAGGCTGAAGCCCAGGCGCCCAGAGCCGCCTCGGCCGGTGCGGCTGGGGGATAGAGCCTCGAGGGGCGGCTGCAGAGCGTGATGGAGGGCGAGACCGCCAAGACCGAACGGGCCAACGTGAAGCTGATGATGGAAGACATCCTTCGGCAAGCGCAGAGGTCCGTGAGGGTGGCCGGGCTAGGGCGAGTCCATGTGGAGGCGAAGGGGACGGGCATCGGCCACATCGCCCTTGGCTTCCAGAGAATCAGCCAGTGCCTCGAGGCGCTCCCCCAGGCCATCTAGGAGCTAGCCGCCCGGGAAGGGCGAGGCTTGGATCAAGCGGTGGCCGAGCATGTCCTGGCCTGCTACCGAAGCCAGGACCCGAACTTCCCGCTGGAACCAGCTTAGGAAGGGGTGGTTGAAGCCGAGGAAGAGGCCGCCTGGGAGGTAGTTCGGGGCGCCGCCGCCGAGGTGGCGGCCTGCTTCACACGAGAGGCGCCGCCGACTCCGGACCCGGGGAGCAGCGGCGAGGGCTCCGACTTAGATTAGGCTTTTGTAATTTTCTTTTTCCTTGACTTGATGTAAATATGGGAGTGATCCCTCAGAATAGATGTCTTTTCTTGTGAATATAATGGAAGCCTTTCTTTGGGGTCGCAACTCTAGTGTTCTTCTGAGTGCTTGATGAAGTTTCTGTTGTTTTCACTTGATGCCCCGAGGAATACTCAGTCGGACCGAGCCCGACCTTTCCCTCCCCGAGAACGAAGTCGCCCCGACCACTTGTCGCCCGAGCAATGAGGCCTTCTCTGCGCGTTCAGCCCCCGAGCCCTCGTGAGTCCGCAACGGCTAAGTTAAAAGACAAAGGCATGAACTTCCTTGCTCGGGAGATAGATCGATCCAGCACGGAGCACGCCATGACCAGTGAACACTTTCCCACTCTGCGACCACTCCAACAGGTAGACTGGAGACACGTGCAGGCGGGAATGCGACCAAGAGTCCCCACGGTTTGGTGGTGCCCGGGCTAGGACGGACCGGACCGAGCACTGACAGCCCGCCCCCAGAGTCTAGGCTCCCAACCGCTCGAGCAGCTCGAGCCGTGAGGTAACCCAAGAACCCCAGAGGCTCGGTAGTGCCCGGGGCCTTTTAAGCAGACCGAACACCACGACCACAATGAAAGACTTCGGTCAGACATTGCCGTACGTACGGTACACCTTTCTACTGTCCGTTCTGTCGTTTCGGGAAAAGCGGACATGTGGCAGGGTTTTGTGCGCGAGGAGACCATCTCGCCGAACTAATTAGAGTACGAGGGCCCCCGAGGACAACTCGGGAACAATATATTACTGAATGTAAATTCATGTGAATTTAACCACTCACTGGACAGCTGTCAGCTTTTCGGCCAACCGATCCAGGAGAGGCATGCGCTCCGAGCTCGGGGTGCCCGGGAACTTGGTTCCCACGGCTGGGGCACCCGAGCACTGGGGGGCGCAAGGGGGGCCCGGGATTAGGCGATCCCGACCACTCATGCCTGAGCAGTAGGACCACCCGAGGACCCCTAGGGCTGAGCAGCGACCTGGGCACTGAGGCCCTCGCGGTCGAGCTGCTTTATTGTCAATCTATAACTTGAGAAAAATAGAGAAATTCTTTGCTTGGTACCCTCTGTTAGTGCGGTACTCATTAAAGACTGCTCTCGTTTTTGACCCGAGACCTCTCGAATACCCAGAACGATGGACAAAACAGGCAGAGGCATAACCCAGAGGTTCTATGGTTCGGTGGCGCCCGGGTATGATAGTCCAGACCGAGCACCGACAGCCTGCCCCTGGGGCCTAGGCTCCAGACTACTCGAGCAGCTCTTGCGATAGGATTACCCGAGAACCCCAGAGACTCGGTGATGCCCGGGAGACTACCACGACACCGAACACCACAGCCTACCACAACAGACGTAAGTCAGCGGCAACTGCCCACGCGCATACCGATCGGGATTCTTTTATCAATGGGGAAAATGAGAGAGCGAACTTTTCTCGCACAATCGAGCATCTCACCAGACAGATTAAACATATGGAATCCAGAAAAAATGAAATTTGACATAAGAACGGCACATTGATATATGTATTGTATTGACAATTTTTACAAGGTTGGGTGACTTACCCAGTTAGTGGTAGCCCCTGGTCAACTTGGGCGGGGGGAAGCCCCCGGCCTGGTTGACCTGAGCCTGCATACATGGCCATCTACGGGAAGAACTTGTGCAGGTGCTCGATGTTCCACGCATTGGGGAGCGGCTGCCCATCTTCTGCAGCCAACCGGAAGGAGCCTTCTCGCGGGACACCGATCATGGTAAAGGGGCCTTCCCACATAGGGGACAGTTTATTCCTTCCTTCACGCGATTGGACGCGTCGGAGAACTAGATCCCCCACCTCGAGAGACCGGGCCCGGATCTGACGCTGATGGTAGCACCGCAGGCTTTGCTGGTAGCGGGCTGCTCGGGCGGCGGCACGCCGCCGACGCTCTTCCAAATAGTCGACGTCGTTGTGCCTTTGCTGTTCCTGTTCGCCTTCAGAGTAGGCATGCACCCAAGGGGAGCCTAGAGTGAGCTCGGAGGGGAGGACCGCCTCAGCGCTGTACACAAGGAAGAAAGGAGTCTCCCCGGTAGCGTGACTTGGCATGGTCTGATTGGCCCATAGCACGGCAGGCAGCTCGTCGATCCACCCTTTCCCATGCTTTGCGAGCACGTTGTAGGTCCGGGTTTTGAGCCCCTTCAGTATCTCCGCGTTGGCGCACTCGACCTGCCCATTGCTCCGAGGGTGAGCGACAGAGGCGAAGCAGAGCTTGATGCCGAGGTCCTTGCAATAGTCCCCGAACAGGGCACTTGTGAACTGAGTGCCATTGTCGGTGATGATCCGGTTCCGGACACCGAAGCGACTGGTGATACCACGGATAAACTGGAGCACCGTGTTCTTGGTCACCTTGACGACTGGAACCGCCTCCGGCCACTTGGTGAACTTGTCGATGGCAATGTAGAGGTACTCATAGCCCCCGATTGCTCGGGGGAATGGACCCACAATGTCCAGCCCCCAGACCACGAAAGGCCATGACAGGGGGATGGTTTGAAGAGCCTGAGCTGGCTGGTGAATCTAGCTGGCTGGTGAATCTGCTTTGCGTGGAATTTGCACGCCCTGCAGCGCCGAACCAGCTCGGAAGCATCCTAGAGGGCTGTAGGCCAGTAGAAACCTTGTCGAAAGGCCTTCCCAACCAATGTGCAGAACGATGCATGGTCACCGCACTTTCCCTCGTGGACCTCAGCGAGAAGCTCGCCGCCTTCTGCCCGGGTGATGCATTTCAGGAGGATGCCGCCTGCGCCACGCCGGTAGAGATCCCCATCTACCATGGCATAGTGTTTGGACTGCCGAGCAACTCTTTCAGCAGAGGCATCATCCCCGGGGAGGAACTTTTCCTTCAAGTACCCTCGGATCTTGTCCATACACGAGGCATCTTGAGAACTGTCAGCAAGCGCAGCGCACTCGCCGGACGGCGGTACCCTGTCGGGGCTTCCCACTGAGGGCGCCACCGGGGTCCCTTGAATTGAGCTCGAGGTTTCCCCTTCGTCCTGTTCGGCAGGCAGGACGGAAGGCCGTGTGAGTCTTTCTTCAAAGACTCCGGCAGGGACACGCGCACGGGAGGAGGCCAGATGAGAAAGGTCATCGGCCAGAGCGTTGTCACGGCGAGAGATGTACCGCAGCTCCAGGCCGTCGAAGCGCTTCTCTAGCTTCCTGACTGCCGCCACGTACGCTGCCATTTGAGGATCCGTGCACTGGTATTCTTTCGATACCCGGTTGACCACCAGCTGGGAGTCTCCCTTGATCAGGAGGCGACAAATCCCGAGGCCCACCGCGGCTTGAAGGCCGGTGATGAGGCCCTCATATTCCGCCATATTGTTGGATGCGCGGAACTGCAGCTGCACGATGTACCGGAGTTCTTCACCCGTTGGGGCGGTGAGAACCACTCCGGCCCTCGCGCCTTTCGGCGTGAGGGAACCTTCGAAGTGCATAATCCAGTACCTGGGCACATCATGCCCGGGATATGTGGAGATTTCTTCTTGGACGACCTCAGGGACGGGTGTCCACTCTGCCACGAAGTCAGAGAGCGCTTGGCTTTTGATCGCCTAGTGGCTGACAAAGTGCATGTCGAACTCCGCCAGCTCCACTGCCCACTTGATGACGCACCCGGTGCCTTCTCGGTTCCGGAGGATGGGCCCCAGTGGGTACGTGGTAACCACCGAGACCTTGTGCGCCTAGAAGTAGTGGTGTAGCTTCCGAGAAGCAATGAGCACGGCATAGAGCAGCTTCTGAGCTTGGGGGTATCTTATCTTGGCCTCCCGGAGGACTTCACTGACGAAGTACACCGATCGCTGTACCCGGCGAGCCCGGGCTGCGGCTTCACCCGAGGGCCTGCTACAGCCCCCGAGCTCGGCGACATGGTCGGGGTTGACCAGGTGCTCAGGCTCGACTCCCTAGTCGGGAGGAGCCAAGTGCTCGGACTCGACCCCCTGCTCGGGGGGAGCCAAGTGCTCGGGCTCGACCCCCTACTCGGGGGGAGCCGTGAGGATAGGGGAGTGCTCGGGGGCGGCCGGGAGCTGGGACCCAGCACCTAACCCCGTGCACTCATCACGCTCCACCACCAGTACCATGCTCATGACCTGAGGAGTGGCCGAGACGTAGAGCAGTAGTGGCTCGCCCTCGGATGGGGCCACTAGTACAGGTGGCGAGGTGAGATATTTCTTCAGATCGCGGAAGGCCTGCTCAGCCTCCAGCGTCCAGTCAAAATGACCGTCTTCTTCAGAAGCTTGAAAAGGGGGAGTCCTCGCTCCCCAAGTTTGGAGATGAAGCGCCCGAGGGCCGCCATGCAGTCGGAGAGACGCTGAACCTCCTTGAGTCGAGCCGGGGGTCGCATCTGCTCGATGACCCGGATCTTCTCTGGATTGGTCTCGATCCCTCGGTTGGAGACCAAGAAACCGAGGAGCTTGCTCGTAGGCACCCCGAAGACGCACTTCTCGGGGTTGAGCTTCAGGCGGGTAGTGCGGAGACTGTTGAAAGTCTCGGCAAGATCTTCGAGCAGGGTGGCGCGGTCTCGGGATTTGACCACAAGATCGTCGATGTAGGTCTCGACATTGTGGCCAACCTACGAATCAAGGGTGATGCGGATAGCGCGCTGGAAAGAAGACCCAGCGTTGCGCAAACCAAAAGGCATCAATACATAGCAATAAGTCCCCACCGGGGTGGTAAAAGTATTTTTTTCTTCATCCTCTATGGCCATGCGGATCTGGTGATAATCAGAGTTTGCATCTAAAAAACACAAAAGATCACATCCCGCGGTTGCATCTACAATCTGATCTATGCGGGGCAAAGGAAAAGGATCTTTGGGGCAAGCCTTGTTTAGATCGGTGTAGTCCACGCACATGCAGAGCTTGCCGTTGGCCTTCGGGACGATAACTGGGTTCGCCAGCCACTCGGGGTGGAGGACTTCTCGGATGAATCCGGCGTCAAGGTGCTTGCTGACTTGCTCCCAGATGAACTCCTGTCGCTCGGGTGCCTGCCGCCGGACCTTCTGCTTCACCAGGTGTGCGTCCGGGCGCACAGCCAGGTGGTGCTCGATCACCTCCCTAGGGATCCCAGGCATATCGGATGGCTGCCATGCAAACACGTTGATGTTAGCCCGGAGGAAGGCGACGAGCGTGCTTTCATATTTGCCGCCCAGGTCACCGCCGATTCAGACGACCTGGGAGGCATCTTCGCCCACCACGACCTCCTTCGTAGGAATAGAGGCGTCGGCAGCGAGTCGGGGTTTGGATGAAGAGGGTCCCAGGCCCCCTGGACGACCTTCTTCCTCGGCTCGAGCTGAGACCAAAGCCGAGTATAACTACTCGGCGCAGGAGACGGCGCTGCTGGTCTCAGCGGACACGGAGATGGGGCCTGCTGGGCCCGGCATCTTAACCGTGAGGTACGCATAGTGCGTGACCACCATGAACCGAGCGAGCGCCGGGCGCCCGAGGATGGCGTTGTAGGGGAGGGGGAGCTCCACGACGTCGAAGATGACGTTCTCCGTCCGTAAGTTGTCCCGGCTCCCGAATGTCACGGGCAACTCAACCTGCCCGAGGGGCAGGGAGTGCTCGGGTGTCACCCCATAAAACAGGAGCGACGGCTTTAGGCGCTTGAAGGGTACCTGCAGCTTCTCGAAAGCCTCCTTGGAGAGGAGGTTAAGGCCTGCGCCCCCATCGATCAGCACTCTGCTGACCTTCACATTGCAGATGGTGGGGGACACTACCAGGGGTAGTCGCCCCACGCCTGCAGTACTGGCGGGGTGGTCGGCCAAGCTGAATGTGATCGGGGCGTCCAACCACTTTAGGGGCCTTATGGCCTCTTCGCTCGGGGTCGCCGAGTACACTTCGCGCTGCATGGTCTTGACGCTGCAGCGGGAGGAGGGTGTGTACGCGCCTTTGTCGATGAAGGCGACGGTGTGCTCAGGCTCCTAGAAATAGAGCTCTGGGTTGTTGGGGGCGACTTCATCATCGCCACCCTGGCGGGGCTCCTCGCGGTCCCTTTGGCGCTGCTCGATGAGGCCCTTGACCGTGCGGCACTCCGTGAGGTCATGCCACCTGGTCTAGTGAATCGGGCACCACTTCCCCGACTCGGGCCCCGCAGGAGCGAGGGCCCTTGCCGGAGCGGGAGCCCTTGCGGGAGTGGGAGCCCTTGCGGGAGCTGGAGCCCTAGGAGGGGCTCGGGCCGGAGCCCTCGCGGGCGCAGGCCGTCTGTCCCCGGCCGCCCGGCGTGCTTGCCGGCGGTCGGGCTCTTTGGCCGACCCACGGGCGGGGCCTTGGGCTAGCTCAACGGGGATAGCCTCGCGCCTCCTTCTCTTTTTCTTTTACCGCCTGTCGGAGCGGGAAGGACCTGGTTGATCGGCGGCAGGGTGCTCAGGGCGCGGAATGTGCCACGCCCGAGCTTCCGCCGCCTTGGCGCACTTGTCGGCCAGCGCAAAAAGTTCCGCGGTGGTTTCGACCTCGTGCATGCCTAGCTTCTCGAGTATTCGCTCGTCGCGGACGCCCTGCCAGAATGCGACAATGACAGCGTGGGGGTTTATCCACGGGATGGTGTTGCGGACCTGGCTGAAGCGCTGAATAAAGCGCCGCAGCGTCTCCCCCTCCTGCTGCTTGACGGCGTGGAGGTCGCACTCCAGGCCGGGGCGCGTGAATGTGCCCTGAAAATTAGCCACGAACTGGTGGCAAAGATCATCCCAGGAGCTGATAGATCCTGGGGGTAAATTCATAAGCCAAGAGCGGGCTGAGCCTCTCAAGGCAACACGAAAGTAGTTAGCCATCACCTTTTCGCTGCCACCAGCCGCTTGGACAGCGGTGGTGTATATCTGGAGGAACTCGACGGGGTCGATGGACCCGTCATACTTCTCTGGCAGCTCGGGGCGGAACTTGGTGGGCCATTTGACCCGGCGGAGCTCACTGGTGAAGGCACGGCAACCGGTGCTGTATGCTGCAGCGCGGGCAGCGCCCTTGGTGTTTAGACAGGTTTGGGCCGCACGAAGGCGTCACACCCTACTCCTGTATGGATACTATAAATGCCCTGAGAATGTCCCTCAAGGATGTTGCTGGTTACAAGAATGTTTGTCTATCTTAGAGCCCGAGGCTCCTTGTTCTTCGGTCTGCGTGTGTCTGTTGGCTTTGGGTGCTCTCGATCTTCTCTTCTCTTCGCTACTCAAAGCCTATTCTGATCTTTTTTCTGCCTCGGAGAGCTTTCTCAGAGATTTCCAAGCCTCAAAAACTTGTCTTTGTCCGTGCTGCCGGCTGCTTTAAATACCCGCCGGCAGCAGTGTGCCCCGAACAGAGGGGGCACGAGTTCCAAGAACCATAAATGGAAAGGGTGTCATCATAGCTTCTGTGCGAAGTGACCGGGGGTGAAAAATACGTCCCACGCCCGGTCATCCGTCACCATAAATGCACTAGCAACGGGCGCCGTGGAGAGGGCCCATCGGACAGCCGCAGAGTGGCCCAGCGTGCCCGTCCTATCTTGTTCTCCTACCACAGCAGCGCGGCAGACGGAACGTCTCGGCCCTTACGACGTTATCCCGAGGCGGGCCGGATAGCACGGGATGGGACCCGTGCATTTAATGACCCCACGCCCTTCTGCCAGAATGTGGTAGGAACTGACACCGAGCGCGGCAGGAGCAGTTGGGAGTGATAGGTCACGCGCACTCTTTAAATGCAGCCTTGGGCCTTTGACTGGCTGACACCTCATCAGTGGGCCCCTGCGGGGGCCACTATCAGGGGGCTCTATGAGTCGTCGGGGAACCGAGCGCTCGGGGGTCACTGTTCACCTCCCCGAGCACTCTCTCCCGAGAATGCCCTTTCTTGATCCTCGGAGAACCAAGTGCTCGGGGGTATTGTTCACCTCCCCGAACACTCTCTCCCGGGCACACTTGTACGGACCTTCGGGGGACCGAGTGCTCGGGGGCCGCTGCTCGCAGCCCTGAGCACTCTCTCCCGGAACTTCCTTCATTGGGTCCTCGGGGTACTTGGGTGCCCAGGGGGCCACCGCTCGCGGCCCTGGGCACACTTCTCCCGGTACTTAGCTTTCTTGATCGTCGGGGGACTCGTGTGCTCGGGTGTCACCGTATACCTCCCCGAGTACTCTCTTCCCGGCACTTAGACTTCGCTGATCATCGGGGAACTTGGGTACTCGGGGACCACTGACTGTGGCCCCAAGCGCCCTCTCCCAGGACTTAATCTTTTTTACCTCGCGGAGGAAACTCCGCTGGATGGCGCCACGTGGTGGATTGCTGGCCTGGCCTCGGGATTCGGGGACCCCCGGTTCCTGATTCACCGACAGTCGCCATGGAGGTCGTAGAGATTAGGGGGCAGAGAGAGAGAGAGAGAGAGAGAGTTGAGTGGACAGTATTGCGCGTGAGAGAGAGGGAGTGTGTGGATAAGGACGGTCGGTAGGACTTCGTGATTTTTTGGTGTGGACGTGAGAGGGAGCGAATGTGAGAGTAAAAGCAGAATGCATAAATTTTCTGGGTTCGTGAAAGGATCAGTGATGTCTTAAGAGGGGGAGGGGTGAATTAGGACAACTCACCTCTAAAAACTTCACAAGATAAACATATATCAATTTTTATCTAAATATGATCTAGGTTTATCTAGTGTGTCTACTCTATCATTCAAAAGGTTTGCAACCTATAGCAAATCCTAGAAAACTACTATATGAATGTAAACATGCAAGTATAGATTGCAAGAAGTAAATGTGGAAATGTAAATAAGTTAGAGAGAGCAAACTTGGTATAAGAGATTTTTATCCCATAGTATCGATGGCATAAACGCCACCCCTAGTCCATGTTGGAGCAGTCACATAGGCTATAGCTCTTGAACGGCACCCGGTCATGGCTCTTGAGCCACCTAGGCCTCAAGTCTGTTGAGCTATCAAGCCACCAAGGTAAGGCCTCACCACAAGTCTCTTTTTTGATCACTTATCGTCGTCTTCTCTTCGGAGCTTGAGCCACCAAGGCAAGGGTCTCCGCATCCCCATACAAGAGTCTGGCTGCCGCTCCACGCTAAGTTGGAGGGTCAACAAGCTTAAGCCACCAAGGCATAAGGTGTTGGTGAGTCACCAAGACTGCAAGGTTTCGACGTACCACTTGGTACAAGCTAGGATCACTCATTGATTATTTATCTAGGCAGCAACATCTAGCAACTATTATCTCTAGTCCTATTAGCACTAATCACTTTCTAATCATGTGCTTAATTGCCTTGGATGATCACTTTAAGTACTTTGGTGACTTGGATGTCTTCTCAAGTGTCTATGACCTTCCCTGGACTCCAACACACTCAAATGACTGAGTGGGAGGGTATGAATAGCATCAACCCTATGAACTAGCTGTTGCTCTAACGTCACATTTTGTTATGCTCACCGGATTATCCGGCGTGTACTTTCTAAAAACTAGCCATTGGATCATGAGTGTCGTCAAAACATGGAGCATTACCGTATTAATCCCTACCTCGGACATCACAACTCATTAGACGGTGAAGCCTAAATGATCAAAATGAGAATACGGCTCAAATGCCACTACTCTACCATTCAAAAAAGTTTGCAACATATAGCCAATCATAGCAAATTACCCTATGAAGGTAAACATGCAAGAATAAATTGTAAGAAGTAAATGTGGAAATGTAGATAAGGTAGAGAGAGCAAACTAGGCACAAAAGATTTTTATCCCATGGTATTGATGGCCTAAATGCCATCTCTATTCTATGTTGGAGTAGCCACCTAGGCTATAGCTCCTAGACGGCACTGGTCACAGCCGTTGAGCCACCTAGGCCTCAAGTAGGTTAAGTCGCCAAGCCACCAATGCAAGGCCTCAACACAAGCCTTTATTCCGGTCACTTGCCGTTGTCTTCACATCAAAACTTGAGTCACAAAGGCAAGGGTCTCTGTGTCCTAGTAAAAAAGTCTTGCTATCATTTCACACTAAGTTGGAGGGTCAACAAGCTTGAACTACTAAGACCTAAGGTGCCAACGAGTCACCAAGACTCTAAGGTATCGGCGCACCACTTGGTATAGGATAGGATTACTCCATGATCTTCTCTCTAGGCAGCAACACCTAGCAACAAGTCTTTTTAGGCCTATTAACACTAATCACTTACTAATCATGTGCTTAATTGCCTTGAATGATCATTTCAAGCACTTTGGTGGCTTGGATGTCTTCTCAAGTGTCTATGAGCTTACCTAGACTCCAGCACACTCAAATGTCTGAGTGAGGGGTATCAATAGTCTCAACCCCGTGAACTAGCCATTACTCCAATGGTCACATTTTGTTATACTCACAGGATGGTCCGACGTGTGCAACATTACAAGCACATGACTATCCGGTATGTACTCTCTAAAATCTAGTTGTTGGAACTCTATTTTCATTTTTGTGAACACCGAAACATCCAGCATGCATACAGTGCCAACCGAGCCATTTTGGAACCCCTCTGGAAAATAGTTCGGCGTGTTCATTTTGTGAACACTAGAATATCCAGCGTGTGTTAGACTTCGCTACAAATTTTTTGTGAATGCCAGAGTATTTTTCTTTATGAACACTAGAGCATTTTTGCGAACAATGGAGCTTTTTATTTGCGAGCATGGAATTATCTGGTGGGTACAATTTCAGTAAAACAATAATATGTATTTTGGTGATAACTTTTTGCTCCAAACTCCAATTTTTATGATCTTGAACTCTGTGGAAAGCTTGTGAAGAGCTCTACATAATTGTATAGAAATCTATCCCATTTGATCATATAAAATTCATAGAATAAGTTCAATTCATTCATCTCTTTATCCTGGCTTCGGTGACTTCTCTTTTGTTGCATTAATGAGATCTACTAAAGCATATACTTGATAAACATGTTAGTCCTATTTACTATGTTAGTCCCATTTACTATGTTGTCATTAATCATAATAGCATCACTATCGGTTTAAAATAATAACCGGTAGTTCTTAATATAGTTCTTATTAACAACCGACATTGATGTTGTTTTTCTTACAAACCGGTAGTGATACTATTATCACTGCCGATTCTAGATGAGCCGGGAATGATGAACCGATATATAAGGTCTATTCTATAGTAGTGATATCACTATCCTATGGAAGATCAAGACAATTCCCCTCATATGCACACCAACCACATTTACGCCCACACACCTGCATGGATGTGCCCTAGCATATGTCCAAACTAAATTGGAGGCCAAACTCCACGTAGCACAAGCACATTCTTTGACCATTTAACACACTCACGTGTGCATGTACTATTTCTTCCTAAGATTTAGTCTCAGAAAATGTGAGCATCCATGCAAAGTGTGGGAGTCAAACCCAGGTGAACACACCTTGGAATTTAGCATCTTAGGACATCTTGGAATATATACTCCATCACACTTTTGTTCCAAGTGATTTACCAGGCTCATTGGTGATTTGTGGTAAAGACTTCATCCATTTATCTTCTTGTATCTTATAAAATATGCTCATGCTCTTCCTTTCAACCACTTTTAAAATGTCAGGTGAAGGTCTTTGGGCACTTCCCTGTTAGCCACTTGTCCCTCCAAAATTTCGACTTTTTCCCATTACTGTGAGTGATCTCCATGGACAAATCAAAGAGAAGTGTCACACCCAATTTCAAGGCTAAACCGAATGTAGCTATATGTATACCGAGATCAACTTACATACATATAGTAACATCATAAGTGAATAACAAAAACAATATCTTTTATTACAGCGTTTAATTTTATTACCTCAAAAGACCCTAAGGGTCTAAAAGAAAAATAGACTATAGCGGAACTAGGCATAACCTTCATATTCAACTAGGTGACTCCATAGGCAATCGATGAAGAACACACCCTGGAATGCGCCATATTTAGCGAAATCCACAAAATCTTCTCCTTCAACAGGTGGCCCAGAGGATTAGCATGTGTCATCTCACGGAGGAGTTCACCATGCTGCACGTCCAACCCCTTCGGGAAGACTAGAATTGCATCTTTGAACAAGGTGGGGAGGAGGAGCCGAATGAGTACTCTAGGCCCACCATGATTTCTGGTGAGTCCTCCCCATTGTTTTAGAATTGTTTTCTTCCAGAGGACTTTCATAAAAGCGTTCTTGGGACCGCTTATTACTGTGGAGTGGGACCAACATGTGGGTTTGGTCAGGAGCTAGGAGCGGTACAACTGCATCTGCCGCTATCTTAGGGTGGATTGCTGGGAAGCGAGGGTGTGCAGCTTCTGGTGCCACGACCTTCGTGGTTCCAGCAAACCCGCTCCAGGCTCAGCCCCCACCTGCCTTCGAGGGCTCATAGACCAGCTTGGCGGTTGAGTTGTTCGGAGCGCCGCTGAATGATACGAAGCGTTAGAAGCGGGCCGGGAGCATAGGTGGCTTGGCCAAAGATGAGGCCTAGCCTGGAGGGGTGACTGGGGAAAGAGTTCGGTTCTTCCAGACCTCACCGGCCACGATCAATGCCGAATAGGGGCTGAGGCCTCCCTCGATTTTGATTGGGGGTTCATCGACTCAGATGATGA
The DNA here is from genome assembly GCF_958298935.1 of Phragmites australis. NCBI lineage: Eukaryota > Viridiplantae > Streptophyta > Magnoliopsida > Poales > Poaceae > Phragmites > Phragmites australis. Next base: position 22,345,192 of record NC_084921.1, on the reverse strand, counting down.
GGATGTTATGAGCCCCTCTGTTGGAGGAACCAAGGGCCAAGGTGAGACGTTATTACCCTGTCCGTTTATATCCTATAGTAGCGATGTGCTAGGATCCTAACTTATACTCTCAGGGTGTTTCAGTGGTTATTTAAATAGATCCGTTCTTGGCCCCCATTTTGGAGGCCTTAGAGCCCCAGCAGGAGTCGATGATACCTCTAGAGGTGCCCCTGATAGCCACTTCGAAGGGCATGGTTCCACCACTACGAGAGGCCGAACCGGTTCACATTTTGGTCTTGATGACTAGTGTTAGTGGGGTCCAACCCTCTGCGGGGGCTGACTGTGCATCAGTTGAAGGGGGCCTTGGCCTTGAGACCCTGACCCTGGACGACTTCACGCTACGCCTAGAGGCATTGAGAGCCTTCACCTCAGCTTCGTCTCTCCTCAGGAGCGGAGGGATAGAGCAGTTGGTGGCCCGGGATCCCCTTGAGGGATTGGAGGTGCACCTGGAGGTGGCAGTCTTGCAGGTAGGAAGTTGACTGAAGCTTACCAGACCTGGTATCTGTTTCTGGGAAGCTCATCTTACCTTTCGTATGTTGTGGCTTGCAGCAATTGATTTTGACGAGGGTGACAGGGCGCGTGCGGTGCTAAGCCCTTGCTACAACCCGTGACGAGGCTTGAGACGAGGCGGCGGGGCTCCAACAGGAGTCAGAGGAAGCCTAGAAACGAGAAGAGTTTGTGGATGGTCATCTGCAAGAGGAGGTGATGCTTTGCAAGCATGAGGAGGGCCTTCGATGGGAAGAGGTGGTGCGGTGGGAGTGCAAGGAGGGTCTGCGGTAGGAGGTAGTGGCACGACGGGTGCATGCGGAGGCTGAGGAGCGAAAGGCTGTCAAAGCACTCCGGGAGTTAGAGGCATCTGTCAAGGCAGCCATCGCGGCCTGCATGACAGCAGAGGGTGATGTCGAGGTCCTCCGAATGACGATGACCGAAGTCTTGCGGGAGCTGAGGGAGACTAGGGCGCCAGAGGAGATACTATGTGAGGAGCGGTATGGCTTAGTCGAGCGTGCGTTGGAGGCTGCCCATGCTATTTGTGATGCTCTAAGGGGACCTGGGGCTAAAGGCTCGCCCATCACTTCTGTCATGGAGGCATCGGTTCTGATGCTCTGCTGACTCTGGTCTGCTGCGAGGACGATGACCAGTGCTGTCAAGGCCTATGTGAGGTCTAATGTACGCACGACCTTGGCTCTCCAGCTGGCCTTGCTTCATTGGGCGGGGCTTTACTAGTTCGAGGTGTTGGAGCAGTAGGTGCAAGACTCTAAGGTCGAGGGTTTCCAGCTAGACCCCAGTGGAAGCTCGTGCAGCCCTGAACAACTTCCTCCGGGGAGTATGGGCGAAGCATGGCCAGGCCATGACGTTGCGTTATATGGCATCTCATGTGAAGCCGAGCGTCAGAGGGGCTCCCCGCCCTGACTTTTCTGCAGGGGGTAGACTTCTCGCTAGGAGCTCTCGAACATATCAGCGTCATCTGGACATCCTTCGAACCCGGTTGTCACTCTGCGGGAGCAGTCTCCGCATGCGGACGACGCTTCTCGGGATCCTCCTCTGGAGGTGTAGCTCTTTGTTGGATTTTTTGTTTTTTCCTTCTTCCTGTGGAAGGTTGGGGTCCTAGTATTTTGATCACCCTCTCCTATTTTGTGAACTTTTGACTTCGTTTGTCCACTAGGAGAATGTCTACCTCCAGTTTGTAATTATCTATGCTTGTGTTGTTGCTAGGGTATTTGCACCATGTGGCTAACTTGAGTAGGATTTGCGCATATAGGTGTTGAAGCCTGAGGCTAGGTGGGGCCACATCCATGTCCGAGATGCCATCTCCGTGGAGGGCTCTAGTGCGTCTCCAACTTTTGGGGCCACCTTACCTTTTTAGAGGCAACGGTGGGATCGCTTTGTTATGCCCCGTGACTCCCACAGGCACTTGGATCTGGAGGTGGCCACCGACATCCTGGTGAAGGAAGAGACAGAGGACCAAAGCTCTTTTGCTTATGCCCCTATCTCAGAAGTCTGGTGGACAGCTTGTGAGGCTATTGGTGTGCCTGTCTCTCATCATTTTGTTCTTCCACGGAGCCTAGAAGGAATGGTGTCATCAGAGATCTTTGAGTTCATCATGGCCGAAGTCAAGGCAAAGGATGCAGATGCACCAGAGGCTTCGGTGGAGGCACCGCTAGAGGAAGAGTTGGATTTGCTGGCCTTTGATGCATACCCCTTCCCGACAGAATCTTCATCCTGCCGAATCCATGGGGACTCTAGTTTTGGCTAGAGGTCATCGCACCTGGGGTACCCGTGTCGCCACATGGTGCGCCGCTACAGGAGTCGATCCTCCACATCTCGGGGGACTTCTGGGAGGCGTAACAGTCTAGCACCCTTGTCATCCCATAGTAGTCCAGGTAGGCGCGGGAGGCTAGCGCACTAGCTAGGCCTAGATTCTATGTATGGCAGCAAGCCGAGCGTAATATTTGTGTATGTCATGTATGAATGAATCTTGAATTCATACCTGTGTTAGATTTACTCTTTTTGCCTTTTTATTTTGGTCATACTGACGCTAAGTTTATCTCCCTGTTTTCGACCCCCTCGCATTTCGTGGGTGCTTAGCGACCGAACGGTGCGATTTTTGGGGAGGTTAGTTGCGTTGGCTTCGAGCAGAGATAAATGCTTTGTTGGCTATAAGATGCCAGAAGGTGCATGCCACCGTCATGGAGGCTGGCTAGGCATTCAAGATGACTGAGGATCCCATGCTGCATGCCACAGCCATCATGGAGACTATGTCTTCAAGATGACGGAGGGTCCAATGTTGCTCCAGTGCAGAGGATACACCTTCAAGCACCAGAGGGTGCATGCCATGGTCGTCATGGAGACTATGCCTTTAAGATAACGGAAGGTCCAACGTTGCATGCCACAACTGTCATGGAGGCTATGCTTTCAAGATGACAGAGGGTCCAATGCTGCTCCAGCATAGAGGCTACACCTTCAAGATGCGAAGGGTGCATGCAACAGCCATCACGGAGGCTAGCTAGGCCTTCAAGATGATGGAGGATCCAATGCTGCATGCCATAGCTATCACAAAGGCTATGCCTTCAAGATGATGGAGGCTCCATTGCTTCTCTGGTGTGGAGGCTACATCTTCAAGACGTCGGAGGGTGCATGCCACCCGTCACAGAGGCTATGCCTTCAAGATAACGGAGGGTCCAATGCTGCTCTAGTGTTGAGGCTAGGCCTTAAAGATGTTGGAGGGCCCATGTCCACGTCGGCACAAAGGCTAGCTAGTCCTTCAAGATGTTGATGGGTCCATAGCGTTCCGGCACGTATGCTAGGTCTTAAAGATGTTGGAACATTCGTACCCCTCCAGCATGTCCATACCCCTCCAGCTCGGTGCTAGAGGGTATTTTGAGGAAGAATATAACTCTATATAGGTTTGTATGTACTGTTATGAGTGACTCGCTAATTTGTGATAGAGACCCTTCCTAGCTCAGTTGGGTATCCCCAACATGCGTCCACCTAAGGCTATTTTGCAGGCCATTTAAAAGGCCAAAGGTTAACTGCCATGCTGGAACTGGATCGGAGGGGTGAATGGTATGGCGTACCTTATATGGGTAGGGTCCCTTCGGGGAGTCCTAAGCCAATAGGCCTCCGCATGCCAACTGTTGGTTTGCCAAAAAAGTTAAGGAGTACGAAGGACTCCTACACATAGTACTTGCAGAGGGTTTATGTGTTCCAACTGTGCTCTAGTTGGGTCCCTTCGGTGTCTGCCAAACGGTAGGAGCCAGGCCTGTTGGACTCGAGGACTAGGTAGGGGCCTTCCCATAGTTTTCCTAGAGCTAGGGCGCGTCGAAGCACTAGGTCTCTAGGTTTGAAGCTTCATGGTACGACCTTGGGATTGTATTAGGTCTTGGTTCTGGTGATGTAGTGGTCGAGATTTCAGATGGTGTGGAGCTGCGTGCCTTCAGGGAGGTCAAGGGAGAGCTCCCTTTCCTCGGTAGTCTATGGTAGCTCTACCCAGAGTGTGCGTCTTTCATATCAGTCGGAGTCATAGCTTCATCACCAAATAGGAGTCGAAAGGGGTGAAGCCTATGGGTCATGTGACTGTGGTTCGGATGGACCATGATTTTTAGAAGCTCCTCAACCCAGAGGCCTCTAGCCAAGCAAACGAGGTGGCAATTCAAGCCTGAGAAAATGTTGCCATTGATGCGCTCGATGGCCCCCTTGGGACTAAGGATGACGGACAGTGGAGAAGCATAGTGCGATGCTAAGCTCGGCATAGAATTCTCTAAAAGGTTCAGAGTCAAATTGCATTCCGTTGTTGACTATGAGTTGTCACAGAACGCCGAAGTGGGAGACTATGTTTTTCTAGAAGAAACTCTAGACATTCTTTGATGTGATTGCTCTAAGGGGCTCGTCCTTGACCCATTTTGAGAAGTACTCCAATGCTACTATCGTGTATCGAAGGTTGCCCTTGGCACGAGGGAACAGTTTGATGAGATCCATTCCCAGTGTTCCAGAGACCAGACAGGGATGATTAGCTGTAGGGGAGCCGAGGTCAATGTGTATGAGCTCCTCCACATCAGACATAATCATGGCCAGTAGAGCCCCTAGCGTAGTGCCTTGCCAATGCGTCCGGTTGCCTCCCGATTGGGAAACATGTTGCCAAGCTGGTATGAGGTTCGCACAGTAATGTCGTGGATGAGGAAGTAGTGCCGAAGCTTGCGTGAAGCCATTAGGAGGGCATATGACATCTTCTCAAGCTTGATGTAGTGTGTCCTGGCCCCTGCCAGGGCGTCCAATACGTAGTACACAGCTCGCTATACAAAATGACCTTTGTTGTCCTCCTCCCGTATTAGCGCAGCACGTATGGCGGAAGCGGATATATACAAAAGGAGCCCTTCACCGACAAGGGGTATAGCAAGTGTCTTGAGGTCAAAAAGGTGAGCCTTGAAGGCCTCAAAAGTGGCTTGGCACTCTGGGGTCCATCTGAAAGTCTCGAAGCCCCTCAACATTTTGAAAAATGGAAGGTTATGCTCAGCGGATTTGGTGAGGAAACAGCTAAGTGCTATGAGGCACCCGCCAGGTGCTGGACTACCTTCGTATTGGCGGGGGCTAACATTCTGTGATTGCATGGATCTTGCCAGGGTTATGTCTGATATGAAGCTCATTTCAATCTTCAACCTGACACCACCAGGGTGACAAGTTGTTCCCAAAGAATTCATCCAGAACTGAACAACGACATCACTCTGCAGCAACAAGAGGACCTTGAGAGCATGGACAATATGCTCGTGGAATTTGCTTCTAACGACTTATTTGAAGATCTCAATTGAGCTCCTAATTAATTAGATATTGTTATATCTATGTCCTACATAGTGTTGTAATAGGTTGTTGTCATCTTATACTGTATTGTATAATGTATCAGCGCATTGATACTCAATAAAGTTGTATGTATTCTATATATCTATGAAGAATTTCACATTAAATTCTCCATTTCTATATAGATATCTACGGGGGACAATCCGATGGAAGAGGAAATATGCTTAGTGGATAACTGTACCAGTAACTTTATACTTAGGGAAACTAAATATTTCCAAACTCTTAAAAAGGGTAAAGGAAATGTTTTGACAATCGCAGGATGTGATGCTATGATTGTTGGCTCTGGTCGTGCCATAATCACTCTCCCTATGGATACTCAAATTACAATCGACGATGCACTATTGTATCTCGATTCAACACATACCTTACTAAGCTATAGAGATATCCATCAAAATGGTTTTCATATCGAAACCCATGATGACAATAAAGAGGAATATCTCATCATTACCAAAATAATGGATATGCCAAAAAAATACTAGAAAAAAATTCCCTCTTTATCTTCAGGATTGTACTATACATACATCAAACCGGTACCACATGTTACGTATAAGGTAATTTTTTCAGAATGTTGACACATTCCAAATATGGCATGATCTCCTTGGTCATCCTGATGTCGGGATGATGTGAAAAATTATCAGCAATTCAATTGGTCATAGCATAAATAGTGCCAAAATCCCACAGTCTTCGAATTTTGTGTGCACTGCATGTGCTACAGGGAAAATAATTTTAAGACCCTCTTATCTTAAAATCCGAGCTGAACCACTCAAATTCCTTGAATTCATTCAAGGTGATATATATGGTCCTATCCAACCATTAACTGGACCATTCAGGTACTTTATGGTTCTCATTGACAAATCTACATGATAGTCACATGTGTGTCTATTGTCCCCACGAAACTATGTTTTTGCCAAAAGAATTGCTCAAATTATTAAATTACGAGCACATTATCCTGAACATAGGATACAATCCATTTGAATGGATAATGGAGCTGAATTCACCTCACGTGCCTTCAATGATTATTGTATGGCCCTAGGAATTCAAGTCCAGCACTCAGTACCATATGTCCATACTCAAAATAGTTTGGTTTAATCTCTCATCAAGAGAGTCAAGCTCATTGCACAGCCATTATTACATAATTGTAACTTACCAACTTAATATTGGGGTCATACAGTCTTACACGCTGCTGACATAATTCAATTATGACCAACTACATATCACACTGCTTCCCCACTGCAGTTAGTACTTGAAAATCCTCCAAGCATTTCCCATCTGTGAAAGTTCGGTTGCGCTGTATACGTGCCGATCTCACCACCGCAGCGTACATCAATAGGCCCACACAGAAAATTGGGGATCTACATGGGGTACAACTCTTAGTCGATCATAAAATACCTCGAGCCCCTCATAGGGGACCTATATACAGACAGGTATGCTGACTGTATATTTGATGAGGAGCATTTCCCGGCATTGGAGGGAGATTTCAAGTACTAGAAAGAATACCAGGAAATCAATTGGAATGCCACAGAAATATCCATGTACTCAAGAATCTGAACTCCAAGTTCAGAGAATCATAAATTTGTAAAATATTGCAAATAACTTACCAGATGCATTTACTAACAATAAAGGTGTCACTAAATCATATATTCCTACTAGGAATGTGCTGGAAAGAGTGGAGGTACCAAATAAACCACTCAACTCCCAAATCAAATTAAGAGGGGAGAAGTATAGTCACAATGGATAAAGCTTCTTGCAAGCTACAACGGATACAGAGGAATCTCTCCTCCAAAACAGTAAATGCAAATCAACGTCAAAGACACCCAAGGCCTATAGATACTATACATCCAGTGGATGTTCAACATTTACATCCCAGCTCAACTACGCACACAAATACTGATGCTGGGACATCGGAACACCCAGACTCTATCGTAATGGAAAATCACGATGAGTCAGAAAGGGTAGATGATTTCATAAATTATATTGATTCTAGAGAATCATTTGACAGAAAAGACTACAATTGTCGATACATACTTCTCCTCAAAGATTGCAAACGACCTTCTCAATGATCCAGATCCCAAAACCATGGTAGAGTGCCGCAAGCGCTCGGACTGGAAACAATGGAATGATGCAATCCAGGCAGAATGCACTCGCTCTCCAAAAGAGAGGTATTCACATAAGTAATACCTACTCCTCGTAACATTTTCCCGGTGGGATACTAATGGGTTTTCATTTGCAAACAGAATGAAAACAACGAGGTGGTGAGATATAAAGCAAGGCTTGTAGCACAAGGGTTCACACAGAGACTCGGTATTGATTTCAATGAGACTTATTCTCCAGTGATGAATGGAATCACGCTCTGATATCTAATTTCATTGGCAGTACAAAATCATCTATCTATGCAATTGATGGATGTAGTGACCGCATACCTATTCGGGTCACTTGATTCGGATATATATATATATATATATATATGGAAGTCCCAGAAGGACTAGACATTTTGAATCCAAATGCAAATCGCAACATATATTGTGTAAAGCTTAAAAAGTCACTATATGGCTTAAAGCAGTCGGGAAGAATGTGGTACAACTGACTAAAAGAGTTTCTTCTACAAAGAGGATACTCCAACAATGATGATTGCCCATGTGTCTTCATAAAGAAGTCCTCAACAGGATTTTGTATTATCTCTGTGTATGTTGATGTTCTAAATATTATCGGAAATACAGAAGATATAGATGAAGCACGCAATCATCTAAAGATGGAATTTGAAATGAAGGATTTGGGTAAAACCAAATTTTGCTTGGGAATACAACTTGAGCATCTTCCTTCAGGTATTCTACTACACCAAGCCGCATATACTCAGAAAATATTGGATAAATTCAATATAGAAAAATCATATACTTCCAAGACTCCCATGATTGTTTGTTCTCTCGATATGGAGAAAGATCCATTTAGACCATGGGAGGAAGGAGAAGCGATACTGGTACCCGAGGTTCCTTATCTTAGTGCTATTGGAGCGCTTATGTATCTTAAAAATTGCACAAGGCCTGATATCGCATTTGCAGTGAACTTATTAGGTAGGCATAGGGCTCCTCCAACTAAACGCCATTGGGCGGGAGTCAAAAATATCTTTCGATATCTCCAAGGCACCATAAATCTTGGTCCTTTCTTTCAAAGAAAACAAGATATGAATATGATTGGATACACTGATGTTGGCTACTTATCAGATCCCCATAATGCCAGATCACAGATAGGCTTCGTGCTCTGACACGATGGAACAACCATTTCTTGGAAGTCTTCAAAATAGATTCTTGTGGCTACATCCACAAATCATTCTGAAATAATTGTATTATATGAAGCATCACGTGAAAAAGTATAGCTTCGCAGAATGATCAACCACATACAACAGTCATGTGGTATTGGTTCCACTGAATCACCAACAATTATCTATGAAGATAATTCTGCATGCATTGCTCAAATGTAAACAGGTTACATAAAGAGCAATATAACCAAACACATTGCTCCTAAAATGTTCTATCCTCATGTTATGAAGAGCAATATAACCAAATAATGGGGAGATAGAAATCTTGCAAACTAAATAATGTGATAATCTCGCTAATTTATTCACTAAGTCCTTACCAACTTCTGCGTTCCAAAAATATGTTCACGGAATTGGTATGCGATAACCGCGAGATTTGCAAGGTTCAGGGGAGTTGATCCCTGAATAATAACTTGTTCATATTATATTGCACTTTTTCCTTTATGAGTTTTTCCTAAACGGTTTCTCATATAAGGTTTTTAATGAGGCCATATCTACTTTATTCCTCCTATTTTCCTAAGAGGTTTTCAGAGGTTTTAATATGATCAAAAGATCATAATTATTGCTTCTAAGCTCACCAATGAGCTTTTCCCTCTTAGGTTTCTCATATGAGCTTACAAATGAGGCAATAACTGATATATACCATATCATTTTCTCCTTATATTTTCCCATTGGGTTTTAAAGGAGTTTTAATGGCATATCAACATACACTCGCACCAATGTACGAACCCTCAACTCTTCGGAATACGCCCAACACACACTTGTATATGATCGTTGCGAGACCACGAGTGACAATCGCCAAGTCCTCAATTCCTAGCGGAACGACAACTTGACCTTGGATTGCAGAACGATAAACAATGATTGCCTAATTCTCTCTCAGCTATCCTCGCATGAACACTGGTATGAAAGAACAAGCAATAGCTATGTTTCAATCTTATGCATAAAGTGGTCTTCCCTCTATGGGTCGTGGACTCTACTATATATACTACCTAGGACTATGGAAACTGAATTGGACTCGTTACAACATAAAAAAGAAAACCTAAGCTAAGACTAACGTATTACTTTGACAACTGATACTGACTCGATACGAATTTGGCAATGGGGTAGGATCCGTTGGAAAGGTTATGAAATAAGCTTTCCAGGGGGTATTTACACAACCCAATCCGACTTCGTATGAGAGACTTATGGTACTTTTAATCGACGTCTGTTTGGCTACAAGAAACCGAGTCCGAGTTGGCTTCAATCTTTTCTATTTTGCTACTCCTTGATTGATTCCATGTAGAACTTGAAAGGAAAGTCTCCAATGCCTTTGGAAAGTTCATGTACAGCTGCATATGACCTTTAGATGCCTTGTGATAACCTTTTTCTCCCACGCATCCCTCAGTTCTTCTTTGTCTATGTGCCAACAAACAATACAGCTCTTCTTCCTCTTGTGCATTGTATTAATCCAAATACCTAAGCACAAGTAAATTACAAGATTGGTGTAGTATAAAATTCTCCTTAAAATTAATGATACGGTCATTAAGAAACAAGTTCACATGATCTTGTATTTTCTTGGCACGTGCTGTTGTAATTGGTCCAGTTGGCAACTCAATTCGTATATCTTGTTCCTTAGGTGGTGGTGAAAAATGTGTCATAAGGTTGTCTTCATCATTCCTTGAGCTTGGGTCAAGCAAACAATGATCGAATGTGATGATATGTGGCATGAAATCTAGAGTGGCCACCAATCCCACTGTTGTGTAAAACCTAAAGTATATGTTGTTGAGGCAATTGATTATTGCCAACCCACGCGCACCCTTTGAAGATGATGCCATCTTATAAAGAAAATCCTTTATCATTGAGACTAACAATACCGAGTTCAGTGAGCAACTATTGACTTTGAGGATCATCGATATAGCCCGATGCCAATCATTCCATCCAGGAAGAAACAATTGTAGAGATAGGACAGACACTATCATGGCTCGGACGTCTAGATAAGGCGTCAGGAGTGGTGTTGGTAATGCCTTTCTTGTACTTAATCCGAAATTTGAGATCCATTAGCTTCAGGACTGCTTTCTGCTAGAGCTTGGTAGTAGCATGTTGCTCAATTAGAAATACGAAACTATGGTGATTCGTCTTGCTAATGAACTCCTTATTGTGTAAATATGGGCGCCATTTTTTCATGGCCATCAAAACTATCATACACTCCTTCTCGTAAGTGGATTGGGTCCGGTTCTTCTCACATAGGGATTGACTCAAAAGGAATGGAGTGACCGCCCAGCATGAGAACAACACCAATGCTAATATCACTCGCATGCATCTCTACCACAAATGCTTTGTTGAAATCCGGAATAGCTAGGACAGGAGCATGAGTCAAAGAATGTTTGAGGAGCTGAAATGCTTCTTCAGTGGTTGGTGTCCACTGGAAGGGAACCCCTTTTTCAGCAAATTGGCCAGAGGCCAACTAATCATCCCATAATGCTTAATAAAGTGATAGTAGTACCCCGTGAGGCCAAAAAAACTATGTAATTGCTTAACGGAGGACGGAGATGAACAAGCCACCACGGTCGCAATCTTTGAGGAATCAGTAGCCACAACTTGTGCCGAAATGCAATGTCCCAGATACTCTATCGACGACTGAGCAAATGCACACTTAGAAGGTTTAATGCTGAACTAGTGATGGTGCAGAATCTCGAATACCTGACAAAGGTGAAGCAGATGATCAGGCTTGGTGTTACTGTAAATGAGGATATTGTCCATAAACACCAATACACAGTTCCTAGACAGATCAATAAAAACATGATTCATCATTCTTTGAAAAGTGGCCGGAACATTTGTTAATCCGATCGGCATAACAAGGAATTCAAACAATCCATTGTGAGTGCAAAATGTCGTTTTAAACTCATTGCCAGCAGCTATCCGTATTTGATGGAAACTAGCACTGAAATCTAATGTTGTGAATAGGGTAGCTCTAGTGAGTTCATCAAGAAGCTCATCCACAACTCGTAAGGGATGCTTGTCCTTCATAGTAATGGCATTAAGATGCTGGTAATCAACACAAAAGCGCCAAGACTGGTCCTTTTTCTTGACCAAAACCATGGAAGACATGAAATGACTGGAACTAGGCCGTATCAATCCTTGCTGCATCATATTTGTCAATTGCTTTTCTATCTCAGATTGTTTATGAGGAGCATAACGATAAGGCTGCATGTTGACTAGTTGAGCCCCAGGGATAAGGAAGATTCGATGGTCGAATTGCCGGGACAATGGAAGAGTTGCTAGAGGTTTAAATAGTTCAGTGAACTCATGGAGCAGACTTTGAATTTCATCCGACAACAACGGTTCAACAAACTACGATACTGATGAAACTGTTGCCGCTGATAGGACTTTGAGAATATGAGATAAAGCTCCCCTTCTGATAAGTTCGTCTAAGTTTTAGTGCTGATTTCGAAGTATTGTGGTGCTATTTCACGAATGCCTTGCAACTGAATGCGGTGACCCTTGGTATTGAAGTGCATACATTTAAGCTTCCATTGCACCCACATCGAACTATGATCTACGATTCAATCCACGCCCAAAATGAGGTCATAATAGCGGAGAGGCAGAACCTTCACATCATGGGAGAAAGTATGCCCCTGAACAAACTGATGAGGACATCACTCTTTCGGATACACACACACCGAGTATTCCTCCAACAATAGGTCCATTGACACGAGCTCGTGCACGTCAACTAAATCATGAGGTGAGCTCGTTCCTTAGTGTTCCTTTATATTTTGATGAGGATGGGATGGTACTGAATAATTGTGATGTATTGTTACTTAGGAACATGGGAGAAGAACAGTAAGGGCGCCCAAGCCAAGGTGGAGGTCCAATCAAGTTCGAGTCCGTTTCGGAGTCCAGGACCAGCCTGCACTAAAATCGTCGCCCAGGACGCATACGGACTCCGTTTTTGACGTTCTACACATGGTTGGAAAGCTAAGGAGATAAGCTTTCCAACGGGACTAGTCCCATGTCCAAATTTTTTCTGAGTCAACAGAAATCATCGAAACAAGTGGACGTCCAGAATCTATCAGGGTGCTGCGGCACCATCTTTTGGGCCGTTGGGCCGTGTATCGTGTTGGAGTCCATTAGGGACACGTTCAGGGGTCCTTGGCCGACCCTAGTCTTTTATATACAGTAGCCACTACCCTAATTAGGGTTGGGTTTTGCTTAGATATTGATCTACACACAGTTGTGAGATTTTCGCTCTTGTTCCGGACCGACTAGGCCGCCGCAAGTGTTTGTGGAACCCCGACTTCAAGTGCTTGAATTCAATTTGCAATATTTCAAATTGCATCTTCTATGTTCTTGCTTGTGTTCTCGGTACGCTTGCAGGGATTGAGCCTTCTTGGCGAGGTCAACCGTGCGACACGGTTGATAACCATCGGAGCTGTGGTGTAGTGATTGCAAGGGAGACGATCTGTTCGGGTCGAAGCCTTTGGATCATCAACGTCGAGTTCTCCACCCACCGACTTATCGCTACCTATCGGAAGATCAGGCCAACATTACTCATCAACTGGTATCAGATTTTCAGGTTGCCCGTTAGGTAATTTCGTTCTCCCCTTTAGATTAGTCTGTTTTTCATTTCCTAGAGTCCAGAAAAAGCCAAAAAATTCCGTCAATTTCGGCTGCCCTAGAACCCTTTGTGCCTTTGCAATTTTTGTTTTCAGTTGCGCGTTGTTGAGTTTGTGTCCGTGGTCAAGTCTTGTTGCTGGTTTTAGAGTCGTGTTCTTGGTTTTTAGTCAACGCTCCATGCTGTTTTGATCACGCCGCTATCCCATCACCACCATCCCCACCAACAAGTCGAGCCACCACATTACTCGATTTGCCACCGCGAGCCGCCTTGTGTTACTTTCCGCCACGCCAACCCTAGATAGGTCGCAAGTCGCCTTGTATCAATTGCCCTGCCACCGCTGCCATCCTTGTTCATCTTGCGATCCTATTGCTTGCAATACCTTAAAGAGGTCAATTTCTGCAAGAGTTGCTTGAAAAAAAACCCTAACTCGACAGGGGTTCAGTAAAACAGCCATAACTTTCTCATACGGACTCGGAATCAGGCAAAATTTTTTTCACGGACATCTATAGAAAAAGTTACATCCGTTGCTCCCCGCTTTGTCAAGTTCTGCTGAATTTTTTTTCCCAAATTCGGCTCGGAAGATTGAGTATTCGAGCCGCGAAGTTTCCGCACGCTTTTCAGAGAACGTGCTTGATTTTCTATAGGCCACATCTTGCATCCGTTTGAGCTGAAAATTTCTGTGGTTGTTGCTTGTGTGCTCCTAGTTCAGAAAAAAAAATCAAAAAAATACAAAAAAAAAACAAATTTCGTGATTCCTACTAGTGCTAAAAGACAAAAAAGAGGAGCACATAGAGAACACCCAGATTATTGTGCTATTTGCTGTGTCTTTCTCTGATCATCCTTTTTTAGCTTTGTTTTAGCTGTTGTGCTAGGACTAGGGACACGAGATAGACCAGCAACTGTGATTCATACTTTGGACACTTATTTAGCTTTGCTCTTCTGATTAGAGTTATTGCTAATCCTTGCTACCATATTGTGCCTTCCAAGCTCCACCTCCTTTGATCCGAACAGGTTCACTCTTGCAATCATCCCACGCTTCCAGACTCGTCACTGGTTATTCCTCCTTGCTGCGTTGGTAAGAACATTTGTAAGAGCGTGGTAAGACGCTTGAGTGTGTGTGATTCCACCTTCCACAACCTAGTAGTTGACAGGGATAATATTTGTTGTCCTTTGTTTTCTACTAACCATGTCAGGTGATGGCTCTCCGTCGGATTTTAAGGATTGTGTGTCCAAGGAAGAACTCAACAAAGCCTTGCAGGATCATACTAGGCTATTGACAGACATTAGAACAAGCATTGCTAACCTCGTCACGCGAGTCAACGACCTTGAGTTGCGGCAGCCACCACAGGATGATGACCATTCACATGATGATGATGATGATGATACTAATGATGGTGACCAAGAAGATGGTGAGGTTTTTGTTGGGTAAGATGCGTGTGCTGAGCAACGTCCTCATGCTGAACAATTACGTCGTGGCCAACAACAACGTCGTCAAGGTAATGGAGGTAATAATGTTAATCGTAACGGTCGCGATGATCCTTATTCAAAGATTAAGTTTTCAATGCCTTCTTTTGATGGTGCATATGATGCTGATGTTTATTTGAATTGGGAAATGACGGTTGATCAAAAGTATAGTTCTCATATGGTTCCTGAAATGCATAGAGTTAGACTAGCCACTTGTGAGTTCACGAATTATGCTATTATTTGGTGGAATGGTCTAGTTTCTAGTGGCTTAGAACTTGAATCATGGCCTAGACTAAAGCGTGCCATGCGCAATAGATTTATTCCTCCTGATTATACACGTGAATTGAAAAAGAAATTGCAGCGCTTAAATCAAGGTTCTAAATCTGTGCATGATTACTATCAAGAGCTTCAAATTGCTATGCTTCGTTGTAGTATACAAGAGGATGATGAGGATACCATGATTCGTTTTTACTCCGGGTTGAGACGTGAAATTCAGGACCTTGTTGATTATAAAGATTATAATACTACCAATAGGTTGTTCCATTTTGCTATCTTGGCAGAAAAAGAACTGCAGGGTCAACAACAGGTGCAGAAATTACGGAACAATTTTGGGAGTACATCTACTTCACGAGTACCACTGGGACAAGCAACAACATTCCCTTCTACATCTACACGATCTGCTGCCCCCTCCTCCAACACTCGGGCTCGTTCAGCAGGAGCACCACAACCATCACGTGAGGTGAGTAAATCTACTGTTTTGCAGGATCCAATGCCACGCTCTTCTTTAGGTGCAGCTACCACGGGTCGTACAACGGGCATTGTGTGCCGTCACTGCCAAGGTATTGCCCACATCATGAAGGATTGCCCAAGCCAGCGAGCATACTCCGCAACAGCAGATGGTGGATATGTTAGTCATAGTGATGTTGAGGAAGAATATGCATTTGAAGCTAATCTTGCAGCTGATCATGACATGGATAGTGAGGGGGAGGAGATTAGTGGAACCGCTGCCACAGAGAGTTATGCAGCACGCACCTTCATTGTGAAGCGAGTTTTGAGTTCTCAAATGGGGCAAGCCGAGCAACTACAACGCCATAATCTATTCCAGACATTCCGCATTGTCAAAGATGCACGTGTTCGTACCATAATTGATGGCGGGAGTTGCAACAACCTCTTGAGCTCCGATCTTATGAAGAATCTTTCCTTGCCAACACGTGCACATCCTCATCCATACTACATTCAGTGGTTCAATAACAACGGTAAGGTTAAGGTAACACAATCTGCGAGAGTACATTTTTCTATTGGTTCCTACCATGATTATGCTGATTTTGATGTAGTGCCTATGCAAGCATGTTCACTTTTGTTAGGCCGTCCTTGGGAATTTGATACCGATGCTACACACCATGGTAGAAGTAATAAATACTCTCTCATGCACAAGGGAAAGAAAATCTATTTGCTTCCTTTGACACCTGCTGAAATTGTGCAATGTGATAAAGCTTTAGCTGAAAAAGTGAAAAAGAAAAGAAAGATCATGTTTTGGAATCTGAAAATCAGCAAGTAGCTCAATCTGTTTTTCCACCTAAGAAAGAGAAGAACACAACTAGGTCCGAAGGCATTAAGTTAAAGGGTGGTGTTATGCTTGCTACTAAATCTGACCCTGCTGAAATTCAAGATAATGATACTTTGTGCTATGCTTTCGTATGCAAAGAGGTTTTATTTTCAATTGATGATATACCTAGCTCTTTGCCTGCTGCTGTCACTAACCTTTTGCAGGAGTATAAGGATGTCTTTCCAGCTGAGATACCCCCGGGGCTGCCACCATTGAGAGGGATAGAGCACCAAATAGATTTGATCCCGGGAGCAACTTTGCCAAACCGCGCTGCATATAGGACCAATCCGGAGGAGACTAAGGAAATTCAGTGACAAGTCCAAGACCTTTTGGACCGTGGGTACGTACGAGAGAGCCTTAGTCCTTGTGCTGTTCCTGTTCTTTTGGTTCCTAAGAAAGATGGTACATGGCGCATGTGTGTTGATTGTAGAGCCATTAATAATATCACAATAAGGTATCGTCACCCTATTCCTAGTCTAGATGACATGCTTGATGAGTTGAGTGGTTCTATTATTTTCACGAAGATTAACTTGCGTAGTGGTTACCACCAAATAAGAATGAAATTGGGAGATGAATGGAAAACTGCTTTCAAAACTAAGTTCGGTCTATATGAGTGGTTAGTGATGCCTTTTGGTTTAACTAATGCACCTAGCACTTTCATGAGATTGATGAATGAGGTTTTACGTGCTTTCATAGGAAGATTTGTGGTGGTGTACTTTGATGATATTTTGATCTATAGCAAGTCATATGAAGAACACATTGATCATCTACGTGCTGTTTTTACTGCTTTGAGAGAGGCACGTTTGTTTGCTAACCTTGACAAGTGCACCTTTTGCACGAATATAGTTGCTTTTCTTGGCTATGTTGTTACTCCACAGGGAATTGAAGTGGATGAAGCTAAAATTGAAGCCATCAAGAGCTGGCCAACCCCTGGGACTATCACACAGGTGAGAAGCTTTCATGGCCTTGCAAGGTTCTATCGGCGTTTTGTGAGAGATTTCAGCACCATTGCTGCCCCACTCAATGAGTTGACAAAGAAGGGCGTTCCGTTCCAATGGGGGCCAGCACAAGAACAAGCTTTTAATACGCTGAAAGATAAGCTTACGCATGCACCTCTACTCCAACTTCTGGACTTTGGTAAGACTTTTGAGTTAGAATGTGATGCTAGCGGCATTGGAGTTGGAGGAGTGCTACTACAAGGAGGTAAACCCGTTGCTTATTTTAGTGAGAAATTGAATTGGCCATCTCTTAATTATTCGACTTATGATGAGGAGTTGTATGCTTTAGTGCGAGTTTTAGAAACATGGCAACATTATCTTTGGCCTAAGGAGTTTATTATTCATTTTGATCATGAAGCTTTGAAACATATTAGAAGCCAAGCCAAACTGAAGAAATGTCATGCTAAATGGGTTGAATTTATAGAGTCTTTTCCTTATATCATTAAACACAAGAAAGGTAAAGACAATGTCATTGCAGATGCGTTATCTAGACGTTATACCATGTTGTCCCAACTCGATCATAAGATTTTTGGTTTAGAAACAATTAAAGGATTATATGCTACTGATTTGGACTTTAAAGATGCTTTTGAACATTATAACGAAGGAAGAACTTGGAATAAATATGTGCTGAATGATGGATTACTGTACCGTGCTAACAGGCTATGCATCCCAGCTAGCTCTATTCGCCTATTGTTCTTGCAGGAAGCGCATGGAGGTGGTTTGATGGGACATTTTAGAGTGAAGAAGACCGAGGATGTATTGGCTGCTCACTTCTTTTGGCCTAAGATGAGGCGCGACGTCGAGCGCTACGTGGCACGCTGCACTACTTGCAATAAAGCTAAGTCTCGCTTGAACCCACATGGACTTTATATGCCTCTTCCTGTTCCTAGTGTGCCTTGGGAGGATATTTCTATGGATTTTGTTTTAGGATTGCCTAGGACCAAGAGGGGGAGGGATAGTATATTTGTCGTTGTGGATCGTTTTTCAAAAATAGTACATTTTATACCTTGTCACAAGAGCGATGATGCTACAAACATAGCTGATTTGTTTTTCAGGGAAATCATTCGCTTGCATGGAGTGCCTAACACCATTGTTTCGGATTGTGATGCAAAATTTTTGAGCCACTTTTGGAGGACACTTTGGAATAAACTTGGGACAAAGCTACTGTTTTCGACGACATGTCACCCTCAAACCGACGGACAAACGGAGGTTGTGAACCGCACATTATCCATCATGTTGCAGGCTGTTTTGAAGACAAATTTGAGGATGTGGGAAGAGTGTCTACCCCATATTGAGTTCGCTTACAACAGATCAGTTCACTCCACCACCAAGGTAAGTCCGTTTCAGGTAGTGTATGGCTTTAACCCCCGTGCCCCTATTGATTTACTTCCTTTACCAACATCCGAGAAATTGAATTTTGATGCTAAGACACGTGTTGATTTGATTCTGAAAATGCATGAGTTGACTAAGCAAAATATTGAAAAGATGAATGAGAAGTATAGAACTTATGGTAGCCAAGGTCGGAAACATATTACTTTTGAAATTGGTGATCTTGTGTGGTTACATTTGCGCAAAGATAGGTTTCCTGATTTGAGAAAGTCTAAATTGCTGCCTCGAGCTGATGGTCCTTTTAAAATTGTGGAAAAGATCAATGATAATGCATATAAGCTTGATTTGCCTGCAGATTATGGGGTTAGTCCCACATTTAACATTTCAGATTTAAAGCCTTACTTGGGAGAAGATTATATTGCGTCGAGGATGACTCCAATTCAAGAGGGGGAGGATGATGAGGACATCACTCTTTCGGATACACACACACCGAATATTCCTCCAACAATAGGTCCATTGACACGAACTCGTGCACGTCAACTAAATCATGAGGTGAGCTCGTTCCTTAGTGTTCCTTTATATTTTGATGAGGATGGGATGCTACTGAATAATTGTGATGTATTGTTACTTAGGAACATGGGAGAAGAACAGCAAGGGCGCCCAAGCCAAGGTGGAGGTCCAATCAAGTTCGAGTCCGTTTTGAAGTCCAGGACCAGCCTGCACTAAAATCGTCGCCCAGGACGCATACGGACTCCGTTTTCGATGTTCTACACATGGTTGGAAAGCTAAGGAGATAAGCTTTCCAACGGGACTGGTCCCATATCCATATTCTTTTTGAGTCAATAGGAATTGTTGAAAAAAGTGGATGTCCAGAATCTGTCAGGGTGCTGCGCCACCATCTTTTGGGTCGTTGGGCCGTGTATTGTGTTGGAGTCCATTAGGGACACGTCCAGGGGTCCTTGGCCGACCCTAGTCTTTTATATACAGTAGCCGCTGCCCTAATTAGGGTTGAGTTTTGCTTAGATATTAATTTACACACAATTGTGAGATTTTGGCTCTTGTTCCGGACCGACTAGGCCGCCGCAAGTGTTTGTGGAACCCCGACTTCAAGTGCTTGAATTCAATTTGTAATATTTTAGATTGCATCTTCTACGTTCTTGCTTGTGTTCTCGGTACGCTTGCAGGGATTGAGCCTTCTTGGCGAGGTCAACCGCACGACACGGTTGATAACCATCGGAGCTGTGGTGTAGTGATTGCAAGGGAGACGATCTGTTCGGGTCGAAGCCTTTGGATCATCAATGTCAAGTTCTCCACCCACCGACTTATCGCTACCTATCGGAAGATCAGGCCAACATTACTCATCACAAACCATTGCAACTAATAAAATTATCTTGGAACAAATCATAATACCTCCATCGATGGTAGTAAACTTTTTGGCTGACACTTCCACAATTGGCATATTAAGTTGGCTAGCCAAACTATCTACCACAACCCACACTGCTTGAATCAACCAGAAAGTATGCCCCTAAACAAACCATTGCAAGTAAGGAATTAGCTTGGTACAATCCATAATACCTCCATCGATGGCAGTAAACTTTTTGGCTGACTCTTCCATAGTTGGCAGATTAATATGGCTAGCAAAACTCTGCCACAAATGTACCTGTCACACCCGATTTTAAGACCAAAACTAGATGTAAACTATATGTATGCCAGGATCAGTTATTCATACATATAGCGACTTCATTAGTGTAACAGACACAGTGCTTCTTATTACAACGCTAAATTATTACAAAATGACCACACACGGGTCTAAAGAAAAGAACATCACAGCGGAAAAAGGAACGGCGCAGCTCCAAGCCAACAGGCAGCCGACCGAGAGTTCCACAAGCCTAGAACTCGGCATCATCCTCGGGGAAGTCGTCCTCAGGAAATTCTTCAGAGGTTTCACCTTCTGAAACAGCAAGCGTGAGTATTTCCAATACTCAACAAGTGGGGAAAAAAATGAATTTGATATGTTGGCTTGAAACAAGGTTTCCTATTCTAGGGTTTCATTTGCATAAAAGCCGATTTTTAGCCCTGAACTATGGAAAACAAATTTTTATTTTAACCAGGAAAAGATGTACCAAAGATTTTCTTTAACCTCCGGGAATTCAACCCAATTCCCAAACCGAGAAAAATAACCACCCGACTAATCATGTGAGGGTCCATGCTGCTCATAACCGTGAGCACGGCTGAATATTTAGTTTGACACTCTGCAGAGTTTGCACACTTTACCTACGAGTCGTGATCTTCTCTGTTGCCGGCACCTGATGGTACCTTACACACTTCCGGGGTGTGCGCCAAGAGATCACTACGAGGCTTTTCCAAAGAGCCTCTCAGTATGCACTTTGCCCACTAAGGTTTCACCTCCGTACATAAGTGGAGTAACCCTCCACCCCAGAAGCCCCCTCTTGTGTCGGGTAGGATCGGAAAGTAACCCTTCCTTTTCTACACATCCGATTGGCTCATGCAACACTGGGAGAACATCTAGTTACTAGGCCAAGCCGTACCATATTGGTCTCGTGGTTGCTCTGTTTGCCATGGATGTTCGCTCCACGAACCGGTCCTTAAAATTGTCTGGGCAAGACCTCCAATAACCCCATAAGGGTATACTACCAAACAACCAACCATGCTGGGAAAAGTAGCCCTTTCTTGCCCAAAACCCCAATTATCTTTGTTGTTAACTCCCTTAACAACATTAGTTTCCATGATATTCTTCCTATATCAATTTTTAGTTCATAACTCAAGATTCATCACCTACACGCTACATGTTCATCTAAAGCATGGCTAAGCATAAACATGATGATCTTGTATGGATAAATATCTATATCTAACACTAGTATTTGCTATACTACCCATTTTTGTAAAACAGCATGCATATTTGACAAAGAATAGCTTTATGTAAAAACTGGGTTTGCAACATGGTCAAGACACTTGCCTTCATCGAAGTGTTGCACAGGTCCTTCAAAATCTTCCTCTTGAAAGTTGCCGAACTCCTGGACTGAATCATCTACACGAGCACACAATCTAACATAAGAACAGTACACCAAACATTCCTAAAACTAGATGAAAACCCTATACACAGATTCTACATGACGCTACGATCGTTTGAGCGCAAAAATCGCCTAAATCGGAGCTACGAACAAAAATTTATGATTATTTGAAGTTCCAGGGGTGTTTCTGCAAAATTTCCTTATCAGAGAAAATCCGAATTGTTTTTATATTGGAAATTGGATTTATGACGTCATAAACAATATTGGTTTATTCTTCTATTAGAAAGGAAATGGAATAGGTTCATGAGCCCATGGACCAGGGCCGGTTGGCCAATCCATGAGTCCACGGTGGACCGAAGTTCAAATAATGAAGAGGTTTTAATCCTGGCCGTAGAAGGGAGATCGACGGTCGAGGTTATTCTGGGTTCGGTACAGTGGCGCGAACGGCGGCGGGGTAGCCGGCGGGTGGCCGGAGTTGGCCGGATCGGGGTTCCGGCGGCCGGGCTGCTCCGACGAGCGGCAGAAGGGAGAGAGGGGAGCCCGACAAACTCACCTCGAGCTAAAGGGTGGCTGGAGGGGCGTCGGGGTGACCGAGCAACAACGAGGGCAGCGGCGGCGGTCGGTGCGGCGGCGGGGATGGCTCTCTGGCGGCTAAACGGCGATGACGACCCACGGGATCGGCTCTGGAGGCACCTGCGGGTCCAAAGGAGCGGTTAGCTCGGCTGGAGATAGTGCGCACGCGAAGAACGACGGCGGCGGCGCATCTCACCGGAGCCGAAGAAGAAAAGGGTGGTGACGGCGTTCCGAGCGGAAAAACGAGGCGTGAGCGAGCGTGTGGTGTGCGGACTCTTGCCGGGAAGGTAGAGAGTGGCTTAAATAGGGGAGATGGTGGCCGGAGTGGCCAGAATTTGAAGGGGAAAGGAGCGGCGGTTATGGCCTTGATGGCCGGCGGTTTCTACTCTGAGTTGAGCACTAAAACAGCTTTATATGGAGGGGAAAGGAAGGGGGAGGGGCACGTGCACGCGGCGGAGGTGATTTGGGGCGGGGAGATGAACGGGGAGGACGTAAATGAAATCGGTGGCGGCGGCGTTTAAGCAGGGAGGCGGGAGGACAGAGGAAGAAGAAGGAGAGCCGTTGGCTACAAGGCTCGGCGCGGGGCTTCGGCTCGGGGCTCAGTGGGTCCACACGGCAGCGAGAGCGGGGCGCCAGCTCAGAACTCCAGCAGGCCGGCTCGACCTGTGGGCCGGCACGGGGAAAGGGAGGTCAGCGGCCCACGCGGGAGGGAAGGAAAAAAGGGGGTTTGGGCCGAGGGAGAAGGAGGATTTCGGCACGATTGTATTTTCATAATTTCCAAAACTTTTTCCATTAGAATTTCCATCAAATTTCAAAAGAGGTTTTAAAGCGACGAATTCTAACGAAATTTTGCAAACTTTTTCCACCCAATAAAACCTTATTGCATCTACAATGGCATGAATGCAACACCTGAGTTAATTCTATTGAGCTAAGTTGCAACACCTGAGTTAATTCTAGGAAAATTTTAAATTATTGCAAATATTGAAATTTGGGTGTTACAGTACCCACACTGCCTGAATCCACCAGAATAAGGATTTCTCGCTTGCAATGAATCCCTAAAAATGCATAGTATTCCTTGGGTGTCGAACCACTTCTTCTTGTTCCTTGACCACAAGCATGGTTCCCTCAAGTTCAGTTTCATCAGAGCAGTCTATATCATCATTGTCAGAATTTAGCTGAAAAATGTCCAATACTTCCTCAATGATGTGTAGGGGAACCTAATCGGGACATTTATGAGTCTTCCTCCATTTCTCGCCACAAGTAAAGCACAGCCCCTTAGTTCGACAAAAAGCTTTCAGAGAGGGAAGAGGGAAGCTATTGTCAACAGTAGTCCACATGAACATCCTAGCCTTGCTCCCTACATCCTTAATCAGGTGTGTCATGATGAGGGCCCAAATGTGCATGCTTTCCCTACAAATCGCTTCTGTTGGGTTATGCATACCCACTTTCCATTCGATTGCTACAACATCCCTGCCATATCCAAAGTGATAGCTTGTTTTGGAACTCTGCTCCAATGGCATGTGTCCACAAAAGTGTGCATTGTTATCAAAGTGCTCCTCTTTGACTCCGACAACATCACACATAGCCTTGTTGTTGTTATTGGTCAAGATGCCGACGCCACTCATGTCTCTATCCCAGTTACTTACCTGCATGAGGAGGGGATGTTTCAGCCACCTGATGAGGATCCTTTGCCTCCTAATGGTGCGACTCCACACCCTATGCCTCCCCCTCCTCCTCGCTGGCTTGGCTTTGGTTTTGCTCCTGATTACCCCGTAGCAAATGAAGAATTGAACAATGCTCCACACACTCCTAATACTGGGTCAGTCCAAGATATGCTGGCTAGTCCCCCCTCTCCCCAGGTTGCCGCTCAGTCTAGCTGTTAGCAAACAACCAGTCGATCTCTAAACAAGTTATCCAAACAAGCACAGATCCGATTGCACAAGAGAAGGAGCTTCCCCTGTGTATCTCTGATATGGCTAAGTTTACATGGGCCTAAGCAACATTGAGCCAAGTGTGGACATTGTGGATATCTATTTTGATGTAGTGGACACTGATCCATTCCTCAAGCGCAAGTACCGAGTGAAAGTTACAATAGCACCGCGGGTCCAAAATCCTTGTTATTCGCTACGTGATATTTGCCTTGCAAGTGAGACAAGAAGACACCAATTGACACCAGCACCCTAAGGTGCAGTCCGCATTTTGCTTCTACAACACAAGGGTTCAAAGATGAAGTTAGTGCAGAACTGCTGGCCTCGACACCAACTTATCAGGGCATGTTTGATCTTTCTGCTTCAGGCTCAACTCTAGCACCGCACCTGTCAATGGAACTTGTGCAAGGCATAGGTGGAGAATATTTCAAGATGGATCCTGGAGATGTATTTGAAGAAGTGCTCTTGGCAAGTGAAGTTTATAGTGATGAATAAACTTGGGTGGAGTCTAGTAGCGGTTCTTTTAATTTTTGTCATGGAGTCTTTTTGTTTTAGTTCAAAGTGTGTTTCAAGTGTCAGTCTCTCTATGTGGTATGGTTGTCATACTAGCAGGGGAAGTTATGGGTCTGATTTTGAGTCACTTTGGTTATGAAACTTTAATGTTTAGGGTCAGTTGCTGTGAAATATTATATTGGGTTGAGCTCATTTCTTCTCTGCTATCAGTGTCTATCAGTTTCAATCTGGTAGTGTTCTATTCTATGATTTGGTATAGCTCTTTATCACATATTGCTATGTTAATAGGGTGCACTAGTTGCAGCAGATCCTAAGCGTAGTCTTCATTTCACTATTAACTCCACAGGTAGCCGAAGGGTGAAAGGATTGATGACATCCTGAGAGGGGGGTGAATTACGACAACTTAAAATTAATCAGCTCCAAAAACTTCACAAGATAAACCTATATCAGTTTCTATATAAATGTGCTCTAGGTTCATTTAGTGTGTCTATTCTATCGTTCAAAAGGTATGCAACCTATAGCCAATCCTAGAATTCTACTCTATGAATGTAAATATGAAAGGATAAATTGCAAGAAGTAAAAGCGGAAACATAAAAATGGTAGAGAGAGCAAATTGGAAACAAGGGATTTTTATCATGTGGTATCAATGGCATAAACGCCACCCCTAGTTCACGTTGGAGCAGCCACCTAAGCTATAACTCTCAGACGGCCTCAAGTAGGTTGAGCCACCAAATCACTAAGGCAAGGCCTCATCACAAGCCTCTCTCCTAATTACTTGCCACCGTCGTCACTTTGGAGCTTAAGCCGCCAAGGCAAGGATCTCCACATCCCCGTATAAGAGTCCCACCACCGCTCCACACCAAGTCGGAGGGTCAAGAAGTATGAGCCACCATGGATCATGGTGCCAGCAAATCACCAAGACTCCAAGGTGTCGGTGTACCACTTGGTACAATGTAGGATCACTCCTTATCCCCTCTCTAGGTAGCAACATCTAGCAACAACTCTCTCTATGCCTAATTAGAAATAATCACTCCCTAATCATGTGCTTAATTGCCTTGGATGATCACTTTAAGAACTTTGGTAGCTTGGATATCTTCTCAAATGTCTATGAGCTTCCCTGGACTCCAGCATACTCAAATGTCCGAATTGGGGGATATTTATAGCCTCAAACTCACACATTAAACGTTGCTCCAACAGTCACAAAAGACAGTGAACACCAGATGATCTGGTGTTAATACCAGTACAAACACTAGACCATCCAATGTGTACAGCAATATAAAACTAGCCATTGGAACCCTACTCGAAACCATTGTGAACATCAAATATTCTTGTGTAAAATTGAACTCCATCACCAGACCATCCAATGTATATACCTGAGCCTGACTGAGCCACTTCTCACTGTTCAAATATCCAGTGTGATCACTGGACCATCCGGTGCATACAACTTCTCACATGTTTGAAAACTTCCTGGAAAATCCTCCGGTGAAGCCTCTGGTGTATTCTTCTCTTCATCTCCGGACCATCCGATGAGTTCAAAGCTCTTCTGCACTAAAAACTTTCTCCTGGAAAATTCTCCGGTATGCACTTCTCCTTTACACCAGACCATTACATGTGTTCAACTGCAGAACCTCTTTTGAGATGAAATGCTCTGGTGTGTATAACCTTTAGAGCACCGAATCATTCAGTGTCTGCATTTTTTTGTACTATTTCAATTGAATCAATCTTGAGTTCGGCTTTGGTGGCTTCTTCATGTATTGCATCTATGAGACCTACTAAAGCATATACTTGAAAATTGGTTAGTCCTGACTATGTTATCATTAATCACCAAAATTACATACATGCCCTAAAAAGGCCATGTTCGCTACAATCTCTTCCTTTTTGGTGATTGATGACAACATGACCAAAGTAAGAGGCAAATACTAAAATATACCAATTGAAAGCCAAATGTAAATGGCATAAGGCCTTACTTAATTCGATGCATGATAAGAACAACAAATGATACCAATTATAAGGGAAAGATCCTATCTTTGTCATACCTTGTTCTTACCTTTACTTTGTCCCCCTTTTGTTGTGACTGCCATGGAGACAATTCTAACCCTTTCTTTATCGCCACTATCTCCCTTGATCGACCCATGCAAGAGCTCATTGCTTTGCGGACTCTTGATAGCCTTGTTACCACTTGTGGGTGTCTTGAAATCCTTGCACACTTCTTGCAATTTATTCTCTCCTTTTGTTAACATTGGCACCCCTAGGCATCTTACTTTCTTGCTTGTTCTTCCCTAGGCATGCCATCTTGCTTTGGTCACCAAAATTTTCCCCCTTTGTCAACAATTTTAAAAAGGCTAAAAACACAAATTGAACTCAAGGGGAAAATATTAGAGTACTTGGGAGAGATCTTCATGAATCATGATCCAATAAAATGATACCACTAGTAGAAATTCAATTGAAAGGTATGATACCAACTATAGAGATGCAATTAAAATGAGCTATGTGGATACCATTTAAAATGAGAACACACGGATTATATTTCATGAAAATCACATAATATAGTATAAACTTCTCCTATATGTGTGCACACATATGATGAGAGTGAAACATTATATGCACAACTAGACAATTGTGGAGATAGAAAGTTTTAAGCCATATTATGCATGAATGTAGCTTAAATCTACAAATGATTTGACAATGATACCAATTGAAGCCTTTAAGCATTACATACCTCTGGAGACTTCTAGATTAGTCTATGAGACAAAAGATATGACTTGCAACATGTGTGAGAGATATGCACTTGTCATTGATAACAATAGGGAATTTATCCTATAGATTGGACTTATGGTACATAAATAAAAGATTTAAAAATAAGTACCATGAAAAGAAACTACAACTAATAAAACATATAGGTTGCTCATGGGTTAGAGAGAAACACAAGCAACCTACTATATGAAAAACTTATATGAATAAATAAAATATGCACATGCAATCTTAGACAAGGCAAAGGTACTAGATGCAAAACAAAATGCATGAACAAAAATCTATCTACCATTACCTCTTAACCTTTGGATGGGAGATTTGGATATATGATGATCAAGGACTTCATCAGTGCAGTTAATCTTGTATACATGACTTCTTTGCTTGAACCTTCACTTCAGCTTGTGAGTCCAGTCACCAAATCCCCTGAGCCGACCTGTGGACTTCAAGTCTTCTTTGAAACTCAAACCGATTGGGGTCCCTTCATGCTGGTGGTGACTTTCTTGAGCAACCAAATGGGTTGGTTACACCTCCAATCCTTTCTCCTAACCATGAGTGCAACCACTTTGCCATTATCATTCTTCTTAAGCTTGTAGTGGTTTCTCTATGTCTTAATCTTGTAGTTGGGCTCGATGTAGATGTTGGAGGTCTTATTTGAGAGATTCATCGTCTTTTTTCTCTTTGGTCTCCTTCTTGAGTTGCTTGCATTAGAAGGACTTCTGGCCTTCTTGATGACACTTGAGACATGTCATGGTGAACCTCTCCTTAAGCTTGTTCACCATGTTATCACGGTTATATTGAGGAGGTTGGACATGATTCTCGCCTGTTTGGGGAAAAATAAGCCAGCCTGAGGATAATGGTTGAAGAGTACCATCCAAGTCCCCCCGGAGCCTTGATCTACGGATCCCCAGCTAAAGGCTCAACCTCCAAGGTCGTCAGGTCCCTTCACGGTACCTCTTCATACCTACGAAGCCTTCCCTTGGCTTAACTGGCTCAGCCTCCCGAAGCCTCGGTCCCCCGAAGCCTTAGCCTCCCGAAGGCTCAACCTCCCGAAGGCTCAGCCTCCCGAAGGCTCGGTCTCCCCAAAGCCCCAGTCTTCCGAAGCCATGCTTCCCGAAGCATTCACCTCCCGGATTCATGCCTCCCAAGCCCCCCCCCCTCCGCCTCAAGATGATCGGGCCACCTTCCTAAAGACGGCAGAGTGATTCAGTAGTCCCTGAGAAGATCTACCGAAAGGGGAGCGCCGGTCGTGCTTTGCCTGTCAAGAAGTGACCGGCATTAAAGGCCTAGGCTGATGGGCGTACTCTGACACCTTGGCGTAATGGAGGCTATCCTGACACCCCTGACAGTGCGGCGCCGGGCCACAATTGGCGACCGGCTTGCTGCACTGGAGGGGGCAGGCACCATGATAGTTACCATGGTGGATATTTACGTCCCCAATAGGATAGAAAGTAGTTATCTGGGATAAAGCCCAGTAATTCGGTCAGGTCCCAGATATTCGCACATTATGATAACTTGTACGCCAAGCTACACATGACCCTATAAATAGGGGGGCCATGGTCATCTGGGAAAAAGGGGGCGCAAAGAAAAGACAGACATAGAGCACGAATCACAGCAAACCTGTGATTCTCCCCCCCCCCTCCCCCGGAAGATCTATCCATTTTCCTACCATCAATATACTCGTGGTGTTCCTTCCTCTAAAACTTCGTCTCCAAGCTTGAGTCACCTCTTTAGAAGAAAATCGGCTAAAGCCGCCGTACCCACCATTGCAAGCATGCAACCGTATGCATGGCTACCTCGGCCATGCGCATCGTACGCATGCTCTAGCCCCGTCGCTGTGTGGGATAGCATTCCACCGACCTTGGCTAACCCAGAACCCTAGGTCAGTACAGAACTCCAGATAGCACAGAGGCCTTCCAGCCCCTGCACAACGAAGACCTCACCGCCTTAGGAGAGGATGCAGCCGAAGCCACAGCCAAGCAGACCGCCTTCCAATGGTTCTGGGCGGTCCAGCCTAGGAATGCTCCTGACTGGACTTGGTCCCCAGGTATCCCCTTCGACCACACCTGGAATACCCCAAGCGAGCCAACATCTTCGGAAAGTCTGTCCACCCAGCGCCCTCCTTGGGCCTCTCAGGCAAGAAAGGGTTCCAAGGAGACGAAGGGCTCCGGGAGGCACGGATCCCACCACTTCGGCTGCGAAAACCAGTTCACCGGGCAGCCTCGACAGTCTCCCAAGGGGGAAGGAAACCCTGGGAAAACCACTGGCTCCAGCTCACATCACCTTCGGTAGCGACCCCAACGCCAACTCCAATCTCCAGTGCCCCCGGAAGCGTACGGGTGTGTCCTGCACGGACCCAGGCGCGGCCACAACACCAACAACTGTCGCACCCTCATTACCTTCCAAGAGGAATACCTCAGAAGGCAAGCCGAAAACCTAGCTGCAGAAGGAGCCGACAAAGGACGACGCAGAGTTTGGGGGCCTGGGGCAAACTCCTGGGCGAATCCCCAGCCCCTCAACCTTGCACCATCACCACCAACCCTACTATCAATGGTACCATACCCAGCAAAGAGAACTGAGTCGGGGACACACCGTCGCCAGGCTCCGAATGGGTTACCTCCGGAGCCGGGCAACGGCTAAAGATGAAGGAGGTCAAGCTCCGCCTCTCCCAACCAGCCTTCGACCATGCCTCCCACGTGCCACCGCCAGGCTCCGAACGGGTTACCTCCGGAGCCAGGCAACAGCTAAAGGTGAAGGACGTCAAGCTCCGCCTCTCCCAGCCTAGCCACGGGCTTCGAGGTCGCCAAGCCTCGCAATAGAGGCCTCATTCCTACAATGGTACGCCCACTGTTAACTACCCAGTAGTGTACCTAGTGATCCATCTTTCATGCGGCATGGTAAGAGTCTATTGGGGGCCTCCAACTATATTGTTAGAAGTCTTTTTGCAATAGATAGCTGCTAAGTAGATACAGTACAACTTAAGTTACATTCTCATTTAGCATGAGCAGCTGTTTAACCTAGCTATGTTTCATGCTACAAATAGCTTCTTGTTGCTAACAGTAGACTGCAAAACTTAGCTAGTATAACCATGCAAAATCCCTGCACTCCCGCGAACGCATCATGCCTAGGTCCCCTCGGGGACGAGACTGCCCAGGTTTCCTAGAAGGTATTGTGTGGCCTCGGAAGTGTAGTTACCACGAGTGACGGGTCACAACTTGATCCATCTTCCGTCACTGATGAGTCATCGTTAGTGAGGAGTCACAACTATAACCCGTCACAATTATCATCAGTGACGGGTCATATTACTATCCGTCACTAATTTTATATCTCATTTATCTGTTTTTTATATAGTGTGGGGTGGTCTTCTGCGCTGAAGATAAGCAATAAGAACTCCAGCCGATGTCCAGGACAATGCTCCATTAGTGGACGGCCAACAAAATCGCCTCTGGTAGCTTCTTTGTGATCTTGCGACGCCAGGGAGCCACTTGGGGATGACAAAATGACCTTGGTGGCTAAGATCGGGTGCAGCAGCATCTCCTCACCATTGTCGGGAAGACAAAACAAACATATATATACACCCAAGCAATATGTAAAAGCATTCAAACAATCAACAATATATGTGTATATATATATTTAGATCAAGCATTTGTAAGAGGAATTAATATCCATATACACTTAGTATATATCTAAATCAAACAGAAGATATTCAAATAATTCAAACAACCATAAATCAACTTTTATAAGTCAAAATAGAATTTAACAACCTTTTGTATACATATATACATATATGTGTATATGTACCTAGGTTTTATTTGTTCTATTTTATTTATTTTCTTTTGTATGAAAAAAAATAAATTCCGCCTCCACTACTTGATGAGAATGGAACACCTTATGACTATGCAGACTCAAATTCTCCAAGGATTAGCATAGACAATAGCTGGCATGCAATAAGCTTCGTAATCTTAGCCTTAGTCGTTGCCTCAACATAATAAAGGACACTCTAAGTTGGAAGAATTCATGAGAACTAAGCCATCAGCATTCTCACACACCATTAATCCACTTGCTACAGACGATTAGCATAAGACCACTGAGAAGAAGCTACGGATTGCCAACTCAACGGCTCTGCCTTGGATTGGTGGGATGTTTATTGCAACACCCATGAGGATCATGAGACTATCACTTGAGATGAGTTCAAAGGAGCTTTTTGTTGGTAATATGCCCTAGAGGCGATCGAGTTTGCGGATTGGATCTGCTAATGGGCTTTAATGTTGATTAAAGGACCATTAGGGTTTAGAGTCATAATGGGCTTTAATGTTGATTAAAGGCCCATTAGCGTGCTCTATATAAGAATAGGCAGGGGCCAAGGCGCATTGAGTTTTTAGAAACCCTGGCCGCCTCCTATTCCCGAACTCCCTTCAAAACCCTAGCCGGGTGCGCGGTGCTAGCACACCGGCGCACGGCGATTCCATCCTTGTACGTGTGGATACCGTAGAGGCGCTGCTACTATTGCGGTGCTGATCTGCTCGGGAGTACTCGGGACGTACCCACGAGTACTCGGAAGGTGCTCGGGACGAGGTTGACGATCGACTACTTGACGCGTACGACGTTGGATTGGTCTGCTCCAACTCTTCTTCCGCTGCACTGCTCGTCAAGTGGTAACGATTCATGATCCCCTACTCGCATGGCTTCCTGGTTGAATGCGGTAGAGAAAATTTATTTTGTGCTAGCGTAGCCTACCCGCAACCCTTCAGTGGTATCAGAGCCATCCTGCGTAGTTTTCGATCTGGATCAGTCACATATAGAAGATATGTGATAGAAATAGATTAGATCTATTGTTTTTGATCAGTTCATATGATGGATTGATCAATGCACGGTTGGTTTGGTGAATTAGAGATCGGATGAGATGCCAGTCGATGAAACCACATAGCCAAAAAGATTAGCTCGATCTCCCACCTAGTTTTGCGTGCGACTTGCCCCTACCGGCTGGAATCACCATCGGGGCTAACTGCGTGCATCGCGACATGGTCGGGAGAACAGCAGATCGAGGTCGTGTGTGCTGTCATCGTTTCTGGAAAAACCTCACACGATGATCAATGGGATTGATCTAATGGAAATTGAGGCATTATGAATGACTCGGAATTGGCTCGATACGATCGATCCGATAAGATTTTCATAGCGATTTCATAGATGCGATCTATGCCGTCGCGTACACGCATAGATTGTTGTAATAACATGATCCCATCACGACATTAGAATTCGATTCTACGCTTAACTCATTTTTGCAGAGAATGTTGTGACTGGTATGGCCTTGTGATATGTGATGCATGTGTGTAATTTTTCATGGCCTGCGTGTCATGGTTAATTGCAGCCCAAGGCTGTCATGTTATTGTATAACGGCCTGCGTGTCGACTTGTGATGCTTCTTCTCATGTAATTTATCTAGTGCTATTAGGTGTAATAGACTAGAACAAGATCATGGAGATTTGAAGCATGATGACCCGGAGGACAGGAACCGTGGCGATGAAGATCACCATGTGAAGGGGCCATACTATGTCACAGTTAATATGATTGCCTGTGATGTTTTTATGTTCCTGTCATACTATTCTTTCATGTTTTATATGTGGTGGATATGATTTTCATGATAGAGTAGTTTCCCTCAGAAAAATCAAGAGTAATTGATGCCCTTCCAATAGCTGCACCTACAAAGGTTTTGATCATTGTGTGGTAGGTCTGCCAAAGCAGGGTGCCATCATTTATCTTAACCAGTTAGAGTGGATGTCGGACATCCACACGCATAGTATTGGCTTACTTGATAAAGCTATCAAAACAGTTTTGGGCTTTGGGGCATGGTGTTGGGCGCCGGGGCATTCGATGCCACCCAGCAAACAAGAGTCACATAGGGATGTGATTAGCAAGGCGTTGCTTACCTATGTCACTAAGTTTCTAGCAGTGATGCCAAAGCTCACTAGAACTTAGTTGAATATGGATCTTGATCCTCTATATGTTGTTAGAGGGAAAACACATATAGTGGAGTATCTTTTGTTAAATTGTTTAATAGAAGATTCACATAGGCATAGTGCTGAACCTGCATTTTCTGTTGTAGATTATGGCACCGGCCGCTAGTAACACTTCCAGTTTTAATTTGCGATCGATTCTTGAAAAAGAGAAGCTTTCTGGAACAAACTTTATTGATTGGTATAGAAATCTGAAAATTGTTCTCAAACAAGAGAAAAAGGAATATGTTCTAGAGGTCCCCTATCCTGATGAACCAGCTGATAATGCTCCTGCCGCGGATCGGAGGGCTTATGAGAAGCACACCAATGATTCACTGGATGTTAGCTGCCTCATGCTTGCCTGTATGTCCTCTGAGCTTCAGAAGCAATATGAGAACAGGGATGCCCATGATATGATTGTGGGACTCCGAGGCATGTTTGAGAACCAAGCTCGGGCCGAGAGGTACAACACCTCAAAGTCCTTGTTTGCGTGTAGGTTAACAGAAGGCAGTCCAGTTAGTCCTCATGTGATCAAAATGATTGGTTACATTGAGAGCCTGGAAAAACTTGGTTTTCCCCTTAGCCCTGAGTTGGCTATGGATGTAATTCTCCAGTCGCTCCCTGCGAGCTTTGAGCCGTTCATTTTGAACTTTCATATGAACAGCATGGAGAAAAGCATGGCTGAATTGCATGGGATGCTAAAAACTGCTGAGGAAAGCATTAAGAAGAGCTCTAGTCATGTGATGATGGTTCAAAAGGATAGCAAGAAGAGAAAGCGCAAGGGCAAGGCTAAAACTTCAGATGAGATCTCGAGTTCTAAGCCTAAACCTGTTGGAAAGCCCAAGGCTAGCCCTGCCGCTTCTGACACTTGCCACCACTGCCATAAGACTGGTCATTGGCGGAGGAACTGCAAATTGTACTTGGAAGAACTCAAAAAGAAGAAGGGAAGTAAGACTTCCTCTTCAGGTATAAATGTTATTGAAATTAATCTTACTACTCGTCCTGATGATTCATGGGTATTTTATACTAGATCAATGATTCATACTTGCAAATCGTTGCAGGGACTGAAAAGGACTAGGAAGTGTGCAAGAGGCGAATTGGATGCTCGCGTCGGTAATGGTGCAAAAGTTGCTGCGTTGGCCGTTGGCGTTTACTCCTTATCGCTACCCTCAGGATTAGTTTTGGAATTAAATAATTGTTATTATATTCCTGCCTTGGGTAAAAACATTATCTCTTCTTCATGTTTGGAAGAAGATGGTTATGAATTCATAATAAAGAACAAGTGTTGTTCGATATTTTTAAATGGTATGCTCTATGGTAATTGTCCATTAGTAAATAGATTATATATATTGGATCTTGAGGATATAACTATCTATAACATTGATACAAAGAAGCCTCGGCTTAATGATTTGAATCCCACTTTTGTTTGGCATTGTCGATTAGGTCATATAAATGAGAAGCGTATGCAGAAGCTCCATAAAGATGGTCTTCTACATTCATTTGATTTCGAATCATTTGATACATGTGAGTCTTGTTTACTTGGCAAGATGACTAAGACGCCTTTCACTGGTCGAAGTGAGAGGACAAATGAATTATTGGCCCTAGTACATACAGATGTATGTGGACCGATGAGTTCTACAGCTAGAGGTGGTTTTCAGTATTTCATTACTTTCACCGATGACTTTAGTAGATATGGTTACATCTACCTAATGAGGCACAAGTCTGAATCCTTTGAAAAGTTCAAGGAGTTCCAGAATGAAGTACAAAATCATATAGGCAAGACAATTAAATTTCTGCGATCAGATCGTGGAGGTGAATATTTGAGCCATGAATTTGGTGATCATCTAAGGCAATGTGGAATCGTTCCACAATTGACTCCACCGGGTACGCCACAATGGAATGGGGTGTCCGAGCGGAGGAACCGAACTTTGTTAGACATGGTCCGGTCGATGATGAGCCAATCTGATCTTCCATTGTCCTTCTGGGGATACGCTCTAGAAACTGCTGCTTTCACGTTAAACAGGGTTCCATCTAAGGCTGTAGAGAGGACACCATATGAGATATGGACCGGGAAGCGTCCCGGATTGTCTTTCCTTAAGATATGGGGTTGTGAGGCTTATGTAAAACGTTTGTCATCTGATAAGCTCACTCCCAAATCTGATAAATGCTTCTTTGTGGGGTATCCTAGGGAAACCAAAGGATATTATTTCTATAACCGGGAAGAAGGCAAAGTGTTTGTCGCCCGGAATGGTGTCTTTCTTGAGAAAGAGTTTCTCGCGAAGAGAGTTAGTGGGAGCACGGTGCAACTCGAAGAAATTCGGGAACCACTTGAAAGTGTTTCAGCTCCTATTGAACCACAACTCGGTATTCAAGATGTTGCAGAACCTGTTGTCGAGACACCAGCCCCACGTCGGTCGGAAAGGTTCAGTCGTGCACCCGAGCGGTTTATGTTCCTAACCACGGGGCAGCGCGACATATTATTGTTGGACAATGATGAACCTAAGACTTACTCGGAAGCAATGGTGGGACCAGACTCCGAAAAATGGCTTGGAGCCATGAGATCCGAGTTAGAATCCATGCGAGAAAACCAAGTTTGGAACTTGGTCGATCCACCTGATGGTGTGAAAACTATCGAGTGTAAATGGGTTTTTAAGAAAAAGATAGACGTTGATGGAAATGTTCACATCTATAAGGCACGATTGGTGGCGAAAGGTTTCAGGCAAATTCAAGGTGTTGATTATGATGAAACGTTTTCGCCCGTCGCAATGCTAAAGTCTATTCGGATTCTCCTAGCAATTGCTGCATATTTCGACTACGAGATATGGCAAATGGATGTCAAAATAGCTTTCCTTAATGGAAACCTAAGTGAGGATGTGTACATGACACAGCCTGAAGGTTTTGTCAATCCAAAAAATGCTGGGAAGATTTGCAAGCTGCAAAAGTCCATCTATGGACTAAAGCAAGCTTCTCGGAGTTGGAATCTTCGTTTTGATGAAGTGATCAAAGGGTTTGGTTTCATCAAGAATGAAGAAGAGCCTTGTGTTTACAAAAGGACTAGTGGGAGCGCACTTATGTTTCTGGTCTTATATGTGGATGACATATTATTGATCGGAAATAATATTCCAATGCTCGATGCTGTCAAATCTTCATTGCAAAAGAGTTTTTCAATGAAAGATTTAGGAGAGGCAGCATACATATTGGGCATAAAGATCTATAGAGATAGGTCGAAAAGACTAATCGGATTAAGTCAGAGCACGTACATTGACAAGGTATTGAATCGGTTCAATATGCAGGATTCCAAGAAAGGTTTCTTGCCAATGTCACATGGCATCACTCTCAGCAAGAATCAATGTCCTAAGACATCTGATGAGCTCGAGAGGATGAGTGCGATCCCGTATGCTTCTGCTATCGGGTCCATCATGTATGCTATGTTTTGTACACGCCCAGATGCCTCCTATGCTCTAAGTGTTACGAGCAGATATCAATCGAACCCAGGTGAATGTCACTGGGCTATAGTAAAGAGTATCCTCAAGTACATGAGAAGAACTAAGGATATGTTCCTAGTCTATGGAGGTGAGGAGGAGCTCGTTGTAAATGGTTACACCGATGCTAGCTTCCAAACCGACAAGGACGACTCGAGATCGCAGTCTGATTTTATGTTTTGCCTTAATGGAGGTGCGGTGAGTTGGAAGAGTTCCAAGCAAGAAACGGTTGCTGATTCCACGATGGAGGCCGAGTATATCGCAGCTTCAGAAGCTGCAAAAGAGGCTGTTTGGATCAGAAAATTTGTTTCTGAGTTAGGTGTGGTCCCTAGTGCGTTCAGTCCAATGGACCTCTATTGTGACAATAGTGGTGCCATTGCACAAGCCAAGGAGCCTAGGTCGCACCAGAAGTCCAAGCACATACTTCGGCGCTATCACCTCATTCGAGAGATTATTGATAGAGGTGATGTAAAAATATGCAAGGTGCACACGGATTCGAATATTGCTGATCCGTTGACGAAGCCTCTCTCACAGCCCAAGCATGAGGCACACTTGAGCTCTATGGGTATTAGATACTTGCGGGATAGACTCTAGTGCATGTGAGAGAATGTGTTCTGTCTATGCTAATGTACTTTTGGATAATTGTTATCTGGTTCCATGAATAATTATCATTTACATTGATCAGCAAGTATGTGACTTGTTTGTGAAACTCTTTGTTTTTATGATGTTATTCTAAATAGTCCCTAATCTCATATCATTGTGTGGGACAATAATGATTTATAGATTAGCACATTTGACTGAATGATGATCATGTTTCACGGATCATAGATATGGAGATATCAAATCAGTAATGTGGACACATGTTAGAGAACATGATGTTGGATAGACCCACCCTGAGATACTGCTGGGATTGTTATTTTTAATGTGCCATCAGTTGTTATCTCAAATGGTGTACCTACAGAATCCTTTGACCTGAGATCATCATTGATTCCAGAATGTGTAGTAACACACTTAGGGGCTTCCAAACGCTATTCCGTAACTGGGTAGTTATAAAGGTTGCTTTCGGGTATGTTATGAAACATGTCGTGGGATGTGAGTGATCAAGATGGAATTTACCCCTCCTAAATAACGGGAGAGATATCTCTGGGCCCCTCGAGGTAGTTGGATTGGAAAGTGCATGGCCATGCCAATGTGATTAAAGAGTTAATCATGGTGAATCCACTACTTGATCGAGTGAATGGTCGAGCTATCACAAGGGTGGCACGAATCTCGCCTTGAGCTTGACTGGTATCGTGTGGTAAAGGGATTGGTGCATGAGTATATCAAGGTTCAGCCGATATGATCTTTGTATGCATTCGGGAGTCAATATGTCCTGCTAGGTACCGCTATTGACTTGCAATTCGGAAAAGGGTTTCCGGATAGCGGCCGTTTACACATGAACCTAACGGGTCACACACTTAAGGGGATGGAATATAAAACTTGTGCTGACTCTAGTGCAAGTGGGAGATTGTTGGTAATATGCCCTAGAGGCGATCGAGTTTGCAGATTGGATCTGCTAATGGGCTTTAATGTTGATTAAAGGACCATTAGGGTTTAGAGTCATAATGGGCTTTAATGTTGATTAAAGGCCCATTAGCGTGCTCTATATAAGAATAGGCAGGGGCCAAGGCGCATTGAGTTTTTAGAAACCCTGGCCGCCTCCTATTCCCGAACTCCCTTCGAAACCCTAGCCGGGTGCGCGGTGCTAGCACACCGGCGCACGGCGATTCCATCCTTGTACGTGTGGATACCGTAGAGGCGCTGCTACTATTGCGGTACTGATCTGCTCGGGAGTACTCGGGACGTACCCACGAGTACTCGGAAGGTGCTCGGGACGAGGTTGACGATCGACTACTTGACGCGCACGACGTTGGATTGGTCTGCTCCAACTCTTCTTCCGCTGCACTGCTCGTCAAGTGGTAACGATTCATGATCCCCTACTCGCATGGCTTCCTGGTTGAATGCGGTAGAGAAAATTTATTTTGTGCTAGCGTAGCCTACCCGCAACCCTTCACTTTTTCGCCACCACCATGTACCTGCAGGATCAATCACTATGATGAAGGAGTTTCATTTGATGTTGGGAGCTATGTTAGTCAACGATTATGTGAACAAGTTCACCTAGCTTTCTAGTTATGCACCAGAAGACGTGGATACAGATGAGAAGAAAGAAGAGTGCTTTTTGGACGGACTCGTCTACGGGATGCAGGTGCAGCTAAGCACTCATGACTTTCCATATTTTCAGCACCTTGTGAATAAGGCATTGGTCCTAGAAGACAAGCACTACCTATTGGAGGATACTCATAAGAGAAAGATGGCCACGCTAGGATAATATCCTAGAAGCAACTCTCGCCCTCGAACCATGACACATCAAGTTCAACAGTATCATGCCTCTAGTCAATATAGACCTTAGGCACCTACTCTTCTCTCTTCTTATCAATCACCACGCTTGAATGACAATATCTCCACCCCAGCTAGAAATAACAATCCCTAAGCCTTTGCTGGAAAATCTTGCTTCAACTACAACAAGCAACGACACTTTGCCAAATAGTGTCCCAAGAGGCATCAAGCCTTGACTCCAATTCCCTTCAACCTGGACATGCCAACCAGGACTCCTACACTAGCTCTAGGATGCAATCCGTATCAAATGCCAACACCAGCCAACCAAGCATAGCAGAATAACATAAGGGGATGAGTGAACCATGTCATAGCATAAGAAGCTCGTAATACACCAGATGTCACGCTTGGTATGTTCTTCGTCAACTCCGCCTTCGCCTCTATTTTGTTTGATTCTAGAGTATCGCATTCCTTCATCGCTCTCAAGTTTGTCACAAAACATAGTTTGACAGTAAAACCCTTGAAACATAACCTGATAGTCAAGTCACCTATAGGAGAAATAAGAGTCACCCTCGTATGCCCTAAGGTTGACCTTAAATAAGGGAGTAGTCTTTCAAACAAACATGATAGTCATAGAGTCTAATAGTATAGATGTTATCCTCGGAATGGATTGATTAGCCAAGTACAATGGAGTGATAGAGTGTGATCAAAGAACGGTCACGCTGACCAATGGAAGAGTTAAAGTCGAGTTCACAACTGATGCTCCAGCAATAGTGGGGAAGTAACCCACAAGAAGAGCTTACAAACACCAGAGGATCAACTACCACACAAAGGAGGTATGAAGACGAAGTTTCCAAAGATAGTCACTAAACACCCGAATCTAGAGGACAAGATTCTCTTAAGGGGATAGATTTTGTAACAGCCCGATTTTGAAAAAAAAATTAAAGCACGGAGAAATTAAATTAAAATAAATCGAATAAAATTTGCTTAGTTTAAAATTTTTCTAGGCATATTGTTTTGTTTGCTAGTGTTGCTTGAGTTTTAAATTAATTAAATAAAGTGATAAAATTCCTAAATTAATTAGTTGTCCAATATGTGTGTTTTCTAAAGAGCTATGGTGCACCGTCAAAAAATGACACTGTGGCATGATGTGTCCATTTTGAGTACATATTTATTTAATGTTTTCTTGCATTTGCCTAGCTTTGTTCACATTTTTTGTGTGATTTAATAATGTAAAGTCCAGTTTTTGAAGAAACTCTAAATCTGATGGATACACTTGTGTAATGTTGATAACTACGATAATTAGTGATTTTTTAAAGATTTCTAGAATATTTGCTTCCACTAGGAAGATCAATAGGACAAAATGCAACTAAAGAAGAAGCACATATATTATAGCAAATAGAGAGAACCACGGGTCCGATATGGTCATGCTTGACCTGGACTAACCGTATAGCACATCATTAGGCATGCGGCCACAAACAGATAAAAGAGGAGTCGGTCTCGCTAGGACATAGGGTGTCTTCACTACGAAAAGCCCAATATATTGTGGTGACATCAATTCGAAGAGAGTAAGTAAGCCAAACAAACATACACCACCGCAGCCCTAGGGTTCCACGCCACCATTTCCACACCAGAGTTCCTTTCTCCACCATTTCACTCCATTTCCTCAATTAGAACTACAATAAACTTTGTTTATGTAGTCTGGAGTGTATGATCTACAAAATTGTTGCAATGGATTCAACTACAATCACTTTATTACTGATTTCTTCATTTATTCAAATCATTTTTTTCATCATTTCTCTCCTTTTGTGTGTTCCTCAATCATATATGAATATCTAATTTATTTTTTGAGATTAGGGGACCCCGATATAGGGTTATGTGAAGAACATTGGGGATCCCCTGGACCATTAATATGAGTCTTATGATGATTCTTACTCAATGAAGGTTGTTCAAACGTCTACTGCATATTCCTATTGTCCTTTATGGACATGGAGGATGCCACCATTAGATGTCTTTTTAATAATGGAAGTACAATTTTCGATGAAGCGCTCTGGGTTACCCCGGTGCTGAAAATCATTATTATACCAGTCCCTAGATCAATCACCGGTAAATAAGAGTTTTACAACAGATGATACCGCAGTCATACAACGCGGGGAGTGGTGAGAAGGATCCACCATCCTAAGAATACATAAAGGATTCCTACGAACAACAAAATCTATGCTATCAAAGAGTACAATATGAACAGCATGAAGACACGCCACTCCACAGGTAACTCGGGTGTGGACGCGACCGAGACCTACTCGTCAGCTTCACCGTCTACGTTGGTGAAGTCCAAATTGTCCTCTGAAAGCACAAGCAAGAGTGAGTACAAACATACTCATCAAGTTCCAACCCTTGCCCTACAGCATGTGTATAAATACATGCATATGATATCGATAAGAAATAAGATGTAAGGTTAATCTTTGTAGAAATACCAAGTTTACACATGCAATGGTATATTTTCTATAAAGCAATTTTATGAAAGTGTCATATCAATATTCTTAAATGAAAGGGGTTCGACCGTGGTGGAAAGTCACCAGGGCACAAGTTTTAATATTATCGGACACTCCGTCCACAGCAACCTACGACACACAGCCAGACCTATTCTCCAAAAACGGGCACACCTTGCCCATACACCCACCAAGGAAAATACATGCAACCCAAGTTAGTTGTTGTAACCGAACCATAGTTCGTCCAACACCGTGGACATGGCTATTCGAATAGTTTTACCTCTGCAGAGTGGTATACTTTACCCACAAGATGAGTTTGGTAACATACCACTATCATGGAAGTGCGACTCAACAAAGTCATTACCCACCACAGCATCATCTCACTAGTCACCTACGAGAGCTAACCAGGGATTCTTAACTTTTAACTAGGCCTCCAACTAGGTTGCCAAGCTTGCACCTTCTGGCACCCGCTCTATGGTTTCCCGTTGCACACCTGCCTCCGGGCAATCAGTAAACTAGCTGGCGGGGTTTAGACTAAACCCTACCACATACAGGGTTGAGTGGCTGTACTATGAAGACTAGGTAAGATATCACAGCAACTCAATCCTTAAATGATCCAAGGCAAATATTTCCACATGGAGCTTGCCACACAGGCAACACTCCTCATGAAGCCTGCCACACAGGCATTGCTTCAACTCCCAAGGCGTTCCCAGCAGAACCTTGATTTGCCCCAGCTCTTACCAGTTCTCGGTTATTATCAATATCGAATAAGTTTTCTCATCCCACAACTCACACAACACCAAGCACCAAATTTTACATAGTTCACAAAGCTATATTGATTAAGCGTGAAATAACAGTAGAGATTACCGCCCTAAGCATATTATTATCAAGGTAATCATCCTAGCGTAAATAAAGTAACTGAGATGATTGTCCTAGGGTTACCAAGATTATATTTAGGATGATCACAAATAGGCTGACTAATCTACAATAGGATATAACTAGCTGAACAGTTTAAATTATGCCAGCAAGTAGTACTTTATGCAATTAATCTGTGAAAAATAACTGCTATAGATTGTGGTGATAAAACTAGGTTCAATATGATCAAAGGGAAACGGATTGAGACTTTCCTTCTTTGAAGTCCTCGAGGGGGTCCTGCCCCAAGTCTTGCCTTCCTGGCTCCTCCTCAAACTCTCCGGTTTTTAAAACATGGGCGGACAAATATAACACACAAATAAATATAAATAAATTAGAAATAGATACAAAACTAGTATGAATATATAGGATTTGAATTTATATGAATATTGGTGGAAGAATCGTTAAAATCAGAGTTGAAACGGATGAGAAACGGGCTTCGGAAGCTGGTCGGGAGCGAGAAAAAGAAAAAGGAATATTCCCTAGAATATTCCTTGGAAATAGGATTTTTGGAAAAATGGAAAAATTACTATGCTGTGAGTACTATTCATTTGGGCTAGCTAAAAGGGAGATGGGTTGTGGCTGAGTTGCTATTGGGCCGAGGTGGCCCAACTCAGCCTGGGAGGGGGTAACGGCTGGTGGAGACGGCATTACAGCCAGGTCCACTTATTAGATTACATATATATATAAAGGGAGAGAGAGAGAGAGAGAGAGAGAAGACGGTGAGTGACGGCAGGGAGACGACGGAGGATGACACCTTGGCTGGGTAGTGCGGGAACGGCGACGCAGGTTGCCCGAGGCAGTAGCTCGCCAGAGAGCTTGCCGGCGGCGGCTATAGGCCTTGGATTGGAATGAGATATGGCCCATGGTGTTTGTCTTGGTGCAGCGGAGTTGGTGACAGGGCATGTCATTGGCAGTGGCAGCCGGGACAATGTCAATGCCTTGCCGGAGTTGGGAGTGGTAGTGGTTGACATGGGAAACACATGGGGAGTGGATATGGCTTAGGATTCTTGGCGTTGGGAGTATGTGTGTGGTGCGAGGAAGGGGTAGCCATGCTTGGTTTGGCCGGTGGGACCTTAACAGCAACCGATGACGGGAGAGGAGGTGCAGCGGCCATGGCAGCATGGTGGAAGCTCGAGAGAGAGGCGGAGATGCTGAACAGAGGGGCTAAGGAGGTAGAGGGTGGCCGGCTGGAGCTTGCTACAAAGTCTAATTGGCCGGTGGTAGCTCTAGGCAGTGGATCGATGGCGGCGCCATGGGCGGATTGGAAAAGCTCGGTGGGAGAGAGAGATGAAGTGAGGGAGGGTGATTCTTGCCTTGATGAGCTCGGTGAGCGGCGGTGGGGAGCGAAAGAGTGATTGGTCAGGCTTTCATAGCCGGGCGGAGGAATGGTAGAGCCAGCAGCGGGGATCCATGGCGGAGCTCCGTGCATGGTACAACGCGGTGAATCATCAAGGGGGGGGGGTTAATGCCGACGGTTTAGAAGCTTGGACGTGTGCGACGTGCGGTGGGAAGAGTTAAGCTTGGCAGCCGAGGCAGTGAGGTATTTACTTCGCGCACACGCTTGTCCGGTTGTGCTCTGGGCATGGTCGCCGTGCGCACTGGCAGTGCCAGTGGAGCGCCGGTGTGAATGGGGACACCATCTTAGGTATGGTGCGGTGGAGGTGGAGTTAAGCGGGTAGGTGGTAGGTGGCAGTTGGCACAGGTGGCGGGTCTAGCGGTCGGTGACTAGGGCGAGAGCGGCAGGCACGAGCGCGTGCACGATAGGAGCGGGAGAAGGATGAAGGGAGGGGACGGGCTGGCGTGCAGGGAAGGAAGGGAAAGGGAGTGGGCCAGGGGAGCTGGGCCACGGGAAAAAGAAAGGAGAGAGAGGGAGAGAAAGAGGTGGGCCGGGAAAACGGACCACAGAAGGATGTTGGGTTGAAATGAGCCCAAGGAGAGAGTGGTGAGAGAAAAGATTTTAATATTTTTGTTTGGGTTTTGAAATTAATTTTGAAATTTATTTCTTTTGCAAAGATTTTTGAAATTCGATTTCGCCTAAAAATTGGGACCTGCACCAATAAGACGTTCAGAATGTACACAGTCATTTTTTAAAAATAGACACTCAAATTCATATCCAAAAGAACTCCAGTTTAGATGATCTTGACGTATATCTATACTCAACTAACTGAGCTAGATGTGATGGGATGATATA
The DNA here is from genome assembly GCF_958298935.1 of Phragmites australis. Lineage (NCBI taxonomy): Eukaryota > Viridiplantae > Streptophyta > Magnoliopsida > Poales > Poaceae > Phragmites > Phragmites australis. The sequence goes on along the minus strand of NC_084921.1, from coordinate 22,300,267 downwards.
TAGGAAAAAAGGTGGTAGGCTATGCCTTGACGTCCTAGAACATAGATACTGCGGCTTCAGGTTGTACCATGAGGATTTCCCCTTTAATCACTTGTGTAGATTGCCATAGTCTGCAAGTGAGGGTTAAGGGGATGCAAGTATAGAAAAGGTCCATCACAATGGTTTGTCACAGGCAGTTCTCACTTGGAGCCATCTTTGATAAGTTAATTAAGATACGTAGGCGACTTTCTTTACGAAGATGGTATCTCCAATTCATAAATGGAACTGTCTTTGATAAAACTTTAGCACATCCGTTTCTTCACGCCTGATATACCTTATGTAATTGATAGTGCGCATGGTTCAATTTATCGAGCTTACCGGTCCGATCCGATTTCAGTAACTGGATTAAAAATCAAAAAATTTGAAAAAAAATCAAAAAATCCTAAAAAGAACTACTGACAATTCTAAGACCTTCTGTGAAAAAAATTTCAAAAACAATGTCATTTGCATCATATTCTATAGGGAGAAAGTTTAAAAAAAATAAAAAAGTTAAAGCGTACGGCTCAATTATTAACTCATGTTAAGAAAAATCTTAACATACAAACACATATTTTTATTGTGTAGAATGTATCTTAAGAGGATCTTTAAAATTGATTTCACTTCATTTCAAATTTTATTAATTTCTCCATGATTTTTACAAAGTTCACAAGCATAAAGTGAATACGTTAAATTTTTCATATCTACCATTATTTTTTCTACATAAATCATAGTATAAATAAACTAATAAAAGTGGTTTCACTAATTTTGGAGGTGTGATAGGTCAGTTATGAATTAATCTAGTCGTAACATATTTACACAATCTTGCATGTTACAATAACTAATTCATGAGTTCATGTATTTTTAAATGACATAGGATCATGTAAGAAGACTAAAAAAATTATTTTTATGATTTTTGGATTAGCAAAAAGTAAACTATGCATTTAACTTGGTTTAACAAATACATTTTCTCACAGAAAGTTTTCAACTTTTTTATGAGTATAAATACTTTTATCATGTAGATCATGTTTCAAGGAAGCCAAAAAAAAATTTCACTTGATTTGAAGCTCAGATGAATTAGTTATTGATTTTATAAGATTGAGCCAATTTTTGGGTTTTTTTAACTTCACTGAAAATCGAGAAAACCATTTGATAAATTGAGAAAACAAAGTATTTACCGATAATATGGAGAATCTAACATTTTTTTTCTAAATTTTAAATTTTAGCAAATGAATTTGGTGTGAATTTCAACCGAATTTTTTGCGATTATCGCAATAACTGCGTGTTTTTGTTACCGCTTGGGAACGGTTACCATTTGAAAACCGGTAAATTGAATCTTGATAGTACGTCCCTTTTATGAAACTGTCTGTGATAATTTTGTTGCAAACAATTTCTTGGAACTATCCATGAAACGTCGTCAAATATGAGACTTTATGTAATAGTGTTAAGGACCCACACGGACATTTTGAAACATCACGTACCAAACTGAGCTTTGGACTAAACGTCCGGGGACCAAATTGGCTATTCTCTTGGTTTTTTAAGAACATGCTCGGTTAGATTTTGATTCGAATTCTAGTAGCCATATTAGGAACTAACATTGACCCATATTTAAAACTGTTTGTATTAGATTTGAGTCATATATATCATTCTCTATAAATATATTTTATAAGTCGCACATAGAGTTAAGATGCTTATTATACTACCTCTGTTTTGGTTTACATTTTAAAAAAAATTTACGAATACTTAAAAGTATACAATACTAATAAAATACATTTCATAACGAATCTAATAACATAAAAGTTTTAGCTATCTATAAACTTTTCGTAGAAAAAATATAAGATTAGAATTGCTATAGTAAAAAACTGGTGACAAACAAATAAAAATAGAGGTAGTAATCCTATGTTGTACATATCTTCTGATATTATGAAGATCATCGATTATCACATATGGTTTTTTTCTACAAAATTTTTTCATGTAAAAATCATATCTCGTATGTGTTCTTATCGTACTTTATTTATAACAAGAGGTTCCAGATAGCCCAATTGATACTAGAGGGACGAGAAAAAAATTAGGGTTGCTACTGTATTTGTCGCGCCGTCGTCCAAACGATTTGCTCCTCGACAAGAGTTTCGGTGGATCTCATCGACTCAGCACTTCCTACGCACCAATGCTAAGGTGGAGCTGACAGAATCCCAAAATTCGGTTACCGTTCGATTTCTAAAACCGAACCGAATCGGTAAACTTAGAACCACAAATTTCAAACTGTTACCGTTAATAAATTAAACCCCGTTGCTACAGCCCGAGTCCGAGATATCTACAGAAGCTGCCACACATAGACACTAGAATCCGACCAAACAAAAAAATACTTTCCCTCGCAGAGCAGCGACCAGCACAGTAGCATCAACCTGACAAAGCCGTCATCTTTTCCAGCCTGTGGTGTCACGTGAATCCCAAAATTAGTGTTTTGCTATGCGCACACTAGGAAAGCATACCAGAGTGTGTTCTGAATTGATTTTTTGGCTGATTTGCTACACGCACACACATGGTTTTACTAGTATTTCAGCACTGCGCACTGTTTCTTGCTGATATTGCTTCGCACGAACGACTATGGCTTATATTTTAATATGATATTATGTTGTTAGATCGATATATAAGATTTTCTCTATATGATAAGTTAAGATGTAGATTATTTTTGCGTATATTATTTGGATGATACATTTGATAATTTCAAGAATAAGGAAGGATCGCAATGCTTTTTCTCAAATTCATCTTTATTTATCAAACAATATTTTATAGAAAAAACTACTACTATTTTATGGCTAAAGCTGTAATCGATCTACATATTTAAGGATTTAACTAGCAAAACGTACTTGAAGGTGAAGTTATTCACGTACAAATTATAAGAAGATCATTGCTAGCCTACCATCCATAAAGATAAAATATGCTGATAAGGATTTAAGTCTTATTCTGTTATACTCGTTACTTAGTTCTTTTACAAACTTAAGAGATAGCATATTATACAGTCATGATACAGTAACTTTGAAAGAAATTTATGAGACCTTAGATGCTAATGAAAAGATAAAATAAATAGTATCTACTGATGGCTCGACTTTTAATAGAGATGGTTTGATTAAGTGTAGTAGGACAAAGGAAAAGAAATATCATAATGGCCATAGAGGTAAAAGTTCAAACTGTTACAGGGGTTGTTTGAAGTTCCGAGGTAGGGAAAAATTCTGCAGGTATTGCAAGAAATATAATCATGACATATCTGATTGTTATAAGTTGAAAAAAAAAAAGAGGAAAGTTAAATCTGATGAAGAGACTCTTGTTGCTTTTGCTGGATGTGCAACTAGTGATGATGAATGGATTATTGACTCTGCTATATCTATTTATATATGTATTTATAGAGATTGGTTCACTATCTATAATTTTGTTTAAGATGCTGATCCTGCTATGATGGGCGATGACAATCCATATCCAATTGTTGGAATTAGATCAATTATGATAAAGATGCACGATGATATTATTAGAATCTTAACAGATGTAAGGCACGTTCTAGGTATGATAAGGAACCTTATTTCATTTAGTACTCTTGGTAATAAAGGGTATGATTGGTTTGGTAGAGATAGTATTTTGAAGGTGAAAAAAAATTCATTATTGCAATGAAAGGTGATTTAAGATATGTCAATTTATATCATCTCCGAAGCACTACAATCATAGACGATATCACTGTAAATTGACATTCATTATTAGATTATGATGCTACTAATCTTTGGCATATATGTTTTAGGCATATGAGTGAACTTGGTTTAGCATAATTGAGCAAGAGAGGTGTTCTTGATGGATATAGCATTGGTAAGCTGAAATTGTGCGAGCATTGTATTTTTGACAAGCATAAGAGGGTGAAATTCAATACTTCGATTCATACAAAAGAAAATATTTTTTATTATATACATTCTAAGTTATGGGGATCATCTCATAGGCCTTTACGAGGTGGTTTTCGTTATATGTTAACTATTATTGATGATTATTCGAGTAGAGTTTGACTAAATCTTGAAGCATAATTAGAAGCATTTAAAGATAGTTGAAAGGCAAACCAAAAGGAAGGCAAAGAAGCTTCACATTGATAATGGGATAGAATTATGTTATGATAAATTTGATTAATATTGTAAGTCTGAAGGTATTGTGAGACTACAATATTCCTAATACTCCACAACAAAATGGTGTAGCCAAACGTATGAACAAAACTATCATATCGAAGGCTCATTGCATGTTGTCTAATGTAAGTATGTATAAGTGTTTTTTGGCTGAAGCCGCTTCCACTGTTTGATATCTTATTAATCGATCACCTAACATTACCATTGATAAGAAACTCCAATTGAGATATGGTCTAGTTCCCCAGCAGATTATTTAGAATTGAGAGTTTGTAGTGGTTCAGCTTATGCTCACGTTAATAATGGTAAATTAGAGCGTAGAACTATTGTGTATTTTTCTTGGTTATAAATTTGGTGTTAAATATTATAAATTATGGATTTTTGCAACACAAAAGATATTGATTAGCATAAATGTTGTCGTTAATGAATTTGCTATGTTGCATAATGCTTCTGTTCAGAGTCAGCAGAGTTTTAGTGTGCAGGTGGAATATTTTATTAATTCAGAATATACACTAAATATTGATGTCCGAGATGTACCTATTTCTGCATATTTATTTATTGATCATGATTTATCTAGTGTTTCACCTTCTTCTCCCATTGTGCAGTCTACACAACATTCTATTGCAGTTGATAGGCCTAGAAGGTAAATTAATTGACCTATGAGGTTAATTGAGAAGTGTAATATTGTTGTTTATGCTATGAGTTACGTAGAAGAAGTTGAAGTTAATGCTAAACTTTTGCTGATCGCAACAATTGGATGACTATAATGCAAAATGAGATGGAATCACTTGAAAAAAGCTGTACTTAGGATCTAGTTAAAGTGCCAAAGAGAAGAAGCATGTTTATTGCAAGTGGATTTTTAAAAGAAAGGACGGTATTTCTTCTAGTGAAGCAACAATGTATAAAGCAAAGGTTAATTGTTAAATGCTATAGCCAAATTTTAGGTATTGATTATAATGATGTCTTCTCCACTGTTATGAACTATATTTCTATTCACACTTTACTCAGTATTATTATTATGTGTGATTATGAACTCGACCAATTAGATGTTAAAATTTCATTTTTATATAGGGAGTTAAATGAAGACATTTATATGGATCAACTTGAAGGTTTTGTTATTCTTGAAAAAGAAGATCTTGTCTGTAAATTAAAGAAATTTTATTATGGTTTGAAGCAATACCCTAGATAGTGGTACAAGAGGTTTAACGGTTTTATTTTCTCTAATGGTTTTAAGCATTCTGATTATGATAGTTGTGTCTATTTAAAGACTATTAATGGTTAAGATATTAATTTGATTCTCTATATCGATGATATGTTGATTGCTACAAAGGATAAATCAGGAATAGCCAAATTGAAATCGCAGTTGAGTAATGAATTTAAGATGAAAGGATTTAGGTAAAGAAAATTATTGGTATGGAAATCATTAGAGATAGGAAGGTTGACAAATTATATCTTAGTCAGCAATGTTATATTGAGAAGGTCCTTCGTCGTTTCAATATGCCTGATGCAAAACCAGTCAGTACTCCATTAACTATGCATTTCAAATTATCTTTATCTTTATGTCTTGAATCAAATTATGATATTGAGTACATATTTAGAGTTCCATATTCAAGTGCAGTTGGTTAACTTATGTATGCCATGATCTGTTATCATTCTGATTTATCTCATGCACTGAGTGTTGTTAGTATATTACATAGCTAATCCTGGCAAAGATTGTTGGAAAGCTGTTCAGTGGATTTTTATATATCTATGTAGTATTTATGATGCTTGTTTGCAGTTTAGAAAATTTGGAGATAGACTTGTTAGTTATGTTGACTCAGATTATGCTGGTGATTTGGACAAGAGAAGATCTCTCACATATTATATTTTCACTATTGGTGGTTGTGCTATTAGTTGGAAAGCATGTCTGCAGACTACTATTGCTTTATAAACTACTGAAGTTGAATATATTGCTATTTCTAAAGCATGTAAAAAAGATATTTGGTTGAGAGGTTTGTACACTAAGTTTTGTGGTAATAATTCTTGAGTTAATATTTTTTGTGATAGTACGAGTGCTATTTGCCTTAATATATTATAATGTTCGAGTTTAATTGGTGTTACAGTTTGAGTTCTAGAGATCTTTGGTATCGGTGATATTTATTATTAAAGGGAGTTTATTAGTGATTCTTCATTTGCTATAAGATGGAATTCGTCTCAAGGTGGAGTTTGTTGGATTTTGATCCGAATTCTAGTTGAGCCATATCTAGAAAGGTTCGTATTAGACTCGAGTCGTATATGTCCACTCACAGAGAGTTGAGACGCTTATTGTAATTCCCTGCATTATACATATCTACTGATATAGTGAAGTTGCATGTGTCCATCCCCAGTTTTTTTTCTAGTATGGGTTTTCTACCCTCATGTTTGATCCTAACATGTTCCATGTACTCATTTTTTGGGACTAGCGCTGGTATAGAACCAAAGGCTTTTCTACCAAGTATCCCATGCCGGTTGCCCTTGATTATTGAACTTCAAGATTGGTGATGGGATAGAGAAGCTTTCAGTAGTCAGGCGCCTTTTGGTAGCATGACAAAAGCTAAAAGATCACACGAACGATAGATCGAGTTGGTGGACATTCTGCATGAGCTTTGCTTCTCCGGCATCCGCATCGGTTGAACACATAGGAAAGGAAAGAGTTGGTCAAAAACCTGTAAAAACCAGAGGACAGGAGTGCCTTGTTCAACCATTGTTGCCTGAAAATAGCAAAGGCAAGACGACCATTCCGTGTACATAGCAAACGGGACTCCTCTCTCTCCCGCAGGATATCTTCCGGAACATCTCTCCAGCGGCGAGGAGAGCGAGCACAACGAAGATGGCTTCCACAAGCAACGCTGTCAGGGTATTCTTCATCCTGACAGTCGTATACGTGGTGTGCGCAGCAAAGAGGACCGGATCAACGAAGAGCGACGCGGCGCCAGAAGGCGCCCCCAAGGCGACGGGAGCCGGCGGGACGTTCGACATTAGCAAGCTCGGCGCGACCAGCGACGGCAAAACGGACTCCACAAAGGTATGTGCCAGTTCCATCGATCATGCAATTAATGAAGTTGATCGACGTCGTGTGGTTGCTTTCGCGGACGGATAACGAGCCACGGTGATCGCTTTGATCAGGCGATTCAGGAGGCGTGGACGTCGGCGTGCGGGGCGACGGGGAGCCCGACGGTGCTCATCCCCAAGGGCGGGTACCTGGTCGGGCCTCTCAACTTCAGCGGGCCGTGCAAGGGCGACGTCACCGTCCAACTCGACGGCACCCTGATGGGGTCTAACGACCTGTCCAAGTACAAGTCGAGTTGGATCGAGGTAACGCGCGTCAACAACATTGTCATCACCGGCTCCGGCACGCTCGACGGCCAGGGCACCGGAGTTTATACCAAGGACTGCAATAAGGCGATGCCCAACGTATGTTACGTCGATGCTGCATATATATATTTATACATACATACATCGGCGTGTGCGCCGGCATTCACTACTGGACGTGTCACGTAACTCACCTGTGTGTGTGATGTAGACCCTGGTGCTCTACTACGTGAACAACGGTTCTGTCTCCGGCATCACGCTACTCAATTCAAAGTTCTTCCACATCAACATCGACAAGTGCAAGGACATCACCGTCAAGGAGGTGACCATCACCGCGCCTGGGGACGCCGAAAACACGGACGGCGTCCACGTTGGTGACTCCTCCAAGGTGAGCATCACCAACGCGACCATCGGCACTGGCGATGACTGTGTCTCCGTGGGGCCAGGCAGCGCCGGCGTCATGGTCAGCGGGGTGACCTGCGGCCCCGGGCAGGGCATCAGCGTGGGCTGCCTCGGGCGGTACAAGGACGAGAAGGACGTGACCGACGTCACGGTGCGGGACTGCGTGCTCAGGAACACGACCAACGGCGTGCGCATCAAGTCGTACGAGGACGCAGAGTCGGTGATCACGGCGTCGAGGCTGACCTTCGAGAACATCAAGATGGAGGAGGTGGCCAACCCCATCATCATCGACCAGTACTACTGCCCCGAGAAGGTGTGCCCCGGCAACAGGAGCAGCACCTCCCACGTCGCCGTCAAGGACGTCACGTTCCGCAACATCACCGGCACGTCGTCCACGCCCGAGGCCGTCACCCTGATCTGCTCGGACAAGCAGCCTTGCAGCGGGGTCCAGCTCATCGACGTCAACGTGGAGTATGCCGGCAAGAACAACAAGACCATGGCAGTGTGCACCAACGCCAAGGGCACCGCCAGGGGAAGTCTCGAGGCCCTGGGTTGCCTGCTCTGATTTCACCCAAGTGGAGTTTGCTGGCATGTGATTTGATCCGTGATGATCTAGTTCAGTAGTTTTTTTCATTTTGCTTTCCAAATTCGATCAGCCAAGTGGCCCGGCCGGTGCCGGGCTCCTTCTCTGATCTTCCTGCGGAATATCTGCAGACAACCGGGAGACGCAGGCGCCTGCCAACTGGCTGTCTCCTTTCCCTGGTTTAGAACATTAATTCATATTTAGACTTCAGGGCGTTTTAATGTACTATCATGTCCTGTCATAGTAGCGTTATATGCTAACGTCACTACCTCTGGTCCTGTGAGAAATCAGGCCTTGCAGTGGACCCTGTTCTGTAATGTTTTGCCTTTCTCAATGCAATAACAGGCAATGGTAAAATAGCTTTGGGCACATGTTTGGCCCAAAGATCGTTCCTAGAGCCTAGTAGAAATTCTTTTGGTTTTCAAATGGGTTAAATCCTGGACAATCGTGGGAGTACGAGACACCTGAATAATAAAAGAGAACTGCATAAGTGGTACAACAACTTGCAAGGGGGTGAGATTTAGCCACACAACTTGAGAATGGCCAGATCGGGTTGATACTTGTTTAAGGATGCAAATAAGGCCATTAACTAGCCATGGCATGCTCTGTGACCTCCTTTGCACCCGAAAATAAAATAGGTGACCCGATCAAGCGAACCTGTAGTGTTGTGATTACATTATATGCACCTCAAAACTTGTTGTACCGCTAATGCAACTTATTGGCAATAAAAAGATCTGGTAATGCTTCCGTGCTATGGATCTAATCTGACATCTGTAGTCCAGTATTTCAGCTTTGTGATTGGTGAAGAACACATCCTATAAGAAAAGATTGGTGAAAACATGGAACTGGTGTACACATGACAGCGACCATGAATTTGCCAAGGGATTCTTTAATAGTAATACATCAGAAATAAGGAAAAGAAATACGTCTCGGGCCAAAACATCTGCATGGACAGCCTCGCAATCTTCAACCAATGAATTGCATGCGCACGTCTCATGAGGTTACAAGATACCATTATAAGTTTGAATTATTGGCAGTAACGGCAGGCAAAGCATTGGAGCCTTCTACAGAAAGTGGGTGTGCTTTCAAGGAAGTAAACACAACATGGATATTGTTCTCACAAGCCTTCTGTCTTGGAGCTCTTGCTGACTTTAGGTCCTGCCCACTGTTGGCTAGCACGAGACTTTGCCCATGGATCAAGAGGGACTCGTTGAGGTGGCTGTGGTGTCGCAGGTTTAGACTCCCGAAGTTCGTTCTCCCTATCGACAAACCTGCACATGACATAATTGATAAATACTGCATCTCAAGTCTCAACAAGGCTTTGGGACACCAATACATGGCAGGTTAATGATGGGCGACTCATACTGAACGGTTGTGCACAGTATAGATTTGGTATTGGAAGCAACATTGCCAAGAAAAGCTAGTGCATGCTGGGAACCAGCTCAATTGGTTCCAAGAAGTGACTAAAGGGATCCAGTGATATCAGGTATAGTGTCAAACTTGGTCATATTTGCTAAAATACATCAATGGACTGAACAGAGTAGTCTATCTTGGCATAAAAATTTCTGAAACCAACTCCCTGAACAGACCAGTTTGCTTCTCCAGCCCATATCTATAACTGTAAATTTTCGTTCCCTGAGCTTACATTTTTATAATTTGAATTTTGCAAAACTTCTTACTAGGCCATCTCCTTAAAGAAATAGTCACTTTGGCAAAATGAAATTAAGAAATACAGTATGAATAAAGAAAATTACTCAATGTATGCCATTGGTGCAGCATCACCAATACGTATCCTGGTACGCAATAGTCTGGTGTACCCACCGGCTCGATCTCTAGAACAAAGAAATAATGATTCATTAGGTTCGGCTAGAAAATGATATACACCCTGTTTTGAAATACATGACATTCTAGCCTTATCATTTTGTTATAAATACATGGCATTATACAATTGTGAACTAACATCTTAACACTTCCCTGAATGCTCCAACAATTGGAGTTTACTTCATCCAAGGTTTGAGATTACATATTAGATACTGCTGTGATAATCATTCTCCTTCATGCCTTACTACCTATGTTAGACACAAACATGACATCTATTTCGAATATAGGGAGTAATGAATTTCAATATAGACATGCCAGATTACACTAAATTGAACTGATACATTGATACTGCATAGGTAAAAAAAAATTACTTGTAGCGGAAGGCAAGCTCTGTGAATAGCTTATGAACAACATCATCACCCCGAACAAAAGCAGAAGCACGTCTGGCAGCATCCAGTGTACCCTGCATATTATTATATCAATACAGATAACTTTCATCGTTGGAGGCTCCAAGAGATCAAGTTAACTAAATAAATGCTACATCTTGAGCAGATGCCAGATAACAAGAGGCTTAAGGGTGCACGTGGAAAGGATCAATTTTAGAAAAGAAATTATACAGGGAGTAACTTACACCCAGGCATAAAGTAGGGTACTTTATGATACTTATGTACCACTTGATATAGTAACGTGATACCACCTTTTACCAGATGTTACATTACAGAAGATTAATGTTAATATACTAAAATGTTATGTTATCTTATATATGCTTGTAATAACAATGTGTCCTTCACTCGTTATGAGTTACTATGTCAAACACAAAATGACTAAGATTGTTACCCTATATTCATAAAGCAGGTCATTCAGAACCGAGCAAGCCTCTAGTCGAGGAGCCACTCACCTAGGCTTGAACCCGGGTGCTCGCAGGTTGCGCAAGTACCTCCGTGAGAATTGGTCTCGGCGAGTTTTCTGGCCAGCCAGGGTTTGGTACTCCCCTAACTCTAGAACAAAGCCAGGGGGGCGTCTATCTCCTTGTGGTCGAGTTTTTTTTATAAAGCAGGTCATTCTATGTCTAGGTATAGTCCGTATAGATTAGGCCTACTCAACGAAATTATGCAAATGTCAGGAACTTATGTAGCATCAACACCAAAACAATAATGCATCGATGGAAGGAGGATTTGATCCTACAATCATGAAAAAAAACAAAACGGTACCAAGTTCTTTGCCAGTAAAACAAGAGATTTCTCTGACAACATTGTCATTGATCAGTTCTCTGATGAGGGTCTCTGGCACATTTTAATTCAGCTACTTCTCAATACGTCAAATATACACAGACTACATGATCTCTAATTTGGTAGTCAGCAAATATAGTTTCCAGCTTTTATTCGCCAACAATACGCACTAACCTCGTGATGAGACATTCCTGAACTTTAACTCTCTTAAGTGAAATATAGTGGTAACCGCAGAACAGTTAAGCGTCAGAAGAACCAATCTAACTAAGTCCTTATCCATCCTTACTAATTGGAAACTATCTCTACACGATTTTTGCGAACCCACTAATCTAAATCGTGGATGCCACAAAACATTACGACATTTCACATTAGAATGAACTTAGCAGTATCATGGGAATGCTGATCACTGTTACCTCCTTTCCGAGCTGCACCATCTGATCTGCCTTTCGCCGCACCTCCTTGGCCTAAAATCAACCAACCACGGCAAAGGAAGGAAGGGCGTTCAACAACTACAATTCCCGGCACAAAAATCCCACAAGGGATGCTCTACGAAGTGTCAAGATGAGAAAGAAGAAGTACCTTAGCGACGGTGGTCTCGATGCGCTCGTGCTTCACCAGCTGCGACACCATCGTCCTGCCGACGACGAGAGAGACAAATCCAGAAGGTAAGAGGCAAGGAAAGGCGGCGTGCAGTCAATTCATAGGTAAGGGCGTCGAGAGGTAGAAGAAAGAATGAAAGACCTGAGCATGGACACGCGGTGGGCGGCGTGCCGGCCGAGCTTGCGGAACTTGCCCATGGTGACCGGCGGCAGCGATGGTTGAGGGGTTCGCGAGGGGGTTCGGTCTCGACTCGTGCGGCTTGCAAGGTCGCTGCGGACCTGCCTGTGGTGAGCTGGGGGCGAGGAGGGGGATGCGCGGCGGCCGTGGGGAGGTGAGAGCGGCGGCGGTGTAGGCACCTGGGAACCGGAGTGGGGATCATGGCTTGAGTAAAGTTTTTGGGCTGGGCTTAATGTGTTCGGCCGCGGCGCAACAAATCGGGCTGAGAAAAACGAGATGCGAGCCCAAACACGATTTCCTATCAGGCGCCGATTTTAGCTATGAAATTGGGAATTTTTTTTATATTTTTTAATATTTGTAAGACTATACGGCCGTTTGAAAAAAAATAGCAGAGACAGACTAGCACCGCCTATTCATCGGGTGAGATTTTTTAGGCCTGACAGTCTCCAAGGTCTCACTCGTTTAAAGAGCGAGAACTTAATCTCACCCACTGAACGAGCGAGTTCTTCGTCGCTACGATGTCCGCAGGCCCATACAAAGATCTCACCCATTCACTAGGTGAGATCTTGTGGGTATATAATTCCATGACACGGCCGCACAGATGTCAGCGCTCCTATTTGCTTCGAACTCAACCTAGAAAGAGGGAGGCGAGGGAGAGGAGGAGAGAGGAGGGGAGGAAAAAATTTGCGATGAAGCCCTATCGGAGCAAAGAGGTACGTTTTTTCTTTAGTTTTTCTAAAAAATGATAGAATAATCACTAATGCTAGGTTTTAACATAGGTTAGAGGTTAGACTTAAATTTTTCAATAAATCTGGTAGGATAGTCATTATGTGTAGGTTAGAATGTAGATCTATGTTTAAAATTAGGGTTAGATATAGTTTAGCAATTAGATCACATTTATACGTATATTTTAGAAATTAGATATAGTAGATATATATTAGATATTAGATGTAGGATTTAGACATAGTGCGGACAAATGTGAGGTAGTAGATGTAGGATTTAGAAGTATTTGATGTAGTGACCTGCTAATATTCTGTTGCAGTATAGTGGGTCATGTTTGTAATGATTTTTCTATTGTAGATGTAGTTTTACATAATTATTTCTGTTCTATCGCATTAATGTTAGGATTTTTATCGATAGTTGCTAAGTATGTCGGATCAGTGGTAATTTAGGATTTTTTATAGGGACAGTGAAATATTGTATGATCCGAAAGGGGTAGTACTATCCGTATTTCAGTCAATGAACAAGGGTATCTCTAGACCTATGTACAAAAGTGTTAGACACTTATACGTATAGTTGATGCGGGGTTTTAAAATAGACCCCAAGGTTCAAGAGATGATAATTAGCATTATGGGCAACCATTTGAGAGATGGTATGTAATAGGAGGTGTACCTGCTCAGAGAACATGAATTGTAGAAGAGGTACCTGTATGATGTTGTGCACAGAGGTTGGCCTCCTATGTTACTTTTGCAATGGAAGGATAAGGAGGTAGTTGGGGAGATGCAAGGTGATGATGAAGAGTATGATGAGGATGTCTATTCAGATTGTGCACATTCATCAAATTATTTGACTGAACCTATCGATAAGGCAAACGAGGGGGAACAAATTTCTTCTCTAATTGAATAGATGGAGTAGGATGATCTTAAGGCTGACAAATCCCTTGAGAATGACATGTCGGATGTTGAGGACGATGCTTCGATTCTCGCAGACTGAAACAATCCTAACTTAAACAACCTTGTGGTGAATGAGGGTAATCAAGTGACCTGAGAGTATACGCAGAATGAGGTGACCTAGGGTGATAAATATCCTACCAATTAGACCATGAAGGATGAAGTGCCTCAATGGGTGCCATCGCTTAGACAATAATTTTATATTGTCAAGTTAAGCAAGAAGGAATATAATGTCAAATGCGTGAAGGAAGGTTTTCCGTGGTGGGTGCACGGCTTCAAAGAGAAGTGGGTTGAGTATTAGAAGGTGTCGATTGTGGTGAACCACACTTGCACGATGGACGAACTTGAGCCTAGCTATAGGAACATCACCTCGGCCTTTGTCGCCAATGTGATGTACGCCCAGGTTGTGAACAACCTGAACTACGAACCAGGGTCTATAATTAGGCAAATCGAGGAGAAGTATAAGTACACTATTAGCTACAACAAAGTATGGAGGGTGAAGAGGAAGGCAATTGAGATAAGGTTTGAGACCTACGAAGCGTCATATGACAACCTTCCACACTTGCTGCAGACCATTGCTCGAAGGAACCCTATGACATATTATGACATTGATAAGTACCATTGCTGTTAAAACCTGGCAAGTATGTCCTTAAATAATGCTTCTTCCCATTAGGACCATGTATAAAAGCTTTTGAGCATTGTTGGTCTATCCTCTGCATCGATGGAACTTTTCTTACCAGCATGTACAAGAAACAGATCCTAACTGCTATTAGAGTTGATGGGAACAACCAAGTGCTACCGTTGGCCTTTGCATTTGTGAAGAGTGAGAACACTACCAGTTGGCATTGGTTCATGTACCATGTGAGGATGATAATTGTTGGTGCTCGACGGAACGTGTGCCTTCTACATGACCGGCATGCTGGGATGCTTGCGGTAATTTAGGACTACAGAATGGAACGAATGATGGTGTGATGGGACTTGTGTGGCTAGATCTGCAGAGTAGGTAATGCATGAGGCATTTGGGTGCAAACTTTTTCCGCCAATTCAAAAACAAGAACCTCATGAACATGTTCAAGAAGCTATACGGTCAGAAATAGCAGCAGAAGTTTGATTTTTTTTTGAAAGACTACGATGAGATGACGAAGAAGCAAATACAGGAGCGTGCAGGGAGACCAGTGAGGGGAACAGATGAAGAACCAATACCTCTTGAGTCCCTACCAACGAACAGTGATGCTAGCATAACGTGAATGACTGGGTCATCTACTAGGTCATTTAGCGAGTGGATTGAGAATGATCCAAAGGAGAAGTGGGCTCTGCTCTACGACACAAATGGGGCTAGGTACGATATTATGACAACAAATTTAGCAGAGGTTTACAACTGGGTGATGAAAGGTGTGAGAGGGTTGCTGCTTGTGGGGATTGTAGAGTTCATACTTCAAGGGACATGCAAATATTTTAGGGACCGCTATGCAATAGCGTACACAACGCTAAATGATGCCCGTTTGATTTATGTCACACCCGGTTTTAACGGACAAAACCAGATGCGGCTTATGTGTGCTCAAGATGTTCAACACACATAAGGATGTCACATGTGAAGTAACAAAAGCAATACTTTTATTAAATAACCTTAAACTCTTACAGCAATTGATATATATTATCTTCTATGAAGATATATGCAGCGGAACAGAAGCACTGGTACCCAACAACACCGCAGGCAACCGACCGGGGAGAACGCGCCAAAACCATCTAGTACTCTCTGTACCAGAACCATAACCACAACCATCTAGTACTCCCTGTACCAGAATCATAATCACAGCCCACTAATAATGTGAGGATCCAAGTATCTCATATCCGTGAGCATGGCTGTTATAACAGTTTTACACTCTGCAAAGGTTGTCCAGCTTTCCCCACGAGTCAGTGAATTCCATGTTGCTGTGTTCGCGAAACACTTAACACATGCCAGTGGTGTGCCGCCAAGAATCACTGTATGACACTTTCCACTAACCAGAGACTAATCCAGTATGTGTCTGCCCACTAGGTTTCACCGCCAGGCTTTACGCAAGCTAAGCTCCTACCCAGAAGCCCCCTTTTGTGCTGACCCAACACACACTGGATAGACTCTAATCAGTATGTTACGCCTTACCCATATCAGCCTCGTGGTTGGTACGTTACTTCTTGGGTTGTCGCTCCACGAACTGGTCCTTACTTAGGTTACTTGAGCAAACACTAAACCAACATCATAACCATGACAACCATCAAAATCACTTTGCTCAAGGCCTAAGGTTCCATGTTGCTAGACCATTAACACATTAGCGACCATTGTTACATATGTTCATTAATCAAGATTATGACACTTCTCAACATCCCAAAAGCATGGCTAAGGAATCTAACCACAAAGGACACGTAACCGTAAACCATCTAGGTTCCAAGGGATGATAGGGGAAAATCTAGGGAAAACCCTAACATAGGTGACTACCCATCATATTGACAGACATTGCATGCAGTTTTGTACAACAAAATATTTAAAAACATAGGTTCAATATGATCAAGGACACTTGCCTTTTCCCCAATGCTACTCAGTGTTGTCGAAATCTTGGTCTTGAAATCCCTTGAACTGATCCGAAGCGTTATCGACTAATCGCGAGAACTACCGACAAACAACACAAAGGAAACACTAAGAACAACATACCGAATATAATCAAAACACTTTAAAAACACTATGGTTGGATAGGGATGATTTTAGAAACATTTAGATACAAGAATCGCCTAAATCGAAGTTAAGATGAAAAGATAACAGCTTTCGAGAGATGGATTAGGCTGAAAAGGAAATGCTGATTTTCCGGAACTATCTTCCTATGGGAAAGGCATTATTGCGCAATCACTGTGTCAGGCTTGACAACATTATTGCGCAAGATTCAAGAAGTATAGGACAGACCAGACTTCACTGACTAGGCTAAGGAGAAAGATGTGGCGCTGACTTGGCATGCTATGCAAGTAACATCTTGATTAAAGAAGGGATATGCGGAGATCTAGTATTGGCCACCTATGATGGATCAAAAAGGCTGAAGGTTGCGCTATTAGTCACTCTATGTAGCGGTGGTGGTTCAGGTTTCGTCGGAGATGGCGATCAGGCATGTAGTCACTGACATCGATGTTGGCTTCAGTGGTGTTTCAGTGAAACGAGGGAAGCATGGCGTAGAACGCGGAAAGACTAACTCAGTGGTATGGTTGGTTTTGGAAGGGGTCATCTGAAGTAGCGGCAAAACAGCGATGACTGCTTCTAGGCTTGGTGGTGACCGCAAACAGATGCAGGAACGAAGACGCTCGCGTTCCAAGAGATTGGCTATGAAATTTATGAAACCGTTTGAACAAAGATGTTTATATAACCCGGGAACACAATGCTGTGGCATGGGTTTTGGTAGATCGTCTATAGAGAGGAAGAACGATCAGCAGAGATGAGATGGGTGATGGCAGCGACGTGCTGTGGTTGGCAATGGCATCCTAGTCGTGTCGCTGCACAAATGGGGATAGGCTCCTAGGGTAACGTAGAAGACTCCATGGGACACGAATGTATTGACGGCTTTCGTATTGATGGGGAACGCGAATGCAAATCCGGTGCGCGCACAGAACACGTCCAAAAACCGGACAACGGGTATGTCGATCTTGATTTCGATAGTTTGGCGAATCTACTGGTCGAGCTGGTTGGTGAGGGCATGGGGAACATCATGGGACATGTACCAGTGAAAGGGCTTGGTGATTTGACCTCTAGTCGGTTAGGAACATCGATGCCAATCCGCTACAGCGTGGCTGTCCCGCGGCTGTCCGCGACGGCGATGACCGTGGCGGTGTAGATCGGGCTTTGACCGGGGCTAGAGCTTAGCTAGGGACTTAATATGATGCTAAAACAGTAGTAAGGTAGGAGAATAAGGGGTCCTCATATTGCTTTGATGGTCGAGGAAGGAGGATTCGCGGAGAAGACGACGTAGCGCATCACGGGCGGCGACGGCGGCGGCTCCGGCGAACGGCGGCGCTCCGGCGACGCACGGACAGGGAAGCAGCGATTTCTAGGGCTTGGGGGTGTGAAATAGGGGTAGGAGAGTGCGTGCAACTCATATATATAGGGCTAGGGGCGGCTGGTTGAGGTGGAGTCCAAACCGAACACGAATCGAATTCGAGTTCGAGTCGGTTACGATTTCCTTTTTCACAGCTTTGTATTCCAAGGATGATATCTCCATCGTTCGGACTCCAAATTGGACGTTTCTTGATTCTAAATTATAGTAATCGAAAAGATATACAACTTTGATAGTCATTGGAACTTCTGAAAACATCATCTTGAATTCCAAAAATACATCACAAGATAAACTGTTTGAACTTGGACTTCTCTGCGCAGCACTGATTTCGGGGGCCATAACTCCTAGCTCCATTATCCAAAAGAGGACTTCCATAGGTTCAAATCAAAGCTCTTGACGAGACCTACAACTTTGGTACTTTCAAGATTTGCATTTGAGGCCATTTTGAACTCCGAAACGTCATTAGAAGATGAGGTTGTCCAGGACTCCGCGAAAATTTACAGATTTCGTGGATCCTTTGTTGGGCCATCTAGAAGACTTGACTAAGGGTTTGGACATGAGAAAGATTAAGCCCAAAGACACTTTAGGTATATCTAGGGTTTAGAAAAGAAACTTTTACAGAGAAATTTGAATAGGATTTGAATTTGAATTGAGTTCGGAGTGAATTTAAGAGAAACGAAAAATATGAGGTTTAACAAGAATAGGAGTAGATAAGGAATTTGAATTTGGATTTGGGTAGAATTTGAGAAAGAGGAGAGATTGACTTTAAACAAGGATTTAGATAAGATTTGAATTGACCTGGAGAAGGATCAGGTATGATCATGATGAATTCAAAGATTTTGAATTCCAACCATTAAGATCCTTAACTTATTCACTACTGAGTTTTGTAAAAACCTTTTCAAAATCTTTTTCACTCAAAACACCAAAGAGAAAGAAAAGAAAAAAGAACTCTAATGCATTTACCTAGCTCCGAACAAAACTCAGCATGCAATGCACATAAAATAATAACCTATATTGATTGATTGATTAAGAAAATAGGTTTTAAACCTATACTACTAGTGAAGCTATTCAATAATCTTGGAAAATTTTAAAACTTGTAAATTCAGAAAATCAGGGTGTTACAATTTATGTGACGAAGATGACTAAGTACATGGAAGACAAGACGGAGAAGGCAAAGATACACTGGATGAAGATCATGGGAACTACATAACACAGATACAAAATTCTATGCAGGGATAAAGGAAGGAGAGGGGGCAAACGTGAGAGAGTTATTCATGAGTGCACCATCTCCGATGAAAGATGTATTTGCACCTGCTACAAGCCGATGCTACTACAGAAGCCATGCTACCATGTGATTACCACGTATGTTGTGATGGGGATGAGAACTCAGAGGTATGTCTCTGACTACTTCAAGAAGGAAGCTCTGTTTGACACCTGGAACCATGAGGTCTACGATTTTGGGATTTATGGATCTCTCACAAAGGAACCGGGGCCCAATTGTGTTTTCATCCCTGATCCTAACAAGACGAAGCAAAAGAAGGGATGATGTAGTACTACGAGGCTCTGTAATGACATAGACGAACCAGAAGCCGGGCATCATGTGAAATGGTGCAGCAAGTATAATAGAATAGGACACACTTACAAGAAATGAATTGTTGCTATCCCAAGCATGAACCCTGTGGAAGCAGGTCATTTCGGGTATACTGCGGATGGGAGTCATCCTCGTGGTCGTCGATCGTTGGCTTCGTCGGCTCATTGAGTTTGATTAATGTTGTAATTCATGGTATGATGGATCTTCATGTGCGCAGCATTGTACTTTACCATTTTAGTACTGAGACTGTCACCATTTATGTATGATTTGAACAATCTATTATGTCATGTTATATGTTGGACGTTTACTTGTTAGGGAAAAGTCTTTATTTTCCATTGAAAAATATACCTCTTCCCTCTATTTGCATCGAAATTCACTATTCACCGATGCTGTTCCAAGACCTCTTACTATGTGTTTGTCTTGCTTATAAATTGTAAATAACATGTGAACATGCAAGTATGGCGCAGCTATAGCTGCTTGACCCTTAGCTCGACGTTAGGCACCGTTCGTACCGTATTGCGGTGTAGGCTGAGGAGCTCCCGGTACTTCGACCCCATGTGTCGGATGAGCTCATGAGGATTGATGAGCGCTGGATTCTGAGGTTTGTTCGGTTTAAATTTAATGTTTCAAATCGATTTTTTTCAGTATTCGTCACTAACTGTATTATGTTTGCAGGTTGCATGTTGTTGGCCTACTTCCACTGTCTCAGCTGGTGGAGGTGGATGCGTTGGTAGGGGCCTCGGAGGCTACCATGTGGTACAGCTACAATAGGTCCCTCCTCGCGGCCCTTGTCGACAGGTGGTGTCTCAAGACGCACATGTTCCACCTCCCGTGCAACGAGATGGCGCCCACGCTCAAAGACATGTCCCTCCTAATGGGTCAGCCTTGCACGGGTGTTGCTGTTAGGGCTTGAGACGTGGGCATGGGCTGGCGTGCCGAGATGCTCAAACACTTCTCCATCATTCAACGGAGGGACAACCTAGCTCTATTCAGGGCTTTTCTAGGGACCGAGAAGCACGGCCTAGCGAAGACCTTTCTCATTCTGTTTGTTGTATGTATGTCTTGTACTATTTTGTCATCTCTGTTACGTTACTAACGAATGAAGATATTTGTAATTGTTCTTTTTTTGACAGGTGGACAACATCCACCCACTGACAGGAGATGAGGACGTGTCTTGCCACTTGGAGGTGTACCTCCAGTGGTTGTTCAGGTGGGTCATGTTCACCGAGACCCACGGCAGCACGGTCTCGAGGAGCATGATCCCATACGCTAGAGAGGTTACAGACACCAACTCAGGGGAGGTCCTGCAGTATAGCTAGGGTTTTGTTGTGCTGGCTGTGACATAACATGGCTTGTACGACGCATGCATGAAGACTGACAACAACGTGATCCTCACTAGGTGTCCCATGCTGCTTCAGATCTGGTCCTACAAGCCCATCACCATCGACAGGTCCATTGTGGACCATAGCGCGCACCAGTTTGCTGCGAATGGTGATGATGACCCAACCATGGGGTCGTTGTGGTGCAGATGGAGGGTAGTAGCTCTGAACTTTGCACATACTTGTTAATTACTTTCTTTCTTTGTTTGTCTAACTAGTTTGATTGCATAGCCGTCTTTGTCTAGTGTGTAGACACACCGCACATACCTGGACTTCATTCACCAATTCGATGAGCTGACGGTGAACGACGTCCGTTGGAGGCCGTACACGAAGGAGGAAGTATATCGATGTGCTTTGCTTGGACTTTTGGTGCTTATGGGACCATGAGTACTAGCTCACATGGTGTGCCTTTGTCTGAGACATCTATGTCAAGGAATACTCACCGCATCATGTGATACAACAGTTTTGGAAGTTCCAGCCGTTCCCGCTCTCGATGACTAGGATTGTGCCTATGAACATACACAAGTGCGTAACAATATACTTACCTTTTTTATTATATACATTGCAACACATTTACTCATATGTTTATGTTTTCAGGTTGACGTGTGGGGGGGAGGCTCATAAGCACGAGCACATTTGCAACTCATGTGCAGACGTGGGTTGACAAATGGGACCATGCTGCCGAGAACATCATCGATGAGGATCGATTGCACTCTAAGGGAGGCATACACAGAGTACCTTATCTGGTTCGTGGCTTGTGCACTCGGGTCACGTACACACCGACCGAGCTTTTTAGAAGTAGGATTTTAAAAAGTAAGGTTTTCAGAAGTAGTCTTTTCAGTTGATATGACCAGACCTTACTGCAGAATCAACTACTTTTCAGGGCCAATTTCCATGGACTTAGTCCATGCACCAGCAAGAATCCGTTGTATAAATAGATGATCTTCTGCCCACATGTACAACCAAACCAGTAGCCTCAACCTCCACAATTCGGTCAAAAATGGCGTTCAATCCATTCTCCTAGAAATACATGCTGGATACTATGCCTGATGGGGTCCAAGCACCCATGTGATGGTGTGGAGACATTTGTAGGGTGATGAAGTCCTCCAAGTTCTCCTACACCTACAAAAGGAGGTTCTTCCTGTGCCGCAACTAAGAGTACGATCCACCCTAGGGAAGCACTAATGTTGGCTCCCACCATCAAGTAATAATTTTTGGCCAAACTACTCCTGAAATGACTAAGATTTACCACTTAATATTTTGTTCTTCATTGCAGTCGCCGCCACCACTATGTGACTTCTTACAGTGGCTAGATACCGAGTAGTCCGAAGCAGATGTGTTCCTGCTTCACACTGAGCATCGCACCGCTTGGAGACACTTCCATGAGATGGAAGCCAACGAGAGGAGGGAGGCTACATGCTAGCGCATTCAGGAAGAGCAACAAAAGATGAGGAAGGAGCATAACCGCATGATGGTGGAGGCCCACGAGGCGGAGAGGGAAAGGAAGCGCGAGAGGGCACGATAGGCACGTGAGGCAGGACCAGAAGCGGCGAGGAAGGGAAAGTGCCCACATTGCACTTAGTAGACCAGACGTTGTAATCCTGTTGTTTACATTCCTTAAGGCATGTTAGGTTTAGATGTGGTACTGGTTTAGGTTATAATGATCATGTACCGTACATGCAATGCTTGTGTATGTCACAGTTCCCATTAAAATCACTATGTTCAGCTTTTCAATTCTATCAAATCCGAGTATCCAAAATTTCATACAAACATCTAATGGTATCGGACAATTCGATAAAAATAATTGCATATTCTGCCGCAAATTAAATTAATTCGGCCAAAACAACGTGTCACCCGTTCAACGGGCGAGACCAAAATATCACCCGGTGAATGGGCGACATGTTTGTTTCTCCGATTTTTTAATGACCTAAATGTTGGGTCCCACATAGTCTCGCTCGTTCATCAGGCGAGATCTTGTTCTTTCCCGATAAATGGGTGATGCTAGCCTATTACTACTATTTCTTCAAACACGCATGTAATCTTGAATATATATATATATATATATATATATATATATATATATGTATATATAATTCATGAAATTGAACACTTCAACATTAGCGCGGGCGCATAGCAGATGACTAGCTTTCTGAATATGTTGAATTAGGCTTTATAATTTATTGAATTATATTTTAGAAAAATATTGAAAGATGTTTAAACAAATTACATATAAAACATTGAATATGTCATAACAATATGTTGAATCAGGTTCGAAGATTCGTTGAATCAAATATTCAAAATTGTTGAGTACATATAAAAGGTACATATTGGGGGAATGGTACCGTGTGGACCCCCATTTGTTAATTTCGATCACAATGGTCAAATCCCAAAAGCTGAAACAGAGAGGCTTACATCAAGGTACAGACAATTCCCTTTATGTTCTATAGGAATTAGGCTTGAGAAGGCGTAGCAAAACCCATGGAACGAAGTTCGAAGGCGAAGCCCAAAAGCCAAAGTGGTGCACCGAAGCTTGAAGGACGAGGAGTGTAGCGAAGCCTTGAGGTTGAAGGCTGCGACGAAGCCCGAAGGACGAAGCGTCTAGCAAAGCCCTGAAGCTTAAGGAAGGCAGCGCAAAGACTTTTAGTGACAGAGTGAAGGCTAACCTAAAGAGGGACCCGCAAGTTAGTTGGAGCCCGACAATGAAATGGTTGATGGGAGATCGCTAGTAACCCCAATGAAGGGTCTAGTGTGGGTCCCGCAAGGCACGTGTCGAGATTTGGCTTCTTAATGCAATGTAGGTAGACAATGATCATAATACCCTCGAGATATTCTGGAATATTACCTGGTGTTAGCAGGGATATTCCTGTAGATAAGGGGTAAATATATAATTACAACGAGAGTGGTTGAGGTATGCCTATAAATACCCCACCCACGTGATGTAAAAGGGGAGATGGACAATTATTAAATCAATAGTTATTACACTGTTCACTGTGTTGCAATCACGATCACAACATTTGGTGGCGTTCGTGGGGATCAAACCCACAACCTCGTGGTGGTCCCATGCCACTGAAGACTAGGAAAAAAGGCACAAGCGTCCACAGATAGCAATGAAGGCTCGCAGGTCCCTTCACAACAAGAAGGAGTGGTGGCGACTGAGGGGGACGGGGCTTCGGCCAAGGCCCACAGGGTCAAAATACCTGGAGTAGGCATCATTGTTCTAGGTGGAGCAGGGGTCCAGAGCTGTTGTGCTGGATGACCATGGAGGTCAGATGGCTATGCCTAAGACCCTAAAGCATAATCAAGCTCCCCCACATGCCCCAGCGGACCATGGAGCAGTTCATGATGGTAGTGATGCATAGCACATAAGTCAAGTGGAGGAATACAACAAGCAAATCCAAGAGCTATGCGAAGAACTTAGGTCCCTCCACCAATGCCTCTCATCTCAGCAAGGACCTCCAGGAGGCCTTAGTGGCAGTGGAGACCTGGAGGTACTTCATCAGTGAGTGTCAAAAGAACCCCATCGGCTATGAGCAATAGATCAAGCCTCCCCATTGGTCACAAGTTTGCAGATGCAAACATGGCCTCCGGGGTTCAAGATACCTCGGTTGCACTTTTACAACGGTAAAACTGACCCCCAAGGATTTTGTAATGAGCTTCGAGTTCAGAAATAGAGTCTAGGAGACGAAGCTACCATGGCCAAGGCTTTTATCCTTTCCATTAGGGGATCACGCTCTCATGGTACACATCCCTCCCAGCGAGAACGATATTCTCCTGGGAGCAACTTCGGGAGGCGATTTTCTCACATTTCTAGGGTAACTATGCGGCTTCGATCACTATGGGAGATCTATTTATAGTTAAGTAGAAGGAAGTTGAAAGCCTAAAGTAATCACTCGACGCTTTGTGCGAGTAAAATGTCAAGCGAATGGTCTTAATGATGATATCGTGATAGATGCTGCAAGGCAAGGTCTCCGTCTAAGTGCCTTGACCTCGCGCCCGGCGTGGAAACTAGTAAGGGACATGGATGAGTTGTTCACCAAGATGGAGGAGTACTCAAGGGCCGAGGAGGATAAGCTTCGGAGACATGTAGATAGATTGATCTCAGAGGCAAAAAATAGCAGGGCGAGAGAAGGGAAGACACCCCAAAGAAGGGAGAAGGAAGAGCGTCTGAGGGAAGCCTATAGGTCCTCGGATAAGCACATAACTCATCATCATCACTCTAACCAGCCAAGGGGCCATAAGCAAGGGGTGCACAACATCAAAGAGAGCTCAAATAGAAACAAGCATAGAGGTGGAGGCTCGAGGAAACTCTACTCGAATGAATTGATCCTTCTGATAAGCTGGCCGTACCTAAGGGTTCCGAAGGGTTGAAGTTCTATGGACTCGCCCATAATAATTGGAGGGTTGATACCCACTTGGATGTGGTCGAGCCATCCAGTAAGCAAGCCAAAACTAAGGGTTTCGAAGGGCTGAAGTATAAGGACTAGCCCATAATAATCAGAGGTCGATACCCACTCGAATGGGGTCGATCCTTCTGATACGTCGGACGGACCTAAGGGTTCCAAAGGGTTGAAGTCTAGAGACTCACCCATGATAAACAAAATATTGATACCCACTTGAAGGGGGTCGATCCTTCCAATAAGCCATCTGGGCTTAAGAGTCATGAGGGTCTAAAGTCCAAGAACTCCCCCATAACAAACATAGGGTAGACATTCGCACATGAGCTCGATTTTTCCTAAAATACCGATCGAACCCAAGTGTTACAAACGCTTAATAGCTCGGAACGTATGTAAGAACATGAAATTTGTGTAATGGTTGCCAACTGGTTGTCAACGCATTATTTAATAGAAATTATTACAACATTATGAAGAGGCTAGGGGCAGGCCAAAGATCCCAAAGAATAACGGGAGAAAATCTCCTTATACCTATGGCTATATGTTGACTAAAAGTCAAAGTCGTGCCTCATGTCAAAAGGAGCTTTCGGATCTATTTCTCGATCAGACGGGCTCCCAAAATAAGTGGACTCTGATGAGAAGGTCACAGTGAAGCCTTTGGTCATCGCAACCTCGTCTTCTTTAGTAGGTTCCTTTTTTGGGTGAGGAGCTTGGCCATAGAAAAAGGTTGAGCTCTCCTACGTTTTTGTCGAGCCTCTAAAACCAACCTATCAAAGGTCCTCCAAAACACACGGGCTTGAGCATCAGAGGCATCCTGAGTGGCCCTTTGCTAACAATAATAGTCTTCAAATTCCCCTTATGGATACTGGCACGGAAATATTCGCCATGTCGCACAGTGAATGTAGAGACCTTCATTCTCCATTGATAGAGGAATTTCATCTAGAACAACCCTCTTCGGGCTGGGCTCGGTGACAACATCTTCTCTCTCCTATAAATAGGACAAGAACGACATTCGACAATTCATTTGAAACGTTGAAAGACACAAATAAGAAGCAAAGCTAATGAAGGGTTGTTCCATTACAAAATGTTTGCCTTATAAAAGAATTACAAAGACCCTAGTCCTTACAAATTCAGAGCATAGGCCCTAGCCTACAACCTATCCTATGAATTAATAAAATATATTGGCCGAGATAGGGTTAGAAAGTCACACCTGGCATCGGTTCTAGCTACTACTGAGGTTGAAGCATAGGAACCAACGTCCAGGGCGCTAGCGAGGGCTTCAGATTGCCCACTTGAATGCCAGTACTTGTTGAAGAAAGCACGAGCAGTTGTTTTCACTCTGCAATCTGTAGACTTCAATATGGCTCTTGTTGGGAGCTCATAATCTGGCGTGCGGAGGGTCTCAATGTGAGAACAACCAGTGACCCTTAGAGTAGCCAAGGTTGTCTTGATAGACACCTTGACGCAAAAGTCGGCCAACTCATTTTCTAGAGTTGCCAGTTTTTGTGTTATCGGCCAACTCATTTTTTAGAGTTGCCTTATGATGCTTGAGCACCACCTTCTCCTGCTCAAGGGCCACCTTGTCCTGCTGAAGGGTGGCAGTGAGTTTTTCTCATGGTGCCTTCTCCTGATTGAAGGAGGTGGACAACTCTTCTTGCTTCGCCTTCTTGAGTTCAAGGGCTGTAGCAGATTCATGCACATGCCCTTGCTCCCTCTCAAGGGTGGCCTTAAGGTCGAGCCTTCTTCGTTTCTCCTCTTCCTGAGTAGAGTTCAGAGTGCACTGTTGCTTTTTCTCTTTTTAGGAAGAGGAGAAACAGAGGAGGCTCGACCTTAAGGCCACCCTTGAAGAGGGAGCGAGGGCATCATCAAAGGCACATCGTTTTCTCTTTTCATCTTCCAGGGCACCCTCTGAAGCAAATCGCGCTTGACGCTCCTCTTCTATTGTAGCTCGAAGGTCCTTAACCTCCTCTTTGGCATGGTAGCACCAGGACCTGATCTCATCAAGCTAAGCCACCATTTGGCCAATTACTGTCTGAGCACTTTGGACAAGAACCAAACCCTATTGTAAATCCACGTGCATGTTAGCATCGGAGAAATGGCACAAAAACATAAAAACATGCGAAGTCACATATTCCTTTGCGCCATGAAAAGATGGTCAATCAGGTTATTAGGGGCGTAATGAGTCACCATTGTCTCGCCCGCAGTTTCGTCTAGTGACTCACCGAGCACGATAAGATCTTGCAGCATAGAGGGCCTTGTAAAGAGATCCCTACAATCAAATCCTTCCAAAGAGGAGGTACTGCCGCTTGGTTAAGGAATCCTCAGGGTCCCCATCAATGATTTACCCTTCCCCAAGCCTAGTCTCAACGGAGAGGCATGGTGTGGAGCGGCATTCTCTATGAACAAATATAATATAGCATAAGACATAATACACAGATCAGATAAATATGTAAGAAAGGTACCCGAAGCATTATTTTCACTCGTGTTTGGATGGATATCGCCGCCACGGTCAGAAGATCCTTTGGGATCTGCTATAGAGCTTTTGAAATCTATAACAGAGCCATCAAGGGCCACGAAAGACCCTTCAGGGGCACAACGAGGGTGAGTTCATGGCATCCTCATCCCCAATGTCCTCTTCATTAGCGCCCCCGAAGTCAGAATCTAAGAGTTTGTCATACACATGATCCATTTCACACAAGCACCCTTACATGAAGGGGGAGCCATAGAAGTAAGAGGCGTCACGGTGATAAGGGACCAGTTGTGAGGTCTGGGAGTGGATGAGGTCATCGTCACATCCCCATCATCTGATAGCTTTGAAGGCAGGCCACCACGACTATCACCATGTCTTTCAATGACTGGTACAACCCATCACTTCTTTGGTTTTGGCTCATTGCATGATCCCGAACCTCGCCGGGGGCCTCCGTGGTAATAGCATAGTTGAATGCATCGTTAGCGGTTACATCCACTACTTTCGGCCTTCGTGTGACCTCGGAAGGTGGAGTGCGAGGACCATAGCGCAAGGATATGCTATCCATGATGTGGTACATCCATCCACCTGCTACCCTCACCATCAGTTCTTTATGCTTGGTCTGAGGAGAGCTTGCTCCGTGGCCTGATGTCCTCAATGCTCCCAATAATAAAAGGTGAGTATTCATAGCATCTCGAAAAAAGAGAGGGGGATATCGAATGGATGAGGAAATGTACCTAGGGCCCCTTCAATATGTATTTTAAAGGCTTGAAGTTCTCTCGAAGATTCCTTAGGCACCACTTTGAACCTCCAGCCAAAAGGAGAGCAGACTAACCCCAACTGCGCAATACTCGTCAACAAGGCCATGAAAGCCAAGATGCTTCGTGACCAGTGCGATGGTCTTAAGCTTTGCGTCGATGCCAAGACTCATGTCCACCAATGGATTCCTTCAAAATCCAATTTCCTTCTTATCAGAAGCCATTTCAAACCTTGGGGAACCTTATGATAGAACAAGAAGTCGGCCCAGTCATTGCTCTAGAGATTCTGTTGAGCCTTCGTAGGAACCAGCAACACTGCAAAAGGGCAGAAGACGATGCTTCCATATGACACTGCATACTCTTGCCCATTCAACACCAGTTTCTTTGACTGGAAGTGTGTGTAATGCAAGAACGCAAAAGCCACTAAACTAGGCTTATGGCCCTACGAGCGCCAAATCCACGCGAACATCGATAAACGGATGATGGCATTTTGTTTCAGCTGCTGGATCTATAGCTCGTACTGATTTAGAACATGAATTGGCATGGAGATCCAGGGGAAGCAGAGGTCGGCAGTGAAAAACTCAAGGAACATGATGATCTTGCCTTCACGCGACTACAGTGTCGTCTCCTCGGGTGAAGGAAACTGGGCATCGCCCACATTACGTATCCACCGATTCTCTACTAGAGACTTGATATGCCCTTCGGTGCACCGACTAATACCGAAGTATGGCGTCAAGGGAGCCATCATACTAGTGCATTGAAGTTTGGCCTTCGCCATCTTCCAAAGGGGACATGAAACGAAATACCAAGAAAAGGCAAGGAACGCCTCACCCAATGGGTACACACAGCAGCAAGGAGGAGGCTATTAGAAGAACAAGAACACAATGGGGTGAATGATAAGAATTACTACAAAGTGGGAAGGGTAACCCATATATAAATATACCCAGCGCCCAAGCCACGACCCCGAAAAGTCTAGGGCACATTGTAGCACGTCACCAAATGTATGCCCTACCAGAATGGGATCGGCATCCTAGCACATGGGGCCCACACTGCTCATGTCACGCCTACACGATGAGAGAATTACGGGAAATGGGGGTGACATGTGGTGAACTGATATGGAACTACCAAATTGGTCACCATAACGGCCTCGAGAGCACCAGTAGCATTGTACGATGCCATAATGGCGTACGACGTATGTGCTGAGACGCGTGGGCTCCCATGGGAAATCGCAATAGTTGCCACTAAACCCCAAGCGACGTGCGACTGTTCACACCCCAAAACTGGCCCAATCCACTGCATATAAATATGGAACTTACTACCTTGAACCTCACACAGCTCGATACCCAGCTAACATTACCACCCACCTCCTAGCCAACGAGGCTAAAGGATTAGTGAAGCCCCAACATGGTAGTCATGGAATGGGCAGACCTTCCATGGCCAGCCCTTTGCACCATCACCGACTGCTTCGATGAGCCGAGGGACTTCGTGTCCTTTAGGGCGGTTTGCTCTGGGTGGTGCAACAACGTCCATAACAAAGAGCACTCGCAATTCGCCCCCTCGGTCCTCCGGACGTATGAAGTTCATGAGTCATGCAAGGTATCATTCTACTCGCTGACCGAGGAGTGGATTTTCATCGTGCAAGTCCCTCGTTCGCAGGGCACAGAACGTGAGTCAGCACCTTTGAGGGAAGCTATTTGATAGGGTATGACTGCAACGACGACTATGTTAAAATCATAAACCTGCTCACCGAACAGGTGTTTATGCTACCGGGCTCCCAGAATGGGCCCGCTATCAGAACCCGAAGGGTTTATTCATACGCCCAAAGCTAGGGGCCGAATCAGAAAGAATCATCGTCATATACGCATACTGCAACTGCTATCTCACATTTAGAGAGCACTTTGAGGAAGCGTCATGGTGGCAAGTCAGTATCATGGATGGTTGGACACCAGCGCCAATGGATGAGCTATGGGCACGAATATGGTGAGAAGGGGAAGAAGCTCCGGTGATCATTCAAGTGGGAGGCCACGTAATCCTCCTCCGAAGTGATATGCTCTAGGCTCCACCACCAAATGGCATCTGGTGGGCTTCACCCCTGAAGGCGTCGCATAGCTTTGAAGACAACGACAGGTGATGGAACCTTGCAGGTTGTGTAAACTGGATCATGACTCCAGGGCGCCATGATAAGATCGTACTGCAGAGCTGAGATGACACATGGTACATCCTAGCAAAGGAAAGCGACCTCACAAGCCTTCGCAAAGGCTGCGTTTACTTCCTTAGACGGCTCAACGGCTATGGCGGAGCCTAATATTATGTTTGGCAGTGGGATGTTATAGCAAAAGTCCAAACCATCGGCTAGGCCATCCCGACAGCACATCAGTGGTTGCCGGACACTTGGTTTGTTCCAAGTTTGGAGTAGGCTGCCTCGCCAAAGAAGAAGCATTTACCCTTTTTGCAATGTATAGATATGTTGTATAGGCTGTGCAGGGACTATATTTTCAATATTATATTAGCAAGTAATTGAGAAGTGGACGCCATCGTGTAGCATGTACCTTGTTTTTTTCACCGCATGACAGCGGAGGACTATGCCCTTATTTAATATATATACATAATATTTTTCATGTCTTATGTTCTATAACAGGTTAACTTTTGCCAGTTTTGGGAAATGACTTTGGACGATCGAAGGGGGGAGACTGAGACAGGGGGTACCACCCCACTTTCTAAAGATTCTCAACTTTGGCCCCCCAAAGTTAGGACCAAAACCATGAAGAGGCCACTGTTGGGGGAATGGTACCACGTGGGCCCCCGTTCGTTGACTTCGGTCACAATGACCTAATCCCAAAACCGAAATAGAGAGACTAATATCAAGGTTGGGACAATTCCCTTTATGTTCTATAGGAGTTAGGCTCAAGAAGGCGTAGCAAAACCCAAGGAACAAAGCTTGGAGGTGAATCCCAAAAGCCAAAGGGGTGCGATGAAGCCCAAAAGATGAGGAGTGTAGCGAAGCCCTGAGTCAAAGAAGTGCGATGAAGCCCGAAGGACGAAGGGTCCAGCGAAGCCCTAAAGCTAAAGGAAGGCGACACAAGCACCAACGGTGAAAGAGCAAGTAACCCCGACGAAATGGATGAAGGGAGATTGACAAGTAACCCAGACGAAGGGTCCAATGCGGGTCCTCCAAGACACGTGTCGAGATTTGGTTGTAGGGCAATGTAGGTATAATGACCATATTACCTTTGAGATATTCTAGAATACTTCATGGTGTTAGCAGGGATATTCCTGTGGATAAGGGGTAAAGATTTAATGACAACATGAGATGTTGAGGTATGCTTATAAATATCTCCACCCACCTAATGTAAAAGAGGAGATGAACAATTATTACATCAATAATTATTATACTGTTAACTATATTGTGATCACGATCGCAACAGTACAAGATCATAAAATCTATACCTGAAAGTGATAAGGGTTCGATGGTGTTAGAAATTGTTATTTCTGCAATATCAAATGAGACGGAGTAATTTTCGTTAAAGAAAAGTGATCAGGGTTCCAGATGCACAAAGGAATATGGAATCGTTTGTTCCCCAAACTTTTGACTTACTTGACCATTGATGTCCTTGTCATAGTTTTTTCTGTATAACTATACATTTTTCCGGACGGTTGTACGTGAATGGACATTGATTATTGTACTTGTTTAGTATCTTTCTCGTAGAGACGACCTTGTTCGTAGTTTAATGAAAAATTATTTCGAATAAATCATTAGCAAAATATTACAGTCAAGGTGATACTGGTTGGGATGATATGGAGACATAAAAAGAATATAGAAGATACTACCTTCGGTAGCATACCACTGGCTGTCAGGAAACGCTAGAAAATAAAGTTGTTGAAGGACCATTCATGTTATTCGAGTTTCTTCTCAACCACACAATGCGATTTCCAATGAAAGCATAGATAGAGAATTAGGAGCTAGGATGATGTGGAGAATAGACATCATCTTATGAAACTAAATATAAGAGTATCATATTCCCTAGTTGTTCTTGCAAAAGAGCAAGAAAAGAAACCCGTATTATTGAATACTAGGTGAATCACCTGTGTTTTGCCGTGGGGCTGTTTGTAAGTCTTCATTGTTGTTTCTTAATTAATTATTATTGTTCAAAGATGTGAAATCAAAATTAGAGGGCAATCGAAATTAGTATCTGGTAGCTAAGAGCGAATTCAATAGTAGAGCCCATTGTTCTCTCTATTATTTGCATGTTTAATGGATGGCTTAAGTGTCAAATATGGCTCACGTCCACATAGCATTATTTCATTTCATCACCCGACCCACCATCTCCCTTTCTTCTATTTATCTTTGTTATCCATCCTTTCTCTCTCTCTACTTGAAGCATGTACCTAACTGGACTCATGAGAGCACATGCTCCTCTTCTCCTTTTTCCTCTCTTCTCAACATGTAAAATGTGACATAAGCAGGCTATAAACCAACTATATAGTACATGCCTTAGGTTTAGGTTTATGGGATAGCATTTTACAAAAAGCTCGATGTTATATGAGAGCCAATACTTGTAACTCTTATATTTTGGCAGAATGCAAATCTTGCTTATGTTCTAGAATTTTATTTTGTAAATGAAAATTTCGTTTTGTTTGAGATGTTATCCTATGAAACTCAAACTTAGATATATTCAGAATTCTAGTTAGACCATACAAGGGACGCCTTTGGCCTACGTTCCGGAATAATCCACATTAGCCTAGTCGTTATTACCTACACCCTATATATACGTTTTGTAAGCCGCATGAGAAATTAGGATGGCCATGTAATTCCCGTATGTTGTACACAACTCCTCATATAGTGAAGATTGCCGATTGGCACGTGTGGTTTTCTCCCGCAATAGTTGTTCACGTAAAAATTGTGTCTCATGTACAATCTTGTGGTGCTTAATTTCTAACAATGAGGTCCACTCTTGTTCAGCTACTCCTCCCATTTCATATGATGCCTTTTAACTTTTCACACAGGTTAATAAATGGTGGAATCAGAGAGAAAGAAAGGGAGGCCTGACGGCTTCATCGGCATATTTTATAAAACATGCTGGGCTATAATCAAACCTGATATTATGGCAGCTTTACATGAGGTTTGTTGAGGTAATGTCAGAAATCTATAGTTGCTGAACACCGCCTTCTTAATCTTGCTGCCAAAAAAGAGTGAAGTTGTTCAGATCAAGGACTACAGACCTATTAGTCTTGTTCATAGTTTTGCTAGGTTGCTTACAAAATTATTGTCGAATCATCTTGCTGGTCGACTGGAGCATTTGGTGTCCTTTAATCAGGGCACTTTTGTGAAGGGGAGATGTATACAAGATAAATTCCTTTTAGTCCAGCAGACGGCAAGCCTGCTGCATCAACAAAAGGAGCCTTGCATCCTCCTCAAGCTTGATATCTCAATGGCTTTTGATTCAGTCTCTTGGTCCTTTTTGTTAGAGGTGCTCAACGAACTTGGTTTTGATGCAATATGGAGCAATTTGATAAGCGGCCTACTGGCAACATCAACTACAAGGGTTATGCTAAATGGTATTCCCGGTGAACAGATCCATCATCAGCGTGGGTTGTGACAAGGAGACCCGTTATTCCCATGATGTTTATATTTGTTATGAATATGCTGAATGGGATAATCTCCAAGGCATGAATGGAAGGTCTGCTGCAGTCACTTTCTAATCAGAGTATCAAGCACCGGTTGTTTGTTTATGTGGATGACATGGTCTTATTTTTTAAGCCAGTGGTGGGTGACATTGGAGTGATAAGAGATATCCTGAATGTGTGTAGGGATCAGTGACGTTCTAAGAGAGTGGATAAATTAGGACACTTAGAATCTATTTGACTCCAACAACTACACAAGACAAACCTATATCAATTTCTATCTAAATGTGCTCTAGGTTTATCTAGTGTGTCTACTCTACCGATCAAAAGAGCTTGCAACCTATTTAGAAAGGTAAATTACAAGTATGTAAATGTGGAAATATAAATAAGGTATAGAGAGCAAACTCGGTATAAGGATTTTTATCCCATGGTATCGATGGCATAAATGTCACCCCTAGTCTATGTTGGAGCTACACCAAGGATATGTTCCCGGTCGACACCCGGTCATGGCCCTTGAGCCACCAATGCCTCAAGTAGGTTGAGCCATCAAGCCACCAGGGCAAAACCTCCACAAGCCTCTGTTCCGATCACTTGCCACCGTGATCACTTTGGAGCTTTAGCCACCAAGACACGGGTCTCTATGTCCCCGTACACGTGCTCCGGTTCAAGTTGCCAGTAAGTCACCAAGACTCCAAGGCATCGACATACCACTTGATATAAGGTAGGATCACTTCTTGATCCACTCTCTAGGCAACAATCATCTAGCAACACTCTCTCTAGGCCTATAAGCACTAATCACTTACTAATCGTGTGCTTAATTGCCTTGGATAATCACATTAAACACTATGGTGGCTTGGATGTCTTATCAAGTATATATAAGTTTCTCTAGACTCCAGCACCTTCAAATGACCGAGTGGAGAGGAATTTATAGCAACAAATCCCCCAACTAGCCGTTTAGCCAACGGCTCAGAAAAGTTATTAACACCAGATGATCCGGTGATAACAGTAGTACTAACATCGGATCATCCGGTGAGTACAACCTAAGAAACTAGTCGTTGGAGCTCCACTGTATACTCCATATCTATCACTGGACTATTCTATGAGTACATTTGAGCCATTTGAGCCTTTGTAGCATTTCTGTGTAAATTGCTCTAGTGTAAACCTCCGGTGCACTTCCTCTTGACACCGCATGAACCGGTCAGTTCATCCTCGTTCTTCGACACTTGGAATCACCTTTGCAAGAGATGCACTGGTGTATATCTTCCGCTGATCACTGGACCTTCTGATAAGTTCAACTTCTTCTGTCCCGAGCCAAAATACTCTGATGTGCACCTTCTTCACCAACACCAAAATATCCGATGACTTCTTCAGTTATCTCTTCTCTGCAGATAAAGCTTCAGTGCTACACCTTGCTGAGCATCGGACTATTCAGTGAAGTCTTCAACCTTCTCTCTCCCTTTATTAGAGATGCTCCGGTGAGTTCAACACACAGAGCAACATACCATCTAGTGAGAGAAATTCTCCTGAGACTTCTCCAATCTAGTCAATCATTGTCCCGATTGTGGTGGCTTCTTTATGTATTGCATCCATGAGACCTACTAAAGCATATACTTAACAAACGTATTAGTCCAAATGACTATATTATTATTAATCACCAAAATTACAATTATGGTCTAATAGGATCATTTTCGCTACAATCTCTCCCTTTTTGGTGATCTTGCCGAGCACTTGACTTGTAGTCATCCTCTTGACGTCGTTGTTGTCGTAGATGATGGAAACTATCAACTTGTACTTTGGAAGAAGAGCTTGAAGTATTCTTCTTACCACTTGATCATCTTCAATCGGCGTCAAACCTAACCCATTTATCTCAGTTACAAGAATATTCAAATGTGAGTGCATGTCATTAGCATTTCATGGGGTAGTTGTTTGATGCCATTGAACTTAGTAAAAAGCACATGATATTTCTCATTGCGCGTATATTTTGTGTCTTCATGTATCTCAATGAGACTAGTCCAAATATCATATGCATTGGTGAGAGAATAAATACGATTAAATGCATCAACATTTAAGGATGATAAAAGTATACTCTTCGCCAATGCATCTAATTGTCTCTCTTTATTGGTGATGCGTTACCTCATCCCTTCCTCGGTGACCCTCCAAACATCTAAATCTCGGGCTTGCAAATAACAAGATATTAGAGTTTTCCAACGGGGAAAATTTATGCCGTCAAAAAGTGGAGCACTATGGGTATCCATCCCAACCCCAGACAGTGAAGCCTAACCGATAAAAATGAGACGGGGTCTCAAATGCTACTTGAATAGCGTGTCCGTGTGAAAGGTGTGAGCCTCGGCTCTGATACCACGTGTAGGGATCGGTGACGTTCTAAGGGGGTGAATTAGAACACTTAGAATCTATTCAGCTCTAAAAACTACATATGATAAATCTATATTAATTTGTACCTAAATGTGCTCTAGGTTTATCTAGTGTGTCTACTCTAACAATCAAAAGAGCTTGCAATTTATCTAGAAAGGTAAATTACAAGTATGTAAATGCAGAAATGTAAATAAGGTAGAGAGGGCAAACTCGGCACAAGAATTTTTATTCCGTGATATCGAGGGCATTAATGCCACCTCCAATCCACGTTGGAACTACACCAAGGATATGTTCTTGATCGACACATGGTCATAGCCCTTGAGCCACCAAGGCAAAGCCTCACCACAAGTCTCTGTTCCAGTCACTTGTCGCCGTGATTACTTTAGAGCTTGAGCCACCAAGGCACGGGTCTCTATGTCCCCATACACATGTCTTACTGCCGCTCCACACCAAGTCGGAGGGTCAACAAGCTTGACCAACTCCGGCTCAAGTTGCTGGCGAGTCACCAAGACTCCAAGGCACCGACATACCACTTGATACAAGTTGGGATCATTTCTTGATCCACTCTCTAGGCAGCAATCACCTAGCAACATCTAGGCCTATAAGCACTAATCACTTACTAATTGTGTGCTTAATTGCATTGGATGATCACATTAAACACTATGGTGGCTTGGATGTGTTCTCAAGTGTATCCAAGTTTCTCTGGACTCCAGCACCTTCAAATGACCGAGTAGAGGGGTATTTATAGCCTCAAACCTGCCAACTAACCATTTTTCCAACGACTCAGAGAAGTTATTAACATCGGTTGGTGACAACAGTAGTACTAATACCGGATCATCCAACGAGTACAACCTCAGAAATTAGTCACTGGAACTCCACTCAAAGCCTCTGTGAACACCGGACACTCTGGTGTATACTTCATCTCTATAACCAGATTATTCGGAGAGTATATTTGAGCTATTCGAGCCATTGTAGCCTCTCTGCGTAAATTGCATTGGTGTAATCCCTCGGTGCACTTCCTCTTGACACCATACCATCCAGTCAGTTCATCCTCGTTCTTTAACACTTGGAATCGCATTTGCAAGAAATGCTCAAGTGTATATCTTCCGCTGATCATCGAACCTTCAAGTGAGTTCAACTTCTTCTGTCCCGAGCCAAAATATTCTGATGTGCACATTCTTCACCAACACTGGACTATCCGATGACTTCTTTAGTTTTGCTCTTCTCTGAGGATAAAGCTCCGGTGCTACACCTTGCTGAGCACTAAACTATCTGGTGAAATCTTTAGCCTTCTCTCCCCTTTGTCAGAGATGCTCTGGTGAGTTTAACACATAGAACACCAGACCATTCGATGAGAGCAATTCTCCTGAGACTTCTCTAATTCAGTCAATCTTTATCCCAACTGCGGTGGCTTCTTTATGTATTTCATCCATGAGACCTACTAAAGTATATACTTGACAAGCATGTTAGTCACAATGATTATATTGTTATTAATCACTAAAATCATAGTTATGGTCTAATAGGACTATTTTCGCTACAATCTCCCCTTTTTAGTGATCGATGACAACACAACCAAAGTAAGTGGTAAATAATAAATGATACCAATTGTAGAGAGTACAAAGCCTTACTATAATGCTTGGATGCATGTTCTTACCACTTAG
Organism: Phragmites australis; assembly: GCF_958298935.1. Lineage (NCBI taxonomy): Eukaryota > Viridiplantae > Streptophyta > Magnoliopsida > Poales > Poaceae > Phragmites > Phragmites australis. The sequence continues at coordinate 22,261,974 of NC_084921.1, read as the reverse complement.
TCTCTTTTTGTTGTGATTCCTTTTTCTCCATTGCCACTATCTACTTTGATCGACCCATGTAAGAGCTTCTCCATTGCATGCTTTTGATACCAAATGTAGATGAGTCCCCTTTATCAACCTTGGCATCTTACTTTATTCTCCACTAGGCATGCCTCTTCCTTTGGTCATCAAACTTCTCTCCCTTTATCAACAATCTAAAAAAAAGCCACAAACATATGTTGAATTCGTGGAAGAGCGTTAGAGCACATGGGAGAGAGCTTCATAAATCATGATATAATAAAATGATACTAATTTAAGAGATACCACTTGTAGGAATATAATTTCAAGAATATTATACCAATTGAAATGAAAGTATAAGGATCACAATTCATGAAACTCACATGATATAATCTAAACTTCCTCTATATGTGTGCATACATATAATGAGACCTACTTATGAATACCACTTGTAGGAATGTAGCAATATATGCACATCTAGATAATAAGTAGAGGTAGGAAGTTTAAGTCATATCATACATTGGGGTAGCTTAAATGTAGAAATAAATTAACAATTATACTAATTTAAGCCTTTAAGTATTATATATCTTCAGGGACTTGTTGATCACTCTGTAAGACTAAAAAAATGTAACTTGCAACACATATTAATCTCAAAATCACAGCCCATAAGATATACTCCCCCTAAATATGTGCATACAGGTATTGAATACTTGCGAGATATATACACTTGTTATTAATAATAATAGAGAGGATACCCTATAGATTGGTTAATGATACATAAAAGATATCAATTATAAACTTATGACATATATAGAATATACAACTAATAAACTATATAGGTTACTCATAAGAAAGAGAGGAACACAGACAACATACTATATAAACAAACACGGTTGTTACCTTTCAGATCCCATTCCCCTGCACACACACGGCTGTCAGCGCTCAGGTCCTGGCTGTGAACACATACCGCCAGCCATGGATGCCACCGCTCATCGTCGCCACCATCCATAGATGCCCGGGGATGCTGCCACCCGTGGACACCACCACTAACATCTTCGTCGTCATCCGCTGCTCCAGCGTGTCCCCGGTGGGTGTGGCTCACTCGGACACCAGTGACATGATCTCTGACACATAAATTACTTCACTTACCTCAGAACCAGGTTGTCCAAGTACTATCAGGGGATGTCCCGGTCTTTCACATAGCTTGTCGACGTCAGCTGCGTGGAACACCTCATGAAGAACATCGCTCCTTACACCAGGAGGATGAAGGCGTCCAGAGGCTACACTGCAGCGCTGGGTGCCAAGGACCGATTGTTGAGGACGATAGCCAAGAAGGCACCAAGAGCTTCGCCGGACCGGCTGCTGTTGAGAGCAAGGACCACAGGCCTCCTGCGCAGCAGCGGCAAACCACTTGCATACCAGGGCAAGAGAGAGATATGTACAGATGCTAGGTCAAGGCAAAAAGTCGGGTCCTGCAAAATGAAACGAGATGAGATGAGATTTACCGCAGATGAGCTCTGATCCGCTGGAGCTAGCATGTTCTTCATTTTGCTAGGTTCCTTGTCTTACCTTGTCCCTAGAGCTTCTTGCAATAGAAGATTTCTGAGGGAAGTTTTGTTCAGTTTTTTCTTCTGTGACCAACCCTGTGTTTTTATGCTTGGTCTGTAGTCGATAAAGGTCAACAACTGAATTGGCTGAACTAAAAGCAGAGTACATTCTTGTTAAAAAAACTAAATCTGCGGCAATAACAATACAATTTCTGCCGTTTGTTAGACATTAATCCTACCCAAAAAAACACCACACAAATCGACATAAGAATCACCATGCATATCTGATGGGTCAAAATTACGATTGAAATTTCATCTGCTTCAACTCAAAGAGTTATTTACCATTCTTGGAAAGGTAAGGTACCAAGAAGTACCGCTAGTTATAGCTGTACCGAATTTTGGTATCCCAAGTACTGTAAAGAAAGCTACGAAACTAAATGATTTACAAATGAGAGCAATTTAAATGGTCTCATAATTTGCATCACCACAAATGCTTTCCATAGTATGGGAAAAGATGAATCCATTACAATATATCAGGGGACAGATTTTAAAATCACTGAATCAGGCGCATTCGCATTTAACTTCATGTCCTGCAGCACACAAGGAACAACCCTAGCACGATGTAGAATCCTAGCGCATGATGAACCAATCGATATGAATCTGTAAAAAATATTCAAAATTATGATTACTACGTTGTCATATTTAAATCTAACTATTTATATGTTTGCCACTCATTCTAATTTCAATAGTACCTCTATCATACCATAATACCCATAGATAATACTATGATACAGAAGATAATGAGAAGTATCATTAGATTGTTCTAAACCGTTCGATCAAAGAATTGGAAGGTCCATATTAATTGTTGTCCACCGTAAAAGTTCTCTAGAACAAACATCCAAAAGAACAGCATCATGCAAATACAATGCACCGGGAATGAGCTCGTGGTGGTGCATGCTCACCTCCCCTGTCAAATCAAGGAGTTTCCATGTACTTATCTCGGTTTACCTTTATCAATCAAGAAGCTTACAAAAAGCGCAACTTCAACCCCTCATTGATAAGATCAGCTTCCAGCAGGATGGAAAGCCGGGCTTCTGACCCGGGCAGTGAGCTTGACATTGGTGTAGGTTGTACTACCTTCGATCCCGGTCTACCACGCCATTGCTTTGGACCTTTCAAAGTGGGCTGTTAAAGCCATAGATAAGATTCGCATGGCTTTTTTTTGGGTACAAAAGAAGCAAATGGATGTCATTGTTTGATCGCATGGCCAAAAGTTTGTTGTCCAAGGGAGCTTGGTGGTTTAGGAATCCATGACCTAACGACACTAAGATGGTTATGGCTGCATAAGATGTAGCCGGACAAATGTGAGGGCCTTGTTCTCTGTTGCAGTGGTGTCTATTGTTGGTAATGAGACTTCAACTTTGTTTTGGACTGATAGATGGTTACATGAGAGGGCCGTTGCTAATTTAATTCCCCATTTGTCAGCTCTCATCTCCAAGAAAACAACTAAGAAGTGTACAATACAGGAGGCTTTGAGACCTCAAATGGGTGAGTGGTATACAGGGGCCCCTCTCGGTTGCTGCCCTTGTGGAATATCTGGAGCTATGGGACATGCTTTTCGAGGTTACGTAGGAACCAAATACTCAGGATGAACATCGTTGGATATTTTCCGAATCAGGAATTTACTTAACCAAATCGGTGTATGAGGTCTTGTTCCATGGGGATGTCCATTTTGAGCCTTGAAAGTTCATAGGGCACCGAAGCAATGCAAATTTTTTCTTTGGTTGGTTGTTCATAATCAGTGTTGGACAGCTGACCGCTTGGCCCGGAGAGGATTTGCACACCCTGCTTCCTGCCCACTTTGCGATCATGATCAGGAATTGATGCACCACATCCTCGTTTCTTGCATGTTTGCATGACAGGTTTGGTTCTCCTTGTTTCAACGTCTTGGTCTCTCCAATCTTTCACCACAGCAAGACGATCTCTTCAGTGATTGGTGGGTGAAAACAAGCAAACAGTTCAACCAGCATGTGAGTAAGAGGTACAACTAACTCATACTCTTGGGAGCATGGCTTATATGGAAACACCGAAATGAGTGTGTGTTCGATGATGCTACCCCGATGTACAACGTGTTTTGAGAAGAGCTGGGGAGGAGGCTCGGCTATGGTTGAGGCAATGGCATCCGGTCTGGTGGAGATGGTCGTCGGAGGAGTGTAGTGCCTCTGGGTTATGGTAGTTGGTTATTCTTTAGTTCAGCGGCACGTCATGTAATGAGTTCATATTAGAGTTCGTGTGTGTGGGTGTGAGATGAGGTTATTGTGTGCAGATTTTGTTGTTTGTTGTTAAATTTTCTTCTATCTTAATGCGTGTTCAAGAAAAAAGAATACTTGTTACTCAACCAGATCACGGATGTTTGGGAGCAGAGCTGCATTTTTTTCCTTGCTGAATTTCCTAAGCGATAGTTGGCCGCAAGTGCTTCTCTTATTTTGGTGATTACTCTCCTGTATGACAGTACGAATGGGCTAAAACGACAAATGATAGTAACTAAACTTATTTATAATCAAGAACAAAGTTCATACATCATCATGCAAGGACCGTAATCACTTGAGCACGTCTGAAGCGAAGAGATTCTTTTTCTTTTTCTAGAGATAAGATGCAAGTTTGAGAGCATTATGAATGCATTTTAGAAGCAATACTGTAACAATTCAATGCAACTTTTGCCTTGAATAATTTATGAAGACAAAATTACGTTGTAATAACAACCTGGAAGTGAAACCATGGGCTCTACCAGGGCCGTACGTAGGAAATATGAGACCTGGTGCGAAATTTAAAACTAGGCCCCATGTATAAGAAAATGCACTTCTAAAAACAAGTTTTTTATTTATCATATCAGGAATACAATTATTTTCTAAGAATTACAACTCACTAGAAAGTACATCTTAGAATTCTGTGTTCCCCTTCATTGCGGCAGCGCTCGAGCTCTCCTCCTCATAGTCATCCTCTCCACTGCCGTGGTGCTCAGGTCCTCCTCCACCACTACGTTGGAGATTCGTCCCTCCTCCTCCTCCCCTGCAGTGGTGCTCCGGTCCTCTTTCAACATTTGTCAGGTACTCCCTCCGTTTCGCAATGTTTGTCCATGGCCTCGGGAGTATCTATCTCAATTTGTTTGTTCATTACGGTAACCAAGGATGCTTTATGGTCTATTTTTCTGCTAAGCCCTTGAGTGCATGCATGCATTTACTCCAACGTTTGTGAGTTACTTGCTCTCATCCTTGTATTGATTAGGGGTAGCATGGTCATCTCTATGCATTTTTCACTCGATTTTTAGTATTTCTTAGTTTGTACGTAATGGTGAGCGTGGACAAATATTACGAAACAGAGGGAGTTGCTCTGCGTCCATGTAGTATTCTTGTTCCATGTCCAATCCCTAGGGTTTTGTTCCATGTAATGCTAGGTAATCCGTAGGGTTATGTCGATGATTGGTGAATTGCTGATCTAATAAACTTATTGAAGAATTGGGAGATGCAAATCACAAGGGGAACACATAGGGATTTTTAGATAGGTTCGGACCTTCCTAAGGATAATAACCATATGTCGTATTTGTTTTGTATTGATCTGAGCCTGTTACAAGAGGGGTGTAATTAGCCTAGATAGATCTAATCTTAGTCAGCGATTTTCTCTTTGGCTTATGTTAGCTTGTTTTGCTTGTGGTGCTCTGTCCTTCGTAGACCCCCTTGGCTACATATATATGAAGGTGTCATACGTCCTATGGACTCCTCCATCCTATTCTTGGAGATAAACATTCCTGTTTATGGGACGTCTTGGGTATCTACGGGTGGTTTCCTTTCTTCCAGGGATTCTCTTCCCAGAGATAAAGATATCCTCCTAGAATTACGAGAAACCCTGTGGTATCTGAATATGGTAACTATCCAATATTCATCATTAAGCCCCCCATCACTACATGAAATGAGGTTTCAACGGATCAAGTATTTGGCCAGCAAAGATAAGCTTTTTGTCTGACCATACCATCGAGTAGGACTCGGGTCCCCGATTAGGGTGAAGCATTTAAACGGGTTTTCTGATTTTCTACTCAGGATTCTGAACGCCTCCGAGTCCCCAAGAGAGGTCTCGAGAAGGTGTTCAATTCCGGTAGATTCTTTGTAAGCCTAGCCCTTTGGAAGTAAAAAAAGTTTGTTACTGGTAAACTTTGAAAATTGAAACATCACAACGGAGATTTTGGGTAGTGGTGAGAATCTTTTCTTGCCATAGTATCATGATTACGGTAGCAGTGCGAGGAGCCAAACTTGTTGGGGTACGGCGCCAACTGCCTACATGTGCTGGACATTAAATGCGATGTGACGATAAAGAGGGAGACCCGGCCTCGAGTATTGTCATGTCGTCAGCCGAACCGTCATTTCCAGGAGCCCCTATTCTGCATAAAGGCAAAGGGACACCCACTTCAACGTCCTTTCTTCCGTCATTGACTGGTTTCCATCACACTCATCGTTCTCCTTGCACCCCTACTCCAAAAACCCTCTTTCCCCAATCTCTTTGCCGCCATGGGAAAGAAGAAGACTGAGAAAGAGAGCTCTTTCACCGATGAGATGGCAAGTGTGATCCTGGAATGGCAGGAATCCAAGATCACGGAGGAGGCTCTGGAGAAGGCGGAGAGCGAGGAGGTGGTTCATCCCCTGGTTCTGATCCCATGAATGCTGGTGGCAGGGTAGACAATCCTGAGCCCGAACACGCACAACTCGATGGTCTTCCTTGATTTCTTACGATGTGGCTTCGGCTTCCTCCATCTAGCTTTCTTTGGCCTAGAGCTCATCAACCTTAATCTCAAATCTATTATTATGCTAAGCATCTTTGTGCATCTGTGCGAGGTCTTTCTCAGCTTTCGTCCATCCCTCAACCTCTTCTAGTACTTTTATGTCTTGAAGAAGCTCCGAAACAAGGCCACCGCCAGCGCCAGATTCCGGCTCCGAGAAGGCAAGTTGGCGGAGTACATTGTCTTCGCCACCAAGTTCTCCTGGTTGGGTTAACACAAGAAGTAGTTCTACAGCCAACCTGGCTCAAAGGGACTTCCTTACCAGGGCCTGTCGCTGCTGTTAAGGGTTGCTTGGACAGAGGAGCCAGTGATGACCACCCTTTATCGAAGCCTTATCGGGGAGATCCTACACCTAAAGGAGAGGAACTTGATGGCATATGATATTGCCAGGGACTTCATCAAGTGCCATATTTTTAGAATTACCGGGGCTTGGCAATTCCCAACCGGATTGGATCCGCCCCAAAATGGTGAGATGGGTACTTCCCAATCTCATGTGGCCATATCTATAGGATCTATTCTCATTGTCTATCGCTTCTTCTTGCACTGTATTCATTGGAGGCTACTAATAAGAAGGTCATGGTTCTTTTCAAGGCCATCACTTCTTCCAGCGGCAAGAACGTCCCGACATCCATTGTAGAGATGGACCCCGAAGCTCGCTCAAGAATCATGTTGGTAAGTACCACAAAACCTTCTCGATTCTTATTTTTCTTTTCGAGTTGTCATACTTGTAGTGATGGCTATTGCCAACTTGGACAACATCCCGAATGTGGAGGAGGTCCTGATCTGGAGGCTAAGAACGCAGGAGCCTCGGCTGCAGACCCAACAGAGGTCCAAGCGAGAGTGGGATTGGCACACTAAAAATCACATCTTTCAACAACGGCATGGTGTTTGAGGATGATGACTTCGCGGATGACGTTAGGCTACCAACACCAACTACTCTTGCTGTTTCTGCTCCCAACAACCCAATGTCGACTTCGACAGTGGCCTCAAACTTGGTAAGTTGAGCATTTCCCCAGATCTTTTACAGTCGTGCCTATTTTTTCAATTTATCGAGTATGTTTTAGCCTTCGACCTAGGAGCACTGGAAGGCAGCGGTCCCAATGAGCGTTAGGGAATGGGTAGGCTATGCTAGGACAAATAAAATTTCTCTACCGCGTTCAACTAGGAAACCATACGAGTAGGGGATCATGGATCATTATCGCTAGACTTGCAGTACATCGGAAGAAGAGTCGTGCGCGTCCACGAAGTGGAAGTACTCAATCTCATCGTAGTGTCCTTGTCGCTGATCAGCACCGCAGCAACGGCTATAGCATCTCTACAGTATACACATGTACATGGATGAAACGCCGTACGCCGATGTGCTAGCACTGCGCCCAACTAGGGTTCTGTGGAGAGTTCGGGAAGAGGTGGTTGGCTAGGGTTTTGATGGTCAAATCAACTATTGCACCCACGGCTCCTGCCACCTCTTATATAGAGCATGCTAATAGGCCTTTAATCACATTAATGCCCATAATGACTTTAAACTCTAATGGACATTTAATCATATTAAATCCCACTTGTAGATCGAGTCTGCATATATGATCATCTCTAGGGCATATCACCAACAATCACCCACTTGCACTAGAGTTGATCATGCAAGTTTTTTAAATTTCATCCCTTTAAGTGTGTGACCCATTAGGTTCATACGTAAATGGCCGCTACCGGAAACCCTTTCCGAATTGCAAGTCAATAGTGGTACCTAGCAGGATATATTGACTTCCAAATCCACACAAAGATCATACCAGCTGAACCTTGATATACCCATGCAACAATTCCTTTACCACACGATACCAGTTAAGCTCAAGGAGAGATATGTGCAACCCTTGTGATAACTCGACAATTCATTCGATCTCATAGTGGACTACTATCTTGTGATCAACTCTTTAATCATATTGGTATGATCATGCACTTTCTTAATCCATTCGCATCGAGGGGCCCAGAGATATCTCTCCCGTTATCAGGAGGGGCAAATTCTATCTTGATCGCTCATATCCCAAGACATGTTTCATAGCAACACAAAAGCTACCTTTATAACTATCCAGTTACGGAGTAGCATTTGGAAGCCCCTAAGTGTGTTACTTCACAATCTGGGAATCAATGATGATCTCAGGCCAAAAGATTCTGTAGGCACACCATTCGAGACTACAACTGATGGCACAAAAATAACATCTCAGCAGTGTCTTAAGGTGAGTGAATCCAACAACACGTTCTCTAACATATGTCCACATTATTGATTTGATATATCTATATCTATGATCCGTGAAACATGATCATCAATCAATCAATGTGCTAATCTATAAATCATTATTTTCCCACATAATGATATGAGATTAGGGATCATTTAGAATAACATTATAATAAAACAAAGAGTTTCACAAACAAGTCACATATTTGCTGATCAAAGTAAATGATAATTATTCAAGGAACCAAATGAATGATTATTCAAAAGTACATTAACATAGACATGAAACAATCTCTCACATGCATTAGACTCAATCATGCAAGTATCTAATACTCATAGAGCTTATGTGCGCCTCATGCTTAGGCTATGAGAGAGGCTTCATCAACGGATCATCAATATTCAGATTCGTGTGCACCTTGCATATCTTTACATCACCTCTATGTATAATCTCTTGGATAAGGTGATAACGTTGTAATATGTGTTTGGACTTCTGGTGCGACCTAGGATCCTTGGCTTGTGCAATGGCTCCTCTATTATCACAATGGAGGTCAATTGGACTAGATGCACTAAGCACCACACCTAACTCAAAAACAAACTTTCTGATTTAAACAACCTCCTTTGCAGCTTCAGAAGCTGCTATGTACTTGTCCTTCGTCGTTGAATCTGCAACCATTTCTTGTTTGGAACTCTTCCAACTCACAGCGCCTCCATTAAGGAAAAATACAAAACCAGACTGTGATCTGAAATCGTCCTTGTTAGTTTGAAAGCTAGCATTAGTGTAACCATTTACAATGAGCTCCTCTTCACCTCCATAGAATATAAACATATCCTTAGTTCTTCTAAAGTAATTGAGGATATTCTTCACTCTTACACAGTGACCGTCACCCAGGTATGATTGATATCTACTCATAACACTTAGAGAATAGGAGACATCTAGGCATGTACAAAGCAAAAATACATGATGGACCTGACGCAGTGGAAGCATACGGGATCGTACACATCCTCTTTATCTCATCAGGTGTCGTGGGACACTGACTCTTGTTAAGAGCGATGTTATGTGACATTGGCAAGAAACCTTTCTTGGAATCTTGCATATTGAACTTTTTCAATACCTTATCTATGTATGTACTTTAGCTTAATCCAATTAACATTCTCGACCTATCTCTATAGATCTATATGCCCAATATGTATGCTGCCTCTCATAAATCTTTCATTGAGAAACTCTTTTGTAGTGAAGATTTGACTTCATCAAACATTGGAATATCATTTTTGATCAACAATATGTCATCTACATATAAGACCAGAAATACAAGTGCGCTCCCACTAGCCTTTTTGTAAACACAAGGTTCTTCTTCGTTCTTGATAATGCTAAACCCTTCGACTACTTCATCAAAACGAAGGTTCCAACTTCAAGATGCTTGATTTAGCACATAGATGGACTTTTGCAGCTTACATATCTTTCCAACATTTTTTGGATCAACAAAACCTTTAGATTGTGTCATGTACACATGCTCACTTAGGTTTCCATTGAGGAAAGACGTTTTGATATCCATTTGTCATATCTCATAGTCATAATATGTGGCAATCACTGGGAGGATCCGAATAGACTTAAGCATTGTGACAGGCAAAAACGTTTCATCATAATCAACACCTTGAATTTGCTTGAAACCTTTCGCCACCAATCGTGCCTTATAGATGTGAACATTTCCATCAACGTCTATCTTTTTTTTAAAAACCTATTTACACTCAATAGTTTTTGCACCATTTAGCGGATCAACCAAGCCCAAGATTGATTCTCTCGCATGGAGTCTAATTTGGATCTCATGGCACCAAGCTATTTCTCAGAGTCCGGTCCCACCATTGCTCATGTATAGTTTTTGGGCTCATCATTGTCCAACAACAATATATCACGCTGCCCCATGGTTAGGAGCGTGAAACGTTCAGTTACATGACTTGCCTTTTCAGACCTACATGGGGCTGGGCTCAACAACATGTTCTACAACATCTTGGACCTGAAACTCTTTCTAGTGTTTCCTGAATTTCTTTGAGTTGCTCCCACTAACTTTCTTTGAGACAAACTCTTTCTCCAGAAATACACCATTCCGGGCGATAAATACTTTGCCTTCTCCTGGTTATAGAAATAATATCCTTTGATTTCCCTAGGATACTCCACAAAGAAGCATTTATCTTATTTGGGAGTGAGCTTATTAGACGTCAAACATTTTACATAGGCCTCACAACCCCAGATATTAAGGAAATACAACCTGGGATGCTTCCCGTTCCATATCTCATATGGTGTCTTCTCTACAACTGTAGATGAAACCCTGTTTAAAATGAACGCAATAGTTTCTAGAGCGTATCCCCAGAATGACAATGGAAGATCAGATTGGTTCATCATGGATCGAACAATGTCTAACAAGATTCGGTTCCTTCATTCGGACACCCCATTCCTTTGAGGCGACCTGACGGAGTCAACTGTGGAACAATTCCACATTGCTTTAGATGATCACCAAACTCATGGCTCAAATATTTACCTCCATGATTTGATTGTAGAAATTTAATTGTCTTGCCCATTTGATTTTGTACTTCATTCTAGAACTCCTTGAACTTTTTAAAGGATTCAGACTTGTGCCTCATTAGGTAGATGTAACTATATCTACTAAAATCATTAGTGAAAGTAATGGAGTACTGAAAATCACCTCTGACAGTAAAACTCATTGGTCCACATACATCTGAATATACAATGACCAACAATTCATTCGCCCTCTCACTATGACCAGTGAAAGGTATCTTAGTAATCTTGCCAAGTAAACAAGACTCGCATGTATCAAATGATTCAAAATAAAATGAATCTAGAAGACCATCTTTTTGGAGCCTTACATACACTTCTCATTATTATGACCTAAGTGACAATGCCAAATAAAAGAGGGATTTAAATTATTAAGCTAAGCCTTCTTTGTATTAATGTTATAAATAGGTACATCCTCAAGATCTAGAATATATAATCCATTCATCAACGAACAAATACCATAGAGCATACAATTCAAATAAATCGAACAACACTTGTTCCTTATTATGAATTCATAACCATCTTCTTATAAACATGAAGAAGAGATAATGTTTTTGCCAAAGACAAGAATGTAATAACAATTATTTAATTTCAAAACTAATCCTAAGGGTAGTGATAAGAAATAAACACTGACGACCAATGCAGCAACTTTTGCACCATTGCCGACACGAGCATCCATCTCGCATCTCGCACACATCCTAGTCCTTTTCAGTCCCTACAATAATTTGCATGTATGAATCATCAATCCGGTATCAAATACCCATGAATCATTAGGACGGGTAGTAAGATTAATTTTAATAACATTTATACCTGAAGCAGAAGTCTTCTCTTCTTCTTCTTGAGTTCTTCCAAGTATAGCTTGCAATTCCTCCGCCAATGGCCAGTCTTGTGGCAGTGGTGGCAAGCATCAACAGCAGCAGGGCTAGCCTTAGACTTTCCAACAGGTTTAGGATTAGAGCTTGAGATCTCATCTTAAATCTTAGCCTTGGCCTTGTGCTTTCTCTTCTTACTATCCTTCTGAACCATCATCACATGACTAGAGCTTTTCTTAATGCTTTCCTCATCAGCCTTTAGCATCCCATGCAATTCAGCCATACCTTTCTCCATGCTATTCATATGAAGGTTTAGAATGAATGGCTCGAAGCTCCCAAGGAGCGAGTGGAGAATCACATCCGTAGTGAGCTCAGGCCTAAGGGGAAAAACCATGCTTTTCTAGGCTCTCAATGTAATCAATCATCTTAATCACATGAGGATTGACTAGGCTACCTTCTGCCAACCTACATGCAAACAAAGACTTTAAGGTGTTAAACCTCTCAGCCCTAGCTTAGTTCTCAAACGTGCCACGGAATCCCACAATCATATTGTAAGCATCCATATTCTCAAATCACTTCTGAAGCTCAAAGTTTATTGTGACAAGCATGAGACAACTGATATCAAGTGGATCATTAGTGTGCTTCTCATAGGTCCGCTTTTCAGTGGTTGTGACAGCCTCTACTAGTTCAAGAGGATAAGGAACCTCTAGAACGCATTCCTTTTTCTCTTATTTGAGAATAATTATCATATTATGATACCAATCAATAATGTTTGTTCTGGAAAGCTTTTCTTTTTCAAGAATCGACCGCAAGTTAAACCTGGCAGTAGGTGCCATGATCGACAATAGAAAATAAACATGCAAATTCATCACTAAGTTTATGTGAATTTTCTATTAAACAATTTAACAAAAGACGCTCCATTGTATGTTTTACAATTGTTTTCCCTCAAACGACATATAGTGGTTCAAAATCCATATTCGACTAAGTTCTAGTGAGCTTTGGCAACACTATTAGAAACCTAGTGACATAGGTAAGCAACAACATGCTAATCACATCCTATGTAACTCTTGTTTGTTATGTGGTATTGAATGCCTCGACGCCTAACACCATGCTTCAAAGCCCAAAACCGTTTTGATAGCTTTGTTAAGTAAATCAACACTATGCTACAGATGTCCGACATCCATCCCATTTAATAAGATAATTGAAGGTACCCTACTTTGGTAGACCTATCACACAACGATCAAATTTTAATAGCTGCAGCTATTGGAAGGGCATCAATTGCTCTTAATTTTTCTGAGGGAAATTATTCTATCATAATAATTATATCCACCACATATAAAGCATGAAAGAATAGTATGACAGGAACATAAAAAGCATCACAGATAATCAGATTAACTATGATACAGTATGGCCCTTCTCATGGTGATCTCTATCGCCAAGCTACCTGTCATTATAGCCATCGTGCTCAAAGGTTCCATGATCATATACTAAGCTACTACACCTAATAGCTAGAAATGAATTACATGAAAATATCAAGCTTCACATATCGACACACAAGATATTATACGATAACAAGATAGCCTTAGACTACAATTAACCATGACATGCAGGCCACGAAATTACATACATGCATCACATACATAATAAGGACATACCAATTACATCATTCTCTGCAAAAACAAGTTAAGCATAGAATCAAATTCTAATGTCGTGATGTGAACATGTTATTATAGCAATCTATGCATGTACGCTACATAACGACAGTCCTATGAAATCCTCTCGAAAATACATAAATCGTATCTATGAAATTGCTATAAAAATCTCATCAGATTTATCATATCAAGCTGACTCTTGAGTCATTCACAATGCCTCAATTTTCACTAGATCAATCGTATTGATCATCGCATGAGATTTTCTGGAAACGTCGACAACACACCCAACCTCGATTTGTTGTTCTTCTAGCCATGTAGCGGCGCGCTGTTAACCCCGATGATGATTCCAGCCAGTAGGGGTAAGTTGCACACGCAGCCAGGTGGGAGAGGGAGCTAATCTTTTGGTCATATGGTTCCATCAATTGACACCTCATCTGACCCCTATTACATCAAACCGCGCATCACTCGATTCATCACATGAACCGATCATAAGAACACCAATAGATCCAATCTATTAGTACAACATATCAACTATATGTGGCGGATCTAAATAAAAAACTACGTATGTAGACTAGGCTATGCTAGAACAAATCAAATTTCTCTACCACGTTCAACCAGGAAACCATAAGAGTAGGGGATCATGGATCATTACCGCTAGACGCACAGTACAACGGAAGAAGAGTCATGCACACAAAAAGGAAGTAGTCGATCTCATTGTAGTGCCCTTGTCACAGATCAGCATCGCAACAACGACAAACACAAATTGAAGAGCTAGATGTGAGCCCTAGCTCTGGTACCAATTGAAGGTATCGGTGAAATTCTAAGAGGGGTTGAATTAGAACACTTAGAATTTATTTGGCTCTAAAAACTACAAAAGATAAACTGTGGTATCGATGGCATAAATCATTTCCAAGTTCCTTCATGAGAAAACCATAATTCCCAAAACCATAGACCTCATGATTCTAGATGTCGAACAGAGCTTCCTTCTTGAAGTAGTTAGAGACGTACCTCTGGTCCTCATTCCAGCACAAATGACAATCACATGGGAGCATGGCTTCTACAGTAGCATTGGCTTATAGTAGGTTCAAACTCACATGTCAACGAAGATGGTGCACTCTTGAATAACTCTCTCACGCTCGTCCCCTCCTTCCTTTATCCCTGCATAGAATTTCGTATATGTGATGTGTAGTTCTCATGATCTTCACCTAGTGCATATTTGCCTTCTTAGTCTTCTCTTTCAAGTATTTGGTCATCTTCGTCCCATAAATCAGACGAGCAACATAGCGCTGTGTGCACCACTGCATAGCGGTCATTGAAATAATTGCAGGCCCCTTGAAGTATGAACTCTATAATCTCCACCAGTGGCAACCCCCTCATACCTTTCATCATCTAGTTATAAACATCTACTAATTTGTAGTCAGAGTGCCATACCTAGCCTTATTTGTATCGCAAAGAAAAGATCACTTCGCCTTCATCTCATTCTCAATTAACTCGCTAAATGACCTGGTAGATGACTCGTTCCTCCACATGATCCCAGCTTCATTGTCCTTTGGCAGAGACTCAATATGTACTGATTCGTCCTCTGATCCCCTCACAGGCCTCCCTACACGCTCCTATGTTTGCTTCTTCGCCAACTCATCCAGTGTCTTACAAAGAGCATCAAACTTCCGCTGCTGGTTCTAACCGCACAGCCTCTTAAGCATATTCATGAGATTCTTGTTCATAAATTGGCAGAAGAAGTTTGCACCCAAATACCTCATGCACCACCTACTCTGCAGATCTGGCCACACAGGTCTAATCGTGCCATCGGCTATTCCATTTTGTAGATCCAGAATTGCCGCAAGCATCCTAGCATGTCAATCATGTATAAGGCACACATTTAGTCGAGCACCAACCATTATCATCCTCACACGGTATAGAAACCAATATCAACTGGTGGTGTTCTCACTCTCCACAAATGCAAAGGCCAATAGTAGAACTTAGTCATTCCCATCAACTCCGATAGCAGTAAGGATTTGTCACGTGTACTTACCAATAAGGAAAGTGTCGTTGATGCACAGGATAGGCCGACAATGATTAAAAGCTTTGATACATGCTCATGCGAAGGGGCATCGCTTCAGGACATACTTGCCAGGTTTGGACAACAATGCGTACTTGTCAATGCCGTAATACGTCCCTGATTTCCTTCGAGCAATAGTTTGCAGCAAGTGTGAAAGATTGTCATATGACGCTTTGTAGGTTCCAAACCTTATCTCAATTGCCTTCCTCTTCGCCCTCCATACCTTGTTGTACACCTCCTCAATTTGTCTGATTATGGACCCTAGTTCGTAGTTCAGATTGTTCACAATCTGGATGGGGCGTACATCACATTGGTGACAAAAGCTTATGTGATGTTCCTATAGCTGGACTCAAGTTTGTCCATCGTGTAAATGTGGTTGATCACAATCAAAACTTCCCAATACTGAACCCACTTTCCCTTGAAGCCGTGCACCCACCACGAGGATCCCTCCTTCACGCACTTACATCATATTCCTTCTTGCTTGATTTGACAACATAAAACTATCATCGAAGCGATATCACCCATTGAGTCATAGCATCCTTTCTCTAGCAGGGCTTCACCGCAAAATTTCCCCTCCCCTCCCCTCTCTTCTCCTCCCTCTCCTCTCGTCTCCCCCCTCCCTCTCGGCTTAGTTGGAATTTTCTCCAGCAGAGCTTTGCCGCAAAATTTCCCCTCCGCTCCCCTCCCCTCCCCTCCCCTCCCCTCTCCTATCTTCCCTCTCCTCTCGTCTCCTCCCTCCCTCTCGGCTTAGTTGGAATCAAATGACGACTGACGTCGGCAGGGCTGGCGCGGCTGAAATATGTACCCAAAAGATCTCACCCACTGAACAGCTGAGACCTTTTGAGTGGGCCCACCCGGTGTCGCAGCCATGAAGTTCTCGTCCATTCAACCGGCGAGATCAAGTTCTCACCCACTGAACAGACAAGATGTGGCTTTCTCTGGTTATTTAATCCACCGACCGCCAAGGCCCATAAGTTCTTACCCGTTTAACGAGTGACGGTAGTCTATACCTGCTATTTTTTTAAATGAGTACGAGGCAAGCAAGCTGCTATGATGCAGAGTAATATGTTACATAATATACAGGATGCCAAACGGATATATATAGCAATATAGCATGTGGCCTGGCTAGACAGGTGGCGAGCGGCTCAGATGTCCCAGCAACTAGCGGCCCATGTGGAACCTGGACGGAGTGATAGACCAAGGCCTATGTGGTGTCAGCCAGTTATTTTTTTTAACTAGCTATTAAGGTGTCCGTGCATTGCAATTATCCAAAATTATACGCCATGTATTGTGCTTCTACAACGGTTATGTTCATCATGCTCACAAAAATTGTTTTTTCGATAACTATGACGCAGAGTAATATGTTACATAATATATAGGATGCCAAAACACAATACAATATCAATAGATATCTCATATGAAAGTGCATGTGTCATTCTGCCAAGGAAACAACCAATCATTTTTTCGTAATCTTTTAAGAGGTGGGGTTTTTTCTATTTTTTATTAGATAAGAGGGGATCGAAGGAGGGGTGGCGTACGAAACTGGTGCTTTATATTAGTAGAAAAGTAGAGACCACAATCCAAATGGTCTAAAAAACTATATATGTCCTCTCATGATATTCATGGAAAAGATGATCGATCAGAAATGTAAGTGTTGGCGCAAGAAGATATCTTGTGCGAATAAATGCGGCGAGAGCTCACTCATAGGAGTGGCTCAAGCTTGGAGAAAAAGTGAAAAGAGAGAGAACACTAAATATATTCATGGTAAAAAAGGATCGGTCATTGACCCGATGACTAGGGATCTGTATTTATAATACCAGTGTACAAGTATGCCCCTGTAGAGATGGTGATACAAATATCACCATATCGCACAGGCCTAGAACCGATTGAATCACACAGTATGGTTCTACGTGGGATGCGCTTACTACTAATCGGAAGATATTCTTCTACTACTACAACATAGTGGTGCGGGTGATCGGGACGTGATGCACAACCAGTCGCCTATTGCAGTGCCGCATTACCAAGATGTCAGGATGACCTCCACTTGTGCGGGGATGTCAGGATGACCTCCACTTGTGCGGGGATGTCAAGATGACCTCCAAGCATTAAATGTAAGTCACTTTCTTACACGTGGAGGATGGCTGCCCCTCTAGTGATCTTTCTCCAAAATCTGATGACTCACCCTGGGGGCTTCAGGAAGCCCATCCAAACTCCAGAGAGAAGGGGCTCCGAAGACTGTAGCTCCAAAAGGCCAGGGCTCCAGAGGGTTCCGGAGCCTGGTTATCCGCAAAGCCTACAAGGACCCGTTTGTCCAGAAGCGTGGGCTGGTGGGGCTAGGAGTGTCGGAAGTCCTTAATGACGACCCCTAACAGTAAGTATATAACCAATGTCGACCCTTAACAGTAAGTATGTAACCAAATGAAACCACCAATATTTATAACCAACATTGAAAGAAAAAAATAAACAGTGCCACATTCTCAGTATATATACTTCTAACATGTCAAAAGTAGAACTCCAAACCTAACCGAAATCAATAGCCAAGCAACATATCAAGCCTGGAGCCCTAATTGGGCACATACAAAAAGAGAAAAGTGAAGTTATACAGTCACATCCTATGATGAAAACTTATGAAGTACCTGCATAGAAAAAAAGGAAACACTGAAATTGGGCAGCCAGTAATATTCATACACAAAATTGGTTCATGGAAACAATTCAAATGATCAATATACCCATATCAATCCCAATGATTTCCACGCATTAAAGCAAGGTTGTCTTTTCATATGCTAACTGCATTAGAACATAAATAAACTCATCATTCATATTGGCGCTTGCACCACAGTGGCATTTGTCTAGTTTATATTGACACCTTATCATTTGAACATCAGATAAGTCGCACGAAAAGTATTTTGAGATAAAAAAAGCTCGAACTCAGACATAGAAAATAAGGCCATGCAAAGTGGAGATCCTACGAACATTCGGTATCAATAGTTTCTGTGGTACAGGAATCTTACAGCATACGTCTAAGCAGACTTGGCACCAATTGTACAGGCATTAATCCTTATAGTGGGAGGTGAAAATGTAGAAACATGCATATGAGTCAACTCACCATTTTGCAGGCAGTAATCCTCACCAGGGATGCAAAATTGCAGAAATATTGACCAGCATATTACTTGTTTATGAGATAATGTATGAATATAAATCCTCAAGCCAGCAATTCTCAAAAGAACCACCTTGTTTACCATATCCTGCAGTAAACCAGTCTGGATGACCAGAAACGTAGCATCAATAAGAGTAAATCAGTTACTGCTCAAACAAAATCTAGAAAGTTGCAAACATGGTATTATCCAGCAGAGGTTGAAATAAGGACCATCACTTACCCTTCATAACCATGCAAGCCATTTTTTCTTCGTTTGCTCAACATGCTCTGGCTTGGAAAACACGCTCAAAGCCTTTGAAGAAAACCTAGAAGAAATTAGTAGTAACATAACTTATCCAGAAACAGCTCAGGGAGTCAACATTTGCGAGGGTGAAGGTTATTATTTAAGAACCTGCCATATGTTTTCTTTGTCATATTGCTCTGCAACAGATACGAATAGCACAGCCTTGAGGTTACAAACCACAAATCAATAACACCTCGGTTGGTATAATGGTGAAAGGCAAATTGGCGTACATGAGCTCACTGTTTGAGTT
The DNA here is from genome assembly GCF_958298935.1 of Phragmites australis. Taxonomy (NCBI): domain Eukaryota; kingdom Viridiplantae; phylum Streptophyta; class Magnoliopsida; order Poales; family Poaceae; genus Phragmites; species Phragmites australis. Next base: position 22,242,599 of record NC_084921.1, on the reverse strand, counting down.
GATGCTAGAGTTAGGCATACATAAGTAAACGTAGAGAGACAAATGCAGAAAAATTTAGCACAAACCAAGGTGAGTTCCATAGCCTTGGATTACATAAAAAAAAAGCTGTCCTAGATTTATTTACATATACTCTTCAATAGCAAGGAAGATTACGAAGGAGTGAGGCGCAAATTTGTGAAGAACTCTGGTCGTGGACGCGGCCGAAGGTGACGGCAGTTGCGGTGCCCGCACGGGCAACCTCCCACACGGTGGTTGTGGACGGGCTGGAGGCGGCGGGATATTCAAGGGAGCAAACGGCACGGGAACTGGACGGAGCCTGCCGCACCAATCTCCTTCGCCGCCGCCGTCCAGGTCGTCTTCATTCCTGGAAATAGTTGCTTTCCAAGTTTCCAGGGTAGTTGGGGGCGGGTGGTCACTGCTCATTACCTTTCCTGACAATGATGACACGGCAGTGTGGCTTCGGTGGGATGGCGGCTCCTGGATTCACACGCCGGATGGTGATACGGCGGGGCGGCGTGGTTTCGGTGGGAGTGCGTGCGGCGCAGTTTCGTCAGAGGAGGCTGACAAAGGGCGGCTAGGCGTAGGGGGCCAGGAGGCGGCAGCGTGTGGACGCAGAGGGGCAGGAGTCGGCTGGCGAAGGAGGAGCGACGAGATAGGGTGGAGAAGAAGAATTAGCGGGATTTGTTCCGGAGGCAATGAGCAGGAGCGGAACCCGAGGAGGGAGCGAGAGAAATGCACAACAATGCGAGGGTGAGAGGAACTGCTCACGGTGAATAAGGGTGTGTTTAGTTGCAAAATTAAGTAGATATGATAGGGTTGTTCTATTTTTAATAAGATGAGTTTTTTTTTTAAGTTAGAGGGACGAGGATGGATGTGAATAAAAATCATCAACTAATTATATCTTTTTAATTTTAAATAATAATTATTAATAATATACTAATCAACATGCACCAACGCATATTAATGTTTACTCTTATCATAGTTATTACTAATTAACAATAAAATATGCTAATTAACTCTAAACATACTCTAATTAGCTCGTTAATTACCACTGATTAGTACATTAACCCTTACAAATTCTAATCACATAGTAATATATACTAATAAGTAATACAAACATACTAATATCACTAATCATTTTACTAATAAGCATGATTAGCAAAGGTGGATGGTTTCGTCCCACCGATTTTGAGAGATAGCTTCATCCAGCATATTGAGAGAATATTCCTTAGGAGGAATGATCCCATCTCTGCTGCCTCTGAACCAAACACCACATAAGAGGATATCCATTAGGTCAAAGGGTTGTTTCGTGATATATTAGTATAAAGCATATACAGATGTCCTGGTAAAAACTGCTCTAGGAAGAGATATGCTATTAGACGCCTTCTTTGAGGTCCTCCAACAGCCAACAGTTGACACTCTAGATGAGACACAGCCGTCATTCTTCCTATTAGAGCCCCACACTGGAGGGTCCCCTTCTTTTCCTTCTTAAATAGAGCAGAGGAGTCGGACGACCTCGTCGCGCTCCGTCGCATTGAACACCACGCCAAGGGCTATCTTCTGGTAGACAGCACCCTTTATAAAGCGGGGTCTGTGCTCCTCTGCTCTATTGTGTCACCAAGCAAGAAGGGGCCGACCTCCTTTGAAAAGTTCACGAAGGACTCTAAGGCAATCACCTAGCACCCTGTGCCCTGGTCAACAAAGCACCACGCTAGGGGCTCTGTTGTCCCACAGTTATGTCCGAAGAGAGGAAATCATCCGCACCTGCTAAGGATGCCAATGGATGGGGCGCTGGAGCCACCGACCCCTGACTCCCCTACAGCCTATCACCCCTTTCTGGCCTCTGGCGCGCTGAGAAATTGATCTCATCGGATCATTCCCTCGCGCCAAGGGCATCCTTCGATATGATATGCAATAGTAGCATTGGAGTACTTCTCAAAACAGGTCGAGGTCGAGCCCCTCACGGCAATCACATCAAAGAATGTCCAGAGTTTCTTATGGAAAAGCACAGTCTGCCACTTCGACGTTCTATGACAACTCACAGTCAGCAACGGAATGAAATTTAACTCCAGACCTTTCAGAGAATTCTGTGTCGAACTCGGCATCGAACTGTGCTTCGTCGCTATCCATCATCCCCAGTCCAACGGGACCTTTGAGCGCGCTAATGGCAACACTCTCTTAGTCTTGAATCGTCGCCTCGTAGGCCTGGCTAGAGGCTTATGGGTTGAGGAGCTCTCAAAAGTCTTATGGTCTGTCCGAACCACGGTCATACGACCCACAAGCTTCACCCCCTTTCAACTCCTATATGGTGACGAAGCTATGACTCCGACTGAAATCAAAGGACGCTCACTCTGGGTACAGCTACCGCAGACTGCCAGGGAAAGAGAGCTCTCCCTTGACCTCTCTGAAGGCACGCGACTCCATGCCATCCGAAATCTCGACCACTACATCGCTAGAACCAAGATCTGGTACAATCCCAAGTTAGTACCATGAAGCTTCGAACCCAAAGACTTGTGCTTCAATGTGCCCTAGCTCTAGGAAAACTACAGCAATAAATGGAAAGGCCCCTACCTGATCCTTGAGTCCAACATGCATGGCTCCTACCGTCTAGCAGACATAGAAGAGACCCCTATAGAACACAGTTGGAATACGGACACCCTTCGCAAATACTATGTGTAGGAGTCCTCCGCACCCTTCACCTTTTTCGGCAAACCAGCCACCAGACCATCCGAAGGCTCGCTGGCTCAGGACTCCGCAAAGGGCCCCTACCCCTATAAGGTACGTCATACCATCTACCCCTTTGATCCAGTTTCAGCACAGCAATTAACCTTCAGTCTTTTACATGGCTTGCAAAATAGCTTTAGGTTGACGCATGCTGGGGATACACAACTGGACTAGGAATGGTCTATACCGCAAATTAGCGATTTACTCATAACAGTACACGCAAACCTACATAGAGTTATATCTTCCTCAAAATACGCTTCGGCTTGATGCAAGAGGGGTATTGACCCTCCGGCATCGTGCCGTAGGGGTATGAACGTTTCGACATCTTTAAGGCCTAGCATACGTGTCGAAACGCTATGGACCCACTAGCATCTTGAAGGCCTAGCTAGCTTCCATGCTAGCGCGGACATGGACCCTCTGGCATCTTGAAAGCATAGCCTCCGTGATGGTTGTGGCATGAAGCATTGGACCCTCCATCATCTTGAAGGCATAGCCTCCGTGATGGTTGTGGCATGTAGCATTGGACCCTCCATCATCTTGAAGGCATAGCCTCCGTGATGGCTGTGGCATGCACCCTCTAGCACTTTGAAGGCGTAGCCTCTGTGCCAGAATAGTATTGGACCCTCTGTCATCTTGAAGGCATAGCCTCCTGACAGCTGTGGCATGCAGCATTGGACTCTTCGTCATCTTGAAGGCCTAACTAACCTCTGTGATGACTGTGGCGTGCACCCTCCGGTGTCTTGAAGGCGTAACCCTCCGTCATCTTTAAAGCACAGCCTCCATGATAGCTGTGGCATACAGCATTAGACCCTTCGTCATCTTGAAGGCATAGCCTTCGTGAAGGTTGTGGCATGCACCTTCCGGCGCTTTGAAGGCACAGCCTCTGCGTTGGAGCAGCATTAGACCCTCTGTCATCTTGAAGACATAGCCTCTATGATGGCTATGGCATGTAGCATGCCCCTCTGGTCATCATCTTGAAGGCCTAGCTAGCCTTCATGACGATGGCGGCATGCACCCTCTGGCATCTTATAGCCAACGAAGCGTTTATCTCTGCTCGAACCTAACGCAACTAATTTCCCTAAAAATTGCACCCTCCGGCCACTAAGCACCCGCAAAATGTGAGGGGACCGAGAAGAGAGAGATAAACGTAGTGTCAGTACGACCAAAATCAAAAAGCAAAAAGAGTAAATCTAAACACAAGTACAAATTAAGATTCATTCACACACGACATACACAAACATTATGCTCGGCTAGCTATCATACATAGAATCTAGGCCTAGCCAGTGCGCTAGCCTCCTACGCCTGCCCGGAGTACTATGGGATGACGGGGAGGGGGGGGGGCAGACCGCTATGCCTCCCAGAAGTCCCTCGAGTTTTGCAGGGTCTACTCTTGTAACGGCACACCATGTGGTGGCGCGGGTATTCCTAGTGCGAAGACCTCCCAAAAATAGAGTCCCCCTGGAGTCAGGAAGATGAAGGTTTTGCCGGGAAGGGGTATGCATCAAAGGCCAAAAAATCCAAGTCTTCCTCTGACAACGCCTTCGCCGAATCCTCTGCTGCATCCACATTCTCTGCCTTGACTTTGGCCATGACTAACTCAAGGATCTCTGATGACACCCTTCTGTTAGTGCCTCGTGGAAGAACAAAACGAGAAGAGACAGGCGGACCAGTAGCCTCCCAAGCTGTCCACCAATCATCCTTCTCAATAAAGCACACTTTCGAGGTAGGGACAGAAGCGGAAGCATTGAGGTACCTCGACTCTTCCTTAACCAGGATGTCGGCAGCCACCTCCAGATCCAAGTGCCTGTGGGAGTCACAGGGCATAACAGAGAGATCCCGCCGCTGCCTCCAAAAAGGTAAGGTGGCCCCAGACACTAGAGATGCACTAGACCCTTCACCAGAGAGGGCTTCTCGAACACGGGTGGGGCCCCACCTGGCCTCGGGGTGCCACACCTGTATACGCAAATCCTACTCAAGTTAGCCGCATGGTGCAAACACCCCAACAATAACACAAATACAAATAAATTACAAGCAGGATTTAGACATTCCCCCAGGGGACAAACAAAGTCAAAAGTCCACAAAATAGGAGAAGGTGGTCAAAATACTAGGACCCCAACCTTCCACGGGAAGAAGAAGAAAAACAAAAAAGAAGCCTACTCAGAGCTAAACTCCAAAGGCGGATCCTTAAAAGCGTCATCGGTGCATGGAGATTGCTCCCGCGAGCAACAACCAGGTCCGAGGGATGTCCAGATGACGGCAGTACGTCCAAGAGCTCCTGGCAAGAAGTCTAGTCCCTTGCAGAAAAGTCAGGGCGAGGAGCACCTCAACCGCTCGGCCTCACATGAGCTGCCATATAACACAGCGTCATGGCCCAGCCATGCTTCGCCCATAATCCATGGTGGAAGTTGTCTAGGGTCGCACAAGCTTCCACTAGGGTTCTCCTGGCTGGAAACCCTCGACCATGGAGTCCAGCACATGCTGCTCCAACACCTCGAACTGGTGGAGACTCGCCTGATGCAGTAAGGGCGTGTTTGGATCGCTGCATCAGCTGGTGCATGCATCCGCCGGTTCTTGCATCTGCGTATACGATGAAGTAGATGGATGTTTGGATCGCTGCATGCTCAGGTGACGTTTGCATCCGCCGGTGCAGTTGCATGAGCGGAAGCAGGATCGAAGCAACGCGGGAATCAGCCGTATGTCTTGTCCTGGCTCGCCAGATGCAGTACTGTGGAGCTGGGCCCACTCGTCAGCGACAGCGAGTTTCCTTATGCAGCCTCAAATTCAGTCTACCAAACACAAACTCAAATTCAACTTGCATCCACTCATCCAACCAACCAATCACTCTTCTTTTCTTAAATACAGCTCCTCCATCCTGCTTCCTCTCATCCAGAATATACGATGCAGCTGTACGAGACGCCATGCAGGCAACCAAACACACCCTAAGGCCAGCTGAAGATCCAAGTCTGTGCATACATTGGACCTCACATAGGCTTCGGAAGCATTGGTCGTTGCCCTCACAATAGACCAGAGCTAGCGGAGCATCAGAACTGGTGATTCCAAGACGGAAGGGATGGGCAGGCATTCAACCTCAAGTCCTCTCAGAGCATTTCAAATAGCCTGGGCAGCCTCCGATGCACGCTCGACTAACCCGCAACGCTCTTCACGTAGCATCTCCTCCTCCGCCCTAGTCTCCCTCAGCTCCCGCTAGACATCGGCCATTGTTGTCCAGAGGACCTCGGCATCACTCTCTACTGTCGCGTAGGCCGCGGCGGCCACCTCGAGGGATGCCTCCAATTCCTAGAGGGCTTCGATAGCCTTTCGCTCCTCAGCCTTCTCACGCTCCCACTGTGCCATCGCCTCTTGACGAAGACCCTCCTCGTGCTCCTGCCGCGCCACCTCTTCCCACCAAAGGCTCTCCTCATGCTTGTGAAGCATTGCCTCCTCCTGTAGACGACTCTCAATAGACTCTACCCATTTCTTGGCCTCTTCCAAGGCCTGTTGGAGCCCCGTTGCCTTGTCTCGAACCTTGTCATGGACCGCAGCAAGGGCTTGGCGCCACGCGCACCCTGTCACCCTCAACAAAATCAATTGCTACAAGGCACAACATAGGAAGGATAAGATGAGCCACCCAAAAATAGGTACCAGGTTTGGGAAGCTTTAGTCCACTCTCTACCTGCAGGACCGCCGCCTCCAGGCGTGCCTCTAAGCCCTCGAGGGGACCCCAGACCATCGACTCTTCTATCCCTCCACTCCTAAGGAGAGACAAAGCCCAGGCGAAGGCCCACAATGCCTTTGGGCATAGCGCAAAGTTGTTCGGGGTCAAGGCCTCTAGACCGAGGCTGCAGAGTCGGCCCCACAGAGGGTTTGACTCCACCGGCACTGGTTGTCAAAGCCAAAACATGAACCAACTCAGCCTCTCGTGGTGGCGAAATCACGCCCTCTGGAGTGGCTATCAGGGGCACCTCCGGAGAGATCATCGATTCCTGCTGTGGCTCCGAGGCCTCCAGAACAGGGGCCGAGAATGGACCTATCTCGGTAACCACTGAAACACCCCAAGAGCATAAGTTTGGATCCCAGTGTATCGCTACAATAGGATATAAACTGATGAGGTAATAGCATCTCACCTAGGCCCTTGGTTCCTCCATCAGAGGGGCCTGTAATATCCTCATCATCTGAGTCGATGAAACCCCAATCAAAATCCAGGGAGGCCTCCTCCCTCTTCGACTCCGACCATGGACGGCAAGGTCTAGAAGAACCAGACCCTTTTCCAGGTCGCCCCCTCCGGGCTGGGCCTCGTCTTCAACTAGGCTACCTGCACTCCTGGCATGCCTCTGATGCTTCGTATCATCTAGCAGCGCTCCAAATGATTCGGTCACCGAGCTGGTCTACGAGCCCTCAGAAGTAGATGAGGGATGGGCCTAGAGCGGGTTTGTAGGAGTCACGGAGACCGTGAAACCAGAAGCTGCACGCCCTTGATTCCCAGCAACCTTGGGCTCCGACGGGTTTAGCCATGCCAGAGCATCCACCCCGAGATGGCAGCAGATGCGGTTGTACTGCTCCCAACTATCGACCAAACCCACATGTTGGTCCCACTCCACGGCAATAGGCGGACCTAAGAACACTTCTTCAATCTCAACTGCTCGCTCCAACTGAAGGTAGTCCTTTGGAAGAAAAAAGAAAGGAGAGGCATCTTACATCTGCAGATTCAAAACTAAAAACAATGATGAGGACTCACCAGAAATGATGGTGGGCCTAGATACAGATTCGGCTCCTCCTCCCCACCTTGTTCGATCAAGGTCAAGTGAAGATATTGGCTTGTTACTCTTGGTGGTTGGCAATACCTAGCCAGTCTTTGGTGATTTAGGTGTCTTGGTGAGCTCTTGGAGTTCTTGTGGGAGCCCCAAGAAGAGCTCTTGGAGTACTTTTGATGACTATCAATCCGGAGATAGAGAAGTGACAATCATGAGGGAGCATTTGAGTCTTGGTGACTCAAGGGGGAGTGATATCCTTAATGGATGCTTCAACGAGGACTAGGGGAGTGCCAACTCCTCGATACTTCAGGAAAAAATTAGTGTCTTCTTGCACATATCTTTACTTTCCCACATTTAAATTGGAGCATTTACTTTTTGCAAGCTTTCAATTCTGCATTTACTTTGTGTTCTAGCTTATTTGTTTTCTTTCCTTCCTATAGTTTGGTCGTGTAGTTACATTATCTTTCCTCTAGGTTAAGGTTGTTACTTGTTATAAAATTCGATAGAAGTTTTTTTTAATTAGTATCCAATTCACTCCCCCCTCACTTGGGCCATTCGAGCCTTTCAAGGACTTCACAGCAGTCAAGAATCTGGACATGGGTAACCCAACCATAGTATCAATACTTGCAGAAACGCAAACAAAAATATACCCGTACCTAGCGCACCAATTGTTGAGGATAATCCTTGGCAATAATCCTAGGTATATCAGATGACACGCATGTTGATCTACGTTTCCTGTATGTGTATCTCAAGCTAGACTAAGAAAACCAGGATTTATCCAGGTTTGGGCCTCCTGTGTGATAATATCCCTATGTCCTGTGTATTGTCTTAGGAAGTGAGTGAATTTGTAACAGAATGTCCTCCCCCCTTCCAAGCAAAGTCTTCACCCCATTATATACCAGTGGCAAAGATGCACAACCAAATGGACCATGCCAAACCCTGTGGCAAACCTACCCCTGATAGAGCTAACTACCCCTAGCCCATCAAGGCGTCGAATTGGCATGCCTGCTCTACTCTGGTCATCCTGCAGGCCCTGTACCATCGCCGAATGCCATCACACTCACCCATCAGACCATCCCGCAGTATTAAATGCTATGGAACGGATCACTACAACTCCACACCATCCCACAACCATGCCTTGCTGAAAGCAAGATCCTAGGGAAGGAAAAAATACTCGACTATGTAGCATTAAATGAGACTTGACTGGTTAGGTGAGGACCTCCTCTATGACTAGAAAGGGCTAGTCGTAGGATCTTGCTTTGTGACTAGGGGGCTAGTCGCACGAGCCTCACCCTGGTCACGCGATGTGGCTGTGGTCTTGACAATACCTGATGCTGGTTGACACTTGGTGGCGTGGGACCTGCCACGTGGGGCACCCCCTTACCTATTACACCGACAAAAATGTTGTAGAGGGAGTAATCCCGAACAGCTTCGTGGCAGATTTGCAGATGCCCGTGACGTGATGTCTCATACACTGCTCAACTTGGCCCATGGGATGCAGGCAACAGGTGTTTGGTTGCTTGCATTCCACCTAAAGCCTGGCTCTTAGGTTGCAAATGCATGCACTCAGTCTGGTTCTGTAGATACATAGAATTTGGGTATTTTTGTAAAGCTAGACTCGTTGGATCACTACAACAGAATAGGTCATTCATGTCGGGTCATCAATGCTGGCTAGGTCAGAACCAGCACTGATGCAGTATTAGTATCGGTTTGTATCATCTCGAGCTCAATCATTGATTGGGCTGGGCTGAACCGAACTGATACTCACTATTAGTGTCAGCTCTTGACACAAACTGGCACTAACAGCAATGATGGTTGGAGCGGACCGGAAATTTTAGTTCAATCCGCCTCATTTGCTCTCATTGGCCTTATCCGATCCCTCGTCCATCATATCTCTCTCTCTCTCTCTCTCACTATCCCAGATGCACTTATCTCTCTCTCTCTCTCTCTCTCTCTCTCTCTCTCTCTCTTCTCTCCCTCTCCACCCAGATCCACATGACAAAGCTAGATTAGGCCACAGTGACCTCCTCCATAGCTAGACCATGGTGACCTCCTCTACCCCGTCGGCCTCCTCCATAGCTGGACCATGATGGGATCTAGAGATCTAGATCTAGACACGATGGAAGTGAGGTCACCGTCCCCAAGGCCGGTGAGGTCAACATCCCCAAGGTCGGGCTCCTCCAGGCACAGTGACGGTGGTTGCAAGCTCGTGGCGATGGTAACTACAAGCGTTCAGTGATGGCGGCTGCGATGACGAAAGGGGAGAGTGCAGCCATGATGATGCCCATGTGTGGCACGGTGACAACGCCGTCAACACCAGTTGTCACCCCTCACATTCTCCTCCGCGTGCAACAACAACGACGGCGGACCGTGACTTGTCCACGACAAGTCTAGGGCATGGGTGAGGTCATCCACGGTGGTGGTCCTTCCCTGCGCGAGCTCGACTTCGGCGTTGGCATGATCCATGGCCTCATCCATGGCCATGGTGAGATCCATGAGGTGTCCATGGTGGATGTTCATGTTTATTGATTTGGTCTTGTGCATGTTTGTTCTTGTCCATGTTGGTTCTTAGCCCATACATTCATTGATGTAAAGTGAAGTCGATATGTTCTTGTCTTGATCTGTTCTTGTCTTGTCTCTTTTGAGAGAATAAAATCAGGAGTATATTGTTTAGAGAATAAAATCACGAGTACATGTTGTGATATATGAGGAATATCACATGCTTGCATTTGTGTGTTCTTATTCCGTTCTGCGATTCGGTTAGCGACTCATCGGCAGCGGGGTAGCCGAATCGGCTCGTTTTTTTTTTCTCCCGGTAACCTTTTCAGTGCTGGCTGGTAACCACGGACCGGTACTGATATTTATTATCAGTACCGGTTTATAAATTAGTACTGAAAATCACAGACTATCAGTGCCAGTTCAAAAATTACCATTGATAGCATCTTTTAGCCAATACTGATGACTATTTCTGTGGTAGTGGATGCAGCCTGGTGCCCAGCTAATGATGTTATTAGTGTGTGATTATTGTGTATTAAGTGATATCAATGTATTTTGAAGAATATTAAAGCTTATTAAGATAAACTAAGAACTATAATAGTACAATGACATAAAATATATATTATACTAACACTTGTTTGTACATTTTTATCTCATACAATATGTTTTTGTGTGAGAAACTAAACACCATATCTTTTCAGACAGACTAAATAAGTATAAACAATCAAATAAATTGTTTGGCAGCGCACGCCGTCTCCAGCTCCAACAGCCTTGCCACTTGCTTTGAAAAAATACGTATATATTCATCTTGTTTTCCGGCAATATCTACTTGTTCTTCTTGAGCCTTGACGACTTCACGGAGGTGAATTCTGTAGTGTTGACTAACGATTCAAACATCTTAGAACTACGAATCCTAAACGAATATTACAGATATTTCTAGTCGATTATAACTCATCAAACGCTTATAAATATAGATCATTTCTGTACTTATAATCGTAAGCTAACATAATGTTTTATGTGGTTTTTGATCTCCATATTTAAGCGTTTTTTCATGTAAATATATGCTTCTCGTGTTCTATTTCCTAACAAGTTGTACTAGAGTCGTTCGATCTATCTGTCGCCTGTTCGTCGTGTTCTTGCGCCGCTGCTTGGGTATTTGCACCATCTGTCCGACTTTGCGCTATACAAAATAGTTGTAATTTTATGTAAAAAAAATATAGTTTTGTATTATTAGAGGTATAAGTATTTATAGTTTTATGAAACTCGTTTTAGATATTATAGTTTTGTAAGAGTTATGTGTACATAGTTGTAGTTTTATAAAATTTACTATTTTTTGCTAAATTCTGCTACGCGTAAACTGAAGGCTGCACAGGTTCTTAGTTCTTTGCTAAACAACATAGAAGTGTATAGGGCTACAGATAATTGCTACGTGCACCCACAGTGCACTAGGAACTTTTTTCCTTTGGAACCTACTATATTTTTTTATATGCAATTTTTCTCCAGCGTATCATCCGCAAAAATTGGCATTGAGAAATTCAATGTCAACACTAGTTTTTTCATATGGCAGATTTAGATGAAAGTCGTTTTCACATAAATAGACATACAAAAGATGTTGCTTGCTAAATCGATGGACATGTCAAATGACCAACAAGAGGAATTGGATATAAAAAATACTATTTATGGTGATATTCATGGTGCTTGATCGCCCTTCAAAGTTTTTGAAGACAATTTCTTTATGGGTATCTTTGTTCGGATTTTAAATTAATGGAAGGTTTGTTAGATAATGACTCAAATATCTAAGAGTATATGCATAGAAAAATATTACAAATATTCCTAATTGGATATGACTCATCAAGTGCCTATAAATATGAGCCAACTTGTATTTGTAATCTTAAACTATTATAATAAAGATTTATCTCTCGTAGTTTTTTACCTATGTATTGGAAGGATTTTTTCAAGTAAATTCATACCTCCCATGTTCAATTTCCTAATACATATCATATATATCTTTTAGAATTTTAGACTAAGTAAGCACAATGATCGATGGACGTTTGAGCACGCCCATGATGAATTGTTGTGGGGACAAGAAATTCCAACCAATTGGGATACGGATTGACAAAACTGGTGAAGTATCATAAGAGCTTGCAAGTGGTTACTTACCACGACCAAATCCAAACGGGCCACGATTTCGCCTCTGCCAGACACCCCTCGCAGTGCCCCGTGGAATATTCTCTGAGCATCGCAGTTGCAAAGCGAAACCCTCATGGGCTTGCGTTGTCAGCCGGCACCGGTCACGACATAGTGCTAGTTAAGATCATCTTCAACCATATTTTTTTATTTTATTTTTTTCTAATTCTCTTTTTCATTTTCATTCATTTTATTTTCTCTCATCCCAACAGTTTTTCTTCGAAGTGATTTGTGAACGAAAAAGAGAGAATCTTATTCTGAAGAAAATTACCTTAAGAATCCCTTCGTGACAGGAGCCGTAAAGTGAAACCGTTAGAACACTGAAAGGAACCAAAATCCTTTCGTAAAGACATTTTGAGCCCTGATAGGAAACGTTGGAGATGGTCTTACCTCTCTTCAGCAATCTTGTTCTCGTATCCCAAGCTCTAACATCTCCCAATATCGATAATGGGGTTTGGGAGTGTCTGAGTAGTGCGGCGCCGGTATGGGCGGTTGGGAAGTGAGTTGATGTCTCCGCTACTTGTTGGTCAGGCCGGAGTGCCGGACGAAGAAGCAGCGGTAGTGGCCTAGAGGGAGAAGAGGCAGGAATTTTCTTTATTTTTATATTTATATATTTGCAAAAATACACGATCATTTTAAAATATTACATATCTAGGCTACTGTCGCTTGTTAGATGGGTGATACCAAGATATCGTCCTTCTAATGGATGACACCTTTAAAGAATAAATATGTTATCCATTCAACAAGCGATACCTTTAAAAAAATCATAAAATAGTGTGTTCTATTACTCTCAAAATTCAAAATAATATCGAAATGGTTATAAAAACTTTTGAAAAAATGTATGTCGTAGGGGATACTATGACCTAGCTTAAAAAAATTCACACAAAACTATGATTTATACAGATTTCATTGCGTACAATGAAATTTATCTTTCTGATTTCTCATAGCACAAATTATTGTTTAAGTTGATATTTTGTTGAGAGATTATAGAATCCTCTGTAGCATACTTTTGTTTCATAATTTTTTATGATAATTCCAATTTTGTGTTGAATTTTGTGAGCAATGGAATACAATGTTTTTTTATTTTTTAAAGTGTTGCCCGTTGAATGTATAACACCAAGATGTCACCTATCTAACTGGCAATGGTATTCTAGATGTGTAATATTTTTAAATAGCCATGTATTTTTATAAATATTAAAATATAAAAAAAAAATCGAAGAGGCAGTAGTTTCTTCTTGGGCTGCTCGCTTATTGGACGAGTGAGGCCCAAGCCGAATTGGTCAGGACACAGTCTCACGCCACTCGCAAGACGCAACACAACGGCACTAGCCCCAATTTGTTCCCTGTACATGCTTTCCTGTCTTTCTGGATTAAGATTGACAAAGTTGATCCTTGGTTCTAAGCGAGATCAATAACCTTACCATAAGCTCTTGCACACTTTTCCTTTCGCCGCATACTTGGCTTTACCAAACTCACATATTTCCTGTCAGTGAATGCCCACATCAGGATTGAGTGAAAACAAGTAATTAAATTTGTCACAACAGAACAAGGTTGAAACCAGAGAACCTTTACAGTATACCATGATACTAGATGGTGGAGAGTATCATTGTTGTGATCCAACCGTCCATTTTAGTAGGTATTATTGTAATTATCTTGATACCCTTAGAGGTAATTACGTCATTGACTGACCGGACTTCGGACCTTCACCACCCATCATCGACCGATTGACGGAGGGTGAAAACCCTAATAAATGAAATGAACAGAACAAGTGAAAGCTTATCCGAAGAATAAACTAATATTTTGATCTTTCCTAATTAAATATATAATTTACAAGTTTATCATGGTTTTTTGTTTCCAATCCTACCCTTATGATACCCATGATACTCTTTAATGATATCTATGATACTGATGGGCGATAGAGTATCACTGGACCAATCTAAACCACCGGATGAAAAAAATAGACGACATGCACTCATTTAGATGTACTGTAAAAGTCCTCTGAAACAATCCATGATCATGCTATGTCATACAACAACTGCTCAAGTACGTACAGCACTGTAGATTATTGCCACACACATCTTAACAGAACTGATTGCTCAGTGCTTACAAGGCATAGCATAAGAAAACCATGTGATTGCATGTTAGTGACATCCTGGTCTTTTAGACAAATCTTGATGTGCATGATTAATGGGGTCAAGACTTTCTTGTCTCAAAATTTTGATACTAAGAATTCGAGAGAGGATGATGTAATCTTAAACATCAAGTTAATTAAATGTGAGAATGAGATTACACTTTACAATCTCATTATATGGAAAAGGTTAGGAGTCGCTTTGGCTACATGGACAGCAAGACCTCTCCAACACCTCATGATTCTAGCCTAATACTTCAAAAGAATAAAGGATTGCTAGGGATCAACTTAGATACGCTCAGATTATTAGATAACTAATGTACTTAGCTAGCACTATAAGATCTGATGTCTCATTTGTTGTAAACAAAGTAAGTCGGTTTACATCTAACTCGAGCGCTGATCATTGGCGTGTGCTTCAGTGAGTCATGCGCTACTTGCTACGTACTATGAATTATGTATTTCACTCTATTAGGTACCCATGAGTTATAGTGATTCAAAATGGATATCCAATACTGATGAGATTAAGATCACAAATGGATTTGTATTCACTCTTGGTGGTGGTGCTGTTTTATGGAGGTCTTGCAAACAAATCATATTAACGAGATCAATCATGGAAACAGAATTCACAACGTTAGATACGGTCTTTATTGAGGCAGAATGACTGCGTGAGCTCTTGATGGATTTACCAGTGGTTGAGAAGCCGATACTGGCTATTCTTATGAACTATGATAATCAAACGGTTATTGTTAAAATAAATAGTTTTAAGGTCAATATGAAATCCTCAAGGTGTGTAAAGAGATGATTGAAATCCATCAGAAAATCGAGAAAATCCAGAGTGATAGTCTTGGATTATATCTAAATAGCTAAGAACCATGCAAATCCCTTTAGAAAGGGATTATCATGGAATTTGATAGATAATGCATCGAATAAGATGGGTATGAGCATGTGAGTTATACTATAGCAGTAACCCAACCTATGTGATCAGAGATCTCATGAATTAGATTCCGGGGAGAGCAAGCTATTAGTTAATTTAAGAAGAGTACTTTACAACCCACCTAGTGAAGATGCAATATACTCTTAGAATTTGTAAGGTAGGTTGGCTATTGCCTTAATGTGTTATATTGGCTTTAATAGCAAAAATAATGTTATATAGAGCATTCTTGAAAGAACACACCTATCTGAGTCTGACTATTGGTCGTGGTCAGTGAGACTTGAATAATCTCAAATAAGCTCATGAAGAGGCCAATGAGTATAACTTATATGCTCCACCTGAGAAGTAGCCTATTGACACCTAATTATCAGTTATGACTTTAAGTGAAACTTATTTGCATAAAACTTGTAATTCAAAGCATAGTCCATTGTCTAAGTTGAGAATGAGTGTAGCTTACAGCTACAGGTGGATGTTCGACCCTAACATGTCTTCATCAAAATAGTGGTATATCAAACAATATTGGAAACATGTAAATCTCTATAGGACTTTGAGATTTGGTAGGGGTTGTTAGAATATATGGGCTTGGCCAATTTTATTTAGTGAGTAATTACCAATAAATCTCAAAGGCCCAATGAGCAAAGGGAGAGTGTGGTGTTTAGTACACATTTCTAGTGGAGGTGGAGGAGGACCAACTTAAAAAAAAACTTGTGTCCTATATTCCACTATTGTATGTGGATGAGAGCACTAGAAGAACACACGTGTGCACTTTCTCACCTCGCCTCACGAGGCCATGGCTAGAGCCAGAGCGAAGGGCGCGAGCGCATAACACCTGCGTGAATGGTCTGTTGAAATCAGGTCCAATTGCTTGCGCAGGTGCAGTGTAATAGGCACATTAGTTTCTAGTTTCAGCCTGTGTGGCTCAAGTGTTCTCGTGTGATGGGATTAGTACCACCTTGGTCGTCCTAGATATGTTGGGGCCAACTTATAAGTATTGTCGCTCTAAACATAGCAGCTCCGACTAGTGGAGTGCTTCTAAAAGTGAATTGGACAACATTCACCGAGCTATACCCAAAGTACCCCATGGACTGGATTAAGGCTTGGTTGAACTTGGGTCTAAATGACATGAGGGTCGAATTAAGCTCGGAAACAATGGGGAAACATTAGGGGATGCCTCACCTTAGTGTATGGCAGCCACCTAGCGGATTAATCCATTCTGGAGAAGCTCCGATTTGGAGATAAGGATCTGGGGTGGCGTGTGGGCTTGAGGTTGGATGAGCGTACCTCCAGAGAGGGAGAAGAGGGGAGGAGCTCAGGGAAGTCCTCCGGAAGCTTAGGGAGGTTCCCACCATCAATCTCCGGTCGTTGTGGACGTCGAGGTGGAACTCTCCTTCTCTCTAAGGTGGAGAGGGGAAGAGAGTGAGGGAGTGAGTGTGAGAGAGAGAGCAACAGAGAGTGATAAATTCACTTATGTTGAGCCTCTGCGCTCTAACGGTTAGACCGCCAATGCTCCCGGTCAGATTACAGTAAGTCAACATGGCAAGCCCACATGGCTGCACACCTGGCGGTCAGACCGCGGTGAGGCCCGATCAGACCGCGAGTGGGGTTTCTTGCTGAAATCTTTCTTAGTCTCCCCTCTTTTCGTACCTCACTAACTCTAAGGCACTTAGGGTCTTTCTAACAAGCTCTAAAATATGTTCACATACTTTTGAAATATGTCTAACTGACTTTGATAGAAAAATACGTATAACCCATGCAATGATGATTGAGAATGCTTAATTACATGATTAATTTTTTTGGGACGTGACACCCATAACCATGATGACTGGGCTCTGCTTATAGTCTCACAACAAATGCTAGTTCATGAAATGGACCATTCGGGAGCTCATGAAGATACTTTGGGAAAATTATCGCAAATTGTAAAATTACATATTTAAGCAACAGTTTCATAAAACTACAAAGTTAGCACTGATTTTATTGTAGAACTATAGATTCTACCACAGACCTATTAACATGATGAATGGGCCCCGCTTATAGTCACATGAACTCGCGGATGGTCTGTTTCATGAGCTGGCGGCTGCTGTGAGATTGCAAGCAAGGTCCGATTGTCATGGTAATGGGACTGGGAACATCTCCTCTCGAATCTGTAGTTTTGCGATAAAATCAATGCTAAATTTGTAGTTTTGTGGAATTGTTGCTTAAATCTGTAGTTTTGCGATAATTTTACCAAAGTATTTGTAGTTTTGTGATAAAATCGGCACTAAATCTGTAGTTTTGTCAAACTATTGCTTAAATCTATAGTTTTGTGATAAAATTGTCAATAAACCTGTAGTTTTGTCAAACTATTGCTTAAATCTATAGTTATGCTAAATTTTGTCAAAGTATTTGTAGTTTTGCAAAAATTATTCTTTGGCTGTAGTCTTCTTCCTCTTGTGTGTTGGTCCTTTAATGCTGCTGTTGCTGTTGCTAGTTTTTTGTATACCCCTACAAATCAAATTCATTTAGCTTAGTATACTTTTCTGTGTTGTGAAATAAATCAAAGACCCTTACTCATTTAGGTTGTTGTTTTCCGTTTCTTCATTTTTTTTGATGTACTGGTGGCAGATGGAGCTTGTCACAAGTTTTTATATTATGATTGTCACCTTGGCAATGATTCCAGTGAATTCTTTGTTTTGTTCTCATAATCTCTGGTAATCTGTCATTCTTTCTAATAATTGCTAGTCTTCCTTTTTTTTAAGCATAATCTGGGTCCTTAATATCAATTGTTGTTATTGGGCTTGTAGAATTGATGGTAGGTTCTGATATTTCTTCTTCATCTATCATTTCATTCGACTTGCTTTCCATTCTTTTAGCTTCTTCTAGCACAAATCTAAATTTTTCCATTGATTTTGATCCATTAGATGCAATTCCACATATTCTTCTCAACAATATGTTGAACCTGAGTTGGCTGCTGGTTAATTCTATTTTTGGTAAAACTGTTTGTCTATTGTCTTCTTTTCTCTCCTTTATTCTCCATCTATTTATGAAATACTTGTCATCCAGGACATAGATGTTCAAGTTCTATAGTACTTTTAGGACATGGGAGCATAGTAGTCCATCCTTTTGGAACATGCAGTATATGCACCTATAATCATTCTGAGGCAAGTTTAGCATCACTATAAACTTTCTTAGTCTAAAATCTTTTTATCTGTGTTGTGGTGTTTTGAAAACTACATATCTACTATTTTTCTCTATTTCTTTACATATATATATATGTAGTTGCCAGTTTAATTTCATGCTGGAATTTGAAGAATGTTTCCTGTTCAACAACCTTGTAGCTTGTTTCTCAAACTCATATCCTGACATGAGGAATGGCATTGCTCTCCTTGTATTGTAATCCTTTGTTCTCTGATTCTTCTCAGTTGTACCTACTATTATTTTGAATTTGTGCATAAACCTCATAATGTTGTAGGTAGGTCCAATATCCCATTTGAATAGTGTGTATGTGGCCTCACTTGTAGCTATTGATTTGACAAATGGATAGAACTCCTTCTTAAAGTAGACATGCACAAAGTTTTCTTTGATTTTCCACATTTCCTCCATATACTTGAACACTGTCACATCATATTTTCTTGGCAAATCTGTATATAAGGCTTCAAATTCTTGTTGTGTCAAAGAATTCCTTAGTGTATCAAACAGATCATTGTGTAGATATTTATTTTCTATTGCAATGTCCCTCCTCCTCTTTCTTCAGCTTTCTTAACTATGTGGAAGTAACAATTCTAATGATTTTTGTTTGGGAACTTGTTTTTTTAGCAGCCCTCATTGCTTGATCTTGGTCTATTATTATAGATTTTGAATGCTTCCCTATCATGCATCCAAGAATTTTGAAAACAACCACTCAAATGTTGCAATTATCTTATCTTGTAGGAATGCACAACCAAACACGCAATTGTCTCCATGACCTGTCACTCCAACAAAAGGTGCAAACTTGAGGTTATACTTATTTGTGTTGTATGTTGTATCGAAGCTTATGAAATCACCATACTCACTGTAGTACCTTATTCTATTTCCATTTGCCAAAAATATATTTCTCACTTTATTTTTGTCATCAAAGTCAAAAGTGTAGTAGAACATTGGGTCTTCAGCTTACATTCTTTCAAACCATTGCATCACTTGTGCCACGTCCTTATCTGAGGTTTATTTCCTAATCTTTTCTTGAGGTTGCTGACATTTTTATTGTCATATGGCATCGTTTCCCCTCTGATATAAGACATGATAGTCATTATCTTCCTATCTTGCAAGTTCCCTTCACTAAATGTTCTCACAAGTTTCTTCTCCATATCAATCATTTTTGTCTGTGACCACAAACAATTCTTTTGATCTTTACCTGTAAAAGGGTGGTTATGATCTAGATTGATCCTTGTTACTGTCCACATCCAATCTGACAGTGTAACAATCATTTCTGCTGGGCATTGCGTATGTACCAGTGCACTTATCTTCCTTTTCTTTGGGACTGGATTTGGTGTAGGTGGTGTTGCGTTCTTCCTCTTTTTACCTTTCCTTAATGTCTAAACACCGATTACTTTCAGAATTGTTTTGATTTGCAGTTTTTCTTCCAAACATGTTACACTTGTAGGTCCTCCTTTTTATTTTACCATAGTTTGGATATTTCTTGTCTTGACAAGGGTATGTTGACCATTTGACTATGGAAAATCCTATTATGAATAAATATTCTTTGTCTGTTTTGAAGGTCATACCTATCTGAGGGACATGCTTGCTTGCATGTTCTTGCGATAACCTTTTTGTTGTTGTAATGTTTTGACTTTCTAGTTCTAGAGCCTGCACTTTATTTGATACATTGCCTATTTCTGAGTCATTTTCCTCATTTCTCAGTTCTTCTCCCCCATTGTGATATGTCCTTTCTTCATTTTCTAATCCATAGATTTGCTCAACTACTACTTCTGATGAAACATAGTCGCTGTTTGTTTCTTCTGTAAGTGAATATGTTTGGTCAGAGTTTGTGTTTATGTTATGTAGGTAATCTGCTTGCAACTGCAGTTGCTCATCAATTCTGCTAGTTGTCATGTACAATTGTTTTCCTGCGAAAAAGGTAAAAATTCAAAAAATATGTCAACTTATAGATCATACTATTCTTGTCTCATACTGTTTGAATTTATAAACCAGATTATCTTATCTCATAGGCAATTGGTTCTTGTAGCAGTCGCATGTAGTTACCGGTCATTGGTATATCAAGCTGCAAAAGATAAGTAATTCACCTTATAAGTTGAAATTGCCTTTGTCAGTTGTATGCTACCACTTATTGTTTAGAATTATATTTTTTGTTACCTCTATTTACTGTTGTTCCATTCTTGTATAATATGTCACTTGTTGCAAAAGGGCAATATAACTTGTTGATCTTTGTGACTGTATTATCTCACCATTTGAATGACTTGTTCCCTGATTTGTAAAAGTGTCACTACTTATTTAAGGGATATGGTCAGACATACATATATGCTAAAAATTGCTTATTACAATTTTAAAAATTGTACTTGGAAGACACTGCAATTACTAATTATGGAGTTTCCAATTAGTTTTTTTTATCTTACCTCTTGATAAGTTGTAGTCATCATTTGTCCATAGATGAAATCTGAGTGCTTTGCAATTCCATTCTTTTATCACTTGCTTGAGATACCTGCATTAGCATTTGAGGGGTTATTTAACATAATTCTTGAGAATTTCATTTTTTTGAATGAGAAAATTACATAACTTGATTGTTGCAATTTGTATAGAATAATAAGTGTAAATAGTGGAACTTTCCCAAATATTTTTAATTCTACTTTTCAGCTTATTGAGAACGTAATAGAAGAATAAGAACATGTACTATTGAATTATTTGGAGTCCCATTTTTCAGCTAATCAGTGTAAGTTGTTATCTGCGAAAATTGATATGCAAGTTTTATGATAAAAAGCTTATTCAAGAGATTATAGAATTTTTACTGGTTAGATTTACTTTGTACCTGTCCATAATTGGTATTATAGAAATTATCATGATTGTCACTTGAAATTATATTTTGACTCAACTCTATAAGCATGAAATGTTTATAATACATCAATAATTCACACTAATTGATCCTACAAATCTAAGAAAAAAATATTGCTGGTTATATTAAATGTTGAAGCAATTACCTTCATACATTGTGATGTACATGCACTTCCTTTTTTAATGTTTATGTCCGGCCCTCCCTGTAGATAATTTGGTATGTACAATTCTGTCAGAAATTGTTTTTGTATTGTATTTTGTTAGAAATTTTTGCTCGGCATGCTCCAGAAAGTTATTTATGTTCTAACTATAGAAAAAATTGTTTACTTATACATCAATTACTTGTCTTATCCTATTTTTTCTATGTATGTATTTCAGTTTAAGCATCGACATAGATACTTTGGAAACTGGATATAATAATATAGCATAGTACTTCAATATATGTGATCAAGTACACCATAACTAAGTAATATCTATGTAGACTATATTGTAGACTATCTAAATGACTGAGTAATATCAATAACTAATTGACATCACTACTATGAGAAATACGACTGAATAATGACTAGAACAGAAAGACCATTTGATATTGTACCCGTCATGCTTAAATCTAACATGAAGATATGTGTAGATCAACAATACTACTTAGCTACTACTCACATGAGCAAGTTCCTAGTTTCAGTAACTTGTGATTCAGAGAAAGATTGCAAAATTGCTTTTATCGGTAGGTGGCTGTAGCAAACATGGCCCTATTAGGGCATGTATGTGATTTTTTGATTAATAATAACATAGTCAATGGGACTAATATGTTTGTCAAGTATATAATTTAGTAGGTCTCATGGATGCAATACATGAAGAAGCCATCGCAGTCGAGATAAAATTTGATTGAATTAGAGAAATCCTAGAAAAATGATTGCACCGGAAGGTCCGGTGATACCCGAGTTGTACATGCTGGAGTATTTCTGTCAGAAGAGTTCAGAGAAGAATACACTCACCGGAAGGTCCGGTGATGTCTACTTATATGCATCGGATTATTTCTGATAGAAAGGAAGAAAACATTTGTGTACACCCGAAGTCCGGCGCTATGAGTTGTAATCACTGGATGGTTGCTCCAGAGTATTTGTTACAGAGAAGGTTGCATGTGTTGAAGAATGAAGTTCGACACACTGGAAGGTCTGGCACTCTGAAGATCACTACACCGGAGCATTTCTTGTAGAGAATGTTTCAGTGGCACAGTTTGGCTCAACTCTACACATCAGATGATCCGGCAATAGAGTTGATGAACACATCGGAATATCCGGTGTTCAGAATGGATTTGAGTGGGGTTCCAACGGCTAGTTTTTGGATGATGTACACGGCGGATAGGTTTGGTGAGTACAATGTTGTTTACACCGGATCATCCGGCGTATATAGTAAAGTTGAGCCGTTGAGGCGACGACTAATCTACGGGGTTGAAGCTATAAATACCCATCCACTCGGTCATTTGAAGGTGCTGGAGTCCAAAAAAGCTCGTATACACTTATGAAGACATACAAGCCACCAAAGTGCTAAAATGATCATCTAAGGTAATTAGCAAATAGATTATAGAGTGATTAGTGCTAATAGGCCTAGAGATAGTTGTTGCCATGTGTTCCTACCTAGAGAGTGGATTAAGGAGTGATCCTAGAATGTACTAAGTGGTACACTGGCACCTTGGAGCCTTGATGACTTGCCGGCATTGTGAGCCTTGGTGGCTCATGTTTGTTGACCCTCAGACTTGGTGTGGAGTGGTGGCAAGTGTACGAGAATGCAGAGACTCATGCCTTGGTGGATCAAGCTCCAAAGTAAAGACGGTGGTAAGTGATTGAAAGAGAGGCTAACGGTGAGACCTTACCTCAGTGGCTTATCGGTTTGAGGCCTAGCCTTGGTGGATTGGTGGCTCAAGATTTGTGACCGGAAGAGTCTTAATGATCGAGAGCATGTCCTTGGTAGAGCTCCAACGTGGACTAGGGGTGGCATTCATGCCATCGATACCCCCATTGTGCTAAGTTTGCTCTCTACCTTATTTACATTTTCGCATTTACATACTTGCAATTTATCTTTCTAAAGTAGGTTGCATACCTTTTGAACAGTAGAACAGACACACTAGATAAACCTAGAGCACATTTAGATAGAAATTGATATGTGTTTATCTTGTAAAGTTTTTAAAGTCGAATAGTTTTAAGTGTCCTAATTCACACCCTCCTCTTAGGACATCACCAATCCTTTCAAGTGGTATCAGTGCCTCGTGCTCTTGATAGGTTTAACTGTCTAGAGTTGTGACGTCCGCGGTTGGGATGGATACCTATAGTGCTCCTTATTTTGACAGCACTTACTTTCTCTGTTAGAAAATTCCAATGTCTTGTTATTTGCAAGCTTGAGGTTTAGATGTTTAGAGATTCACCGAAGAAGGGATGGGATCACGTGTCACCAACAAGGAGAGATAATTAGATACATTGGTGAAGAGTATCCTTTTATCATCTCTATGCACTGATGCTTCCAATAGAGTTTATTCTCTCACCAATACACATGATATTTAGACTTATCTTATTAAAATATATAAAGGCATAAAGGATGTGAGCAATGAGAAATATCATGTGCTAGTCATTAAGCTTAATGGCATCAAACAACTTTCCCATAAAAGTGCTAATGATATGTACTCATGTTTGAATATTCTTATCAATGAGATTAATGGACTAGGTTTGACGCCAATTGAAGATGATCAAATGGTGAAAAGAATACTTTAAGCTCTTCTTCCAAAGTACAAATTGATAGTCTCCATCATCTACGACAACAACAACATTAAGAAGATTACTCCAAGTCAAGTGCTCAGCAAGATAACCGCCCATAAGATGACCATGAACATAGGGGTAGAAGCTTCTTCTTCATCCGACGCAAGAAACTTTGCTCTCACAAGCAAGTAAGCTCCATGCCCACATATGAAGGCGAAGATGAGGAGGCAAGAGTAAGAGCTAAGCTCAAGCGAAGATGATGGTGATGAAAATAAACAGAGTTATGAAGAAGATGAGCAAAGCACATCAAGTAACGAAGAGATGGATCCAAGGTCGTCAAGCTCATCTCACAAGTGAAGAAGAATATCAAGAGGATCAATGCTAAGATTGATCATCCAATTTCCACGAAAAATTTGGTCAACACAATTGATCATATCAAGAAGGAGAAGAAGACCAAGAACAAGAGGGACACAAAGGAAAAAGGCAAAGCTTTGACAAGCATAGGAAGATGGGTGAGTGAAGATGATTCAAGCTCAAGTTATGAGAGTTTCATCATCCGCTCCTCGAAGATAAGCTCTTCCTCAAGGTCATCATCACAAAAGTCATCACGCAAGTCATCTCACAAGTGCCTTATGGCCGAAGGTACGAATAGTAAGTAATGATGAATCCGATGAGTACTCTCCCTCCCAAAGGAACTTCTTGATTTGATAAATGAGCAACAAAATAGCCTTAAAGAAACAAATTAAAGAACTCAAGAAATTCAATGCCCTTAATGAAGTTCATCCTACCTTTGTATCTAATTATAAACAATTATTGAGCAAATTCGAATTGCTAAACAAGGAGTATGAAGAGCTTAAAACAACATTTGAGGGCATTGAATCTCAATCTAAGGTGCATTTGAAGCAATATACCTCTTTAATTTCAATTCTAAGGTAGATACTTCCACCTCTTGTGATGATTTAATTAATTTATCTAGCTCAACCCTTTGCAATGAGACATGTATTGAGAATATTATTGTAGAACCATCTAACAAACTCATTGCACAAAAATATGATGAGCTCAAGTAAGAAGTGGAAAGGCTCATGAAGGACTTGGCAAGATTAAAGGGCAAAGAATATGTCCAACCTCCTCAAGACAATCGTGTCAACATGTTGAACAAGCTTGTGGAGGGGTCAATCATGACATGCTTCAAGTGCTATCAAGAAGGCCACAAGTCTTTTCAATGCAAGCAAGTCAGAAGGAGAACAAGGAGAAGAAGATGATGATGAATCTCTCCAACAAGACCTCTAACATCTACACCAAGCCCAACTACAAGAATAAGATCAAGATTAACCACTAAAAGCTCAAGAAGAAGGACAATAGCAAAGTGGTTGTACACATGATTGCGCGAAAGGACCGGAGGTGGAACCAACAGATTTGGATGCCCAAGGCGTCATCACCAATATGAAGGGGTCTCAAATCAGTTTAGGTTCCAAAGAAGACTTGAAGGCCCCGAGTCGACATTGGAGATTTGGAGACTTGGCTCACAAGATGAAGATAAGTTTTAAGCAAAAAAGTCAAGTGTACAAGATTGAGCGCATTAATGGAAATATTGATCATCATATATCAAAATCCTCATCCAAAGGCAAATGAGGTAATGATATTATATGCAAAATCTTTTCAGTTGATGTATACCTTTATCTTATCTAGGAATGCATATGTTTATTTCAATGTCAAATGTAGGTCTATCATATGATAGGTTGCTTGGGTTTCTTTCTAACCTATGAGCAACCTACATAGTTTATTAGTTGTAGGCTCTTTATATGGCTCTAGTTTTACAGTTGGTATCTTTTATGTGCCATGAATACCCCTATAGGGTACCTTCCATTGTTATCAATAATAAGTGCATATCTCTCACAAGTAATCAACACTTTAATGTACACATTTAGAGGAAGTATATCCTATAGGGTGTGATTTTGTGACTAACATGTGTTTCATGTATTATCTTGTGTAGTCTTATGGAGAAATCTATATGTCCCCAGAGGTATGTAATGCTTAAAGACTTCAATTGGTATCATTGTCAAATCATTTGATCATTTAAGCTATCTCCATGCATAATATGGCTTAAATTTTTATCTCTACATATTGTATAGTAGTGTATATGTTTCTCTTTCATTATATGTATGCACACATATAGGGAAAGTTTAGACTATATTATGTGATTTTTATGTATTGTGATCCATGTGTTTTTATTTCAATTGGATCATGGATCATGGTTCATGAAGGTCCCTCCCTTGTGCTCTAATGATTTTCCTTAAGTTCAACATGTGTTTATATCCTTTTTGGAGATTACTGACAAGAGGGGAGGAGAATTTTGATGACCAAAGCAAGTATAAGAAGCATGATAAGTAAGATGGCATGTCTAGGAAAGAACAAGCAAGGAAGCAAGATGACTAGGTATGCCAAAGTCAACAAAGAGGGAGAAGAAGAAGCTCTTGCATGTGTCGATTAAGAGAGATAGTGGTGATGGAGAAAGAGAGAACCATGAGAAATAGGGGACAAAGTGTAGGTAAGAACAAGGGCAAGTTTCCTCGCAATTGGTATCTCTAGTTGTTCTTACAATGCATCCAAGAAAAGTGGTAAGGCATTGTGCTTTTTACAAAAATTGCTATATTTGTGCCATTTACACTTGGTATCATTTATTTGTCACTTGCTTTAATTGTGTTGTCATCAATCACCGAAAAGGGGAAAATTGTAGCGAACATGACCCTATTAGGGCATGTATGTGATTTTGGTGATTAATAACAATATAGTCAATTGGACTAACATGTTTGTCAAGTATATGCTTTAGTAAGTCTCACAGATGCAATACATGAAGAAGCAACTGCAGCTAGGATAAAGTTTGATTGAATTGAAGAAATCCTAGGAAAAATTACTACACTAGAAGGTCTGGTGATACTCGAGTTGTACACGCCAGAGTATTTCAGTCAGAAGAGTTCGGAGAAGAATACACTCATCGGAAGGTCTGGTGATGTCTAGTTATATGCACCGGAGTATTTCTAACAGAAAGGAAGAAAACATTTGTGTACACCCAAAGGTATGGCGCTATAAGTTGTAATCAGCGGATGGTTGCGCCGAAGTATTTGTTGTAGAGAAGGTTGCATGTGTTGAAGAATGAATTTTGACACACCAGAAGGTCCGGCACTCTGAAGATCAATACGCCGGAGCATTTCTTGTAGAGAAGGTTTCAATGGCGCGATCTGGCTCAACTCTACACACCAGATGGTCTGGCGATAGAGTTGATGAACACAATGAAATATCTGGTGTTCAGAATAGATTTCAGTGGGGTTCCAACGGCTAGTTTTTGGATGATGTACACGCCTGATGGTCCAATGAGTGCTATATTGTTTACACCGGATCATCCGGCATATACAGTAAAATTCAGTTGTTGGGGGTAACAGCTAGTCCATAGGGTTGATGCTATAAATACCCCTCCACTTGGTCATTTAAAGGTGCTAGAGTCCAGAGAAGCTTATACACTTGTGAAGACATAAAAGCCACCAAAGTCCTAAAAGTGATCAACCAAGGCAATTAGCACATAGATTAGAGAGTTATTAGTGCTAATAGGCCTAGAGAGAGTTGTTGCTAGGTGCTGCTACCTAGAAAGTGGATCAAGGAGTGATCCTAGAGTGTACCAAGTGGTACACTGGCATCTTGAGTCTTGGTGACGCGCCGGTGCTGTGAGTGGCTCATGCTTGTTGACCCTTCGACTTAGTGTGAAACGGTAGCAAAAAGCTTATATAGGGACCCGAAACCCCTTGCCTTAGTGGTTCAAGTTTCGAAGTGAAGACGGCGATAAGTGACCGGAAGAGAGGCTAGCGGTGAGACCTTGCCTTGGTTCCTCAAGATCCATGTCCAAAAGAGTCTTAGCAACCAGGGGCTGTCGGTGAATCAGGAACCGGGGGTCCCCGAATCCCGAGGCCGGGCCAGCATTCTGCCACGTGGTGCCATCCCGCGGGGTCTCCTTCGTGAGGCAAAAAGATTAAGTCCCGGAAGAGGGCGCTCGGGGCCACAGTCAGTGGTCCCCGAATACCCAAGTTCCCCGATGATCTGCAAAGTCTAAGTACCGGGAAGAGAGTGCTCTGGGAGGTATACGGTGACCCCTCGAGCATCCGAGTCCCCCGACTACCAAGAAAGCTAAGTACCAGGAGAAATGTGCCCGGGGCCGCGAGCGGTGGCCCCCTGGGCACCCAAATACCCCGAGGACCCACTGAAGGAAGTTTCAGGAGAGAGTGCTCGGGGCTGCGTGCAACGGCCCCCGAGCACTCAGTCCCCCGAGGATCCGTACAAGTGTGCTCGGGAGAGAGTGCTCGGGGAGGTGAACAGTAGCCCCTGAGCACTCGGTTCTCCGAGGACCAAGGAAGGGCATTCTCGGGAGAGTGCTCGGGGAGGTGAACAGTGACCCCCGAGCACTCGGTTCCCCGACGACTCAGAAAGCCCCCTGACAGTGGCCCCCGCAGGGACCCACTGATGAGGTGTCAGCCAGTCAAAGGCCCGAAGCCGCATTTAAGAGCGCGCGTGGCCTGTCACCTCCAACTGCTCCCGCCACGCTCGGTGTCAGTTCCTGCCACATTTTGGCAGAAGGGCGTGGGGTCATTGAATACATGGGTCACATCCCGTGTCATCCGGTCCGTCTCGGGATAACGTCGTGAGGGCCGAGGCGTTCCGTCTGCTGCGCTGCTGTGGCAGGAGAACAAGACAGGGTGAGCACGCCGGGCCGCTCTGTGGTTGCCCAGTGGGCCCTCTCCTCGGCGCCCGTTGCCAATGCATTTATGGTGACGGATGACCGTGCGTGGGGCGCATTTTCCACCCCCGGTGACTTCGCACAGAGGCTATGATGACGTCCTTTCCATTTATGGTACCTTGGAACTCGTGCCCTCCCGTTCAGGGCACACTACTGCCGGCGGATATTTAAAGCAGTCGGCAGCACGGACAAAGACAAGTGAGAAAAAGGTTGGAAAATCCCAGAGGAAGTAAGTAGCAAAGAGAAGAGAAGGTCGAGAGCACCCAAAGCCAGCAGATACACACAGACCAAAGAACAAGGAGCCTCAGGCTCTAGGATAGACAAATATTCTTATAACCAGCAACATCCTTGAGGGACATTCTCAGGGCATTTATAGTATCCATACAGGAGTAGGGTGTTACGCCTCCGTGCGGCCTGAACCTGTCTAAACACCAGCGCATTTACTTCGTTCTGCACTAGATCGTTCCACCCCACCGGCCATCACATTTATACCCATTTATTTCTCCGGTGAACATATTCAGGATCATCCCCCCGGCCGAATCTCTAAAAAGGGGTCCCTCAGGATCCCTGCGACAGGAGTTAACCCTCCGACAGCTGGCGCGCCAGGTAGGGGGGAAGCATCCCTAAATTTGTTTGTTTTCTTCTGCAAGCAAAAATGGCCGGTGGTCATCGTCTCCAGCACTCCGGCTCCCGTTCCAGTGAGGAAATGGAGCCCCTCGCTCAGGAGGCCCCAGTCGCTGCTGTGTCCCAGCAGCAGCCACGATCTGCACGCACGGCGTTCCCCTCACAAGGGGACCAGGGCGCTGGGCGCAGCAGGGCCACCGCCGCAGTCACCGGTGCACCATCCAACCCCCAGCAGGTGGCCGAAACTCCTGCCGCTAGGTCCGCGTCTGGACAGCACCGGGCGCCGCTCCGGCGTAGGCTCGCCTTCGGCGAGGCCAGTCCTGGGAGCGCGCTGCTTGCGGCGCACGCTCTCCTCAGGCACCTGCCAGTCCAGACGGCGGGGGAAACCCCGGAGGGCCGCTGGCTCCAGGAAGTAGCCACCCTAGTCGGCACGGCCCACCACCAGGTGCTGGCCGAAAGTTCCCGCGCCACCTCCCAGCGCGGCGCCGCTAGGACCGGCCCATCATCAGGTGGCGGTCGCGCTGGCCGGGGGGCCTCCAGGCGGAGCGCTGCCCCCCTGGCCACTTACGGAGCCCAGGACCTCCGCTCGCACCTCAACAAGCGTAGGGGCATCGAAGACACACGTGTCACTCTCGAGCGCCAGCGGGAGACCCGGCAGGAGGCTGAAGCTGAGGACCAGGCCTCCTCTTTGCCGGCCCATGATCACCGGGGCTCCCCGGCTCACCGGCGTTCACCGCCCAAGGGCACTGCCCGCGCCGCAGGGTACGGCACCCGTTGCCGTGCCTTCACCAGTGAGCTCCGCCGGGTCAAATGGCCCACCAAGTTCCGCCTCGAGCTGCCAGAGAAGTACGACGGGTCCATCGACCCCGTCGAGTTCCTCCAAATATACACCACCGCTGTCCAGGCAGCTGGTGACGGTGAAAAGGTGATGGCTAACTACTTTCATGTTGCCTTGAGGGGCTCTGCCCGCTCTTGGCTTAGAACTTACCCCCAGGGTCTATCAGTTCCTGGGATGATCTTTGCCACCAGTTCGTGGCTAATTTTCAGGGCACATTCATGCGCCCTGGCCTGGAGTGCGACCTCCACGCCGTCAAGCAGCAGGAGGGGGAGACGCTGCGACGCTTTATTCAGCGCTTCAGCCAAGTCTGCAGCACCATCCCACGGATAGCCCCTCACGCTGTCATTGTCGCATTCCGACAGGGCATCCACGACGAGCGGATGCTCGAGAAGCTAGGCACACACGAGGTCGAAACCACCGCGGAACTTTTCACGCTGGCTGACAAGTGTGCCAAGGCGGCGGAAGCTCGGGCGTGGCACGTTCCGCGCCCTGAGCACCCCGCTGCCGATCAACCAGGTCCTTCCCGCTCCGATAGGCAGGAAAAGAAAAATAGAAGGAGGTAAGAGGCTATCCCTGTCGAGCCAGCCCAGGGCCCCGCCCATGGGCCGACCCAGGAGCCCGACCGCTGGCAAGCACGCCGGGCGGCCGCCGACAAACAGCCTGCGCCTGCGAGGGCTCCGGCCCGAGCCCCTCTTAGGGCTCCGGTTCCCGAAAGGGCTCCAGCTCTCGCAAGGGCTCCCGCTCCGGCAAGGGCCCCCGCTCCTGCGGGGCCCGAGCCGGGGAAGTGGTGCCCAATTCACCAGACCAGGTGGCATGACCTCACAGAGTGCCGCACGGTCAAGGGCCTCATTGAGCAACGCCAAAGGGACCGCGAGGAGCCCCACCAGGGTGGCGACGATGAAGCCGCCCCCAACAACCCAGAGCTTGGCTTCCAGAAGCCTGAGCACACCGTCGCCTTCATCGACGGAGGCGCGTACACGCCCTCCTCACGCTGCAGTGTCAAGACCATGCGGCGCGAGGTGTGCTCGGTGACCCCGAGCGAAGAGGCCGTAAGGCCCCTGAAGTGGTCGGACGCCCCGATCACATTCAGCTTGGCCGACCACCCCGCCAGTACTGCAGGTGTGGGGCGACTACCCCTGGTAGTGTCCCCCACCATCTGCAATGTGAAGGTCAGCAGAGTGCTGATCGATGGGGGCGCAGGCCTTAACCTCCTCTCCAAGGAGGCTTTCGAGAAGCTGCAGGTGCCCTGCAGGCGCCTAAAGCCGTCGCTCCCATTTTACGGGGTGACACCCAGGCACTCCCTGCCCCTCGGGCAGGTCGAGTTTCCCGTGACATTCAGGAGCTGGGACAACTTCCGGATGGAGAACATCATCTTCGACGTCGTGGAGCTCTCCCTCCCCTACAACGCCATCCTCGGGCGCCCGGCGCTCGCTCGATTCATGGTGGTCATGCACTATGCGTACCTCACGGTTAAGATGCCAGGCCCAGCGGGCCCCATCTCCGTGTTCGCCGAGACCAGCAGCGCCGTCTCCTGCGCCGAGCAGTTATACTCGGCCTTGGTCTCAGCTCGAGCCGAGGTCGAAGGTCGTCCAGGGGACCCAGGACCCTCTTCATCCAAACCCCGACTCGCTGCCGATGCCTCCGTTCCTATGAAGGAGGTCGTGGTGGGCGAAGGCGCCTCCCAAGTCGTCCGAATCGGCGGTGACCTGGGAGGCAAATAGGAAAATGCTCTCGTCGCCTTCCTCCGGGCTAACGTCGACATATTTGCATGGCAGCCGTCCGATATGCCCGGGATCCCTAGGGAGGTGATCGAGCACCACCTGGCTGTGCGCCCGGACGCACGCTCGGTGAAGCAGAAGGTCCAGCGGTAGCCTCCCGAGCGCCAGGAGTTCATCCGGGAGCAAGTCAGCAAGCTCCTTGATGCCGGATTCATCCGAGAAGTCCTCCACCTCGAGTGGCTGGTGAACCCAGTTATCGTCCCGAAGGCCAACGGCAAGCTCCGCATGTGCGTGGACTACACCGATCTAAACAAGGCTTGCCCAAAGATCCTTTTTCTTTGCCCCGCATAGATCAGATTGTAGATGCAACCGCAGGATGTGATCTTTGTGTTTTTTAGATGCAAACTCTAGTTATCACCAGATTCGCATGGCCATAGAGGATGAAGAAAAAACTGCTTTTACCACCCCGGTGGGGACTTATTGCTATGTATCGATGCGTTTTGGTTTGCGCAACGCTGGGTCTTCTTTCCAGCACGCTATCCGCATCACCCTTGATTCGTAGGTTGGCCGCAACATCGAGGCCTACATCGACGATCTCGTGGTCAAATCCTGAGACTACGCCACCTTGCTCGAAGATCTTGCCGAGACTTTCAACAGTCTCCGCACTACCCGCCTGAAGATCAACCCCGAGAAGTGCGTCTTCGGGGTGCCTGTGGGCAAGCTCCTCGGTTTCTTGGTCTCCAACCGAGGGATCGAGGCCAATCCAGAGAAGATCTGGGCCATCGAGCAGATGCGACCCCCGGCTCGACTCAAGGAGGTTCAGCGTCTCGCCAGCTGCATGGCGGCCCTCGGGCACTTCATCTCCAAACTTGGGGAGTGAGGACTCCCCCTTTTTAAGCTTCTAAAGAAGACTGGTCGTTTCGACTGGACGCCAGAGGCCGAGCAGGCCTTCTGCGATCTGAAGAAGTACCTCACCTCGCCACCCGTACTGGTGGCCCCCTCCGAGGGTGAGCCACTACTGCTCTACGTCTCGGCCACTCCTCAGGTCGTGAGCATGGTACTGGTGGTGGAGCGTGATGAGTGCACGGGGTTAGGTGCTGGGTCCCAGCTCCCAGCCGCCCCCGAGCACTCCCCTGTCCTCTTGGCTCCCCACGAGCAGGGGGTCGAGCCCGAGCACTTGGCTACCCCCGAGCAGGGGGTCGAGCCCGAGCACTTGGCTCCTCCCGACCAGGGAGTTGAGCCCGAGTACCCGGTCAGCCCCGACTGCGTCACCGAGCTCGGGGGCTGTAGCAGGCCCTCGGGTGAAGCCACAGCCCGGGCCCGCCAGGTACAGTGACCGGTGTACTTCGTTAGTGAAATCCTCCAGGAGGCCAAGACAAGATACCCCCAAGCCCAGAAGCTGCTCTACGTTGTGCTCATTGCTTCCCGGAAGCTGCGCCACTACTTCCAGATGCACAAGGTCTCGGTGGTTACCACGTACCCACTGGGGCCCATCCTCCGCAACCGAGAAGGCACCGGGCGCGTCGTCAAGTGGGCGTTGGAGCTGGTGGAGTTCGACCTGCACTTTGTCAGCCGCTAGGCGATCAAAAGCCAGGCACTCTCTGACTTCATGGCAGAGTGGACGCCCATTCCTGAGGTCGTCCGAGAAGAAATCTCCACATATCCCGGGCATGATGTGCCCGGGTACTGGATTATGCACTTCGATGGTTCCCTCACGCTAAAAGGCGCAGGGGCCGGAGTGGTTCTCACCTCCCCAACGGGTGAAGAACTCCGGTACGTCATGCAGCTGCAGTTCCGTGCATCCAACAACATGGCGGAATATGAGGGCCTCATCGCCGGCCTTCGAGCCGCGGTGGGCCTCGGGATTTGTCACCTCCTAGTCAATGGAGACTCCCAGCTGGTGGTCAATCAGGTATCGAAAGAATACCAGTGCACGGATCCTCAAATGTCGGCGTACGTGGCGGCAGTCAGGAAGCTAGAGACGCGCTTTGATGGCCTGGAGCTGCGGTACATCTCTCGCCGCGACAACACTCTGACCGATGACCTTTCTCGCCTGGCCTCCTCCCTTGTGCGCGTCCCTGCCGGAGTCTTTGAAGAAAGACTCACACGGCCTTTCGTCCTGCCTGCCGAACAGGACAAAGGGGAAACCTCGAGCTCAATTCAGGGGACCCCGGTGGCACCCTCAGTGGGAAGCTCCGACAGGGTGCCGCCGTCCGGTGAGTGCGCTGCGCTTGCAGACAGTTCTCAAGATGCCTCGTGGATGGACGAGATCCGAGGGTACTTGAAGGAAAAGTTCTTGCCCGGGGATGATGCCTCTGCTGAAAGAGTTGCTCGGCACTCCAAACGCTATGCCATAGTAGATGGGGATCTCTACCGGCGTGGCACAGGCGGCATCCTCCTGAAATGCATCACCCGGGCAGAACGCGGGAAGCTTCTCGCTGAGGTCCACGAGGGCGAGTGCGGTGGCCATGCATCGTTCCGTACGTTGGTCGAGAAGGCCTTCCAGCAAGGTTTCTACTGGCCTACAGCCCTCCAGGATGCTTCCGAGCTAGTTCGGCGCTGCAAGGCGTGCCAGTTCCACGCAAAGCAGATTCACCAGCCAGCTCAGGCTCTTCAAACCATCCCCCTGTCATGGCCTTTCGCGGTCTGGGGGCTGGACATTCTGGGTCCATTCCCCTGAGCAATCGAGGGCTATGAGTACCTCTACATCGCCATCGACAAGTTCACCAAGTGGCCGGAGGCCGTTCCAGTCGTCAAGGTGACCAAGAACACGGCGCTCCAGTTTATCAGCGGTATCACCAGTCGCTTCGGTGTCCCGAACCGAATCATCACCGATAATGGCACTCAGTTCACAAGTGCCCTGTTCAGGGACTACTGCGAGGACCTCGGCATCAAGCTCTGCTTCGCCTCCGTCGCTCATCCTCGGAGCAATGGGCAGGTCGAGCGCGCCAACGCGGAGATACTGAAGGGGCTCAAAATCCGGACCTACAACGTGCTCGCAAAGCACGGGAAAGGGTGGATCGACGAGCTGCCTGCCGTGCTATGGGCCAATCGGACCACGCCAAGTCACGCTACCGGGGAGACTCCTTTCTTCCTTGTGTACGGCGCTGAGGCGGTCCTCCCCTCCGAGCTCACTCTAGGCTCCCCTCGGGTGCATGCCTACTCTGAAGGCGAACAAGAACAACAAAGGCGTGACGACGTCGACTATTTGGAAGAGCGTCGGTGGCATGCCGCCGTCCGAGCAGCCCGCTACCAGCAAAGCCTTTGGTGCTACCATCAGCGTCACATCCGGGCCCGGTCTCTCGAGGTGGGGGATCTAGTTCTCCGGCGCGTCCAATCGTGCGAAGGAAGGAATAAACTGTCCCTTATGTGGGAAGGCCCCTTTAACGTGATCGATGTCCCGCGAGAAGGCTCCTTCCGGTTGGCTACAGAAGATGGGCAGCTGCTCCCCAACGTGTGGAACATCGAGCACCTGCGCAAGTTATTCCCGTAGATGGCCATGTATGCAGGCTCAGGTCAACCAGGCCGGGGGCTTCCCCCCGCCCAAGTTGACCGGGGGCTACCA
Organism: Phragmites australis; assembly: GCF_958298935.1. Classification (NCBI taxonomy): domain Eukaryota; kingdom Viridiplantae; phylum Streptophyta; class Magnoliopsida; order Poales; family Poaceae; genus Phragmites; species Phragmites australis. The sequence goes on along the minus strand of NC_084921.1, from coordinate 22,207,086 downwards.
CTAACTGGGTAAGTCACCCAACCTTGTAAAAATTGTCAATACAATACATATATCAATGTGCCGTTCTTATGCAAATTTTATTTTTTCTGGATTCCATATGTTTAATCTGTCTGGTGAGATGCTCGATTGTGCGAGAAAAGTTCGCTCTCTCTTTTTTCCCGTTGATAAAAGAATCTAGATCGGTATGTGCGTGGGTAGTTGCCACTGACTTACGTCTGTCATGGTAGGCTGTGGTGTTCGGTGTCGTGGTAGTCTCCCGGGCATCACTGAGTCCCTGGGGTTCTCGGGTAATCCTATCGCTCGAGCTGCTCGAGTAGTCCGGAGCCTAGGCCCCAGGGGCGGGCTGTCGGTGCTCGGTCTGGTCTGTCATACCCGGGTGCCACCGAACCATAGGACCACTGGGTTATGCCTCTGCCTATTTTTTGTCCACCGGTCCGGGTATTCGAGAGGTCTCGGTTCAAAAATGAGAGCAGTCTATAATGAGTACCGCACTAACAGAGCGCACCAAGCAAAGAAGTTTTCTATTTTTCTCAAGTCACAGATCGACAATCAAAAGCAAAAGTAGCTCGACCACGAGGGCCTCAGTGCCCAGGTCGCTGCTCAGCCCTAGGGGTCCTCGGGTGGTCCTACTGCTCAGGCATGAGTGGTCGGGATCGCCTGATCCCGGGCCCCCCTAGCGCCCCCCAGTGCTCGGGCACCCCAGCCGTGGGGACCAAGTTCCCGGGCACCCCGAGCTCCGAGCGCATGCCTCTCCTGGATCAGTTGGCCGAAAAGCTGGCAGCTATCCGGTGAGTGGTTAAATTCATATGAATTTACATTCATTAATATATTATTCCCGAGTTGTCTCACTGCTCGAGCTGCTCGAGCGGTCGGGAGCCTAAACCCTGGGGGCGGGCTGTCGGTGCTCGGTTCGGTTCATCCTAGCCCGGGCACCACCAAACTGTGGGGACTCTTGGTCGCATTCCCGCCCGCACGTGTCTTCAGTCTACCTGTTTGAGTGGTCGTAGAGTGGGAAAGTGTTCACTGGTCATGGCGTGCTCCGTACTGGATCGATCTATCTCCCGAGCAAGGGAGTTCGTGCCTTTGTCTTTTGACTTAGCCGCTGCGGACTCGCGAGGGCACAGGGGCTGAACTCGCAGAGAAGGCCTCACTGCTCGGGCGACGAGTGGTTGGGGCGACTTCATTCTCGGGGAGGGAAAGGTCGGGCTCGGTCTGACTGAGTACTCCTCGGGGCATCAAGTGAAAAGGACAAAAACTTCATCAAGTACTCAGAAGAACACTGGAGTTGCGACCCCAAAGAAAGGCTTCCATTATATTCACAAGAAAGGACAGCTATTCTGAGGGATCACTCCCATATTTACATCAAGTCAAAGAAAAAGAAAATTACAAAAGCCTAATCTAAGTTGGAGCCCTCGGAGGATAGCGGGGCCTCCTCGCCGCTGCTCCCCGGGTCCGGAATCAGCGGTGCCTCTCGCGTGAAGCAGGCCGCCACCTCGACGGTGGTGCCCCGAACTGCCTCCCGGGCAGCCTCCTCCTCGGCTTCGACCACCCCTTCCCGAGCTGGTTCCAGCGGGAAGTTCGGGTCCCGGCTTCGGTAGCAAGCCAGGACATGCTCGGCCACCGCCTGGGCCAAGTCTCGCCCTTCCCGGGCGGCTAGCTCCTGGACGGCCTGGGGAGTGCCTCGAGGTGCTGGCTAATATCCTTGAAGCCAAGGGCGAAGCGGCCGATGCCCGTCCCCTTCGCCTCCATATGGACTCGCCCGAGCCCGGCCATCCTCACAGACCTCCGTGCTTGCCGAAGGATGTCTTCCATCATCATCTTCACGTTGGCCTGCTCGGTCTTGGCGGCCTCGAGCTCCTCTGTCATGCTCTGCAGCCGCTCCTCGAGGCTTTGTCCCCCGGCCGCGTCAGCCGAGGCGGCGCCGGGCGCTTGGGCTTTGGCTTGCTTCACCCGCTCTGCAAGGGCAGAGAGGGCCTGCTCGTGGGTGGTCAGCTCTGACTCCCACTTGGCGGCTCGCTCCTCCTGAGCAGCTGAGGCCACCAACGCCTCAGTAGCCTCCGTCCCCCGGCGGACCAGCAGTTCCTCCCGGGCGTCCAGGTCCATCGCCGTAATGCTGACGTCGGTTTCGCGGATCGCGACGTCCTCCTCCCAGCGCCGGAGCTCCTCCTCCTGCCACTGGAGTTCGCCGCGGCTCTGCTCAACCTCATCTTTCAGGCGGGCCAAGTCTGCCTGGGAGGCTTCCACAGTCCTCTCGCGGGCTTGGACCGCCTCCTCCCGCGCCTGCACCTGCCTCACCTGCCTCAGCAGCCTGCTGCCGCGATGCCTCAGCCAGGTGGGCGGCGTCCTCCTGCTCATGCATGGCCTCCACGCGAATCTCTTCCAAGGCCTCTCACTCCGCCTCTAGCGCGCGCCGCTCGCTTTCGTTGGCAGCGGGTGCCGCGACGACGTGTGCCTCAAAAAGGCGCCTGCCCTCGGCAAGTCGCTCCCTCTCCACAGCAAGGGTGGCTCGGCTCGCCTCAAGCTGCATCCTCTCCCCCGCCATGACCACCTCCAGCCACCTGATCACCTCCCGGGCGCTCCCTAGCACGTCTGGGAGGGGTTCGGCAGGCCGGCCGGGCGTTGGGTCCCCTGCGAGCCCCCTCCGAGGGGCTCGGGGTCCCCAAAAACTGCCTTGAAGGCACCGCCCACGATGAGGTCATCCGCCCCACGTTCGACGTGCTCGGGGTGGGCTCGGCCGGCGCCGGTTGCTCGAGCGCGGCTTCCACCATCGGCTCGGGGCAGGGCGGCACCTGTGGCCGTGCCTCAGCCAGCGCGCTCGGCGGCTTTGGCTCCACCGGCGCGCTCGGCTCGGACGCGCTCGTCTTTGGGGCTAGAGCCAGCCTCGGCGCCTCCAACCGTCCTTGGTCTCGGCGACGCCCGTAGGCGGCCTGCAAAAGAAAAACATGGTCAATCTCCGAACTCACTCTGGGCAAGGCATGCTCAGGAAAAAAAGGGGGAAACATACGCAGGTTTGGGTCTCCGGTATTGCCACCTTGATTTCGGGATCTTGTACCCCGGGCCCGACGGCGTCGGCCCGGAATCCTCCCTCCTCCTCTTCCGCGGGGGGCTCTGCGGGGCCGCCGCGCGATCTCCGAGCTCCAGACCAGGCCTAAGCAGATCAAGGTCTGGTTCCAGAACCACAGATGCCGCCCCCGCCAATAGCCCCGCGCTGGACGATTGGCCGTCCTGGCCTCCCTCCTTCTCGCCAGGCGACAGCGACGACAGGGACGTCGGCGTAGGAATGAAAGTCCGGGGGCGCTTCCCTCTATCCCCCGGCGTTGTCGCTGCCACGCTGCCGGCGGTGTCTCCTTCTCCGGCCTGGCGGCTGCTGCCCGCAGCAGCCCCACCGCTGGCCTGCGGCCCGCCGCCCGCGACGCCCGGGCCACTGGTCTGCACCGGACCGCCTGCGGCCTCCTCGCCGGCCGCCTCGTCCACCTCGGGAATCTGGATGGTCCCGGGGTTCCAGCGCCCTAGCCGGTCGACCAGCCCCTGGGCGTCGAACTCCGGTAGCTTCGCTTGCAGCGCCACCCGGTCCGGGTTGGCGCAGAGTGCTAGCTCCTTCCAGGGAAGCTCCGCCCAACTCAGGTCGTCCACCCCGATCACCACCCGGAGCAGGCCCCTCAGCGCCGCTCTGTCCAGGTCCCACTCCGCGCCGATCTGGGTCCGGGTGATGTCCTGGAGGCCGGTGTACACCCAGCAGGCCCGGGCCCGTTCCCGCAGAGGCGCTAGACGGCGACGCAGGTAGTCCGCCACCACCATCACTGAGGTAAGCCCGGCCTGGCGCAGGAAGTCGATAGGCTCCAGGACTGGCTCCATCCGCACGTCCGCCTGTGGCGGTACCACCCAAGTCGCCTTTTGGGGCTCCGCCGCCCTCTCCAGCAGGGTCAGATGGTCGTGGGGGCTGATGTTGACGTAGAACCAGTCGCACCACCAGTCCTCCCACTTGCTCCGTAGCACCTGGGGAATGTACTGCTCCCCCAGGCCGTCCCGCAGCCGGCGACGTCCGCGGTGGAGAAGCCCCTCTTCTTCCCTGCCGACCGCAGCACGAAGAAGTGCCGGAAGAGCGTCACTGATGGAGGCACCCCCACGAACATCTCACAGAGGTGGGCGAAGACCGCCAGGATGACGACGGAGTTGGGGCTGAGGTGCACCAACTGGATCCCGAACGTGTCGAGGATCTGAAGGAAGAATGTCAAAAATGGTGGCACCAGCCCGACCGCCATGAAGGAAGTGAAGAGGACGATGCGCTCCAGTCGGTCCGTCCCCAGCGGGAAGCTCACCGGCGTCACCACCGAGGCCCCCCACTGGCCCTCGGGCACCATCAGCTTCCGCACCTTGTCCGCCGTCTCCTCGTTCACAAGCCAGGACTCCGGCAGCACGCTGTCAGGTGTCTTGTCGCGGTGGTTTCCTCCCGCTCTCGACATCTTATCAGGGTGGGGGATGATCTAGACGGTGGGGGAAGAGGGGTGCTCTGATCGCCTAAGGAAGGTTTTGGGCTTAGGAGTGCAAGGAAGACGAAGGCTTGTTCGCAAAGATGGTGTAAAGGGGGGCGCGGTTCGCTCCCCTCCTCCTTTTATACTCCAGGGAAATTCAAACGTCGCCTGTCGCGGTGCGCTCGGCGAGACAGTTTCCTTGGCCAGTGCAACCGTCAGGCGAATCTCCCTCGGGCCGTGCGGTTGTCAGTAGCTGCCATGCGTATTTTTCTTGATTTGCGCGGTTGTCGCGCGCACCGCCTGCCTCGTTATCACGCGCCGCCCATCCCGTTACCACGCGTCTCGGGAGTCGGCTGGACACGCGTCCGCTCGACTCCCCGTTGGGCCGTAGCAGAAGCCCGGACCGGAAGGGCCAATTTCTAAGAGCGCGCTACGTGGCGTCGATGCTGGGTTCGGCCTCGTTGACGACGAAGGGCCCATCCGCAGTCTCTGGGCCATCACCTGCCAATGGGCCCGGGGGCTGCTGTCGGTGAATCAGGAACCGAGGGTCCCCGAATCCCGAGGCCGGGCCAGCATTCCGCCATGTGGCGCCATCCCGCGGGATCTCCTCTGTGAGGCAAAAAGATTAAGTCCCGGGAGAGGGCGCTCGGGGCCACAGTCAGTGGTCCCCGAATACCCAAGTTCCCCGATGATCTGCAAAGTCTAAGTGCCGGGAAGAGAGTGCTCTGGGAGGTATACGGTGACCCCCGAGCACCCGAGTCCCCCGACTACCAAGAAAGCTAAGTACCGGAGAAATGTGCCCGGGGCCGCGAGTGGTGGCCCCCTGGGCACCCAAATACACTGAGGACCCACTGAAGGAAGTTCCGGGAGAGAGTGCTCGGGGCTGCGTGCAGCAGCCCCCGAGCACTCAGTCCCCTGAGGATCCGTACAAGCGTGCCCGAGAGAGAGTGCTCGGGGAGGTGAACAGTAGCCCCCGAGCACTCGGTTCCCCGAGGACCAAGGAAGGGTATTCTCGGGAGAGAGTGCTCGGGGAGGTGAACAGTGACCCCCGAGCACTCGGTTCCCCGACGACTCAGAAAGCCCCCTGATAGTGGCCCCCGCAGGGACCCACTGATGAGGTGTTAGCCAGTCAAAGGCCCGAAGCCGCATTTAAGAGCGCACGTGGCCTTTCACCTCCAACTGCTCCCGCCACACTCGGTGTTAGTTTCTGCCACATTCTGGCAGAAGGGCGTGGGGTCATTAAATGCATGGGTCCCATCCCGTGCCATCCGGCCCGTCTTGGATATCGTCGTGAGGGCCGAGGCGTTCCGTCTGCCGCACTGCTATGGCAGGAGAACAAGACAGGGCGAGCACGCTGGGCCGCTCTGTGGCCACCCGATGGGCCCTCTCCTCGACGCCCGTTGCTAGTGCATTTATGGTGACGGATGACCAGGTGTGGGGCATATTTTCCACCCCCGGTCACTTCGCACAGAGGCTATGATGGCGTCCTTTCCATTTATAGTACCTTGGAACTCGTGCCCTCCCGTTCGGGGCACGCTAATGCCGGCGGGTATTTAAAGCAGCCGGCAGCACGGACAAAGACAAGTGAGAAAAAGGTTGGAAAATCCCAGAGGAAGTAAGTAACAAATAGAAGAGAAGGTTGAGAGCACCCAAAGCCAGCAGATACACGTAGACCGAAGAACAAGGAGCCTCAAGCTCTAGGATAGACAAATATTCTTGTAACTAGCAACATCCTTGAGGGACATTCTCAGGGCATTTATAGTATCCATACAGGAGTAGGGTGTTACGCCTCCGTACAGCCCGAACCTGTCTAAACAGCAGCGCATTTACTTCGTTCCGCACTAGATCGTTCCACCCCGCTGGCCATCGTATTTATACCCATTTATTTCTCCAACGAACATATTCAGGATCATTCCCCGACCGAATCTCTAAAAAGGGGTCCCTCAGGATCCCTGCGACAGGAGTTAACCCTCCGACATGGGCATATCCTTGGTGGAGCTCCAACGTGGACTAGGTTGTGCCGAGTTTGCTTTCTCTACCTTATTTACGTTTTCGCATTTACATACTTGCAATTTACCTTCCCGTAGGTTGCAAACCTTTTGAACGGTTGAGTAGACACACTAGACAAACCTATAGCACAGTTATATAGAAATTGATATAGATTTATCTTGTGAAGTTTTTGAAGTCGAATAGCTTTAAGTGTCCTAATTTACCCCTTTCTTAGGATGTCATCGATCCTTTTAATGGCAGAATTGATTCTTTTGTTTGATAATTTTATTGTATTGTTCCTACTTATCTACTACCCATTGTTAATTTCATTCATATATGCACTACATCGTACATTTTTCAGATATTTATGCATTCAGTTTGTTCATCAATTTGACTAACTGTGATGCCTGCATTTAGTTTGTACATCTTTGTAGGCATTGCATTCAGTCAAACATGCAGTGGGTTGTAGAATTTTTAATCTGACATGCAATTGCTACTTACATGATCAAGTTTTTAGTTTCTACAACTCATTTGTTTTTGTTGCTTATACAGAGTTATGGTTATCAATTTGTCAAACTATTGTCTCTACATGAATTGTAGGTCAACCAATTGAAATGCATCATACAAAATATTTCATGAGAAGAAGAAATCTGTGGCGTTCATATGAAGAAGCAAAATTTTGGGAGCAGGTAATGTACCTTCCTACACAATAAATTCTCCTAGTTTTTCTTCTTCATCATCCACAATCTTCTAGATCTCCAATTTCTTCTCTGCTTGCCTTTGTGCATACTTCTCTATTGTAGATCGATTTGGTTCAAGAGGCACGAGTCGGGCATGTCCCTCATTCGTTCTTTCTTACAGATCGAGCTAAGGGTATTTTAGGCTTTTTGCATATATCTTACTGTTGGAACGTGCATGTTTTGGGGGGAATTTTTGGTAATGGACCCAATAATGCCTTATTGTGTTATTGGGCTCCCATCTATTTTAATTGGGCTTTTCATTTAGATCTGGTGTTAGGCTTTTATCATTTAGTGCCCTATAGTGGGAAGTTTTGCTGGGTTTATGGAACACATCTAGCCTACAATTGATGGCGTAGTGGAGGCGGTTGGTTGCTTTCCACTTCCTGCATTTTCGTTTACCACGTACCTCTCATGACCTTCCATTTAAATGGTTCCTTAATTGTGAACCGGCACCCCTCATTATCTGCACCGGCCTTTTGCCTACCTTTTAAATATGACTTACCTCATGCCTCTCTCTCATTTCTCTATGCTAGAGTGATACTGCCCACATCAGAGAGAAGTATGAGAGAGAGCCGGTTCCTTAATGTTCTCTCCCTTCTTTTTCTTTTCCTATATATGCTTTTGTTAGATTCGAAGTTCATCTAGTGTAGGAGTGTGGAGAAATGTTCTACTTCTAGTGTTCTGACTGTTCTTGTCATATATGTTTTACATCTTTTCTTGTATATGACTGAAATGCAGAACATGCTTTTATTGTATATGTTCTACTTCTTTTCTTATATATTGCACAATATCTATTGTTGTGCTTATATTAACTCAGTTTGTTTTCTTTCTCCTACATGTTCATGTTCTAGCATACCGAATCTGCGTACTAAATTTGTTTTTGTTCTTTTGTCCATATCATGTTCTTCGTTTATTTTCTGTGCCACTAGTTACTGCATTAAATGTATGAATATGTCAATGTGTTATGACACTTGTCTTGTTCTCTTTTTCCAGATCTCTTCACTTTCCTGCTGAATCAAGTAAAGCACTGACATTTTCCTCTTTAGGTATGTTCAGATCTATAATCAATTCCTTGTAGCATTTGCATTTGTTTTTCATGAATCTGCACATTGGCCAACTTAGAAAGTGAATCTGCATATATATGTAACTAAAAGCAATATGTTGCTTCTTCCGATATGTTCCTCTTTAAATTTTGATTCCAGAAGCAAACAGAACAAGATAGTATTGTCACTTTCTACTTGTGCCTAATGGCATCATAACACAAAGTCTAAAGTTCTGACAGGATTTCTGTACATACAGATAGAAAATTATGATCTATAACCAATGTACAGATTCACTTGTTTCATATCATATGTAGTATGATTATAGTACAAATTTCATAAGTTTACATAGGAACTTTTATTAGTATATATTGTTGGTTTATGGAATTTTATTTTTGAATGTTCCTGTTGCCTCACCTGTTATTGAGATGACTAGAAGTATATAGGTGTTTATGTATTTTGGTTGTTACTTGAAAAATCTGAAATGATTTTTGCATCAACTTTACATCTTTTTTTGATACTGATGCTTTGATAGATTGTTTCATTTTCTGTTCAAGTTGCCTCATATGTTGTAAAAGCTACTCTGTATATGTTTCCTATATAAACACATTTGTTCATCTGTAGTATATAGTTGTAATGAGAGCACTTAAATTGATTTTCCCTTATGTTTATTTCAAATTTGCTTATCAATTGCTTAAATGCTGCTATTTTGCTTATGTAATGTTGTTGATATAAATTGTTGCACTGATAGACATTATGTACATTATGATATTACAGTCTAATTTTGGTAATTTAGTATTGTAAGTTGAATATATGCATACTGTAAGTTTATGTATTCTGCCACCATCTGCTTTATAGTCATTGTTTTAATCTATCTTAATCATTACGCATATTTTATAGTAAGATGTATGGTGGTCTTCTGGATGGTTCGAGGCGCACTAGGGTGAGCCATTTGGTGGCTCACTACATTGGCCTTATTGAAGAAACCTTAGTACTGTCTTCTTTCTATTATTAGCAATCAAGTTCATCCAAACAGGTGGATGATTGTTGTTGCTGTTGTTTATTTTGCTATGGCCACAACTACAACTTCAACATCACGTTTGATTTAAGGAGAAGCAGATGCTTTGTTCTCTGTCAGACTTCTGCGGATGCTAATTATCTACATTGCCATTTGTTCTTTGTCAATGAGCTACCAACCATGAAGAGCCTTGTGATACGGTGTATTTCAACCATATGCTCAATCTCAACATCTACCATCAGTTTTATGGCGAGGGCCTTGAGATGACTATCAGGCATGTCAACTAGGCTTGTCGCTGATGGTTGATGATGTTGCAGAGGACCCTGTAAAGTTATCTAGTTATCTTAAATTATGTAGTTTATGGAATTAGAACTTTATATTATTTGATATCTAGTTTATGTTGAACCTCTTTAAATTCTGTAAAATTAAATTATCTACTATGTGTTTTAATATGAACATATTATCTACTATATAATCCATTCTATTTAGTTCTCTGCATGTTCATTTATTCTTTCAGAAGCCCTCAACTGCAAACAAGTCTATTTTATTCATATTAGACTTGTTTCATTTGTCAATTGGCAATATTTCTATTTCATTTAAATTACCTTAGATTATTTGACCTTTAATTAAATGATTTTTTTTCAACTTGTTTGTGTGGTCTGCGCTGTTGACTGTTAGTTGCCTTATGTTTAATGGTTTATACTAAAATTCTTATGAGAAAATGAAGACCAAAACGGGCCAACCTTGTATGCTAGCATAGTTGTTTTAGATAAAAACTATGTTAGCATAGTTGGTCTGTGCTATTTGTGACATAGGTATTCAAATCCTCTGTTTAGTTACTACCAGCACGGTTTTCTAATATTAAAGTTTAGTCAGTTTGCTTAAGTTTTCAAGTGGAAATTGTTCTGCTCCAAAAAATCTGATAGGATTCAATTTTTCAAGTGAAATCTGATCTTTGGCAAACATTTTTTGGAGCCCAAAATCTGATCTGAGTCAAAAAATCTAATCTCAATCCAAAAATCTCTGTTTAAACTGTCAAATCTGCATTTCAGTTGACCCACAACTTTGTCTAAGACCCAGAACAATTTTGTCTATTTTCGGCCCAATCAAAGTATGTTTTAACGGATTCAGTTAGTGAATATGATAAATACATATTACAACTAAACTCAGAACAATTGTCTTTTTTGACCTAGTCAAAGTCCAGTAACACTTTAACTGGTCTGTTTTAGTCTGTCTCGCGCGCCTGTTAGAGACGTTAGTGCTTTAACGGATCCTGTGGGCGAGTCCGATAAATCAACAAATATAGAATATGACTACAAACAAATCTGAGCGTTAGATCTTCATCCAACAGCCATATTAATTGAGTGAAAAACTCTATGTTTTCAATAGACTAAAAAATAGTCGGAGCCTGATCAATATGACCACAAATTTTGGGTGGAACCAGATCCGCCCAGGGCCGTCCCATTATCTTGCGATCGTCTAACCAACAACCTTGTGAGTCGTGATCCACAAAGGCATTGTTTGATTCGCCTCGCGGACCGCAAGAGTGCATGGCCACGATCCTCCCGTAATTTGTCAACTCGTACAGTTGTCACTCTGTATAATAAAGCGGTTGCTGAGAAGTTGAGCAAAACGAGTAGACCTACTACTGCTACCAAACAGAGGAGAGGAGAGGGGAACGATGGCGTCGGAGGCAGCAGTGGCGGCTGGCGGCGGCGGGGTGGTGAAGCACGTCCTACTGGCCAAGTTCAAGGATGAGGTGACGCCGGAGCGCCTGGACCAGCTCATCCGCGGCTACGCCGCCCTCGTCGATGTCGTCCCCTCCATGAAGGCCTTCCACTGGTACATTCCCCACCCACCTACCCGCTAGATCTCGATGTTAGTATTCCTTACCGATTGTCGCGCATGCCTGGCAGCCCTCTGTGCGCTAGCCTGCCTGTTGGTGGCAAAATGGCGACGCCCGCCAGGTGCTCGACGAATTGGGTGCCTGGTAGCCTTATGATTTGTCGTAGCTTTCTTGGATCCAGAGATCGAGTGCTGTTTCAAGCTAGTAACAGAGTCAAACTGACATGCCCTACGTTACTACTCGGTACTCACTCCATTTCTTTTTTATTAGACGTAAATTTTGAGAATATTGAGGAAGTCAGAATACAAACAGAATGGTACAGAGCATGATATCCCTAGTGTTGATCAGAAACAGCTATTGGTTCAGTTGTGGACTTAGGTTCTGCAATGCTATTGTGAGACATTTCTATGTTACATTGGTTTACAATTTTTTCGGACTTCATTTTTCTTTCCAGTTTATGAACAGGGCGACAAATAGCATAACTTCTACACGGCTTGTGCTGTCCTGTTAGGACACATCAGATGCTCTAGACTTGTGATGTCTTCGCTGTTCCCAAGAGAATCAATGATTTATATGTTGTGCAACAAGAACAATAATGAGATCATACCAAGCTTTGTAATATTACGAGAACTCACATTTGCCAATTTAAATAATTCTTTCTGTCAACGACGAGTTAATCGTTGATCTAATGAATTTGTTAAAGAGGTAGTGTATGCTTTGATTAGATGAATTATATGAGAACACATAGAGGTTTTATATAGGTTCGGATCTCTTTAAGGATAACAATAATACGTCATGTTTGTCTTGAATTTATCTGTGTCTGTTAGAAGAGGTATGTGTCTAGTATAGATAGAGCTAAGAGTCTGTTTGTTTGGATTTCTGCTTCTGGCTTCTCTGAAAAGCTGTGTTTTTAGCTTTTTTTGAAAAACTGTTTTTGAATTTTAGCTGTTGGATTTTATAACAATTTTTTGGCTTTTCAGCACACTACTTCTCAGAAAAGTTACTCTCAGCTAGCATCTCAGCTTCTAGTTCATTTCCTCAGAAGCAGACTTCTGACTTCTCTAGAAGCCACTTTTCAGCAAACATGTTTGTTTAGACTTTTGGATTCTAGGCTTCTGATAGAAGCAGAAGCCAGAAGCCAGAAACAGCCCGAAACAAACAGGCAATAAATCTACTCAATGACTTCCTTGCTCGGCTTCAGATGTCTTCTAGCCTATCGAAAGGGTTGAACGACTTCTTCGACTTCTAATGGCTCTTGTCTCTTGTCCTAGGGGCCCAAGCTCTGTATATATATGGGGATATCGTATGTCCTCTGGAGTGTTCTTTCCTATTTTTGGAGATAAACCTTCATATTTACGAGATACTTTGAGTACTTACGAGTATTTTTCTTTCATCCAGAAATCTCATTCCTAGAGATACAGACGTGCCCTAAGAATTGCAAAAAAACCTTGGAACACCAGGATATGGTAATTATCCAATATTCATCGTCAAGTCCCTATCAATACATGAAATGAGGTTTCGATGGATCAAATACATGGCCAACAAGGATAAATGTTTTGTCCGACCATGTCATCAAGAAAGATTCGGATCCCCGATTAGGGTGAAGCATCTTATTGAGTTCTCCAGGTTCTCAGATCACCTACTCGGGATTCTGAATGCCTTTGAGTTCTCAAGTGAGAAGGTGTTCTATCTGGATAGATTTTCTAATCGGCCCGTAAATATCATTCCATCCTTGCAAAGGTATGAGGGAGATAAGACTCATTGCTAGCTAGGTTTAGAAGTTGAGCTGTCGCAGCAGAAATTTTGGGTAGTGGTCAAAGGATTCTCTGTCACAAGCACATAAGGGTTGTTGTACTGTCTTGTTGATTGTACTCCGTGCACTGAAAAATCCAGTGGATAAACAGTTGCGCTGGTGACCACCTCTTTGTCTGTGCGAGCTAGCTAAAAAGACGTAGCCTCGATGACCGCGTGCTTGGTCATCTGTCGGTGACATGGGAACCAGGGGTCCCCGAGTCCTGAGGCTAGGACAGCAGACTGCCATGTGGCGTCATCCCTCGGAGACCACCTCCCCGAGGGCCGTGAAGAGCCAGTTTCGGGAGGGGTGCTCGGGGCCATAAACAGTGGTCCCCGAGTACCCGGAGTTCCCCGAGGACCCGAGAAGAGCCAGTTTCGGGAGGGGTGCTCGGGGCCATGAACAGTGGTCCTCGAGTACCCGGAGTTCCCCGAGGACCCGAGAAGAGCCAGTTCCGGGAGGGGTGCTCAGGGTCATGAACAGTGGTCCCCGAGTACCTGGAGTTCCCCGAGGATCTGAGAAGAGACATATCCGGGAGAGGGCGCTCGGGGCCATGAACAGTGGCCCTCGAGTACCCAGAGTTCCCCGAGGATCTGAGAAGCCCCTTGCCGATGGACCCCACAAGGGCTCAACGGTGAGGCGTTAATTGGTGGGAGGTCCGATGCTGCATTTAAGAGGGAGCGTGGCCTGTCACTTCCAACCACTCCCCCACGCCTGTCGTATTGAGTACGTCAGTCCCTGCCACCGCCTAGCAGGAAGGCGTGGGGACATTTAATGCGACGGGTCCCATCGCACGTCACCTTGCGGGGCCCATAAGGGAAACGGCTTGGAGATATCGTCGCTAAGCTCGAGGCGTATCGCCTGCCCCCTGCTGTGTCAGATCTGTTCTGACCAGGCGAGCATGCGGGGTAGTTCGGCAGCTGTCCGGTGGGCCCCTCCCCTGCACCTGCTAAAGTTCGGCGTAATGGGCGACGAGACCGGCCGGAGACGCATTTTTAACCCCTGTAACATCAAACTGTGGCCCTATGATGGTTGCTTTCCATTTATGGCTCGTGGGAACTTGTGCCCCTGTTCTGGGCACACCGAGCCTCCCCCGATAGGATAAAAAAGGGGGTGCACTCCGTAGAAAAACAAGCTCTAGCACATAGCTGAAGGCTGGAGAGAGCTCGACGAACAAGTCTTAGAAGCCAAGCTGAGCAGAGGTTCAACAAGCAAGAAGCAAGATCGAAGCTCAAGACTTAGACAAAAAACCTTGTAACACAGAGATCCAGAGAAAGGCATTCCAAGAGTATTAATAGCACATCATACACACAGGAGTAGGGTATTACGCTCCGTGCGACCCGAACCTGTCTAAAATCCCTTGAGCATTTATTCTCACTAGCCGACGATCATTCATCCCGCCTAGATCTCATATATTCGCATTAAATCCACGTACGAGGTAGATCCAGAATCAGACCTCTGGCCGAATCTCAAAGGGGTCCATCAGGATCCCCGCTTGCGGTGTTCATCCACCGACAGCGTCCGTAACTCATAATGTGGCCACACCTAGAATTAATGTTTGAGAGATGAAGCGATGTATCTCTTGATCCGTTGGCCTATATAAACAATCATGTGCTGGAGTTTGGCTACATTAAACCTGAATCCAATAATGGAACCTCCTCCTTCGTCTGAATACATACCTTCTTCTCCTGATTATTCTCCATCTTTCCTCGAGTACTCACCCGTTACCCCACCGTTGTCTCCCATCGAATCTGGTTAGTGGTGGAGGTTATCGACCTCTCCTTCGATGAGGAGACTGAAGAGACGACAACGGCTCATAGCATCCTTGTTAAAGATGGCAAGATGAGGTGGACTGGAACCTTTTGGAGCTGGAAATAAAGAAAGAAGATGTGGTGGCTGATGTGGAGAAAAGGGAGGTGTCCGATAGCGTCTCCGTTGAGGTTATCCTATCTTCTCGAGAACATTGAGGTTATCCTATCTTCTCGAGAATATTGAGGTTATCCTATCAATACTTGTGTCCTTTTTTCTCGAGAACATTGATGTTATCCTATCTTCTCAGGATTTCATCCTTGTCGACGTGCAGTTTGACTCAGGGAGATTTGATCTTTAATTCACAGGGCAGTATTGCTTCGGCCCATAGACTAGGAAGAAACGCGTTTCACCTGTCGTCCTACTGGATGTCGTTCGAAGTGCTCAGAATATGTTAGGCAGCTTAAAATCCTAGACTTTAGCGTAGATAGATAAGCGATTGAAGATGTGGGTCTTGATTCCTTGAAGGATTAGACCATTTGCGCGCTCGACTTATCCATTACTTTGTGGATGTGCCATGAACGCGAAGCAAGCTGTAGTGTCTAGTTCTTCACAGTAATCGATGAACGCCGTGCTGGAGAACTGAGTGCCGTTGTCGATGATGATACTACTCGGGACGTCAAACCTTGTCATAACGTTTTTCATGATAAACTTCTTGATGGCCATCGAAGTGAAAGTATCAATTGTGACGAATAGGAACTTGAAACCTCTGGACGCTACCAGGAAGAGCCTTAGACTATCCAGCCACCAAGTCACGAATGACCACGATAATAGGATTGTCTGTAGGGCCTGAGCGGATTGATGTACTCGTCTGCTATGAAATTGACATCATATAATTTTTTTACTAAGTTGCTCGCATCATGGGCCAACAGAAATGTTATCTGAATACCTTTCCAACTAGGGTTCGGAAAGAAGCATGAGCTCCACATACCCCTCCATGGATTTTCTCGAGTAGTTCTTTACCCTACTTTTGAGTGATGCATTTCATGAGTATTCTATGAAAATATACATCTTGGATCAACGGAAAATATGCTCGGTTAGTGCATCACCCTCAGGTATAACTCGATCTTGAAGGTACTTGCAGATTGGGCCTATCCACGAAACTTTGCTTTTGAGTTGAGCCACGAGTTCCCCCATGACTCCTTTTGGGGCATCTGTTCCTGGCGAGCCCTCGAGTTGGTCGAAAATGGCCTTATTAGACTATGATTGTGATTTTGGTGATTAATGATAACATAGTCATTGGGACTAACATGTTTGTCGAGAATATATGTTAGTAAGTCTCATGGATGCAATACATGAAGAAGCCACCGAAGCTAGAATAAAATTTGGTTGCATTGGAAAAAGTCACAGGAGAAATGACTCCACCGGATGGTCCGGTGTTCATATGGTTGAACACATTGGAGTATTGTGTTCAGAGGCATTTAACCTCACCGGATGATCCGATGCTCAGAGCAGGATACACACCGGAGTATTTCCACCAGAGAAGGTTGCAGCTGTTGAAGATCGAATGTCAACACGCTGGAAGGTCCGGTGATGAAGAGAAGTGCACCGGACAATACACCGGACAATGAACAGTGCAAAGACGAAGAAGAAGAAGACACCAACGGATAGTCCGGTAATTGATTTGAACACACAGGAGGAATGCACCAGAGCATTGTTGACAAAGGGGAGAATGCATTGACCTCACCGGAAGTTTCGGTGCTCTGAAGATTTGTACATCAGAGCATATTTTTCAGAGAGGGTTGCATTGGCTCGGCTGATTGAGGATAACGCACCGGATGGTCTGGTGATTAAGTGATGTGCACCGGAGCAATTTACACATAGAAGACGTTAGCTCGGATGGCTAAGGTATACTCACCGGAAAGTTCGGTAATGAAGATGGAGTATACACCGGAGTATCTGGTGTTCACAGAGGTTTGAGTGGGGTTCCAACGGCTAGTTCCTAAGGAAGTACTCACCGGATGATCCGGTGAGAGTGTGCTGGAGTTCAGAGAAGTTCATATACACCTGAGCCGACATCCAAGTCACTAAAGTGTTTAAAGTGATAATCCAAAGCGATTAAGCACAAGATTAGTGAGCGATTAGTGCTTATAAGCCTAGATAGTAAGTTGCTAGTTGATTGCTGCCTAGAGAGTGGATCAAGGAGTGATCCAACAGTGTACCTCTTGGTACGCTGGCACCTTAGAGTTTTGGTGACTCGTCGGTAAGCTTGTTTATCCTATGACTTGGTGTGGAGTGGCGGCAAGGCGATTGTTCGGGGATGCAGAGACCCTTGCCTTTATGGCTCAAGCTCCGAAGTGATCACGGCGGTGAGGAACCAGAAAAGAGGCTAGTGGTGAGACCTTGCCTTGGTGGCTTAGTGACTCATCTAGGTGGACGTCTTGTCTTTATGACTAAGTGGCTCAAAGGCCGTTACCGGGTGCCGATCGGGAGCATATCCTTTGTGGAGTTCTAACGTGGACTATGGGTGGCATTCATGCCATAGACGCCACGGGAAAAATCCTTGTGCCGGGTTTGCTCTCTCTACCTTATTTACGTTTTCGCATTTACTTACTTGCAATTTACCTTCTTAGATAGGTTGTAAGCGTTTTGATCGGTAGAGTAGATACACCAGATAAACCTAGAGCACATTTAAATAGAAATCAATATAGGTTTATCTTGTGTTATTTTTGGAGCCGAAATAGTTTTAAGTGTCCTAATTCACTCCTCCCCTTTTAGGACGTCATCGATCCCTCACAATAGGTCTCATAGACTACCACTCCTTCGGCTGTGTCCTCAGACGATTTTAGATACGGCTTCAAGAGTTTCTCTTAGAAAATCACAGGTTGTCCTGGAGATCGTGAGTATGCTAGGTAGGTAAGACTATTAATAAGGGAGTTGTCCTTCCTTGGGATATACTTGACCTCGAGTCCGACGAATTTCGTTTCGAGCTTCGTTACCTCTACGAGGTAGTTTGTTATGGTCTTATATGAGGTTTGATACTCCTTGCTAAGTTGCTTTACCGCCAACTTTGAATCCCCTTTCATATGTAGGCGCCTGATCCTGTATGCTTCACTCAATCATTTAACTACGTTATTCATGGCTGAAAAATTGATCTGCAAAGCGTACTGTAGGCTTGAAGCCTTGTGTGAGTGATCTTTTGAAAAATAGAGTCCTTACATCCGATAAGTTACCGCAGTCATCCTGTTGTTGATCAGGTTCTATCCATTCGGCCACGAAGTCGGCAAGTACTTGCGATTTGATTGCTGTTCAAGGTATGAAATGGACGTTGAATTCTCTGAGTTCAATGGACCACTTGGCGATTCGATCGATTGCATCTCTGTTGTGCAAGATCTTGCCAAGTGGGAATATTGATGGTACAGTAATCTTATGAGCCTAGAAGTAAAGTAGCAATTTGCGAGAGGCCATTAGTACAGCATATAGTAGTTTCTACACCCACGGATAGCGCTCTTTAGGAACGTGGAGCACTTCACCGATGTAGTACATCGGTCGCTGGTTTTTGTCTCGTTAGTCTTGCGCTTCTCTTTCCACCACCAATACCCCACTTACAGCACGTGATCTGGTCATGATGTATAAGAGCAGATCTTCATTAGGGTTAGGAGCGATTATCATAGGGGGGAAGAAAGACCTCTTCAAATTTTTGAATGCTTCATCTACCTCTTTTGACTATTCAAATTTTTCATGCTATCTTACTAGCTTGAAGAAGGGAAGCCCTCGATCTCCGAGCTAGGAAATAAAACGGGTATGGACTGCCATACATCCAGTTAGTATTTGAACTTCTCGTATTGATCTTGGTGGTTGCATCTCTTCAATAGCTTTGATCTTCTAGGGATTGATTTAGATTCCCGATAGGACATCAGGTAACCCTGAGTAGTTTCCCCGCATCGACTTCAAACGTGCACTTCTTTGGGTTCAACATGACTTGATTCTTGCGCAGGTTGTTAAACATTTCTTGTAGATCGGAGATGAGATCTTCCTTATTTTTTATTTTGACGATGAGATCGTCGACGTATGCCTCGATATTCTGGTCGATCTGATCATGAAGTGTTATCTGCATTCCCTGTTGGTATGTGGTACCGGCATTCTTCAATCTGAATGGCATCTTAACATAGCAATAAACTCCAAACAACACTAAAGGAGGTATTTTCCTCATCTTCCGAATGCATGCTAATCTGGTGATAACCAGAGTAGGCATCGAGAAGGCTTAGATAGTGTAACCAGAGGTGGAGTCAACTATCTGGTCTATTCGTGGCTAAGGAAAAACGTCCTTAAGGTAGGCTTTGTTGAGATCGGTGAAGTCAACACACATTCGTCATTTGCCGTTTGATTTTTAACCATGACGGGGTTTGCGAGCCACTCGGGGTGATCCACCTCCCGAATAAAACTCGTCTTGGTGAGCCTTTCGATTTCTTCTTTAATGGCTTCTTTCTGGTCGGGTGTGAACTGTCAGAGTTTCTGCTTAACTGGCTTTACGTTGGGCCAGATAGCTAGTTTGTGCTCAATCACCTCCCTGGGGATCCCGAGCATGTCTGACGGTTGCCAGGTGAATTCGTTAGCATTTGCCCGGAGGAAGATGATGAGTGCGAATTCCTATTTGGGATCTAGATTGGAACCAATATGAACAGTCTTGGATGGCTCCTCTGTGTCCAGAGGAAGTGCTTTGACTTCACTGTGAGACTTTACAACGGTCTTAGACCTCGAGTTTTTTTCTCCTTGTCAGGTTGATGTTGCGTGGCCATGTCCAGACTCTGTTTGTCATAGCGTAGGCCTATCTTTGAGCAGCCCCGGATGGTGATGACTCCTTTGGGTCTTGGGATCTTCACACCACCGTCTTGTACTGCCTTTTGGACTTGTAGGATGCAGAACCACCGAACATGTGGTCGATCGTCCTCTCGTTTGGTTGAAAAGATATCGGATCTATGTCGTTCTCACTACCGCTAAAGTTGGAACCCCTACTCTTGGTCGCGACCTGAGTCTTCTTTCCTTTGACCATTTTCTCAACCTCTGCTTTGACCATCTTCTTCCTGAGGTGACACTCGTGGAGACTGTAGTTGTTAGTCTGGTGGAGGTCACACCAAGGCTTACTGTCGCGTTCGCCGGAGCCTTGTGTAGAGCTCTTGCCTCGAGAAGAACCGAGACGCTTGTCGGGACGAGTGTTAGGCAGATCTGCTTATACTTTCTCATAATTATTTCTTTTACCCTTACCTCCCTCCCTTGATGTTCTTCTTACTCTTAGCCTTGACCCTGTCACCCTCAAGCCAGGGTTGAGGGTGTTTGATGCTTCGAGTCTTCTCCTTGACGAAGAGAAGCACGTCTTTAGCCTTGGTGGACTCATCGATGATTTTAATGAGCTCCTTGATTGTCTCAAGCTCCTGGATGGCAATGTATTCAACGCATCTTCGGCCCTTGACCCCCCAAGTGAATGCTTATATGACGTTGTAGTCGCTGACATTGGGGATGTTTTGGATATTGCTGAAGTGGTGTATGAATTCGCGCAAGGTTTCGTTTCCTATCTGCTCGTAACGGTATAGATCGTTTTTCATGATGGGGTGAATGTGTGTACCCTAAAAGTTGGCTCGGAATACATTACAAAGCTGCTCCCACGAGTAGATTATTCTCGACGATAGGTTGGTCAACCATGTCCTGGCCGCCCCTTCAAGGGCGGTAGGGTGGTAGTTCGCCATTACTTTCTTGTCCCCACCAGTTGCATAGATAGCCGTTGTATAAATCTGGAGAAACTCAACGGGTTTGTGCTTCCATTATATTTCTTGATTATCCCGAGGCGGACCTTGCCGGCTAGCTTGCGTTTCGTAGATTTGGAGAGAAAGTCATACATCCGTTGATGGCACCCTATTTGGTTCCAGCAATCTCGGGAGTTTTTCCCACAGGGATCGGAGATCTGTCATGATATGATCGATGTCGGGATGTCCCCCGATTAGATTGCTGAGGGGTAGACGAAGCCCCTTCAGACGCCCTCGGGCGCCTTCGTCGTTTAACGATGACCTAGCACATATCACTGATCGGATGACCTTTGATTGACGAGGCTCGACAGCGGTTATTCGCTCGATTGTCATCCTAGGAAGCTTTGTTCTGGGGGTTATGCCTCTCCGAGTCCAATCCGTCTCGTGACGGGGGATTGCGTGGTTTGTCTCGATTAGCATTATTTCCGGCCAAGGCCATATGAGAGTTATCGGTCTGGATGATGATCTCTTTCGTTCAGTTAATCGTCGAGTTCATCCAATCCTTACCGGTTGGGGTTACCAGATCTGTGGTCGGAGGACGCATGGGTGTCTCTTATAGAAGAAGGATCCTCTTAGCGATTGCATATCTAAAGTGTTCAGCCCCTTGCTGATGGTCGAGAGACGATAAGACCGGTGCTCCATTAAGGATCTGGGCGGTTTGCTCATTTGGTATTGATCATCGCCCGTACTCGGAGCTGGAGGACCTTGTTCGTTTGTAGGGTCATTGTCATGATTACCTAGATCGTCACTCCCGTCTCTGATAGCGAAAACTTCTCGATGGTAACCTTCGCTAGAGAAAGTGTCCAAACCCATCATGGAGTTTTCATCGGATTGCTCCGAGTTGGTGTCTTGACAATCCATGTTGTCATAAGCTGCGGGGATTCATTCTGACTTGCTATGAATCAGACATTCATAATTATCTTGGCAGCCGAGTGGTTCAATCTTTAGCGTATTGATCCATCAATCGACTTACCTCATCGCTTGAATCGTCACTGGAAAGTTCATCGTTGAAGTTCACCCAATCAATCACCGGCTTGCCAGGAAGAGGGGAAAGTTGTCGTAGAACCCCTCAATCGAAAAACCAGTTCTCAGTGAAGGCTTGGGTGACGTCGACGATATGTTATGTGTAGACTCTTCAACGTCTATTATCATGATCCCCATGGATGGCGTCAACTGTTAACAATTTGTGAGCCGTCGATCTAACGAACTTGTTGAAGAGGTAGGAGATGCTTCAAGTAGACGATCTAACGAGCAAATAAGCTTTAAAGAACACACGTGAGATTTTATACAGGTTTAAGTCTCTTTAAGGATAACAATCATACATCATGTTTGTCTTGTATTGATCTGAACCTGTTATAAGTGACATGTGTCTAGCCTAGATGAATCTAAACCTAGTTGATGACTTTCTTGCTCGCCTTTGGGCGTCTTCTGCCCTATCGAAAGGTTTGAGCGACTTCTAATGGCTCTTATCTCTTGTCCTATGCAGGGACTCTTGGCTCTGTATATATATAGGGGTGTCGTACATCTTTCAGAGTCTTCTTTCCTTTTTTGGAGATAAACATTTAAGTTTACGGGATACCTAGGTACTTTCGGGTAGTTTGTTTTCATCCAGGAATTTTCATCCTAGAGATAAACATATGCCTCGAGAATTACGAGAAACTTTGGGGTGTCTGAATATGGTAATTATGCAATATTCATCGTCACTTAAAAAAAACTTATCTTCTTTCAATTTGTCAAATCCTAGCAATCTTGAGTGTATCATTTGTCAAATCCTAGCAATTTTAAGTGCATCCGCATGATCACGTGGGACAATCAGAAAGTTTTAGGAGTTCTATTATTTATCTGATGCAAAGTTGCTACTCAATTGTTTCAAACTGTCAGGTTCCTTATGTGCTCCCTTCGATTTGTAGGGGAACTGATGTGAGCATAGAGAACATGCATCAAGGGTTCACGCATGTCTTTGAGTCCACATTTGAAAGCACAGAAGGAATAAAGGAGTACATTGAACACCCAGAACATGCTAAATTTGCAGATCAGTTCTTGGCTGCATTAGAGAAGACCCTCATAATCGACTACAAGCCAACTGTTATTAACTAATGGCTAGCTCAGTTAGAGCCTCAGAGTTTTTCTCTGTCAACAATACTTCAAACTGTTTGTTGGAGAATTTTATTCTCGGCTCTACAATATATAAATTGTGCTAAATAAATTAGTTCGGCTTGTTTTCCCGGTTGAGAATGAAATTTGAGTTTGTGTAATTGCAGTTTGTAATAACTTTGAACGTCTTTGTACGTACTAGAATTATGTTTCTAAAGTAATGCTTTTCTGTCCATCCATATGCTCTTATAGAAGGAGTGAATGTTTGTCTCTTCTAAGGGACATTATTTTCTGTTGAAGAATTTTGTTGTTGGAGATGACTCATAGTTGCAAATAGCGGCTTCGTCGTGGAGACATTTTTCTTAAGGCTTATTTGTCCCCACCGGGTGTGTTCTAGGTTACCAATAAATAGCCTCTCAAGATATAATGAAACCGTCGCTGATAAGTGGTAAGCTGTGGAGATGTTTTCTTTGAAGCTTATTTGCTCCCACCAGAGGTTATCAATAAGTAGCCTCTCGAGATACAATGAAACCGTCACCGTTAAGTGCACGCTTGATGATGACCTTGGATATTCTCAGGAATAGCAGAACTATCAAACACTATAGAGCAATGCGCTACAGCAGCGTATTATCCTATAGCAATCTGGTGGACGAGAGAATACACTGTGTTCCGTGACCTCGATTTACTCGAATGGCCGAAGCACCCCAGCTACTTGTACTTGTTCAAAGGGTGCAACTAGGGGACACGACCCATTTGGAGGTACTGTACACTTGCAAGGGACGCCTTTGCACATCACTCGTCGTCGTCGGAGCAACTACCATTAATTTTATTACCACCTTGGTTCTTAAATAAATATTATTTTAAAATGTGCAGTTAAATCTTAGTAACTTGATCATTAATATACACAAAATTATTAGGATTTAACGCGTGAAAATGATATAATAAATTTATCATGAAAAATATTTTAATATTATCTAATTTTTATTAACTTTTACTAAAAGGCAGTTGTTAAAAATAATAGTTAAATATATTTATTAGGGACCATATTGATTTCTGAACGATAAATAAAAGACAACAGAGGTGGTAATTGAGAATCATCTCGATTCACGTGCAAAAACATGTCGAGATAACCATAACTGCTGCTCACACCAAGCAATGCCTCTGCCGTGCTTCTTTGTTCTTTTCTGAATATTTAATTCCGAATGCATCTCCTAACTGCATGTTCACGTGCATAGCTAATTAATCTTAGCTTAATCTTCTCTCTTTATCCAAAGACTAGATAAGAAAACGTACCATGGAATATAGCCCAAAATAATAACTTTATTTTGAAAATCACTAACATTTTCTAGACATTTTCGTACACAGTCCAATGTGAGCGAACTCTTAATCATTTGACACGAGAAAATCAGACAAGGGCCGTTAGATAAGTAGGTAGAAACAAACCACGTGCAAATGCTGATGGGAAATCCATGGAGGGTGCTTAGATAAGTAGAAAAACGAGAATGAACACACACGGTTTCTACCTACTTGCAAGCTGCCGGATGCGAAATTACTAACAAGTTTCTGAGAACGTGTTGTGCCCTTCAGGATGAAAACACAAACATAAATGCGCTCCTTGTACAAGGTTTGCAGTACTACTGAAACTAATCAATACATTTCCCTACTTCCTCATCTTTTACGTGAGCCGCAAAATACATCATTTTCCCCCCCAAAATACGTCTATTTAGATATAGCAGCCGCGCTATGAGTTTGAATTTTTAACGTGACTAGAGATGCATCTAGGTTTTAGACATTCGACCCACATCATATATATATTTCCTGCTTTTCAGCAACTAGAAATCCAAATATACTGCTTCAGATTTTAGCGGCTGAATAATTAAAATTTTGCATCAGGCACATGAACATCTGAAAACCGATGAAAGACAATAGCACATCGCTGAATCGATCTAAGAATCAGCACTTTCGTGGTTCTAATCTCAACAAAATCAGAGAACTGAACCAAGAACTTCCTGTAGACTTTCACAAAAGTGGCAACAGCCTTATGAATTTATGATGCTACCAAAGAACCCAAACAATGATAGGACATCTGGAAATCCTCGGTAAACAAAATGCGTTAACATGTTGTGACCAGTCATACAAATACAATCATCAAAAGTGAAACATTGAAATAAGAATCAGCTTGCCTCGACTAAAAATGTGCAATGTAAACAAAAAATTGCGCTAGTTCCATGCAGTGAAAAGATTTAGCAACTGCAGTTGCCTTCAGCACTAAATCGCCAGATATTTCCACTCGTAGATGCTGATTCCGATGCATGCACACTGATAGCTACATTCTACAAGGCTCCTACAGGAACCCATTACAGACTTATGAGATTTTTTTATTTTGATCATTTTTATTCTAATATTTTAATACTAACCCCTTCTTATACTATATTTTCAGGAACTAATATTTTTGTCATGTTACAGAGGGAACTTTTTTAATAGGTGGCGTGAGTAGTCATTTGTCATGCCACAAAGACTAGCACGACCAAGGGGGTTAGTTACTAGAAATGTAGTCTGGCAAGCGTCAATAATAAAATATTAGAATAAAAAGGGTTAAAATAAATAAAAAATCAAGACTGACAAACTACAAGCACTTGACTACAGTTAGAAACACAAATGATTGCACATAGTGAGATCACTTTATGCCATTAACATGGTTATTATATATGGAAAGCTTGACCAAAGAGCATTGCAGTTACCATTTATCTCATCGAAAAGTTAAACCAGACATCTGAATCAGAGGGGCAGGGCCATTGTTAACTTCTCCAGAGCATAAGTAAATGTAGGGAAATATTGTTTCGCCATCTTATGTATGTCCACGACACTGTCAAATGGTTTACTGTTGAATAACCATGGATCACATTTTACATCCACAGATCATGTTGCTGCAAAACAGTTCCTTCGTAAATTTTCTGGCTCGGGCAGTCAGTAGCTAAAATGAATGCATACTTAGCCTAAGCACCGTGCAATAAATCAATAATAGTATGTTTGAGCTACCATGAGGAATTTATCTATATATGTTACAAATTTAGCATGATAAATTTTAGGTGCCTTGTTGAGCTGTTGGCCGTTGAACAGTGGCTTTATAGAGTATATTCTCAGGACAATGATCAAGAAGTTCAATTTCTTGACCTTTATGATTTATTGTATTGGAACGTACAAGGTCTGAAAATAGGAAATTTTTCATGTTACCACATAACAGTTACATATCAGGCCTTTCATGCCATCTACCAAGACAAAATTGTTTTAAGTTAATATTCAATCAACAGCAAAAGCTCAACAAGGTAGGCCGAGTAACTGTGCTCATTTCTGAACCCAAAAAAAGTAAAGAAAAAAAAGAGGGCAAACATCATGATTCTTCAAGCTCAAACTTATTATTTATCAATGAGTATAACATTGTCAAGTATGCTTTTGCGCCAATTAGCAAGGTCTACATGATTGCACTGTAGAAACACCAATTCAAGGAACATAAATGTGATATGCGATATAACGATTTTTCCACAGGCATAACTCACGCAACATTCTATTCTTTCAAAATAACAGATTTCCCACATTTAATTGTGCTCAGTCTAACTCAATGATAACTTCAAAAAATAGTTGTTCCATTCAAATGATAAGGGTTAGAGAACTTCTTGCAATGAGGCAAATGCAAAGTGAAAAGATCTTAAGTTGATCTTTCATTAATCAACACTATCGGAGTATACCGTAATTCATTGTGGCTCCAAGTAATGGGAATCGAGATCTTTTCATAAAGTTGACAAATGGCCAGCTTCTTCACTCATTTAGGAAAATCTTTACGCAAAGGAAACAGAATATTGATAAAGGTCACAGACAAGAGAAAGCTACCTGGAGGCACCATTTCCTGATTCTTTTGGGCCCAGATAGTTCTATCATCATTCAAGTCAATCATGAAAGGTATTAGATCTTCAGTTTCCACCACAAGAATGAGATGCCATTCTGCTGTTCCTCAAAAGACAATAGGGAATGCATTCACACAATGAAGATCTCTTTGTAGTGTCTAAAATAAGATTCATGTTGGGTAGGGTGAACCAATCAGGGAACATATGTGGCGAATTATATCAGCTGAAGCATTTGGTCGAGCTGCAGTTAGTGCCTTTTGAGACATGTCTGCCATCAATTTTTCATCACCTGCAAAATTGAAATGGCTCAGGAATATCAATCTTAAGGAAAAAAGAAGACGATAGCCAGGAAAGAACACCTTAATAGAAGAGAAAACATGAACAAGTTTCATACACTTGGTAAAAAGTAGCAGCAATCTACTTAAGATTTTTGAACATCTATTGAGTGGTCGAATAATTAGCCATAGTCCGATCATGGCATTCCAATATGAATCTCAATTATTGGCTAGATGCTCATGCTTTTTTTCAGGTCAGATGTATTTCAATTGCATGGTCAATTACACATTTTTATTAAGATACGATGTACTTTGTATTGGTCCAGGATGGAAGGTTTACCACAAGTCCACAAGAGGGAAACTGATGACCTACCCAGATAGCAGGAACTGAACAAACGATGTTCACAGTATAACACATCATTCCGTGTAAATAGACATACTATCTTTAATGAGCAAACGAACATCATGATAGTAGAAGGTAATTAAACTACAAAGGGAAACCATTGAATACAGATGCAAATCTTTGGGCCCATCTTTTATGTTCAATTCTGATCTCGTGGAATATTGTAAGTGGTAGAATAATCAAGCAAATTTTGATAATCAACCATGTTGGACAGTAGCATGAGAAACTGAATTCAGACACCGCGTACCAAAAACTTCATCAATTGTCGATGTGAGACTACTAGAATCAAGTTCATCTTCAGTTATAACCTTTGCTCCCATGACATCGGCCATTATATATGCATTTTTCGTTTGATGGTCATCCACAATCGTTGGTAACGGTATCTGAAAGACAAAAAACTTTAAAAAAAATTGTACAGCAGAACTCAGTAAAAAAGACCAATACTTATAAAGGACGACCACTGTAAAGATATTTGCACACTAGTCAATTAGTGGACATTTTATCAGTCGACGTTTTAGATTACCTTCAAATCTGCTCAATTCAGATAAGGAAAGTAGTACAGATTTTACGAAATCATGGGTTGTGGCTTGAATCCATAGTCAATCCTACTTTTGGTGGGGCAGTGACTATTAGCATTTCATGGACCATGGGAAGACCTTTTCAGTCAGCTCATATATGAGATCAGCGGGTATAGTACTATGTGATTGAATTTAATTTTCAATGTAACATATTGATATTACCAATAATGTGGCATTTTGGTCTATGAAATTGACTGATTTAGCATCATGATGTCATTCCTTGATTTTTTTTTCATGCACAATTTTATTCCCCATTTTTAATGGCATTATGGTAATGACAAATGATATGGCGATGGAGCAACTCATTCCATTCCTCAAAGTAACAAATCAGCAAAAATATATGATGAAATGTGACTGCTTCAAATAACCAAATGTATAATATTGTTGTCAACGAAAAGTTAGGGCTTTTTTTTTTCATTTCAGCTTATTATTGATTCATAGTAGAACTGAACGTTAAAGAACTACTAATAATATTACAAAATGCCAAAGGAATAATAATCAATCTCAGACAATACAATCCATAAGCATAAAAAAAAAATCAGAAATTTTCATGCCATGTCTAACTTCTTGTAACTTCTACACTTACAACAATGAAATTTTTCTGCCGCATAACATAACCAGAAAAAAAGTTGACTATTCCAGAGAAAACTTGTTTTTTAGAATCAGAAAGTAGCAGAACAACTACTGGTTTCACAACAATAACTGATGGATGCTGAAGTTCATTATGTGAGTCAGCTTCTGACCATTAACTTGATATATGTAATGTTCAGGGATTTCAAGCATCAAACTTAGTATCAAAAAGGCTAACATCAAACCAAGCATCAAACTTAGTATCAGATAGGCTAACATCAAACCATATTACATGGAAATCACACCACAAACTTGAATTTCTCTTGCTCATAATTATTTTAAAAAGGTAACAGGTAATATTGTGAGAGGTAGTCCCAGTCAACAGTATGATACCAAAATCGATGGTTTTCCAGTGACCAATATCTCAGTGCATGTCATTGCACCAGCTTGAGAAACTACAACGTCGGCAGCAGCATATGCCATTTCCAGTTCATGCAAGAATCTTCATAAGGAGAAATAACATATATCAGTACATTACAATAAGCTAGAAAGACAAGAACATATTAAACTGTGCCAGAATTGCCCCGGTACATAGAGCATTAAACAACTGCTCTGTAGAAAAAAAAAAGTGGCAATTATATGCCTGAGAATTACATATTCATATTATGATGGTTGAAGTTAGAATGCAACCTAGAATATGAAAATGGAGATTAAAAAGCCAAAAAAGGATTACATGTAGCAATACAATCTACTGGATCATTTGAGAACTGAATCGTGGCTAGTCTGCGCTCTTTGGACTTTTCAAACAGAATTGTGTGGTTGCTTTACAAAGGACAAAGACTGCGATCACTATTTTCTATTCTAAAGAACTTCCACAAATGGTCCTTCTAGTACAACATCCCAAGTAGTTCACTGATTCTCATGGCTTCTAGTCCTTCTAGCTCCCATTAAGAATATGCAAAAGTTTGTCTCATTGTCTCCATCACTAAGAAAGAGGGAGAAATGCACACAAACCAACCCTCGAGCTGCCGACTAGCACTGCTACTTAGCAAACATTGAACAGGTGGAAGAAAAACTAACGAACAATTACAGGACTGAAGAGAGCTCTTAAAATCAAGTTGAGGAACAAGAATTAGGGACAGTTATCCATCTAAAGTTCTAAACAATTTCATGAATTCCATAAATTTACAATCAGATATGTAGGTACTTGTCATCAAAGGAAAAACGCTTCAAATAACAGGTAGTTGTCCACAAGCATCAAACTACTAACAGCATCAATAGAGTTAACGTAATTATCCCATCCAGCATGCTTTGCAATTGCAATAAAAAGGAGGTCAATGGAATGAAGGGAACTCACGGGGTAAGAAGCAGCCTGCGATGGCCCCTGACGAGGCTCTCCATCTCGCAGAAACTCTCTGTCCCCGTCTGCCATATAATGTACCTATCCTTCCTCTTCCTGAGCATCTCGTAATACATGTTGAGCACCGCGACATTAAGCTCGGGCGACCCCTCCGCTCCCCCAAGCACTAGCACAACCTGCGCCCCCTCCTCGGCCACCAACCCCGCCCTTGGGAAGAACCGCGGCAAGGCCTCAACCTTGGACACCCGACACTTGCGGATGGACATGCGGACGGGGTTCCCGTAGACGGCGCACTTGCGTTTGGGGAGGAGGCGCACGGGGGCGTTGAAGGCGAGGAAGACACGGCGGGCGAAGGGGGCGAGGAGGCGGGTGGCGGGCGCGGGGGCGGCGTCCTGGTCCTGGATCACGAAGGGGAGGCCGAGGAGGAGTGCGGCGAGGCAGGCCGGCAGCGTGGGCGCGCCGCCGGTGGCGACGAGGACGTGGGGGCGGAAGCGGCGTAGGTGGAGCGCAGCGGCGACGAGCGCGCGCGGGAGACAGCGCGGGACGGGGGCGAAGGGGTAGGAGGCCGTGGCGGCGGCAGAGGACTCGAGGGACGGGGCGGGCGCGCCGAGGATGAGGGAGCGGGAGGACGGCACTGAGGCGTGGAGCTCGTCGGCGAGTGCGATGGCCGAATAGACGCGGCCGCCAGCGCCCGCGCCGCCGCACGCGAAGGCGACGCGGAGGGGGTCGTCGGGGTCGGGGTCTGAGGTGGTAAGGGTCGGGGTTGGGGTTCGGGTTGGGGTGGACTCACTGGAGTGGGAGAGGTGGCAGCGGAGGCGCGCGCGGTGGCTGGGAGCCCCGGTGCGTGTGGGGATGGGGTGGTTTGGGGTTTTGGCGGTGGGGAGGCAGAGGAAGCGGGATGCGGGGCGAGCTGGCGAGGTGGCTTGGGCGGCGGCGGCCGCCATTTCTCCTCTCTCTATGGGCGCCGGAGTGGCAGGCAGATCGGGGAGGATGGCACTGTCAGCTAGTGAAAGCACGTGGTGGTGTCCTTGATCTCCACCATTGCCGCGCTTGCAACCAGCATTTTTTTTCTTTTTTTTTTGAGAAACTTTGTTTTTCTTTGCCGCTCAGTGGATGATTTTTTAAAAACAAACGAAAATGTTCCCCAATCCAAGACTCACCATCGTAGGCTATGTTTGGTTTATAAGATATCCTGATGGTATATGGTCATTCAGGTTTTGAGAGTTTTTGTTAGAGAATAGTTTGAATTAGATGGCTAATTTGAGAAAATATTTATGTGAGATGTTGGATGAGTCCATTCATAAAAAATACTCGATGGAGTTATCTATATTTTAGCTAAGCATTATACTTATTGAGGTGGTCTATTCTAGTTGGTTAGAGTAAGTGCACTTTTTTATTAGCACACTATAAATGATATTATCTTCTAAACCATTTATTTGATTTGCGATCTAAAATATAGATGGTCCTATCCCATCAACCTTATCCAAATGTGTGTTTAGTTATCCACATAGAGTCTTACATACCTTAATAGAAGAGCCAACACCTAAGGTTCCTTCCTTCAGAGTAGCTGATCTAGTAATTATTTGCTCCGTTATCATCGTCGTCGTCGCTTGGGAATGAGGACGAAGTGGAGTGCATGGCCTCCTCCTTCTTTTCCTCCTCTGGGGCCTCCTCCCCTCATATCTCCTCTTTCAAGAGATCTCAGTCCACCTCTTCTTGACACGCAAACAAGGGCTTGGCGACCAGAGCTTCGCTGAACCGCTCAACCTCAGTGGCGGCTGGACCGACTGCTGCTACCTCTTCCATCTCATCATCATCAAAGGAGATGGCATAGACTTTGACGCAGGAGTTTGACTCGGCTAGAGAAGAATGTGGTGCTGGAGGGGGAGACTTTGGTGACAAGGGCAGGTGCCCTGATGGTGATGCTAGGACCCTAACCCTAATCTCCTAAGAGTTAGACGATGATGAGGACTCCATGGCTAGGTTTAGGGATTGAAGCGGACAACTTGGAGTGACAAGTGCTCTCCACTCTGGTTTAAAAAGGTTTCCATGCCATGAGGCATCCGCGACTCTTCATCTTTAGGTGTCGTACGACAGGTTTGGCTACATAATGATTCGCGGCAAACCAAGGGTCTGCCAAAAGTCAAATCACGTCTACTCAGCGAGCTCACACGAACAAAGAGACACTTGATGGCTTTTGGACTAGTGCACGACTACAACTTGGAGCCACGATCTCCTACGCCAACTTCTCATCACATTCAATATTCGAACTCTCTTTAGACGCACACAAAAGTAGTTAGAACAGTACCCCAGGGAGAATGTCGCATTATTCCACTGGACACACACAATTTCCAACGTCATCATAATCCTTTGCAGGGAAAGATTCGCTTAAGAGATATTCGAGACGATGAATGGACGAACTCCCTATAGTACTCTGGTTACTATGAACGACCCTCAGTAGGGCTACGACTGAAACTCCCTTCTTCCTAGTTTTTGGCATTGAGGCAACGCTCCCCTCCGAGATCACCCTCCAATCTCCTCGAGCGACCAACTACTCAGACGACGACCAGGTGGGGATACGGGAGGATGACATAAACCTAATCAAAGAGTTATGCAATCGTACTCTAATTCGAGTAGTCTGATATCAACAGAGCCTCAGGTGCTATCACAACCTCAAGGTGCAAGAGCAAACACGGGTCATAAATGACCTCATCCTTAGATAGATTCAGAATAAGGTAGGTCAAAACAAGCTCTCTCATAAGTGGAAGGGTCTCTACAAAGTGGTCGATGTTACCCGATCTGGTGCGGTCATGTTAGCCATGGAGGATGACCATGAATTGCACAACTCCTGGAACATAGCCCAGTTGCGCAAGTTCTATGTATAAGGCTGTTCAGAAATGAGCTATTTTTTCAATTTTGCAGGATCTTTCGAACGAGCGTGGAGTATGGCTTGTAAGTTTTTCTGATTCAAAGACAAAATTCTCTGTTTTACAGGATCTCCTAAACAAGAACAATCTCTTGTCAGCTTGTTAGTTTTTTCAATTCAAGGGTCAGACCACCTGGTCGGTAGCTTTTCTGCTGACTAGATGGTCGGGGGCTACAACGGTATAGGTTTTCCTTTTTAGGTTTCCTTTTTATGCTATCACAATATTTTGACTGATCGCTCATGTGGTGAGTTTCAAATTGATTGGGAAGGAATAAAAATGGTCGCTCGCCTATTATCAAGGGTATGGGCAGCTGATGGATACTGACCACGAGGCCACAAGCCCAAACTCGGGCCACCGAAGGGCTTATAGGGCTAAGGGTTGTCCTATATAGGCACCACGAACCTAGCTAGTGAGCGGCACGGAAAGCCAGGATCCCCTCTATAAGTAACAACTAGCTGAGCCTGCCCACCGCACGAGCACAAAAAAAATTATATGAAAACAAGTCCTCGAGTACAAAAAGACTGCTAGGATAGTGCCTAGGGGCTAGTTCTAATGATTTTGTTTAGTGTCCCTAGGATCCGAAGATGCCCCTCAACGGGTCGAACCAGACGGTCCAAAGAAGGGAGTGAGCTGCATACAAGAATGAGTCTACATGGTTGGCGAGCTCTGTCGTGGTCCACATAAAACCATCAAAACCTACAGAGACTGTCGAAGCAAGGTCGAGGTCGGGGAAGTGATCACTGACACGCGCAAGAGCAAGGCAGGTGTCGGAGACTCCGACCTCAAAGAGGTGGTCACCACTAGGTCTCATGAAGCCTCTACTAGAGGTCACCTGCCTCCTCAAAGGCCGCCAAAAAATAGTTAATATGACCGATCACGATATCCCTAGGAGTTACGTGGACATGGACGCCAGTAGCTTGGAGTAGCGAGTCAAAGGGGGTGAACGCCCGACTAAGGCAATGGTAGAAGTACACCTGCCGTTGGTCGTTCTCCCTCAACGTCCCCTCCAAGTCCCTTTGTACCACGAGCAGTTCCTCCTTACAAACTGGTCCGAAACAAGTCGCAGAGCACACAGAAATTAGTTGGTCAGGTATTACTCGGCTAGTCTAAGACTACACGTGGCTTAGTTTGTGGAAAGACTGGCACACCTCGAAGATCACTCTGAAAGATCTATCACTAAACCGCAAACCCAAGCTCACACTCGGAAACCACCTCCAGACTACGCTATCGTGATGTCATCTATGGTGGTGGTCGGCGACTCAGAGCGAGAAGGTGATTTGGTTATTTCGGGATTCTATGACCACAGTAGCGACACAAGCCTATCAAAGAAATGTAGAAGGTCAATCAAGTATCATACAAACTTAAAATACAGACTGGTGTTTACTCTTCCTCGATCTCCACCAGGAAGAGAGACCCTATGAACTTCAGTGGCCCTTGGCACTCCACCTCCAACTTCACTTTCGGTGATCACGACCCCCTCATGGACGATCTCAAGGTTGAAGTTGGGGTCACAGCAGCTGTAGCACCTGAGAACATACCCTGGTATAGTCTTAGCTACCTTCACCACATCCTCCATTGTCCTCACCGCCAAGATGCTCAGGAGCTAGGTGAACTTCTCCACCAAGACGTTGATGGAGTAGGCCCAACCCTAAGTGGACTCTTTGATGAGCCCATGGCTCCTTCGGATATGATCAATACCGTAAATAATCCTCAAATCATACAAGGTCTAATTATAAGAGCACGTGCATGATAATTAGACCACCAGGTGAACTCATTTCTTGTTGTTCATGCTTTCTTGGATGGATTACTACTAAATTCTTGTGATATTTTATTGCTTATGAATGTGGAAGAAGCACCACAACCTTACCCGACGTCACTCCTTGAAGGACAAATCTACTCAGACTCGAGTCTGAGCTCTTGTCGTGACTATGGTCGTGGTCGAAGTCATGGTCATGGTCGAGTCTCAGGACAGCACGTCAGTAAAACGGGCATAACTCTCTCATACGAAATTCATTTTAGGAGATCTTAGACAATCTGGAAAGATTACGATGATCCTTTTCCAATGGATATGAGCTCGACCAAATATTCCATATATTTTAGTCAAAGTCAAAGAAATAAGGTGTTGCACCATTATTTTGGACCTAGTTGAGTCTTGTAATCGTGTCAGGGTCAGAGTCCAGTTTGTGTATGCCTCTTTCCACTGTTGCATAACCCTAGGTATATCCTCACACCCACCTATAAATATATAGTAGTCATCATAGTTTAGGCTCGGGTTTAGCTTAGATTATTCTATTTTAGACAGTTTCACTATTTATCGGTTTGTTGAACCCCAACTCGAGTACTTCACTAGTAATCAACAATATTCAGATTACATCTATCTATTCTTGCTGTGTTCTTGATTCGCTGGTAGGAAAATCCTTCTTGATGAGGTCAACCGCGTCTTAGCGCGGTTGATAACTACGGAGTAGTGTTATAGTGGTTACGAGGGTTCTTAATCTATTATGATCAGAGCTTTTGGATCATCAACGTCGAAACTCCACCAAATCAACTTATCTTATTACCTACGGAAGATCGGGCATCCCCGCATCAAGTGGTATCAGAGCTTCGGGTGTCTGTTAGGTAATCTCATTTATCCCCTTTGTTTCTTTTTGTTCTATTACCGAGAGTCCAGAAAATTGCCCCTCAAAAAGATTTAGATCATAGTTATTCCATTGTCCAAACCACTTTGTACCCTTCACGATTTTGTTTTTAGTTTTCACGTTATTGAGTTTGAATCCATCGTTGGTGTCTTTGTTGCTGATCAAGTAATTGTGTCCTATTTTTCTAGCATCGAGTCCTTATCTGTTATAGCCGAGTAGTCATTCCGACCATCCACTCGGGGTTTGACCAGTCACTCCGACCATCCACTCGGGGTCGGGCCATCTAGTCGTCATGACCACCCACTCGAGTTCCGACCAGTCACTCCAACCACCCACTCGGGGTCCGACCATCTAGTCGCCGTGACCACCCACTAGGGTTCCGACCAGTCACTCCGACCAATCACTCGGGGTCTGACCATCTAATCACTGTGACTACTTAGTCGGAGTCACCCACCTTCTCGGATCTGACCACCATAGCCGAAACAGAGGTAGGCAAAGTTCAGAGAGAGAGAGAGAGAGAGAGAGAGAGAGAGAGAGAGAGAGAGAGAGAGTATCTTTTTATTACCTTTATACCTCTGCTCTTTGGAAAACGTTTGTGACCCACGTATCTCACTAGTCTTAGAAAAGGCAGTTGAAGAGTTTTGAGTTTGTGTCACATTCGAAAAAAAAACAAGAAGCAAAGATCTTCAAAAAGAGAGAGAGAATTAAAAAAAATCAGTCTACATTGCGAATTATGTTTCATTGTGCTTGTGTCTATTATAGTTTCTGGCTTGCTTGAGCTGATTCTAGGAACGTGTTTAGGCCAGCAACTGTGACGAGTACTGTGGACTCTTATTCAGCCGTGCTAATCTGATTTCAATTATTGCTATTCCTTGCTACTAAATATTGCCTGTTCAAGCTACACCTTCTCTCAATCAGAACGATTTCTTCCCTTGCAACTACCTCACTCGCACCCAATAAGGTATCACGAACAAGCCACCGGTTGTGCTAACTGCTGTGATTGGTAAGTACACTTGCAAGAGTGTGGTAAGACGCTTGAGAGTGTGTGACTCCACTTCACTTTCCACCACCTAGTATTCAATAGAGATAATATATTTTGTTATCTTATGTCTACTACTCACCATGGCAGGTGAAATATTGGATGTGAAAGAGTGTGTTTTGAGGAAAGAACTCACAATGGTGTTGGATGATCATCGACAAACTATTAATGACAATATTGACAAGAAGCTTGCAAAAACCAATACCGCATTGCAGCTACTCAATGAAAGTATTGTAATGCTCAATACACGCTTTGATCAGCCTTCACCCTTCGGCAGACATCACACTCAGCAACATATCGAGAGATTTCTCGCTTCATGCGAGTCCACTAAAATCGCAGCTTGAGGTCTTGATACATCTTCGTGTTGCCCAGATGAATAGACAACAACGAATCATGAGCCTCATCTAATATCTTCTTCCTCAACGCCTCGATCCTTGGAACCACTAGATGGTTCCCAAACCACAGAATGCCCTGAATATCTTCTGAAAAGCATAAGGCCTAACCGATCTTCATCTTCTATCGGATTCGGGCCATACCCTTATCATCTTTCTGAGCCACCCTAATTTCATCCAGGAGAGTGGACTTGATGTCCAAATTGGCAAGAAAGCCATCCAGAACCATTTCGAGTCCAAGTCGGCGGAAATCATCATAGAGTGTGGAATTCCCGGGCTCGATCATAAGCCAATTGCTATGAGCTTTTTATCTCAAGGCATCAACGACCACATTCGCCTTGCCGGGGTGATAATGAACTTTCAGCTCATAGTCTTTGATCAACTCGAGCCATCTTCGCTGCTTCATATTTAGATCTGCTTGAGTGAAGATATATTTGAGGCTTTTGTGATCTGTATAGATACGACACAAGTTGCCCATTAGGTAATGGTGCCAAATCTTCAGAGCGTGCACAATTGCGGCAAGCTCTAAGTCATGCGTTGGGTAATTCTCTTCATGGCGCTTCAACTGACGTGAGGCATAAGCAATGACCTAGCCTTCTTGCATAAGGACACAGCCGAGGCCTATGCCGGAAGCGTCGCAATAGACATCATAGTCCTTGTTCACATTGGGCTGAGCAAGAACGAAAGCGGTCATGAGCAACTTCTTCAAAGTCTGGAAAGCTGACTTGCATCACTCAACCACTCGAACACACTGCCTTGCTTCAACAGTTCAATCATTGGCTTAGCTATCTTGGAGAAGTTCTCAATGAACCGACGGTAATAGCCTGCGAGTCCGTGAAAACTCCGGATGTTAGTGACATTCTTCGGCTGGACCTAGTTGAGCACATCCTGCACCTTTCTTAGGTCAACTGCAACACCGTTCTCTGATAGAACATGACCCAAAAAAGTTACCTCCATGAGCCAAAACTCGCACTTGCTGAACTTGGCATAGAGCTGATGATCTCGGAGTCGGCCAAGAACAACACAAAGGTGCTCAGAATATTCTTCTTCAGTCTTGGAGTATATAAGAATGCCGTTGATGAAAACCACGACAAACTTATCAAGTTCCTCCGTGAATATCGTGTTCATTAAGTACATGAAAAATGTTTGAGCATTTGTCAATCTGAAGGACATGACGGTGAATTCATAAAGCCTATAATGGGTCGAGAAAGTCGGCTTTGATATATCCTCCGGTCGGACCTTGATTTGATGGTAGTCCAACCTTAAGTCAATGTTCGAGAAAACTTGGGCACCTGTTAGCTGATCGAACATGATATCAATCCTAGGAAGCGGGTACTTGTTCTTGACTATGACCTCACTCAACGGACGGTAATCAACACACATCTGCAAAGTGTCATCCTTCTTCTTCACAAATAGTATCGAGCATCTCCATGGGGAGGAGCTCGGATGTATGAAACCCTTTGACAGAAACTCTTGAATCTGTTTCTTCAACTTAGCTAGCTTAACTAACGACATCTTATACGACTTCCTTGAAACTTGGGCCACTCCAGGCACGAGCTCAATAGAGAACTCCACTGCTCGGTCGGGCGGCATCCTAGGCAACTCATCCGAAAAGACATCCGGGAATTCACACACCACAGGGATACTCAACAGATCCATGGTGGGGATAGCCTTCAGAGTATAAAGGCAAGGATCAATGGCCTTCAACTTCAATTGAATTTGGGTGCCAGGTGGACCATTTAGAGTAACGGTCCGCTGAGCACAATCCATGACAACTTTGTTCTTAGTGAGCCAATTCATCCCTAAAATGACATCTATCCCCTTGACTTCATTACCAACAGATTTGCACTGAACGGTATCACATTGATAACAACCGACACTCTAGGCACACATGATTGATAAACATGTTGGCTCTGGGTGCATCAATGAGATAAGGTGTAGGAGTGGCACTAACACTCAGGCCATGATGCAGGACATAGTTTGCAGTTACGAAATAGTGAGAGGCTTCGGA
This sequence comes from Phragmites australis, assembly GCF_958298935.1. Lineage (NCBI taxonomy): Eukaryota > Viridiplantae > Streptophyta > Magnoliopsida > Poales > Poaceae > Phragmites > Phragmites australis. The sequence goes on along the minus strand of NC_084921.1, from coordinate 22,168,449 downwards.
GTCAAAAAGAACAACTGCAGGAGTAACAACGGAGTTGAAATTCATAAGCAACGTACCCATCAGTATGGTGTCACCCTTGTGAACATCCTCAGTGGTGGTTTGGCGCGCTCGGCCAAGCTTGGGGACGTGGGTCTCTTGACAGGACTGCGATGCAGACTGAGTAGGGGGTGGCCTCGGATAGGAGCAATCTCGGGTGTAGTGCCCGACACTGTCACAGTTGTAGCACGGGTCGCTGGGGCCACCTGTCATGCTCACTTGAGAGCCAGCTGGTTTTGCAGGCTGCCCTTGTGGAGCGGAGAAAGCTAGACGCTGCACAATCCACATTGGATGTGGAGCACTCGAGGCCAACACATGAAATGGTGGAGGCTGACTCTCAGTGCGGGCACGTTGAGAGCTCCCGCCCATGGAAGGCGATGGACCCCTCTTGCGCTTCTTCTCCTCTTGATGGTTCTTGAGCTTGACAACAAAAGGAGGATGGAGCCACATGCCCTTAGGCTCCACCCCAAAAGCACGACCTCCGAGAGTAGGATGAACTACTCTTGCCCGCCACCTTGATCGGCAGGCATGAAGTAGCCAAACACCGGCTCTACCTCAGCAGTAGCACCTAAAACGCAGGTTTGAGTATGAAGGTACTCGTAAGACTTAAACCATATAAAACACATATACATAGCTCGACTCCAAGGATCATGAGTGAGCTATTAGCAAGAAAAAGCCACATGATTAAGTTAAACATGAGTGATAAGCAACATAGACACATAGATGTAAGCAACTAAATTAACCAACAACAACATAATTCTACCCTGTTATAACCCACTGAACATAAATAACTGGAACCATTGTGAACATGTATGTAACAAAGACCAACTCAACCATCTCCCACAAATCCAACCATCAACCACAAGCGAAAACTCTACGACCAATGTAGATGGACAGAAGCGTGCTCATGACCGAGAGCGCGGTATTTCGAAATATTTTTACACCCTGCAGGGGATACTCCTGGACCCACACGATTAGAGGACTATACGGCTCGCATAACCACACAGGTCCATGCGAGGGGGGACTCATGTCAACCTTTCCCAATAAGCCCCGATCATTTGAAACATGCATCACTCGGCGTAGCGGTACTAGTACTCCCGGAGCAAACTAGTACCACTACAAGCCCGCTCGCTCACACCGTCGATGTTCAGACCCCAAATGACTACAACTATAAAGGTATTCGACTCGTCTTATCATTAGATCAGCATATGGTGAGTAACGAAAGTGCTAAAGCCAATGGCAGATACACCCCTAACACTGCCCACATCTTGCCTCATTCTCACCACTTATCCAACCGTCTCATCATCATCAAGTATTTGTGAACCAAGTAGTAAGCCCTAGGCTCACGAACAACAGCGACACCGTTGTTCGACTTCTACCAATGACTTAAGCATTGCTAAGCATATTGGACGACTCTTAGACATCGACCATGTGACTATGGCTACAAGGATATGGATAAACAATAATTCAAGGTAGACGAATTATGCAAACAACTTAGGTTCTACCCATTTGCCCGACATTGACTCGAAACATATGTAAACATACATAAGCATAATTTATCAATTTTTAGACTCTATTCATTTGAATAAAAGGTACAAAATGCTTAGTTGCTTGCCTTGCTGCACTTGGGTTTGCCTGACACTCCCCGTAGAGAATTCACAGAAATGCGGGAGCTCGCTGTCGCCTTCGCTCACACCCACATCACGCTCCAGTTCTTCGTTCACTAAAAGGGAGAACGCGTACAATGATGAGCACGAATGAAGTGCAGCTATGCATGCCACAATATGCGTATGAATAAAAGCCATGAAAATATACTTTAAATTACATGAACATCCTTTCCTAGTTAGCACAAGTCATAAGAAGACTAGCAAAATTGGATTCACCCATTTTAGACTTATAAAGAATTAACGGTGAATTAATGAAGCCTTAATATAATTAATTTATCCTATAAAGTTAATTAACTATTTCATGGCTAGAAACATTTTTAATAGGTAGAGGAGGTTATTATGAAACCAACAAAATTAGTTTCATAATTTTTAGAGCTACGAAGAATTTATTATGAAATTTACAAGCCACAAACCGTCTGATGAACAGTAACTACGGAGTATCCGTAAATTTCTGCGGATATTCCGCATTTGTGCGGAATATCCACGAATTTCTGCAGCTGGACCGCCTAGAATTGCTCTAAAAGGGGGAAAACTTTGCCAAATCAACTTGCTAGCCTCTCCAATCAAGGGGAACATGTTTGAGATAGTTTATGGGGACTAGAACTCACTCATCATCCCAGTAACTCGATTCCTAACTCAAATCTCATCTAATCCTCATTTTGGTCCAAAGCATCAAGAACTCATGAACTTTGCTTTATCACGAAATCGACCAACCAAATCACGAATTCATACCATGGGAAGCCTAAGAGACTTATCCACGGTGCTTCTGGAGGTTAGTGACCGCCAGGTGATGAAGAAAATAGAGTGAAACGCTCAGGAGATGAAAAAATCCGATGTTCCTAACATTTCAACCATAAACACCAAAAGATACCAAAATCAACTCGAATGCTCGAGGAAAATGAAAATGAATTGGCGGGATGGATAGCTTATGAGCTAGAGAACGCGTAGACACCACATGCTCACCTCAGTTCGACTTCTAGAGAGAGGAAACAGAGGAGGAGTGAGAGAGCTTGAGAGGGGGAGAGAGCAGCAGCTGCTGTTGCTGTGCAGCTCGGGTGGGAGACGTGGGGAGTGAGGAGGAGAGAGAGAGAAGGTGGGGGCTGCCCATTATGTGTGGTGGGTGGTGGGGCCACATGTGGGGCCCACGTGGAAGAGAGAGCAGGTCCGTTTTAACTGCGAATTCAATTCTTTTATCTCCCGAATTTCTTTCTCTCATCCAATGACTCGGAACATAGTGGTCTAGTATGCCAAAATAATTTATCATGAATTTAATTATGACACTAATGATGCGTGATTAAGCTTAATCACGCGATTACAGAATTTGGGACGTAACAATAACTCATGTATTAATGATGATCTATTTGCTAAGGTTAAGTTTACTATAATATCTTTTGAGGGTGCTTATGATGAAGGTATTTAGATTGGGAGATAACAAAAGTTTAATACTCATTTAGTTCCTGAAGTGCATAGAGTTAGACAATGTACTAGTGAATTTAAAAATTTTGCAATCATCTGGAGGAATAGGATATGCATTGATGGATTAGCACCTACTATATGGAATGTTTTAAAGATTGCTATGCGTAACAGATTTGTTTCCACCTTTTTTAAACATGATTTGTGTAAAAAATTACAGCGCTTAAACCAAGGTGATAATTATGTAGAAGAGTATTATTAGGAGCTACAAATTATCATGTTACGTAGTGAAATTATTGAGGATGAATAAGCTGCAATCGCACGTTTTTATGGAGGGTTAAGGCGTAAAATTCATGACACAGTCGATTACAAAGAATATGATGGCATTCCTATGTTGTTTCAACTTGCATGTTTGGCAGAAAAAGAATTGCAGGGATGACAACATAGGCCAAGGAACAATTTTAGAAGCTCAACTACTTTAAAATCAACGTCGGGTCAAGACAAAATAGCCCCATGTTCAGCTTCATAATATGTTGCTTCCTTCTCAAGTAGGGCACGTTCAGCAGTACCTTAGACACTATTACACGCTTCCGATGTAACAAAATCTGCTAGTGTGTAGGCTCTAGTGGAGAGCTCTTCTTCAATTGCTTTGACTGGTCACACAATTAGGATTATTTGCCACCAATGTAAGAGAATAGGCCATGTCATGAAGTATTGCCCAAGTCAGCGAGCATACATTGTAACAGAGGACGGTAGATATGTAAGTGCTAGTGATGTTGAGGATGAATATGCTCTTGTAGCTAACCTTGCAGGTGAAGAGGACGAACACGAGATGAATATCAACTATGAGGAAGAATTCAGTGCTGCTGCCACAGAGAATTATAGGACCCTCATTGTGCAGCGAGCGTTAAGCACTCAAATAGAGCAATCAGAATAGCTACAACGCCACAATCTATTTCAGATGTTTCTCGTAGTCAAGGATTACCGTGTTCACATTATTATTGACGGAGGGAATTGCAACAATTTGGTAAGTTCAGATTTGATCGAGAAGCTTGCCTTGACAATAAAAGCCCATCCTCACCCTTACCATATTCAATGGTTCAACAACAGCGGTAAGGTGAATGTAATGCAAACGACTATGGTGTATTTTTCTATTGGTTTATACCATGATTGTGCTGATTTTGATGTAGTACCTATGCAAGTATGCTCTCTTTTGCTATATCGACCATAGGAGTTTGATACAGATGTAACACATCATGGTAGAAGTAATAAGTACACCCTTATGTATAAAGGAAAAAAAGAACCTTTCTACCTTTAACATGTGTTGAAATTGTGAAATATAAAAAAAAGATAGCTAAAAATAAGATAAAGAGCATAAGCATGAATCTGAAAATCAGCAAGTAGCAAAACAAATTTTTTTACCCAAAAAGGAGAAGGTGACAACAACTTCTAAGTCCGATAGAATTAAATTAAAAGGGTGTGTTATGCTTGCAACAAAATCTGACCTTGGTAAAATTTATGACAATGAGCTGTCATGATATGCTTTGATATGCAAAGATACTTTAGTTTCACTCGATGATATATCTAGCTCTTTATCTCCTGTTGTTGCTAACCTTTTGCAGGAGTTTGTGGATGTTTTTCCAGCTGAAGCACCCCGGGATTACCACCAATTCGAGGAATAGAACATCAAACTGATTTGATTCCGGAAGCAACTTTGCCAAACCGTGCTGCATATAGGACCAATCCGGAAGAGACTAAGGAAATTCGTGACAAGTCCAAGACCTTTTGGATAGTAGGTACGTACGAGAAATCCTTAGTTCTTATATTGTTCCTGTTCTTTTGGTTCCTAAGAAAGACGGTAGTTAGCGTATATATGTTGATTGTAGATCCATCAATAATATTACTATAAGATATCATCATCCTATTTCTAGGCTAGATGACATGCTTGATGAGTTGAGTGGTTCTATAATTTTCACTAAAATTGACTTATGAAGTGGTTACCATCAAATTAGAATAAAACTTAGAGATGAATGGAAAACTGTGTTTAAAACTATTTTGGCTTGTATGAGTGGTTAGTAATGCGTTTTGTGTTAACTAATGCACCTAGTTCTTTCATGTAATTGAGAACAAAATTTTACGTGAATTTATTGAAAGATTTGTGGTGGTATACTTTGATGATATCTTGATTTATAGCAAGTCACATGAGTCACACTTTGATATCTACGTGTTGTTTTTAATGCTTTGAGATGCACGTTTGTTTGGTAAGCTCAAAAAGTGCATCTTTTGCATGGATCAAGTCTCTTTTCTTTGCTATATTGTTACTCCATAGGGAATAGAAGTGAATAAAGAAAAAATTGAAGCCATAAAAAGCTGGCCAACCCCTGAGACTGTTACTCAAGTGAAAAGCTTTCATGATCTTGCTGGTTTCTATCGGTACGTTGTGTGGAATTTCAACACCATTGCTGCCCCATCGAATGAATTGATGAAGAAGGGAGTGGATTTCAAATGGGGGCCTGTACGAGAAAAAACATTCAAGTTGTTGACTCTAACTCCCTGATTTTGGTAAGACCTTTGAGCTAGAGTGTGATGCTAGCAAGATTAGAATTGGAGGTGTGTTAATTCAAGAAGGTAAATATGTTGCTTATTTCGGCGAGAAATTAAGTGGGCCAAGTCTGAATTATTCTACCTATGATAAAGAATTGTATGCTTTAGTTTGTGTGCTTGAAACTTGACAATGTTATTTATGGCCTAAAAAATTTGTTATACATTCTGATCTTGAATCATTAAACATATTAGGAATCAAGCTAAATTGAATAAATGACATGCTAAATGGGTCGAATTTATTGAGTCTTTTCTATATGTCATAAAGCATAAAAAAGGAAAGAACAATGTGATTGCTAATGCGTTTTCTAGGCGTTATACCATGTTATCTCAACTTGATCATAAGATTTTTGGTTTAAAAACTATTAAGGACTTATATAATGTTGATTTAGACTTTAAAGAAGTGATTGAGCATTGTAAAGAAGGAAAAATATGGAATAAATATGTGTGAATGAAGAATTGCTCTATCATGCTAACAAGCTATGCATTCCAGTTAGCTTTGTTCGTCTTTTGTTGTTACAGGAGGCGCATGAAGGAGGATTAATGACATATTTTGGAGCAAAGAAGACTGAAGATGTGCTAGCTGCTCACTTCTTTTGGCCAAAGATGAGACGTGACGTCGAGCACTACGTTTTACGCTGTACCACTTGCAACAAAGCCAAGTCTCGCTTAAATCCACATGGTCTTTATATGCCTCTTCTTGTTCCTAGTGCACCATAGGAGAATATTTCTATAGATTTTGTTTTAGGACTGTCTTGGACAATGTGGAGGAGGGATAGTATATTTGTAGTTGTGGATAGATTTTTTAAAATAGCACATTTTACATACTATCATAAGAGCGGTGATGCTACAAACATAACTAATATGTTTTTTAGGGAAATCGTTCGACTACATGGAGTGCCTAATACTATCGTCTCGGATTGTAACACAAAGTTTTTGAGTCACTTTTGGAGATCACTTTGGAATAAATTTGGGACGAAGTTGCTATTTTCTACTACGTGTCATTCCCAGACTGACAATCAAACAGAGGTTGTCAACCGTACATTATCGACCATGTTATGGGCTATTCTAAAGAAAAATTTGAGGATATGGCAAAAGTGTTTACCGCATATTGAATTTGCTTACAATAGGTCGGTAAACTCCACCACCAAGGTAAGTCCGTTCCAAGTAGCTTATAGATTTAATCCCCGCGCTCCTATTGATTTACTACATTTGCCTACTTTTAAAAGACTTAATTTAGATACTAAGAAATATGCTGAATTTATTCTTAAGTTGTATTAAACAGCTAAAAAGAATATAGAGATCATGACTGAAAAGTATAGTATTGCTGGAAGTAAAAGTAGGAAGGAAATAAAACTTGAACAGGTGATTTAGTTTGGTTGCATTTGAGGAAGAATAGGTTTTCAGAACTAAGAAAATCAAAGTTGATGTCTAGAGTTGATGAACCATTTAGAATAATTAAGAAAATCAATGATAATGCATACAAATTGGATCTACATATAGATTTTGTTATTAGTCCCACATTTAATATTTCAGATTTGAAGCTATACTTGGGAGAAGAAGAAGAGCTTGATTCGAGGATGACTCCAATTTAAGAGGGGGAGGATGATAAGCTCATGGCTCCTTCGGATACGATCAATACCGCTAAGAATCCTCAAATCATATAAGGTCCAATTACAAGAGCACGTACATGACAATTAGACCAACAGGTGAACTCATTTCTCGTTGTTCATGCTTCCTTACCCGGACGTCACCCCTCGAAGGACAAGTCTACTTGGACTCGAGGCTAAGCTCTAGTGATGGTCGTGGTTGTGGTCAAAGTCGTGGCTAGGGTCATGGTCGAGTCTCAGGACATCACGTTAGTAAACATAACTCTCTCATACGAAGTCCGTGTTAGGCGATCTTTGATATTCTGGAAAGCTTACAATGAGCCATTTCCAATAGATATGAGCTCAACCAAATATTTCTTATAGATTAGTCAGAGTCAAAGAAATAAAGTGTTACACCACCGTTTTGGACCTAGTTGGGTCTTGTAATCGTGTCGGAGTCGGAATCCAGGTTGTGTACGCCTCTTTCCACGACTGCATAACCCAGGTCGACCTCCTCATGTCCCCTTATAAATATACAGTAGCAGTCATAGTTAGGTTCAGGTTTAGCTTAGATTATCCTATTTTAGACAGTTTTGCCATTTATCAGTTTGTTGAACCCCAACTTGAGTATTTAATTGGTAATCAGCAATATTCAGATTGCATCTATTTGTTCTTGCTTGTGTTCTTGATTCGTTGGTAGGAAAAACCTTCTTGGCGAGGTCGATCGCGTCTTGGCACGATTAATAACCACAGAGTGGTGGTGTAGTGGTTGTGAGGGCTCTTGATCTGTTCTGATCAGAGTCTTTGGATCATCAACGTCGAAGCTCCACCAAATCAACTTATCATATTACCTACCGAAGATTAGGCATCCCCGCATCACTCTTCCTTCAACTTGTTGGCTTCGAGCTCGACGCTCCTCAGGGGCCCCCGTATTGCCATAAAGGCAGTCTAAAGAAAACCACGAGTCATCGGCTCATCCTCCATCAGCTTGGAATGTTGAGCGATGAGCGCAACCCTCTCCTCTTGAAATATGTTTTTATCCTGTTGAAGTGTGGCATTCTCCTGCTGAAGCGCGTACCTCGCCTCCTTTTCCTCAGCCATTAGCCTCTCCAACTCAGCGCATCTACGGTCTATCACCTCCTTCTCAGTGATCAGTTGGTTGATGGAGGTAGGGAGGCTAGCGACTAAGGAGAGCAAGTCGGAGGCCGGAGCGGACCCCTAATAGGCTCTGAAGGGGCGGGGGTCAGGACGAGCAATTCAGATTGTGTTATGACCGCAGTTGGCTCGGGGGCTGGAATGCCCGACTGAGGCACCAGAGGAGGAGTTTCTATTGGAGTCGTTGACGGGGTGGAGGACCTGGAGCGTCAGCAAGTTACGGAGTCAAGAAAAGAACTCGAAATGTCTACGCCTAACCGGGGAACTTACCATGTGGTCATAGGGGTGAGCACAACTCTTGACCTCGCAAAAACCACTAAGTTGACCCGACGAGGAGGCCACATCAGTTGTCATGCCGCGGGCAAACAATGTCCCAATGGGCACATTTGGACACTTCCGCAAAAGCCGAATCCTCCGCTGACCTTTTTCTCCCCTTGTACGGGGACTCGACGTGTAGACTAGTCGGACCCAACTGACTCGGGGAGTGATTGATCGCTCCCTTGGTGGCTGGCACCGCTCGTCGTACCTCTGCCTGTGGTTGACTTTTGGCTGTGAGCTGTCTGGTCCCTGGCTAGGTTAGGGTGAGGCTAGTCACTCCTCTACTGACCAGTACTGCACATAAGATCTTCACCTGTGATTGACATCTGGCCCGGGGCTATCTGGCTGCCTCTGTGACTAGATGTGTCGAAGGCATGACTAGATCGATCACGAGGAAGCGGGGCCGTGCCCTATTGGGCACCTGGGTGGAGATCACGATGAACTCCACTCCCTGGGGCAGCCTGACTAGAGGCCTTCGGGACCTCGTCGATGACTAGACGCAAAATGTCAACCTTAGGAAGAGCCTGTAAATGACGTCAACTATGAAAATCCAGATCATAAGAAGGCTCGAGGGCAGGAATTTTGGAAATGCCAAACTTACCCTCTTACGTATGATCTCTCTGGAGGGGCGAGATCATATAATGGAAGAGCGCCGACCGTAGGATCGTCTTTCCTCAGGGAGCCTAGCATTAGGATTCAAACCCAGGAGTCGACGACGTCGTCGGTAAGATCTGAATAACAAAAGAGGTGTGAGAGGTCACACATATAAGAAAGGGTGATACCGGGGAATTGATAGCAGGGTAACCTGTGAAGTTCAACTAGGTCTTGTCATTTTGTCCAGAGTATATAAACGCTGGGTGTGCTCACCTCCACAGGGGACACAATCGGCGCTTCATGTAGTCACGCGCAACGTCCAACCTCGTCAACCAAGCTTTTCAAAGCTGGCCAACCCTTTTGGCTAGGGTCAGTAGCTGTGGGTGGTCATGAGTGAATTCCCCCAGTTTTTTGTGACCTGAGCCGACATGCTCGGCGTGCGAAGGTTGTCCAAGAAAATGTCAACCGCAAGGTAAAACTAATCCTCCCTCCATCCTGACCACAACGACTTGAGGCGAATTCCCCTAGTTCTTTGTGATGGTGGCCAGTTTGTTCTTTGCTGGTGGCCGGATGCTCTTTGTGGTGGTGATCCGGCTGGCCTCCGTGCCACGGCCGTGATGGTGGAGGTGGGAAGGCATTGTGCTCCGGCCGGCCATATGCTGTGATCAGCGATATGTATTTGATCTCTGTCTTCTGGCCTCGGTTGCCCTTTTGTCGTGGAGACATATTTGTGCCCGGCTTGTTTCTTCTCCTCTTTCTGACCTTTGGTCTTTTGTCGTTAGCTGGGAGTTGGGGCCACCGTATAAGCCACCGGTTGGGGACCGAGCGCCTCTGTACTGGTGTTGGTCGCTGTTAGGACCATTATGTGCAGATGGTTGCCGTTTAGCCTCCCCTGTTGCTAGTAGATGCATATGGTGGCTTATGAGTTGATGCGGCTCGGATGAATTGAGGATTGATCTCTCTATCCTCTATTGTCACTGTGATGAGTTCTGAATGTGGGCACTGTCAGTTTGCCCCATTGATCAATCTAATGGGCGCTGCTCTCTTTGCTATCTAGGGTGATAGCTTTGTGTGATGGTGCTGTTAGTTTTCCTTCTATTATTAAGATGGAGTTGTGCATTATGTTATTGCCCTTTCAGATTATATATTGAGTTGAGGTCTGGCTGTTGAGGCTTGTTCTCGCTCGGCTAGTGCTGTTCAAGGTCTGTGGTTGCTAGCCCTAGTGGATGTTAGAGTAATATTCCTGATCTGTAGATATGTTGCCTGGTGTTAACAATCTGATAGAGGGTTCCCTTGTGGTTCTGGTATTTCTGTCGCTTGATTTAGCTTTACTATTGGTCTTGTCAGCTGTAAGCAGTCTTGCCTCCCTGTGGCCGATTGCCGTCCGGTTATGACTTGTTGGCACATCATTGTGTTGAATGGCCATACTCCCTGGTACTTGTTTCAATTAGAGATGGGTTATGTTAGGTGGTGTGGTTGCTAGATGTACAGTTTGTTGGCTGTTCCTCTTATCAGTGAGGTGGGCTAAAATATAGCTTGCCCTCTGTTAGCAGTTGAGGCTGGTGATGACCATTTGGGCATGCTGTTCGCCCTTTTTTGATATTTTGTCCTGTGTGGCTGATTTTGCCCCCCTCCTTGCTGGCTGTCACTGTTTCCTTGTGGCTGTTATCTTTGGGGCTATGGTGCCTTTGCAGCTTGTTATAACCTTTCGTCTTTGTGGTATTCGCCTGTGTGGCTCTGTTGTTGTGTGATAGGTTGTGTCGGTGATATGGGAACCAGAGGTCCTCGAGTCCTGAGACCAGGACAGCAGAATGCCACGTGACGCCTTCCCTCGGTGACTATCTCCCCGAGGCCCGAGAAGACACAGTTCTGGGAGAGGGCGCTCGGGGCCATGAACAGTGATCCCTGAGTACCTGAGTTCCCCGAGCACCCGAGAAGACAGAGTTCCGGGAAAGGGCACTCAGGGCCATGAACAGTGGTCCCCGAGTACCCGAGTTCCCCGAGGACCCGAGAAGACAGCGTTCCGGGAGAGGGCAGTCGGGGCCATGAACAGTGGCCCCCGAGTACCCGAGTTCCCCGAGGACCGGAAAAAGACATATCCGGGAGAGGGCACTCGGGATTATGAACAGTAGTCCCCCGAGCACCCAGAGTTCCCCGAGGACCTGAGAAGCCCCTTACCGGTGGACCCCACAAGGGCTCAGCGGTGAGGTGTCAATTGGTGAGAGACCCAATGCTGCATTTAAGAGGGAGCGTGGCCTGTCACTTCCAACCACTCCCCCCACGCCTGTTGTCAGTCCCTGCCACCGCTTGGCAGGAAGCGTGGGGACATTTAATGTGACGGGTCCCATCGCACGTCACCCTGCGCGGCTGAGAGATGTCATCGCTGGGCTCGAGGCATATCGCCTGCCGCCCTACTGTGTCAGACCTGCTCTGATCGGGCGGGCACGTGGGGTGGTTCGGTGGCTGCCCGGTGGGCCCCCCTCCTGCAACTGCTAAAGCCGAGCGTAATGGGCGACAAGACCGACCGGGGACGCATATTTCAACCCCGGTAACGTCGAGCTGCATCCCATGATGATTGCTTTCCATTTATGGCTCATAGGGACTCGTGCCCTCCTTTCTGGGCACGCCAAGCCTCCCCTGACAGGATAAAAGGGGGGTGCACCTCAGAGAAGAAGGGGCTCAGACAAGTTTTACAAGTTCAACAGGCGACACGGTCACGACATACGAAGCACGAAGCCGAGTAGAAGCTTAGAGAGATCGACGCTTGAAGACCGAAGCTCTAGACTTAGACAAAAACCTTGTAACACGAGAGATCCAGAGAAAGGCATTCCCAGAGCAATAATAGCATACACACAGGAGTAGGGTATTACGCTCCGTGCGACCCGAACCTGTTTAAAATCCCTCGAACATTTATTCCCACTAGCATCCGATCATCCGTCCCGCCTACATCCCATATACTCGTATTAAATTCACGTACGAGGTAGATTCAGAATCATTCCCCCGGTCGAATCTCAAAGGGGGTCCCTCATGATCCCCGCTTGAGGAGTTCATCCTCCGACAGGTTGAGATTAGAGGTTGTAGATAGGAGTCTAGAGACACGCGCCGTTTACCGGGCTCCCAAGAGGTTGTAGCTGGTAAACAGACGTGCAGCTAAACTCTCTCTCCCTCTATCTCGTTGTAGTACCTGAGGCTATGGGTGATGATAAGGAGCTGCAGTTTCTGAGGCTTCTGTGACCGATAATGACCCGAGATGTATAAACAATCCATAAAACTCATGCTAGACTGTTTGTCCCTTTTTTTACTGTGTTGATTTCTAACTCTTACTTTGCCTTATCTGTGATGTATGTGACTACAACCTTTGCAGACTCGGAGACGACTCGATGACGATCAGTAGCAAAGTAGTTTAATCGGATGTTACCCGGAAAACGGGCGTAATTAACCGGATGCTTCACGAGACCACGGGAACCATGACGAATCAATAGCCAGATCAGAAGAGCTAGTGAGATAACGTGTGTATGAGTATAGACCAAAAGATGTTGTAATCAATGAAACTTGTACTTCGTGAGTTCAGTAATGAATGAATAAAATTTAGTGTTTCTATTGCTCTGATGTTTATTGGCACGCCCGCAATTTATACAGTTACAATTATATGATATACTGCAATTCGAACACAACGATATGTTTCGAATCCACAAAACAAGTGGAACAAGGCCCTGTTCTCAATGCGCTGACTTGGCTGGAAAACAGGTTCAATATTCACAGGGAGGGCTACAAAAATTCCCATGTTCCAGACGTTCTACAATCAGTTGTTGCAGAACTGCAACAGCCATGCAACTGCGCTGCAGTCAGGGTTCAGGCTACCCTTCCTGACTATAAGAGAACAGAAAGATCCCTTCTATTTTCTTTAGAGAGAAGCAGCCTGATTCCCTACAGTAGCATCTCATGCAAACTAAAGACAAGTAAAGCAACAACTGTTCGTGCCAACCAAGAATGAAGTACGACCACAGCCACACTGCCTCTTTGCTATGCAAAAATAATAATAATAGTAATAATAATAATAATATAAAACAGGCAGCACCATATCGCTTTCCATGGAAAGAAAGAGCCTGTATAAAAACTCTTGAAGATCCAAAAGGATGCGCAGCTCGTACTACATACAACACAAGGTTTAAACCACTGTCACTTTAGCACATTGCCATAATATATCCCTCTCCAAAGGTAAGACTGAGCAAGCTTTTAGGAGGCCCAGCTTTGGGATACAATCCTTAATTATGGGCCAGACATGCTTTCGCTATAAGAATATTCCAGATAACAAGCCACAACTGAGAGTAGCCAGAAAGGCATGCATGGTCCAATCTTCCAAAGAAAATGCTCAGGATCGTACTTCTACTAGTTGCTGCCCACTCATGACAGAGAGCATGCATACAGATAGTTAAACTACTCATTCCCACAATGTCACTATTAAGCGAGCACAAGAAAGTCACATCTCACGACAGCAAACTAATTATACCAGCCAGTACCTAACTTGTTTAAGAGCCCAGGACAATCAGTGGGCACTAGGGAAATGATAATTTTACATACTTACTGAACTAATGCAGCTTCATGCCCTCCTAAGCTTCGCCCCACAATTGAGCTGTACAACCATCATATTCCGTCCAAAATCGCCACCTGTCTAGCTCGAACCATTGAGGTGCTCCAGAGTTTCCGCAGCGTGCCTCGACGATGGTCTCCGCTCAGGATTGGCCTGAACACAAGCGAGAGCGACTTTTAGTACTGCAATCATCTCGTCCTCCCGTTCTGAATCTCGGGCTAGTAAAGGATCGAGCACATCGGTGGATGGTTTCTTGTCTTCAATGCAGAACTGGACCCATTGAACGAGATCCATCTGCACAGTTTCCAAGAGAACAGCAGGTGATCTGCCTGTAAGCATTTCAAGCAGGACCACGCCGAAGGAGTAGACATCCCATTTCTGTGATGGCTTCAGCGTTTTCAGTGCTTCTGGTGCTTGATAGCATGACCCTTTGCTCACAAGAGGGCTCACTGAGGCATCTGATTGCTGGCTCTGAGCCTTTTCTAAACCAACTTGGTCTGATTGCGTGAAAGGTGATGCTCCAGCAATGTTTGCAAGTCGCCCAAGGCCGAAATCTGAAATGTATGGCTCCATGTTTGTTCCAAGGAGCACATTGTTTGGCCTCAAGTCCCCATGAACATACTTTTTGGGGCTAAATTCATGCAAGAAAGACATCCCCTTGGCGACTCCTTTCATGATCTTCAAACGAGCTTCCCATGGCAATGGCGTGAATGTCATTGTCCCAGGTTTACCTGAAAGCCATAGCAGTTTGCCAGAGCAAGGAGTCAACAAACGAATCACTAGCTCAAAAAACCGCCACACATATCCTACTAGAAGGTGAGAATATACTCGAGTAATCTTTATTCCAATATGTAAGAAATGCTCCAACTTCTGAATAAAGATAAGAGCTAACAGAAGAGTAGGTCACATCAGAAAGTCAATGTTTCACTAATGCCATAATCAAAATCGTACCAAAAACTAATAATTGATCGAAGAGGAATAAAGAAGTTGGTAATTTTGTATGAACTGAATTCCTAACATACTAAATTCAAAGAACAATAAAAAGTTTATGCATAGTGACATCAAGGGCATACCAAATTTCCATCCTACTGCAGTTATTGCACTAAATTAAGGAACGGGGAATTAGTATTCTGATTCACACAAGGATGATAAGGAACTTTTCAATTACTTGTTCTTGAAACAACAGAATCAATAAAAAAGGGCATAGCCAAGGCATTATAAATCTTTATGTAAGTCGCAAAACCATGTGTGTACCGTGAATTGCTGCGGCGAGGCTGCCATTAGGAATGTAATCATATATCAGCAACTTCTCATCAAAAGACCAGTAGTAGGCTCTCAAGGTAACAATGTTGGGATGCCGGACCTTGCCAATCGCCTCAACCTCGGTCTGAAATTCCTTAAACCTCTGCAATCCACCTTCCCCAAGACGCCTCACCGCCATCGTGAGCCCATCCTCAAGAACCACCTTGTACACAATCCCAATCCCACTCTTTCCCAGCACAAATGCTGACGCCTTGAGCAGCTCATCCAGATCAAACCTCACTTGCTGGTCCAATGCCACAAGATCGTATTGCTCCGCATGCTCGGATGGAGTCTCAGACTCATCCCTGCTAAAACAGCCGCAATCCTTGCCACATTTCAACCCTTTAGATCCGGCAGCTGCACCCCGCCCCTTGTCCTTGGATGAAACCGCCCTCCAGTAGCAGTAGAAGAACACCAGCGCAATGATCAAAATCCCCACCACGTCACTCAGCACAATGGCCACAATGGCAACCTTCCCCAGCCCCTTGTTCCTCCCTTTGCCGCCACCAGCCGCCTCGGGCGTGGACGAGTCCCCATCCTTGGGCACGAACGGGTTGGACGATGGCATGGCGTCAGGCGAGCACGGGTTCTTGAGCGGCGGTCCACAGAGGCCCGGGTTGCCCACGAACGCCGTCGGCCCCCGGTTCTCCAGCGCCCCATTCTGCGGAATCGGGCCCGACAGATTGTTGTAGGTGAGATCGATGTAGACCTTCTCCGGCAACCTCCCGAGGCTCGCCGGAATGGGCCCCGAGAACTCGTTGTGCGAGAGGTCGACCGTGCCCTGGAGCCTGGAGAGGTTCCCGATGTCGTCCGGGATGGCGCCGGAGAAGCGGTTGTAGGACAAATCGAGCCGCTCGAGCGCCGCCAGCTCCCGGCCGAACCCCGCGGGGAGCGGGCCGGTGAGGTTGTTCCGTCCGAGCGCCAGCGAGCGGAGCCGCCGGCATTTCAGGATCGACGCCGGGAGACTGCCGTTGAGGGCGTTGGAGGAGAGGTCTAGGATCTGGAGGTACGCGAGGTCCCCGAGCTCCTCGGGGACCGGGCCGTAGAGCTCGTTGCCGTAGAGGACGAGGCTCTGGAGCGCCGTGGCCCCCGTGAGGAGCTCGGCGGGGACGGGGCCGAAGAGGTGGTTGCTGCGGAGGTTGAGATGGCGGAGAGAGGCCGGGAGCGCCGGGGCCGCGGGCAGCGCGGCGACGAGGCGCTTCCGGGGCAGGGAGAGCGCGACGACGCGGCGGGGGGCCGAGGAGCCGGTGTCGGCGGAGCAGACGACGCCGTTCCACGCGCAGGGGTCCGGCGCCGTGGCGTTCCAGTTCGCGAGCGCGTCCGTGGGGTCCTGTAGGACGGCGGCCTTGAAGGCCAGCAGCGCCTGCCCGTCCGGCGTGAGTGCGTCGGTGGTGGCGGGGGCGGCGGCGAGCAGTGCGAGGAGGAGGGCGAGGTGGTGGAGCGCCACCATGGCGTTGCGAGTGGGCGAGTGGGGCTGTGCAGTGGGGGAGTGAGAGGAAAAAGGGGCGGTGGTGTGGTGGGCATGGGTGGGCAGCTGAGGATAAAGAAATAGTCTACTGCTCTTCGGTGTGCACCCCTTTCCCCACAGCACTCGCCAAACTAGAAGGGGATTTGTTTTGTTATTTCGCTATATCATGGAGTTTTTTTGTCCGGTAATTCAAATCCGGTGTGGACCTCCAGGGCCGTGCAGCGCTTCAGGCGTAGTTTCTCTGTCGGCATCCCAAATCTCAATGTAGCATCTCAGTCTCAGTTTTGGGTGAGGTATCCCGTTCAGAGGACACGTTTCAGATGCGCCACTGTCGGATGATATGAAATTACTACTACCAGTTTAGTGGCTATTTTGGGTGTGCTGGATTACGATCTTATTAATCTTAATGTACAATACAGAGTACAAACTGTGACATTATACTAGTATGAAAGTAGCGCCTGGCCGAACTCAGTGCTTGTTGGTACCTGTTTGGCGAATTATTGACGAATTTGTACCGTTTTCAATATTCACGTCATTTTCAACATAGAAGTCAAGCAGGTTCCTCCGGCCGAGCGTCTGGAGTACCAGCGTGGTCCATGGTTCATTTGGAGTCTGGTACCAGTCATGATCACCAGTTGCCTGCCGTACGGGTACGGTGTGATCAATTGACGAGTGGGTTTCCAACGGTATTGTACATTGCAATTGCAATTAAGCTAATGGTGAATCCTACTACTCTCTTGCCGTTAGCTCATGGGTCCACCAAGATCTTGTAAACGTTGCTGCAGATCACATGCCACCTCTCCCTCCGGTTGCTGCGTCTACCGGCCTGGCCTCAAACGTAGTATCATCTTTCCGCGCACAGTACAGAGTACAGTGAATCAAAAAAGTGATTAGTGAGGCTCTCCGCGCTGACGCCATGATTTGAGGGTCCGGGGCCCAGCAGGCTCCGCGAAGGCGATGACCGACAAAAGGCGCCAGCACGTGAGCGAGCGGACGCGGGGGGTTTCAGGTCTCGAGGAGAGTGGAGCAGCGGCCAGATCACGCCGTACGAAAAAAATAATATTATTTTATAGAAAATTACAAAAATATTATTTAAAATCTAAAATTTAACTCTCGCAACCACTATACCACTACTCAATAGTTATCAATTGTGTCAAGACGTGGTTGATCTTGCCAAAAAGGTTTTTCCTGCAAGCGAATCGAGAACGCAAGTGAGAACAGGTAGATGCAATCTAAATATTGCTAATTACTAATGAAGTACTCGAGTTTGGGATTTAACAAACTGATAAACAGCGAAACCGCCTAAAGCAAAATAATCTAAGCTAAACTCGAGCCTAAACCACGATGGCTATTATGTATATATAGGGGACATAAGGAGGATAATATAGGGTTGTGCAGCCGTGGAAAGAGGCGTACACAATCTGGACTCTGACTACGACACGATTACAAAAGTCAACTAAGTCCAAAACGGTAGTACAACATCTTATTTCTTTGACTCTAACTACACCATAAGAAATATTAGGTCGAACTCATATCCATTGGAAATGGCTTGTCAGAAACTTTTTAGAATGTTCAAGATTATCTAAAACGGACTTCGTATGAGAGAGTTATTACCGTTTTACTAACATGCTGTCCTGGGACTCGACCACGACCACGACTAGAGCTCAGTCTCGAGTTCGTAACATGGTCAATAATATACGGTTGACAACCTATGTTTGACTATCGGTCTGGGATGACACGTAGTAGAAAACAGCAGCTTCGTCCTCAATTTATTCCAAATTGATCTCCAAAAGTGACTCAAGAACTTTGTGTCACGATCCAAGACAATAGTATTAGGCACTCCATTTAGTCGAACGATTTTCCTGAAAAATAAATCAGCTATGTTTGTAGCATTATCGCTCTTGTGACAAGATATAAAATGTGTCATTTTAAAAAATCTATCCATAACTATAAATATGCTATCCCTGCCCCTCATTGTCCTAGGCAGTCCTAAAATAAAATCTATAGAAATATCCTCTCATAGTGCACTAGAGATAAAAAGAGGCATGTAAAGACCATATGTATTCATACGAGACTTAGCTTTATTGCAAG
Organism: Phragmites australis; assembly: GCF_958298935.1. Taxonomy (NCBI): domain Eukaryota; kingdom Viridiplantae; phylum Streptophyta; class Magnoliopsida; order Poales; family Poaceae; genus Phragmites; species Phragmites australis. The sequence continues at coordinate 22,149,624 of NC_084921.1, read as the reverse complement.
CGGTGCATCGTGACATGTAGCGTTCGATATCTCGTCCCATCTTTGGCCAAAAGAAGTGGACGGCCAGCACATCTTCAGTCTTCTTTGCTCCAAAATGTGCCATCGATCCTCCAACATACGCCTCCTGTAACAACAAAAGACGAACGGAGCTAGCTGAAATACATATTATGTTAGCACGATAGAACAATCATTCATTCAGTACATATTTATTCCATATCTTTCCTTCTTTATAATGTTCAAGCACTTCTTTAAAATCCAAATCAGCAACATATAAGTCCTTAATGGTCTCTAAACCAAAAATCTTATGATCAAGTTAAGATAATAGGATATAACACCTAAAAAGCGCATCAGCAATCACATTGTTCTTTCATTTCTTATGTTTTATGACATATAGAAAAAACTCATAAACTCGACCCATTTAGCATGTCGTTTATTCATTTTAGCTTGCCTCCTAATATGTTTCAGCGATTCATGATCAGAATGTATAATAAATTCTTTGAGCCATAGATAATATTGCTAAGTTTCAAGCACACGAACTAAAGCACAATTCTTTATCATAGGTAGAATAATTCAGACTTGGCTCACTTAATTTCTCGCTGAAATAAGCAACAGGTTTACCTTCTTGAATTAACACACCTCCAATTCCAATCCCGCTAGCATCACACTCTAGCTCAAAGGTCTTACCAAAATCAGAGAGTTAGAGCAAAGTAGCATGGGTAAATTTATCTTTCAACAACTTGAATGTTTTTTCTTATGTAGGTCCCCATTTGGAAATTACTCTTTTCTTCGTCAATTCATTTATTGAGGCAGCAATGATGCTGAAATCCCGCACAAAGCGCCGATAGAAACCCGCAAGACCAAAGCTTCTTACTTGAGTAACAATATTAGGGGTTGGGCAGCTCTTTATGGCTTCAATTTTTGCTTCATCTACTTCTATTCCTTGTGGAGTAACAACATAGCTAAGAAAAGGAACTCGATCCGTGCAAAAGATGCATTTTTCGAGGTTACCGAATAAACGTGCATCTCTCAAAGCATTAAAAACAGCACGTAGATGATCAAAGTGTAACTCATGTGACTGGCTATAAATCAGGATATCATCAAAGTATACCACCACAAATCTTTCAATGAAAACACGTAAAAATTTGTTCATCAATCGTATGAAAGACTAAGTGCATTAGTTAACCCAAAAGTCATTACTAACCACTCATACAAGCCAAACTTAGTTTTAAATCAGTTTTCCATTCATCTCCAAGTTTCATGCTAATTTGGTGGTATCTACTTCGTAAGTTAATTTTAGTGAAAATTATAGAACCACTCAACTCATCAAGCATATCATCTAACCTAAGTATAGGGTGACGATATCTTATAGCAATATTATTAATAGCTCTACAATCAACACACATACGCCAACTACCGTCTTTCTTAGGAACCAAAAGAACAGAAATAACACAAGGACTAAAACTTTCTCGTACGTACCTGCGATGTAAAAGGTTTGTGACTTGTCGCTAAATTTCCTTAGTCTCTTCCGGGTTGGTCATATATGCAGCACGGTTTGGCAAAGTTGCTCCTGAAATTAAATCAATTTGATGTTCTATCCCTCGAATTGGTGGTCATCTCGGGGAACTTCAGCTAGAAATACATCTAAAAACTCCTGCAAAAGGTTAGCAACAGTAGAAGGCAAAGAGCTAGATATATTCTCGAGTGAAACTAAGGCCTCTTTGCAATCAAAGCATAGCATGACAGCTTATTAGCATAAATTTCAGCAAGATTAGATTTAGTAGCATGCATAACACACCCTTTCAGTCTAATTTCATCGGACTTAGAAGTTGTTGTTGTTTTCTCCTTTTGGGGGTGGAAAAACTTTTTCTACTACTTGCTGATTTTCAGATTTATTCTCAAACTCTTTTATCTTATTTTCAGCTATCTCTTGTTCACATTTCACAATTTCAGCAGGGGTTAAAGGTATAAAGGTTATTTTCTTTTCTTTATGCATAAGGATGTACTTATTACTTCTACCATGATGTATTGCATTAGTATCAAACTCCCATGGTCGTCCTAACAAAAATGAACATGCTTGCAGGGCACTACATCAAAATCAACACAATCATGGTATGAACCAATATAAAAATGAACCATAGCTGTTTGCATTACCTTCAACTTACCACTGTTGTTGAACCATTGAATATGATAAGGGTGAGGATGGTTTCTTATCGGCAAGGTAAGCTTCTTGATCATATCTGAACTTACCAAGTTGTTGCAGCTTCCTCCATCAATAATGACTCGAGCACGATAATCCTTGACTATGAGGAACATCTAAAACAAATTGTGGCGTTGTAGCTGTTCCGCTTGCTCCATTTGAGTGCTTAACACTCACTGCACAATGAGGGTCCAATAATCCTCCGTGGTAGTGGCATCGAACACTTCCTCATGGTCGATATCTGTTACACGTTCATCCTCGTCACCTGCATGGTTAGCTGCAAGAGCATATTCATCCTTAATATCACTAGCACTTACATATCCACCATCTTTTGTTACAATGTACGCATGCTGACTTAGGCAATCCTTCATGACATGGCATATTCCTTACATCGGTGGCAAATAATCCCAGTCATGCGACCAGTCGAGGCAACCAAAGAAGAGCTCTTCGCTGGACCCTACACACTTATAGATTTGCTTACCTCGGGAGCATGTGACGGTGTTGAAGGTACTACTGAACGTGCCCTACTGGAGAAGGGTGCAACAGACTGTGTAGCTGAACATGGGGCTATTTTGACTTGTCCCGGTGTTGATTTTGAAGTAGTCATGCTTCTAAAATTGCTCCTTAGCCTCTGTTGTCGTCCCTGCAATTCTTTTTCTGCCAGACTTGCAAGTTGGAATAATCTAGGAACACTATTGTATTCTTTGTAATCAACTTTGTCCTGAATTTCATGCCTTAACCCTCCATAAAAGCGTGCCATTGCAGCCTCTTCATCCTCAATAATATCACAATGCAACATACTAATTTGAACCTCCTGATAATATTCTTCTATGGATCTATCACCTTGGTTTAAGCGCTGTAATTTCTTACGCAAATCACATTTAAAAGAGGGTGGAACAAATATGTTATGCATAGTAACATTTAAAGCATTCTATATAGTAGGCGCTAACCCATCAATGCATACCCTATTCCACCAGATGATTGCAAAATTTTTAGATTCACTAATGTCTTGCCTAACTCTATGTACTTCAGAAGCTAAATGAGTATTAAACTTCTATTCTACCGTCATTTCCCAACCTAAATACCTTTCAGCATCATAAGTACCCTCAAAAGATGGTATAGTAAACTTAAGTTTAGCAAATGGATCCTCAGTAATACGTGGGTTATGTTACTAAAAATTATTACCTCTCATACCTTAACAGTTGAAGTTCAATCAGTTCCTTTGTCGTTCATCAAAGTCATCACGTTCTTCTCTCAAAATTTTATCATCCACAATGAACTCCTCTTGTTCATAGGTTACACCATGAGGATCCACTCGACCATTGTTTGGTGGCAGATTAACCAATCGATCAAAGCGTATATTGAGCATTGTAATGCTTTTATTAAGTCGTTGCAATGCGGTATTGGTTCCTGCAAGCTTCTTGTCGATGTTGTCATTAATAGTTTGTCGATGATCATCCAACAACATTGTGAGTTCTTCCCTCAAAACACACTCTTTCGCATTTGATGCTTCTCTTGCTATGGTTAGTCAAAGATAGAAAACAATGAAGATAAATTATCCCTATCGACTACTAGGTGGTGGAGGTAGAGTCACACACTCTCAAGCATCTTACCACGCTCTTGAAAGTGTTCTTACCAATCACCACAACACAACTGGTGGCTGGTTCGTGATACCTTATCGGGTGCGAGTGATATAGTTGCAAGGGGAGAAACCGTTCTGATCGAGAGAAGGTGTAGCTTGAACAGGCAATATTTAGTAGCAAGAAATAGCAATAATTGAAATCAGATTAGCAAGGCTGAATAAGAGTCCATAGTACTCGTCACAGTTGCTGACCCGATCACATTCCTAGAACTAGCTCAAGCGAGCCAAATACTATATCAGACACAAGCACAATAGAACAAAATTCGCAATGCAAACTGATTCTCTCATTTTTAATTCTCTCATTTTTCTCTCTCTTTTTGCACTCTTTGCTTTCTTTTTTTTGGCATTCTTTACTTCTTGCTTGCTTTTTTTTTGTGAATGTGGCACAAACTCAAAACTCTTCTACTGACTTTTCTAAGTCAAAAGAGGTATATAGGTCACAAACTTTTTCTGGATAGTAGGGGTATAAAGGTAATAAAAATCTCTCTCTCTCTCTCTAGACTTTGGCTACCTTTGTTTCGGCTATGGTGGTCAGATTCGAGAAGGTGGATGACTTTGACTAAGAGGTCGGATCCAAGAAGGTGGGCAATCCGACTAGGTGTCGCGATGACTAGGTGGTCAGACCTGAGTGGGTGGTCGGAGTACCTGGTCGGACTCCGAGTGGGTGGTCGGAGTAACTTGTCGGAACCCCGAGTGGGTGGTCAGAGTAACTAGTGGTCAAACCTGAGTAGATGGTCGACTCGACTAGTGGTCAAACCCGAGTAGATTGTCGAATTCGAGTAGGTGATCGAACACAATTAGTGGTCGAACCTGAGTTGATGGTCGAACCTAACTAGTGGTCGAAGCGGAGTAGGTCGTTGAACACGACTAGTGGTCGAACCTGAGTTGATGGTTGAACCCGACTAGTGGTTGACACAGCCTATGACACAATCTCGACTAAAGCAGACAATGGCAAATCAAGATACCCGACCACTAAGACAGCAAAGACTCGACACTAGAAACTAGAACACGATGACTCGAACCAGCAATAAAGACACCGACGATGGACCCAAACTCAACAACGTGAAAACTGAAACCAAAATTGGGAAAAGCTCAAAGTGGTTTGGACAGCGAAAAAACTATGATCTAAATATTTTTGTGGGGCAATTTTTCTAGACTCTAGGTAATGGAACAGAACTAAACAAAGGGGATAACTGAGATTACCTAACAGGCAACTGAGGCTCTAATACCTCTTGATGCACGTTTGCCCAATATTTCGAAAGGTAATATGATAAGTCAATAGGTGGAGCTTCGATGTTGATGATCCAAAGGCTTCGAACAGAACAGATCAAGGACCCTCGCAACCACTACACCAGTACTCTGTGGTTATCAATCGTGCCAAGATGCGGTTGACCTCGCCAAGAAAGCTTTTTCTACAAGCGAATCGAGAACACAAGCAAGAACAGGTAGAGGCAATCTGAATATTGCTAATTACTAATGAAGTACTAGAGTTTGGAGTTCAACAAATCGATAAACAGTGAAACTGTCTAAAACAGAATAATCTAAGCTAAACATGAGCCTAAACTATTATGACTACTGTGTATATATAGGAGGGACATGAGGAGGACAATCTAGGGTTGTGCAGATGTGGAAAGAGGCATACACAACCTGGACTTCGACTACGACACGATTACAAGACCCAACTAGGTCCAAAACGGTAGTACAACACCTTATTCCTTCAACTCTGACTACACCATAAGGAATATTTGGTCTAGCTCATATCCATTGGAAAGGGATCATCGTAAGCTTTCTAGAATGTCCAAGATTGCCAAAAACGGACTTTGTATGAGAGAGTTATGCCAGTTTTACTGACGTGCTATCTGGGACTCGACCATTACCATGACCTCGATCACGACCATGATTAGAGCTCAGCCTCGAGTCCGAGTAGACTTGGCCTTCGATAGGTGATGTCCGGGTAAGTTTGTGGTACTTCTCCCATGTTCCTAAGCAATAAAACATCATAAGAATTTAGTAGTAATCCATCCAAGGAAGCATGAATAGCAAGGGACGAGTTCACCTGGTGGTTTAATTGTCATGCACGTGCTCTTGTAATTGGATCTTGTATGATTTGAGGATTATTGGCGGTATTGATCGTATCCGAAGGAGCCATGGGCTCATCAGCCCAGTGCTAGCGCGACACCACGTCGGTACTCGACACACCACAGAGGCTTGTTGGCTCTCGGTGTGCTGATAGGTGGACGTGTAGCACTTATCAGCACTGGAAGTGTCGACAGGTGACAGGTAAGGCATATTGGCACATGATGTGCCGATAGGCCTATAATATCTAGTTGCCTGCTGATTTCTTTTTTGTTTCTTCATCTTCCTTTCGTGATGGAGGAGAGCGTAGGCAGTGGTGAGCAGGTTGTTTGCAAGTTGCGGGGAGAGAGAGAGAGAGAGAGAGAGAGAGAGAGAGAGAGAGAGAGAGAGAGAGAGAGAGAGAGAGAGGTGGTAGCGAGCGACGCAGTGACGAGCAGTGTTGGCAAGGCATGCCAACAAGCTACGGTTGTGAGGGTCGGCGACAAGTAAGGTCGGTGAGCAACAGTGAGCAAGGCCTGACAGTGAGATAATTTTTTTCTTTTTTTCTTTTTCGATGTAGAAAACCATAGGACACATTTATGTACAAATTAGAGACCTAGATAATAGATCTAGAGTAGAAAATGTGGAGTAAACTAGTTTGGAAATTAGATTAGAAATTTTATGTAGAAATTTTAGAATAGTTAGAGTAGGAAATTTAGTATAGTTAGAGTACAAAATTTAGAATAGTTAGACATAGTTTAGAAATTTAGAATAGTTAGAATAGGAACTTTAGAGTAGTTAGAAAATTTAGAATAGGTAGACCTAGTTCAGAAATTTTGTATAGTTCGACCTAGTTAGAAAATTTAGAATAGTTAGAGTAGAAAATTTAGAATAGTTAGAAAATTTAAAATAGTTAGACCTTTTCGGAAATTTATAAATGGACGTGTAGGTTAGAATATTTAGAATAGGATGCGTTGGTTATAATATTTAGAATGAAAATAGAATAAGGAACTATTAGAGAAAATATTTAGCATTAATAGTTATTTTATAATATTTAGAAAAATTAGAGTAGAATGTTAGAAGATTTAGAGTACAATTTTTGGAACATTTAAAGTAGACTTGTTAGAATATTTAGAGTACAATAGCTAGTGTAGATTTTTCAGTACATCTATAATATGAAATAGTGTTGGTATTTTTTAGAAATTGTTGGTATATGTAGAATATGCAATTTGATTTGATTGGAGATATATTTGTAGTACAAATATTCCATAGATTTAGGATATGAAAAAATATTAGGTATGTTTATATTAGATAATTTTTTGCATCATTGAATTTAGAATGCGACGTCAATGTGCATTGTTGACATTTAGAGTAGAATTGTTCAATAGCAGTAGAGGTTAAATGTTGAGGTAAAAAAAAATTGCAGCAGAGTTTGTATTGTCATTATATTTTTTTTGAACTGACAAAATTTAGTATGGTTGTTGAATCAGAGATGTCGACCATAATGGGTTTTAGAGTTTTTTACGGTCATGGATATGTCATGCATTGTTATAGCGGAGGTAGATTTGAGTAACTTGTAGTATGTGGATACAACACTGAATAGTCCGGGAGAGATGAGGTGGGCCGAAGTGCTTGGGTGGCTACATAATCTACTGCAAGCTAGTCTCTCACAACAACGGTTGATGATGAAGGTTTTGATTTCTAGGCACTGCGAAACCAGGTGGTAGTGGGAGCTTTGGGAGCTAAAAAATTAAAAACAATGGTAGCAATTTGTGACAATGGAGTTGACACGAGGTTTTTTCCTATGCCATCCTTGTAGTAGTGAGTGATTTTTTTTGACAGAAGCTGGGTCTATTACCTCAGAGGCGGTTGGTGAAAATGTTGTCATTGCAGAGTAGAATGTGGTTCCACGGTTTGCTGTCAGGACAAGTGCTCCGGAGGAGGTTGAGACCGCAAGAGAAGATCATAATGACGACGAAGATACTAATTCTAGAATAGTTGCTGATCAGGGGGAGCGGGACGAGGCACTTGTTGACCAGATGGAGGCAGATGATGATGAGTTTCATACATTTGTGGACTCATCTGCTGGAACAAAATGGGGCATGGAGAGTGGTATTCCTGAGTAATTGATGAATTTTGCAATGGAGAATTTGATGGTCAATGATGGACACTAGTCCGCATGGGAGTATAATTCAATTGTGGTGAGTAAAGGGCAAATATTTTATGACAATGTCCATTTGCAACATGCAGTGAAGAGATGGTGTTTCTCAGAGAAGAGAGAGTTCAAGGTGGTCATTCCCAATCCTAGGGCATACGGCGTGAAGTGTTTAGCTGAAGGTTGCACATGGAAAGAGCATGTTTTCTTGCCGAGGTTTGAGACTGTATGGGTAGTGTCCATTGTTGAGCATCATACTTGTAATTTGGAGAGACCTCTTCCCTTCCACAGGAACATGACCGCAGATTTGTGGCTAAGGAGATGTACCTAGAGGTTGTGAAGAAGACTAGTATGTCTCTGTTCTCCATTATGCTTGCTATTGATAACAGATCTTGATATAAAATTTCATATGACGTGGCTTGGAGAGTGAAGCAGAAGGTGTGAGAGAAGAGGTTTGTGCTGGTGATTGTGCTGGTGATATGCCCTAGAGGCAATCATAGAGATAATTGTATCACGTCTATGTTATGTACTTTGAATAATATGTTATTCGGTTCTTTAGATAATTATCATTTACGTTGATTAACAAGTATGTGACTTGTTTGTGAAGCTCTTTATTTTATTGTGATGTTATTCTAAAATGATCCCTATTCCTATATCATTATGTGAGATAATAATGATTCACATACCAGTACATGTATTGATTGATGATCATATTTCACAAATCATAGATATGGAGATATCAAATCAATAATGTGAACATATGTTAGAGAACATGATGTTTGATAGACCAACCTTGAGATACTGATGGAATTGTTATATGATGTATCATTAGTTGTAATATGAAATTGTGTACTTGCAGGATCCTTATACCTAAGATCATCATTGATTCTCAAAATGTGTAATGGCACACTTAGGGACTATCAAACACTACTCCGTGACTGAATAGTCATAAAGGTAGCTTTTGGGTTTGCCATGAAACATGTCATGGGGTGTGAGCGATTAAAATAAAATTTGCCCTTCTTTATAACGAGAGAGATATCTCTAGGTCCCTCAATATGGTTGTAATTGCATGGCCATGCTAATGTGGTTAAAGAGTTAATCACGACTTGAGTAATCCGCTACAAGATTGAGTGATTGGTCAAGCTATCACAAGAATGTCACGTGTCTCGCCTTGAGCTTGATTGGTATCGTGAGGCAAAGTGAATGGTGCATGTGTATATTAGGTTCAGCTGATATGATCTTTATGTATATTCTAGAGTCAATAAGCCCTACTAAGGATAGCTGTTGATTTTGGCTCAGAAACATTTTTTGGGTCATAGCCATTTATATATGAACCTAACAGGTCACACACTTAATAGGTTAGAACAGGACACACATATTTGATCCGTAAAAGGGTTTACACGAATTGTGATCTATGAGGGACTAGAGTCCTGATGTGATTCCAACGTGGGAGACCATAGTAGGATCTATATAAGGGGAGGTGTGGGAAGGGACACTGAGCCACTCTAAAACTTTAGCCGCGCCCTCTCCACTAAACCTCTCAAAACCCTAGTTGTACGTGCAGTGCTAGGACATCGGCATTCGATGTCCACCCTAGTTTGTGTGGATAACGTAGAGGCATTGCTGCTATTGCGGCGCAGATTGGCTCGACATTGCTCCTAACAAGGCAATCACGACTAGTCAAAATACTCCTGACAAGGAAGACGAATTCGGAGATTGATCCTGACTAAGAGGTCAATTGTCTACGACAACTATTCTGAGTTCAACTGCTTACTCTACATTGACGTGCATGATGTTGGATCGGTCTGCTCCAACACTTCTTCCACTGCATTGCACATCTAGTGGTAACGATCCATGATCCTCTACTCATATGGTTTCCTGGTTGAATGCGGTAGAAATTTTTTATTTTGCGCTAGTGTAGCCTACCCATTCCCTAACAGTTTGGCCCATATAAGGACTCCTACCACAACCTGTCTTCACTGCTAGATGCTATTCAAGGGAGAAATCCAGGCACCTGCATTGCGAGTCATGACTTTTTGAATCAGAATGGAGATTGAGTATTTTAGCGCGCTTTCTGGTCATTCAGATGTATGTTCGAGACATTTATACATTGTTGGCCAGTGATGTGCGTGGACAGAACATTCCTCATGGCAAGTACAGGGGGAAGATACTCATAGCTATCAGGGTATATGGTGAGAACTAGGTTGTACCTTTGGCTTTTGTATTTGTGGAACGTGACTACGAAGAGTTGGCTATAGTTCCTATAGTGGGTTAAGAGATTTCTTGTTGGTAAAAGGCTAAACGTCTGCATCCTCCATGACTGCCATACAGGCTTGTTGAACACTATAAACACATTGCAGAGTGGTGCAGATGGGGTATTTTTGTGCCCGGATTTGCATAGTTGTTGGTGCATGCGGCATCTGGGTGCAAACTTCTACAAGTAATTCAAGAGCAAGAGTTTGATGGATCTATTTAAGAAATTGTGCAAACAGAACCAAAGGCAAAAGTTTGACACTTTGTGGTAAGAGTTGGATAGCCTTACTGGTAGGCATATGGAAGAATTCTTGAAGAAGTCAATTGTCCCAAGGGAGGAGGAGCTAGAGGGCTTGGATCCTTTACCACGAGGAGGAGGAAGGATGGAAGGAAGGTTAAATGTTTCTCTAACTAGATAAGACATGAGCCATTGGAGAAAGGAGCACTCATTGTGGACACTGATGGCTCACGTTATGGGACTATGACAACTAAACTTGCAGATGTTTATAATTAGGTAATGAAGGGGAATATATGGCAATTGTAGAGGAAGTCACTCGAGGAACGCAGCGGTATCTTCGAGATTGTTACAACAAAGCCTCACTACGCATGGCTAACCCGTGTAGAGTGTACATAGAGAAGATAATGTGTTACATGGAAGAGAAAGAGTGCAAGGGCTAGATGCACATGGTTCTTGCTGGGAACAGTTAGCACATATTCGAGGTGTTGTCGCATGACAAGGGTGGACATGGCATCAGAAGACATGAAATAATTATGAAATGCTACCTGTGGCTAGCAAACAACAAGTGCCAATGCACTTGCAACAAACCATCACTGTTGCATTTGCCTTTCTCTCATGTGCTTGCTTGTTGCGCAAAGGGCAACATTGAATCGACACATTTTGTGTCGTTGTACTACCGGAAGGAAGCTATAGAAGGTACCTGGCGAGACGAGTTGCTTGGGTGGCAGGCGATAATGGACTTCATGAAGTTGCCTATGAATGGCTCGACTTGGATTCTAGACCCAAATAGCAAGGTTGACACAAAGGGGTGACACAAGACTTGGTGGATTAGGAATGACATGGACGCTGTTGAGGGGACATAAGCTCGCAAGGAGTGCCTAATATGCGGAGGGCTGCATTTGAGGGTGCAATGCAAGCAGTACTCGATGGAGACTCTAACGTCCGATGGGCAGGTTAGGTGTGTGCTAGTTCGGAAGCCGAAGAAGAAGAAGGATGCTGCAAACTAGAGTCAGATTTGAAGTTTGTTGTAATTGTTCCTTATGTTATATTACTAAGTGTTTCATGTGGTAAGTTTGTAATATTGATGACACTATGAGTTGAACTGTTGTAATACTTGGACCATGTTGTAATATGTATCGAATTGTTGTAATATTCGAACTATGTTGTAATATGTATTGAACCGTTGTAATATGTATTGAACTATTGTAATATTCGAACTATGTTGTAATATGGAATGTGTTGGAACATTTTAGATGTTGTTATTCGGACCACTGCTGGAGGCTTGACCATCATTGATCCCAAGGTAATATGGCTGTCCATTGTATTTTTGTTACTGTAAATCCGCCAGTATTTGACTCTCCTTATGTATTTGTGATTGGTTGAGGGCCTCGAGTCTCCTACCTTTGGCGTGCCTTCTCGACCTAACTAGTGACCTGGTCCTCATATTCATCTAGACCAGTCGCTGCTGATAGTGCTTTTGGACCATTGGAGGCCAGAGATGCACTCATTTCACCTTCCCGTAGGTGAGATGAAACCTACCCTACAGGACATCTCCATGCTCCTAGGCTTGCCCATAGCCGGGGCGGCAGTGTACCCCTCGATGTGCACGCCGGATGAAGGATGGATACGCTCCACCGGTTCGAGGGTGTCATCCCTTCGGGTTAGGAGCTAGCCCAGGTGATCTTCACCTCCCAACACGGGTCGACGAAGGGCTAGCTCGAGCAGTTCTAGGCCCACCGCTTGATAGCAGACTTGGAGGAGTGGAGAGTCAGGCAACACCTCGAAGCGTACCTCATGTGGCTATTCAATTGGGTCCTCTTCACTAACACGAACCACAACACCATTGACATGCGGTTGGTCTCCTTTGCACAGTATATAGCAGATGCCCCCCTTGGCCAGAACCCTCAATACAGTTGGGGCTCCACAGTTCTTGCCCAGACTTACAGAACATTGTGTGATGTGTGCACCAGGACTAGTGCGGAGGGTTTGTACCTATGGTCGTACAAGCGCTTCTACATTGGTTGTCCACTCTTCATAAACCTATGGTCGTACAAGCACTTCTACATCAAACATTGTCGGTGATATGGGATCTAGGGGTTCCCGAGTCCCGAGATCAGGATAATGCAGTGCCACATGGTGCCTTCCCTCAGGGACCATCTCCCAGAGGGCAGTTGGTCCCCGAGTACCCAGAGTGCCCCGAGGACCCGGGAGAAGCCAGGTCCAGGAGTGAGCGCTCGAGGCCAAGAATAGTTGGTCCCCGAGTACCCAAAGTGCCCTGAGGACCTGAGAGAGGCCAGGTCCGGGAGTGGGTGCTCGGGGCGAAGAACAGTTGGTCCCCGAGTACCCAGAGTGCCCCGAGGACTTGAGAGAGGCCAGGTCTGGGAGTGGGCGCTCGGGGCCAAGAACAATTGGTCCCCAAGTACCCAGAGTGCCCCGAGGACCCGAGAGAAGCCAAGCCCGGGAATGGGCGCTCGGGGCCAAGAATAGTTGGTTCCCGAGTACCCAGAGTGCCCCGAGGACCTAAGAGAAGCCAAGTCCAGGAGTGGGCGCACAGGGCCAACAGCAGTTGGTCCCCGAGCACCCAGAGAGCCCTGAGTACCCGGTAAGCTCCATGCCGGTGGACCTCACAGGGACTCCACGATGAGGTGTCGGTCGGTGGGAGGCCCGATGCCGCATTTAATGGGGAGCGTGGACGGTCACATCCAACCACTCTCCCCCACGCATGTCGTACTGAATACGCCAGTCCCTGCCGTCGCCTGGCAGGAAGGCGTGGGCACAATTAATGCGGCAGGTCCCATCGCATGTCCCCTCGCGGGGCCCATGAAGAAAGACGGCTTGAAGATATCTTCAATGGGCTTGAGGCTTATCGCCTATCGCCCTGTTGCATCAGACCGTATCAGACCTACTCTGACCAGACGGGCATGAGAGAGTACTTAGAGGCTGGGCGGTGGGCACCCCTGCGCCTGCTAAAGTTGGGATGTGAAGACAGATGGGACTGTCCGAGGGATGTAGTTTCAACCCTCTATGACATCAACTGTAGACCCATGACGGTTACTTTCCATTTATTGTTTACGGGAACTTGTGCCTTTGTTCTAGGCACTGCCTGGAGGGCCCCCCCTGGTAGATAAAAGGGAGGGGAGCACTTCGTAGAAAGGGGACCTGGTAACACAGAGGAAAATGAGAGAGCTAGAGATCGAGAAAGACATAGAGACATCTGAAGAGCTTTGATAACATACAGAACACAAAGGAGTAGGGTATTACACCTCCGTACGGCCTGAACCTGTCTAAATCCTTGGTGCATTCGTTACTACTAGCCGACGATGATTCATCCCGCTTAAGTCCCACACGCATTAACCCCACGTACAAGGTAGTTCCAGGACCAGCCCCCCGATCGAATCTCAAAGGGGGTCCCTCAGGATCCCTGCTTGTGGTGTTCATCCACCGATAGCTGGCGCGCCAGGTAGGGGGGTTGCATCCCTGAATCCACCTTATATTTTGCAGAAAAAATGGCGTGCGGACATCATCTTTAGCGCATTGACTCGGACTCGAACGAGGAAATGGAAAACGTGGCCCAGGGGGCCCTGGCTCCTGCTGGTCCTCAGCAGCGTTAGCAGCCGGCTCGTACGGTGCCTCCCTATATCGGGGATAATGGCGTTGGGCCCAGTAGGGCCCTGACCGCTACGGGTGGCCGCCAAACCCGCAGCAAGCAGCAATCGTCCCTGCCGCAAGGTCGGCATCCGGACAACGCCGAGCGCCGATACGGCGTAAACTCAACTTTGGTAATGCCAGCCCTGGGAGTGCCTTGCTTGAGGCGCAAGCACTCCTTAGGCACCCACCTGTCCAGGCAGCGGGAGAACCACCAGAGGGCCGTTGGTTACGGGAGGTAGTCGACTTAGTGGGCACGGCTCATCGGCAAGTACTTGCCCAGAGTTCCCGTACCACCTCCCTCCATGGTACAAAAAAGCCAGAGCATCTTCGGGTGGCGGTAGAACCAGCTGGGAGGGGGGGGGGCTCCAAACGAAACTGCACGCCTGATCACGACGGGAGCTCAAGACCTCCGCTTGCACCTCAATGAGCGGAGGGCCGTCGAGGATGCGTTTGTCACCCTCGAGCACCACCGAGAGTCCCGTCGCGAGGCTGAGGTGGTGGAGGACCAACCTTCCTCTATGCCGGCCCGCGACAGCCGGGGTTCCCCGGCGCGCCGGTGTTCACCCCCCAGGGGCACAGTCGGCGCCGAGGTATACGACACGGGCTGTCGAGCGTTCATCGGCGAGCTCTGCCGGGTCAAATGGCCCACAAAGTTCCGGCCCGAACTACCGGAGAAGTACAATGGTTCCATCGACCCCATTGAGTTCCTCCAGATCTACACCACCGTCGTTCAAGCGGCGGGTAGGAACGAAAAGGTGATGGCAAACTACTTTCACGTGGCCCTGAGGTGCTTTGCCCGCTCTTGGCTCATGAACTTACCCCTAGGCTCTATTTGCTTCTGGGAAGATCTGTGCCACCAGTTTGTGGCAAACTTTCAGGGCACTTTCGCGCGCCCTGGCTTGGAGTGCGACGTCCATGCCGTCAAGCAGCGGGAGGGAGACAGACGCTAAGGCGGTTCATACAGTGCTTCAGCGAGGTCAGCATACCATCCCACAGATCACCCCCCACGCTATCATCGTCGCCTTCCGGCAGGGCGTCCGCGACGAGCGGATGCTCGAGAAGCTAGGCACACACGAAGTCGAGACCACTGCAGAGCTTTTCGCGCTGGCCGACAAGTGCGCCAAGGCGGCAGAAGCTCGGGAGTGGCATGTTCCACGCCCCGAGAAACCTGCATCCGACAAAACAGGTCCTTCCCACTCCGATAAGTGGGAAAAGAAAAATAGGAAGAAGCGCGACGCTGCCCCTGTCCTGCCGGCGGAAGGCGTCGCACGCAGGCTGGCACGCCGAGCGGTTGTCGAGAAAAAGCCCGCTCCAGTGAGGCTAGCGGCAGGGAAATGGTGCAAAATCCACCAAACCGACTGGCATGACCTAACCGAGTGCCAGTCGGTGAAGGGTCTCACGGAGTGGCGCTAGAAGGAGCGCGAGGAGCGCCGCAAGGGTGGCGACGACAAAGGCTCCCCCGAAAACGAAGAGCTCTAGTTTCAAGAGCCCGAGCACACCATCGCCTTCATCAATGGAGGCGCATACACGCCCTCCTCTCACCGCTGAGTCAAAACAATGCGGCGTGAGGTGTGCTCGGCAACCCCGAGCATGGCAGCCACAAGGCCCCTCAAGTGGTGGAGACCCCGATCACCTTCAGTCAGGCAGACCACTCCGTGAGTACTACGGGGTGGGGCGACTGCCTCTGGTGGTGTCCCCCACCATTTGCAATGTGATGGTCAGCCGAGTGCTGATCGATGGGGGTGCAGGCCTGAACCTCCTGTCCCAAGAGGCGTTCAGGAAGCTGTAGGTGCCTCCGAAACGTCTAAAGCCATCCCTCCCTTTTTATGGGGTGATGCCGGGGCACACCCTCCCCCTCGGGCAGGTCAAATTGCCTGTCACCTTCGGGAGCCGGGACAACTTTCGGACGGAGAACATGGTCTTCGACGTTGCGGAGGTCCCTCTCCCCTACAATGCGATCTTCGGGTGCCCGACACTTGCCAGGTTTATAGTGGTGACACACTACGCCTACCTCACCTTGAAGATGCCGGGCCCGGCCGGGCCCATCTCCGTGCCCACCGAAATAGGCAATGCCGTCTCCTACGCCAAGCAGCTGTACTCAGCCTTGGTCTCCGCTCGAGCCGAGGTCGAAGGACACGGGAGTCCGGGACCCTCCTCCTCCAAGTCAAGACTCGCCGCTGATGCCTCCATCCCCCCGAAGGAGGTCGCGGTGGGCGAAGACCCGTCTAAGGTCACCAGAATCAGTGGTGACCTGGACGCCAAATAGGAAAGCGCGCTCGTCGCCTTCCTCTGGGCTAACGCTGACATGTTTGCATGGCAGCCATCAGATATGCCCGGGATCACTAGGGAGCTGATCGAGCACCACCTTTCCGTGCGCCCAGACGCATGGCTGGTGAGGCAGAAGGTTCACCGACAGGCACCTGAGCACCAGGAGTTCATTCGGGAGCAAGTCAACAAGCTCCTTAATGTCGGCTTCATCCGAGAAGTCCTTCACCCGGAGTGGCTAGCAAACCCCGTCGTTGTCCCCAAGGCTAATGGCAGGCTGAGGATGTGCGTTGACTACACCGACCTTAATAAGGCTTGCCCAAAAGATCCTTTCCCTCTACCTTGCATAGACCAGATTGTCAATTCCACTGCGGGGTGCGATCTTTTGAGCTTTCTTGATGCAAATTCGGGCTATCACCAAATTCGCATGGCTAAGAAGGATGAAGAAAAAACATCTTTTATTTCTGCGGTGGGGACTTATTGCTATGTGTCTATGCCTTTTGGCTTGCGCAGCGCTGGATCTTCATTCCAGCGGGCCGTTCGCATTACCCTTAACATGCAGGTTGGTCGCAACGTCGAAGCTTATGTCGACGACATCGTGGTCAAGTCCCGAGTATGGGCCACCCTGCTGCAAGACTTGGCCGAGATGTTTAATAGTCTCCGCAGCACGCGCCTAAAGCTCAACCCCGAGAAGTGCGTATTCGGGGTACCCGCGGGCAAACTCCTCGGCTTCTTGGTCTCTAGTCGTGGAATCAAGGTCATTCCTGAGAAGATCTGGGCCATCGAGCAGATGCATCCCCCAGCTCGACTCAAAGAGGTACAACGCCTCGCTGGGTGCATGGCAGCCTTGGGGCGCTTCATCTCCAAGCTCGGGGAGCGAGGGCTCCCACTCTTCAAATTGCTGAAGAAGACCGGTCGTTTCGACTGACCACTGGAGGCCGTGCAGGCCTTCCAGGACTTAAAGAAGTAACTCACCTCACCGCCCGTACTGGTGGCCCGCGGCAAGGGCGAACCTCTATTGCTCTACGTATAGGCCACTCCTCAGGTCGTGAGCATGGTGCTGGTGGTGGAGCGTGATGAGTGCTCGGGGCAAGATGGTGGGTCCGAGCTCCCGGCCGGCCCCGAGAAGCCTCTGGGACGCGGGACCACTCCCGACCAGGAGCTTGAGCTTGAGACCTCGGCAGGCCCTGAACACTGCGTTGAGCTCGGGGGCTGAGGCAAGGCCTCAGGCGAGGCTGCAGTCGGGGCCCGCCGAATACAGCGACCGGTGTACTTCGTCAGTGAAGTCCTCCGAGATGCCAAGATGAGATACCCTCAAGCACAGAAGATGCTCTATGCAGTGCTTATCGCTTCTAGGAAGCTGCGACACTACTTCCAGGTGCACAAGGTCTCGGTGGTAACCACATACCCACTAGGACTGATCCTGCGGAACCGAGAAGGTACTGGGTGTATCGTCAAGTGGGCGGTCGAGCTCAGACAATTCGATCTGCACTTCATTAGTCACCACGCGATCAAAAGCCAGGCCCTGTCTGACTTCGTGGTGGAGTGGACGCCGGTCCCCGAGATCGACAATGAAGAATTGTCTGCGTACCCCGAGCAAGACGGACCCGGGTACTGGGTCATGCACTTTGACAGCTCCCTCACGCTGAAGGGCACGGGGGCTGGAGTGGTGCTCACCTCCCCGACAGGTGAAGCACTCCAGTATGTCATGTAGCTGCATTTCCGAGCAACAAATAACATGGCGGAATACGAATGCCTCATCGCTGGACTCCGAGCAGCAGTGGGTCTCGGGATCCGACGGCTGCTTGTCAAAGGTGACTCCCAACTGGTAGTCAACCAAGTATCCAAAGAATACCAGTGCGCAGACCCGCAGATGGCGGCGTCCGTGGCGGAAGTTAGGAGGCTGGAGTGACACTTCGATGGCCTAGAACTGCGGCATAAACCTCGCCGTGACAACACCGTGGCCGATGACCTCTCCCGCCTGGCCTCCACCCAGGCGCTTGTCCCGGTCGGAACCTTTGAAGAAAGGCTCACACGACCATCTGTCCTGTCTGCCGACCAGGATGAAGGGGAACCCTCGAGCTCAGTCGGGGGACCCAGGCCGCACATTCAGTGGGAGGTCCCGTCAAGGTGCCGCTGCTCGGTGAACGCGTTGCGCTTACCAGTAGTCCTCAAGAACCCTCGTGGATTGACGAGATCCAAGGGTAATTGAAAGAAAACATCCTTCCCGAGGACGACGCCTCTGCAGAGAGGATTGCACGACAGTCCAAACGCTATGCCATTGTAGATGGGGATCTCTACCGGCGTGGTACGGACGGTGTCCTCCTAAAATGCATCACCCAAGAAGAAGGCAGTGAGCTCCTCACTGAGATCCACAAGGGCGAGTGCGGTGGCCATGCATCGTTCGCACGCTGGTCAGGAAGGCCTTTCGGCAAGGTTTCTACTGGCCAACAACCCTCTTGGACGCTTCTGAGCTGGTTCGGCGCTGCAGGGCGTGCAAGTTCCATGCAAAGCAGATTCACCAGCCAGCTTAGGCTCTTCGTACCATCCCCCTATCTTGGCCCTTCGCGGTCTGGGGGCTGGACATCTTGGGTCCATTCCCCCGAGCAGTCGAGGGCTATGAGTACCTGTACGTCACCATCGACAAGTTCACCAAGTGGTCGGTGGCGGTCCCAGTAACCAAGGTCACCAAGAACACGGCGGTCCAATTCATCCGTGGCATCACAAGTCGCTTCAGCGTCCCGAAAAGGATCATCACCGGCAATGGCACCCAGTTCACAAGTGCCCTGTTCGGGGAATACTGTGAGGACCTTGGGATCACGCTTTGCTTTGCCTCTGTTGCTCATCCCCGTAGCAACAGGCAAGTCGAGTGCGCAAATGCCGAGATACTGAAGGGGCTCAAGACCCGGACCTACGACGTGCTCGCAAAGCATGAGAAATGGTGGATCGATGAGCTACCCGTTGTGTTATGGGCCAATCGGATCACGCCAAGCCGGTCCACTAGGGAGACGCATTTCTTCCTCGTCTATGGCGCCGAAGCAGTCCTTCCCTCCGAGCTTATGCTCGGCTCACCTCGGGTGAATGCATACTCGGAGGGTGAACAAGAACAGGAAAGACGCGACGACGTCGAGTACTTGGAGGAGCGTCGGCGACGAGCCGCTGTCCAAGCTGCCAGATATCAACAGAGCCTGAGGCGTTACCATCAGCACCGTGTCCGGGCCCGGTCGTTCGAGGTTGGGGATTTGGTTCTCCGACGTGCTCAGACGCACGAAGGAAAGAACAAGCTCTCCCCCATGTGGGAAGGCCCCTTCGTTGTGACCAGTACCCCACGGCAGGGCTCGTTTTGATTGGCCATAGAGGACGGGCAGCCTCTCCTGAATGTTTGGAACATCGAGCACCTTCGCAAATTTTATCCATGGTAATCGTGTCTATGCTCAAGCCAACCAGGCCAGGGGTCTTCCCCCTGCCCAAATTGGCCGGGGGCTGATACCAACCACGTAAGTTAGCACTTGCTATTTATTTTCATTACTTCTGTATGAATCATTAATATATGCCTATATTGCTCTTATTCCGAGTTTTCCTCTGGAATCCATATGTTAATTTGCTTGGTGAGATGCTCGACTCGTGCACGAAAAACACGCTCTGTCTCATTTTCCCGCTGACAAAAATGGATACCAGTCGGTATGTGGCACAGGCGGTGATCACTGACCTAAGTCCTTTGTGGTAGGCTGTGGTGCCCGGCTGCTGTGGCAATACCCCGAGCACTACTGAGCCTCTGGGGTTCTCGGGTGGTTCTACCGCTCGAGCATGAGTGGTTGGGACCACCTAGTCCCCGAGGGGGACTGTTGGTGCTCGGCCTGGTTAGTCCCGGCCCGCACACCACCGAACCATGGGACCTCTTGGTCGTATCTCCGTCTGTGCACTTCGCCGGTCCGGGCATTCAAGAGATCGCAGGTCAAAAACAAGAGCAAGCTATAGTGAGTACCGCACCGACAGAGCGCACCAAGAATAGAAACCTTGCCCATTTGAGCTTGCAGGGAAATGCTCGAGAACCAAGCGACCCGAGCACCAGGGCATCAGTGCCCAGGGCGCTGCTGAGCCTCTGGGGTCCTCGGGTAATCCTATCACTCGGGCATGAGTGGTCGGGACCACCTAGCCCCTGGTTCCATTACCGGGTTTGGAGTGCTCGGGTGCTAAAAGGACGACCTGGGGGCTAAGGCGCTCTGCACAAGGGAATCCATGTTCCTGGGCGCCCCGAGCACCGGGGCATCCACCCTTTCCTGGCTTGGTCGGCTGGGAGGCTGACACCAACTCGGTAAGTCACTACTTGGGGTATTTTCATAAAAAAGTCATGTGAATTTCCATTCATACATTCGTAATAAACTATTGTTCCCGAGTTAATCTCGGAACCCTCGTATGCTAATCTGTTCGGCGAGGCAATCTCCTTGCATGCAAAACCCCGCCCTCGTGTTCACTTTTCCGGAACAACAAAGATAAACGGTAGTCGGTGTACCGCATAGGCGGCGATTGCTGACCTAAGTCCTTTTTGGTGGGCTGTGGTGCCCAGCTGGCATGACAGTACCCTGACAGTACCGAGGCTCTGGGGTTCTCGGGTAGTCCTACCACTCAAGTATGAGTGGTCGGGACCACCTAGTCCCCCGGGTCGGGCTGTCGGTGCTCGACCTGGTCAGTCCTACCCCGAGCACCACCGAACCGTGGGAACTCTTGGTTGCATTTCCGCCTGCACGCGTCTCCGGTCTATTTGTTTGAGAGGTCGCGAGATGAAAAGCATTCATGAGTCGCGGCGGGTACCGTGCTAGGTGGACTCACTTCCCGAGCAAAAGAGTTTTGTGTCTATTTGTGTTTGTTTGACTCAACAGCCGCCTACCCGCGAGCGCCCGGTGGCGGCGCGCCCGGGGGCTACGCTCCCCGAGCACAGGATCCTACACGCAGGCTCAGGGCTGGATGCTCAGGAGTACCCGAGGGTCTCGGGTGGTCCTGCTACTCAAACATGAGTGGTCGGGGCAACCTTGTTCTCGGGGGTGAAATGCCAATGCTCGGCCTGGTCAGTGCCTCCCAGGACATTAGTACAAACAAAATCAAGGAAGATGTCGGTGATATGGGATCCAGGGGTTCCCGAGTCCCGAGGCCAGGACATCGTAGTGCCACATGGCGCCTTCTCTCGGGGACCACCTCCCCGAGGATCTGAGGGAAGCCAGGTCCGGGAGGGGGTGCTCAGGGCCAAAAATAGTTGGTCCCCGAGTACCCAGAGTGCCCCGAGGACCTGAGAGAAGCCAAGTCCGGGAGTCGGCGCTCGAGGCCAAGTGCAGTTGGTCCCCGAGTACCCAAAGTGGCCTGAGGACCTGAGAGAAGCCAGGTCCAGGAATGGGCGCTCGGGGCCAAGAGCAGTTGGTCCCCGAGTACCCAGAGTGCCCCGAGGACCCGAGAGAAGCCAGGTCCGAGAGTGGGCACTCAGGGCCGAAAGCAGCTGGTCCCCGAGCACCCGACAAGCCCTATGCTGGTGGACCCCGCAGGGACTCCACGATGAGGTATCGGTCGGTGGGAGGCCCGATGCCGCATTTAATGGGGAGCGTGGATGGTCACATCCAATCACTCTCCCCCACGCCTGCCGTAATGAATACGCCAGTCCCTGCCGCCGCCTGGTAGGAAGGCGTGGGCACAATTAATGCGACGGGTCCCGTCGCATGTTCCCTCACGGGGCCCATGAAGAAAGAAGGATTGAAGATATCTTCGATGGGCTTGAGGCTTATCGCCTATCGCCCTGGTGCATCAGACCGTATCAGACCTACTCTGACTAGACGGGTATGAGAGAGTACTCAGAGACTGGCCGATGGGCGCCCTTGTGCCTACTAAAGTTGGGATGTGAAGACCGATGGGATCGTCCGAGGGATGTATTTTCAACCCTCTGTAACATCAACTGTAGACCCATGATGGTCGATTTTCATTTATTATTTACGGGAACTTGTGCCTTCGTTCTGGGCACTCCCTGGAGGGCCTCCCCCCGGTAGATAAAAGGGGGTGGGGGAGCACTTCGTAGAAAGGGGACCTGGTAACACAGAGCTAAATGAGAGAGCTAGAGATCGAGAAAGACATAGAGACATCCGAAGAGCATTGATAACATACAGAACACACAGGAGAAGGGTATTACGCCTCCATGTGACCTGAACCTGTCTAAATCCTTGGTGCATTCGTTACTACTAGTAGTCGATGATTCATCCCACCTAAGTCCCACACACATTAACCCCACGTACGAGGTAGTTCCAGGACCAGTCCCCCCGGCTGAATCTCAAAGGGGGTCCCTCAGGATCCCTGCTTGCGGTGTTCATCCACCGACAGATGTCCACAGCTCAGGTCATACAAGCCATACGATGCTTCCTTCTACTTCAACAACTAGTTTGGACTGGTAGACCCAGTGGACAGCCATGTGATGGGTTCGCTCTGGTGCAGGAGCGATGCAAGTAATACGACTTAATGCATTTATTTAAGCTACTGTTCGTTCGTTACGATTAAATGTCTGATACATTACTTTTTTGCAGCTGAGGTGGGCGATGAGGACGACACACGCTTCGTGCCCCTAGTTTGTGGCTATGTTCGACCAGCTATAGACAGATAGGGTGCGGTGGACACCCTATGACAATGAGATGGTCATGAGTTATGCAACTGCTGGCCTCTCCGACTTGTGCCACTGGGACCAAGCGCTTAAGCTGACGAGGTGCAATTGGTATTCAACGTCATCGTGAAGCCTTACTACCTAGATCGCGTCTTCATACAGTTTGGGTAGCACATCCCCCTGCAGCGTCACCCGACGGATAGTACTCACATGTAAGTTATTTGTGTTATACATTTATTATTCATGATGTTTTTAGTTTCGTAATCCTAACAATGTTTGTTTTGCAGGATATCAAGGATGGGTTGAGGCATCACGTATGATGCAACGTAGAGTGCAAAGATGCAGCCGTGGATCGAGGAGTGGGAGCATGCAGCTTCAGACGTCCACATCCCCAGTGGACCTTATGACCCATCCACTGAGGATTCCTACTTGCATTGGTTTCATGGTGCGACACATGTTAGGTTCCCAATGCAAGCCGCTCCACCGTAGCATAAGCTTGCGGTGGCGTACCACACCATGGTACATTTTACTTATTGTAATATACTCATTTGCATTCCTATATTAAATGTGTTGTCTTGTGCATTGCATATGGACATCTGTAGGGAGGTCAGCACTGAGCTCTTTGAGTTCACTGATCATTTCGAGGTGGTCTCACGTTGAGTTGACCTGGCCAAGCTTATCAGTGCTCTTTGTCACCTCGAACATTGTTGCATGGAGGGGGATCGACGTGCTTTGTTCCAAAGGTTGCTGGACATTGAGCCCAGCACACGGAGGAGATCTCCAGCATGCACTGAGGCTACAGTGTCACGTTTGGACACCATGCCCACATTGTTCACTTTGCTACCTGTTTCACACTTCATAACCACTCCAGGTTGGGCCATAGGGACTTCGGTGCTAGGTATGTCTCTTTTCAATGCATCCATCATAATTGAACATTACAATTGCATGATATTTGAAATGGCGTGGCAGGCGGGTTACATGCAGTGGCCTTGTTAGGCTTGTTCATCATGCCGTCTGGCTCATCGGCCAGCTTACCTAACGACTGGATGGAGGTTGCACCCAACGTGTAGGGCCTATCTTAGACAACGGGGCACCTCCACCAATGTAGCCCTCTCAGGATGACCCTGCCACCCCTTCAGAAGCTAGACGACCTCGCCACCCTCCTCATGACTCCCTGACGTACTCCATTGACCACGTCCATCACCGAGCAGCGGGACACCGGAATGCCTTAGGCATGCCCAGCAAGCGCGCCCATGGCCAACACAACGTGCCTTGACTCCTACACTAGATAATTGTTGCGTATATTTTATGTTATTTATTTTATGTGCATGTCATGTTATGTAGGATGCTTCTATGATGCTCATGTTATCTGGTACACTATGCTTATGGTTTTGCTTCTATTTCATGTCGTTTCGTGCCTTACAAAAGCGTAAAAGTGTGCGGTCCATTGTCTTCAAAGCGTACCAGTGTCACATCATTTCGGTCTTAAAAACATTGCTTAGTGCAGTCCTTCCTGTCTCTCGGAAGCACATATCGACACTTGGAGTGCCGACAGAAACCTCCGTATTAATACGAGCGCAACCCACCCGGGGGGACTCGTCCCATTACGTTGTGTCACTTTCCAGTGCGCATAGCACAACTGCATGCTCGACAGCAAAGCGGAGTCGATAAGAGGAGGAGGAGTGCATCATGGATTCCTGGAGGAACCACCCCATAGGAGTTCCCCAATGGCACGAATGTCCATTATGCAGGTGTGCAACCGAGCTCGGATGTCTACCTCTTTCGATGTTGAAACTTTTGGTAGGCAGTTCTTCATGTCCTGACCTTGATGACGATTTTATGGTGTGTTCATCTTTTTCATTTGATTCACACATCCCAAGTCTATAATATGAACAACTCCCATAACGTCACATTTTTTCATATATAGCCTTGCCTCTTCAAGGAATGGATTGACGTGGTGCGGCCACCTTATAATGGGGGTACATCAGAGAGGCTGAAACCAAGCGTGAGTATGAGATAGGGATGGATTAAGCACGCCAGTGCCAGGAGGCACGTCGAGAGCACCAATGAGTACGTCAAGAGCGCCAACGAGTACGTCAAGAATGGGAGGAGTTGGAATAGCATCAACCTCATGTTGCAAGTTGAAGATACGGTCTCAGAGGTGATGGATATAATCTTGGATGTTCTATTCAACAGGAGGATCAACCCATCCCATGTAGCGGGAGTTGGTGTCGTCGTCGGAGTCCTGCAAATATATACAAATTTATTACTAGCATGTTTTATAATATGATACTAAAATTGTTAGCGCTCTCACCCTATGTTAATGCTACCATCATACATCTACATAATAGTCATATCCGTGGGAGCACAATGCCCTCCGTTAGTATGAACATTGTACCGTACATGCCATTTCCGTTGTTAGGGTCTGTATGTGGCCTGTCTGTGGCTTGGGTCGGTAGTAATTGGCTTGTTTAAATTCTCTAAGGCATATTAGTTTCATAGCCGGTACATGCCTATGTTGGTATGAAAATTGTACCGCACATGTCATTGTCATTATTAGAGTTGGTGTGTGGCTTATCTATGGTTTCCA
This sequence comes from Phragmites australis, assembly GCF_958298935.1. NCBI lineage: Eukaryota > Viridiplantae > Streptophyta > Magnoliopsida > Poales > Poaceae > Phragmites > Phragmites australis. The sequence continues at coordinate 22,123,950 of NC_084921.1, read as the reverse complement.
CGCATAAAAATGTCGTATTTAATTACCCTTGTCAAATAATTTAACATTTCAATATTATGCCATTGCGTCGTGTTCCATTGCAATTTTCTATTAAATTATTTTTTGGTTGACATAAAAATAGTACAATACAAAATTATAAGTAAATTAAAAAAATATTTCCTATCAGTACACGGTGTGCCAATAGACTTATCGAAACATTGTTTGCTGATAGACCCATCCGCTACAATACCGCTACCGACATACTTGTTTATAGGTACTAGGGACTTGTCAGCACACTATGTGCCGGTAGGCCCTCTCGGCATAACGTGCATGCCGATAGGCCCCAAGCCCCATTGCCATGTCAAGTCACATAGACTGACGTCATGGTGAGTGCTGACAGGTCCTTAGTTGGCGCTTCGCATGCTAATAGGCACCTATTTCTATAAATTTTGGATTTTAGATAATATTTTTGTAATTTTTAATAAAATAATATTATTTAAAAAACTCCACGCCGTACTTTGAAGGAGCTGTTGTCAGCCTTTCACACGATATGAAAGCACTTGCCTGCCAATTGGCTTCAGTGGAAACAAATTCTATAGGACCAGGTATGAAAAGACTGTTGTGAGACCCTGATCTACACCGTACGTCCCTGATCAAACAGCTGAGAGCGGCGCGCGCGTGAAGAAGAGGGACACATGTCATGATGAGAGCAGGGGTCTTTTGAAGGACCGAGTCCTGTAGAATTTGTTTCCGGCTTCAGCAGCTGACGATCTGGTCTGGCCCCTTCAGGCCTCTCCTCCATCGGACCCTCTTTCTGCTCTTCCTCCAGTTAAGTTCCCCTTCGGGTCCCATGGCTGAATGGCCCCTCCTCTTCTTCTTCCTTTTTTTTTTTGCCAAATGGGATTGGATTTATATTAGGTAACAGATGATTACATCCCACACATTACAAAAGAGGACTCTGAGACAAACATGAAATCCAAAGCAGCCCTTGTGAAGACAAACTGTTTATCTTCTTCATCCCCAAACGCATCAGCCTGTTGTCGGGAGCTTGGATATGTAGGACGTTGAAGATGTAGATGAAAACTCCTTCAAGACCCGATGAAGTAACATCAATCCTTTGAAACGTCACAAGAGACAGCACACCGAGCCCGTCAATGTGCATAAGAACCATTGAATAAATATCGGCCCCTCCTCTTTAACAATGTGTGCAGCTCTACTGTTGGAGTGGGGTGCGCAAGCCTCTTCGAGTGCGCATTCGGTTTTGTTGGGTTATTTTAATTACACACAATATTTCTATTTCTAAGAAATGTCAACCGAAGTTTCTTCGAGAGATATACAAACCGCACAAAATCGGTTTCAGTTATTTTGGCATGATCTTTGGTTTTTACAAAATAAGCAGCGACACAGTAGCAAACACTAAGAAAATCGAGTTGAAAATAGGAGAACAAGGCACAAGCTCACTACTGAAAAGGCAAACGAAGAGATAACTAAACAAGAACGGCACCAAGCTCACAATCGAGGCCGTATACACTCCCTGACCATTTTTTTACAAGATAATATTAATTTAATGGAAAATTACAAAAAATATGTATTTTTAGAAAATTACGAAAATAGTCACCTGTTGGCAATTGACCCGCGACAGGTGCTTTTAGGTCCGATATGCTCAGGTACTATTTTTGCAATTTTTCAAAAATGCATAATATTTTTTAATTTTCTATTAAATTAATATTATTTTAAAAAAAACTCCCGGCCGGGTTGCCTGCGTGCCCGCAATCCATGTCTGCGCGCCCGTCGCAACCGCGTGGCGCGTCACTCACCGTGGTCGCTCCTTGGGAAGTCATGTTCGAGCACATCTCATTTCTTAGCTACTGTTGCATCGCCGCTGGCCGGCCGCTCACCCGCCGTCATGCCTCCTCGCTCAATAGCTCTCTCTATTTGTTTGGTGCTTTAGGTTTTGGGGCGCAGCCCTGGATTGGTAGTTTTAGGGCTGGCAATAGTTTGATGTGGATGGGAGCTCATGATACGCATATAACTCTTGCATAATGGGTTTTAGGGAGGCTTGTGCTAATAATTATTCTGTTTGGGTTGCTCTGTGTGTTCGGTTTCTTAAGATTTGCAAACCAATTAAACCGAATAACACTCGATCTCAATAACGCATCAAACGTGGTACACCGAACAATTTGTTCGGTTCTGTGAGGTAATCGATTCAATGAAAGAATGCCCATACCTACAGGACTCCTCTCATGTTGGTGGCTGGACCTTGGGACTGTTGGTCAAGCCGCGGAACAGGGCAACAATAGCACAGGATATACTTGGTATTAGCTTATGGGACACATCTAGCTAGCAGGGTATATTTCAACTTCCAAAGTTGATGGTTCCGATTAGTGATTACATTTGGAATACCGAGGATAAGTATACCTAATTACATTTGGAACACCGCGCATTCCATGAATAGCTTTTTAAAAAAAAACATTCGTCGAATGCCGCCTAACTAAAGAAACAGAGTTAGCACCTATTTGTTCCTCATGGCATGCATGTTCAAGCTACAGTTAAGACTTGCGACTTCCCCACACGCACGTGTCAAATTGGAACAGCAAAAAGTTCCGATGTGTAGGTTCCTGTCACTCTCACTGGGCACGAGCGATTAGGCAGGCTACACCGGCCTCCATCTTAATATGCCAACTCGTCAAGATTGGCCGTATGTAGCTAGAAAACCCATATTCTTCCTCCAATCAAGCAGCAAATGGCGTTTCCGTTTCAGTTTGAAGATTGTCTAAAGAAATCACAATATGGTTGGCGTTCCATGTAGTTCAAACGGCACAAATGATATGTGTTTTCCCATCGAAAATAAAAGCAGGGTGCAGGACCGGTCCTGAGATTTCGATGTTTCAGGGCAAATCTAAAGCAGGGGCTTACATTGAACATCAATATTAAATATTTATATATCAATTGCAAATATAATATTTTGGATATTAAAAAATTTAATGGCTCTTTTCTGTGATTGCATCAACTTGTCAACTCATTTTTTTCTTCCTTTTTTCGCTACTACATATATGCTTTATAGATGTCATGCCACACAATAATAATTAGGTACAAATAGTCTTAAAAAATGAAATAAAAAAAATCATCAATAATTGACAACTAGTGCAAAGCTATAAAAGAATTGAATCAAATAAATAAAATCCTCCATTTGGAGATTACCTCTTGATTCGATTGAGCATGGGGACCATGACTGCTAGCGATCAGGAGAAGAAGAGAGGAGGGGAACAAGCTGTGAGGAACCGTCTAAATAGTATTTTAATTAATCATTAAGTCAATTATTTACTTAATCACGACTTCAACGATTAACCATAATATTATCCCGGTAGTCTCGACACGTGTTTTGTGCACAAGATCGGAACACATGCATTTTCAACATAAGCAATCACAATCAAGCTTAATAAAGAGCGAGTAATTAAATTATATTATAAGTTCTTAAGTATTTACAAGTTTAAAAATTTACAGCAAAAGAGATCTAAGAGGATATTAAAGCTGATCAATTCCTAGCCAAAAGAGAAACTACGTAGCGGAAACAAAGCTATAGACCATAAAAAGTGGGTGAAGCCATATGCCCTTAGGTTTCACTCTAAAAGTGCAACCACCAAGTAGTTACCTACTTATGCCCGTCACGCTTGGTAGGCGTGAAGTAGCCAAATACCGCCTCTTCCTCACTTGCAAAACCTGTAGAGCAGCTGAGTACGAAGGTACTCGTAAAACTTAATCCATATAGGGTACATATAAATGAACCGACTCTAAGGATCATGCATCGAGCCATTAGCAAGAAAAATACCACAAGGTTAAGTACATTAATATGCTTAAGCAACCTAGACACATATGTGCGAGCACCTATGCTTAACCAACATACCTTGTAACCAACAATTTGCACAAAAATATAAATGGAAACATATTAATACATGAATAGCCAACATCAACATTTCCCAATAGACCATCCATACCATCGTCCCACACTCGTAAGTCTACGACCGATGCAGATGGACAGAAGAATGCTCATGATCGAGAGCACGACAATTCGAATTGTTTTTCACCCTGCAGGGGATACTCGTTTACCTACACGACTTGAGGACCATATGACCCACGTGTCCACACAGACCCATGCAAGGGGGTACTCGAGTCAACCTTTTCAAATAAGCCATAACCGTTTGCTCATGCACCGATTGGTGCGGGGTCATCAAAAACTACTCCCGGAGCAAACTAGATACCCCTACAAGCCCGTCCGCTCACACCATTGACTCGCACACCAAAAGTCCACAGCTACAAAGTTATTCGGCTTGTCATTCCCATAATGCGACATGTAGTAAGTACGAAAAGTGCTAAAGGCACCGATGGACGGTGCTTAAATGATGCAAAGCGGTCTATGGTGCCCAGGCTCCTCTCCCGAACTACTCTAAGAAACTCCTCCGGTGCAGAAGACACCCTTAACACCGTCCACATCTTGTGTCATCCTCACAACTCACCCAACCGACATCATTAACATTATCATAGTGAACCGTAATTAAACCTATAGCTCATGAGCGATGGAACACTCCACCACTCGACTTCTACCGGTGTCGAGGGTAAATCCCTGACAGTGATTCCGGGGTATGTTGGACAGTAGGTGCGTGAATGGTGTTTTAGGGACTGGGTGTGTCAGTGTGTAGATGATGGATTCGGGGACACCAGGGTTTATACAGGTTCGGGTCTCCTGGAGGATAACAACCCTACGTCTTGTGTTTGTGTTATTGTAGATCTCACTTGGTTACAAACGGTGTTCTAGCAGTTTGCCAAAATTGATCTATCTTGGTTACAGATGGGGTCCTCATCCCTTTATATAGTAGTGAGAGGAAGAACTTACATGCGAGCCCTACACAGATGACCTCTGCTCATTCTAATATCTAACTCAACTCATCATTACGGAGTACCAAGCATGCCAACTTGCTCTGATGGCATTGCATATAGTGCTGCCATGCGCCGTCTTTGCTTTAGTCTGTAGAGCCTTATCTTGTTGCATTTAATGCGATGGGACGGAATGATGTCCTTCTGCACCGTCCCCGTCCGTTTGACTCTCTGCGTCGTCCCCGTCCACTTGCCTCTGCACCGTTCTCGTCCACTTGCCTCTGCGTGCCATCTCCGTCTACTTGCCTTGCCGGATGGCTGACAACATTCCATCTGTCGTGTGGCCCTGCGCCGGCCTATAGAGTCTCATTACATAGCCTTTAATGCTATGGGATGGGACAATGCCCCCCTGCACCACCCACAACCTTATCTGTCAGGGCCGATGCCTGGTGAAGAGAAGCGTTCGAGCGAGTGTGTCCAAAAAGGCGCTTTGGATGGGTTGTGTCCAATCTAGTCCCGCGACCAGGGGGGCTGGTTGTGGGTTGGTGTGAAGGTGTAACGAGATTAGTTGCTATAGGCCTTGCACTGGTCGTGGTAACTCATTGATCGATTAACGTTTTAGGAGATGTCCCCTGGCTATTTGCACCCTTCGTGGGGGCTATTAGCTAGAGTACCCCTTTACTTGATACACCGACTGTAGCCCCAAAGCTCCCTTGTGATCGCGGATCAGGCTGATCTTACCACTTAGGTCCCAGGCCAAACGTAGTTCACCCTAGGAGTGGTTATTGACGCCGTCCGTCCTCAAAGTTCAACTTTTGAGTTCCACATCATGGGGGGAGGTTTTAAGTGCCCTGGGAGAGAAGAAAGGGGGAGGCACATTTATTGCTGTTCTGAGGGACTCTTGGATCTTTCTGCGTGCCCCCTCGGGTTTCGAGCCATTTGAATGCTGTGTTGGTTGGGATGCCACTGTAGTCTTTTTAAAGGATGGGTGTTTGAGGGTCCTTCAAGTCCTCCTCTTGCATTCCTTCTTTCCTTCAAGCCTTTTTGTGCCTAGAGTCCAGTTTCTTTATCCTGTCTCGCACTTGGCTCCGTAGTGTAGATCATGGCGCGCTCCCCTCCTTTCTCACCGGGGAGGTTATTGATTTTGGATGAACCAGTGGAGGGGGTTTTACCTCCCACCTAGGATCCGCCTATTGCGATGCTTCCAGACGATGCTTTTGTTGTGGTCGGGATCGCAAGATCGAAGTCGATACTTGCCCGAATGGCGCCCGCGACCATCAAGCTTACGCCGTTCTACAGAAAGCCATCCTTTGTAGGGTTGTCCTTCTCTCCTGCCCAGGTGGATCCCCCAGTTGATGTCATCGATATTTCTGATGATGAGGAGGGGATCGATTGGGGCTTTCTGGAGAAGGAGATCGATGAAGAGAAAGAGTTGGAGAAGCGGAAGGGAGGTCTTCGGGGCACACTGGGGCCAGTCAATAGCTCTAGCAGGGCCTTCGTGTCGGCAGCGCATCCTGGCCCTTACGTTGGTCGCCATCCGATCCCCGGAGTGGTGAGCTGCCATCCCAGGGAGGAGTATAAGAGGTTCCTTGAGTTGTTCAGGGGCAGATAGAGGTGAGGGTCCAGCGGGCTTTACATGCCAACCTCGCGCAGTCACTAGAGTTAGGGAGGATAGGGCGGGTAAGTATTGGGATAGCTAGCCCGAATGGGTGTAACTAGTCGGCTTGTAACCTATCCTCCTCATGAATCGAAATTGCTAGGGTCATACGATGTCCATCTTCATTTCGACCCCCTCCCTGACCCTTGCCGATGGTCAAAGGATAAAAACAGAGTTCCGCGATTTCTCGGATGGATTGCCCTGGACCACTGCTTGGAGTTTTTCGAGAAAACTTTCCCGGTGTCGATGCAGAGAATTGGCTCAGCTTGTCCCATCCTGCTCATTAGTGGGATTTTTGGCGGGTAGAACGGTCGTAGCTCGACAAGTCCATCGGTGGCGACCAGCGCTCGGCCCGAGCGAGGACTTGTGGCCTGGTCATCGGATTTTTGGCCTCCTGTACCCTTGTTATAGTGTGAGCATATGGGACGGGGCTTCGCCCTATTCGGGAGTCTGTGGCCACTTTGTGGTTTGTTGCCTTGGTCACCAGGTTCAGTAGTGGTTGTCAAGCGTGGTCACGTGCTGTGGTTGGGGGACCAGTTTGCGGGGAGTCCATTGTTGGTCGGGAGGTCCTGCAAAACAGGGAGTCTGGTTTTTTGAATTTGAGAACTTACAGGTCATATTCCACGCTCGTCTAAAAGGTCCTACAAAATAGAGAAGACATGCCCGTTTTCAAGTGACCCTATACATAGAACTTGCGTAACAGGGCAATTTTCCAGGAGTTGTATAATTCACGGCCATCTCCATGGCTAGCTTGACCGCACCGGGTCGGGTGACATCGACCACTTTGTAGGGTCCCTTCCATTTGGGGGAGATTTATTCCGATCGGCCTTATTCTGAATTTGCCTAAGGACGAGGTCACCTCGACCAGTGTTCGTTGTCATACCCTTCGGTCGTGGTAGTGTCTAAGGCTCTGCTGATACTGGGCGGCTCGAATCAGAGCACGATTGAAGAACTCTTTGATCAGGTTTATGTCATTCTCTCGTCGCGCCACTTGGTCATCGTCCGAGTAGTTGTTGACTCGGGGTGACTGGAGGGCGATTTCAGAGGGGAGCATGGCTTGCATGCCAAAGACCAAGAAGAAAGGGGTTTCGGCCGTGGCCTGGCTGGGGGTCGTCCGTAGCGACCAGAGTATTGTGGGGAATTCGTCCACCCAATGTCTTGAATAGCTTTTAAACTGATCATAAACCCGGGTTTTGATTCCTTGCAGCATCATCCCATTTGCCCTCTCGACTTGTCCGTTGCTTTGGGGGTGAGCCACAGATGTATAGCAAACCTTGGTCCCGATTTTCTCGCAGTAGTCCTGGAAAGCACTACTGGAGAATTGAGTTCTGTTGTTCATGATTATGCGGTTTGGACTGCCAAACCGCACTACGATCCCTCGTATGAACTTAATCGCTGCTGCGGCGGTGATCTTCCTGATGGGTTTAGCCTCGATCCACTTAGTGAACTTGTCGATTGCCACGAACAGGAACTCAAAACCACCTGGGGCTTTAGTGAACGGTCCCACGATATTGATCCCTTAGATAGCGAAAGGCAAAGAGAGTGGTATGGTTTGCAGTGCCTAGGCAGGTTGGTTGGTATTTTGGTCATGGTACTGACACGACTTGCATCGTTTCACCAACTCGCGGGCATCCTGGAGGGCAGTGGGCTAATAAAAATATTACCGGAACGCTTTTCCAACCAGGGTGCTGTATGAAGCGTGGCTACCACATATGCCTCTATGGATATTAGAGAGCACTGTGCTCCCCTCTTCCTGAGTGATGCATTTCAATAAGAGGTCGTTGCTCCCTCGGCGGTAGAGGCGTCCCTCTACTAGGGAGTATCTGCAGGTTTGCCGCGAGACCTTTTCTGCTGACGCATCATCATCAGGGACTGCTCGGTTTTGAAGGTAGTCCAAGATCTGATCCATCCAGGCCGTACTCAAACATAGCAGGGTGACCACATGATGGTCGCCCGAGGTTGATGGCACCGAAGGAGGCGTTGCCTCCAAAGGTGTTGCATCGGGTGCTCCGTTCATGGAGCATCCCCTTCATCTTGGTCCGAGACCACGGTGGATGGTCGTGAGAGTCTTTCTTTAAAGACTCCGACCAGGATAGATTCTTGAGAAGAAGCTAGATGGGCCAGCTCATCGGCTAGGATGTTGTCCTTGCGAGGGACGTGCTTGACCTCAAAGCTGATGAAGCGTCGCTCTAGTTTTCTCACTTCAGTGAGGTATGTTGCCATTGTCGGGTCAGAGTACTGTAACTCCTTTTGCACCTGGTTATGACTAGTAGCGAGTCTCGTATGACTAATAGTCGTTTAATCCCAAGTGTGGAGCCTGCTTGCATTCCGGACAAGAGGCCCTCATATTCAGCAGTGTTATTAATGGCAGAAAAATACAATTGAACGATGTACCTGAGGATGTCACCAGTGGGTGAGGTTAGAACCACCCCAGCTCTGGCTCCCTTTAGCGTGAATGACCCATCGAAATGCATGGTCCAATGCTCATCCGCCTCCAGTCGCTGCACCTGCTCGGGCTCGAAGGACGACCATTCGGCTACAAAATCGGCCAATGCCTGGGACTTGATAGAAGTTTGGGGGACAAACTGGAGGTCGAATCCCCCGAGATCTACTGCCCACTTTGCTGTTCTCCCTGTTGTATCTCTATTATGGAGAATTTCCCTAATTGGGAATGAGGAGATCACCTTAATCTTGTGAGACTGGAAGTAGTGTCTGAGCTTGCGAGAGGCTATCATGATGGCGTACAACAATTTATGAGCCTGTGGGTACCGAGTCTTGGCATCGTGTAAGACCTCACTGACGTAGTATACTGATCGCTAGAGGCCCTCTCGCTCGGCGATCAGGACCGCGCTTGCAACCTGTGGTGTCGCGGCAACATAGACCAAGAGCTCCTCGTTGGGCCGAAGTGCGGTTAGTACGAGAGGGGTGGAGAGGTACCTTTTGAGTTCTTGGAATGCTGTTTTCACCTCCGGTGTCCACAAGAAGTGGTCGTTTTTCATCAGGAGTTTGAAGAGTGGCAGTCTCTTTTCCTCCAGCCTTGAGATGAACCTGCTCAGAGCAGCAATGAAACCCGTTAGTTTCTAAACTTCCTTCAACCTGGTCGGTGGCCGCATCTGGTCGATGGCTCTGATCTTGTCAGGGTTTGCCTCAATCCCTCGATGAGATATGAGGAACCCCAGCAGCTTTCCTAACGGAACCTCGAACGTACAATTCTCCAGGTTTAGCTTCATGTAGTACTTCCGGACATTATTAAATACTTCTTGGAGATCGAGGACCAGGTCTGTCTTGATCTGACTTTTGACGACCATATTGTCCACGTATGCCTCGATGTTTCTCCCGAGCTGTGGTCAGAGAATGAGTTGAATGCACCGTTGGTAAGTGGCGCTGACGCTTTTCAGGCCAAAAGGCATTTTCACATAACAGTAGACCCCGAAAGGTGTAACAAAAGCCATTTTTTCTTCATCCCCCCTACACATGCTAATATGATGGTACCCCAATCGGGCATCTAAGAAGCATAACAGGTCGCTGCCGGTAGTTGAGTCAACCAGCTGGTCGATTCGAGGAAGAGGAAAAAGATCTTTCGGGCATGCCTTGTTCAGGTCGGTGATGTCGACGCACATCCTCCACTTACCATTGTGCTTTTGGACCATGACTGGGTTAGCCAGCCATTCTGGGTACTGTACCTCCTAGATGAAGCCTGCCTCTAGGAGCTTGTTGATGTCATGTCGAAGTGCTTCCTTCTGGTCGGCTGCGAATCGACGCGCCTTTTGCCTGACGGGTCATGCATCCGACCATATAGATAGCTTGTGCTCGATCACATCCCTGGGACTCTAGGCACGTTAGGCGGACCCCATGAAAAGATGTCCACGTTCGCCCAGAGGAAGGTGATGAGCACGAGTTCCTATTTAGGGTCTAGTGAGGCTCAAATCTGGACTGTCTTAGTCGTGTTGGTGTGATCCAGGCTTACTGCTTTGAGTTGATCATCTGGGCTGGCAACGACCTGGACTTTTACTGGCCGCCCGCTGGGTTCAGTGGTCTCGAGCTGTGACCCGGGAGTTAGCTTGACCATGTTGAGGCTCCTCTTATCGTAGTGCAGGGCTGTCTTGGTGTTGTTAGCAACGGTGATGGCCACTGTTGGCCCAGGGATCTTGATTGCCTGGTATGCATAGTGAGCAACGGCCGTGAACTAGGCCATTGTTGGTCGCCCAAGGATTGCGTTATACGCAGTCCTGAAGTTGGCCTCTTCAAAGAGGATCCTTTCGGTCTTGAAGTTATCTGGCAAGCCGAAGGTGACCGGTAGCTCGATTCATCCTAGCAGCTTGGCCGAGGAGCCCGGGGTGATCCCAACGAAAGGTGGGGATGGCTTTAATGAGCTTCTCAGAATTTACAGGGTGTCCTGTGCATCGGTGAAGAGAAGGGTGATCGAGCTTCCACCATCGACAAGCACACGGCTTAGCTGGATGTTCTGTACCAGGGTTCGACTATGATGGGGTAACGACTAGGGCGTCTGACACATGCCGGATGGTCGGCCTGGCTAAAGGTGAGCGGGACCTCTGACCACTTGAGACGTGGGCTCGGGTCTAATGTGATTGCCCACACTTCCCGGACCGCCGACTTGTATTCCCTATGTTGTGGACCCTCCGAAGATGTGATGAACCATGTGATTAGCCTATTGGTACCCCAGTGTCGACTGGTCAGGGGTAGTTTGGTCTTCATCGTGGTAGCCGCATTTGTGCTTGCGCTCTCTGAGCTCCTGGTCGATGATGCCTCGTACAACCTTGCATTCGGTTAGGTCGTGGGCGTCTGTACGGCGGATAGGGCAGTAGCCCTGACCTTTTTTCCCATCCTTCTTTTTGAAGCATCGGCGTGTAAGGTCGGCTTGTTCGACCGCCAAGACCTTGGGGGGGGGGGTCTGGCCTTTCGCTTGCTCTTCTTATCTTTCCGGTCGACTCCTTTGGAAGAGGCGAGCCAATCGATCGTTGGGCGTGACCTGGAGTTGATCTGCTGCTCCCTGGCCTCGACGTCCTGTGCACATTTGTTTGCGGACTCGAAGAGCTTGATGGTATTTCGAATCACCCAGGTGGCCACCTTCTCGACCATTTTCTCGTCCTTGACCCCCTCTTGAACACTATGACCACGGATTCTCCCGTGATCCTTAGAATGGTGTTCCAGCGCTTAGTGAAGCATCGGATGTAGTCTCGTAGCAACTCACCTTGTCGTTGTTGAACCTGATACAGGTCATCCTCGACCCTTGGTCGGGCGTAGGTTCCTTGGAAGTTAGCGACGAACTGGTTGCACAGGTCCTCCTAGGAGTGAACTGACCCACGAGAGAGATTCATCAACCAAGACCGGGTGGAACCGGTCAAGGCAGTAGGGAAGTAGTTGGCCATAACCTTCCCATGTCCTCCTCCGGTGACCTGAACCATGGTGGTGTAGATCTGTAGGAACTCTTCCGGGTTGGTCGAGCCTTCATACTTTTCGGCTACGACCGGCCAGAACTTATCCGGCCAGCGTAGCTCCCATAGCCTGGTAGACAGGGCGTTACACCTCGTCCCGTAACGGGGCGCTGCTTGTTGCTGGGCGGCAGCACGTGTCCTAGGGGAGAGATAGCGGTCTTTGGGCCCTGGCGACGGGGTGGAGCCGTCTGATGCCTCCCTGCAAGGGGAAGGCGTACGGTAGGGCAGTTTGCCCTTTTCTAGCACATGTCGGGCCCTATTCTCCTCCTCTCTAGTGGCTACCTGGCTCTGTATTACGCCACGAAGGTCACATTGGCATAGGGAGTCATGTAGGTCGGAGGGTTGGCCACCCCGACTTGGTGGTGGCCCATGGGTACTCCCCGTAGTTGGGGGAGCATGGGACCTATTCCGTCATGGGCTTGGCTGTGACCCATGGCGACCGCGACCCTCACCGAACCTCATGATAGGTGCGGTGCATGTCGATGTGGTCTGGCGCTGGGCGGTCTCTTCCAGGAGGGCGAGATCATGTAGCTAGGGTGCCACCGACGAGCCTTCTGGTACGGGCACTGGCAGGTGGCTGAGGAGAACCCGTATGGTCTGGAGGTTCTTTGCTGGCGTCATGGTCTTGTAGTCGAGATGCTGGGTGTGGAGCAGAGACAGGTCACAAGGTGGGGAGCCCCCAATGTTGGGGAGGCGTGATGGCCTAGGTGAAGACACCACCGTAGAAAATGCCCTATGCAAGGGCTCCTTGGGACGGTGCTGGAATGCTGGGGCTATCTTGAAGCTCCTGCCTGTCCAGCGCTAGGCTTGTTTCCCTCTAGGCAAAAAGCCGGGGGTTCACTGCCAGCGTTTGAGGCGTGAGGCCCTCCAGTGCCTCCTACGGAATGGGCCGCCATGCAGACCTCGCGTTGGGTCTCGGAGCTCCCTGATTCCAGTTCGGTGTCCCATGCCTGAAGTACACATGGTTCGTCCGGATGGTACCCCATGACAAATACATCGCGGCGGTCGGGGTCCTCAGAACGGCACTCAGCGGTTGCTGTGGATTCGGCCATGGGTAGCCTGATCAAGTTTTTTCAAACTTGCTAAAAAAACGAAAACATGCCCCCCTACGTGATGTGCCAAATGTGGAGCGTAAATTCCTGACAGTTATTCCAGGGTATGTTAGAAAGTGGGTGCGTGAACGGTGTTTCAGGGACTGGGTGTTTAGTGTGTAGATGATGGATTCAGGGACACTAGGGTTTATACAGGTTTGGGTCTCCCGGAGGATAACAACCCTGCGTCCTGTGTTTGTGTTATCGTAGATCTCACTTGGTTACAGACAGTGTTCTAGCAGTTTGCTAGAATTGATCTATCTTGGTTACAGACAGGATCCTCATCCCTTTATATAGTAGGGAGAGGGAGAACTTACATGCGGGCCCTACACAGATGACCTCTACTCATTCTAATATCTAACTCATCTCATCATTACGAAGTACCAGGCATGCCAACTTGCTCTAACGACATTGTATATCATGCTGCAATGCGACGTCTTTGCTTTAGCCCATAGAGCCTTATCTTGATGCATTTAATGCAACAGGATGGAATGATATCCTTCTGCACCGTCCCCATTCGCCTACCTCTCCGCACCATCCCTGTCCACTTGCCTCTGCGCCATTCCCGTCCACTTGCCTCTACGCGCCATCTCCGTCTACTTGCCCTGCCGGACGGCTGAAAACATCCCATCTGTCGTGTGGCGCTGCGCCAGCCTGTAGAGTCTCATTCCATAGCCTTTAATGCTACAGGATAGGACAACGCCCACTGCACCGCCCACGATTATATCCGTCAGGGCCGGTGCCTGGTGAAGAGAAGCGTTCAGGCGAGTGTCCAAAAAGGCACTTTGGATGGGTTGCATCCAATCCAGTCCTGCGACCAGGGGGGCTGATCGTGGGTTTGTGTGAAGGCGTAGCGAGATTGGTCGCTGGAGGCCTTGCACTAGTCATGGTAACTCATTGACCGATTAACGTTTTAGGAGATGTTCCCCTGGCTGTTTGCACCCTTCGTGGGGCCTATTAGCCGGAGTACCCCTTTACTTGATACACCGACAACCGGTGACCTATGCATTGCTAAGCATTTCGAACGACCTTGCAAATTAGACATCAACAATATCGCCAAGGCTACAAGGATGTAGATATTAAATAACTCAAGGTAGAGATAATGCAATCAACATAGGTTCTACCCACATAACCCCAACATTGACTCTCTACACATGCAAACATACACAGAGCATATCTTATCAATTTTAGACTCCAACACTTCAATTCAAAGGGTGCAATATGCTTAGATGATTGACTTACTGCTCTGGCGATTGCCTGATACTCCCCGCACAACACTCACAGAACTTCAGTAGATTGGCGTCGCCTTCAACCACGGTCACACCACACTCTGGTTCTTCATTCACTAAAGAAGAACGCATGCAATGATGAGTATGAATGAAGTGTAACAATGCATGCTACAATATGCATATGATGAAATGCCATAAAATATGCTTTATAATGCATGAAAATATTTTTTTCTAGCTAGAACAAGTCATAAGAAGACTAGCAAAATTGGTTTTATAATTTTTGGACTGTTAAAGAATTAACGGTGATTTAATGAAGCCTTAAGCTAATTAATTTACCTCAAAAATTTAATTAATTATTTCATGGATGGGTATATTTTTAATAGGTAGAGGAGTTTATTATGAAACCAACAAAATTGGTTTCATAATTTTTGGAGCTATAGAGAATGTATTATGAATTTTACAAGTTTCAGCCAAGAAAATAATAAAAAAAAGTCTGATAAATAGTACACCCGGATACTCCGGGTTGACTCGGATACTCTTGGTACCGGAGTCTTTGGGTGAACCTCTAGGTTGGGGTTCTCGGCTATTTTTGCCAAGAATCACCCGGATGCTCCGGGTTGTGACCTCGATACTCCTGGTGAGGTCAAAAAATGCGGATTTTCACCCAGGATCTCTTTGTTGATGGTTCTCATGAATTTTGGGGTGGGGATTTTGGACTTGGAACATCATATTAACCTCCTCTACCACATAGGATAACAAGCACATGCCAAAAATGACCGAAACTCAATTATTGCTTCTAATGGTGGTGGAAGCCATTGTTGAGCTCGATGAGCTCAAATCCGGTCGATCTAGCCATGGGGAAGGACTGAGAGGGGGTCTAGGGTGCTCACCACATCCTAGCCAGCCCGTGATCCGGTTGTGGAGGTTGGGGTATGGCTGGAGCTCAAAATCACCGTTGGGGAGGTGGTGGATGGCTTGAGGAGGAAGAAGATGTTGTCGAGGAGCTCGGGCTCGACAGGGAAGACCACCTCTGATGGGGGACCTCGCCAGAGACCTCCTTGGCCTCCTCTTGCCTCTCCTCCTTTCCTTCCTTCTCATCTCCCTCTCCTTTTTTCTCCAAACTGGTTGGGAGAGCAAGAGAGAAAGAGAGAGCACGTGAGGGAGAGGGAGTGGGTGGGGGTGAGAGGGAGAGGGCTGTTGGTGGGAGTGAGAGAGAGTGGGTGAGGTGTGGGGCTGGCCGATGGGTCCCACATGTTAGAGAAAGAAGACATTTTAGCTGTGAATTCCATCATTTCTCTCCCGAATTTTCTTGTCTCATCTGATTGACTTAAAACAAAACACTCATTTTCTCCAAATAAAATTGCACAAAATTAAGCATGATGCTTAAGAAGCATGATTATGCTTAACTACGTGATTACAAGTTTCAGGTCGTGACACGAGTGAACAATGGCTTACCACGATTGAGGTTGTTGATTAGGCCTTCATCAATTTTGGATGATCGATCTTGAGCTTCGAGAGGAGGATCAGGTGAGCTGATGTAGACACGTAATTTTGGATAGAGACACGGAGAGGTCGAGAGGAGGGGAGGGGAACAGGCGAAGATCATGTTAATTTGGAAACGATCCATTATCTATGGTTTGGTTGAGTTAGGTTACTAAGTAACGTAACGTTGTGCCTCAAGCTATTTGTAGGTTCGGAGATTTATTTGGGCTTGGTTGCTACTTACTAGCAGGTTGCGTAGTGTACAAACTTGAGCTGGATTGGTAGGTAACATAATAGGTCAAAACATATATGCATACTTGGTTGAGGGCCCTGGATTCAGGGGCCGGGGCGGTCACCTCGCTTGCCCCGCCTCAGGGCCGGCCATGGCAGGGTGTTGCCATGGTGGAAGATATTTACTAATTCTAGTAAGTTTAATTTTACTTTTATGACTCCATCCAAATATATAAAAATAAATTAAAAACTTTTGGAAAGCACCATAGTGCCAAATGGAGTCTAAGGCAATTCCACTAATAATTGCAAGATCATGTGCCATCCAAGCTTCTACTACAAGTAGACTCCTCTAGCCTCACTTCAAGTGAAAGATAATTACGTGACTATCACTGAACAAATGGCTAGTTGCCTTGTTGTGTTGTTTCTTCTCTGGTGTCAAGGCGAGGGGTTAACATTGTTGGGTCCGACCATTGGATCACGTGTGTGACCACTTCGGATTTGCGACAATGCAAGCGACCAGGCTTCTTGACCACCCGAGCGACCAAAGATGGGAGCACTCCAACTCACAACTACCAATCACGACCAGCTTGAGCGACCAGTCGTACGTGCTCGACCACAACTAGTTAGGCTATCTGCCATGTACGTGCTACTCTCGATCACACTGGTTGACCAGCAACGCCTAGCAACTCCTGAGTCGTGTATTACTCGGCGAGAACGAAAATCAATAGGAACAAAAACACGTGAGGCTCTCTGGAGGAATTTTTGACTCTATTAACTTGTGACTTGCTCGACTCTATGTCTTGCTTACAAAAATTAGAGATTACAACTCATATTTATAGCAACCTACTAACTCTGAATCCTAACACGAATCGGGCCATCCCACGATCCGACTCTAGACTCTAACTCTGACTCAAACTCTGCACACATACGAACAATGCTATAGCTGTATACGAACCGTATACGAACTCCTTGCTTTCTGCACCGTCGTGAAATGAGTCCCCGAGGCCTACGACAAGGATTAAGTCCAACATAATCCCCCTTGATCTTGTTGTGGGTCTAGATCATGAACTCCCAAAAGATGTCGCATGACCGCTAGCTTCACCACCGGCAATGCCTTCGTTAGAGCGTCAGCTTGCTGCTCCTCCGTGCAGATGAAATCTACCTCAATCTGGCCTTCTTCAACGCACTCATGGATGAAATAAAACTTGGTGTCAATGTGTTTACTGCGGTCATGAAATACTGGATTCTTCATCAAAGCAATCGCTGATTTGTTATCAATAAATAATTTGACTTCTTTGGGCTCTTTTCCTGTTAGCTCCCCCAACATACTTGTAATCCATAGTGCTTGGCATGCCACCCCTGTAAACTCAGCTTCGCAGGAAGACAAAGCAACCATTTTCTACTTCTGCGAGTTTCATGACACCAGGCTATCATTAATGTAGAAAGCCATACCTCCAGTACTCTTCCTGTCATCTATGTCACCAGCCAGATCACTATCTGTGCAGCCGGTGATTACCTATGTTTCTCCTCCTCTGGTATACACAATACCATAATGCACGGTGCCCTTCAAATACCGAAGAATCTGCTTCACTGCCTTGTAATGCATCACCGTAGGCATTTCCATGAATCTGCTTGCCACGCCGACAGCAAAAGAAAGGTCAGGTCTTATATGGAGTAAATACCTCAGGCAACCAAGGATACGATGATACTCAGTTGCATCAACCAGTTATCCATCTGGATCCTTATGCAGCTACACCCTTTGTTCCATGGGGAATTTTGTGAGATTGCAATCTAGCATACCGAATTGACCAAGAACCTTCTTCGCATACGCTGTTTTCTTGATTGTAATTCACCCATCTTCTTGCGTTACCTCAATCCTGAGATAGTAATTGAGCAATCCGAGATTGGTCATCTCAAACTCATTCGTCATCTCCTGCTTGAATCCGATGATCTCCTCTAGACTTTCTCCTGTCACAATGAGATTATCAACATATACTCCAACAATAACTCCATGTCGGCCTATTCCTCTTGTGTATACGGCGTGATCTTGAGCACACTTCACAAATCCAAGTTGCTTTAAGCTTATATCAAGCCGGCCGAATAATTCTAGGCCCATGGCGCTTGTCAGAGTCCATACAACGCCTTGCTGAGTTTGAGCACAAGATGCTCTTTGTTCTTCACTACAAATTCTTCTAGCTGGGTCACGTATACTTCCTATTTGAGATCACCATTTAAGAATGTCGATTTGACATCCAGATGATGAACTTGCCAACCTCGGTTGGCTGCAACAGTAAGGATGACGCATACGGTGTCCAGCCTAGCCACCGGTGCAAACACTTCTTCAAAATCGATTCCTTGTTGCTGCACATATCCCTTCACGACCAACCTTGCCTTGTGCTTGATCACATCTCCATTTGAGTTATTTTTCAATTTGTAAACCCATTTGAGTCCAATCGGCTTGTGACCAGCTGGCAGCGTTGTGAGAGTCCATGTGTTATTCTTCTCTATGGACTTGATCTCCTTGGCCATAGCGTCCTCCTAGACCTGCTGTACAGCAACCTCAAGGTAGCAAGACGACTCCTCTGTCTCCACGAGCATGGCCTCTTCTTCGATGTCCCCATCGAGATCCACTTTTGGAGCATCTCTCATGATGTCGTCAATGTGCCTATATCGAACAGGCCCTTCATCTATGCTGTTGCTCCCACTGACAGTGGTGTGGCCCGATCATCCACCGGCAATTTAGGTGCCCGCAGCACACTAGATTGGTGGGGGTTGTTGGAGAGACGGCTGTTGTGCGAGCCGCAGCGCGTCTCCTGGTTACTGGCCCTTCTAGCGTCACCTCACCGGCCAGCAGAGTCGATGAAGGATCTTGATCATCATGTGCCGCGGGAATTGGCATACCTGCCGGACTACCCACGAGTGGCATAGAATCGCCCACCGCTGGCTCAGTGCTAATCACTTCCTCAACATCGAAATCAGACGGCTCTCCGCCACCAGTTCTTGTACACCAGCTCCACTCCATGCTTTCATTGAATTTAACATCACGGCTTACATGAATTTTCCCACGCCTTGGATCAAAGAGATGATGCGCCTTGCAGCCATCCTCGACGCCAAGATACACCATCAGCTGGCTTCGGTCGTCGAGCTTCTTCAAAAGTGGCGTTGTCACCTTCGCGTGCGCGGTGCAACCAAACACATGAAGGTGCGCCAAATGTGGCTTCCTTCCATTCCAAGCCTCGAACGGGGTGCGTTCATCCAGCGCCTTCGTTGGCAAGCAGTTCAGCAGATATACCGCGTGCCGCATCGCCTCCCCCCAAAACCTTACAGGCACGTTCATGCTCTTGAGGAGGGACCTCGCCATCACCATCACGGTCCTATTACTCGGCTCCACCACACCGTTTTGTTGTGGCGTGTATGACACAGTGAGGTGCCGTTTGATCCTGACCTCCTCGCATAACCGGGTGAACTCAGTAGAGAGGAATTCCCCACCGTGATCAGTCCTCAATGTCTTGATGCGTTGCCCGCTCGTGTTCTCGGCCTGCAACTTGAACTTCTGAACACGGAGCAAGCTTGGTCCTTTGACTTGATCACGAACACCCACATCCACTGTGAGTAATCATCAATAATTAACATGAAGTAACTATTATCGACGAGAGTCGAAGGTGTGATCAGCCCACAAAGGTCAGCATGTAGTAGCTCCAGTGGCTTCTCCACCCTGAAATTTGCCGCTACTAGGAACAGCTACCTCGCCTGCTTTGCCAGCAAATAGCCGTGACATAACTCATACGGGTGTGAGATTGGTGGCACTCCGGCCGTCATCCCCTTGTCGACGAGCAACTTCATAGGAATGAAGTTGACATGTCCGAGTCTCACATGCCAAAGCCACGTCGGGTCTTGAAGGCTGGTTAAGAGACACACCGGTGTCGCTTGATGCAGCTCGATCTTGTAGAGGCGATTTGGAGTTCGCCTCACTTTCATCAGCAACCGTGCAGGACTATTATCATACACACGTAGATGTTCAGCATCCATGATCACCTTGTGTCTGACTTTGGTAAGTTGTCCAAGGCTGATGATATTGCTGCACAGTCTTGGAATGTAGTAGACCTCCTGCAACAGCTGCTGGTCGCCGTTCTTGTAGCTGAACACGATAGACCCTAAGCCCATGATCTGCACCATGGAGCCATCCCCGAACTTCACCTTACCAGTGATACATTCATCCAACTCTCTGAACTTCTCTTTGTCACCGGTCATGTGATTACTTGCCCCATTGTCTAGGTACCAGACCTCAGAGCTGGAGCCTGCCTCCGTTGTGTCACACAATTCTGGCTTCAACTTCTCCTCATTCAATAGCATGGCTCCGTGCTGGTGCTGCTGTTCTTGTGCTGGCTCTTCTGACACCACGAGTAGAAGGGCCAGCTCGGTGTTGTCAGCACAAGTAAGATGTGTCTCCTCTTCCTTCTTCTTCAGTGCCTTGCACTCGTTCGCGTAGTGCCCCATCTTGTAGCAATTGAAGCACTTGATGTGGCTCTTGTTGCAGCGACCGCCACCCGAGTCGCTCTCCTCATCATTGTGTTACATCCTGCCATGACCACCTCTGCCACGACCTCTGTCGCATCCATGATCACCCCAGCCGCGGTTGTTGCTATCCACAGCAAGGTGGGATGTGCCCTTGTTGCTTGATGAGGAGTTGCCACCATCCTTCTTCTGTCGCGCCTGCCATTCGGCCTGAGTAAACAGGAGTTGGCTATCGCCGATGCTATTGCCATCGGATGCACCCGAGCGAGCACATTCTTCAAACGCCTTAAGCCGCCCCATGGCTTCCTTGAACGTCATCCTGTCGAGGTCGTAGAACTGTTTGATCCCAGCAATCACACTCACGAATCGATTCGGCATGGTGTCGAATAGCTTTTTGACCAATGCAACGTCGTCGAGTGTCTCCCCTAGGTTTGCGTACCTTACGGATATGCTGTTGATCCTTCCGGTGTACTAGTCCAGGCTCTCTCCCTCTTGCATGCGCATGGCATTGAAGTCGCTCTTCAACGTCTACAGCCGCACGTTCTTGATGCGATCCGCACCTACGAACCTTTTCTTGAGACAGTCCCAAACCTCCTTCGCAGTTTTCTTCCTTGCCACCTGCATCAGGAGATCCTCCAGGAGTTCTTGGAAGAGATGCGACATCGCCTTCTTGTCCTTCTTCTCCTAGATGGCCGCACCGACCGTTGGCTTGATTGCCTCCCAGATACCTTGATCTTCCATCATCGCCTGCATGCGAATCACCCAGCTCGTGTAGTTTATCGCTGTCAACTGCAGGTACAGGAACAACCCACCGCCGCTCTCTTGCACCACCTCGCCTTGAGATACGATCGACATCTTTATGAGTTAGTGCTACGCACTACCAGTTCTGATACCAGATGTTGGGTCTGATCACTGGATCACATGCGCGATCACTTCAGATTCGCGACAACGCAAGCGACCAAGCTTCTCAACGACCCGAGCGACCAAAGATGGGAGCATGCCAACTCACGACCACCAGTCACGACCAGCTTGAGCGACCAGTCGTACGTGCTCGACCATGACTAGTCTGGCTATCCGCTGTGTACATGCTGCTGTCGATCACGCCGATTGACCAGCAACGCCTAACAACTCCTGAGTCGTGTATTACTCGGCAAGAATGAAAATCAACAGGAACAAAAACATGTGAGGCTCTCCGGAGGAATTTTCGACTCTATTAACTTGTGACTTGCACGACTCTGTGTCTTGCTTACAAAAATTAGAGATTACAACTCATATTTATAGCGACTTGCTAACTCCGAATACTAACACGAATCATGCCATCTCACGATCCGACTTTGGACTCTAACTCTGACTCGAACTCTGCATACATACGAACAACGCTATAGCCGTATACGAACCATATACAAACTCCTTGCTTCCGCACTATCGTGAAATGAGTTCCTAAGGTTTACGACAAGGATTAAGTCCAACAAGCATCATCCTGTTGGGATTGGATATTTGGATAGGGTGAGATGACATGCTGATAGGAGTGTAAGTGGATATCTAATAAGTAGTTATGTTCTATTATTTTAATATATTTAGATTCCTACTTGGCATGATATAAATGTATTTTTAGTGAACTGAATGAGTTTGGGGTCAATGTAATGACCAAAAAAAAAGCAAAATTTATATCCCTACATGCTGATGAAAGGCAATGGTCAAGTTAGGACTTACGATTGAGCAGGTGTTATGGCAGCGGTGATCCGCAAGGAAGCGTAGCACTGCCATCAAGGGAAGGGATGGCAGTGAAACCATATGAGCATGGTGGATAGCGAAGGCGTAAGGTTTAGCGATGAAATGGTGGAAGCATGGTTGGTAGCCAAGGGGCGTCAACAAGCTGAGCTTGATCGAGTGAGCTTGTCATCTCAAATTTGAACTTGATAGAAACTCTGAGCCGAGTTTGATCTGAATCAAAGACCTAATCAAGCCTACAACCAGTCTTGAGCTTGATCTGATAGGGTTTCGAACCTAGCTTGAATCAAGCCTAAAGGGAGTCTTTTTTATAGTCTTATCTATTAACCACATTTGTATGTAGTTACGTGTCCTTGAGGTTGTACGATTAGATTTTAAATTGGATGGCGAGGTTAAAAAAATGAACTTTAGCTAAAGTGAATGGACACCGACTTTATCTCAATGGAAAGTAATGGGAGTTAGCTAAGCTTTTGACAAGCTATTTGAACTCGAGCTCAACAGGCTTGCGAGCTTGTGGCTTTATATGAGCTTAGTTTGTTAAGGTCTCGGATCGAGTTTAAATCAAACCTATAACGAGTTAAGTTCGAGTAGCTCGTGAATCTCAAATTTTTTTAGCACGCGCTAAGGGCTGGCCCAACGAGGGTGAGACCACGAGAGTAGCGATGGGCTGAGCCGAAGACCAAGATAATGACTGCTCGCACTAGTCCAAGCTATATTCTAGTTGGAGTTTTTTTTTTTATATATATTTTTTTGAGTTTAAATTTAAATAAATAGATTCCCGGCGAAAAGATTTGCAAAAGTAGGCGCCCACCGCCCTCTCAGAGGGCTGCAGCCCTCTGAGAGGGCGGGTACGGGTGCTAACCGCCCCCTGAAAGGGAGGTAGGCCTTCCCGCCCGGGCCCCACAGCTTACAGGGCTCCTCCCGTCCGCCGCCCCGCGTCGGCCCCCTGCGCCCTGGAGTCTATAAAAACCCCGAAAAATGGAGAAAAAACCATAAAATTCGGAAAAAAAGAAAAGTTGAGAAGAGAGAGGAGAAGAGAGGAGAGGAGAGGGGAGGAAGAGAGATCGGTGAAGCCCTGCTGCATTTGGGCTGCGCATTTGGAAAAAAATTTCAGGTAAATCTTTTTATCCTTTTTATTGTTGTTAATTAGTGCAGTAGTAGTATATGACATAGATTTTAGATATTTATGATCTAGGGTTTAGAAAATTGTAAAATTTAGTTAGAAAATTGTACGATAATAGTTGAATATAGAATATTATTTTTAGTATATTATTTTCAATTTGTTACCTGTAGTATATTATTTTTAGTATATTATTTTTAGTATGTTGTTTGTAGTATATAGTTTATAGTATATTACTTGTACATGCGGACGTATGAGTCAACAGTAGATGATAATTTGCGAACCTAGGGTAGCATTTAAAAACTATTTTATCCGATAATCAGAAATATAGTTTGTTGTCTTAACATGTGTTATGTTTGCGGGTGTTTCCAGGAATAGCAGATAAATTAATTTTTCAGATATATTATGGTGAGGGTGAAATTATGTACGGTCCCAACGGTGTAGATCTCTCTGGATTTCGCCATGTTATGAAGGGGCTTAGTAAGGCTAATGAGAGGACTATTGTGGGGGTGTGCAAATGGCTCATGCAGGGTTGGGATTGGCACCCTTGTGCACCCGCGACGAGGAGTACTGGCTCACCAAGGCGCTCCTTGTCTTCGACATCTACGTCAAAGAGTACTCACCGCAACGCGTCATGCGGCAGTTTGGCCGTCCCCAGGCATTCCCGCTTGTCCCCATCCGTACAGTCCCCTTGCACGTCCACAGGTACATTTGATAAATTTTAGTTTGAGCAACCTTCGTTTCAATTTGACTTACATTTATCGTGGTTTGAATGCAGGTACACGCGGAAAGGCCAGCCAGCTGGCCACCTCTGGGCGGACCGCTTGGCCCCTTACGTGGCAACATGGGCCCAAGCGCTACAGGACGTCGTTGATGAGGCGCGTCCCCACACCGAGGGAAACTTCAGGGAGTACCTACGGTGGTACGTACCTCGTATGCGGACTCGTGTCACCTACACCCCTGATGATGTCCGGGGCCACGTCGCATCGACAACGGAGACATACCCGGTGCATTGGGACGAGGATGCC
Source organism: Phragmites australis (assembly GCF_958298935.1). Lineage (NCBI taxonomy): Eukaryota > Viridiplantae > Streptophyta > Magnoliopsida > Poales > Poaceae > Phragmites > Phragmites australis. Next base: position 22,099,559 of record NC_084921.1, on the reverse strand, counting down.
GCTTTAGCAGTAAGTCATTTTTTGAAGTCCGTACTCCATATTGAATGAACATAACCGTATACTTTAATTGTTCACTATTGTTCGTATCCGCAGACAGATATCATTTATGATGTAAATAGGGATGCAGCTGCTGCCATGGACTGCGTCCGGCAAGGGCATCACCTAAGTGCGTCGGATGTTGCGAGCTTCATTAGACGGGTTTTCGACAAGACGACGCGCGCCCTGAAGCTCACCTCCTGCCGATCTACCACAGATGTAGCAGGGCCGCCTCCCAGGACGAGTGGTGTACACGCCGAGTCGTCTCGGCCATCAGACGTGCACCGACGTTCTTCAGTGTCGACACCCACGCGACCCCTTCTATCACGTCTTGGAGGGTCCGAGCAACATGGTACGAATTATACTTTTCAATAATATTGATCAATATCCTTTACTTATTGTTATTAAACATTCATTAGGTCCGTTTGCACAAGTCTCGATGTAGCCTCGCAGATTGAGCCCTGTACGTCCACAGTCAGGTATCTAATTTCTAGTACTTTCAGCAAAATAAGTTACAACTGTGCTCAGGTTACTTCGGTGACGAGGCCGGTCCGTCTTCGGCGGCCCCACACCCTACCCCCCCCCGTAACGTACTACAGCACGTCAGCGTGGCCTTCTTCTGCTGCACCGTCGTACCACGCAGGTACAATTATATATTTTTTACTACTACTTTCAATACCATATTGTTCGTATCTAACGTGATTATTTGTTCACAGGCCCCTCCAGCCAGTACACATGGACGCCTGCCGAGCCTTCACAGTCCTCCTACCCTAGTCAGGAGGATGAGGCTGGCCCCGACACCGCATACGACATCGTCCGTGACTTCTTCGGGGGCACACCTGACTACGACGTCCTTCAGCGGTCCCAGGTTTCCAGTGGACCGCTTCGGACCCAGCCCACGCACGATGAGCCCTCGACACCAGTGGTCCCTACTAGGCCTACCAGACACGTCGGCCCACCTGACCCCCTCACCTACTCCAGGGGTCACGTGAGGGTTAACCAGCGGCATCGGGACCACGATGGGGCGCACGGACGACGGCAACGAGGGAGGCATGAGTAGCACTTTACATTTTTTGTAACTAACATATGCGTATTCGCTTTGTGATGTGCTCATATGTATTAAGACACATTCACTTTGTATGGTCGACTTAGCATTTTGTAAATGCATTTCATATTCAGACACGTTCAATGAACAAGTGACCACATCACTAAACTTTAACCATGACTTGACAACACATGCCTCCTGCCGCAGGCTTTAAACAAGATGTGACAACACTACCCAGCTTTTTCAAATCAGTAAATGACAACACGGGTACCAATAAAAGTGGAATCTCTGACCATGGGCAACGACAAAACTGTCCCATTCTTCAAGATGGAATCCGATGCTCCTCCCGCCAGCTACGCCCATACCCTAATTCCTTTCTTTAAGAGCGAATCCAATGCTCCTGCCTCCCCCAACTATAAGTAGCCAAACCTCCTTACGGAGAAGCATCGCTCATTTCTCATATCTCTCAAGTGCAATGTCTTCCTCAGCTCCATCAAGCCCACTAAAGAAACATTGGAGGACTACCGTACCTGAAAGTCTCGAACCACCAATGTGCTTCTGTGGTGACCTTTGTAAGCTCCGCGAGTCGCAGGACATCTCATACACCTATGGACTACGCTTCTTCATATGTGCCAACTACGAGTATGACAAGCCTCGCAATGCAACAACTGGTTATCGACCGGTACGGTAACAGATGTCCGCCTCATCTCTTCCGATTACGCACCCTCTTTTACTAACCGCTCATCTTGTTCCATTTGTTCAGTCCCCTCCACCGCTCTGTGATTTTATTCAGTGACTCGACAATGAGCAAAATGACTCACAGAAGCTGTGGGTCGACATGAACATGAGGTGGAGAAGGGAAGCGTATGCACGTCGGGAGTACGAGCAACAGCAAGAGGAACTTCGTCTCAAGCGGGAGGAAGAAGAACGCATGAGGAAGGCGGCGCACGACCGTACCGTGGCTCAGGCTCGAGAGGCTGAGAGGGAAAGGAAGCGGGAGAGAGCCCGCCGTGCTAAGGCGGCAGGTCCCGATGCCCTTCGAAAGGGAAAGTATCCTAGATGCACGCAGTAGAGAGTACCTAATGTAACCCGACATACTTTCCTTCCCTAAGGCATGTTATGATTAGGATCGGCGCACTAATAAGGTCTTAGTGCGAACCGTACATGTCACCTTTGTTTCCTCATCGTGTCATCGCGGTTACAGTGTATTGTAATGTTTTCACCATGTGTTCAATACTATGTTTGTCCTCGTTCGCACCCCATACCCACGTAAAATGCTGCAACTACTAATTACTGATTTTTTCCTCCCGTTATTACATAACCTACTCCAAATTTAATTTCTTAATTTTCTTACACCCCTTCTTTTTTTTTCTTCAATTACAAAAATAATACATTTTTATAGGATAAAATGAAAAAAAAATTAATTTTACATGAAAAAAGCCCCTAACTGCTAGGGCCTAACCGCCCCCTCAGGGCCTAACTGCCCCCTGAGAGGGCGGTTAGCCTCTTTTGCCGCCCTCTGAGGGGGCGGTTAGGCCTACCGCCCTCTTAGGGGGCGGTTAGCACCCGTACCCGCCCTCCCAGAGTGCTGCAGCCCTCTGAGAGGGCGGTGGGCGCCTACTTTTACAAATCTTTTCGCCAGGAATCTATTTATTTAAATTTAAACTCAAAAAAATATAAAAATAAAAAAAACTCTTCTAGTTGCCATCAGAGATGGCGTTAAAGCGCTAGAATGAAATGCATTTGAGAATGGAGGGAGCACGTAATATCCCGGACTGTAAAACTGTTGTAGCTCACAACTTTAATCAGCCATTTGTAGAAAATCTGTCAATGAACTGCAAAAATGATTTGTAAAAAATAAGACTATGTGACACGTCACATGTTCCTAATATTTTTCTTCTTTTGAATAAACATGTTCCTAAAACTCTTAACAACATAGTTAGGACACTGATTTATCGTACACTGCAACCCAACTAGTCTTGACATGTTGCAACCCAACTACGCCCCTAAACTGCAACTAGTATCTTGACATGTTGCAAAGAAAAAATGCCCAAGAACAAACCAAACTACGTGGATTTTGCACAATCCACTGTCACTACATGATATTACGGATATAGGCTACCTGTGTCAATATTTACAGGATGTTACACATCTTTCATCCAAACAAACTCACACTACAAAACCTCACAAATAAAACACTCAGAACCCTTCACCGTTCCCTTCCCTTCGGTCTTGAATGCATTTGCTCCTAAAATTACAGCAAAGAATCAAGAACACAACCATGGCTGCGCCGGGATGAGAAGTATCCAAGTTTTGAAAAAAAGCCAGTCAAATCATTTCTCTTCATGATCCTGCACTTCTATCTACCTGCACTGTCATCGATCGATGATTCAGATGCAGAATCATCTGAAGTTGAGGTGGAGCTTGTCTCACATGAACTCCCGTTTTCACTGTCCAATGAATATGATGTTGGCCTTTTCAAATACCAGTACATGATGCTTGCTGTCAGAGTTAGCATCATCTTCTGGTTCACCTGAGAGCAATCGAACAGAAATAATATTGCAGATGTTACAAGTTGATATCACAATAGAAATAGGGTTCATTATTGTGGGATATTCTGAGGCTGTTTGGGATAACGCTAGTACGCTACCTGACCTGAGTGTATAACTGAAAGTAAATGTCGCCACCAATCAAAATGACATATTCGAGAACATATTTCAGAATCTTTCTCCTTTTTTGCGAGGCAGAAAGCTGACTCTTGTACTAGACCAAAAAAAAGGTACCGATCTAGTTGATGCTACTAAATGCAATTCATGAGAAACAACCATAATTGTACGAAAGAACATGGCAGATAAAATTTATTCAATCAAATTTCTTACCTCCAATATATCTTCTGGTAACAAGAAGATGGAGCAACCAAGCTTCCTAGCCACCGAAATGATGTATGAAGCATTCATTTGCTTCTCTTCAACTAATACAGAAACAATGCAAAAACTTTCAGAAAACATGTGAGACAAACATGCACTACAAGAAAATTATGCCGTACACTCCTACTAGTCAATCTTGTGATTTGACATAACATTGTGGCTACAAAAACTAGCAAAAATGGCTACGAAGGCTGTTTCATTATTCATATGCTAGAAGAGCAGAATACCAGGAGTACGGTAATGGGATGTAATTCAGATAAAATATAAGACTTTGCATTCATTAACGAAGAGACGGAGATCCATAATTCCATATTATAAGAAGTGAGGGGAAAACTGAATGAAGGAGAATATAAGAAAAATAAAAAATTGCAGAAGCATCAGAGTCATAAGAGATGTAACCTTTTTCCCCTTTGGTTACAAGGCTCCAATTCACAACTCGAGGCTCCACAGCACTCAGCAAGTCAAGGAAAAAGGTGCCATTTGAAAGGCTTCTATCCTGTAATTAGTAAATGCAGTTTGATGCATGAACCCCAAAGTAGCAAATTTGAGTAAAAGCCAATAGAGAATTGTAGTTGAAACTTTCAAAACGAAATCATTATATACATTTTTTGGTATCTTCTTGTACTTGATAGTACTGATAATAACAGCAGTTACGTAAATACTGGACCTTCAAGGTCAGCAGTATAGTTAGAAGTTATATCATTGTAATGTACTTAGAATTGAACATAACTGACTAAAGTGACAATCATTGTTTAGGATAGAAGTTAACTTCAAGGAACAAAATTGTTCTAGTTGAAAACGATTTTAAGATCAAGTAAAACTTGAAGCTTTTCAAAAGTGATAACCGACTAAAAGTGATAATCATGGTTTAGGATAGAAGTTAACTTAAAGGAACAAAAGTGTTCTAGTTGAAAACGATTTTAAGATCAAGCAAAACTTGAAGCTTTTCAAAGTAGTTCCAGAAAATTTTCCACCTTATGACCACTTAGATAAGCACATAACTAATCAATTATGATTAAAATATGTTTCAAATTATGATTGCCCATTTCACTATCTACAAGTTATAATATACTAATATGATATGACATATTGAAGAAATATTGCAGCAAATAGTCTAAAGAACAAACAACTAAGCAACTTAATTGCTAGTGAGTGTATGATGCAATATTATCAAATAGTGATGCACAAGCACAATAAGAAATATATTCAATGGTACAAACCTTGAAACTTTCCATGCGAGAGTTGTGCTTTCCAGAGTCTTTTACTTTTTTATTGGCCCATGCCAATATGTCATTATCCCTGATCTCTTTTCCATTTGACCGAAATCTAAGATTCTTCAGAAGTTGAAGAATATTGTACCGCATCAATTGCCACAGAAAAGCTGGAGTAAATGTGCCATATCATCATATGGTCCAGTCAAAAGTTGCAAGAAAGACTGCAATGTGCAAACATACTAAACCAAATGGCATGGCATATAAAAAATTCTTGAGCAAAAGATTGATTATACTCCACATTTCCTATGACAGGTTTCGTAGAGTTTCAAATGTCAATCTCATCACTAAACGGACAGACTTTTTGAGTGTATGTGTATACAGACAGGCTTGAAGGCATGATAAACTTGTATAAACATCAGTGTAACTTGAGTGTATCTGTAAGCATCTAATTAAGTGTATGTGTAAATTGACAGGCTTGCAGACGTGATAAACTTGTATAAGCACCGGTGTAAATTGTTATGTTCAAGTTTATGCACATTTGTACACCTCCAAATTATTATCAAAATCAGAAGTACATATAATCCGTTGCAGAATACCATGTGGCTGAAAATATACTCTATGTAATTGGTTAAAATACCACTTACCTAATATCAGTTTCTTGTTTCCTTGCACAATATCATTTCCAGCAATATTCACCAAGGAAAATTTTAGTTCTTTTCCAATGTTCAAAACTTGATTGCAATTTTCTACTTTCCTGAATGGTAGTTTTATTGGTGGGCGATTTGCCATCTTCCAATTAACAGAGCCAGGAGCAATCTTGTCAATCACCTCAAGGAGTACCCATCTACCATTCAAGGATGATGTATCAGAGACAGAATCAGCGTGATCTTTACAGATTAAGATGAAGAGAATGAAGAGAAGCAGAAGTATGGCCAACCCATTTCTAAGGTCTTCAAACACATTGTTGATATAACTAGAAATGCCAAGGCTGTTAATCCATAGCCGGAATGACCTTTCTTCCCTTGAGACTTGAGCATCATCCGAGAGTCCATCCACAAAGGAAACTTGTTTCATTTGTTTGGACAACCCATTTCTGCAATAAAAGGACCATGAAGCCAAAACATTTAGGAAACAAAAATAGTTTACTACTGATGTCAGCTCCTCATGCAGGCTTATGGCATGCATATCTACTGTCAGCACAAGTCATTTGTAATCAGGCTTCCCTTAAAACAGCTGTGTAACATTGATAAACGTTGAAAATAAAAACACCATGAATTTGTTTTTATACAAAGCAAACATAGTTCGATCATATGCTCATACAGTTGAGATATTAACTCCATATCTATAGACCTTTCAACGATACACTGTATCTAGTTGTTGGGATATGAACGCCATCTAATTGACTTCTGGTAGAGACAATGTATCTAAAGAATTTGAGGCACAACTATAGCATGATTACATCCAATTTAAGTCAATCATGCAAAACGAAATTGCTTTTAATCAGAACTGAAAGAACTTTCAGAGTTGGGAATTTTCCTAGGGAGACACCCAACCAATTGATATTAGTGAGTGAAGAGGTGAAAGAAACATAACACCATAACAAAACTAGTTTTGATAAGATATTATTTTCTGAATGATTATTACAGTATATAAGGCAGGATAGTAGCAAACTAGCAATTGTTAACAACAGCACAAAATCAAACTATAGTATGAATAATTGTCACACCATAACCACAGTTTTTAAGCATTATTGAATATATTCAATGTCCCTAATAAAAACATTAATAGAAACATTACATATTTGACAATTTATAACTTCAATGCATACCTTTTCTGGAAAATATGAGCCACAAAGGCAAGATTTAGATTTGGTAAACCATCAACTATGTCTTTTGGGGTTAGATATCTTTTGCAGCCCATCCTATCAGCATGTTCAAGGATTAATCTTGCTCTAGGAAGGAGGTCTTTTACTGATATCGCGGATGGTTTCACACTGCATTCAGGTGCCAGGACATTCAACAGACAAGCATACGCCTCACTGTCCTGTAATTTTTCATGTAACAAAGTTAAATAGAAGATAAATTCTTCACACTGGACTGTGGTTGAAACTACCAGAATTGATATATAGGTTCAAGCCCACACTGTCCTGTAATTTTTCATGTAACAAAGGTAAATAGAACATAAATTCTTCACACTGGACTGTGGTTGAAACTACCAAAATTGATATATAGGTTCAAGCTCTTCTATCACTCAATGTTGTTAATAGAACAGAAAATAATTTCAAGAAATGGAAATATCATCTTGAAGGGGAAAAATGTTCATGAAGTGATGATGATTACTGATAGACATAATCTTTGTGTGGGATAATTAAGTGTATTGCACAATGTTTTCAAACAAGTTGAATAAAAATAGAAAATATCACAGCATTTTAGAATTTCATTTTGGGGTTTTCTAGTTAAAGTACAGTCATGTTAACTGAATCAATTATATTTTCTCATAACAACTAAAGAAGATCGGATTGGACTGGAAATCAAATGAATATACTTTTATATCTGATGAAAAGTTCGTTACTGTTCTCTGGTAACCTCCTTTCTTCAGTTGAAAGTTCATCCACCTTAGTAGAATTTTTTCAGGAGATAAGCTCATAAGCTCCTCCATCTCCTGCAATAAACAATCAAGGTGTTGGCAGAGAGTTATTTTCCCATATGGCACATACCAAAATAGTCTTCACAGTGTATAAGAATGAAGGAAAATTACAAACTACCTTGCTGTCCTCAACTAATTCAACCAACTGAGGTGTGCTTTTCAGGTTTACATTTGCCAACAGTTGTATCTGATCATTGTTGTGACAAAATGTTAGAACATTCAGTTTTTTTACATGAAATAAACACAACACTATGTACAGAAATAGACAAATGTAGCTCCTCTCTAACAGAAGACAAGAACTTGCCTTGATTATTTGAGAAATTAAGCCCAGGACAAGATGAGGCTGCAAGTAAATAGGAAAAAAAAAACGTTCAATAAGATCACCAAGAGACTTGCATGAATGCCTTAACATATAGAAAGAGAACTGTAAGCAACGCAACGCATGCTAGAACCAGATTTCAAATCTGATCGTAGAGGATGTAAAATGAAGTGAATCCAGGCATAAACATATCATAATTTCAATGACCATTCCAGAAAGGTATAAGCCAAATGTTACTGAAACCTGAAGCAGAATCTAATGGTGATTTCAAGGACACTAATCCTCTGGTGGCACCCAGATTATCAATGTGGCATCAACACAGCACGATTGATTCTTTCATGGTAAGCTGTAAGCAAATTTCAACTATCTTGAAGTCATAATTACTGGCACAACAAAAAGGCAAAGGAACAATCAAACCAACCTATGTTACCACTCCAACTTTCATATAGATGATTTGCCATGGTGGTCAAGTGGCAACCACCAGCAAGCCTGAAGTACGGGAATGAAACTAAAAAACGTGAAGACAGGTGATAATGCTTTATGGCCCTGCACATCACATGGACTTCACACTACTATGTCCTCACAGTAACCTCTGAAAGAGCCCAAGTACACAGCTAAAAAGGAACGAAGCGAAACATTCACAGCTTTACTCCGAATCTCATGCCGTAACTCATAAAAATGCAACGCGATGATCACTGATCACAGAGAAATCAGGGGAGATTCTTACCCTCCCTTCGGCGAGGTCCTGTGTGCCGATGTTGACGACGGTGCAGCCGATCGCCTTGGCGGAGTTGAGGCAGAGCGTATGGTTCTCGTTCTTCTCCCACAGATTAAGCACCCTCTTGGTGTTGACGGCGCGCTCGTCGATGGTGCCCGGCACGGCCAGGTTGATGAGCTTGCTGAACCAAACAATAAAAAAACAACCAGATCAGACTGTAGTAAAACCACTGGATCCAGAGCACAAACCCAATCTGGATTCAGGAACGCACCACAGGAGAACTCCGTCCTTGGTGATATGGAAGAGGTGATCGGTGACCGGATCGATGGGGAGTGCATCCTTGAGGAAGGGATCCTCCGCGAGGTAGGCGTTGATGTGTCCGACGTAGGACGCCTTCTCGGACTCGCTGATGGTGTGTAGCAGAGTGGTGGTGGCCGCCGTGAGGAACGCGACGGCCGAGGAGGACGAGGAGCGCGCGATGCAGGCGCCGGCGCCCGGCTTCCTCCCGCTGCCACTCGCCTTGAGCCGCAGCTGCATCTCGGCGTAAACGCGGAGGAAGAGCTCGAAGCTGGCGTCCTGGTGCGGCTTCTCGTCGGCGCGCGCTACGGCCTTGAGCACGGAGGCCCATTCCTCATCGGTGAGCCCAGGGCCCGGGGCCGTGCCCGGCTCCGGCGCGCTGTTCTCCTTCTCGGCGTCCCCCTTGACAGCGACGGTGGCGCCTCGGAGGCAGGAGATGGCGGCGGGGAGGTCCCGCAGCCGCAGCCTCCTGGTGGGTGACGCGTCCCGCAGCGCCGCGAACTGCCAGGCACCGAAAAACACAAACCCTGAGATCACTCGATCAGTGCGGTACCGACACAGCGGCGACCGCAGTCGGAGAGAACTCTCACGAGGAGGAGGAGGTACCTGGGCCTGGAGTGCGCGGAGGTCGGCCTGCGTGAAGCGGCGTTGAAGGTAGGGGTCGGACACCACCACCAGCCCGTGGAACTCCATCTCGAGCGTGTGGCAGTGCCCGGTAGACTGGTGTTAGGTGTGCGGGCGGATCGGAGTGGGCGCGGACGCGGAGGTGGAGGCAGCCGCTTCGCTCTCCCTCTCTTGACAGTATGGAGTGGGAGCGGGGTGGTTTGGGGGAGAGAGAGAGACGGGTCGGAGAGCGTCGGTTCAAAATGAAAGAAAGGGAAGGGGATGATGATGAGGCCGGGTGGGTCGTAACGGAAAGCTTGCTTTCCGCGTACCCAGTTGCCGATTCAAATCTCGTGCGGCTCCTCTATCTCACTGGCTCGGTGGGCCCGTATGGGCTGGGGTGGGGTGGCAGTGACTAGTCAGCACGAGCACGAGGGCCGGGCGGGGGCACCACGCATGGTATGGTTGTACTACGGTCCCGGGGAGCGCGGGTGGCCAGTGCATTTGTGAGAGAGAAAAGCTGTTGCTGTTTCAGCCACCGTTCCCAGTAGCCACTCCCCTTCTCCAGCTGGTGCATAATCATTTGCTGATCAAGCAGGTCATCAATGAACTGCAATTCGTTTACTGGCACCCCGGCTGGGATGCTGCACATACTCATGATTGTGTTAGAATTTGATTTCAGTAGCGATCAATTAGTAAATAGGTGTTTTTATTTAGGGGGTATATAGTTGGTGAAGAGATTTCAATTTTTTTTATTATGTCTATTGAAGAGAGACATGTCTCTCTAACAACACATCTTCATCATATATATATATATATATATATATATATATATATAGGAAAACTAGTATGTACTCCTGGGTGTATGTACTCCCACCTCTCATATACCACTTTTATACGTGTGTTATACTTCTTTATCACTTTAAATATACTTCATTAGTAATTATAAGATACTACAATACAAATCCCACGAAATTTTTTATGAAATTCCATGATTTTTATCATAATTTGCGTATATACTTCTTTTATGTATAAAAAAGAGTATATAGCAAAAATGAAAGGCTAACATTGAATTTTTTTTTCATACAACTCACATTGGAGTATCTTAGAATTAGTATTAGAGTATACTAAAAATGATAAAAGAGTATAAAGTATTTGTTTAGGTGGTATATTGCATGTGGGAGTACATACTCCTAGGAGTATAGAATAGGTGTCCTATATATATATATATATATATATATATATATATATAAACAATTCACTCAATCAATATAAGAGTTTCATTCTCTCTGCATTGCAATCAGTCACTTGCTCGATCAATTGAGCATCGGCCAACAGAAGAAGAACAAGTATGGGCGAAGGCAAGAAGGAGAATAACAGAGAAAAAAGTAGAACGTCGCCTACACCGACGTCCTGATGCCCGACGATTGAGATTGTGTAGGAAAAGAGAAGCATCAGCACTATCTTCGTCACAACAGTCACTGCTCTCCACTCCGCTGTACACTCGGCTAATCTTCAACAAAAGGAAGAACACCACTGACAGATCCACACACGCGATGACGCGAAGAAGAACGAACACACGGTAAGTTTAACAGGCTGTGGTCTTCTTCTTCCTCAACGGAGGTCATGACCTCCTCGGAGGCTATGGTGGTGGCACCTACAGACGGCTCCAGCTGGGGAACGGCGGCACGGTGTGCCAAACCGGCGGCTTCACGCCATCTAGGTGGCGCCCACACTCAGTGCTAGCCCTCGATGGCTCCTCTCCCATGATGGATGTGGCTGGCACATCCACGGTGGTGGTACACCTTTGGGGGCACACAACTGCCATCTCGCGACAGGAAGGGGGAGGAGAAGAGGGCCCACCGGTGGCGTCCTCATCAGAGGCACCCACGTCACCTCCCTCCCTCCTATAGCGACGGTGTGCAGCCACGATTCACTCCGGCGATGCGCCCTAACCAACAGCACTGGCCGATGGCGGCTTGCCTTCTTCTCAAGATGGCCACTAGCCGGCCCCTCCCTGGTGACTGTCTTCAGTCGGTGGGGGCCAACACCTTCGCGATGGCCTATGGTGCTTTCAGCGGCGCTCAACTCTCCACCCCTGGCGCTCGTCCATCGATGGCGTCGGGCCATGCCTCCCTTAAGCGACAGCGGTGGAGCCCACATCAACACCTCCACTTGGCGGTGGCCTGCCAAAGCTGGCCCTAAGTCGGCGGTGAGCAGAGGCCAGTCGCCTAGCATGTATCTCTGGACAGGTCGATGCACCGGCGACCGCATGGTCCTCCCCTCCGGCGCGAAGTGTTGCTAACCACCAGCGAGCAGCGATGGCCCTCCGACCGTGCCTGAACATCGACGATGTGTCCTACTTGTCCCAACCTCTGCTCAGCGGCACTGACCTGCCCGCATCCGATTCAGCGCCCGAACGGCCTCAGGGCAGGCTGCTAGATCCGAATCCAGGACACTCAAGGATCCCTTCGATGGCGCTCCCCTCGGCCTTCTCTGGCAGTGGATGTCGGCCCTCATGGTCGGCCGTGCTCGGTTGGGCCTTGTCCAGCGACGGCCTGCTGCCACGACTTGGCGACGGTCCATCTTGCTTGCTAGTGAAGATTTTTGCATGGCGGTGGCGACCCGAGTCCAAAGGCACAGGAGGATGGGGTGGGTGGGGCTGGCAGCCCTAACCGCCCCCTCCTTTTATATGGGGTGATTCCCCCACCGGGCCGAATGGGCCTCAACCCAAGTTGCCTTAGCCCATTCGGCTGGCAGCTTGAGCACACAACAATTTTATAGGAAACACCCTAATTTTTTTTAAATTGTGTTATGAAATTTATAGTGCTTTGTCATTTTACATTTAAACCCTTTTGTTTTAAATGTATTGCACTATATTATGTTTACATCATGTAAATATGTATTTCAGAACCTTTATTATCTGGAAAATCTGTAATGTTCAATGAGTTTGCTATTAAGCATTCCCTATAATATGCAGTTGAATTAACGACTGTGTTAATTTTGCAATTGAGAATTTTTTATGCAAAATTACATATTATTTCACCTTAATTAAGCCCAAGGAGCTCATATGCTCAAATGTTTAATTCAAACAGAATTAAAATGCAAAATCAAATTAAGTGATTATCTTAATTTCATAATTGTGAAACACAAGGTGATAGAATCAAGCATCCACTGCACCTTTGTAGATTATGCTCCATCACTATGAGCTCTACATAATGTCATTTTGATATTATGACTACCTTCAATGTGTCCCTCCAAATATTCATTTTTCCATAACACAAGGTAGTGAAACTATGGCATCTACTACATTTGTGCACATTATCCACCACTATTGTACGATCTACACCACTTTTGGTGACCACTGTCAATGTGTTAAATCACTACATTATATGTCTACATCATTTTGATGATTAACTTCTGTGTGATTACCTAATATTCTAAATAAGCCTAACACAAGTTAATAGGAACATAGACATGTACCGATAAATATCAGATTATGCCTCCTACTACTGCGAGATATACACCACATTTGGTGATTATCTTCAATATGTTAGCTACATAATTTGAGGTCTACACTATGAAATTTAAGTCTCAACTTGACTTTACATATTTTGCATTATTATTACAATAATACCATGATTTTTAATTTACCTACAGTAAATTAATCAAATATATAGTCAAATCCATTTTGGATAAAATGACCGACCAAGTGTTTGACGAACTCACGCTTGATGGTCACAATTATCTAACATGGGCAATGGACTTGAAGGTCAGTCTTATGTCCCGAGAAATAGTAGCAGTACTCTAACCTCCCTAAGAGGGAGATCCACCGCTAACATATCAAGTAAAATATGAAGCTTTATACATAATAAGGCATCATATCCATTCGGATCTCAAATCTGAGTATCTGATGGAAAAGAATCTGAGCACCTATGGCTAGCTCTCAAAAACTAGATATGAATAGCAAAATATAGTCATTTTGCTCGATGTAAATCATGAATGATCACATCTCTGACTCCAATACTTTACGTCTGTTGAAGATTATAATCATGCTGTTCATAAAATCTGCTCAAAATTGTGTTTTTTGCACAAAAGAACTTACAGATGTGGAAAAGATAGAGAAAACTTTATCTACTATGCTTCTCGCTAATAGGATCTTACAACAATAATACTGTGCAAAAGAATACCAAATTTATTATGATTTAATCCATGTATTACTTCAGTCCAAAAAGCATGATGAATTCTTTCTAAGAAATCATCATTAGCACCCAATGGCGTCGCTCCTCTACTTGAAGTACATACTAATGTCCAGAATAACAATAAGTTCGATGACTCATTTAGACGTCATCAAAAGAACTTCAATGGTAAACTCAAACACAACAAGAAGCAGAAGCCCTATGTATCAGATCAGGGTCAATGCATTTCCAAACTTAACAAATCTTTGTCATAAGTGTGGATGCTACAAGCACTTCATTAAGAAATGCCATACCCCGAGACATTTAGTTGATATATATTTCAATTCGTGGGACGTAGCCGACTTTCTCAAGGATAAAGATTTGAAGCACATTTTAAATCTTCAAACTAACTCCACCAAGGAGGCTAGTTGTTCACAACAAGTTTATAAGAACCAAGTAACAACCAGACTCTTCTGTAACCAGAAGATCCCATGTGCAAGGAAAATATATTTGTCGAATTTACCTCGCACGACATGTTTGGAGATTTAACTTGTCTCTTAATTCCTTAGAGACCATGTTATCTACGTCCTATTAAGCGTTGTAATACAATATATTTTCAATACTTATGATACTCAATAAGTTTGTATGCATTCTATATATTTAATAAAGAATTTCATATTAAATTCTTTATTTCTATATATAGATTTCTACGGGAATCAATCCGATGGTGGAAGAAATATGCCTTGTGAACATATGTACCACAAACTCTATACTAAGAGACAAGAAAAGGTTTTGACAATCGCTAGACGCGTTGCAGTGATTGTTGGCTCTAGTCATGCCATAATTACTCCCCTTTTGGGTACACAAGTTATAATCGATGATCCTCTATTATATCTTGATTAAACCCGTACCTTACTAAGTTGTAGAGATATATATCAGAATGGTTTCCATATTAAAACCCATTATGACAACAAAAGAGGAATTTTTTCTCTTAATCAATGGCTATAGCAAGCTTTCCTATATACCATATGGATTGTGCTATACATACATCAAACCCGTACCACATATTGGATACAAAATTAATTTTCTATCTTGATCAAATCAAGACTTGGCATGATTGTCTTGATCACTCTTCCTTAGAAATGATGAGAAAAATTATTAAAAATCTATTGGTTATAGTATCCCATGTGTGCACCGTAGTGACACATGGAATTTAATTTTAAGACCCTCTTACCTTAAAATTCATAATGCGCCACCCAATTTCTTGAATGCATTCAAGAACATACATGTGACTTTATTCAGTAATTTTATGGACCATCTAGGTACTCTATAATGCCAATTGATGCATCTAAAACATAGTCCTATATGTATCCCTTATACATAAGACATCACACTTATGCCAAACTCATTGCTCAAATAAATTAGAGCAAATTATACTGGACGCAGGATCAAATCCATTCACATGGATAATGTCATTCCTTAATGTGCATTCAATTATTATTTGGTTTTTAGGCATTACTGCATTAAGTATCATATGTGCACATTAATAATGGTCTAACTGAATCTCTTATCAAGAGAATCAAATTATTTGCATGACCAACTATAGAATTACAATTAGCCAATATCTTGTTGGTGACATGCGGCTTTACACACCGCATAATTAAACCAAATTCATTCAACTGCAATCATACGGCTCCCTCATTTGCAGTTAATACGTGAAAATTTGGTCTTAACTAAATATTTCCCATCTGCGAATCGGTTACATTCTGCACGTATCGATATCACTACCGTATAGCATACATAAAAGGGCATTGGGGATCCATATGAGGTATCATTATCCGTCAATCACATAATACATCGAGTCCCTCAAAAGGGACTTATTCATTATCCGTATGCTCGTAACATTTTGAGAACAATTTCAGGCATTATAGGGAGATTAATACCATAAAGAATGCTAGAAATAATAAGAGAATGTCACACACATTCATATTCATTCCTCATATCCATGTACCTGAGATCTGAATTTTTATTCAGAACATCTTGTATTCACAACATATTGCAAACAATCTGCTAGATGCATTCACTAACAACAAAGGTGTCACCAAATCCTAAATTTATACTAGGAATGTACTGAAAAGAGTGGAGGTACCAAATAAAACTACTCAACTCCCAAATCAAAAGAAGAGGGGGAGAAATACGATCACAAAGGATAAAACTTCTTGCAAGCTACCGCAGAGACTGAGGAATCCCTCCTGTTGGAGCAAGAGTTCATCTTACCCCAGCAATTACGGTGAGAGTTTCTTTTAAGGAAGAGACTCAAGATTGGAGACGAAGTTTAAGAGGAAGGAACACCACGAATGTATTGATGGTAGAAAAAATGGATCGATCTGGAGGAGTATCACAACATGACTTGATGTGTTTTCACCTCTATGTCTTTTTGCTGTCTAGCTCGTGTGTGTTTTCCTAGGTGACCATGGCCCCCTATTTATAGGGTTGTGCATAGCTTGGTATACAAGTTATCATAATGTATAAATATCTAGGACTTGACTGAATTACTGGATCTTATCCTAGATAAATACTTTCTACCCTATCTAGGAGACAAATATCCACCGTAGTAACTATCGTGGTGTCTACCCCCTGAAGCGGCGAGTTGGTCGCCAATTGTAGCCCGGTGCCGCACTGTCAGGGGTGTCAGGATAGCCTTCATTACGCCGAAGTGTCAGAACGGCATCCACCAGCCTAGGCGTTTAATGCTGGTCACTTCCTTGCACGTAAAGAATGACCGGTGCTCCCCTTTCACCAGATCATGCCTAAAACCTATTGACTCACCTTGTAGCCTCCGGGAATTCGGCTCGAGCAGTTGGAGACAGGGGCCTCGGGAGGCATGGCTCCGGAAGGTGAAGGCTTTGGGAAGTAGGACTCCGGAAGGACGGGGCTTCAGGAGGCCGAGGCTTCGGGGGACCGTGGCTTCAGGAGACCGAGGTCTCGGGGGGGGGGGGGGCTTCGGGAGGCCAGGTTTTGGGAGGCTGAGCCTTCGGGAGGTCAGGCTGATTAAGCCAAGGGAAGGCTTTGTAGGTACAAAGAGGTACTGTGAAGGGACCTGATGACTTCGGAGGTCGAGCCTTTAGTTGAGGGTCCAGAGATCAAGGCTCCGGTGGGATCTGGATAGTAATCTTCAACCATTATCCTCAGCCTGGTATAGTATCAAGGATGTCCGATGGCAATTCCCTGTCCTTAAGAAGTTTTTTCGTTGGGAACCGTGGGCGTCGATGGATGTGGTGTACTCCAGGGTCCGTGTCGAGGCCGATACAGGTTATTCAGATTCCTTTAGCATGGTTCTTCCTGCCTTTTGAGGTCTCCAAAGTAGAGGTTATGTGTAGGATTGGGGGACCCTACGCGTTTGCCTGGCAGGATGAGACGTGCCACTGCCGCGTTCTGACTAGATAATGCGGGGGATCATTTAGGGTCTTGTGCCCACGCCCCTATCACGCGCCGAAAGGAGTTTGGGTTATCAATGTGACGGGACGTCCGTGTAAGAAAATGAGGTGTTCATCGTGGAACGCTGCCACGTGCTGGCGGAACGACCAGGGCATGGCCACAGTCCCCTCAGGCATTCAATGGGGATACTGCGGTGTTGGTTCTTCTTCATCTTTCGGGCTTACGTAGCTGCTTGGCTGAGGTATAAAGCTGGGGTCACCTAGCTGGATTCTCCAAAGCCCTAAGAGCGAGTAGTTAACCTTGACTTGAGTATGGTATCGTCTTCCTCCTTATCCTCTTCAAAGATGTCGATGATCTCGATGGCTTCTTCGGGAGCCAGACCATTTTGATCCTCGGCAGAGGTGCCAGTGGCCACACCGCTTCCATCTCTGCAGGGGAGGTGGTTGCCTGTCGCTCCAGCTCGACTCTTGGCTCGAGAGGCCATGCCCATCGAGATCATCGATATCTCTGATGACGATGAGGAGATCGACTGGGATCTCCTACGGGGGGAGAGTGAGCAGGCATCCGCGGAGGCGACGGTGAAGGAAGAGGTTGGGAAGGCGAGGGAGAAGGCCCCGCCAGTGACCTCCTTGGACTCTTCTTTGTCCTCCAATAGCTTGGGAGCCGACTACTATATTGGCTTCCGCAGCGGTCGACCGGAGGTGAGGCGCATACGCCGTCCCATGAGTGGTCCCTACCGAGACCCGTAGGAGGTGAAGGTGGTCTCCTAGAGGGAGTTCTTGGTGAAGTCGTGAGGCATTCATGTCTCACAGTCGACCATGGCCTTGTTGTGGGCCCATGGCTTGACCTAGTCACCTTGTACTCTTTCTCCCCCTGGTTTGCTCTATCGAGGCCTATCTCCTTCGTAGCAATCTCTGTATTGTCACTCTCTGTATGTGTCCTCCGAATGTACTAGTTGTTTAATAATATAATATGGACCTTCGGGGACGGTTGTGTCTCTTTCTGTATTGGAGTGCAAGGGGATCTTTCGAACGGGTGACCGTACGTGTGTGTGCCTTCGTGCCTTCGAGCCTTCGAGCCGTGCTTCTTCATCCCCTTCATGGACGATGGCTAGTTTTTTGGATGACCGAGGTGCCGAGCCTTTGCATAGATCATTGCTAGTTTCGTTCCTTCTGGGGGAGAGGTGGCCTCAGGAATCTGGTGGTGGTAGATACGTAGGGTAACTAAGAAGAGCCAGGTGAAGCAGTGGCGATCTCGTCGTTCCTGATTATAGCGTACTCCTCGAGCTTGGCACTGGTAGGGCCTTCTTCCAAATTTGTTCTAGATTTCCGACTCAGTGAAGTCCATCTGGAACCTTTGGAGACAAGATCCAGAGGTGGTCTTTGACCCTTTGTGTCCTTAGCCACTGCCTGGCTTTGGAGGCGGTCTTTTTAAAGCATGGCGACATCATTGTTGGAGGCAGAGCCGAAGGCTAGATGGGAGAGGTGGTCCGTAACCCCCTTAGCCTTTTAGCCACTGCCCGGTTCTGGAGGTACTCTGTCTGGAGCCTAGCGATGGTGTGTCAGAGGCGAAGTCGAAGGCTAGGCGGGAGAGGTGGTCCTTAACCTCCTCGGCCCTTAGCCGCTACTCAGCTCCAGAGGTAGTCCGTCCGGAGCCTGGCGATGGTGTGTCAGAGGCGAAGCCGAGGGCTAGGCGGAAGAGGTGGTCCGCGACCGCCTCGGCACTTAGTTGCTGCCCAGATCTAGAGGTACTTTGTTCGGAGCCTGGCGATGGCGTGTCGGAGGCGAAGCTGAGGGCTAGGCGGAAGAGGTGGTCCATGACCCCTTCGGCCCTTAGCCGCTGCCCGGCTCCAGAGGTACTTCGTCAGGAGCCTGGCAGTGGCGTGTCGGAAGCGAAACCGAGGGCCAGGCAAAAGAGGTGGGTCGCGACCCCCTTGGCCCTTAGCCACTGCCTGACTCGGGAGGTACTCCGTCCAGAGCCCGGCGACGGCGTGTCGGAGGTGAAGCCAAGGGCCAGGTGGAAGAGGTGGTCCGTGACCCCCTCGGCCCTTAGCTCCTGCAATGAATTTGTGGCCTCTGCAATGGACAGTCGAGGGTTCCACTATGTTTCCCGTGCCATGCAGCGTGGGCTTTTATTAAATATCAGTATAACCCTCATAAAATGATGTATGAAATGTGTCTTTAAAGGAGATGCTAGGGTAATGATTTTACCTCCTGCCATATGTGTTTGAGTCACGCGGGTCATACCTTTTCCTGTACAGAGGGGGATTTTTATACCCCTTTGATCTGTGTGCTATGCCCTTTGGAGGCCAGCGGGTTTTGTACCCCTTTGGCACGGAGTTATTTGCCTTAGGGATGTCGGGGTACTCTTCCCGTTAGGTCCTTTCAGAACCTTTTCGCCCGGCGGAGTTTTCGGAAAACATCCCCATTGCGGGGGTTTTTGAAAGTCTCTCCATTTTGGTGGAGGTTTGGTAAACTCTCCATGGTGCAGAGGTTTTTGGAAGTTGCTCCGTTTTGGTGGAGGTTTGGTAAACCTCTCCATTTTTTACCAGATATTTGGTAAAGCTCTCTGTTTTTGTCGGAGGTTTTTGGAAGTCGCTCTGTTTTGGCGGAGGTTTGGTAAACCTCTCTGTTTTTGCCAGAGGTTTGGTAAAACTCTCCATCTTTGCCAGAGGTTTTTTGGAAGTCGCTCCATTGTGCGGAGGTAAACGTCCTCATTTTTGCCAGAGGTTTGGTAAAGCTCTCCGTTTTTGCCGGAGGTTTTGTAAAGCTCTCCATTTTTGTCAGAGGTTTTGTAGGGTTCTCTGTTTTGTCGGAGGTTTGTAAAGTTCTCCGTTTTTCTCGGAGGTTTTGTAAGGTTCTCTATTTTTGCCGGAGCTTTTGTAAGACTCACTGTTTTTGTCAGAGGTTTTGTAAGGTTCTCCGTTTTTGTCGGAGGTTTTGTAAGACTCTCCGTTTTTGTTGGAGGTTTTGTTAGGTTCTCCGCTTTTGTCAGAGGTTTTATAAGGTTCTCCATTTTTACCTGAGGTTTTGTAGGACCCCTTAGCATGTATTAATGCCGAAGGCCCTACACACTATCGGAGCTATGCAATACCTTCCAGGAAACCTAGGCAGTCTTGCCTTCCAGGTGACCTAGGCATGCTACGCCCGCGGTGTGTAGGCTTGTCATGCTCCCGAGGAAACGCTCAGGGTGCACCGCAACACTGTCCACCAAGGATGTGCCCTGGCGCGTGGCATTTATATGACCGAAGCTATGCAATATCTTCCAGAAAATCTAGGCTTGATGCCTTAGTGGTGACCTAGGCATGCTGCGTCCGCGGTATATAAGCATGTCGTGCAATGAGGATTTCTTACGACAGCATTCCTCAGGGCACCGCATCTTCACATCAAGTCCCCTGATATGCGGCGTCCACACACTATCGAGGCTATACAATACCTTTAAGGAAACCTAGACAGTCTTGCCTTCCAAGTGACCTAAGCATGCTATGCCCATGGTGTGTGGGCTCCACTGTCTACTAGGGCAAAGCCTACCCTCCGGGAAACCTTTTCAGTTGACCTTGGGTTTAGGCAAGCAATGCTTACTGGTGCGTGGGCTTGTCACACCTCCGGAGAAATCCCCCAGGGGCACCACAACTACATTGCCAAGGAAGTCCCTTGATAATCGACATCTACACACTATCAAGGCTACACAATACCTTCTATTAAACCTAGGCACTCTTGCCTTCCAGGTGACCTTGGCATGCTACGCTCACGGTGTGTAGGCATATCGTGCAATGAGGATTCCTTGCGATAGCATTCCTCAGAGCACCGCACCTCCGCCACCGAGAACATCCCCCGGGGCGTGGCTTCGACACCCGAGGCTATGCAAATGTCTTCCAGGGCACCATGGGCATAACTTGCCTTCTAGGTGACCTAGGCATAAGCGGCGCCCGTGGTGTGTAGGCCTCATTGTCTACCAAGACTACGCAATGCTTTCCAGGAAATCTAGGCAGTCTTGCCTTCTAGGTGACCTAGGCATGCTACGTCCGCGGTACGTGAGCTTGTCACACCACCTGAAGGTCCTACGGGTGGCGCCGTAACATGGTCTATCAAGGAAATCCCTTGATACATGGCAACTACACTTCTAAGGCCGCACAATGCCTTCTTGGAAACCTGGGTAGACCCGCCCCTCAGGCGACCTAGGCACAATGCGTCTGCGGGAGTGTAGGAATTTTGCATGGTTATACTAGCTAAGTTTTGCAGTCTACTGTTGGCAGTAAGAAGCTGATTGTAGTATAAAACATAGCTAGGTTATATAACTATTCCTGTTAAATGAGGATGTAACTTAAGCTCTACTGCTTTTACCTAGTGGCTATTTATTGCCAAAGACTTCTAACAATAAGGTTGGAGGCCTCCAACATACTCTAACCTTGCTGTATGAAAGACAGATCACTAGGTAAACTACTGATAGATAACAGTGGGTATACCTTCGTAGGAATAAGGCCTCTATTGTGAGGCTTGGAGGTCTCGAAGCCTATGGATAGGCCGAGAGAGGCAGTGCTTGACCTCCTCAACCCTTAGCCATTGCCCGGCCCTAGAGGTAATTCGTCTGGAGCCTGGCGACAGCATATTGGAGGCGTAGTCGAAGGCTAGTCGGGAGAGGTGGTCCTCGACTGCCTTGGCTATTAGTCGCTGCCCAGCTCTGGAGGTACTCCATCAGGAGTCTAGCGATGGCGTGTCCCCAACGTAGTTCTCGTTGCTGGATATGGCACCGTTGGTAGTAGGATCGATAGTGACAGTGCAGGGTTGAGGGGCTAGGGATTTGCCCGGGTGTTTGCCCCAGGCCTCCGAACCCTGTGTCATCCTTCACTGGCTCCTTCTGTGGTCAGGTATTCTGCTTGCCTTCCGAGGTATTCCTCCCGAATGGTCATGAGGGTGCGGCAGTCGTTGGTGTTGTGGCCACGTCCTGGTCCGTGCAGGATGCACTCGTGTGCCTCCGGGGGCACCGGAGATTGGAGTTGTCGTAAGGGTAGTTGCCGAAGGTGGTATGTCCCGAAGCCTGTGGTTTCCCAAGGGTCTCCTTCCCTTTTGGGAGACCATCGAAGCTGCCCGGTGAACCGGGTTTTGGAGCTGAAGTGGTTCTGACTATGCCTCCCAAGATGAGGTGGGCTTGGAGTTCCCTGCACGTGGTTGGCGTTACGAGGGTGGCGTCAGATGCGCTAGTGGGGTCCACGCACCCCGAAGCACTTCGTCTCCTTGGAACCCTCTTTCTCCTAAGGGGCCCAAGGAGGGTGCTGGGTGGACAGACTTTTCAAAGATGTTGGCTCGCTCGGGGTATCCCAGGTGTGGTCGAAGGGGATACTTTGGGACCAAGCCCAGGCGGGAACACTCCTCAGTTGGACCATCCAGAACCACTGGGAGGCGGCCTGCTTGGCCGTGGCTTCGGTTGCGTCCTCTCCTGAGGGGGCGAGGTCTTCGTCGTGCAGAGTTCCTGTACCGACCCAGGTTCCTGGGTTGGTCCAAGGTTGAAGAAATGCCGTCCCACACGACAGTGGGCCTGGAGCATGCATGCGGTGCATATGGCTGAGACAGCCATGCATATGGTTGCATGCTTGCAACGGTGGGTATGGCGGTTTTGGCTATCACTTTGGTGGTTTTCCTGGTGGATTCCTATCTCTCTTAGCACTTATGTGTTCAAGTCCCACGGATGGTGCACTGTTGGAGCAAGAGTTCATCTTGCCCCAGTAAGTACGGCGAGAGTTTCTTCTAAGGAGGAGACTCAAGCTTGGAGACGAAGTTTAAGAGGAAGGAACACCATGAATGTATTGATGGTAGAAAAAATAGATCGATCTGGGAGGAGTATCATAGCGTGACTTGATATATTTTCACCTCTGTGTCTTTTTGCTCTCTAGCTCGTGTGTTTTTCCCAGGCGACCATGGCCCCCTATTTATAGGGCCATGCGTAGCTTAGGTACAAGTTATCATAATGTACAAATATATGGGACCAGACCGAATTACTGGGTCTTATCCTGGATAACTACTTTCTACCCTATCTAGGAGACAAATATCCACCATAGTAACTATCGAGGTGCCTGCCCCCTAAAAACGGTGAGTTGGTCGCCAATTGCGGCCTGGCGCCACACTGTCAGGGGTGTCAGGATAGCCTTCATTACGCCGGAGTGCAGAGCAGCATCCACCAGCCTAGGCGTTTAATGCTAGTCACTTCCTTGCAGGCAAAGCATGACCGGTGCTTCCCTTCCTCCAAATCTTTTCTAAGACCTGCTGACTCACCTTGTAGCCTCCGGGAAGTCAGCCCGAGTAGCTGGAGACGGGGTTCTCGGGAGGCATGGCTCCGGGAGGTGAAGGCTTCGGGAAGTAGGACTCCAGAAGGGTGGGGCTTCAGGAGGCCGAGGCTTCGGGAGAGCGAGGTCTCGGGGGGGGGGGGGGCTTCGGGAGGCCGGGTTTTGGGAGGCTGAGCCTTCGGGAGGCCGGGCCAATTAAGCCAAGGGAAGGCTTCACAGGTACGGAGAGGTACCGCGAAGGGACCTGATGACTTTAGAGGTCGAGACTTTAGCTGAGGGTCCGGAGATCAAGGCTCCGGAGGGACGTGGGTAGTAATCTTCAACCATTATCCTCAAGCTGGTTTATTTTCCCCCAACATCTCCTTAACAACAATAAATGCAAATCAACATCAAGTTGATAGACACCTTATAGATATTCAATATCCAAATGCCTATGGATATTCAGTATCCAAATGCCTAGTACGAATATGTACACAAATTCAGACGCTGGGTCATGGAAACAATTTAACTCCATTGTTTTGGGAAATACACGGAGTTAAACAAGATAATATTTTCACAAACTATATTGATTCCATAGAATCAATCAATACCAAAGACTACAAATTGTCGACATATATTTCTCCTCGAATGGCCATACACCTTCAATTGGATCTAGACTAAAAGTCCTAGGCAGACTGCTCCAACACTCAAATTGGTCAATCCAAATGTGGTAATTAAGAATAATTGATTTTGCTCAACAACACAATGTCTTCCCTACGGAAGCAGAATTAATTTTTATTCCATAAGGTGGTGAAATAGCGAGACTTGTAGCATAAGAGTTCACACTAAAACCCGACATCAATTACGATGCTACATATCCCATGGTATGTGTGGAAGTTGTATTATCATATTTGATATCATTGACAGATCAAATAAATTGGATAGATTCAGATATATAAGTCCCTAATGAACTTCACATTTTGAGTCTAAATACAAAACGCAATATATATTATGTATAGCTTAAAGTCATTCCATGACTTCAAGCAATTAAGTTAATTATGGTACAGCTGACTAAATAAGTTCCTTTCACAGAAGGGTTACTCCAACGATTGCATATGTGTGTTTATAATAAAATCTCAGTTGGATTTTGTATCATCTTCATACCACACACGATAAAATATGTAATCATCTTAAAGATGAAATTTTAGATGAATGATTTGGGTAAAACCAAATTTTGCTTAAGTCTACAACTTAAGCATATTCCTTCAAGAATATTTATCCATCAGTTCACCAATATCTAAATGACATTGGACAATCATATCCATCAAACACTTATGGTCATTCAATCCCTAAATATGAATCAAGATACATTCATACCTTAGGTTGACAATGAAAAGATATTAAACCTAAAGTTCTATATTTTAATGCCATCAAAGGACTCATGTATGTTGCAAATCGCAATAGATCTGATATTGCATTTGCGGATAACTTGCTAGCGTAAACCACGTAGAACTAACAACGCCATTAGGAGGGAGTCAAAGAGGATATCTACAGATATCTTTATGGCACCAAAGATCTAGATTTTTCTATCAGAAAAATCAAGATATAACCATATTGGAATATCCGGATTTTGGCTATATAATTGATCCCCATAACACCAACACACAGACTGATTTCATAGTAATATAGCCATTTCATAAGAGTCATCAAAATAGATTTCAGTGGCAACTTCCACCTATCATTCTGAAACATCACATACATCTGTATGGCTTCATAGAATGATCAACCACGTATAAGTCATGTGGTATTGGTTCTATTAAATCACACACCATTATCTACGAAGATAATGTTACTTTTGTTGCTCAGATGCAAACATGTTACATAAAGAGCAATATTAGCATATTGCCCATAAATTGTTTTATCCTCATGAGTTACAACAAAGTGGGAAAATAAACATCTTGCAAATTAAATCTTGTGACAACCTCGCGGATTTATTTACAAAGTCCTTAATAACTTTGACATTCTAAGAATATGTTTATGGAATGGGTATGCGGCGACTATGAGATTTGCAAGATTCAGGCGGAGTTGATCCCTAAATAATAACATGTTCATATTATATTATACTCTTTGCTTTTATGAGTTTTTCCTATACGGTTTCTCATATAAGGTTTTTAATGAGGCACTATCTATACAAGATCGTATGTCATATCTCTTATTTTCCCCATCGAGCTTTTTAAAGGAAGTATCAAAGATACATCTATTGTTCTCTAAACTCATGGGTTTTTCCTTTTTAAAGTTTTTTCTCATATGAGTTTACAAAGAGATAATAATCAATATATGTTGTACCCTTTTCTCTTTATTTTCCCACTGGATTTTAAAGGAGTTTTAATAGCATATCACTATTATTCTTCCTATTTTCCCAAGAGGTTTTTCAAAGGTTCTAATATGATCCATAGATCATAATTATTGTTCTCTAAGCTCACAAAATGAGTTTTTCCTATCTAGATTTCTCATATGAGCTTACAATGAGAGAATAAACAATATATGCCATATCATTTTCTTCTTACATTTTACATTGGGTTTTAAAGTAGTTTTAATGACATATCAACATACTATTCTCTCCTCATATTTTTTCCACAGGGTTTTAGCGGAGTTTTCAATAAGAAGTTTACATTACAGATAAATGATGAAGGGGGAGTGTTAGAATTTGATTACAATTAGTGATCAATTAGCAAATAAGTGTCTTGAGTGAAGGGACATGTCCTTTGGTGAAGAGACTTCAAATCCTTTCATTGTGTCCATTGGAGAGAGATATGTCTCTCCAATGACACCCCTTCATCATCATCATTATATATATATATATATATATATATATATATATATATAACAATTCATTGAATCATACAAGATTTTCATTCTCTCTACATTGCAATCCTACTCGCAATAGATTGTTACTCTCGAACGTGTTTCTTTTTTTAAAACACCGGTGTAACTAGATCACACATACATACTCATATAACATTTATCGAAGACCAAAGATGCGAAGATTGATGAAATTACCGCCGCCTGCACTAGGAAAGAAGCTACATGTTTCAACTGTGACGGTGGCCGGGGTAATTTGGATCTGCAAGGTGTTCTCAAGACATATCTATATCCATCCATGCTTATTTTAGAGATTCGTATGTAAATGAATTGGATATCAAAGATGTGTATTTTGTTCATTGAATTACTATGGTTCGTGGGGTAAACACCTATTTACAAAACCACTATGGAAAAATGGAGCATTTTTATTGGTTCCTAAATTACCTACAAATCGTCTTAACAAAATAATTCTACATTAACTAGCTATATAGTACTGTTGTATCTCAAAGGTTCTTGTCCTTTCTCAAGCATATAAACAAACTCGGTTTAAGAGTGGCCACATGAACAGGCAGTTATTGTAACACCATGGTTTTTAGAATTTGCAACTCTTTTTAAAATTTTCCAACATTAGTAAGTATCTTCACCAGTAGAATAGGTTTAAAACCTATTTTCATAAACAATCAATCAATATAGGTTATTATTTTGTGTGCATTGCATACTGAGTTTTGCTAGGAGCTAGGTAAATACATTATATTCTTTTTCTTTTTCTTTCTCTTTGGTGTTTTGAGTGAAAAATATTTTGAAAAGGTTTTATAAAACTTAGTAGTAAATTAGTTAAGGATCTTAATGGTTAGAATTCAAAATCTTTGATCATACTTGGTTCTTCTCTAGTTCAATTCAAATCTTATCCAAATCCTTGTTTAAAGTCAATCTCTCCTATTTCTCAAATTCTACCCAAATCCAAATTCAAATTCCTTATCTACTCCTATTCTTGTTCAACCTCATTTTTTGTTTCTCTCAGATTCACTCTAAGCTCAATTCAAATTCAAACTATATTCAAATTTCTCTACAAAAGTTTTTTCTAAAACCCTAGATATGACTAAAGTGCCTTTGGACTCAATCCTACCCAATCCCAAGACCTTGACCGGTACACAAGTCATCTAGAAGGCCCAACACAAAGGATCCACGAAATCTGTGAATATTGGTGGAGTCCTAGACAACCTCATCTTCCAATGCAGCTTTGGAGTTTAAGATGGTCTCAAATGCAAATTTTAACAATATCAAAGTTGCCTCATTTCGATTTGAACCTATGGAAGTTCACTTTTGGATAACAGATCTAGGAGTTATAGCCCCCAAAATCAGTGCTGCGCAGATAAATCTCAGTTCAAATAGTTTATCTTGTGACGCATTTTTGGAAATCAAAATTGCATTTCCAGAAGTTCCAATGGATACCAAAGTCGTAGATCTTTTCGAGTACTATAATTTAGAGTCTAGAAATGTGCAATTTGGAGTACGGACTATAGAGATATTGTCCTTAGAATAGAGAGCTATGAAAAATGATATCCTAACCGAATCGAACACAAATCCTAATCGTGTTCGGCTTGGATTCCACCTCAACCAGCCGCTCTTAGCCCTATAAATAGGTCTGGAACGTCCTCCCCTACCTCCTTTCCTTGCCTCCAAGCCCTAGCCGCCGTAGGTGCCTTGCCTGTGATGCGCTACATCATCGTCTCTGCGAATCCTCCTTTCCCGATCGTCAAAGCAAGGTGAGGACCCCTCCTTATCCTTCCTTACCCATGTTTTACCATCATACTAAGTCCTAACCCTAGCCAAAACCCGATCTACGCCGCCACGATCGTCGTCGCGATGGACAACCGCACCGTCGCTGATTGGCATCGACGTTCCCGGCTGACCGAAAGTCAAATCACCATCAATAGGATGCTTTTATAACTCTTCATTAGCATAGTTGACATTTATGCAAATTTAAAACCTATTACAACTTGTTCATTTATTTAAGCTTGCATGTCATTTATTTCCCACACTTACGGAATACAATATGTACTCACACTTGCTATTTCTATCCAAATGGACATCAAATGCTACTCAGATAATGAAGAAGAACTAGACTACTTTGCCGACGAAGATGAAGATTGCTAGGCTGGTAGACCCTCGTTCGATTACCTGGGGAAGATGGGAGCTTCGTTGTGTTTACTAGTGTATTTTAGTTAAAGACTTTGATGTCTTTCTATTTTGTTTAAGTTAAACGTTGTAATAATGACGCTATGTGTGATACACTGATGAAGTCGCTGCATGTATGAAACTTGATCCTATCATACATGTGGTTCACATCTGGTTTGTCCCTTTATAAAACCGTGTGTGACAGTTGTGTCTCAATCAAATCTATTTCCATGACAATATACGCAGATTCCAAAGTAAATATGTTGTTTAAAATCAATACGGTTGTTTCTAAACAAAAATTATATAAAAATTACCATATGCTATAGTTATCTGTGTCTTTTATCGTAGGTGAGGTGACGGTATGTGATAGCAGCGTTAGTGCTATAAATAAGGAGATATGATGATGATTAAAAGCCACATTTGCGATATTAGTGCTATTAATTATCAAAGGTGTGAGAACCGTCCAAATCGTACACGAGTTAATCAATTTGGCCGAACGTCCAAAAAGATGAAGTGCTCATCATTCAACATGCCATGTACTAACACACATCTAATGGCGTCCTTCACAGCCACACTTTGATTAAAACGAAAGAAATTCGAGTAGTCCTGATATGTGTTCAACAAGCTTAAGATCACGACACATATCTTTACAACAAGCATATCATCTCAAGACATAATAAAGTGCAAGTATTTGACTTAGATTAAATGTCTTAAGCAATATTACAAGCCACAAGTGAAGTGTCACAATTATGAAATTTTAAAGTTGAGAGATAACATAATGAGTTCAAGCTCTCAATAGACATTAAAACATACTAGAGAAATTATATTACAATAAGTGCACCACATATTGATTTAATGTCTATGCGCAGCAAAATATTAACCAAAATAACAAAATACAGTGGATCCATTTGTTCTAAGGCACCACCAGGTTAGCATCAAGATGACATCACTTATTCGGATACAAGCACAACAATGGTCCTCTGGTTGCTACACATATGCAAGGTTCCATTATTAAAGCCCATACATGTCAATTAAATCATGAGGTGAACTTGTTCATCTCTGTTCGTATCCATAGTTATGAGGATGGGATGCTACTTAATAATTCTTGTAATGTTTTGCTATTTAGAAATATGGGAGAAGGTAGCTCAAATCAGATACAAGTCAGACCACAAGAGGAAGGATGTCCAAAACAAGTCAGACTCAAGTCGGCTGCAACTCGACCTCCGATTTTGATTCGGATTTAGCAAACCACCGTGCAACAAAAGGAACATATATTTCTCATATGGAGTCCTATAGAAGTATTTAGCCATAGCTTGAAAATATTACAACGTAAACTTTCCAACAGATCCAGCCCCATTAATAGATTTGTCGTGAGCGACATGGAATCGTCTAAATGAATTGTCGCTGTAACAAATAGAGTTAGAGTCAGATTTTATTTCCTAGTTTGTGTCATAGAGTTTAGAGGGGATTGCATGCCCCGTAAATAGATGCTAGGTGCAGAAGAAATACTTGGGTTTTGTTTAGATTGAAGTTTAGCTCTTAGCTACTTTATTGTGTAAACGCGAGTGTTGGTTAAACTGCATGTTTTACTATCAATGAAACTCCACTGTATTGAGTATTCAGAATTCATGATCGAACTATCAGATTCCTATTCACAATTTCAGATTTCTTCGATCTTGTTTTTGCTCTTCTTCGGTTGCTTGCAGGAACAAATTAAATCTTCGTGGTTAGGTTGATCGTGCCCCGGCGTGATCAATAACACTCCAGAGTTGGTATATCAATTGCTAAAGTGCAACATCTTGTAGAATTGTAGTCGGATTGTCAATGTTTTCTCCACCAAAATTGATAGCTACCACTCTTATTGAATGATCGGGACTGGGAGACATAAGTTAAATTGTTTTATGTGAAGAGAAATTTAATCGACAAGTGCCATGAACTTCTAGTGTTGATCAACAATATAGACTATCTCCAAATAACATCAAATGCATAAACATAGCCTATATATAAATATGATCTTGTCAACATAAGAACATAAAAGAACCATCTCATTTCACCCCACATACAACCACATCGCACCAACTCAAACGATACTCTACGATTGATACAACAATTAAGAGATCCATTCAAAGAACAT
The DNA here is from genome assembly GCF_958298935.1 of Phragmites australis. Classification (NCBI taxonomy): domain Eukaryota; kingdom Viridiplantae; phylum Streptophyta; class Magnoliopsida; order Poales; family Poaceae; genus Phragmites; species Phragmites australis. The sequence continues at coordinate 22,068,705 of NC_084921.1, read as the reverse complement.
GGGGACTAATTAAATTATTTAATTTTTTAGTCGGGACCTTAGGTGGTTCTCGGAAGAAGATAGCGAAAAATATTATCCCTAAAGTCAAAACTAAAAGGAACGAATAAACCAATGCTTCCATAGATTCGATCTTAGTTTATTTACCAATGGACATTAAACATGCTCATGACTGAGAGCACGGTTATTCAAATAGTTCTTACACCCTACAGAGAAGTACTTCTCTACTCACATAACACGAGTCCAACCTCTTGGCACCTATGACAACCTTTTCCAATTAAGCCTAACTATTTGTACATACGTCTTGGTGTGGGAGCCACTTAGGTCCACTCCCAAAGCAAACCCAAGTGCCTCTATAAGCCTGCCCGCTCGCACCATAGACCAACAAGCCAAAGAATCGCAGCAACAAAAGGTATTCGGCTCATCTTAACTATATTTGGATTTATGAAAAGTACAGAAAATACTTAAGCCAACGGCACCATCAATCGGTGGTTAATCAACTCAAACAGGTCTACAATATCCAGGCTGAACTCCCTTCTTGAGCCACCTCTATCACCCACTCAAGTCTTAGCTCAACCCCACAATACTCATCATCTCAACTTGTCATTCTTGTGAATAATAATTAAAACCCTATACCTCACAAATGATAGGACAACAATCCATCGCTCGACTTTTATCAGTGACCTAGGCATGACTAAGCAAGTTTGCAATACTTTTAAGTTGGACATTAGCAATGACACCCGGTTAGAAGGATCAAGATAACAATGGTATCAAGGTGGCAAAACATGCAACAAATATGTTCTATCCACATTCCGAACATCAACTCGCTAAAAAATGCATATATGACACATAGCAAGTTGACCATAATGATATAATAAAAATAAAGGTGGAGTATCACAATCAGATTTGACATCAAGAAAACCCCTATCGCTCTCAGACTCGTTGATCGCTAAAAGAACGACATGCATCAAATTAACATGAAGAAAATGCTATGATATATACACCAAATGAAATAGAATTTTAACAAGTGATGAATACAATTAAAAAATCACCGAACTTAAAGATCATATGCTCATGGTATAAATATTTTAATGAGGTGTTGTTTAAAATGGTTCATTTATCAGGTCTATTTGTTTTAGCTTTGTATTATAAATAGCTATCTTTAAAAGCTGAAATTAAAAAAACAGTTAGATTGTATATTCCGTTTTTCAAAATCTGATTTTTTTAATAACAATCTATAATCTATCTCCCACCAGTTTTTTTATAGATCCTGACTAAAGTAAAAAATAAAATTACCCACTAATACCATTATTTTTGTTCCCGAAGTGATTTTTTTCCGTAGTTCTATTCTAATCCCGATCTCCTCCACTGCCCGGCTCTATCCCGATCTCCTGCCCCGCCCGGCCCTCCCCGACGCTGCCGCATCTCCACCGCCGGCTCCTCCGCCCGTCCCAGGTCAGTCTCTTCCCTCCCAACCCCGATGCCACGCGTTGTTCTTGCTGCGTTTCCGACAGGAGCAGATATAGGGCCCGTGCACGCTGTTCTTGGTATCAGCGTCTTGCGTCCCTGTTCTTGCGAATCAGATCATCCAACGGCCCCAGTTTAGGCATCCGTATGGTGAGAAGTCAAGCAAAATGCATTGCTCTGGGTGTCCTATGGTATTTGCGAAAGATCTTTTTCAGCTTTGTAAGGTTGGTTTTAATTGCAGTTAGCTTTTTTGCTTGTATCTCGCAAACAAAAAAAACTTCTCACTTGTAACTAGATGATGATATTCCATCAGTGCCAAGGCATATTTCTTAACATTTTCGTCCTTCCTTTTTGCATGTTAAGACTGCAGACGGACAGTTGTCCTTTCATTTGCAAGGTACATTGCGAACATTTTTGGTACCAAATATCTATATTTCTTCCACCACTCAAGGGGTTAAAATGTTGCTTCTTGTTGCAAGGTGGACACCACCGTACTGTTCCTTTGGGGGCTCATCGTTGGTATTGCTTTCGGAAGGCCACCCATATCCATCAGATGCCGGATGGTGCCGGCTGTTGCCTGATTATGATCTTGGCTTTGGGAGCTTATTGTTAAGTATATAAATGATCTTGGCTTTGGGAGCTTATTGTCAAGTATATAAATCTAGGCCCATATTGGTCCATAAAGACTCTATATATTGACATCAAGGCTATTGGATGTTGATTCTTCCCACAATCAGAGCCAAGGTAACATGCACTAGTACACAACACTGCTATACAAGCGGGTGGAAACACCTTTTCACAGACGTTTAGCGCACCCGTCTGGGAACGAAGGCGTACAGGCGGTTCCTTAAGCCAACCGCCTGTGGTATGTATTTCTTTCAAAAAAATAATTAGAATATATTTATTCTCTCCATATTTCACACACAGTTTCAATAACATCACAGATATCAATAGCATCACATGACATCACATATTTCACAAATTTCAATATTTAACACAAGTACAATAATATTCACAACATCACAAGCCTGTATTACTAAAAGTCTTTCTTCTCCCACCCACAAAGTCTAGGATGGCTAGCTAATTCGCCTCCGCGATCAGAGAATCTGCTGTTCTTGTGGATGACTTCGTGCATAATAAACCGGCACATGTCACGTTGGACGTTTTGGATATCTTTGTCCGTGAGAGATTGGTCGGTTTTATTTTGGACTATCCGTGCCTGGATTGAAAACACAACTAAAAGAGTTAAAACACTACTGATAACGAAAACATAACCAAATAAGAATATACATGCGTAATGATAACTTACTTCCTCAGGGTTCGTTGTGTACTTCCCATTTACCCTAACAAACTCGCAAATATAATATCCATAAAGAACACTATTGAAACCTTACTTGTGGCACTTCAAATAAAAACGCAACGTATTCATTAATTCAATAAGACTCTTCATCATAAATAGCAAGATGCAAGCATTAGAAGTGTGTTATTACCGGAAAGTGTGTACGGACCGCCATCGCATCCGGCTTGGTCGTATCTGTATCCCACCTTTCGTTACGTACCACATGTAGGCACTACTCAAATGCCAATAATTAATTATCAATTCATAAATGATTTATAAGAATTTTATGTATGGGGATTTCTTTTACCTCTGTATAACGTCAATGAAATCTTGGTAGGATTTTTGTTGAAAATCGGCTGAGTTAAGGACCACGAGCCTGCTTGACTTTGGCATCAGCATTATACAAATATAGTGATCGCTACATGAATACTTATGTTAGATTCATGATCGATCAACTAAGTTGAATACTTATGTTAGATTCTTGATCAATCAACTAAGTTGAATACTTACTTGCACAGTGCCTTTTTCTCCTCAGGTGTCAGAGAGTAGCTAGCCCCGGGAAGATAATGTTTCCCATTTGGTCTGTCTTTAGGGTGTAACTCTGGCCTGATTTCAAAATGCACCAAGTTCTTACGTGACTTGATTCCATCCTTTGTCTTGCCCGGTATGTCTAGTAAGAGGCCAAGGATGCTATCACACACATTCTTCTCAACGTGCATGACATCGATGCTATGATGGACGTCCAAGTCCTTCCAGTAGGGAAAATACTTAAAGAAAATTGGCATCTTCTTCCACAGCGTGATGGTCGGCATCTCACTTTTCTTCCTCTTTTTACCCTTTGGCGGCTTCCCAAAAACAACGTTGATGCTACTGACTATTTGAAACACTAGTGCCCCGTTGTGAGGTTTCGGGCCAGTATCCTCCTCAACCGTGTTGTCAAAATATTTCTTCATTTTGCGGTATCTGTGAGTTCTGATTAAGAACCATCGGTGTCGCGTGTACACTACTTTCTGTGAGTACGAAAGGTACACAAATGCGGTTTCATCCAAGCACACTGCACATCCTTGCTTCCCTTTAACCTGTCCCAATAGGGAAAAAAAGGCAGGATAATCATTGATGGTAACGAAAATCATGGCTTTTAGCGTGAAGCACTGTCGTCTGAACTCATCCCACACCCGGACCCCCTCGTTCCACAGTTTTGCCATATCTTCCATCAATGGTTACAGAAACACATCTATATCGTTGCCAGGTTGTTTCGGTCTTTGGATAAGAATGGACAGTATAAGGTACTTCCGCTTCATGCATAGCCATGGAGGAAGGTTGTAGATGGCCAGCACCACTGGCCAAGTGCTATGTGAGGTGCTCATGTCACCGAAAGGATTCATTCCGTCGGTACTCAACGTGAACCTTACATTCCTTGGTTCTTCAACGAACACTGGATACATGGCATCGAACTTTCTCCATTGGCTAGCATCAGCGGGGTGTTGAAGCTTAGTTCCATCCTTCTTGCGCTTATCAAAATGCCAACGCATTAGTTCAGAGTTCCTAGGGTTCGAGTACAAACGCTGCAAGCGGGAGATCACTGGTAGGTACCACATCACCATCGTAGGACTTCTTCTCTGCTTCTCTGCGTTGGAAGAAGTGTCTTCTTCGTCATGACCAGCATTACTCTTCTTCTTCTTCGCGTTGGCGGAAACATCTTCGTCCTCACAATCATCATTCCTCTTGTACCGACTTGCATTGCACACTGGACATCTATCCAAGGCTTTGTATTCTTTACAGTAGAGGATACAGTGGTTCGGACACACGTGTACTTTTTGCACATCCAATGACAACGGGCAGATAAGCTTCTTCGCCTGATAAGTGGTGGTGGGCAAGGAGTTAGGCTTCGGAAGCATGTTTGCCAAGAGACTCAACAATCTGAGAAACTCTTGTCTGACCATCCATTGCTGGCCTTCAACCTTAGAAGTTCAAGCACCGAATGCAATACCGTAAACTCCTTATCACAGCCCTTCGATTCCTCATACAAAAGTTTCTTTGATGCCTTCTGTAACGCCTTGAAATTATCTAAACCTCTCGTGTCCCTTAAAACATGCGGTTCTGCGTGGCGCAGCATTTCCTCCAGATCAAAATCAGTATCATCATCCATCATAACATCAGTGTCGCCTTCGACTGCTCCCTCATCATCACCCACTTGATTAGCAGCGATGTCCTCATTAGGTTTGCTTGTATGTTGTTCGCCGTGATTGGATCAACACTTGTAATCCTCAACAAAACCTCTCAAGATCAAGTGTGATTTGATTATGCTTGATTTGTCCCACAATTTCTAGTTCTTGCAGTCAGAACATGGATAATATATTTCCTTTGTCTTCTTAGTCATAGAGTCATTCTCGGCGGCTTCAATAAAAGCAGAGAGTCCTTTGATGTATATTTCTCCATGTCTTGGCGCATCGTACATCCATGCTCTGTCCATCTTTAACTTCAACCACAAAATTAGATACATTAATTAATTAATTAATTAATTTGAAAATCAGAATAAAAAAAGAATTTTTTAAAAAAGAAAAAATGGGCTTGTTATGATTATAATATATCTACACAATTGAATCTACATTGGTGCAAATTTATGGCACAAAATAATGTGAATTTAGATCTAGATCTAGATCCAGATCTGGATTAAAAAATCCTCATTCATGATGAAACCTCCTAAGGCTAAAAAACATCAAATTCTAGCTACATTTTTAAAATATAATGCTAGAATCATGTGAATCTACACAATTAAATCAATATTGGCAACAAATTTGAGCTAATTTGATGATCTAAATGGCAAGAACCATGAGCACCTCTAGATCACATTTAAGCCCTAATTTAGCCTTAAATCTAAATCTAAACTTCAAAAAAATACAAGCTAGGGATGAGATACCCATACCTTATTTGGCTCCTCCAAGGAATTCAAAAACAAAACCTTCCCCCCTATTTTTCAAATCCGCTGCCACTTGAGAGCTTTACTGTTTAGACAATAGTAGAGTCTTTCTGAATTGAGCACCCGGAGACGATGTACTATTTATGGTGCTATTTTCACAGGCGGTTGACATAAGCAACCGCCTATGAAAACAAATTTTCACAGGCAGTTCCTTATACCAACCGCCTATGGAAATAGCTCCATTTCCATAGGCGGTTGACATAAACAACCGCTTGTGAAAATGGTGTATTTCCACATGCGGTTCCTTATGCCAACGGCCTGTGGAAATAGCTCTCGCAGGCGGTTGCTTATGTCAACCGCCTATGGAAATGGAGCTATTTCCATAGGCAGTTGGCATAAGGAACCGCATGTGAAAATTAGTTTTCACAGGCGGTCCTCAGCCGCACGGGACCATAACCACTTTTTCAGTTGATTGGTCCTACGAACCGCCTGTAGAAATGAAACCTAGGTGTCTCAGAAAATAGCTTTTGCAGTAGTGATGGCATCAGAACCTAGGATTAACTAATTTCTAATCCTGATCCATTTTTCAGTGCCATCATGTTGTCATGTCTTTTCAAGTGATGTCGTGCCGCCCCGACCCCTCTGCATTCGTCTCTTATCATGACCCATCCGCCTACCACCCCAACTCCTCTATTGCCTTCATCGCTTGTCGTGACTCATCCTCCCACCATCGTTCGACGCCCGTCACGACCACTCGTCCTTCATTAGTCACTCGTCCACCGTCATGTCGTACATGACCTACTTGTTGACGGCACCGTCTCGGCCAACTATCCTCCGCTGCGCATTCCACCCATTGTGGTTCGCTAGCCATTGTCGTCCACTGTCGTGGACCCGCCTCATGCCGTCATGCGAATAGCGTGATGCCATACGTCATGACCTTGTCCCTTGGAACTCTAGCTCCAGCCGCCTCCTATAGCAAAATTAGTCACTCCTTCCCTGCCACTCTTTCCCTAGCCACCGTGTTCCTCCGACGTCCCCATCGTGGAGACCAGAGCTACCCATCTTTATCTGCTACCACACGTAATGGCCCATCGCCGCACTTCTTCCTATCGCCGCCTCACCAGGACCCACCTCAATTGTTGTTGCTGCTCTCTTGCGGCTTGTGCAAAGAATAGGGAAGGTGTTCATCTGACTCTAGAGGAGAATACTTGTCTTCAGTTTTTCTTCAGTTCGTCAACTCTGAGGGCACTCTTGCTCAGCTCTCATGCCCTAGGGATCATGCTCAGAATGGCATTGCTGAACGCAAACATCACCATCGTATAGAGACTGCTTGCACACTCCTCATTGCATCCTTTGTTCCTTCTTATTTTTGGGGACAAGCTGCTTCTATAGCTGTTTATCTTATTAGCCAGTAGCTATCTTCAAAACTGGCTAGAAAATGTTCCGGTGAGGCTCTTTTTGGTACTCCTCTTATCTATGATCATCTTCGAGTTTTCAAATGTACGTGCTATGTCCTGTTTGCACCTCGTGAGCGGACTAAATTGATTGCCCAGTCGGTTGAGTCTGTTTTTGTTGGATATAGTCTTGAGCATAAGGGTTATCATTGCTATGATCCTTCCTCTCATCGCGCGTATTTCTCATGATGTGAATTTTGTCAAGGACCACCCCTTCTTCTATTACCCCTCCACTCAACCCTGATCCTCTATCATAGAATCAACTTTTTTCTATGTATTCGTTCACCTTTATCTAGTGATGATGCCTCTTGTCGATGATTTATGAACCACCAATCTTACAAATACATGAAGGATGTAGGGGAACTCCCTGTAATCGAATCGTACACCAAAACATAGAGATTTATACATGTTTAGGACTCTCCAGAAATAATAGCCTACATCATGTGGTCTTGTATTGATCTGATACAATATTACAAGAGGGGTGAGGGTCTTGACTAACCTAGATGGACCTAAACCTACTCGAGGGCTCCTAGCATGTAGTTTCGGTGAGAAGTCAATGTAGATTGTGAGTATAGAAGGATCGAGAGGTTGAGGCTCTTGTAGGCTTAGGGATTGTTGGTTGGACCTGTCCCTCACAGGGTCCCGGGCTCCATATATTGGTGATATGCCCTAGAGGTAATTATATTGATGATTGTATCATATCTATGTTTATGTACTGTTGGAGCAAGAGTTCATCTTGCTCCAGCAAGTACAGCAAGAGTTTGCTCTAAGGAGGAGACTTAAGCTTGGAGACGATGTTTGAGAGGAAGGAACACCACTAATGTATTGATTGTAAAGATATGGATTGGGTTAGGGTTGTATCACAGGAAAACTCTGTGATTGTGCTCCTCCATGCTGTGTTGAGCGTGTCCTCTTTTTTCCCTTTTTCTTCCAGGTGACCACAACTGTTGGGGGAAATAGACCAGCCTGAGGATAATAGTTGGCGGTCTCTATCAAAGGTCCCTCCAGAGCTCTTGGCCTCTAGACTTGGCAGGAGGCCCTATCCCCGGAGGCTACGATTCCCTTCAGATCACCTCTCTGGCTCATACGTGGCCTTCCAAAGACTTGAAGCTACAGCAAGTACCCCCGGATCCTTCGGCCTCTGAACTTAATAGGAGACCTTATCCCCAGGGGTTGCAGACCCCTTCGGGCCGCCCCTCTGGTGCCCGTGCAGCCTTTCAAAACCTAAAGGCACAACCGGCCTCTAGAGATAATATCGGGGAAGAAAGGACACCCCCTCTCTGTTGCCGACCTGATGCAAGGTGATGAGTGATAAATGCTGGTGCAAGTGGTGCTTATCCTGACACCCCAACACGATCCAACTCATCTTGACACCCCCGGTAGAGCAGTGCCGGGCCGTAATTGGCAACTGGCTCACCCCTCAGGGGGCAAGCACCAACATAGTTACCACAGTAGATATTTATCTTCTATGTAGGGTAAAGATAGTTATCCAGGATAAGGGCCAGTAATTCGGCCAGGACCTATATATTTGTACATCGTGATAACTTGTACACTAAGCTACGTACTGCCTTATAAATAGGGGGTTGTGGTCACCTAGAAGAAAAAGGGAGAAAAGAGGACACGCTTAACACGACAAGGAGGAGAATAATCGCAGAGTTTTCCTATGATACAACCCTAGTCCAGTCCATATCTTTACAATCAATACATTCCTGGTGTTCCATCTTCTCAAACTTCGTCTATAAGCTTGAGTCTCCTCCTTAGAAGAAACTCTCATCGTACTTGCAGGAGCAAGACGAACTCTTGCTCCAACAGTGCTGCCGTCCGTGGGGATCTCGAACACAGAAGTGCTAAGAGAGGTAGGAATCCACCAGAAAAACCACCTATGTGCTAGCCACCATATCCACCGTTACAACCATGCAACTATACACGTGGTCGTCTCAGCCGTGCGCATCACATATACCCTCCAGCCCTGCTGCCATATGGGATGGCGCTCCTCCAGCCTTGACCAACCCAGAAGCTTGGGTCGATACAGAAACTCCAGACGGCACGGAGCCCTTCCAGCCCCTACATGGCGAAGACCTCGCTGCACCAGAAGAGGTCGCGGCCGAGGTCGTAGCCAAGCAGTCTGCCTTCTAGTGGTTATGGGCGGTCAAACCCTAGAATGTCCCCGCCTAAACTTGGTCCCAAGGTATCTCCTTCGACAACACCTGGGACGCCCTGGCCGAGCTTACACCTTCGGAGAACCTATACACCCAGTGTCCTCCTTGCCCCCCCTGTAGAGGAAGGTTCTGAAGAGGCGCAATGCCCTGGAGTGCGCAGACCCTGACTGCGCCTCCGATGTAGCCCTTGAGATGCCAACTGCACATAGGGAACCCCAAGCCCACCTCGTCCGAGGAGGCGTAGTCGGAGCCACTCCGGCTCCAAAAACCGGTTCGCGAGACGACCCCGACTGTCTCCCCAAAGAAAAGGAGGCCCTGGGGAAACCACAGGGTCCAGGGAACGCAGCCCTCAGCAGCGACCTCAACGTTAACCACAAGCTCCAATACCCCCGGAGGCATACGGGTGCATCCTACACGGACCAGGGCATGACCAGAACACCAACAACTACCGGACCCTCATGACCTTTCAGGAGGAGTACCTCGAAAGACAAGCAGGATACCTGGCTAGAGAAGGAACCAGTGAAGGACGGCACAAGGGTCGGAAGCCTGGGGGAACTCCCGAGAAGATCCCTGGCCCTCCGACCCCGCTCCGTCGCCACCAACTCCGCTACCTACAGCGCAATACCCCAGCGATGAGGACTGAGTCAAGCATGCCGTCGCCAGGCTCCGGGCGGATTACCTCCGGAGCCGGGCAGCGGCTAAAGGCCGAGGGGGTCGAGGACTACCTCTCCCGACTGGCCTTCGGGCTTTGCCTCTGACACATCGTTGCTAGGCTCCGGGCGGATTACCTCCGGAGCCGGGCAGCGGCTAAGGGCCGAGAGGGTCGAGGACCATCTCTCCTAGCCTAGTCGTAGGCCTCGAGGATTTCAAGCCTCAGAATAAAGGTTTTACTCTGTCAAAGGTACGCCTACGCCCACTATTACCTATAGATAGTTTACCTAGTTGGTCTATCTTTCATACAATATGGTAAAAAATATGTTGGAGGCCTCCAACCTTACTGCTAGAAGCTTTTACAACAGATAGCCATTAGGTAGGATGGTAGATCTAGATTATGTCCTTGTTTAGCAGTAAGCAGTAGAACTTAAGTTACATTTTCCTTTGACATGAGTTATGAGTAGTCATCCAACCTAGCTATATCTTATACTACAATTAGCTGCTTACTACCAATAGTAGACTACAAAACTTAACTAATAACGTAACCATGCAAAACCCACATCTGTAGTTGCGCCGCATGCCTACGTCACCCAGAGGGTAGATTTTGCCAGGGTATCCTGGAAGGCATTGCATAGCCTCGGCAGTGTCGAAGCCACACCTTGGGGGATGTCCCCAAGGCGATGATGCGGTGCTCTGAGGAATGCTGTCGCAAGGAATCTTTGGGAGGCGTGACACCTAAAGACATTGCTTGCCTAAACCTAAAGTCACCTGAAAAGGTTTCCCGGAGGGTAGGCTTTGCCCTGGTAGGCAGTGGAGCCCACACACCTGCAGTAGCATGGCATGCCTAGGTCACCCAGAGGGCAGATTATTCCAGGGTGTCCTGGAAGGCATTGCACAGCCTCGGTAGTGTGGACGCTGCATATCAAGGGACTACCTTGATGTGAGGATGCGATGCTCTGAGGAATGCTGTCCTAAGGAATCCTTGTTGCACGACATGGTTATATACCGCGAGCATAGCATGCCTAGGTCATCGTGAGGGCATCAAGCCTAGGTTTCCTGGAAGGCATTGCACAACTTCGGTCGTATAAATGCCACGCGCCAAGGCACACCTTTGGTGGATAGTATTGCGGTGCACCCAGGGCATTTCCTCATGAGCACGATGAGCCTACACACCGCGAGTGTAGCATGCCTAGGTCACCTGGAAGGCAAGGCTGCCTAGCTTTCCTGGAAGGTATTGCGTAGCCCCGATAGTGTGTAGAGCCTTCAGCGTTAATACATGCTGAAGGGGATACAAGACCTCTAGCAAAAATGGAGTCTTACAAAAGGATACAAAACCTCTGGCAAAATGGAGAGCCCTTTACAAAACCCCCGCCAAAAGCGGAGTGTCCTACAAAACCTCCGGCAAAAATGGAGAGTCCTACCAAACCTTCGACAAAAGCGAAGAGCCCTACCAAACCTCCGACAAAAATGGAGTGCCCTTTACAAAACCTCCGGCAAAAACAGAGAGTCCTACCAAACCTCCGCAAAAGCAGAAAGTCCTACAAAACCTCCGGCAAAAATGGAGAGCCCTTTACAAAACCTCCAGCAAAAATGGAGAGTCGTACAAAACCCCCGACAAAAGCGAAAAGTCCTACAAAACCTCTAGCAAAAATAGAGAGCCGTTTACAAAACCTCTGGTAAAGACGGAGAGTCCTACCAAACCCCAGACAAAAGCAGAGAGTCTTGCAAAAGCTCTAGCAAAAATGGAGGGACTTCCAAAAACCTCCACGAGGCGGAGCGTCTTACAAAAACCTCCACCAAACAGTCTTGCAAAAGCTCCAGCAAAAATGGAGAGACTTCCAAAAACCTCCGCGAGGCTGAGCGTCTTACAAAAACCTCCATCAAATAGTCTCACAAAACCTCCGCAAGATGGTGAGGTTCCAAAAAACCTATTGTACAAAATCCCGCGGCATCTTGAAGGAAAATGCCTCTTGAAGCCCACTAGCCCCCGACAGGCATAGCCAACAGACCGAAGAGGTATGGCCCGCATGACTGAGACACATATGGTAACATGTAAAGTCACTACCCTGCAGTCTCATCAAAAGACATGGTTCATACATTGTTTATGAAGGTCATGCTAACAATAAGTAAAAGTCCACTCTTCGTGGCACGGGAAATAGTATGTATCCCCAGCTAGTAGTTGCAGGAGCCGGGCAACGCAGAAGGCCGAGGGGGTCAAGGACCACTTCTCTCGTCTGGCCTTTGGCTTCGCCTCCGACACACCATCGCTAGGCTCTAGGTTGGGCAGCGGCTAAAGGCTGAGGGGGTCGAGGACCACCTCTCCCATTTGGCCTTCGGCTTCTCCTTCGACATGCCGTCACCAGGCTCCGGGTGAATTACCTCAGGAGCCGGTTAGCGGCTAAGGGACGAGGGGTTCGAGGACCACTTCTCCTATCTGTCCTTCGACTTTGCCTCTGACACGCTGTCACCAGGCTTCGGGTGGATTACCTCCGAAGCTGGGCAGCAGCTAAGGGCCGAGGAGGTCAAGGACCACCTCTCCCGTCTAACCTTCGGCTTTACCTCTGACACGCCGTCACCAGGCTCCGGGTGTATTACCCCTGGAGCCGGGTAGCGACAAAGGATCGAGGGGTCGGGGACTACCTTTCCCATCTGGCCTTCGACTTCGCCTCCGACACGCCGTCGTTAGGCTCCGGGTGGATTACCTGCAGAGCCTGGCCGTGGCTAAGGGCCGAGGGGGTCGAGGACAACCTCTCCTGTCTGGCTTTCGGCTTCTCCTCTGACACGCAACCGCTAAGCTCTGGGCGGATTATCTCCGGAGCTGGTCAACGGCTAAGGGCCGAGGGGGTCGAGGACCACCTCTCCCGTCCGGCCTTCGGCTTCACCTCCAACATACTGTCTCCAGGCCCCGGGCGAATTATGTCCAGAGCTGGGCAGCGGCTAAAAGGGTCGAAGAGCACCTCTGGACCTTGTCTCCCAAGGTTTCATATGGGCTTTGCTGGGTCAAAAATCTGGAACAAATTTGGAAGAAAGCCCTACCAGCACCGAGCCCGAGGAGCACATGATAACCAGAAACAATGAGGTCGCCACCACTTCACCTAGACCTCCTTAGTTACCCTGTGTATCTTCCACCACCAGATTCCCGAGGTCACCTATCCCCCGAAAGGAACGAAACCGGTGATGATCTATTCGAAGGCTTGGCATGTCGGTCGTCCAAAAAACTAGCCATCGCCTATGAAGGGGACGAGGAAAAGCGGCTCAACGGCATGAAGGCACGCAGACACGTGGTCCCCTACTCGAAGAACCCCCTCACGCTTTGGCCCAAAAAGAGATTCAATCGCCCCCAAGGGTCCAAATTATATTATTAAACAAATCGTGCATCCGAAGGACGTGTACAAAGAAGGAAACAGTACAAAGGCCGCTGCAGAGAAGGCAAACCTTGAGAGAGCAAACCAGTGGAGAAAGAGTGCAAGGTGGCAAAAGATAACTATGACCCGCGGTAGGGTCATAGTCGAAGGGCAGAACAGGGCTGTCCACAAAGCACCCCTGAAGGCCACCTTCGCTTCCTACGGATCCCAGTAGGGGCCGCACATGGAGTGGCGTATACACCTCATCCGCGGCCTACCGCCACAGAAGCTGTTGCAATAGCTGACCCCCGAGCTGTCAGAAGACGAGGAAGAAACCGAAGGAGCCACCGTTGGGTCCTCCTTCTGCTTCTTCCTAGCCCTCGCCACCGAAGTTCGCTCCTCCTCATCACTATCCCTTCGCAGGAGATCCCAGTTGATTCTCGTATCATCATCCGAAATATCAATGATCTCGATAGGCATGGTCTCCCAAACTGGGGGTTGGGCAAGGGCAACAGGCAGCTGTCCACCCCGCAGGGACGAAAGTTGGACGGCCACCGGCGCCACCACCAGTGGCCAAAACGGCCCAGCCCCAGTAGAAGTAGTTGAGATCATCGATGTTTTCGAAGAGGATGAAGAGGAATACGATGCCATATTCAAAGACAATTTAAGTGTTCGCTCGAGGGGCGGTGATGATCCAATCGGATGACCCCTGCTTTATACCCGGGCCAAGCGACCACATTCGCCTAGGAAGAGAAGTAGAACCAACTCGACGTAGCTCCATGGCGTCCCTCATTAATCTCTGGAGGCCCGTAGCCATATCCCAATCATCCCATCAACATATGGCAGCATCCCATGGCAACACCTCATTTTCTCGCACGAATGTCCCATCACATTAATGACCTAGACCCCTTTCGATGCCTACCTAGGGTGTGGGCACAAGACCCTGGATAAACCCACGCATTATCCAGTCAGAAATGCGCCCTTGACACATCCCATCCTACCGTCCTCAAATGGGCAAACGTGGGGATTCCCTGATCCCATACGTGATCCCCCACACTGACAAACTCAAATGGCGGGAAGACCCATCACCAAAATAGTCCAAAGAATCTAAATCGTCCTTAGCACGGACCCCAGAGCGCATCACCTCCACTGACGCCTCTCTGGCCTTGAATCCTGATACCATATACTCAAACTCTAACAGGCTCCAGAACGTACCTCATGCTGGACATCTTCGGTCTTCCACTGCAACTTTGACGCCAACTACACCTCCGACCTCAGCATAACCCCAAGGTGTGCCATCATCACCAATGCACCATCAGCATTGAGCTTCACCATCAACACCCGCAGTTCCAGCCGAAAAACTCCTTAGAGATAGGGAATGGCCTTTGGGCATTCTTGTTACGAACCCAGGCTGGAGTTGGTTTTCCTCTACATCCTCTCACCCCTCCAAACGTTGAGGCCAGAGAATGAGGAGGTACTGTTGGGGGAAAATAGAACAGCCTGAGGATAATAGTTGGCGGTCGCTATCAAAGGTCCCTCCAGAGCTCCCGGCCTCCAGACTCGGCAGGAGGCCCCATTCCTGGAGGCTGCAAGTCCCTTCAGACAACCTCTCCAGCTCATCCATAGCCTTCCGAAGACTCGGAGCTACAGCAAGTACCCCCAGAGCCTTCGGTCTCCGAACTAAATAAGAGGCCTTATCCCCAAGGGATGCGGACCCCTTCGGGCCGCCCCTCCGATGCCCATGTAGCCTTCCAAAGCCTAAATGCGCGACCGGCCTCCAGAGATAATATCGAGCAAGAAAGGACACCCCCCTCTCTGCCACCGACCTGTCGCGAAGTGACGGGTGATAAATGCTGGTGCAAGTGGTGCTTATCCTGACACCCCAACACGATGCAAGTCGTCCTGACACCACCGACAGAGTGGCACCGGGCCGTAATTGGCAGTTGGCTCACCCCTCAGGGGCAAGCACTGACATAGTTACCACGGTAGATATTTATCTTCTATGTAGCGTAAAAGAATAAGGTCCAGTAATTCGACCAGGTCCTAGATATTTGTACATCGTGATAACTTATACACTAAGCTATGTACTGCCTTATGAATAGGGGGGCGTGATCACCTGGAAGAAAAAGGGAAAAAAAGGACACGCTCAACACAGCATGGAGGAGCATAATCGCAGAGTTTTCCTGTGGTACTCCCCTAGCCTAGTCCATATATTTACAATAAATACATTTGTGGTGTTCCTTCCTCTCAAACTTTGTCTCCAAGCATGAGTCTCCTCCTTAGAAGAAACTCTTGTCGTACTTACTGGAGCAAGACGAACTCTTGCTCCAACATGTACTTTTGAATAATATGTTATTTTGTTCCTTGGATAATTATCATTGACATTTATTAGCAAGTATGTGACTTGTTTGTAAAGTTGTTTGTTTTATTGTGAAGGTATTCTAAATGATCCCTAGTCTTATATCACTATGTGGCACAATAATGATTAACAGACTAGCACATGTAATGATTGATGATCATGTTTCACAGATCATATATTGGGATATCAAATCAATAATGTGAACACACGTTAGAAAACATGATGTTGGATAGACCTACCTTGAGATACTAATGGTATTGTTATATGATGTGTTATCAGTTGTAATCTCAAATGGCACACTTAAGGGATGTCAAATGCTACTAAATGATTGGGTAGTCATAAATGTAGCTTTCGGGTTTGCTATGAAACATTCCATGGGTGAGTGATCAAAATGGAATTTATCCCTCCTATATAATGGGAGAGATATCTCTGGGCCCCTCAATGTGGTTGGATTAGAAAGTGCATGACCATGTCAATGCGATTAAAGAGTCAATCATGAAGTTTAGTAATTTGCTACAAGATTGAGTGAATCATCAAGCTATCACAAGGATGGCACGTGTCTTGCCTTGAGCTTTGTTAGTACCGCGAGGCAAAGGGATTGGTGCATGTGTATATCAAGGTTCAAGCGATATGATCTTTATGTTTATTTGGGAGTCAATAAGCCCTGCTAGGGACTGCAGTTGATTTTGGCTCCGGAAAGGGGTTTTCAAGTCATAGCCATTTGTACATAAACCTAAAGGGTTACAAACTTAATGGGTTGGAACATGACACAAGGATTTTATCCATAAGTGGGTTTAAACAGATTGTGATCTGTGAGGGAGTAGAATCCTAATGGGATTCCAATATGGGAGCCTATAGTAGGATCTATATATGAGGAGGCATGAGTGGGCGTGTACGGTTAAGCCACTCTGAAACCCTCGCCACACATTCTCCACCTAGTGGTACGTGCGGTGCTATGTCACGCTTGTTTTTCCCCTTCCCTCTTTGATCTCTCCTTCTCTCCGTCTCTCTCTATTGTGTGGGACCCATCTGTCAGCTCTTTCCTCTTCCCCATCGCATTCCCTCCTCTGTTGTCCGCCTGTTGGAAATCCGTCAAATCCGTGCATGAGTAATGGAAGGAGGCCACGTTCATTTGGAATCCAGCGCCGCAATGAAGACGGCCGTCACACCGGTTCGATTTCATGAAGGAAAGTGGATGAGAATGAGGAAACCGTGCCCAATTTTTCCGCCGCTGCCATCAATCCTCACTGTCCAGCCTAAATTCACCCTCCTCCCTCTTTAAAAACTTGATTCACCCCTCAACCGAGCTTCTTTGCACTCCACCGCGCCCAAGTCCTCAAACCTCATCGACCAATCGACGTCGAGTTCCGCTACCGTGGCTGAGCTCCCGAGGCAACCGATCATCCGCCGTTGAAGCCCGTCGTCGCCGAGTTGCTCCAGCCTTCCCTAACATCCCGCGACCCCTCAAACGAGTTCGCCGCCCTTGTCTGGTCATGGTCCGCCATTCACTGTCGACTCCCGACCACCGTAGCATCATCTTCGTCCATCTCCGGTCATCCCGAGCTCGTCGCCGTCACCGTCCAGTCGAAGTCGAGGTAGTCCCACCCTCCCACCGTCCAATCCTAGATGTATGGCGTAGATTAGATGGTAGATACCCCTTTGCGTTGGACGATCTCGGCCGTCTGATTGAAATTGTGCACGTAGGATTTAATTAGTTTCGCGCCGAGTTAGCATAGCCTAGTCAGTAGCCATGTGTACACTTGTGTCTGACGTGGCGTGTCCGATCAACACTTCCGAGCCAAGTCAGTAGCCCAATCAGCGATGAGGTCAGCGATTGCGCAATAAACTCGATTCTCCTTTAGAAAAATAATTTGTTATAATTCGAATATTCTGAAAATAGGTTTTCTTTATTACAAAAATTCTAGAAAATAGAAAATGCTTTATATAATTGTTTTAATATGTTTTTAATAGGTTTTCAATTCTATTTTATTTCTAAAAAATATTTTTAAGGATAGAATAAATGTTTTTGTTTTGGAAAATAGTTTAGAAAATATATATTAATTATGATAATGCTTCAAAATTAATTCTTTGATAAATAAATGCTTTTAATTTGTTTTTATGCATATAAAAATTAGTTTTATTTCCAAAAATGCAAATAAATTTCATAAAATTGTTTTAATCAGTTTTATGCTATAAAATAATTGTACCAAATTTAAATAAATATTTTAGGCCTTTTAAAAATTAATTTTAATTCTAGAAAATAGTTTTTATCGTTTTTAGTCGCTTAGAAATTCATCTAGGCATAGTTTTCGCTTCGTTGCTCTAATTTGGGAGGTTCTTGCACCCAAATCTTCCTGAATTGTGCTATAGCTTGTTCTTGTGTTTGTTTTATGTGTTTGCTTTGCTTAGTGTCTGTTCTTAAGTGGTTCTTGGTTGCTCGCTTGTAGAGGAGTTTGTTCCAGAGGCATTCGAGAACATCCAGGATCAAGACTTAGGGGATTTCGAGTAACCCATCGGGGAAGGCAAGTGTCCTTAAACATATTGCACCTACTTTTGGAAAATATTTGTTTTATAAATTACATGCTTGTCAAATATGTGTTATCTCATTGTTAGGGTTTACTAGTTTTCCTTAATCTTCCTTATAGCCGTAGACTGGTTTTCGTGTTATGGGTAGGATATGCTTAGTTGTGCTGGCTCATGGGTAGCACAGACAAATTATGTTAATAATTATGAACTTTGGTAAATGTGCTAGTCTAAGATAGTAGGGTCTGGACAAGTTGGCATGTTGGTTGGCCTGTGGATGTGTTCCAGGCAGAATTGTTGGCTTTTGGATAATTGGTTATCACACTGTTGTTGGGTTGATGGCGGTCCCTAGACGATGTTAAGGACTGGTTCGTGGAGCGACCACCTATGAAAACAGTACAACCACAAGCCTGGTATGGGACAGGCCTAGCTCAGTAATTCACTTTTCTCTCAGCATTGTGAAGATAATATGGTGGTACGGGGATAGAAGGGTGTACTTCCTGGAACCGCAAGGCGCAAGAGGGGGCTTTTGGGGTGGAGGGTGTACTCCACTTATGTATGGCAGTGAAACCTCAGCGGGTTAACACGTGCTGAGATAGGTGTTGGAAAGGCTTTGTAGTGGAATCCTGGCTGCACACTTCGAAAGTGTGTAAGTGTTTAATCGACATGGGCAAAAAGGAGGACAAGTCTTGTGGGTAAAGTGTACGACCTCTGCAGAGTAAAAATTGATATATTAGCCGTTCTCACAGTCATGAGTGGCATGGACTCCTCACATGATTAGTCGGGTGTTTCTCGTGCTGGTTTTGGGTTGGATGTGGTGGATTATAGTGGTGGGAACTGTGATTCCAGTTAGCTTCGTTTAGAGGTGGCTGGAACCTCAGTTGTGTAGCAAGGTGGTTGGAACCTTGGCTCTTGTCTTAGAGAAATCATTCACATAGAAGTAGGTTGCCTTTATAACTGTTTTACTAATAAAATAGTGTTTATGCCAATAAACCTTTGAGTTAAGCCTACCTTGACTTGGCCCACATGTCATAATTTTTCCACACTTGCTGAGTAATTTATATACTCACGCTTACTCTCTCCTCCATAATCTTGTTGCTGCTCAGAAGGTGAAGGCTACGAGAACTTCCCAGAAGAAGGTTCTGCTGCTTCTCCCACGTTCCTAAGAAATAAAATATCATAATAATTTAGTAGTAATCCATCTAAGGAAGCATGAATAGCAAGGGACGAGTTCACCTGGTGATCTAATTATCATGCACGTGCTCTTGTAATTGGACCTTGTATGATTTGAGGATTGTTGGTGGTATTGATCGTATCCGAAGGAGCCATGGGCTCATCTTCCTCCCCCTCTTGAATTAGAGTCATCCTTGACTCAAGCTCATCTTCTTCTCCCAAATATAGCTTCAAATCTGAAATGTTAAACGTGGGACTAACCCCAAAATCTGTAGGTAGGTCCAATTTGTATGCATTGTCATTGATTTTCTAAATTATCAAATGGTCCATCAGCTCTAGACATCAACTTTGACTTTCTTAGTTATAGAAATCTATCCTTCCTCAAATGCAACCAAACTAAATCACAAGATTCAAATTTTATTTCCTTCCTACCTTTACTTCCAGCAATCTTATATTTTTCAGTCATGCTCTCTATATTCTTTTTAGTTGTTTCATGCAACTTAAGAATAAATTCAGCACGTTTCTTAGCATCTAAATTTAGTCTTTCAAAAGTAGGCAAATGTAGTAAATCAATAGGAGCACGGGATTAAATCCATACACTACTTGGAACGGATTTACCTTGGTGGTGGAGTGTACTGACCTATTGTAAGCAAATTCAATATGTGGTAAGCACTCTTCCCACATCCTCAAATTCTTCTTTAGAACTGCCCGTAACATGGTCGATAATGTGCGATTCACGACCTCTATTTGACCATCAGTTTGGGGATGACACTTAGTAGAAAACAACAGCTTCATCCTCAATTTATTCCAAAGTGATCTCCAAAAGTGACTCAAAAACTTTGTGTCACAATCTGAGACGATAATATTAGGCACTCTATGTAGGCGAACGATTTTCCTGAAAAATAAATCAGCTATGCGGATCACTACTGACGAGAACTCATGTTTGATATTGGAGACTTTGTTTATCTCAAGGTATCATCTCTCAAAGGGGTTCAATGTTTTTAAGTTTGAGGGAAGGTAGTGCCTCATTATGTAGGGCATTTCCAAATCATTGCGTGGCGTGGAGAGGTGGCCTATCAATTGGACGTACCTACATCTCTCTTCGCTATTCACAATATGTTCCACATGTCGCAACTGAAGAAATGCCTTTGAGTCCCAACCGAAGTCATTGATGTTGCAAATCAAGAATTGCAACTGGATCTCTCATATTGCAAGTAACCAATTGGAATCTTAGATGAAGCGGAACACAAGACTGAATGGCACTCTATTAAATTCATCCAAGTCCAATGGAGCAACCACATCGAGGATGAAGCAACTTGGGAGCGTGAGGACAAAATCCGCTCTGAATATCTCAAACTTTTTGAGAATGTGTAAATGTCATAATTTTGCATAATTGGAGCATCTCACATGACTATATTTGTCACCATGTTGAATAGAATGTTTGTTCATAAAGGATTGCACTTCGAAACCTTTCGAACCAGGAAAACATACTCTTGGCGGTCTGACCACTGTTAGTCTACCGGTTTGATCACCAGAGGCATTTAGAACCCAAAGATCTCTGCTCCCAGGCAATTTGACCGCCCCAGGCTTGCTGTCTAACCTTTGGTCGGTGGTCTGACAATCAGCATAACGTCAGTCCGACCGCTAGAGCCCAAAACCCTCTGTATAGATTCGGTCTAACCGTCGACCCCGTGGTCCAACCAAGTCATGGTCTCACCAAGCTTAGTTGTGCTCTTACCGCCAGCTTGTGTGAAGGCCCAATGACTATCATTTTGTTCCATCGATGAAACTCAACAAAATTCTTTTCCATTTGTGGGAGATTCCATTCCAGTTCATCACCATCACCTTCTCCCTTAGTTTGCCGAATCTTGGGTCGAGATTCTTTTTAAGGAAGGGAGGAGGTTTGTCACATCCCAAAATGTTAATTACATAATTAGGCATGCCTAATCATGATTGCATTGTGTTTTGTGCGATTGATTATCAATTTGAATTTAAACGCGTTCCAAAAGTTTTGCATTTTGAACCTTCACATATTTCCCCCACATGCATGTGAGTATTTGAGAGTGAAAATGGCTTAGAAGCTAATTAGGAGAAACCCCATAGATATTAGAAAAGAAAAAGAATAAGAAAAAAAGGGAAAAGAATGAGACTTTCAGCACCAAACCACTCCCTTGGTCTGACCGGAGCTCCCCACGGTCTGACCAGCAGTACATAGAGCACCCATTAAGAGGATCAATCACACTCTCTCATATTCGCTCTCTCTTACACACTCTCTCACTCTCTCCCTCACTCAAGCCCTAGAGAGAGAAGAAGACATCACCTCGACGGCTTTAATGACTGAAGATCAACAGAGGGGACTCCCTCAAGCTTCTCAAAGCTTTCTCCAACCTCCTACCCTCTTCTCCCTCGCTGGAGGAAAGTTCATCCAACCGCAAGACCATACGCCACCGCGGGGCCCGTCCTCCAAATTGGAGCTTCTTTGAAGTTGATTGATCAGCTAGAAAGCTTCCCTACACTAAGGTGAGACATGCCTACCATTTTTCCATCATTCCCGAGCTCTAATCAAGCCCTATTCCATTTAGACCCAAGCTTAATCCTAGCCTAGGGCTTATCCATGGGGTATGTTGAATTTAGCTTGATGAATGTTGTCCAAATCACTTTAGAAGTACTCCACTAGTCCCATAGAGCATTTTTGGTGCCCTTTGTGGTCGAAGATTTTGCCAGAGCCTTTGCCGTCGGCCTCGCAAAGTGGCATCGGTAGAGTCTCATGGTCTGACTACAACTAGGGTCAATCTGACCGCCAGACAGTGGTCTAACCACTAACATACCATCAATCTAACTACCAGAGGCCAAA
Source organism: Phragmites australis (assembly GCF_958298935.1). Lineage (NCBI taxonomy): Eukaryota > Viridiplantae > Streptophyta > Magnoliopsida > Poales > Poaceae > Phragmites > Phragmites australis. Next base: position 22,046,462 of record NC_084921.1, on the reverse strand, counting down.
ACCTTTTGCATGCCAGCCGTCTGACCGCCACATCAACACCAGTTTGATTGCTAGCCACTTAAAGCTATATGCAGTTAGGTTGTCTTATTCGGGGTCTAAAACTTTGCAACCCTAATCATTTCGTGGTCTTTAGCAAATGTGTTTGAAACACGACACTCTATTATTATGCAAACATGCATCACATGCACACTTTTCCATCATTTGGTTATTTATGCAATGCGTTCTCGATTTGTTTGAGAGCGTTACATTGGTGATCCAAGCTAGTGAAGGCACCACCAATCTACCAGAGTTCTGTGAGTGTTGTGCCGGGAGTATCAAGCAACTGCCAGAGCAGCAAAGCAAGTATCTAAGCATATTGCACCTTTTAGTTGGAATAATGTGGTGTCTAAAATTATGAGTTGTCACTTGTGTACATTTGCATGTTTAGTGAGTCGATGTCAGACTTATATGGGTGGAACCTATGTGAGTGCATTTCCTACTTTGAAATTGTTGATTATCCATATCCTTGTAGCCTTGATAACATTGTTGATGTCTAACTTAAGAGTTATTCAAAATGCTTAGCAATGCTTAGGTCCTCGGTAGAAGACAAGCAATGGTTTGACCGTTGTTCACGAGCTCAGGGATTACTTATTGTTTACAAACACAATGACAATGATCTGGGCTGTATGAGAGGTGAGGATGAGGCGAGATATGGGCGGTGTTATGGGTATCTTCTGCACCGAAGGAGTTCCTCGGTGTAGTTCGGGAGAGGAGCCTAGATGCCATAGACCGCTTGCGTCATTTAAGCACTATCTGTCAGTGCAGTTGGCTTTAGCACTTTCTGTACTAACCACATATTGATCTAATGGTAAGATAAGTCGAATACCTCTATAGCTGTGGTCATTTGAACTTGCACATCGACAGTGTGAGCGAGTGGGCTTCAGAGACACTTGTGGTTTCTTCAGGAGTTAACCAAAGTGGGCTCTGCATCGAGTGATGCATGATTCAAATGGTTAAGCCTAATTGGGAAAGGTTGACATGAGTACCCCCTTGGGTGGGCTTGTGTAGTTACTCAAGCCACATGGTCCTCGAGTCGGGTGGGTAAAGTTATACCCCTTGCAGGGTATAAAAACAATTTGAATTGTTGTGCTCTCGATCATAAACATGCTTCTCTCCATTTGCATCGGCCGTAAAGTTACGAATGTGGGATGATATGGTGTGGTATGTTGGTATGAGTTTGAGATGGTTCAACTTACAGTTATGTTCATGAGATGGTTCTAGTTACATTTATATTCAAGTTATTGGTTACAGGGTAGAAAGATATATGTGGTGCTCACACATAGGTGGCAGGTTGCTTACGCATATGAATTTACTTAACCTTGTGGCCTACTCCTTACTAATGACTCAATTGCATAATCCTTGGAGTCGGGTTATTATATATACCTATTATGGATTAAGTCTTGCGAGTAGCTCTTTGTACTTATGCTGCTCTTTCAAGTTCCACCGGTGAGAAGGAGCTCGTATTTGGCTACTTCACGCCCGCCGATGTAAGTGGCGGGAATGAGTAGTGCAAACTACTCGTGTGGTGTACTTTTGGGTGGAGCCTAAGGACATATAGCTTCACCTAGCTTTTGGTGTTCATAGATTAATGTTCCGCTACGTAGTTTCTAGTTTTGGTTAGGGGGTGACCTGTTCTTTATACTCCTAGCTTCCTTTTGATGTAATTGTTGTAAATAGTTGAATGCTTAAGAACTTGAAATATAATTTAATTACTCGCTCTTTCTTAAGCTTTGTTGTGATGTTATATGTTGAAAAGACATGTGTTCCGACCTTAGGTACAAAACACGTGTTGGGACTACCAGGATGGTACTCCGGTTAATCATCGTGGTCGCGATTAAGCAAATGATCATCCTGATGATTAATTCAAATACTATTTGGCCGGTTCCTCACAATAGTGGTGAAAAGAATTTTTCCCTGGCAAAGGATCATGATGATGTTTGGAAATTGTGCACATCCGGCAGGGTAGTGCACCATTTTCCCTGAGGTACTACACCAACAGCTCCCATGTGGGTAAAAAGAGATTCCAAGAATTAAATGCGATAAGACATTGGTGTAGGAGATCGTAGCCCTGGTTTGTAGCCGGAACCATTACTGCGCTAGTTAGAGAGTAGACGTGATTTGACCTCTAGCAGACCCTTGGTTTACCATGAACCATTATGTGTCCAAACCCATCGTACGATTCCTAAAAATGAAGGGTTGTGGCTGCCTCACAGTCTGGAAGCCTTTTAAACCCATGGTGATGAGCACTTATCACTCCATTTCATCCACTTTAGTTCCCAAACCTAGCCATGGCATCCTCATTATTGTCCTACTCCTGGGATATTAGGGTTAGGGTCCCAGCATCACCATCATAGATTCAGGCCTCTTCACCAAAGTCTCCCCTTCCAGCACCACCTCCTTCTCAAGCCGAGTCAAACACCTATGTCAAAGATTATGTCATCTCCTCTGATGATGACGAGATGGAGGAAATAGCGATTGGTCTGGTTGATGTTGAAGTCGAGCAGCTCGGTGAAGCTCTGGTCACCAAGTCCTCATCTGCGTGCCAAGAAGATGTGGACTAGGATCTCTTGGAGGATGGTATACAAGAGAAGGAGGCCCTGGAAGAGGAGAACAAGGATGAGGCCAAGGACTCCACTTCATCCTCATCCCCTAACAACGATGACAGCAACGGCGAAGCAGCCAACTACTACATCAACTGTTTTGGGGGGAGGAACCTTAGGCATAGGCTCTTCTATTGGGGTCTTCTCTTTCTTCCTCTTCCTGCTTGGCATTGGGCTAGAACTTAGGATGTCTTTTGGATGTACAATTTCCATCACATGAGTTATCTGTAAAATAGAACTTGAAATTTTGTTAATGAATTTCTACTTTTAACTGAAATGCATGAGTATGAATCTGGGACTCCATGAGTGTTGGATGCGGAGAGCATGTGATAGCTTATCATGTTTATTTTGGCTAGCCCTAGGTTTGACTTGAGTGAAAAGCATCATAGCTTTCAGGCACTCAAGGACTCGACAAGGGACCTTTTAACACTTTGCGCAATTATGACTTTAAAATGCCATCCCTTATCGATAGAATCCACTTTAGAGCATGCACGATATGATATTTTTAACTTTTAGTACCGACAACCTGTTAAGCCCCTAACAGGTTATTTGGGAAGATTTCCCGGATAGATAGTCTAAGAAAGAAGAAACAAAGTAAAAAACATACTGCCCTTTAGTCATAGAGAAAACTTTTTGTAACATAGAGTGCGTGCATAGGTATATATACCTGAATAGCGGCTTACCTCGTTGCCAGGCATTGAGTTGCAAGATCGAATAGACAAGGTGGAGAAAAGATCCATTCAACTTCTTGGGCAATATGATAGTTATTATTACAAAATGTACACTAATTACTTACACATAGAACTGACGAAGCTGGTCGATATTCCACAAGTTATTAAGGACTCGACCATCTTCCATTGCTAACTTATATGACCTAGGACGGTTGGATTCAACCTTTGTATAAGGACCTTTTCGGTTCGGGGATAGTTTAATGCTTTTTTTCTGGCTCTGAATGAGTTGTAGAAACAGATCCCCAAGTTACAAGGTTCTCTTTTGGACGTTCTGGTCGTAGTAGCACCAAAGAGCTTGTTGGTACCTTGCCGATCGTATCAGCACTTGAGTCTTTTTCTCCTCGATGTTATTGAGGTCATCCTCTTTTCTCGAGATTTCATCCTTGTCGGCATATAACTCAACATGGGAGATTTGACTTTTATTTATAGGGTAGCATGTTTTCAGCCCCTTAAACTAGAAAGAAAGGTATTTCACCCATCGTCCTGTTGGATGATGTTCATGGTGCCCAGAGGACGTTAGGCAGATCAAATGCCCAGGCTTTAGAATAGGTGGATTAGCGGTTGAAGATACGGGTATTGATTCCTTGTAGCATGAGATCGTTGGCCCGCTCGACATGTCCATTACTCTGTGGATGAGCTACTGAATGTGAAGTAGACTATAGTTCCTAGTCCCTTGCAATACTCAATGAAGGTCGTGCTTGAAAACTGAGTTTCATTGTCAATGATGATCCTACTCAGTACGCCAAACCTTGTCATGAAGCTTTTCATGATGAATTTCCTGGCTACTTCCGAGGTGATTCTGTTGACTACCCAGCTTCAATCCACTTGGAGAAGAAACTTGAAGCCCTCGGGCGCTACCGGGAAGGGCCCTAGAATATTAAGCCTGTAAGTCACAAATAGCCACAATAAGGGGATCGCCTATAAGGTTTGGGCGGGCTGGTGCACACGCCTGCTATGAAATTGGTAGCTGACACATGTCTTTACCATCTCTTTCACATCATGGAGAGCCATAAGTCAATAGAAACCTTGTCTGAATGCCTTTCTGACCAAGGTTCAGAAGTAAGCATGAGCTCCACACACCCCTCCATGGATTTCTTCGAGTAGTTATCTACCTTGCTTCTGAGAGATGCACTTCATGAGTACTCAATGTGTGCCTCTTCGATAGAGGACACCGTCCACTAGGGTATACATCTTGGATCGACAGGATATTTGCTTAGATAGTGCATCGTCTTCAAGCGCAACTCGATCTTGAAGAAACTTGCGGACAAGATCCATCCATGCATCTTCATACTCGAGTGGAGCTACGAGTTCCCTCGTGACTCCTTTTGAAGCATCGATTCCTAGCAAGCCTAAAACAACTAAGAGATACCATGCACGCGGTTAGTTGTTGAACTTCATGTACTGACCTAGGGGTTTGCATTTCCTCAATGGACTTGATCTTGTTAGGATTTACCTCAATTCCCCGATAAGATACTAGGTACCCAAGTAGCTTTCATGCATCAACTCTGAATGTGTGCTTCTTGGGGTTAAGAATAACTCGGTGCTTGCACAAATTGTTTAAGGTAGGGTTGACTATCTGATCTATTCATGGTAGAGGGAAGGCATCCTTCGGGCAGGCTTTGTTGAGGCTAGTGAAATCCACGCACATGCGCCACTTACTGTTTGACTTTTAACCATGATGGGATTAGCAAGCCACTCAGAGTGATCCACATCTGATGAATCCTACATTCGAGAGACATGCGATATGCTCTTTGATTGCTTCTTTTTGGTCGGGTGCGAACCGTCAAAGCTTCTATTTAATCGGCTTGGCATTAGGCCATATAGATAGCTTGTGCTCGAGCACCTCCCTAGGGATACTGGTCATATCGGACGATTTCTGTGCAAACACATTAGCGTTTGCCCAAAGGAAGGTCACGAGTGCCAGTTCCTATTTTTGGTCTAGGTTGGAGCTAACCTGTATGGTCTTGGATGACTTCGCTAGGTCCAGAGGAATGGTTTTGACTTTGTTGTGAGACTTCACGGTCACTTTAGGCCTTGAGTTCTTCATCTCCTTGTCGATTTGATGCTGAGCCACCATGTCGAGACTCCACTTGTTGCAATGAAGACCTACCTTGTGGCAGCGCCAGATGGTGATGACACCCTCACATCTTGGAATCTTCATGTGCTGGTAAGTGTAGTGCGCAGCAGCCATGAATTTGTCTAGGGTTGGTCATCCTAAGATGGTGTTGTATATCGTCTAAAATCGACCACATCGAATAGAATTTTTTGTATCCAGGAGTTTTTGGGCTTCCCAAAGGTGACGGGAAGCGATATCTGGCTATTATACGTGGCCAAAGATCTAGGTACTATGCTGTGGAAGGCCTAAGTAACTGGCTTAATGGAAGATCGGGAGATCTGCATCGCATCAAGTGCACCCTTGAAGAGGATGTTTAGATAACTTCCTTCATCGATTAGCACTTAGGTAACCTTGTAGTTGTTGATCGTAGGCTCGACCACTATTGGGAAGAGGCCCAGCTGTATGAAGTTCTCTAAGCAGTCAGTCATCTTGGCCAAAAGAGATTTTGACATTGACCACTTGATGACCTGGAGACTCTTAGGAATGCTGCAAGGACTATTCTGGCTATCGTCTTGTATTGCTTCTTGGACTCATAGGATGTAGATCCACCGAACATGTGGTCAACGGTCATGTCCCCCTACTGGTAGGACAATGAGTCAAAGTCATTGTACTTGGAGCTGGATTCCCTTAACCTTGTTGACCTCATCCTTTATCATCTTCTGGTATATGCGACATTGCTGCAGGCTAGGGCCATCGGTCTATTGGAAATCACACCAAGGCTTGTTGGAGCATTCACCAGTGCCCGGCTGATAGCCCTTGCCCTGAGATGTGCCGAGACACTTGTCGGGAAGATCTAAAAAAACTTCATTTGTTTTAGTTTTGTTGCCCTTACCTCCTTTTGAGTTCTTCTTGCACTTGCTCTTCACCGAGTCGTCATCTAGTCTAGGTTTGGGCGCTTGATGCCCTAGTCCCTTTCCTTGATGAACAGGACCACCTCCTCGGCATTGGCCGCCTTGTCGACGATCTTCATGAGTTCCTTTACCATCTCAGACTCCTTCCTAGTGATGTCTTCAATGCATCGCCGACTCCTAACCCCTTGAGTAAATGTTTGGATGATGTCATAATTTATCTTTGGCATTGTGTTCTGGGTGTTGCTGAAGCATTCGCACAAGGTTTCCTTTTCTGCCTACATAACAAAAAAGGTTGTTCTTCTTGTCGGGGCAAAAATGCGTATTGTGAAAATTGGCTCGAAACAGGTCATAGAATTACTCCCATGAGTAGATCGTCCCTAACAGTAGGTTGGTCAACCAGGTCTTGGCTGACCCCTCAAGGGTTGTGGGGGTGTAGTTAGCCATAACCTTTTTGCCCCCGTCAAGCCGCTTGGATTATTGTAGTGTAGATTTAGAGAAACTCAACAGGATTGGTGGTCCTGATGTACTTCTCGATTGATCCCTATCAGAATCAATCTAGCCAGTCAACCTTCCATAGATTTGGAGTGAAAGCCTGGAACCCGTTGATGGCACCCTAGTCAATCTAGGTAGCCACGGAGCTCTACCCACAGGGGTCAGAGATCGACCGCGGCTTCTACTCGAATGACATTGAGATGACGTCTAGTTAGGTCACTGAGGAGAAGTTGGTTCCTCCCTAGGGGTCCTCGGACGTCTTTGCTACTCAATGAATTTGTGTAGATTGTTGATGGGATAGTTCCTTATCGGTGAGGTCCTACGGTAGCGAAGAGTTCAGTTATCTTCCTGGCAAGTCTTATTCCAGAGATCGTGTCTCTCCCAATCTTAATCATCGTGGGAAGGATCAACGCGGGACTTCCCCTGATTAGAGCTATTCGTGACTGCTGCTTGATCAGAATTCTCGGCCTGAAGCATAGCTTCTTTGGATATGTAAATCATTAGGTTGAGCCAGCCCTTGGCTTCAGGGGTAGTCAGATCTATAGTGGGGACTATTGGAGACTTTCCTGTAGATGTAGGAGCATCTGAGCCACTACAGATCTAAAATGTTGGGTTCCTTGTTGGTGATTGGGAGACATGGAGTCTGAGATCCTATTGGGTTTTTGGATCGGAGTTGTCATTGGTGGAGGCTGAATGTCATTCCTTGTAGTTGTATGAGCGGAATTCTATAGATTTGTGGGATTGTTATCATGATTGGATGGAGTTGCACCCTCATCTCCGACGGTGAAGACTTCTCTATGGTAGTATCCAGTAGAGGAGGAGTCCAGATACATCATGGATTTATCATCGGAGACCTGTATGTACTTTCACAATCCATGTTGTCAAAAGCCGCAAGGGAAGATCATGAATTGTAACAAACATTGCTTGCACGATCGTCTTGGTAACCGAGTGATTCCAGCTTGATGCCAAATTATCTGGCACATTGATCCATAAAATTACTTACATCATCGCTGGAGTCATTGCCCAGATCCACTTGATCAGCCACCAGGTCCTTGTTGGTCGAGAGTGTAAAGTTGTCATAGAACCCCTCGTCCTAGAAGCTGGTTCTCGGTGCAGACTTGGATGGAGTCGACGACATGTTGTGTGATAAGGATTTGGTAGTTTTGGTCATATTTGCCACGGATGGCACCAACTGTTAATGATTTGTGAACCACTAATCTTACGAATATGTGAAGAATGTAGGGGATACTCCATGTAAATGAATCTTTCATAGAGATTTATACAGGTTCAAGTCTCCCGAAGGATAATAGCCCTACATCCTATGGTCTTGTATTCATCTTCGAGACAGTATTACAAGATGGGGTATTATCTAGACTAGATGGACCTAAACCTAGTCAAGGGCTCCTTACGTGTAGTCTCAGTGAGATATCGATGCAGATCTTGAGTATAGAAGGATCTAGGGCTTGAGGCTCTTGTAGACTTGGGGCTTGTTGGTTAGACCAATCCTCCACAGGGTCCCCTGGTTCCATATATAGAGGGATACCATGTGGCTCCTGAACTCCTTCCCAAGTAGGATTCTGTTATCCTTAGATATAAACTTCAATATTTGTGAGATACCCTGATACCTGCAGGCAATTTCCATATGTCTAGGGATTCCTTTCCTAGGAACAGACGTATGCTCCGAGAATATAGGAAACACCTGGGATCTGGATACATATAAAGTATTGATATATGTTAGTTTGATATATGTTAGTTTTTTTCGATGATTGGTGAACCACTGATCTAACAAACTTGTTTAAGAAATAGGATAGACGAATCACAAGAGAACACACATGGATTTTTAGACAGGTTCGGACCTCCCTAAGGATAATAACCCTATGTCATATTTGTCTTCTATTGATCTCCTGTTACAACACCCCTATACATATACAGAGCCAGGTGACCCTGCGGAGGATAAGCAATACAAAGTCATTAGAAGAGATACAATTCCATACAAGTCAAACTAGAGCTACACAATCCAAGACAAGCCAACAGAAGCTAAGCAAGGAATTCACCGACTAGGTTTAGACCCCCATCATTATGTGAGATGAGGCTCTGACGGATCAAGAATATAGCCAGCAAAGGTAAGCTTTTTGTCTAACCATGTCATCAAGTAGAACTTGAGTCCCTGATTAGGGTAAATCATCTTATTGAGTTTTCTGATTTTATACTTGGGATTCCAAACGCCTTCGAGTCCCCCAGAGAGTCCTTAAGAAGGTGCTCCATTCAAATAGGCTTTTTTGTTAGCCTTGCCCTTTAGGAGCAAAAAGTTTGTCACTATTTAATTTTCAAAGTTGAAATGTCACAACGGAGATTTCAGGTAGTGGTGAGAATCTTTTCTTGCCATAGTACCATGATTGTAGTAGCAGCGCGAGGAGCCGAACTCCTCGAGGTACGGTGCCAACAGCTCCACATGCAGCAGGCATTAAATGCGATGTGACAATATAAAGGGAAACTGTGGCCTCAAGTCGTGTCACGTCGACAGTCGAGACGCCATTTCCTGGAGCCCCCACTCTGCATAAAGGCAAAGGCAGTACTTGCTTCAACGTCCATTCTTTCATCGTTGTAACACCCAAAATTCAAATTTTTGCAATAATTTAAAACTTTCTTAGATTTAACTCAGGTGTTGCAACTTAGCTCAATAGGAAATTAATTTCTAAAATTAACATGGCCTAGGATAATTGTTTGATTGCATTCATGCCGTTGTAGATGCAATAAGGTTTTATTGGGTGGAAAAAGTTTGCAAAATTTTGCTAGGTTTCGCCGCTTTAAAACCCCTTTGGAAAATTTGATGAAATTCATTTGGAAAAAGAATTTCTAAAAGGAAAATGCCCTCGGGCCGATTCTTTCTCCCTCGGCCCATTTTTCCCTCCCCTTCTCCTTCTCTCGTGGGCCGTCTTCTCTTCCCCCGCGCCGGCCCATCGACCGAGCCGGCCTGCAGCCGCCCCCCAACCGGCCTCTTCCGCCGACCCCCTCTGTCGGGTGGACCCCGCGCTGAGCCGCCCGCGCCGAGCCGCTCCGCCCGAGCCGCGGCTCTGCTTCTCCCACCTCCGGCCGCCGGCCATTTTTCCCAAAATCCACCACTGCCGATTCAAATTCGAGCCCCCGCGCACTACCTCGCCAATTAATCACCGCTGCCGGGTTCCACGCCCCCTATTCCCTCTTCCCCGACAGTTTCCCCTCTCCATAGCTCGATTGAATGCGAGGAAACCGACGCCATTCAAAGCCATGGCCGCCGGCCATTTTCTTCAAATTCCGGCCGATCCCCTCCCCCTCTCTCGTATATAAGCCGACCATCGTCTTCCTGGTGACTTTCTGTGCTTTTGCAACCGTTTCCCCCTCTTCTTCCGCTCGGATTCGAACCCGGCGCCGTCTCCTCCATTGCCACCGGTGAGAAGCTCGCTGCCGCCTTGCTTCACCGTGCTGAACCCTTTTTTTTTACTTCAGTCTTCGCTTCTTTGGTGTCGCAGGACACCGTGCGATGCTTCCCGACACTCCTCGGTGTCTCTCCTGCCGCCGAACGCCTTCGCACCGAGCTCCAAGACCGCCGCCCGTTCTTCCCCGTCGCCGGCCATCACCCGGATTATCTCTGCCTTTGTGAAGCCTCGGTATGCACTCCTCGTGAGCTCCTCCTCCGTTTGAAAGTCATTCCGTCGCATTTCGTGGCCGTTTGCGTGATTCCGGTGCGGTTCCGGCCATTCCGCCGCCGCCGGCCGGCCGCCGCCGTGTCTGCGCCACCGTGTCTGCTCCACCGGTCCGAGCTCCCTCTGTTTCCCACCTTCGGATCCGTGATGGATGGCCCAGATTAGATGCTCCAATACCCCTTCGCCTAGCCAATTCCGTTGCGACACGTGTGTTATGTAATCCCAGTTGGCAAAGAACCGCCACCTCATCGCCCCTGTAAGCCGGCCACCTCAGCCTTTTTGCCCGCATAGCGATGCCACATCATCATCCATATACCCAGTCAGATTTATATTTGTTTTAATTCGGGAAAAGTGGTATTGTTTTGCACTTTAGCCCCTAGTCTTCTCTGTAACCTCATAAAAGCTATGTACTTTTATAGAAACCCCTGGATTTGTTTTATAAATAGGATTTTCAGTATAAAAACAATTCGGTAATTCTCTGAAATTCAAGTAATTTGCAGAATAGCCCCTATAACTTCAAAAGCTCATAACTTTTTGCTCGTAGCTCCGATTTAGGCGATCTTTGCGCTCATTTTCTCGTAGCGACGTGTAGAATCTGTTTATAGGGTTTTTCTCTAGTTTTAGGAATGTTTGGTGTACTGTTCTCATGTTAGATTGTGTGCTCGTGTAGACGATTCAGTCCAGGAGTTCGGCAACTTTCAAGAGGAAGATTTTGAGGGACCTGTGCAACACTTCGACGAAGGCAAGTGTCTTGACCATGTTGCAAACCCAGTTTTACATCAAGTAGTCTTTCTCAAAATATGCATGATGCTTTACAAAAATGGGTAGTATAGCAAATACTAGTGTTGGATATAGATGCTTTATCCATACAAGATCATCATGTTTTTGCTTAGCCATGCTTTAGATGAACATGTAGCGTGTAGGATGATGAATCTTGAGTTATGAACTAAAAATTGATATAGGAAGAATATCATGGAAAATTAATGTTGTTAAGGGAGTTAACAACGGAGATAATTGGGGTTCTGGGCAAGAAAGGGCTACTTTTCCCGACATGGTTGGTTGTTTGGTTGTTGGGTAGTATACCCTTATGGGGTTATTGGAGGTCTTGCCCAGACCATTTTAAGGACCGGTTCGTGGAGCGAACACCCATGGCAAACAAGGCAACCACGAGACCAATATGGTACGGCTTGTTCTAGTAACTAGATGTTCTCCCAGGGTTGTATGAGCCAATCGGATGTGTAGATAAGGAAGGGTTACTTCCCGATTCTACCCGGCACAAGAGGGGGCCTCTGGGGTGGAGGGTTACTCCACTTATGTACGGCGGTGAAACCTCAGTGGGCAAGTGTATTCTGGGAGACTCTCTGGAAAAGCCTCGTAGTGATCTCTTGGCGCACACCCCGGAAGTGTGTAAGGTACCATCAGGTGCCGGCAACAGAGAAGATCACGACTCGTGGGTAAAGTGCACAAACTCTGCAGAGTGTCAAACTGAATATTCAGCCGTGCTCACGGTTATGAGCAGCCTGGACCCTCGCATGATTAGTCGGGGTGGGTGTTTTTCTTGGTCTGGGAATTGGGTTGAATTCCCGGAGGTTAAAGAAAATCTTTGGTACATCTTTTCTCGGTTAAAATAAAAATTTGTTTCCGTAGTTTAGGGCTAAAAACCAGCTTTTATGCAAATGAAACCCTCGATTAGGAAAACCTTGTTTCAAGCCACCATATTAGATTCATTTGTTTTCCCCCACTTGTTGAGTATTGGAAATACTCACGCTTGCTGTTTCAGAAGGTGACACATTTGAAGATTTTCCTGAGGATGACTTCCCCGAGGATGATGCCGAGTTCTAGGCTCTTGGAATCTCTCGGTCGGCTGCCTGTTGGTTTGGAGCTGCGTCGTTCCCTTTTTTCGCTGTGGTGTTCTTTTCTTTAGACCCGTGGGTGGTCATTTTGTAATATTTTAGCGTTGTAATAAGAAACATTGTGTCTGTTACACTAATGAAGTCGCTATATGTATGAATAACTGATCCTGGCATACATATAGTTTACATCTGGTTTTGGTCTTTAAACCGGGTGTGACAATGGTCAATTGCTTTTTGTCATACTCATTGCATCCTTGCCCCCAAAAACCCTCTTCACTCAATCTCTCCGCCACCGTGGGCAAGAAGATCGAGAAAGAGAGCTACTTTGCCGACAAGATGGCAAACATTATCCCAGAGTGGCAAGAATCCGAGATCACAGAGGAGGCTCTGGAGAATGCCGAGAGTGAGGAGGTGATTCCTCCCCAGGTTCTGATCCCCTACATGCCGGTGGTGGGGCAGACGATCCCGAGCCCGAACACCCACAACTCGGTGATCTTCCTTGACTTCTTATTGTGGCTACGTCTTCCCTCCTTCCAGTTTCTTCCTTGAGGTGCTTGCTTTCTATCACCTGGAACTTATCCACCTCAATCTCAACTCCATCATCATTTTGAGCATCCTCGTACATCTTTGTGAGGCCTTTGTTGGCTTCTTTCCATCCCTCAACCTCTTCTGGTACTTCTATGTCCTGAAGAGGCTCCAGAACAAGGTCGCCGGTGACGCCAGGTTTTAGCTCCAAGAAGGCAAGTTGGCAGAGTTGGGTTGGCACAAAAAGTTCTTCTACTACCAACATGCCCCAAACGGGCTTCCTTGCCAGGGCTTACCGCCACTATCAAGGCCTGCCTAGATAGAAGAGCTGGTGATGACCATCCTTTATTAAAACCTTATCAGGGAGATCCTGCACCTAAAGGAGAGGAATCTAATAGCGTATGACATTGCCAGGGACTTCTTCAAGTGCCGCCTTAGTCCTTTGAACTCAAGGATTACAGGTGCTTAGCAATTTGCAACCGGATTGGATCCACCCGAAATGGTGAAATAGGTACTTCCCGATCCTGAGTAGCCATATGTAAGGGATTTGCAAGATCTATTCTCATTGTTTGTTGCTTTTTCTCATAGTGCTTTCACCGGAGGCTACCAACAAGAGGGACAGGGTTCTTTTCGAGGCCATCCCCTCTTCTAGCTGCAAGAACATCCCGGTTCCCATCGTCGAGGTGAACTCTGAAGCTCGAGCATGAATCATGTCGGTAAGTGCCTTAAACCTTCTCGATTCTTGTTTTCTTTTCGAGTAGTCATACCTATAGTGATGGCTATCACAGGCTTGGATAGCTTCCCGGATGCGGAAGGCCTGATCCGGAGGCTAAGAACGCAAGAGCCCCGGCTGTAGACACGGATGATGTTCTTATCACAGGGAGCTGGGGTTCGAGCGAGAGTGGCAGTGGCATGCTGCAAATCACAACCTTTGAGAACGACATCGTGTTGGAGGGTGACAACTTCATAGGAGTAGATTTAGCGGCGGGTGGCATTAGGCCGCTAATCCCAACTGCTCCTGCTCCTTCCTCTTCCGCCAACCCCTGTGTCGATATCGATAGCGGCCTCAACCCTGGTAAGTTGAACATTTACTCAGATCGTTTGAGGGCGTACCTGTTCTTAATTTCTTGGGCATGCTTGAGCCTTCGGCCTAAGAACGCGGGAAGGCCATAGTTTCAGGGTGTTCATTGAGCGATGTTCCCTTAGCCCCGCTAGCGTTAGGGAGCAAGAGATTAGCACCCCTCCTGGTCTCGGTGAAGCCTTCACTGACCAAGAAGCAGCTCATGTATGCTGAGAATTATTTCCTATGCTTCATGGAATGTGTGGTTTGAATTTGTCTTTTCTGCAGGCTAACCGAATTATTGCCGATAGTACCTAAGCCTTGATTTCCTCAACCTCCAACCCCTCCCTCGTCTGAAGGACATATAAGCAAGCCTGGCGAGCCCCTGGCATCGATGGCTACCAGCCAGGAACTGGAGGTAGCCAACACTAAGGTCGCTGCTGCTCTTCCACAGAAGGGGTACAGGATTCTGCTGGATTCAACCTGGAGGGAAATGCTCAAAGGGCATGTAGGCCATCAGCTAGACTCGGTGTTCGTTGCAAGATTTTACCTGCAGGATAGTAATCTAATTAGTAGAATGACTGGTAGTGACCTTATCGTTCTTTGAAGTTTGTTCATGCATTGCTTGAACAAGACCCACTGTGTTGCCGAGAATGCCACCGTCTAAGTGGCTGAGCTCAAGAAGGAGGCTCCTGAGCTACACCACCAACTCTCTCATGTGATGGACAGGAAGGAGAATGCGGACACTATGCTAGAGGATCGAATGAAGGGTGAGCTTGTAGTATCCCGACAAGCTACTCATCCATTTTGTCTTCCTAACATGTCACCTTACAGAACTCTCCACAGCCTGAGAAGTTGTGCCCTAGGAAGGGGCCCCGATGTCATCCACCCACTAAGAACTCGTCACAGTGCTCAACGTCTTCTAGGAAGCACTTGGGGGTTAGGATCCAAATAGAGGCTTCTGACGGAGATGATGATCTTGGGCTCACTATCCGGGCCACCAAGTTTGCCGAGGAATTTGGTGGGTTTCGAAGATGTTCACCTAACACCTTTCAAGCTAGTCCTGATAGAGTGAGGAGCTGGCACTCGCCTATGCGTTGGTCATCCAGAAGACCCACCAACCAGAGCTCAACACAAATGTCGTCTTGGAAGGTTTCGAGAACGAGCCGAAGGAGTTATCGGGTGGCAAGGTTGCAAAGGCGATTGGGATAGCCAAGGCCCTAGTTGTAGTTCTTCATTTTTACCCTGCAGTTTGTAAAAACACTTGGTAGATTTTGTTAGTTTTAGTTGAGAACTTAATCATTTTCTTACGCTTGATGGGAGTACTTTGTGCTTGACTCTTTTGATAACATATTGTGGTTTTGTTATTGGCTTTTTCCTTCGATTAGTTTAGGACAATTTGATCACTAGTCAGAGCGTTTATTATGACCGGCCTTAGGTCCACTTGAGTGGGAGGCGTTGTAGCCCCTAGTCATCCGTGGAATTCGATAAGCATCCTTGTCACAACACTGAGTTTGTAACGCAATGGTTCTTCTCTTCTCATTGCAATCTCCTTTTAGAGAGTACATAATATGTTGTTTTTGGTTTCCAGCGCCTGGTACTTATTAAGGCCCCGACTCTCTATTCAGATATAGGGATTCTAGGTAGGTCATCCAAATAGTAAAAACATCTTTAAAGTAAAGGAACTCATATTGCCCTTGGGTCGAGATGAGCTTTTCGCCGCCTTGGGTGTGCATTTGGGATGAAGGACCCGAGAAGCGACTTACCCAGTTTGTTGGGCATGAAGATGCACAGAACAACGAGTAAGGCAAAAAAAGAAAATCGATCGACTTCCTTGGCAATATGATCTTTATTATTATGAGAAAATATTCTTAGGACTCACACTTAGAACTCACATAGAACTCCTTACAAGGCCTACCTAACAACACAGAACATGCTTGCATAGGCACAATGTCGCAGTCAATATAATCATGATACGAACCAATAGCAAAGTGTACTCTCACCAACCGTGTTACCTTTACCTTGCCGCTATTGTTGAACCATTGAATGTAATATGGCTGCGGGTGCGGTTTGGTGTTCAATGCAAGCTTTTCAACCATATCGGAGCTTGCTAAATTGTTGCAGCTTCCCCTATCAATGATGATGCGACATGAACGTTCCTTGATCACACACTTAGTGTGGAACAAAGTATGTCGCTGATTCTGTTCCGCCTTCTCCATTTGTGCACTCAACACATGCTGCACAATGAGGCTCTCATAGCGGTCTGCATCTTTAGCACCAATGTACTCTTCGTCTTGATCATGACCATCTCCACTCCCTGCATGGTCACCTACAAGCATAGCATATGTATGTTCATCCAAATCACTAGTAGAAGAAAACTCACCATCATCCCGCGCAGTCAAGACGCACTTTCTTGGACATTCCCTCTTCACATGCCCAAAACCCTTGCATTGATCACATTGAATATCCCTCATTCGCCCTGTAGATGCAACAGAAGAAGCGATCTTTGCTAGTGTTGATGCAGCACTCTTTGTAGCCACGATTGCCCGAGAGGCAGAATTTGTTGTAGAAGAGCGTGGCTTGCTGTTGGTAGGAGAAGGCGAGAAGCACGGCTGGTTGGAGCAGCACTTATGCGCGGCTGCCATGAACTTCCTCGACCTGCAGAAACATTAGTCCTAGCACTACTGTGACGTCCCTGCACTTCTCTTTCAGCCTTACAAACAAGATGAAATAATCAAGTGACAGAATTGTATTCCTTGTAAGCTAAAATATCCTGAATTTCATGATTCAAACCACCCATAAATCTAGACATAGCAGCCTCGTCTCCCTCCTCTAAACCACAACACAACATACCTATTTACAACTCTTGATAGTATTCTTCTACACTTTTACTACCTTGTCTCAATTGTTGCAATTTATGTAACAGATCACGCGCATAATATGAAGGAACAAATCTAGCTCGCATGATTCGTTTTAAAGCATCCCAAGTTTGTGGTGTATTATTTGGATTCTTTCGACGATATTCACTCAACCAAACAGAAGAAAAAATCAATAAATTCACTAGTGGCAGCCCTAACCCTTTTACCTTCCGAAAAATGATGAAAATCAAATTTTTTATCAACAGCTAGTTCCCATGTGAGGTAAGCATCAGGATCATATTTCCCATCAAAAGGTGGCATAGTGAATTTAATCTTTCCAAGTGATTCATCATTGTCACGTACCTCACGACGTGGGAGTATAGGACCCATGCCAATGCGATTGAAACATAATCGACGTCCATCACGTGCATCCACATCATCAAGCTCGGAGTCAGCGGCATAGTTGTCGTTGTTTGCTGCTACCTTGCTGCTGAATGTACTTAAAGTTGCCTAAAGGGGGGTGAATAGGCTTTTCTGAAAATTAAAACTAAACAGCGGATTAAACAGATGCCGGATACTTCGGTGAAGGTCGGATACTCCGGTCTGTCCAGAGTATCAGGTCGAGTCCGAATTATCCAGTCTATACAGGAACTCAAGAACAACTGAAGTTAAGTAAGTACAACTAAGGTCTAAAAGGTGACACTAGTTCTAATATTAGCAAAATGCTTAAACACCAGGAGATACTAGCAAGATGATCACAAAAACTAATTGTATGGGAAAAATCCCAAAACTACACAACTAGTAAAAATTGCACAATTGATGAGACAAGAGATTATCTCGGAGTTCGGCCACCTCACAAAGAAGTGCCTACATCTCCATTGAGAAGCTCACAAAGAGCTGGGTCTTTTCCAACCCTATCCTCTTCTAACGACCACAAAGATCAAGCTAGAGTTTCCTTACTCAAGTCGATGTCGATTACAAACTTCCCGTGGCACTCCACAATGATTGGGTGCTCCACGGGCGACGCCTTGCCGTCGAGGAGCACAAGGTTCCAAGAGAAACGATCACAATGTATGCTCGAAGATGAACTCAATGCTCAATTGACTCAACTTCACCCCAAACACAATCTCTCAAATTTTTGGCCCAAACTAGGTGAAAGTGGAGCTCAGCAACAACAGCAAGCAATAAATGCTAGGGGTGTGGGGGTATATATAGCTCACCCTCAAAAACTAGTTGTTACTGTTCTGGCATACCTACCCTGGAGTATCTGGTGAACACCGGAGTCTTTGGCCTGAAATCCAAAACGGCGTCAGAACAGTGTCAGAACTAGCCATTACGGTTCTATTGAACTGCCCAGAGTCTCTGGTGAACACCGGAGTCTCTGGCTTAGACTTAGTTACTACGGAGAGAAAGTCCAGAGACTTGCCGGACTCTCTGACCTCTCCAGGTACCGGAGTATCCGGTGAACACCGGAGACTCCGGTCTTTTAAAATAAATGCTAACCGAGCGACCCTTGGCGGAATCTCTCTCGGAGACTCCGGACAAAAACATTTTCTTACCGGAGTATCCGGTGAACACCGGAGACTCCGACCCTTTTCTATCAAAAATAAATGCTTAACCGAGCCACCCCTGGCAAAGTCTCCCACGGAGACTTCGGCAAAAAAATCACCAACTACCGGAGTATCCGATGAACACCAGAGACTCCAGATAATTAAAAATATTCGAAACCAAGGCTCTTCTGGCGGAGTCTTTCTCGGAGACTCCGGCCTAAACACTGAGGACCGGAGTATCCGGTGAACACCAAAGACTCCGGACTCAGTATACTCTGCCAATATTTCCCGGTGTCCGTGGGTGAATGTGTCTCTAAACTATTGGTTCTAAAAGATTATTGTGAGCATTGAGACACCATGAAAGCTAATAAATGCCACCCTCTTAATAGTACGGCTAACCTAGACTCAATTTCAAATATAGAACAATTTAAATCCTATTGAGTACTACACATTGCTTCTCTTTTCTTTTCGAGGGGCGTCAATCGTTGTGAGTCTTCATAATTGAGACTAAGACCTATTCATAGCTTCGATAAACATATTAGTTCCTTAATCGTTTTGTCATCAATAAGCCAAAACCCACTTAGGGGGCCTAGATGCACTTTCAATCTCCCCCTTTTTGTTGATTGATGACAACACGATTAAAGCTTACAAAAGATAGCTGAAAAATGATTTTGAATTCTAGAAGATATGGTGAGCTCCCCCTAAATGTGTGCATTGATTGAGAATCGAGTTGAGCTCAAATGCACATATTTAAGAGAGAATTTTGCAAGAGCTCCCCCTATATCCTAGGATCCGTGGGACGCAAGATTGAGTATACAAGGGTATTCAAGATGGATAAGACAAGATATATATCATACTCAATCTAATAAATAAAGCACAACAAGCATCACACTAACATGAAATGTCTTGCAAAGTTTAAACAAACCACATAGTTCATTACAAACAATAGATAAGTCTCAATGTCCAACTGCGATGAAAAGATAAGAGTTTAAAGCTGAAAAAGAAAGAAACTAAGAAACTGACATCTCTCCCCCTTTGGCATCAAGCACCAAAAAGAGGAGAAGGACTAATCGCTGCTTTCTTCGTAGATATCATCTCCGTCGTCGTCATCCCCACTTCCATTGTTGTTGCCATCGTGAGAGGAGCTCGCTGTAGGGACGTCTTCGGCATCAGAGGAATCATCGTCATGTTGCGCTTGAGAGCTCTCAACAGCCGCTTGGGCTTCATCATACCAAGTCCACGGATTCTCAAATTCAATGGGTGCACTCTCTACTTCGTCTGAAGCAATAGGAGAGAAGGGCGACTGAAGGTTCATTGAGGCATACATTGCCTTTTGGCGCTTTTCCATCTTCTTCCAGCCTGACATTCTGCTCTTTAATCTGAGTGGCATTATGAGTACACACATTAAAGATGGCCTTGAGAGCGATCTTTATAAAAGATGATCCTTGTGGAGGAGCACGTCTTGAGGCAATCTTCCTTGTGCTCGGGGGGTCACGAGGAGGAGATGGAGCTTTGATATTCAGAGGCCTCATCCGATATGGCTCATGTTTGATCTCTTTCACAAAAGTTTTCTTGGATACACACTCGATGATTGACATGATGTAAGAAGCGTACCCATAACTCTTGACAGGTGATTTTGAAGTAAAGACTATTTCTTCCCACAGAAAATATGCAACGCTAAAAGGTGCATGATCATTGGACATGGCGGCGAGAAGGTTCCTTGAGATACTCTGCACTATGGTTGTATCTCTGCTTTTGGGTGCCAATGTGAGTCGAAATAGTGGGTCCAAACATCTGTAGAAATGCCTCACACCGGTGAGGTTTCCAAACTCAACTCTTCCATGATTGAGATACATAAAGCCTAGCTCTTCCAAAGTGAGTTGATGCTCGTTGTGAATCTGATCCTTATGGGTATCACGAGTATCAAACCAAAAATGGTGAGCAAAACCTCTAAAGCTCACTTTGTACTGCTCTCCTTCAGTCATCCAATGCATGAAAGAGTTTTCTGATCCATCGAACCAGAATGTAGCATAGAATTGTGCGATTACTTCTTCGCACCAATCATATTTGAAAGCCATGATATTCTTCATCTTTTTGTGCTCACATGCAGCTATAACCTCATTGAACACAGAATCATCCTTCTGTGCCATATAGTCCCAATCTATCCATTGCATATGGTTATAGGCTTCTTCTTGGTGAGAATGACCGTCTTGTAGAAGTCCAATTGAAAATCATTCCAGAAACGGTAGTCCATGACATTCTTCTCATAACCAAAAGGATTTGTGTGCCTCTCAGAGTTCACCTTTGAAACATGCTTCATGTAGTTGACTGTCTACTTCGAAGTATCAAATGGTGAAGCTGTTTTGAGAGGTCTATGAAGTTTTAGAGGTCCTATCACATTATCCTCCTCTTGCTCCTCTTCATGCTCTTCTTTAACGGCATCAGGAGACTCAGAGCTGCTCCCCATAGCAATACCTTTGCCTCTCTCTTCCCGAGAAGGCATGCTTCCTCTACCTCTTCTCGCTGTCACAGGAGCCAATCCCCTTCCACGTCCACTTTCTCGACATCTGACAGCTTGATTTTTGGTCCTTCCTGGACCAACATTAGTTCTTTGCGATCCTTCATCAAAAGTATCTTCTTCAATACGAATACCTTGTCCAGTGGGTTAAGGTGATTTCACTTTCTTTACCACCTTCCGAACTCATTCACCACTTGCATGTCTGCTACCACTATCCTCAGATTGTGCTGGTGCATTTTACTCTTGTGCACAAGGATCACTTTTTTGCTTCTTCTTTCTCTCAAATGTGTGACCTTTCACATATCTATCTCCCGCCATGTCGAGATCCCCGATATATATGAGAAATAAGGATTTAAGAAGTCGCGAGATATGCTTGATGAAAGAGCTGATTCTGAAAATCTGATAGATGCCGGAGTATCCGGTGTACACCGGATACTCCGGTCAGCCCGATCCAGTCCCAAAAATTTAGGGTTTTGGGAGATTCGCCAATAAAAGATGAAATGGTTGAAGCAATAAGTTCTAAGATGTATAAGGAGCTAGTCTACCAAAGGAAATTGATCCTAGAGAAGGGCATTGAGAGATCGGGAGATTTTTCGAAAAAAGTACCTTTTAGGGCAAAAAATACTCCGGAGATTCGATGAATAGGGATGTCCGGAGTTTCCGACCTTGGATTCGAGTGAGAAATAACGAGAGATGATGAAACTCCTTGGTTGCTCCTGAAAATCACCGGAGGTGATCACTTGAGGGGAGAGAGGTTGAGAAAAGATGTGTTTGAGGAAGAAAGGTAACTATTCAGGTGGAGTAGAGATATAGGAATCTGGAGAGCCCAGAGACTCTAGTGTAGACCGAAAACTCCAAACCTGACACTTTACCGGATACTCCGGTGAAGACCGGACTTTCCGAGATCTGGAGTCTAGATAGGAATCAGCGAATACATGAACAGTATCAGGTACCGGATACTCTGGTGAACACCGGACATTCCGGCACCTGGGACCGTGACCGAATTGAGAAAAAATTGAGATTTGAGGAGGAATTTTTTGGGAGATGAATGTTGGACATATAATACTATTTTGCCACTTGTGATCAGCCAACAAGCATCATTACATAACCATGATCACAAGTAGTAAATTGTGATCAAAAGATCAAAGAATCAAATAATTTTGAAAATAGCACTCAAAAATGCAATTTTCACAAACTGCTAGCTAAGAAAGCTATAACTCTATAACAATCAAATGTATGCAACAGTTCAAGCCACGTTGCGAGAATCTAGAATATTTAATTCACTTCTCAACTCGCAAAACCTTTGCTTGTCTAGTGGCTTAGTGAGGATATCGGCTAGTTGTCTTTCGGTTCTCACATGGCGAATGTTGATATCCCCTTTTGTTGCATGGTCTCTCAAGAAGTGATGTCTAATATCTATGTGCTTGGTTCTTGAGTGTTGCACGGGGTTGTTGGCTATTTTGATGGCACTCTCATTATCACACAAAAGTGGAATTTTGGACATGTTGTGGCCATAATCTCTTAGTGTTTGCCTCATCCATAGGAGTTGAGCACAACAAGCTCCCGTGGCAACATATTCGGTTTCGGTGGTGGATAAGGCTACGGAGTTTTGTTTCTTTGAAGACCAAGACACCAAGGACCTACCCAAGAATTGGCAAGTCCCCGAGGTGCTCTTTCTATCCACTTTGCAACCGGCATAATCGGAATCTAAATAGCTGATAAGGTCGAAGGAAGACCCTTTAGGATACCATAAGCCAAGGTAAGGTGTATGAACTAAATATCGAAGAATCCTCTTAACGGCCACTAAATGGCACTCTTTTGGAGCGGCTTGAAATCTTGCACACATGCACAGACTAAGCATGATATCGGGCCTAGATGCACAAAGATAAAGTAAAAAACCTATCATGGAGCGATATACCTTTTGATCCACGCTTTTTCCTTCTTCATTGAGATCGAGATGACCATTGGTTTGCATAGGTGTCTTGATAGGTTTGGCATTCTCCATGTCAAACTTCTTGAGCATGTCTTTGATATACTTTGTTTGACAAATAAAAGTTCCTTCCTTGAGTTGTTTGATTTGAAGTCTAAGAAAGAACTTTAATTCTCCCATCATTGACATCTCAAATCTTCTTGTCATAATCCTACTAAAATCTTCACAAAATTGTTGATTAGTAGAACCAAATATGATTTCATCGACATATATTTGGCAAACAGATAAATTATTATCAACATTTTTAGTAAAAAGAGTAGAATCGGATTTGCCTATTTCAAAGCCCTTTTTAACAAGAAAATCCCTAAGGCATTCATACCATGCTCTTGGGGCTTGCTTTAGCCTATAGAGCGCCTTATGGAGTTTGTAGACATGTGAGGGATACTTGGGATCTTCAAAACCGGGTGGTTGCTCCACATATACCAATTCAGAAATTGGTCCATTAAGGAATGCACTCTTCACATCCATTTGGTATAGCTTGAAATCATGGTGAGTAGCATAGGCTAATAATATGCGAATTGACTCAAGCCTAGCTACGGGAGCATAAATCTCACCAAAATCCAAACCTTCAATTTGCGTGAACCCTTGAGCAACCAACTTTGCCTTGTTCCTTGTTACTATTCCATTTTCATCTTATTTGTTGCGGAAGACCCATTTTGTGCTAATCACATTTTATTTTGGTATTTCCACTAAGGACCAGACTTCATTCCTTTTGAAGTTGTTCAACTCCTCTTGCGTGGCCATCACCCAATCCGGATCATCAAGGGCTTCTTCTACCTTCAAAGGCTCCAAAGAGGAAACAAAAGAGTAAAATTCACAAAAATTTGCAATTCTTGAGCGAGTAGTTACCCCTTTTTGTATATCACCAAGTATGTTGTCCACCGGGTGATATCTTTGGATGCTTTGATGAACACGTGGGTGTGGCACTTGAGATTGATGTTGAATATCTTCCACTTCATCATCTAAAAATTTATTGGAGTCTTCATAGGCTTGATTTTGGTCTTGAGGTTGTTTATCACCTTGATCTTGAATTGATGTTGATTGTTCCACTTGCATTGATGAAGATGGTTGATCTTGATCATTTGGGCCACTTGTAGCTTTTGTGGTTCTAGAGGCTTGATTTCATCAATTGCCATCTTTTTTATTGCTTCGCTTGAAATTTCTTCATCACCTAGCACATTAGGATCAACTTGCTCCACTTGGGAGCCGTTAGATTCATCAAATGTCACGTCTCTCGCAATTTCAACGCAATCGGTGATTTTGTTTGAAAATACGGTAGGCATAGGCATTTGATCCATAACCAAGCATAAAGCCTTCATCTACTTTTAGAGCAAATTTAGAACTCTTTGCTTTCTTATTCAAAATAAAGCATTTGCTACCAAAGACTTTAAAGTAAGAAACATTTGGTTTCTTACCAGTTAGAAGCTCATATGCGGTCTTGTTCAATATCTTATGAAAATACAACCGATTGATGGCATGGCATGCGGTGTTGATTGCTTTCGCCCAAAATTGATCTGATACTTTGAATTCATCAAGCATTGTTCTTGCCGACTCAATTAGAGTCCTATTTTTCCTCTCAACCACTCTATTTTGTTGGGGGGAGTAAGGTTGTCACGTCCCAAATTCCGTAATCGCGTGATTAAGCTTAATCATGCATCATTAGCATCATATTTATTTTTGAGATAAATTATTTTGGTGCACTAGAGCACTTTGTTTGAAATCAATTGGATGAGAGAAAGAAATTTGGAGAGAAAAGAATTAAAATTGCAGTGAAAACGGACTTCTTTCTCTCTAACATGTGGAACCCACCCAGCCCCACACCTCACCCACTCCAACGACTCAATTGGACAACCCCCACCTGCTCCCTCTCTCTCCTCCCTCACTCCCACCGTGCAGCAGGAGCTGCTGCTCCTCCTCTCCCCTCCCCACTCAAGCTCTCAAGCCTCTCTCCATTTTCTTCCAAAATCTGAGCTCTAGAGAAGGATTGGAGGTAAGCATGTGGTACCATTGCATTCTAGAGCTCATAAGCTACTCATCCATCCAATTCATTTTCGAATTCCAGGAGGATTTGAGTCGTTCTTGGCTCGTTTTGGTGTTTAGGGTTAAAACGAGAAGAACACCGGAATTCTTCATTTCCCGAGCATTTCCTCCACTTCCCGACGGTCACCCAACTCCACAAGCATCTTGAGTAAGTCTCTTAAGCTCCCCATGGCAAGAATTCGTGATTTGGTTGATCGATTTTAAGTTTTACAAAAGTTCATGAGTTTTTGAGGTTTTGGACCAAAATGAGGATTTAGATGAGATTTGATTTAGGAATTGAGTTGCTAGGTGGTTAGTTGAGTTCTAGACTCTCTAAACTCTCCCAAACATATCCCCTTTGGAGTGGAAAAGATCGCAAATCGATTTGGCAAAGTTTCCCCTCAAATGGGAGTAGTTCTGAAAAGTCCGGAACCTCCGGAAAATTATCCAGAGGTTCCGCAGTCCAGAACCTCCGTAGAAAAATGCGGATAGTTCGCAAAAGTGCGGAGGTTCTGCAGAAAAGTGCGGAGGGTCCGTACTTACTATTCATCAGGCGTGTTGTGGCTTGTAAAATTCACAATTTATTCATCCGAACTCCAAACGACATGAGACCAGTTGTGTTAGCTTCGTATTAGTGTGAACTATGTGTTAAAAATGTTGGAACTCTAGAAAATATTTTTGAGAATTAGTGAGTTAATTAAATGTGTTTCGGTTTGTTTAGGTCATGGTTAGTTATTGCCACGTCCTAAAATTATGAAACCACTTTTGTTAGCCTTGTATTAACATGCTCTATACATTAAAAATACTATGATCCATGAGATGAGTGTTTGAATTCCGTTGATTAATGAAATACGCGCTGAGGTTTAATGAGTCATTGAAATGGTTTCAATCTTTAACATTGCGTAATTAATTGTATGACCATGTTTAGGTAAGTGTGTCTAGTGTTCAAGTTGAATCGATCAACGAATCGGCGAAAACACATTTCCTGCAATGTTCGAAGTGTCCGGACAAAGTCCGGACGGTCCGCACATGGTCCGCACATGTCCGGATAGTCCGAAGTTTGCCTGAGTTGCGCAAATGTCCGGATGTTCCGCATAATTTTGCGGATAGTCCGCATATGTCTGGAGGTTCCGCACTTCCAGTAACTTTTCAAATGGGTTTGAGTCCTAATTTTGTTCTAATTCGCATGTTTGCACTTTTAACATGTTTTGCGCATCATATGGCATGCATTGTTGCATTTCATCCATACTCATGGCATTGCACACGTTATTCTTTTTAGAGAACGTCGAGCCAGTTTTCCAGGACAGCGAAGGAGATTTTGGGCAACCACCTGAACATCAAGACAAGCAACTAAGCATATTGATCCCTCTTGTGTAATTAGAGAAGTCTAAATATTGATAAATTATGCTTATGTATGTATGCATGTTTAGTGAGTCAGTGTCGGGTGCCAATGGGTAGAACCTATGCCGATTGCATTCTTGTACTTTGAATACTTGTGTATTTACATTCTTTGTAGCCTTGAGGTGTTGTCAATGTCTAGGTATGGATTCGACTTAAATGCTTAGCCATGCTTAGGTCATTCGGTAGAAGTCGAACGTCGGCGCATCCCGTTGTTCGCGAGCATAGTACCTTCTTATGATTACATACACTTGTTGTATAGTTTTCTTCTGCTGCATAGATCTTTGGTTAGTTAGGAGTTGAGGAGTTTTTGACTCCTCCTAGCTCGCTTTTGTTATAAATTGTTGGAATCAGTTGCATGCTTAATATTTGTAATATAAATATTTATTACTTGCTCTTTATTAAGCTATGTTGTGATGTACTATGTTGGAGGCATGTGTTCCAATCCTTGGGCACAAAACACGTGCCGGGACTACCGGAATGATATTCGGGTTAATCGTCGAGGTTGGATTACGAATAATGATCCTCCTGATGATTAATTTGAATACTGTTTGGATGGTTTCTCACAGCATGGTATCAAAGCTTGGTTTAATTAAGTAGCCTAAACACAAGAACGTTGTTTAGTAAGTGTGTCGAACTCACTAAGCAACCAACTAAAGTTTACTTATGCATTTTCCTGTCAATATGTATGAATCTGCTATATTATGCTCCTAAGTATAACGTATGTGGTTGTGATGCTTGATGGGGTGAGATGCATTTGAGAAAGATACGTGTAGTTCAGAAACGAGCAAACTTTCATGTTTTATTGCTCATTTTGCATCATGCCCTTGAACATGCATTTTCATCATTATGTGGTACACGGATTCAAATGAGCAAGATCCGGCATAGCAAAATAGTATTAGTTGGAGTTTGATTTTTCACCTATGTCAGAAATAAACCTTTGCCTCCCTTTCTTCTCGTCGTCACAACAGGATAAGAACTCATGGCAGTTTAGGAGATCTTCCCGAGGGTTCTAATGAGAACAACCCTCCACCGTCGAGCATGGCGGAAGTGCTCATGCTAATTGAGTAGAACGCCAGACGAATCAGGCGCTCCTTGAGGCCCTTGTGTGCAACACGGACCCTCATGGAGGAGGTGGGGCCAGGCGCTGAGATGACTTCTCAGATTTTCTGCAGACTTAGCCACCTGTTTTCTCACGGGCTAAGGATCCTCTAGATGCCGATCACTGGCTCCGGACCATCGAGTAGAAGCTTGCTCTCCTCAGATGCGAGGATCATGAAACGACGCTCTTTGCCGCCCGTCAGCTTCAGGGCCCGGCGGGCGCGTGGTGGTCCAACTTCTTGGCCATGCACTCCGCCAACTACTGAGTGTCTTGGGCGGAGATTCGCGAGGCCTTCCGTTCTTTCCATATCCCAAGCGGCCTCATGGAGATCAAGAGGTGGGAGTTTGAGGACCTCAAGCAAGGAGGTCGAACCATGATGGAGTACGTGTAGGTGTTCAATCACCTTGCGTAGTACGCTCCCAAGGAGGTCAGCGATGATGAGCGGAAGCAACGTCGCTTCATCAATGGCCTCAACTCAAAGATGCAGGACCGGCTTTCTACACACGAGTTCACCTTCTTCAACAAGTTGGTGAGCACATCCCTCACAGTGGAGTTCAAGCTCAAGAACCACTAAGAGGAGAAGACACGCAAGAGGGGTCCATCGCCTTCCGTGGGCGGCGCAACGCGCCCGCACGGAGAATCCATCTCCACCATCTCACATATCAGCCTCGACAGCCCCACGACCGATGTGACTGGTGCGGCGTCCATCCTTCTCCACTCACCAAGGACAGCCTACAAGACTCGTCGGCTCCCAAGTGAGCGTGACAGGTGGCCCCGGCAGCCCTTGCTACAACTATGGCCGTGTCGGCCACTACGCTCGGGATTGCCCCTACCCTAAGCTGGGAGCCGCAGTGACAGCCCCAAGGCCACCACCAACTCAGTCTATGCCACAGTCCTCTCAGGCGACCCACGTCCCCAAGCGTGGCCGAGCACGCCACACCACCGCCGAGGACGTTCAGGAGGGTGACACCGTCCTGATGGGTACATTGTATATGCATTCAAACTCTGTCGTTGCACCTGCAGTTGTTCTTTTTGATTCTGGAGCTTCTCATTGCTTCATAGCGGCAAGTTATGTTTAGTGTCATGGGTTGACAATCAGCACCACCCCTACGCCCTATCTTATAGATGCACCTGGAGCCAAGGGTCTTATTAAGCAATGTGTGTCCAACGCCTCGGTAATCATCAATGGGATGTCTTTTGGTGTGAATTTGTTAGTGATGGACTCGAAGGGGATAGACATCATATTGGGGATAAACTGGCTCTCCAAGAACAAGACCGTGTTAGATTGTGCCCAGCGGACAATTACTCTAAATGGTCCATTCGGCACCCGGATTCAATTGAAGCTGGAGGGTGTCAAATCTTGTCTCTTCGCTTTGAAGGTTGTCCCCACCATAGACCTGTTGAGTATTCCTGTGGTGTGGAAATTCTCGGATGTCTTTTTAGATGAATTGCCAGGAATGCCGCCCGACCGAGCGATTGAGTTCTCTATTGATCTCATGCTTGGAACGGCGCCAGTCTCTAAGAGGTCGTATCGGATGCCACCTAATGAATTAGCGGAACTGAAGAAGCAGTTGAAGGAGTTGCTGGAGAAGGGGTTCATTCGTTTGAGCTCCTCACCTTGGGAATGCTCGGCACTCTTTGTCAAGAAGAAGGATGGTGCACTGCGGATGTGTATTGATTACCGTCCGTTGAATGAGGTCACTATCAAGAACATATATCCTCTCCCTAGGATTGATATTCTGTTTGATCAATTGACTGGAGCCCAGGTTTTCTCGAAGATTGACTTAAGACTGGGCTATCATCAGATCAAAGTTCGACTGAAGGATATTCCGAAGACGGCTTTCTCGACTCGCTATGGCCTGTATGAATTCATCGTCATGTCCTTTGGATTGACGAATGCGCCAGGGTTCTTCATGTACTTGATGAACACGGTATTCATGGAGGAATTGATAAGTTTATCGTGGTTTTCATCGACAACATTCTCATATACTCCGAGACTGATGCAGAACATGTTGAGCACCTCCATATTGTTCTTGGCCGGCTCAGAGACCATCAACTTTATGCCAAGTTCAGCAAATGCGAGTTTTGGCTTAGGGAGGTGGCTTTTCTAGGTCATGTTTTGTCAGAGAACGGTGTTGCAGTTGACCCGAGCAAGGTGCAGGATGTGCTCAATTGGGTGCAGCCCAAAAATGTCACTGACATCTGGAGTTTTCTCGGACTTGCGGGCTATTACCGTAGGTTCATCGAGAACTTCTCCAAAATTACCATGCTAATGACCGAATTGTTGAAGCAGGGCAACCAGTTCGAGTGGTCGAGTGAGTGTGAGTCCGCCTTTCAGACCTTGAAGAAGCGGCTCACGACCGCTCCCGTTCTCGCTCAGCCTGATGTGGACAAGGGCTTTGACGTCTATTGTGATGCTTCTCGCATGGGCTTCGGCTGTGTTCTTATGCAAGAAGGCTGGGTCATAGCTTATGCCTCACGCCAATTGAAGCGCCATGAGGAGAATTATCTAACACATGACTTAGAGCTTGTTACTGTCGTGCACGCTCTGAAGATTTGGCGTCATTACTTGCTAGGAAACTTGTGCCATATCTACACGGATCACAAAAGCCTTAAGTACATATTCACACAGGCGGATCTGAATATGAGGTAGCGAAGGTGGCTTGAGCTGATCAAAGATTATGAGCTAGAGGTGCACTACCACCCCGACAAGGCAAATGTGGTCGCCGATGCCTTGAGCCGGAAAGCTCATTGCCATTGTCTTAGGGTCGATCCCGGGAATTCCACACTTTGTAATGAGTTCCACCGACTTGGGCTTGAGATGGTCACGGAGGGATTCATTGCCAATCTGGAGATCAAATCCATTCTTCTGAAGGACATCAAGGCAGCTCAGAAGGATGACAAAGGCATGGCCCGAATCCGAGAGAAGATGAAGATCGGTCAGGCCTTATGCTTTTCTGAAGATGAGTAGGGCATTCTGTGGTTTGGGAACCGTCTCGTGGTTCCGAAGGTTGAGGCTTTGAGGAAGAAGATTCTTGATGAGGCTCATGATTCATTGCTCTCTATTCATCCGGGAAGCACAAAAATGTATCAAGACCTCAAGCCGAGATTTTGGTGGACTCGCGTGAAGCAAGAGATCGCTCGATATGTAGTTGAGGGTGATGTCTACCGAAGAGTGAAGGCCGAGCATCTCAGGCCAGCCGGTACACTTCAGCCTTTGCCCATTCCTTCCTGGAAGTGGGAGGAAATTGGAATGGATTTCATTACTAGCTTACCGAAGACCTCGAATGGGTACGACTCTATATGGTGATTGTGGACCGATTGACAAAGTCCGCTCATTTCTTACCCGTCAAGACCACCTTCTCGGCCAAGCAATATGCGGAGTTGTACCTCACCAGGATAGTTTGCCTTCATGGTATTTTGAAGAAGATTGTCTCCGATCGAGGCATGCAGTTCACTTCTCATTTCTGGAGGAGCTTCCAAGAGGCTATGGAAACCGAGCTTTTTCACAGCACGGCATATCATCCTCAAACAGACGGTCAAACTGAACAGGTGAATCAGATTCTTGAAGGTATGCTCCGTACGTGTGTTCTCACTTATGGGAAGAGGTGGGATGCTTGGCATTCGCGGAATTCACCTACAACAATAGCTTTCAAGGGAGCTTCGAGATGTCGCCATTTGAAGCTCTCTATAGCTGAAGATGCCAAACGCCATTGAATTGGTCCGAATCCAGTGAACGGGTTTTTCTAGGTCTGGATTTGATCAAGGAGGTGAAAGATCATGTTCTGAATATCCGTAAGAGTCTTCTCATGGCTCAATCCCGGCAAAAGAGCTATGCGGATCATCGCCACCGAGACCTCGAGTTCGCAATTGGAGATCATGTGTATCTCAAGGTTTCACCGCTCAAGGGTGTTCGCTGATTCCAAGTCCGAGGCAAGTTAGCGCCTTGATACGTGGGACCATTCCAGATTGTTGCTCGACGTGGAGAGGTGGCATATCAACTGGACTTGCCTCTGTCGCTCTCCACCATGCATAACGTCTTCCACGTGTCGCAACTGAAGAAATGCCTCCGAGTTCCAACCGAGGTCATTGATGTTGCACCTCAGGAGTTGCAGCCGGATTTGTCGTATTGCAAGCAACCGATAAGGTTTTTGGGTGAAGCCGAGCGCAAGACGCGGCGAAGTTTCATCAAATTCATCAAAGTCCAATGGAGCAACCACTTGGAAGACGAGGCAACTTGGGAGCGTGAGGATAAAATCCGCTTCGACTATCCCGAGCTCTTTGAGAGTTGTAAGCATTGTGTGAGTTTTGTACAATTGGGACCTCTTGCATGTTTATGCTCATCACTATGTTGAATAAAAGCATTGCATTGGGTTTCATCACTCACCGCGTGATAGTACCCACAACTTGGTATCTCTCACAGCATGGTTCCAAGACCCGTCGTGCTCTTCCCCGACTCGTACCGAATCTCGGGGCGAGATTCTTTTTAAGGGGGGGGGGGGGGAGGTTTCTCACGTCCCAAATTCCATAATCGCGTGATTAAGCTTAATCATGCATCATTAGCGTCATATTTATTTTCGAGGTAAATTATTTTGGCGCACTAGAGCACTTTGTTTGAAATCAATTAGATGAGAGAAAGAAATTCGCGAAAGAAAAGAATTAAAATCGCAGTGAAAACGTACCTCTTTCTCTCTAACATGTGGGACCCACCTAGCCCCACACCTCACCCACTCCAACCACTCGAGTGGACAACCCCCACCTGCTCCCTCTCTCTCCTCCCTCACTCCCACCGTGCAGCAGGAGCTGCTGCTCCTCCTCTCCCCTCCCCACTCAAGCTCTCAAGCCTCTCTCCATTTTCTTCCAAAATCCGAGCTCTAGAGAAGGATTGGAGGTAAGCATATGGTACCATTGCATTCTAGAGCTCATAAGCTACTCATCCATCCAATTTATTTTTGAATTCTCGGAGGATTTGGGTCATTCTTGGCTCGTTTTGGTGTTTAGGTCTCTTAGGCTCCCCATGGCAAGAATTCGTGATTTGGTTGATCGATTTCGAGTTTTAGCAAAGTTCATGAGTTTTTGATGTTTTGGACCAAAATGAGGATTTAGATGAGATTTGATTTAGGAATTGAGTTGCTAGGTGGTTAGTTGAGTTCTAGAATATCTAAACTCTCCCAAACATATCCCCTTTGGAGTGAAAAAGATCGCAAATCGATTTGGCAAAATTTCCCCTCAAATGGGAGTAGTTCTGAAAAGTACGGAACCTCCGGAAAATTGTTTGGAGGTTCCACAGTCCGGAACCTCCACAGAAAAGTGCAGATAGGCCGCAAAAATGCAGAGGTTCCGCAGAAATGTGCGGAGGGTCCGTATTTACTATCCATCAGGCGCGTTGAGGCTTGTAAAATTCATAATTTATTCATCCGAACTCCAAACGATGTGAGACCAGTTGTGTTAGCTTCATATGAGTGTGAACTACGTGTTAAAAATGTTGGAACTCCAGAAAATATTTTTGAAAATTAGTGAGTTAATTAAATGTGTTTCGGCTTGTTTAGGTCACGGTTAGTTGCTGTCATGTCCTAAAATTATGAAACCACTTTTGTTAGCCTGTATTAACATGTTCTACACATTAAAAATACTATGATCCATGAGATGAGTGTTTGAATTCCATTGGTTAATGAAATATGCGCTGAGGTTTAATGAGTCATTGAAATGGTTTTAATCTTTAACATTGTGTAATTAATTGAATATAAACCCCTGATATAGTGTATGACCATGTTTAGGTAAGTGTGTCTAGTGTTCAAGTTGAATCGATCAACGAATCAGCAAAAACACATTTCCTATCAACGTCCAAAGTGTCCGAACAAAGTCCGGATGGTCCACACATGTCCGGAGTATCCGGAGATTTCTCTGGATAGTCCGGAGTTTGCCTGAGTTGCGCAAATGTCCGGATGTTCCACATAATTTTGCAGATAGTCCGCATATGTCCGAAGGTTCCAGAGATTTCTCTGGACGTTCCGCACTTCCAGTAACCTTTCAAATGGGTTTGAGTCCCAATTTTGTTCTAATTCGCATGTTTGCACATTTAACATGTTTTGCGCATCATATGGCATGCATTGTTGCATTTCATCCATACTCATGGCATTGCACGCATTATTCTTTTAGAGAACGTTGAGCCGGTTTTCCAGGAGAGCGAAGGAGATTTTGGGCAACCACCTGAACAGCAAGGCAAGCAACTAATCATATTGATCCCTCTTGTGTAATTAGAGAAGTCTAAATATTGATAAATTATGCTTATGTATGTATGCATGTTTAGTGAGTCAGTGTCGGGTGCCAATGGGTAGAACCTATGTCGATTGCATTCTTCTACTTTGATACTTGTGTATTTACATTCTTTGTAGCCTTGAGGTGTTTTCAATGTCTAGGTATGGGTTCTACTTATATGCTTCGCCATGCTTAGGTCATTCGGTAGAAGTTGAACGATGGTGCATCCCGTTGTTCGTGAGCATAGGACCTTCTTATGATTACATACACTTGTTGAGGTTGACATGGTCGTATGAGTGGTGAGATTGAGATGAGGTGTGGACGGTGCTAGGATGGTGTTTTGTCCTGCCCGGATGTGGAGTTCCTCTGGGTAGGTCAGTAGAGGAAAACTGGACACCGTAGGCACTTGCATCATTTAAGGCCGATTGTCAGGGTAGTTGGCTTTAGCACTTACCTTACTCACCACATGCCGATCTAATGGTAAGATGAGCCGAATACCTTCGCAGCTGTGGCTTTGTGGACGTGAACATCGACAGTGTGAGCGGGCGGGCTTGTAAGCGTTACTAGTTTGCTTCGGGAGTAGTTCTAGTATCGCCGCGCTGAGCGATGCATGCCCGACACGGTTGGGGCTGGTTGGGAAATGTTGTCACGAGTACCCCCTTGTGTGCACTTTGGCCGGTGGCACAAGCCGAATGGTCCTCGTGTCGTGTGGGTCTAGGAGTATCCCATGCAAGGTGTATAAACAGTTTGAACTGTCGCGCTCTCGATCATGAGCATGCTATTGTTTCATTTGCACCCGGTCGTAGAGTTTCGAGTATGGTTTGTGGTTCGGTTTGTGGGAGATGGTGATTGTGGGCACTTGTTACTTATTGATATACATGTTGTTACAGATACACTTGTTCAGTTGTTAGATGCAGGGTAGTTTCCATATGTTTGGTAAAGTTTCAGTTGCTCACACATATGTCCAGGATGCTTAGTGCATATGTTTTACTTAACCTGTGTTTCATCCTTGCTGATGATCAATGCATAATCCTTGGAGTCGAGCTATGTATATGTGCTCTATATGGTTTAAGTCTTGCGAGTACCTTCGTACTCATGCCTGCGCTTTCAGGTACTTCTGTCATTGAGGAAGAGGTGGTGTTTGGCTACTTTGTGCCTGCCGATCAGGGTGGCGAGCAGGAGTAGCACATTCTACTCCGAACTCAGTGTTCTGGTATGGAGCCTAAGGGCATGTGGCTCCATATCCTTTTGTTGTATAGTTTTCTTCCGCTGCGTAGATCTTTGGTTAGTTAGGAGTTGAGGGGTTTTTGTCTCCTCCTAGCTCACTTTTGTTATAAATTGTTTGAATCAGTTGCATGCTCAATATTTGTAATATAAATGTTTGTTACTTGCTCTTTATTAAGCTATGTTGTGATGTACTATGTTGGAGGTATGTGTTCTGATCCTTGGGCACAAAACACATGCCGGGACTACTGGAATGATATTCGGGTTAATCGTCGAGGTTGGATTATGAATAATGATCCTCCTGATGATTAATTTGAATATTGTTTGAACGGTTCCTCACAACGGTGCCGAGAATTCATGCTTGATCCCTTCTTCATCAAGAAACTCTTCAACTTGTATATTCTTGAACTCTCTTCCGTTGTCGCTTCTCACCCTTTTGATCTTCACTTCAAACTCATTTTGGGCTCTTCTTACAAATTTCTTGAAAATAGCTTGTGTTTCGCTTTTGTTATGCAAAAAGAATACCGAAGTGAAACGTGAAAAGTCATCAACAATAACTAAACCATATTTGTTACCACCAATACTTATGTAGGCAATCAGCCCAAATAAGTCCATGTGAAGGAGCTCCAATGGTCTTGTAGTTGTCATCACATTCTTGGCAGGGTGAGGTTTTCCGACTTGTTTTCCCGCTTGACAAGCACTACAAATTCTATTTTTCTCAAAAGAAACATTTGTTAGTCATAGGATGTGCTCGCCCTTTTGAAGTTTAGACAAATTCCTCACGCCAACATGGGCTAGTCGGCGGTGCCAAATCCAACCCATGCTAGACTTAGCCATCAAGCAAGTTTTAGGCTTCACTTCATCTGTTGAAAAATCAACAAGATAAAGTTTACCTTTCAACTTACCAGTGAAAGCTATTGAGGCGTCTTCCCTTCTAGAGACAATCACACTCTCATTAGTAAAAAGACAATTATAACCTATCTCACATAATTGTGACATGGATAACAAATTATAATTGAGAGACTTGACTAACCAAACATTTGAAATAGAGTGATCATTGGTGATGGCAATTTTACCTAGGCCTATTACCTCTCCTTTTCCATTATCACAGAAAACGATGTTTTCATGAGGTCCTCCATCTTCTTCAAAAGAAGAAAACATACTCTTTTCTCCGGTCAGGTGATTTGTACATCCACTATCAATGACCCAACTTGATCCACAGGAGGAATATGCCTACAAAATAAAGTTATGCCTTTATTTTAGGTACCCAAATTTGTTTGGGTCCTTTAGCGTTAGTCACAAGCACCTTTGGTACCCAGACATTCCTTTTGACAACTCTATCTTTTGTGCGGGGACCAACATAGAGAGCAACCACTTTACCACGGTGGTTTCTCTTGAGCATATACGAGGCATAGAATGTGCATTGAGGAGCATGAGCCTTTGGTTGTTTTGCTCTAACCATGTGACCAACTTGCTTGCCTCCTTTGACGAACTTGAGGCATTCCACTCCATTCATCATCACACGACCATTTGGCTTTCTCGTGTATTGGTCAAATCCAAGACCTCTCTTTAGCTTGTTGTCTTTGGCTTGAATGGTCTTGTAGAGTGCATCTTTTGATTTATAGGTTTTGCTGCATCCATATTTGACCAAAGCATTTAGCCTCTCATTCTCCTTTTGTAACGCATGCAAGGATTCAATATTAGTGGTACAAGCATTTATATCAACATTGAAACAACGAGAGCACCCATTGCTAGTGGATGCACTAGATAGCAAGTTTGCTTCATTAGAGTTGGATGAGCCACTCTTAAGGGTATCAATTTGCATTTCAAGAGTTTTATAATTTTTTATCCAAATATGATAATTTCTCTTGAAGCATAGAATTGTTACTTTTAAGATTGGCTATTGAGGAATTGGCCAAATCACAATCATTTGACAATTTCTCAACTTTCTCCTTCTCTTTAGCACAGAGCTCCTCGAGTTCAAGCTTTCTCTCCTTTTCAAGGATGAGCAAGTCCTCTTGTCTCTCGAGGGTCTCCTCATGACTATCTATTGTATCCCTTAGCTCCTTTATTTTAGCCATGATATTTTTATTTAAGCCTTTAAACAAGCTATCACAATCACTATCGTACTCACTATCACTATCTAGGAGCTTGGATTGAGATTTTACCTTGGGGGAGTCATCATCATCATCATCATCATCACTCATTAAGAGTGATTTTCTTGGTGTAGACTCAGGGATGGCAATGGTGAAAACCCCTTCGTCATCGGAGTCGGAGTCGGAATTTGACTCCCACTCTTCTCCAATGTGTGCTTGACCCGAATATTTCTTCTTGTGGGCCTTGTATTTGTCCTTCTTGTATGGCTTGCTTTGATTGTCTTCCTTGTCCTTTCCCTTCTTCTTGTTTGGACAATCGGCTATGAAATGGCCTGTTTCGCCACATTCATAGCATGCCCTTCTAGATGTTCTCTTCTTGGGCATGCCTCTCTTGTATTTGAGGAGCTCACAAAGAGCCAGGTCTTTTCCAATCCTATCCTCTTCTAACGACCGCAAAGATCAAGCTAGAGTTTTCTTACTTAAGT
Organism: Phragmites australis; assembly: GCF_958298935.1. NCBI lineage: Eukaryota > Viridiplantae > Streptophyta > Magnoliopsida > Poales > Poaceae > Phragmites > Phragmites australis. Next base: position 22,009,014 of record NC_084921.1, on the reverse strand, counting down.
CGATGTCGATTACAAACTTCCCGTGGCACTCCACAATGATTAGGTGCTCTACAGGCGATGCCTTGCCGTCTAGGAGCACAAGGCTCCAAGAGAAATGATCACAATGTATGCTCAATGATGAACTCAATGGTCAATTGACTCAACTTCACCCCAAACACAATCTCTCAAATTTTTGGCGCAAACTAGGCACTAGAGATATTTGGAGGGCTTTTAAATGCTCTTGGGAAGCTTTGTGAAAGTGGAGCTCAGCAGCAACAGCAAGCAATAAATGCTAGGGGGTGTGGGGTATATATAGCTCACCCTTAAAAACTAGCCGTTAGTGTTCTGGCATACCTACCCCAGAGTATCCGGTGAACACCAGAGTCTCCGGCCTGAAATCCAAAATGGCGTCAGAACGGTGTCAGAACTAGCCGTTACAGTTCTGTTGAACTGCCCAAAGTCTCCGGTGAACACTGGAGTCTCCAGCTCAGACTTAGTTACTACGGAGAGAAAGTCCGGAGACTTGCCGGACTCTCCGGCCTCTCCAGGTACCGGAGTATCCGGTGAACATCGGAGACTCCGGTCTTTTAAAATAAATGCTAACCGAGCGACCCTTGGCAGAGTCTCTCTCGGAGACTCCGGACAAAAATATTTTCTTACCGGAGTATCCGGTGAAAACCGGAGACTCCGGCCCTTTTCTATTAAAAATAAATGCTTAACCGAGCCACCCCTAGCGGACTCTCCCTTGGAGACTCCGGCAAAAAATTCACCAACTACAGGAGTATCCGGTGAACACCGGAGACTCCAGACAATTAAAAATATTCGAAACCGAGGCTCTTCTGGCGGAGTCTTTCTCGAAGACTCCGGCCTAAACACTAAGGACCGGAGTATCCGATGAACACCGAAGACTCCAGACTCAGTATACTCTGCCAATATTTCCCGGTATCTGTGGGTGAATGTGTCTCTCAACTATTGGTCATAAAAGACTATTTTGAGCGTTGAGACACCATGAAAGCTAACAAACGCAACCCTCTTAATAGTACGGCTAACCTAGACTCAATTTCAAAGATAGAACAATTTAAATTCTATGGAATACTACACATTGCTTCTCTTTTCTTTTTGAGGGGCGTCAATCATCGTGAGTCTTCATAATTGAGACTAAGACCTGTTCATAGCTTCGATAAACATATTAGTTCCTTAATCGTTTTGTCATCAATAAGTCAAAACCCACTTTGGGGGCCTAGATGCACTTTCAGCTGCGCAAATCACTGTTGTTATTGTGAAGGTTGCCATTAGTGGCCACAATGGTGTCAGCCACTGGAAGGGCAAGACCCATCTCTTCTAGGCGCTGCAAAATCCCCACGAGAGAGGTGTTGATCTCTCCAACAGAAGTCTCCAAGGTTGCAAGCTTGCTGTTTGTGTCAATTTGAGCAGCCTCCAACTGACCAAGTCGTTCATTGGTCACTTGCACATCCTCATTCAGACCTTCAGTGTGCAGTCTAATTTGGCGTTCAAAGTGTTGTATGATGCCCCTGGTACGAGGAGAATGTGGTGCCACAGCATTCTTCGAAGATCCTACCATTGCTAGTGAAAAACCACAAAAACAGCAAAACAATAAAATCAAAAGAATATGCTCTATGAACTACTCGAATGTTGGTATGTCAATTCTCTCACTCTCAACCTGTTCAACCAAGCTCTTACTTGTTCTTACCAGCTAAACAGGAGGTGATAGCAGCCGAACAGATAAGAACAAACTCCAGCGAATGGTTGTATCGAAGCTGTAGTCGCTAGTTCTTGTGAAGTAGTAGTCGTATTTGTGGAGCTCTATGTAGGCTGAAAGTGTAGCAAGAAAAACTAGAACCACATAACTCAAAACAAGTTGAATAATCGTTCAACGACGGTACTGATGAGCAATGTTGGCCTGATCTTCCGATAGGTAGCGATAAGTCGGTGGGTGGAGAACTCGACGTTGATGATCCAAAGGCTTCGACCCGAACAGATCGTCTCCTTTGCAATCACTACACCACAGCTCCGTTGGTTATCAACCGTGTCGCGCGGTTGACCTCGCCAAGAAGGCTCAATCCCTGCAAGCTTACTGAGAACACAAGCAAGAACGTAGAAGATGCAATCTGAAATATTACGAATAGAATTCAAGCACTCGAAGTTGGGGTTCCACAAACACTTGCGGCGGCCTAGTCGGTCCGGAACAAGAGCGAAAATCTCACAACTGTGTGTAGATCAATATCTAAGCAAAACCCAACCCTAATTAGGGCGGCTACTGTATATAAAAGACTAGGGTCGGCTAAGGACCCCTGGACGTGTCCCTAATGGACTCCAACACGTTACACGGCCCAACAGCCCAAAAGATGGTGGCGCAGCACCCTGACAGATTCTGGATGTTCAATTGTTTCGACGATTCCCATTGACTCACAAAGAATTTGGACATTGGACCAGTCCCGTTGAAAAGCTTATCACCTTAGCTTTCCAACCATGTGTAGAACGTTGAAAACGGAGTCCGTATGCATCCTGGGCGACGATTTTAGTGCAGGCTGGTCCTGGACTCCGAAACGGACTCGAACTTGATTGGACCTCCACCTTGGCTTGGGCGCCCTTGCTGTTCCTCTCCCGTGTTCCTAAGTAACAATACATCACAATTATTCAGTAGCATCCCATCCTCATCAAAATATAAAGGAACACTAAGGAACGAGCTCACCTCATGATTTAGTTAACGTGCACGAGCTCGTGTCAATGGACCTATTGTTGGAGGAATACTCGGTGTGTGTGTGTATCCGAAAGAGTGATGTCCTCATCATCCTCCCCCTCTTGAATTGGAGTCGTCCTTGACACAATGTCAGCTTCTTCTCCCAAGTAAGGTTTTAAATCTGAAATATTAAATGTAGGACTAACCCCATAATCTGCAGGCAACTCAAGCTTATATTCATTATCATTGATCTTTTCCACAATTTTAAAAGGACCATCAGCTCGAGGCAGCAATTTAGACTTTCTCAAATCAGGAAACCTATCTTTGCGCAAATGTAACCACACAAGATCACCAATTTCAAAAGTAATATGTTTCCGACCTTGGCTACCATAAGTTCTATACTTCTCATTCATCTTTTCAATATTTTGCTTAGTCAACTCATGCATTTTCAGAATCAAATCAGCACGTGTCTTAGCATCAAAATTAAATTTCTCGGATGTTGGTAAAGGAAGTAAATCAATAGGGGCACGGGGGTTAAAACCATACACTACCTGAAACGGACTTACCTTGGTGGTGGAGTGAACTGATCTGTTGTAAGTGAACTCAATATGGGGTACACACTCTTCCCACATCCTCAAATTTTTCTTCAAAACAGCCCGCAACATGGTGGATAATGTGCGGTTCACAACCTCCGTTTGTCCGTCGGTTTGAGGGTGACATGTCGTCGAAAATAGCAGCTTTATCCCAAGTTTATTCCAAAGTGTCCTCCAAAAGTGGCTCAAAAATTTTGCATCACGATCTGAAACAATGGTGTTAGGCACTCCATGCAAGCGAATGATTTCCCTGAAAAACAAATCAGCTATGTTTGTAGCATCATCGCTCTTGTGACAAGGTATAAAATGTGCCATTTTTTAAAAATGATCCACAACGACAAATATACTATCCCTCCCCCTCTTGGTCCTAGGCAATTCTAAAACAAAATCCATAGAAATATCCTCCCAAGGCACACTAGGAACAGAAAGAGGCATATAAAGTCCATGTGGGTTCAAGCGAGACTTAGCTTTATTGCAAGTAGTGCAGCGTGCCACGTAGCGCTCGACGTCGCGCCTCATCTTAGGCCAAAAGAAGTGAGTAGCCAGTACATCCTCGGTCTTCTTCACTCCAAAATGTCCCATCAAACCACCTCCATGCGCTTCCTGCAAGAACAATAGGCGAATAGAGCTAGCTGGGATGCATAGCCTGTTAGCACGGTATAGTAATCCATCATTCAGCACATATTTATTCCAAGTTCTTCCTTCTTTACAATGTTTGAAAGCATCCTTAAAGTCCAAATCAGTAGTATATAATCCTTTAATTGTTTCTAAACCAAAAATCTTATGATCGAGTTGGGATAACATGGTATAACGTCTAGATAACGCATCTGCAATGACATTGTCTTTACCTTTCTTGTGTTTAATGATATAAGGAAAAGACTCTATAAATTCAACCCATTTAGCATGACGTTTGTTCAGTTTGGCTTGGCTTCTAATATGTTTCAAAGCTTCATGATCAGAATGAATAATAAACTCCTTGGGCCAAAGATAATGTTGCCATGTTTCTAAAACTCGCACTAAAGCATACAACTCCTTATCATAAGTCGAATAATTAAGAGATGGCCATTCAATTTCTCACTAAAATAAGCAACGGGTTTACCTCCTTGTAGTAGCACTCCTCCAATTCCAATGCCGCTAGCATCACATTCTAACTCAAAAGTCTTACCAAAGTCCGGAAGTTGGAGTAGAGGTGCATGCGTAAGCTTATCTTTCAGCGTATTAAAAGCTTGTTCTTATGCTGGCCCCCATTGGAACAGAACCCCTTCTTTGTCAACTCGTTGAGTGGGGCAGCAATGGTGCTGAAATCTCTCACAAAACGCCGATAGAACCCTGCAAGGCCATGAAAACTTCTCACATGTGTGATAGTCCCAGGGGTCGGCCAGCTCTTGATGGCTTCAATTTTAGCTTCATCCACTTCAATTCCCTGTGGAGTAACAACATAGCCAAGAAAAGCAACTCTATTCGTGCAAAAGGTGCACTTGTCAAGGTTAGCAAACAAACGTGCCTCTCTCAAAGCAGTAAAAACAGCACGTAGATGATCAATGTGTTCTTCATGTGACTTGCTATAGATCAAAATATCATCAAAGTACACCACCACAAATCTTCCTATGAAAGCACGTAAAACCTCATTCATCAATCTCATGAAAGTGCTAGGTGCATTAGTTAAACCAAAGGCATCACTAACCACTCATATAGACCGAACTTAGTTTTGAAAGCAGTTTTCCATTCATCTCCCAGTTTCATTCTTATTTGGTGGTAACCACTACGCAAGTCAATCTTCGTGAAAATAATAGAACCACTCAACTCATCAAGCATGTCGTCTAGCCTAGGAATAGGGTGACGATACCTTATTGTGATATTATTAATGGCTCTACAATCAACACACATGCACCATATACCATCTTTCTTAGGAACCAAAAGAACAGGAACAGTACAAGGACTAAGGCTCTCTCGTACGTACCCACGGTCCAAAAGGTCTTGGACTTGTCGCTGAATTTCCTTAGTCTCCTCCGGATTGGTCCTATATGCAGCGCGGTTTGGCAAAGTCGCTCCCGGGATCAAATCTATTTGGTGCTCTATCCCTCTCAATGGTGGTAAACCCGGGGGTATCTCAGCTGCAAAGACATCCTTATACTCCTGCAAAAGGTTAGTGACAGCAGCAGGCAAAGAGCTAGGTATATCATCAATTGAAAATAAAACCTCTTTGCATACGAAAGCATAGCACAAAGTATCATTATCTTGAATTTCAGTAAGGTCAGATTTAGTAGCAAGCATAACACCACCCTTTAACTTAATGCCTTCGGACCTAGGTGTGTTCTTCTCTTTCTTAGGTGGAAAAACAGATTGAGCTACTTGCTGATTTTCAGATTCCAAAACACGTTCTTTCTTTTCTTTTTCAGCTAAAGCTTTATCACATTGCACAATTTCAGCAGGTGTCAAAGGAAGCAAAGAGATTTTCTTTCCCTTGTGCACGAGAGAGTATTTATTACTTCTACCATGGTGTGTAGCATCGGTATCAAATTCGCAAGGACGGCCTAACAAAAGTGAACATGCTTGCATAGGCACTACATCAAAATCAGCATAATCATGGTAGGAACCAATAGAAAAATGTACTCTCGCAGATTGTGTTACCTTAACCTTACCGCTGTTATTGAACCACTGAATGTAGTATGGATGAGGATGTGCACGTGTTGGCAAGGAAAGATTCTTCACAAGATCGGAGCTCAAGAGGTTGTTGCAACTCCCGCCATCAATTATGGTACGAACACGTGCATCTTTGACAATGAGAAATGTCTGGAATAGATTATGGCATTGTAGCTGCTCCGCTTGCCCCATTTGAGAACTCAAAACTCGCTTCACAATGAAGGTGCGTGCTGCATAACTCTCCGTGGCAGCGGTACCACTAATCTCCTCCCCCTCACTATCCATGTCATGATCGGCTGCAAGATTAGCTTCAAATGCATATTCTTCCTCGACATCACTATGACTAACATATCCACCATCTGCTGTTGCGGAGTATGCTCGCTGGCTTGGGCAATCCTTCATGACGTGGCCAATACCTTGGCAGCGACGGCACACAATGCTCGTTGTACGACCCGTGGTAGCTGCACCTGAAGAAGAGCGTGGCATTGGATCCTGCGAAACAGTAGATTTACTCACCTCACGTGATGGTTGTGGTGCTCCTGCTGAACATGCCCAAGTGTTGGAGGAGGGGGCAGCAGATCGTGTAGATGTAGAAGGGAATGTTGTTGCTTGTCCCGGTGGTACTCGTGAAGTAGATGTACTCCCAAAATTGTTCCGCAATTTCTGCACCTGTTGTTGACCCTGCAGTTCTTTTTCTGCCAAGATAGCAAAATGGAACAACCTATTGGTAGTATTGTAATCTTTATAATCAACAAGGTCCTGAATTTCACGTCTCAACCCAGAGTAAAAACGAATCATGGTATCCTCATCATACTCTTGTATACTACAACGAAGCATAGCAATTTGAAGCTCTTGATAGTAATCATGCACAGATTTAGAACCTTGATTTAAGCGCTGCAATTTCTTTTTCAATTCATGTGTATAATCAGGAGGAATAAATCTATTGCGCATGGCACGCTTTAGTCTAGGCCATGATTCAGGTTCTAAGCCACTAGAAACTAGACCATTCCACCAAATAATAGCATAATTCATGAACTCACAAGTGGCTAGCCTAACTCTATGCATTTCAGGAACCATATGAGAACTATACTTTTGATCAATCGTCATTTCCCAATTCAAATAAGCATCAGCATCATATGCACCATCAAAAGGAGGCATTGAAAACTTAATCTTAGAATAAGGATCATCGCGACCGTTGCGATTAACATTATTACCTCCATTACCTTGACGATGTTGTTGTTGGCCACGACGTAATTGTTCAGCATGAGGACGTTGCTCAGCACGCGCATCTTGCCCAACAAAAACCTCACCATCTTCTTGGTCACCATCATTAGTATCATCATCATCATCATCATGTGAATGGTCATCATCCTGTGGTGGCTGTCGCAACTCAAGGTTGTTGACTCGCGTGACAAGGTTAGCAATGCTTGTTCTAATATCTGTCAATAGCCTAGTATGATCCTGCAAGGCTTTGTTGAGTTCTTCCTTGGACACACAATCCTTAAAATCCGACGGAGAGCCATCACTTGATATGGTTAGTAGAAAACAAAGGACAACAAATATTATCCCTATCAACTACTAGGTTGTGGAAGGTGGAATCACACACACTCAAGCGTCTTACCACGCTCTTACAAATGTTCTTACCAACGCAGCAAGGAGGAACAACCGGTGATGAGTCTGGAAGTGTGGGATGATTGCAAGAGTGAACCTGTTCGGATCAAAGGAGGTGGAGCTTGGAAGGCACAATATGGTAGCAAGGATTAGCAATAACTGTAATCAGAAGAGCAAAGCTAAATAAGTGTCCAAAGTATGAATCACAGTTGCTGATCTATCTCGTGTCCCTAGTCCTAGCACAACAGCTGAAACAAAGCTAAAAAAGGATGATCAGAGAAAGACGCAGCAAATAGCACAATGATCTGGGTGTTCTCTATGTGCTCCTCTTTTTTGTCTTTTAGCACTAGTAGGAATCACGAAATTTGTTTTTTTTGTATTTTTTTGATATTTTTTTTCTGAACTAGGAGCACATAAGCAACAACCACAGAAATTTTCAGCTCAAACGGATGCAAGATGTGGCCTACAGAAAATCAAGCACGTTCTCTGAAAAAAGTGCGGAAACTTCGCGGCTCGAATACTCAATCTTCCAAGCCGAATTTGGGAAAAAAATTTCTGTAGATGTCCGTGAAATTTTTTTTTGCCTGATTCTGAGTCCGTATGAGAAAGTTATGGCTGTTTTACTGAACCCCTATCGAGTTAGGGTTTTTTTTCAAGCAACTCTTGCAGAAATTGACCTCTTTAAAGTATTGCTTGCAATAGGATCGCGAGATGAACAAGGATGGCAGCGGTGGCAGGGCAATTGATACAAGGCGGCTTGCGACCTATCTAGGGTTGGCGTGGCGGAAAGTAACATAAGGCGGCTCGCGGTGGCAAATCGAGTAATGTGGTGGCTCGACTTGTTGGTGGGGATGGTGGCGATGGGATAGCGGTATGATCAAAACAGCACGGAGCGTTGAGTAAAAACCAAGAACACGACTCTAAAACCAGCAATAAGACTCGACCATGGACACAAACTCAACAACGCGCAACTGAAAACAAAAATTGCAAAGGCACAAAGGGTTCTAGGGTAGCGGAAATTGACGGATTTTTTTTTGGCTTTTTCTGGACTCTAGGTAATGAAAAACAGACTAATCTAAAGGGAAAAACGAAATTACCTAACGGGCAACCTGAAAATCTGATACCAGTTGATGAGCAATGTTGGCCTGATCTTCCGATAGGTAGCGATAAGTCGGTGGGTGGAGAACTCGACGTTGATGATCCAAAGGCTTCGACCCGAACAGATCGTCTCCCTTGCAATCACTACACCACAGCTCCGTTGGTTATCAACCGTGTCGCGCGATTGACCTCGCCAAGAAGGCTCAATCCCTGCAAGCTTACCGAGAACACAAGCAAGAACGTAGAAGATGCAATCTGAAATATTGCGAATAGAATTCAAGCACTCGAAGTTAGGGTTCCACAAACACTTGCGGTGGCCTAGTCGGTCCAGAACAAGAGCGAAAATCACAACTGTGTGTAGATCAATATCTAACCAAAACCTAACCCTAATTAGGGCGGCGGCTACTGTATATAAAAGACTAGGGTCGGCCAAGGACCGCTGGACGTGTCCCTAATGGACTCCAACACGTTACACGGCCCAACAGCCCAAAAGATGGTGGCGCAGCACCCTGACAGATTCTAGATGTCCATTTGTTTCAACGATTTCTATTGACTCACAAATAATTTGGACATGGGACCAGTCCCGTTGGAAAGCTTATCTCCTTAGATTTCCAACCATGTGTAGAACGTTGAAAACGGAGTCCGTATGCATCCTGGGCGACGATTTTAGTGCAGGCTGGTCCTGGACTCCGAAACGGACTCGAACTTGATTGGACCTCCACCTTGGCTTGGGCGCCCTTGCTGTTCTTCTCCCGTGTTCCTAAGTAACAATACATCACAATTATTCAGTAGCATCTCATCCTCATCAAAATATAAAGGAACACTAAGGAACGAGCTCACCTCATGATTTAGTTGACGTGCACGAGCTTGTGTCAATGGACCTATTGTTGGAGTGATGTCCTCATCAGGTACCGTGCTGCTCCTAGGCTAGACCGTACTAGAGACGCGAGCCTAGGCACAAACGAAGTCACCGGTCAGAAGCGAAACAGAAAACACAAGCACAAGCTTCTGAATTGTTTTTTTTATTTTTTCCTTCTTTGTCGTCTTTTCTTTTTTTTCACTTTTTTTTCTTTCTTTTTTTTTGCAGGAGCTCGAAATCCTCCACGAAGGCAAAAAGAACTCCCAAACAAACAACTCAAAGCACAAAACTTTTTTTTTGTGACCAGGGGTACACTTCTACTCCTTTTTTTTCTTTGTTTTTTCAAGAATCTCACACTTGCGGATTACAACTCAGTTTGTGAGCAAATGATGTAAATAAACACGGTGACGATTCTAGTGGTTGTGGTGGAGAGGATTGCAGCAGCGATGGTTCTCGTGGTGGTGGTTGCGGTGGTGACACAAACATGACTAGAACTCGAAACTCTAAAGGACTAGACGCCAAGACCAGCAACTCAACACGACAATGCAACCGAAAACTCAACAAGCCTCAACTACGCAGAACTAGTAAAAGGCACAACGTGTTTTGGAACATGGGGAAAAACTAATCTACTATTTTTTTGGTTTTTGTGGACTGTAGGTAAAGCAAAAAGAAAAACTAGAAGTCTCTTACCGATCAACCTGAAATCTGATATCACTTGATAGATGCACTGGTCCCGAACTTTCAACGAGAGGGGTAGATGTCAGAAGTTGTTCATGATCTTTCGGAGCGCGATCAACCTAACCACGAGGGTATTTGTTCCTGCAAGCAATCGAAGAATGTGGAAGAACAAGATGAACAAGCAACTTAATTGCGAATATAGATGAAGAGCACAATCTGAAAACAGAAGTGGCGGGGTTCCGAAAACAAGTAATCGGACGGTCTAGCCGACACGCGCGTTTACAAGGCGAAGTAGCAAAAGCTAGATCTATTCTATCAAAACCCAAACCCTAGAAGAGGGTGCGACTATCTATTTATGAGATAGAAGAGGAGAAGTTTCGGTCAAAACACAGGAAGCCGAATTGGACTCTAATACAAGGCCCAAGTTTGATTCGAATTGGAAAACAAACGCGACTCTCTTTAACGATTCCGGATAGCTCAGGAGGAAATTCGAGATGAGGCCAGATCCATCTGAAAGTAGACGAAATTGTCTTTCCATCAAGTACTCATGGGCCCCGAGAATCCTTCGGAATCAACAGTTATGGCCTTTATCATTTGTTGCTGTCAGGAGGGCCGAATCCGAATTGAACTCGCCTCCACTTATATACTTGGGCTTGTGTGGTTCTTCACCCTAGTTCCTAAGGACATAAAATCATCACAATAGTTAAATAGTAATCCATTCTTGTAAACATTTGTGGGCAGCCCTAGGAACAAGTTCACCTGATGATTAAGTTGGCATGCTCATGCTCGCGTTATTGGTCCTTCTATCACTTGTTCAGCGTGTTGTGTGGTAGGAGGAATGCGTGTATCCGTGGAAAGTATGTCCTCATCAATAGGGGTAGATACTCTAGTCGCTGTCATGGTTGGGTTATAATTTAAACATGACTAATGTCTATGCAATATGAACCGAGAATGGTAATTTTTTTGTACAACATGGAAATTACGGATCCTAGCAGGATGGTTGGCTTGATGATGGTGCGGGTATGCACGTGTGTGGAGATGCACAATTAGGTTGTGGTTGGTACCTGTGTGGGATCCTAAATACCGGGTCTTGAAGTATGTAACCTGGCTAAACTACACAACCACGAGGCCAATATGGGTATGGCCTGCCCAATTAATTAGCCACCACTCTGATTCTATGGGCACCAGAGGACTGTTGAGTGGCACAAAAGGGGGGTTCTGCAGTGATGGAATCACTATTAGCAGTGAAATCTTAGTGGGTGCTTACAGGTCAGCGGGAGATTTGTAACGGCCTTGTAGTGATCTCCAGACAGCACACCATAGCAAATGTGCAAGTGCTTGGCCAGCACAGCAACTTGGACACTATCACTTGGTAATGCGGGTGATGAAATCACGACTCATGGGGAAAGTTGTGCAAACTCTGCAGAGTATAAAACTAATTGATCAGTCATGCTCACGATCAAGAGTGGCTTGAACTTCTTCTTGATTATTGGGGATCTTGATGGTTGGTTTTGGTAATCGGGTGGTGGTAACCCGATGAGTTGGTAACCAATTATGGAATATCCGGTGAGTTTGTTAGTTTGATGGAATCTAATGAGCTCTTCTTGTGAAGTCAGTGTTGTCACATAGTAAATAAGACTGTTATACCTTTTTGAATCCTACGTGAGGATGTCATAGATGCAGTAAATCTGAGTCAAGCCTTTCTTATCTTAAGCACTCATGTCATACTTTCTCACACTTGCGGAGTACGATATGTACTCACGCTTGCTATTTTCAATAACAAATATAGGTCAGTTGGAGAAGATTACGTGGAGATCAAGGAAGCTGGAGACTAGAATGAAGACGGAGCATCCTAGGTCGCATTGCCCCCAATCAATTGCCTATGGTGTGCCGTGAAGTTTTCGTTGGAGTTTTCTCTGTTTTTCTGCTGCTGTTTATAACTCTGGTATTTATTTCAATATATTTGTTTTTGTTCGATATAGAATTGTATATCACTAATAATATCACCGCATGTATGATTGAACTGATCCTGGCATACATGTGGAATGCACCTAGTTATTCTTTTAAAAAATTAGGTGTGACACATCTGTTGATGGCGTCTTTCCTGATTCCAACATCCTCTAGAGTCTTTCCCACGGAGATCAAAGACTGGTCCTGATTCAATCGATGTTGGGACGTTCTCTGATTAGATCGATGTGGGGTAGATGAAGCCTCTTCAGAAGCCCTCGGGCACCTTCGCTAGTCGTCGATGACCTCATACAAGTCAGTGATCAAATGACTTTTGACTGGCAAGATCCAGCGGTGGTTGTTTGCTCGATTGTCATCCCGGGGAACTTCGTTCCTAGGGTTACAGCTCTCCGAGTCCAATGAATCGCGGCGGTTGTTTCTTAGCGCCTGAAGAGAGTTCTCGGCCTGGATGATGATCGCCTTTGTTAAGTCGACCACCGAGTTCATCCGATCCTTACCGGCTGGGGTAGCCAGATTTGTTGTTAGAGGGCACATGAGGGCCTCTTGTAGAAGGAGGATCCTCTTAGCAGTTGCAGATTTAAAGCAGTCAACCCCTGCTGATGTTCAAGAGATGATAAGACTGGGGCTCTGTTAAGGATCGGGGGTGGTGTGCTTGCCTAGGGCTGACCATTGCCTACCACCAGAGCCAGAGGACGCTGGTCATTTGTAGGTCATCATCATGATGACCCAGATCATCACCCCCATCTTTGATAGCAAAAACTACTCGGGGGTAATATCCTCTAGAGGAGGTATCCAGATCCATCATGGTTGCTTCATCGGATTGTTTCAGGTTGGACTCTTGAGAATCTATCTTATCAGAAACTGTGGGGATTGATCCTGACTTTTTGTGAATTGGACATTCACAGTTGTCTTGGCAACCGAGTGGTACGAACTCGATACCGAAATCCTTAGCACATTGATCCATAAATCAACTTACCTCATCGCTGGAAAGTTCGTCATTGAAATTTACCCGATCAATCAGTGGCTCGCTAGGAAGAGGGGTAAAGTTGTCATAGAACCGTTCATCTCAAAACTGGTTCTCGACGAAGCTTTGGGTTATGCCGATGGCATCTTATGTGTAGATTCTTCAACACCTTTTTTCCATGATCCCCACGGATGGCACAAACTATCGACGATTGGTGAACCGTTGATCTAACAAACTTGAAGAAATAGGGGATGCTTGAAGCAGATGAATCACAAGGGAACACACAGGGGTTTTTAGATAGGTTGGTGCCTCCTTGAGGATAATAACCCTATGTCTTATTTAACTTGTATTGATATAAGCCTGTTACAATGGGGTATGTGGCTAGACTAGATGGATCAAGATCTAGTCAGTGACTTCCTTGCTCGGTTTATGTTGGCTTGTCTTGGCTTGTGTAGCTCTGGTTCAACTTGTATGGGCTTATATTGCTTCTGATGACTTCGTATTGCTTGTCCTCCATAGGGTCCCCTAGCTCTCTCTATATATGGGGGTGTCATAATTTCTCTGGACTTCTTCCTCCTATTCTTAGAGATAAACCTTCCCGGTTACAGGATGCCTTAGGTACCTACAGGTAGTTTCCTTTCATCCAGGGATTCCCTTCATGGAGATAAAGATATGCCCCGAGAATTATGGGAAACCCTAGAGTGTTCGAATATGGTAACTATCCATTATTCAACATTAGTTTTGTACTACCCATCGTCACCTTTGTTCAATCTCCTTCTCCTACGCCTACTACACATATCTTTGATTTGGTTTCAGCTCGTCCACCCACACCTGTTCCAGATTCAGCTATTCCACCATATATTCCACCTATCACATATGTCTATATTTGTCGAACCACATTTCCTTCTAGTCATCCATTCGTTCCTACCTCTTGGGTCAATCTTGATGATCTTATCTTTGATGATTCTGATGTTGCTGATGAGTTGCATATTGGTCCTCGTTATAATCTATGTGATTGTGCTACTATTGAGGATCCTGACAGGTGGGGTTTTCCTCTTGTGAGTGTTGTTGTAGATGAGGAGCCATCTGGTATTCTTGAGTAGCAGTCTGCTATGTCTAAGGAGCTTGCCGCACTTGATTGTACAGACACCTGGGATCTTGTTCCCTTACCATCTCATGATGTTCCTATCACATGTAAGTGGGTGTTTAAAATTAATACAAAGTCAAATGGTTCTAATGAGAGAGCTCATCTTGTTGCCAGAGGTTTTCAGCAGACTAAGGGTCGAGATTATGATGAGTCATTTGATCCTGTTGCTCACAAGACCACATTTCATACTCTGCTTGTAGTGGCTGCTACTCGTTCCTGGACTATTTCTCATATGGATGTTAAGAATGCTTTTCTTCATAGTGATTTTTTTAGATAATTTATATGCAGCTACCCCTAGGTGTCGATGCTCCTTTAGGGTATGTTTGTCGTCTTTGTCATCCTTTATATGGTTTCAAATAAGCTCCTGATGCTTGGTTTGAGTGTTTTGTTTTTGTTATTCAGACTGCTAGTTTTTCATCTAGTGATTATGATCTTGGCTTATTTATTCATCTATCTTCACAAGGGCACACTTTGCTTTTCCAATATATTGATGATATGTTGATTATAAGAGATGATATTGAGCATGTTGCTCATGTAAAGAAGCAACTCAGTTAGCAGTTCTAGATGTCTGATTTTTGTCCTATTAGTTACTTCCTAGGGAGCATTAGGACTGACCAAAAAGGGTTTCGACCTTTCTCGATCTAAATACATTCATGATCTTCTGGCTAGCTCTGGCATTATTGATACTCGGACATTTGCTTCACATATGGAGCTTCATTTGAAGCTTCATCCTAATGATGGCACACCTCTTGAGGACCCCTCTCGATATCAATGTATTGTGAGTAGTCTTATTTATCTCATTGTTACCAGTCTGATATTACTCAACAGTTTATATTTTCAGTCAGTTGTGAGTGGTCCTATTTTTGTGCATTTTGGTCATTTTCTTCGAGTATTATGTTACTTGAGGGGGACGTCATCTCATTGCTTTTTCTATGCTCGTTCTAGTCCACTTCAGCTTTACGCTTACTCGGATTCTACTTGGGCGAGTGATCCGATGGATCATTGTTCTGTCACTGATTATTGTATTCTTCTTAGTACTTCTCTTCTTACATGGAAGTCCAAGAAGTAGGTTGTTGTATAACGTTCTAGTACGGAGGCAGAACTTCAAGCCCTTGCCACTACTACTTCAGAGATTGTATGGCTTCGCTGGTTATTGGCTAATTTTAGACTCTCTTGTGAAGCATGCACACGTCTTCTACATGATAACACTGGCACCATACAGGTTTCTAATAATCCTGTGAAGCATAAACTCACGAAGCATATTGGTATTGATACTTTCTTTACTCGATCTCATTGTCATAAAAAAATAGTTGCTCTTCAGCATGTGCCATCAAAATTGCAAGTTCCAAACTTCTTCACCAAAGCACAAACTCAAGCACATCATTAGCTCTACTTGCTCAAACTCAATGTTTCTGAGCCTCGTATAACACCTTGAGTTTGACGAGGTGTTAAGTATATATATCTAGGCCCATACTGACCTATGAGGACTCTATATATTGATATCAAGGCTATTGGATGTTGAATCGTCCCACAATCTGAGCCAAGGTAACACTTACAATCAGATGGCTTCCTATGAATCCTCATCTGAAGGGGCTTTTCAGTAGGATTTCTGGGTTGTTTGGTACCTGCACTTATTGAAGGATTATTAATTACCGATGGTGGAAATTGAGTTCCAAAGGAATCAAATGGACATGGGCATAGATGAATATCCCTTTTCAATATCTTTACAAGGGCAGTTCCTGGGTCCTTGGAGATGAATATGCTTTTTCGAAGCTTTTTTGGACAACCTGGACCTATGCAGGTTCAGCATTTAGCTTGCCCCAGTAGGTCTTCAAGGGCCTAATGTTAGTACTTCATAGTAAATGATAACATAATTGCCATTATCATTCTTGGTGTTGTCACTGTCATAATTGTTAGGTGCTCGTTAGGTAAAACACAATTAGGAATCATACGTAACCAGTATATATATGAAAAAAAGTTGTACGGAATGATTAATATCTATGACTCCAGTTTCCTATTGCTCTTAAATTCAATAAAAAGTTTGACCCAGTTTTAGTGCCTGTGCTAGCTAGGACCTAGCAACAATATTAAAATAGATGTTTTGTATATCAGCAGGGGCGGATCTAGCACAAAATTTAGGGGATGGGGCTCAAATGCTAAACAAATAATCATCTAGTTCAAACTACAAAACAATATTTTATACAAATATAGCAATAAAAAATACAAAATACATCAAGAAAAGAGCATATCACTAATTGAGCCCAATATTCTTCGGTCGTGATAATAGCCTAATATTCTTCAATCTTCATGAGGAAAGATCTATACATAAACATGGTAAATTTGCGATATAAAAATTTCTTTCTAGTTTCAAATAATGATGAACATTAGAAGAGAAAAATAAATAGAACATACCATCAATTTAGTATGAGGCATTAACATCTGACATGAGCAGCGTTCTTTAGTTCATGTTGAGATGCAGCCTACAATCCTTGCATATATTCGAGATATTAGAAACATAAGTGTTCTTTCATGACAGTCATGCGTTCTGCATGAACCAAAGTCACAGAATTAATACACAAAATCACAGTATTCGTATTAAGTTATCATATGGACTAAAATGCAAGTCAAGTTCAACCAATATAGCCCAAAGCTAGACCAATCCATACATGTCATCGTATAAGGTCTCCATAGATGCTTATATTAAATCCAATCTGTATATATTGTAGCTATAAAAAATGAATTTTTAAATGTTTTTGTTTACAATTAAAATTTGAATTTCAAGCTTACATATTGAACTATCATGTCTCAGTGATTTGCGTGCATTTGTATATGTATATGTACAAGTACAAACAGATGAAGCTTGCTCAAGGACATATTCACATATACATAAATACATAGCAAAAGAATAAAAAGGCTATTCTAAGGATCAGAGGATGTGATGTAATGCTATCACAAATAAACAAGTAAATCAAATAGCAATATCAATTATCAGGAGAAGGAGACGCACACTGTCAATGATTTATTCAGTGCCCGCCGCAAGCCACACCCGCGCTCCCCACCTGGCTACCCGTGCCGCCAGCTGCTGTGCTCGGCGCTCCCCACCCATGTCACCGCGCTCCATGCTCGAGCCACCACCTACCGTGCTCCACACCCGTGTCGCCGACAAGCCCGGCAGTCGATTTTGGCGTCAAGGATTTGGTATTCTTGTTGTCGCTTGGTCGGTCGAGACAAGGAAAATGAGTGATTTCTGATTGCCAAGCCAGGTCAATTGGACCTTTAGCCCATTAGGGGACTCTGGACCCATTTGCAGATTAGACGATTGGACCTTTAGCCTATTAGGGGTTGGCTGCCTATCTTCTTCCTCGGTTCCACGGTTTCCAGGGCAGGGGCACCCGCCGTCGATCTGTAAAAAAAATCAAGGGGGGCTCCCCGGTGTGCCGGCACAGTAGGGGAACTTGAGCCCCCCTGAAGATCTGTCCTTGTATATCAGTATAAAATGACAAAATTTAGGGATTAATAACTTTATATTTTTATTTGTTTGTTTTTATTGTTGAATTTTTTATGTACATTTTGTCTATCAATGTGTTAGATTGAAGTGTAAAACAACTTTATAAGTATAACTTTGTGGCATGGTAGATTGATTTTCTGTTCTTGCAAATGAAAACGATATTTTTTTCATGACCATTAACGATATTCCAAGGAATGTTAGCATGAAACTTAACCCACTGACAATATGGTTGCACAACACTTGCCAATAAAGATAGTACTGGAAAAGCAATTACAGGGCACAAAACACATGGATTTGAATTATTTAAACATAAAGCCGACATTTTCAATGAAAAAACAATTGAAAGCACATGACCCAAACACAATGGCTGGTATTGCATTCACGTGCTAGCAGCGGAAACAAATCAAACTTCATGCGCTGCTACCTTTTCTCGCAAGGCACTCTTATATTATATATTATTTGAATGTTCCTGCACGCTTCGTGATTCGATTTAATCCCGTCCTTTACTACTGGAAAGATGTTGCCCTATATTATCCTGCATATAAGGTCTAGCAGTCATGCAATCGCAGTATTTCATATCAAATATTTTTTATATAATGTAGCTAGCGCAACCACAAGCTTTTACAAGTTTTAAATAATTTACACATCAAATAAGATCATCTATTTTTATATTAATATAAAAACAAGAGTTGTTTTCTTTCATACATTCACACCCACCTTATGGTATACATATTAATACAAACCATCTGATCAATATCATCAAATGACATCTGTTGGTTTAATGTCATGCCCTCTTGGCACAGCCCAATTTTCAAATTAATGTCATTGAGCTTTCATAAGCATCATGTTTGAATTTGAGCATGTGATTGAGTTGCATTTGAATTCACATTCAAATTGGTAAATTTAATGTTAAAGGGGTGCTTGTGAACGAACTCATAAATTTCATATACAACTTAGGGATGTAAATAATTTTAGAAATTAATAATTTAATTGTAAATAATTTTAGAAATTAGTAATTGAATTATTATAAATTTAGTGATTTTTACCGAGTTTTAAATAATTATTTAGAAAGACTAAAAATTCATGCTATGTATGGAAGTAACCAAATTTGATGAATTTTAATTCCAAATCTGCATAGGATTTTTGGGTTAAACCAGCTCATATGGATTCCTCTTCATTTATATTTGCAACACAAAAATGTTCATAATTTTTGGAGCATGGCAACCTTTCTGTCCAAGCTAGGAAAGTAGGTGAGTCAAAATTCAAGTGGCACACTATTCATGCCGGCCCCACATGTCAATGTCATCTCCCTCCCCCTCTCTCTCTCCTCCCTCTTGATGGCTCGCATAGAAGAATGACGCCACACAGCCAGTGATTCCGATATGTCACCCCATTGTCACTGCCGCGCCCACATGACACCTCTCCCTCTCCCACCTCCTGCTCCCTCTCCCCTCAATTTACCCCCACGCTGAGCTCTATTTCTTTCTCATATGTTGCCAAGCACCACCGAGCTCCACATCGCTGCTCGCCATTCCCATTGCACCTGAGCTCAACCCAACCGAGCCCAAGCCACATGAGGTGAAGGATAAGGTCACACAAATCTCCTCCGACCAGATCGCTCTGATCTCCCTGCCGAATCGAGCTTCACGCCGTATTTGTCCCCAACTCTGGTGACCTCCTTCTCCCCTCACCGCCGTGCCACCTCTCTATAGATCCTCCAATTCACGAGCATAGTGAGCACCCCTAGGGTCCCTAGATGCTTTCCCGCGCTCCCTTTCGACCTTGGCCCAACCCTAGCGCAGCTATCCTCGCGCGTCACCCTGCTTGTCGCCGACCGGGCTCCGGTATGGCTCGCTAGTCCATATTTGCATGCCCGTGTTCTGCATCTTGCATTGAAGGCATTGGTACCCTCAGTCGGACGAATGGTGCTCCCGTTCGCCAGCAGTGAGCTGCGCCACCGTGTTTTTCCGCGTGCTGGCAGGTTTTTGACTTAGATCAAAATCCAGCTTGGCCAACTAGGCCCTGAGCCGGCCGAACGGTTCAGTCTCTGTGGCTAGCTAGCACTAGGTGGAAGATGTTTTGCAGGCTTTATTTAATATGGTTAAATTGAAAAAAGAGAAATAGAATTATTGTTATATTGATAAATCGGTTGAATGTTGTAAAATGCATATGAAATTGCATATTTATCCAAAAATTGTGAAACCAATTGTTTTAGCCTTGTATGATCTAGATCTACTATTTAAAAATGCTAGCATTCATAAAATGTTCATGATAACTTAAGTGCTAGTTAAAATGTGTTTAAAAATTTTAAATTCACCATAAATTCATGCAATGTACAAAATTGGTGAAACCAATATTGTTAATCTTTTAATTGTTATTACTGTGTAGGAAGAATAGTTTCTCGCATAAATACTTGTTTAGCCCACTGTTTTGATCAAAGTTAGTTTAAACTATTGTAACTTGTTAATTATGTACAAAAAAGAATATATTTTATTTTAGGGTGATTCAAATTCCAAAATTCTTATTTGATAATCTCTACTCAGAAAAAATATGTTTACATGTCAAGTGTTCCCTTTCCAGAAGTTTGAAAACCTTGCACTCGTTTGATTTAGGGTATGTTTGTTTTAGCTTTCGATTCTAAAAAGTTGCTTCTAGATTGTAGATTTTAAAAAGCTAGATTATAAAAAGTTGTGGGTCTAAAAGCTGAGGGTTGTTTGGCATCCTGGATTTTAGGGGTTAGATGTTTCCTTTGGTTATGTAATGTCCATAATACCCTTAGTTTTTCTAAGTGCATGTTTATGTCTATTTAACCTTTTCTTTCATTGTTTTCCATATTTAATCTTAATTATACGATAATTGAGATGTGTGGTATTTAGTTATTTGTAACTACAGCATTTTGGACTTGTAGCAAGATGAGAAATACGAATTTTCGTAATAAAAACCATCTAAAGTAGCAAATATTACAACATGGGTTGTTAATCTAGCCTCTCATAGAAAATAAAGCATTAGCAATATTATCATGATAGACATTCATATCTCTATCTTCGTCTCCTAATGCATTGCTTCCACCTCCTTGAGAAGAAGATTGTTAGCTAACATTTGAAATGTAGTTTTCATCTTGATCACACATCTTAAAGTCTTGATCCTTCAAAACACTATCTCGAATGAAGTTGTGAAGCGTCATGCATGCAATAGTTATTTTTGTTTGTTTAACCATAGGATAACTCGGTAAGTTCAATAATTTTCTTCTTTCATCTTGAAAACACCAAATGCATTCGATCACATTGCGCAAAGATGAATGTAGATGGTTAAATATTTCCTTTTTACCACTAGGACGTGGGCCCTGTTGAAAAACTAATAAATAGTATTTCTCCCCTTTGTATGGAGCTAGAAACCCCACCCGATTAGGATAGCCCAAGTCAATAAGATAGTATTTTTTTGAAAAAAAACATGTCATATGAGAAACAGTTCTGACAGTGTGGTAAGCGAGATGATAATAGGTAATATGTAACTATACCTTGTGGAAGATGTGAAAACTTATTACCATATTTGTGTAGTGCCTCATTGAACATCCGTATGTCATGTACTGAGCCTGGCCACCCAGCAACAGCAAAGGTGAACCTCATGTCAAAGTCACATACTGCTAACACATTTTGAGTGGAGTATCTATGGCGTCCCACATGTGCAACCAGTTCAGAAGAAGCCACAACAACAGGTACGTGTTTGCTATCTATTGCACCTATACAATTGTTGAAATATGGCAAAAAAACGCAGATCTTCGAGTCTAGAATGCATCATCCTGAACTCTAGATCTCTTGGTTTGATAATCTCTGCTGCAAGGAGATTAATACTATCTAACACTTCTACAAACTTTCTACTAATTATTTCGGTTGACCTCTTGAGGATATTTTTAACTTGGATAAATGATTGTGGAGCCCTAATAGTCCATAAAAATATCCCTAAACATTCAATAGAATTCATAGCTCTAGTTGACTTTAAACCATAGTTTGATATCAACGAGTCATGTAGCCTATCAAAAAGTAATCTACTCATCCGAAACATATTGTAGCATTCTCTTGGATCAATTAAGTTTTCCATAACCCAAATATAAGCTAAAACACCATATTCTCTCCTTTCAGATTTGTTATTAAAGTACCACCATAATACATACCAAAAGTGCATGCCACCGCTCCATATTGTGCAAGGCACTCTTGTTAACTACGGGTGAGCTCAAATATTGCATCATCATCATCACTTACCACATCGTCAGAATTACCACTTGAACTCATCTATAAATAAATATGAAGATAGGTTACATAGTGATAATAGTGCATGAGATGCCAGATTAAAAATGTCAAACGATGCAGCAAAATAGAAAACCCAAGTCTACTTCTATAATAAATTCTACAGGATAGCACTGCACTCTAGATAGGTATCACAGTCAAACCACTTTACATCTCAAAAGGCATGACACGAATATTCTGCTTTCAGGTCAGCACCAATAGGCATAATGGAACTTCATCTCAAGATTCAACACTACTAAAACTATAAGAGCATTTATTCCACCGAATCACTGGTAGTCAATCTTAACGATGCATCTTTACATCTATGTCTGGAATCTATCAAGCAATAGTAGAGAGGGAAGAAAAGATCTTTCGCAAATACCATAGGACACCTAGAACAATCCATTTTGCTTGACTTCTCACCATACGGATGCCTAAACTGGGACCTGAGGATGATCTGATTCGCAAGAAAGCAGAGAAAGAAAGAACCGGGCTACAGGCGCGAAGAGACGGCAAGTGCGGGGAAGATCAAATTATCATCTTGCTGATATAAACTATGGTATGCACCATCATGAGAGTGCCAGAAACACACTTGAAAATTCATCACGACCACAATTTTTTATTTATTTTTCTCCCTTAGGTAAAATGGAGGATTTGCAATAAAGAAAATTACCATCTGAGATGAGCTGATGCAGGCCTCAACAGCAAAGTTCCAAGCTGCAAAAAGGTGGCTTCTGGTGTCAAGAAACATCATAAAGGAATCAGACATTGTGGAACTGTATGGAGCTGGAGTAGGGGACCTATACAAGTCTCTGCAACAACAAAGTTTCAACAACCCATCAGTCAGTAGGCAAAGCAGCAGCAACATGTGGGGGCCAAGGACTAGGTGGCATTCATGTATCGCCAATTTGCAACGGACCAAACGGTGTAGTGTAGGGCTTTCATCTGTGCATACACGTGTAAACTCAGGTATCTCAATAATTGTAAGGTAGTAACGTGATCAAAATCATAGTTTGGCAAGGATGAGATTGGTCCCTTGAGTAATACCAATGGCCTACAAACAAAGGCGTTGAAGGAAGAACCAAACACAGTAACTGCGTACTTGAATCGCACTGATTTGACTGATGATCTTCTGTCAATATATTGTGTTGGCACAATGAGCTTCGAGCGATCGCAGGCTGGTTTCATATGCTACATTATCATCAAGACTAATCACATGAGATGCAATTGGGTTTCTTTCCAGCTGGCACCACTTCAAATTATCATATATTTGGACCAAGAAAAGGACATGATCTTTCATCCGGTGGTCAAGTAGCTCAGCTTCACCGCTATATTTCCTTGAGCGTCATGAAGCAGGGTTGGTTTTAGAAGCTACCTACACGTACGAGGTGGTTCCCTGTGGGAATATTGAGCAATAAGCGTAGAATTTTATGGTGCAAATAAAGATATTACAGCTGAATTATATTTAAACCATTGAGATAAGTAAAGTAATAGTGAAGATGACACTTAAAAATGGAGCAGCAACCCCACATGGTTATGGTACCCCAATTAGGTGCAAAGAGTACAAAATGCCCAGTATCAGCTTGGCATGATTCTTAAAGCAGAAAATCTCCATACTGTGATACTTCGTAGCTTCTTCTATGAAAAGATCTAGGGCCACAATGGCCCTACCTATTTAGTAGCCAATTTAATGAGCATTGTACAAAACGAACCCATGCCATATGGACAAGCGCATAAGGGCAGATTGAAGCGAGGTCAATGTTCAGCATCAAGCTCCATGAAGCAGATATATGTTGAGCTTTGTGGATAACTCCTATTGGATCCATCATATGTGTTCCTAAGCACCACAAAACACATGATTAGTACTTATATTAAGGTTTAGAATATGCTTTCACAGTTCATCATGTAGTACAAACCAAGAAACTGATGGACAAATCACAGCTATGATTACTAAAGGCAGATTTTTTTGGGAGAATATAAGATTGTTGTTTGTGTGTAGTGAACATAAGCTTGATTGTACACGTTTCATGCATATGCAAGAAAAACGTCTTTGAGCTAGCAAACATTGCCTACTTGGCCTGCCAGAATTTTGAAAGTTCTCAAAATCAATTTCACGTGAAGCTCCAGGATCCCCAACGATAACCTGAAAACCATCTCCAGCAGATTTGTTATCCTAATGTCCTTAGATTCAGCAGTCTGTTTATTCTTAACAACTAAAAACGAACATAATATTATAAAAGTATGTTTTAACTTATCGATGCAGCATTTTAACAACCATTCAATAAATTTTGGATTAATAAGAAATGACCCTATCATAGCTTCAGATTATGAGTTCCTTCTTTTTCTGAAACAAAAAATATGCTCTTATCCTGTTGTTGATCAAGGAAAGCAAGTAGGAATCCTTAGTCTTATTTTAATAGAGACCAATAATAATATTATGACTCAACGATGTAGCAATAAAAATTACTCCTGCCCTCAAGAATGTAAGATATATTTTGTTTTGAAAAAGTCATCAAAAGTAAACTTTGACCGTTAATTTCTCTTAAAATATGCTATCAATTGCTATAAAATCAAAGTTATATTAAAAGTACATTGTAATACAAATCTATTGAAATAAATTTTATATACTAAACATGTATATAATTTGACTAATTGTCGGTCAAAACTTGTAAGTTTGACTTTTTCAAAACAAAATACGTCTTACATTCTTGAAAGGAGGGAGTAAAATTAACCAAATCAGGTTGTAGATGATGTTAACTCAAAATATTAGTTGCCTAGCTATAATAACAAAACTCCTTATCCCCTGAGTGGAACAACCTGACAGCTAGCAGAACTGAAAAATCAGCTGACAATGTATTTGATGATAGGAAATTTAGGGGCTGACCAATTGATTATTGTTATTTAAAGATCAATTCGGCAAAAGAGGAAAATCAAAAAGAAGAATAAAAGGACATTTTGATCTATAAAATTTCATCTGAAATGGGGTTCCAAATAGAGATAGCTCATGATATAGTTTATCTACTATGTTTTGGCTAGAAGTATCAGACAACTACTGCCAGTAACCAGTTTGGTCCTGGCCAGTCTCCCATGTAATGAAAGAGACCAGCGGACTATCAGGGAGACTTTCCTACAAAGATTCAAGCAACATTATGTTTTTTTCCTTAGTTCTGCCATAAAAATCTATACAAGCCATCAAATAGCAAACTAACCAGGCTCAATAAGCTTGTCCCTTACCCTACAGAAGGTAGGATTAATTATTCATCACATTGTCTGTGTATCTTCAGATATAGAAGCCGGGATATATTTTTATTCCATTATCTAAAAAGTTATTCATCACATCATGGTTAGGCCATCTTTAGCAATCAAAACAGTTAAGTATTTGCTACAAATAAACAATCAGCTATGCCTGAAGAGTCTTTCCTTTACATATCTCAGTCTTATATAGATCTTTCAAAATGTGCAACTTCAAATGGTATTTACCTTCTTGTGTTGGGTACTTCTGTTGTACAGTGGACTACTAACCATTCCAACTAATCACACTGAACTATTGATGTGTAAGTTTAAAGCTCATCAAGTACTATCTAGGTAATTTCATTTGTTTACCAAAAACATTGCTCCAAGAAAAGAATCAGATGTAGTAAATCTAGCAGTATGAGAATTGGGGACCATAACATATATCTGACTATTGAAGATAAAAAACCCCAGGTTTTTCTTTCCGGAAAGACAATATTTCTTTCATTCTTTTGCATTGAAATAACAAATTGAAATCAAAATAATATGATTCAACCTCAGACCCTTTTAAATGTAGCAGATAACAATGGAGCTCGAAAATTGATGTGTATTCGAGTCATAGGAGCTGCTGTAATCAGCGATATGCTCCTATATGGTTCCCCACAAGATGAATCAACGTCAGACTCTTCAAATCTGTTCTCTTTATTGTTTAAAGGAGAGGCATATTCTTCCTCAATTCTGAAACACTTTCATCCTCGACACAGAAAATAGTAACAGAATAAAAAAAATCTGGTACACTATAATCATGTCTAATTGTACTACAGTGAGCACTGCAACAAAATCCCCAAAGATACGTACAAATGAACATGAATATTATATTGGCCTATTTACTAACACAGGAAAGGTAGATGCAGCTGCACTATTTGGCATCAATACGGTATATATACTATTAATTTTCAATTAATACTGACTGTTGCAAAAAAACTTACACTATGGCAGCACAATTGGCCGTAAAATTCTCTGTATACTACTTGTGGCGTATATTTGAGGTAATTTCATGACCTCTACTAAAAATTCCAGCAAAATCAGTTTCTAGACAACAGAAACGTGACTGCTAGCTGCTTCTTTCCTAGGACCCTTGTCCACTATAATTCTCTGTGATTCATCTGATTCAGACCATTGTCTAATAGTAGCATGAAAATTTGATATCAACTCATGAATCCCAGGATTTTGCGGTTCAATCTCTAGCATGCGCACAGCTACCTTTTTCCCTCTTTACAACATCCATGTTAGCTTTGCATGCGTTTGTTATGTGCAGGAAACACTGTTCACGGACGTAAACAGCAGTTGGGGGCGATGCAGCAAGGTGACACTGTAGCAAATCACGCTACTGTAGCACCAGTACGTTAGGATAACATCTATTAGTTACTGTTAGAGATAAGATTAGTTTGTTTAAATTGTTAGGGCCGACTCCTATATATAAAGGAGGACACGATACCCTTTGTAATTAAGAGAAATTATCTGGTTCTTAGTCCTTTTTTCGAAGGGTTTGTTTGTTTTAGTTTGAGATTTTGAAAAGTAGTTTTTATAGGTTTTAAAAAGCTTGATTGTAAAAGGCTAAGAGTTGTTTGCACTACTACAGAAATTATTTTTACAGACGGTTTGAAAACCCTGTACGGGAGGATTTTTCGACCCGTCTGTAGAAAAGAGTCTGTACAAATCAGATTTGTACAAACGAGTTTTGAACCGTCTATACAAATCTTTTCTACAAACGGCTCCAAAGAAGAGTCGTCTATACTATGTAATATCACATATAGCTCAAACTCAGAGGCTGTTGTAAAAAATATTTGTACCAACGGTTGTATTCCTAAAACCGTCTATACTTTCGTATATACAGTACAGAATCCATACATTACCGAATGTAACTGACATATCAACAAAAAAAATATAGCAGTATTACAAAGGCTCAACAACATTACAGAATAAAATACAGAATCAATATATTACTGAATGTAATCCATATATATCACAAAGTCACACATTTACAAAGCCTTGCTACATTACAGAGTCACAAAGTCAATATTACGTAGCCTCATGACATTTGCGAGCATTCTTCACTCTTCATTCTTCCATGAACCCCGTGCCTGACAATATCTAAACCAACAAATTAGCTATAGCACAGTGAATTAAAAGAAAGTAATGAGTTCATTTGCTTCATTTTCAATATATTGAACTGACCAGCTTTTGTTGAGATTGCAAACCTTGCCTAATAAAGTTTTCGGGATCATGAAATTCGTCGATCTCCTTTATGATCTCCCCAAGTATGAAACTGATGAGCTTTTTTTGAATATACATGAGAGCGTCCTTCGAAAGATTATTTGTAGGAAATTTATATGTCTGTAGAAGAAACATAAAATAGTTAGATACAACGATAAAACATGCATTTTAATATACTATATTTACACTAACCGACGGATATACTGGTGGACTAGAGCAAACGATTTGCATCATATACTGGGCAACATAGAACCCACAGAGGTTGGTGCCCTGTGGCTGCCTGTGACACTGCAGAAATTTGTGCATGGTACATTTAGTTGTATGGAATGCATATTATAATTGTAACTTGATATGCGACGGAGGAATTATTACCGAAAACTTATGTACGTGGCTCGCCGAGGGTTTATCTTTCCGTACAATCCCGCCTATCGAAACATACTTTGCGAACGCCCTTGTCAACAAGTCTGTTAGATCTGAATACCTCTCTTTGTCGTAGTACATCGAGTCAAGGTATACGCAATGTTGATTGTGTGTCAGACCCCTCCTTCGAGTCACCTTGTGTAGCTCATACCAGTCCCTGGATAAGTAGCTGGTACGTACAAATTTTCAACAGAAGTAGACATCATAGACATACATCGATTAAGTATGATAATAGAGTACAACACAGAGTTCATTACAATAAAAGCTTGTAGGCATAAGTAACAAACCCTCACAGCACAACGGGAACAACACAAAAGTGACCCATGCCCTACAGGCAGCTTGAGTGCAGACGAAACCAGCTTCTCTATTCTTCATCTTCCCTTTCAATGAAGTCGGCTTCTGGATCATCTGAGTTCACAATTAGCAAGTGTGAGTACATAGGGTACTCAGCAAGTCCTACCTCAAAGGGGGAATATTAGATGCATAAGAGTAGATCAAGGATAAGGTTGTAGAGTCTTTTAGATTTTGCAGAAAGCTAGTTTTTGATGCAAGGTTCATTTTGCAAAGACTACCTTTCAAACAAAGCATTTATGAAGAGAACCCGTAAGTTGAGCTTATGGGGGGTTGATGGCCCTGGGGGAGATACTTCCATCCTGCTAGTTCCCACAAATCTTTTGCTGGCGGACACACAGTCCAGGATGCTTAGGGCACAAAGCCAAAACCCTTCTTTTCGAAAACACGGGCATATTGCTCACTCACACACCAAGGAGGTACTCACTCCGAAAAGCTAATCATTGGAGGTACTCACTCCGAAAAGCTAATCATTGTAACCAAACCATAGCATGTCCTTGATCGAGGACACGGCTATCCAGATAGGTTGAATACTTTGCAGATGTTGTACACTTTACCCATAAGATATGCACAGGCTCTCACCTTAGCAACTGGTGGAGCTGTCATAACAAGATGCAACGACATTGCAACGTAGTCACAATATCCACCCATGAGACACAAAGATACCAGGGGCCTTAGAAGATCCATGGGAAGGACCACTTAGCAATCCCAAAGCTTTATCATAACCTTAACAATATCACCAGCCGGACCTTGGGCTACGTACCACCCAAGTCTTCTCCTGGTCCCCATTGCCACTACCTGCCTCCGGGTGGGTACCGAACTAAGTCGGAGGGGTTAGGTCAAGTCCTGCCCATTCAGGCCATGTGGTTGTACGAGTGGATACTAGGTAAGATGTCACAACGAACTGGTCCTTATACGACCGAGGCAAGAGTCTCCCAACAAGAACGTCACAAAGGCGAACCTTGCCCCGAGGTAGTTCCCACCTTTGTGGGGTACCTTACTCACCCTCGTCAACACTACTAGAGTTCTCCCCAAGAACACAAGTTTTACAGGCACACGCACCAAGCACATATCATTTCACATTTTCGAAAAGGCATGATTAACATATGTAAATAATCTAATTCTTTCTTTTGAGT
Organism: Phragmites australis; assembly: GCF_958298935.1. Lineage (NCBI taxonomy): Eukaryota > Viridiplantae > Streptophyta > Magnoliopsida > Poales > Poaceae > Phragmites > Phragmites australis. The sequence continues at coordinate 21,979,567 of NC_084921.1, read as the reverse complement.
AAAGCAATCCTAAGCATTCTAGTAAACAAGCATTCATCCAAACAATTATTATAGTTGATGTTGGGGACCTTCTAGGATTTCAATGGAATAAAGATAACAATAACAAGGCATGGCATAAACAAGCTAGGTCATAACTATTCTAGCATTTCTTTAAAATCACAGGTATTAACTTAATCATGCATATTCCTATGGTTTGAAATAATAGCTCTACAGGTTGTATTTGAAAATATAGGATCAATATGATCAACGGTTGTAGGACTTGCCTTCGTTGAAGTCCTCATCCGCTCCTTCTTCAAACTCCGGATCCTCGGGGTCTTCCTTGAATGCTCCTTCCTCTAACAATTCTAACAACAACAAAGGCGCACATAATCAATCAAACGATTAAAACATTGACTAACAATCTACAAAAATTAAGAAATTGACATGATTGGGTAGATCTCGAATTTAGATGAATATCAGTGGAAGAATCGATGAAAACGGAGTTAGGACGGAGGAGAAACGGGCTTCGAAAGTTTTGGTGGGAGAGAAAATCAGAAAAAAGAAAAGGGGGAATATTCCTCAAATATTCTGTTTAGTGGCTCAGGGCTAGCCTCGACTTGGGGTTTTTTCTTTTTGGTGGCTCGGCTCAGCTCGACTGGGGCCCACTTGTCAGCCCAGGGGAGAGAGGGATAAAAAAGAGAGAAGACAGGAGAGGAGCCGGCCCAGCTCGGGTCTTCCCAACGGGGAGAACGAGGGGGAGGGGAGAGAGGGAGAGGCGGGCCTCGCCAGCCGGTGGGCTGGAATGGTAGTGGCCGAATTCGGCTGGCGGGGTAGCGGGGCTTTGGCCGGGGACGAGAAGTGGTGGCCGACGGCGACGGGAGGCCCAGGTACGTCCCACTGGGGGATGGGAAGGAGAGAGGGAGAGAGAGAAGAACGCTGGGGGGCTCACCGGCGGCGGTGGCGCTCGGAGGGAGGTGGCGGGGGTGCTCGTAGAGAGAGAGAGGAGGTGAGGATAGGGGAATAATCTGCTCACTATTCACTTAAATAGGGCTAGTGATGGGCGAGCACACTGGGCGAGGTGGCACGGGGCGCGAGGACCACCTGCGACACACGACGATGGGATTGCACGGCGCGGCGCTGCACTAGCAGGCGGCGGGGTCACGGGGAGGGGAAGAAAGAGAAGGAAGAGAGGGGAGAGAGAGAGAAAGAGAGAGGAGAAGGGGGAAAATCAGGGATCTGACATTGTGTGTAAAGATACAAACTAGCATCCAATGATCTCGGTAGTTGTACGGTAGAAGAATTAGGTCCTTCGATCCACAGAGAGTGACCGTGTACTCCGCGACGTATTTCTTGACCTCCCCCGGAGACCAAGTGATTGTTGACCCACATATGACCTGTGGGTCGAGGAATCAAATTCTCGGATTCTCTCTCCTGGCTTCTTGAATCATAAGTCTACACATAAGAGTAATGTAGATGAATGAACATATCAATGAGTTAGGCGGTTCATTAAGCATAGACCGCGATTAGTAACACTTACAGTGTCCAACATCTCAATAGACCGATGTCTAGCTTGTCAAGATAGTAGAGGAGGAATAAATCATCGAAGGTCACGATGAAGTGCCCAACTGGTTGCAAGAAATGTTGCTGCTGATACTTGGCGCTGAAACAAGAAGAAAGATGTTTCTCCTGATGGAACCTCTTAAGGTATAGGTCATGCAGAATCGTACTTGCCCAGCCCAATTGCTCTAATGCTTTCTTGCTCACTAATGGCTCGCCTGGCACGTAGGTGTTTGACAGATGTTCTTCTTCTACCTCCTTGCTCTTGTCCTTCTGTTTGTTGGCTCTGTGCTTTCTGGGAGGTGCCGTTTTAGCGGACTGTTGGCCAGTTTTCCTGGACACTTGTTGTTGCTCATGTGGTGCGGAAGGAGATTTGCCCTTCGGCAGAGCACAACGAAAAGAGAAGTCGCTGACATCGCGTACTGGAGACAGAGGCTGCGGAGGCGATGGAGGTGCAACTAGTGTTATGAACTTCTTCAGCCACTGGATGAAGGAGTGGACGACCTCCCCAAGTGTCCTGATGTCATCCTCTGGGGGAATAGGAACTGGGAGGGACGTGCACTTCTTGTGTATCAAGTCCACTGACACCCTAGCGTAACCAGGCTCTAGCGGTAGTCCGTGGATCGTCTGATCCCCGCCACATGGGAACGCCAAGCCCGTGCCAACCTCAATGATGTTATCGGCACCAACAGGGTGGGCAGTACAACCTTGCACTTGGTGGTTGCCTCTATGTCATCGACGGGGTATCTCTCGCTAGGGACCTCTTTTGGAATGTTGTCGTCAGGGGTGTTACCTTCAAATCCACTGATAGGGAAGTCCTGTAAATCGAGCATGTTATCTGGATTATTCCCTGGTGTAGATGCACAGCTACTCCAGTGCCGAGCTGGTGGAGATTCAGGTGTCGTGGCTGCATCCGGCTACCTTATTCCCCATACTCGCTCCTCGACCCGTTGTCCATCCTTTCTGTAAGCATATCCATCTGTTCTTTCATCCTTACTTTGACCTCAATGACAATATCCATTCTCATCCGTTCACGTTTGGCTGCATCGCGCTCAGCTTTGTTTCTCCTTCAGCTCCTATATGAATCGGCATTGTTAGGGAATCCCAACATCCATGGAACAGAAACACCTATGCCACACGTGCGATTCAGGTGCTCTTTGTTCCCCAGAGCCAAGGTTAGTATGTCTTTTTCCAAGATGGTTGGAATGATCCTTGAGTGGATTCTTCCAAAAGTTGCAAGATCCTTTGAGCCACTTGCTCGGTTTCTGGCTTCCTGAAGGTGAAGGAACCATCAGCTGAGCGTACGACACTTCCTTGGAACTAGTTCCGGGCCTACCTCTTTGGGATCTATGAAAATGATGTGGAGCGGTTCTCATCGAGCTGCCTACTCATCCTCCTTGTCCCATTCCAACTCCTTGCGCGTGTACCCACTAGTGTCGAGCTTGTGGGGGTGTGTGCTGCGTGACTGGTGTGTCTTGTTAGCCTGACTATGCTGTTGAAATTCCTCAGACTAGCACCTCTCCACAAACTCTGCCCATCGATCCGCCAAGTAACCATAAGCAATATTATTGGGGATGAGATCCTACTTCACATATGTATTATACAACTCGCTCTTGAAGGTCTTCCACGCCTTGCCCATCTTGGCTATTGCCTGTCTTTCCATGTTCTCCAAGGAGCACCCTTCAGGAAAGTCAAATTGGGTTTTAATTATTTCCCACAAGAAGCTTTTCTCGCTCTGCGGCACGGCCTTCCAGTTTGGATAGGTTATCCTGACCCTTGTCCATCCGAGTGAGGCACATGCTCTACAAAATGCTGCCTGACCTTGCTGAGGCTGTGTTGGCATGCCTACCTCATTGACATGAGTTACAGTGTAGTGACTTGTGGGTATTTGGTTTTTGCCTCGGCCACCTCGCTTTCGTTTCTGCGCCTGAGTTTCTTCTGTTTGCTCCTGAGAAGTGGCATCGGCATCTCATTGAGCAGTGAACCCTCTTGTTCTTGAGGAGAAAAGGCCGGAGGCAGTTCGCATTCATCTCCAGACGCCATCTTGAAAATAGGAAAAGTCACATGCTTATTAGGAACTTGTTATAATGGTAGAAGATTATTCACAGAAATAGAGGAAAGAAAAGGAATCAAGGTATGTGTTTTAAACTTTCAATTAAATTTAACATGTGTATTAATTTGGCACTGGTTAAAGCTAACTTTGATGTAAAGTCATCTTATCTCAAAAGATTAACAAATCCATAACTTAAGCTCATGCTATGTGTACTAAGATATTGCTAATTTCCTGTTTTTCTCTGTTAGTATATAGCCTCATAGGGCCAATATTACATGGCAAATTGGTTGGCCAATATACTTACCTAATTCCTACTGAGATTACCAGGCCAATTGATTGGCTAATAGACTTACCTAAAGGAAATAATGAAGCACTATGGAAGTATCTCAATGGACAGTCAAGCACTACCAAGGCATAACATGCTTAAACAAACTTTTGATCGAAATGTACATGATGCAAGTACATATTAACAATCAGAGGAGAAATTGCATGTATTGTTGAGTCGAACAATACTCAAAGATAACATAGTCTGTGACACCAACTAAAAGAAAAAATCTATATGAATGTTCAAATTTCTATTTATATTGCAGCAAGTTTTTTCCAATCCCAATGATCATGGATGCATGAACTCGATATACCAAACTATGGTTGTCCTGCTGAAGAAGCAACAAGGATGAGACCAGGCTCCGAACGAGTACATTTATGTGTAACCAATTTTCATCATAGAAACATGGAAAAAAAATAGTGCACATAAATATTAGAGCAGTTATGCATGCATAACACATGCAATAGCTCATAGTTCAGTGACCATGTATAAATAACAACCGATGAAGGGTATCAGGTAAAACAAAATTGAGATGCATGACCAACTTGTCAAACTAGAATGACACATGTCCTTGGAACACAAGGAAGGTAAGAAAATGTTCAACAATTGGCCCCAGGAAGGTAAGAAACCAGAATAACACAGATCAATACACATATCAGTACCATATATCAATTAGGGGGAAATGAATATGAGTGCTTCCAGAAAATGATCAACAATTGGCCCCAGCACTTTGAGAGTTCTGCTCCCTAATTGTTCCAGTAAATACATCATAGAAATAGCAGTGTTTATGAGATTTCACCTAGTAACTAGAACCTGATTTAGCTCTCAAGCACCTATGTACCAAGCATCTAATAGGTTAACCAAGCTATCTCCAAGTGCAAACATCTCACCACAGAGCCAAAACACATCAAGCAAAACATACCAGGCTATCTCTAGGTGCAAGCTGAGAATATCACAGAACCAGTAAAATTACAAGTCTACACTAGTGTACTCAGAAACATGCCCATTCTCATCAAATGTATTTCATTAGTGAGCACACTATTGTAATACAAGAATTTTGTATCTACTATTGTCGTTACTTGTTCCAATCAAATTTAGCTGTGGTCTTAGACAACATTTCATATACCAGTGCGAGCATTTTAGACTCTTCTACTCCCACTAAGTACTCTGCTGAAGGCCATATTGCATGCGAGTATGCCCTACTGCACGCGAGTACTAAGCGCATGGCATCGACTGAGTTTGCTTTGGAACAGATGGATTAATTAAGGCAAAGGTGGTCTGTTGCTTCTCTTTTTTTAGATCAGACCTCTTACCCTATCTTCACTGGAAACTTTATAGGGATGTCCCGAATGTGCGGGACGGGGGTCGTTGGCTCGAGAGGGAGGTCATCGGGGAGGGATGAGGGCCGCCTAGGAGGGAGGTCGCCCAAGAGGAGCTACCGCGGAGGGACGAGGGCGACGGGGATGGAGGAGCCACCGGGGATGGAGGTCGTCGGGAGGGGGCCGCCAGGGATGGAGGTTGCCGGGGGGGGAGCCGCCGGGGAGGAGTCGCGGGGACGATGTCGCTGGGGAGGAGTCGCTGGGGTTGTGAGGGAGACGAGCGGCTAGGGTTACACTTGGTGTGGTGCGGGTTGGACGAAATATTATTTATAGCCACATTTGTACAGACGGGTCATAAATACGAGCCATCTGTACTAATGGTATTAGTATAGATGGCTTTTTAATAAAATCCGTCTATAAAAATAGTACAGATGGCTTATAACTTCGAGCCGTCTATACTACTACCATTAGTATAGACGGGTCATAGCTACGAGCCGTCTGTACTATTGATTTTCCAGCAAAACATTGAAGCTTGCAAAAATCATAAATAATCCATAAAAACTTCAAATGAGAAGAAATTTATATGTAAATTTATGATTAAATCTGTACTATCAAGAGGGGTGGGTACTCATTATAACTAATTCATACAAACTCCAAATTAATGAGATGAAATTTTTAAGTAAAATGATAACCAATTCATTGTTACATATTACACTACAATATAGGTACATAATAATTGAGTAACATCATACAACATTAACAATAAGCCCTTCTTGACGATTGACGCGCAGATAGCGAGCGGCCCCGGTCGGAAGTTGTTCTTCGTTAATGGCGATGCCATCTCCAAGAGGGTAGGGTACTCATAAAATTGATTGTACTCTTCTTCGTCCACGACATTCTCAACTCCGACAATCCTTCTTTTTCCCTGAAGGACTACGTTAAGCTTTGGATTTACCGGGTCTTCCACATAAAAGACCTAGACAACTTGCTTGGTGAGTACAAATGGTTTGTCTTTTTATGCGGGAAGTTCGAGGTTGACAGTAGTCATTCCGTATTTGTCTACCTTAACACTTGAGAATGCGACCCAACGGCACCGAAAGAGGGGGATCTTGAAACGTACATGTCGAGTTCCCAAATCTCTTCTATGTACCCATAGTATGCACAGACCCCACAACATTTGTCCTGGAAGGCATCTATACGCACACCACTGTTCTATACCATGCTCTTACTATCTTGTGCTCTGGTATGAAAAGTGTACCCATTTATGTCGTATGCTTCAAATATCATGACTATGTGACTTGGCCATCTTGCCAACCAGCTAATATTGTCCTCTGTTGAATTATTATTACTGAATCGCGTTGCCAACCAGTTGTTGAAGCTATGGTTGTGCTTTTTTGTGAGCCAAGCCTCTGTACGTCATGGATTCTCTCTGCGTAGCACGTCCTTATGCACTTTGATATGTGGGGCTACTTCAGTCATGTGTTGCAAGACCATGAAATGGGCTTTAGATAACGATGCAAAGTCAGCAATGATTGATTTCCTACCCATGGTCCCCTTGCCATCCAGTCTCCCCTCATGGCGAGACATGGGAACACCAATTTGTCTGAGCTGCTCCATGTAATCGATACAGAACTCGACTACCTCTTCGGTTGTGTAACCTTGGACAATGCTGCCCTCCGGATGAGATCGATTCTGTATATACTTCTTGAGAATTCCCATGCACCTCTCAAACGGGTAAATCTGATGTAGGAATACTGGGCCGCATATATTTATCTTTCTCACAAGGTGAATGATAACATGTACCATGCTATTGAAAAATGACGAAGGAAAGTACATCTTAAGATGACACAGTGTCACCACATCGGCTTGTAAAACATCAAGTACTTCGGGATCGATGACTGTCGGAGGGTGAACTCCTCAAGCAGGGATCCGGAGGGACCCCCTTTGAGATTTGACTGGGGGGATGATTCTGAATCTATTTTGCGGGTGAAATAAGTGGGCGTAAATGCAATGCAGGTGGGATGGAAGGATCGAATGCCAAATGCAGTAAATGCTCATGAGGTTTTTAGACAGGTTCGAGCCGCACTGAGCGTAACACCCTACTCCTGTGTGTATGCTATAAATGCTCTGAGAAGGTCTCTCAGAGATGTCGATGGTTACAAGAATATTTGTCTAGCCTAGAGCTTCGGGCTCCTTGTTCTTCGGTGATCTCAGCTTCTGTGCTTGTACTAGACCTCTGTCTTCTTCCTCGGCTTCCTCCTTGTCTGAGAAATCCGCGTCTCTGTCCACTCGTCTCTGGATCGGCCCTTTCCGGGGAGCCCACTCCTCCTTAAATATTCGCCGGGCGGTAGCATGCTCAGAAAGGGAGGGCACGAGTTCCAAGGCGCCATAGATGGAAAGCAACCATCATGGGCTGCTGCGCGAAGTGACGGGGAGGGTTGAAAACGCGCCCCCGTCTGGTCTTGTTCGTCATGATGCCGTTCTGCAACGGGCGCCGTGGAGAGGGCCCACCGGGCAGTCACTGAACGGCCCCGCGTGCCCGCTCGGTCTTGTACACCTGACACAGTAGGGCAGTAGGCGGGGCGCCTTGGGCTTCGCGATGCTATCCCGAGGTGTGCCGGATGTCCCGCGATGGGACCTATGCATTAAATGTCCCCACGCCTCCCTGCCAGGCCGTGGCAGGGATTGACAGCGAGCGTGGCAGGAGCAGTTGGAGGTGACAAGCCACGCGCCCTCTTAAATGCGGCATCGGGCCTTTCACTGATTGACACCTCACCGCTAGACCTCTGTGGGGGCCACCGGCGAAGGACTTCTTAGGCCGTCGGGGAACCGAGTGCTCGGGGGTCACTGTTCACAGCCCCGAGCACTCTCTCCCGGATATGCCCCTTTTTTGGTCCTCGGGGAACCGAGTGCTCGGGGGCCACTGTTCACGGCCCCGAGCACTCTCTCCCGGAATTGGTTGTTCGGGTCCTCGGGGAACCGAGTGCTCGGGGGCCAGTGTTCACTGCCCCGAGCACTATCTCCCAGAACTGACTTCCTTTGGTCCTCAGGGTACTCGGGTGCTCGGGGACCACTGCTTGCAGCCCCGAGCACCCCCTTCCCGGTAATTGGCTCTCCTGGTCGTCGGGGGACTTGAGTGCTCGGGGGCCACTGCTCACGGCCTCGAGCACTCTCTTCCTGGCTCTTGGTCTTCTGGGTCATCGGGGAACTCGGATACTCGGGGCCCACTGTTCATGACCCCGAGTACCCTCTCCCGGGACTTGGTCTTCTCGCACCTCGGGGAGACGATCCCCGCGGGATAGCGCCACGTGGCAATCTGCTAATCTGGCCTCGGGATTCGAGGACCCCTGGTTCCTGTGTCACCTACAATGACCTTCTGAGAAATTGTGTGAAGAAGTAACACAACTTGATGATTGTGTCTTAGAGATAGGTCGATTGGATATTTCGGATTGCAACATGAAGCATTTGTGTCATCAACACGTGGCAATCATGGGCCTTCATGCCAACCAATTTCAAATCTTGCATCGAAACAAGTTTTGAGATGTTGGTAGAGTAGCTGGACAGAAATTTCACACCATGCAAGCACCAGCACAATTCGGTTCTCGGCCTTTTTTAGATTATAGTAGGCTGGAGGAAGCCTCATTCTACTTTTTTTTGGAGGGCTCAGGTGCCAACTCGGACCTGATATTCAAATCAACCAAGTCAAGCCTTACGTTGAGACCGTCCTTCGTCTTGCCTGGAATATTAAGTAAAAAACCAACCAAGCTTTCGCACATGTTCTTCTCTACATGCATGATGTTGATGCAGTGGCGAACTTCAAGGTGCTTCCAATACGGTAGCTCCCACAATATGGATCTCTTCTTGCACATGCTACCGGTACCCTTAGATTCTTTACTCCCCTTTCCAAACACAACATTGATATATTTAACCATTTGTGCACCTCTTGACCACTGTAGTGCCTTGGACATAAATCTCTGTCCCTCGTTCCGTCGAATTGTTCCTTCATGCTGCGATACGGATGATACCTATTAAGGAACCTACGGTGACACATGAACACCGTCTTGTGCGAGTTGGGCAGCCACATACTCGCAGTACCATCTAAGGAATGAGGGCACGTCGTGTCTGCTTGTTTACTCTGGCCCGAAAGGTTACGTAGAGCAGGTAAATCATTGATCGTGCAGAACAACATGGCGCGTAGCGTGAAATTCTCTCTTTTGTATGCATCCCATACTTGCGCCCCTTCGTTCCACAATGTGTTTAGATCTTCCACCAATGATATTAGGTATACATCAATATCGTTCCCATGTTGTTTCGGGCCTTGGATAAGCAGCGCCATCATCAAGTACTACTGCTTCATACACAGCTAAGGTGGTAGGTTGTAAATACTGAGAACAAGTGGCCAAGTGATGTGCGTGCTACTCATGTTCCCAAAAGGATTCATCACGTCCATGCTCAAAGTAAACCTTATATTCCTTGGTTCTGCACCAAAGTCATCGAAGATCATGTGGATGTTTGTCCACTGGGGAGAATCGGCAGGGTGCCTTAGTTTTCCATCTTACTTGTGGCCCTCCGAGTGCCAACACAACAATTCAGCCTCTTTTTGATTCGCAAACAGACGCTTAAGACGTTGAATTATAGGCATATACCACACCACCTTAGCAGGAATCCCTTTCTGCACCTCGTTGTTGTCTGATTGACTCTTACGCTTGTATCGGGATGCTTTGCACACTGGACATGATTGCAACTGATAGATCTTTATGGTACAGGATACAATAGTTCGGACATGCATGTATCCTTTCTACATCCATCCCCAATGGACAAAGAAGCTACTTTGCTTCGTATATACTTTTGGGCAGCTCGTTTCCATCTGGAAGCATGTCCGATAAGAGTTCTAATAGCGCCGTGAAACTCTTGTCCGACCAACCATCGCTTGCTTTCAATTTAAGCAGTTCACGCATGAATGACAACTTTGTGTATTCCGGTTTGCATCTAGGGAACAACGGCTTCTCCGAGTCCTCGATCAAGCACATAATCTGTTAAAGTCTCTCTGAATCCTCAAGTTCATGTCTGCCTCGACCAGCATCTGATCCAACCTATCATCGTAGCCTGCAGCATCACAGTCATCATCATCATCAATTAATGATTACCGTTATATTTATATACATGAATACCTAAAATAAGGGCAAACATTAATTCAAAACTTGTCGTTAAATACTATAGTTATTGATAATTTTATATTTATATAGCAGAAATCCAAAATTTATCTACATTAACACTAGATTGAAGCTAGCCATTTATACTACACATAATTAAACCTTCATCTATACTTTGAGCTTCATATATATATATACATAGAACAACTAATATATTCTAGATCATCATGAAAAAAAATCTAAGTCTAGATATACATATAGTTGACCTCTCAAGACTAAATTAGAACACAAATCTACATCATCTAATGAATAGAACAAAACTATGATAATATGGAAAAAAAAATCTAGATCTATATCTAGCTAGCTCTCCAAACCAAAATCTAGACCATCTAAAATAAAATAGAGCAAAATGCTTACCTTGGAGTAACAAATGCCAATAAATCTTCAAGTTTTCATCGAAATCTCACAATTGTTTTGGGTGAAAATCGCCCTCTCCCTCCAAAAGCTGCTCATAAACACTTCACTGTCCGGCGACACTGTTCTGCTTCATCTTTGGAGCCGTCTGTACTAAAGTGTCTCACCTCTCCCTAGCTATTTTCTCAGACTTTTGGAGCCGTTTGTATTCTTAATACGGATGGCTTGTGTTAGGAGCCGTCTGTAATAATCTTTTTAACATATATGGCTCCAAATATGAGCCGTCTGTATTAATATTACATACAGCTCCAATTTGGAGCCATCTATGATACTAGGAACAGTCTGTACTAAAAGTGTCCCACCCCTCCCAAAGGGATCTACTCATTATCACAGACGATTCTTGTTTAGAGCCGTCTGTGATAATCTTTGCACAGACGACTCCATAGAATCGTCTGTACCAGGGTTTAATTTATCTATGGTAACCGCTCAAAATTCGCGGTTACCGAGCTTACCGCTCCAGTTCGGTTTCAGAAACCGAATGGTAACCGAATTTGATTTCAAAAAATTCGAAAAATAAAAAATAACAAAATTCAAAAAGATCCTAAAGAAAAACTAAGACCTTATGTGAAAACATTTTTCAAAAATAATGTCGTTTGCATCATATTCTATAGGAAGAAAGTTTTAAAATGAAAAAAGTTGAAGCGTGCGGCTCAGTTATTAACTTATGTTAAGGAAAGCTTAACATAAAAACACATATTTTTATTGTGTATAACGTATCTTAAGAGGATCTTTAAAATTCATTTCACTTCATTTAGAGTTTTATTAATTTCTCCATAATTTTTACAAAGTTCACAAGCATAAAGTGAATATGTTAAGAAACAGCACTTTAATTAAAATTTTCATATCTAACATTATTTTTCCTACATAAAGCATAGTACAAATAAACTAATAAAAGTGGTTTCACTAATTTTGAAGGTGTGATGGGTCAGTTATGAATTAATCTAGTTGCAACACATTTATATAATCCTGCATGTTACAATAACTAATTCATGAGTTCATGTATTTTTAAAAGACATAGAATCATGTAAGAAGACTAACAAAATTAGTTCCATGATTTTTGGATTAGCAAAGAGTAAACTATATATTTAACTTGGTTTAAACATTTTCTCACAAAACTTTTCAACTTTGAGTATAAGTACTTTTATCATGTAGATCATGTTATAAGGAAACCAATTAAATTTGTTTCACTTAATTTGAAGGTCAGATGAATTAGTTATTGATTTTACAAGATTAAGCTAATTTTTGGGTTTTTTTTAACTTTACTAAAAATAAAAAACCATTCGATAAATCGAGAAAACCGAACGGTTACCGATAATACGAAAAATTCGAGAAAACCGCACGATAAATTGAGAAAATCGCTCGGTAACCGATCCGATTCGACCGGTTACCAAACGGAGAATCTGATATTTTTTGTCCAAATTTCAAATTTTAGCAAATAAATTTTGTGTGAATTTCAGCCAAATTTTGAACAGTTATCGCGATAACTACATATTTTTAATTACCGCTCAGGAGTGATTACCGTTTGAAAAACAGTAAATTGAACCTTGGTGCCTGCAGCTTGCCTAGCCACCGGCTCTAGCTAGAGGGGGGGAGATCGGAGCAACAGAGAAGACGTCAATAGCTTCCCTGTTTGGGTGGTTCTTCTACTGTTTGGGAAGGGGGCAGCGAGATGGGGGCCACGTCTGGGAGACTGAATAGAATAGGACAGGGAGGGAGAAAATAACGGCTTAAAAATAGTAATAGTATTGGTGGATAATTAACTTAGGTTTGTATGGGCACTTCTAATTTTTTTAGCCATAATCTGTAAAAAGCCGGTGGGAGGTAGCTTATAGGTTTTGGTAGAAAAGAGGGTTAAATTTTGAAAAATAAATTATACAATCTACTTATTTATTTTAGCTTCAGTTTTTAAAAGTTACTTTTCAAAATTTCGAACTAACATAAATAAATCTTAAGTCTTTTCTAATATTATGTCTTTCTAATCTATGATCTAATCTCTCTTTTAAACAATGCCACTCAATTATCCTCCCAATAAATATTTATCCAAACAGCATTCAACATAGCGACAGAGATGGCACCGGAAGGCCCATTGTGGTTCGCAATTAAACTACAATATAGATCCCATGCCTTGTCAATCTGGCCTGCACGGCCTAGCATGTCAATTAAACGTGCATAGTGCTGGTTCTGGATCAAATATGTACTTGCTTTTCATCAAACGTAGCATGGACGGACCTTCATCCACAAGTCCAGAGTGTCCACAAGCTGAGACTGAGAGAACAGCAAGAAACGTAATGGCGTTTGGCAAGACCATGGGTGCAGCTTTCTCCACCAGCTTAAACAAATCCAAGGCCTCCTCACCATGCCCATGGTGATTGTATGCGTCAATCATGCTAGAATAGGAAACCACATTTCTGCCAGCCATCCAGTCAAACATTATAGTGCAATCATTATCCTCCTACATTTTGCATACATGTTAATAAGCGCATTGCATATGATGGTATCAGAATCAAACCCACATGTCAATAAGCTCATTGCATATGATGGTATTAGAATCAAACCCACAATGGAGAGCCTTGCAATGCACCTGCATACCGTACGCTAAGTTTGCTATCGCTGAGCAGGCCGTGAGAGCCCATGTCAGTGAAATTCCATTGAGCTCGGTCCACCTTAGCATCAAGAAAGCGAGTTTTTCTTTATTTTTATATTTTCTAATTTAAAATATTAAATAAATAGGCTTATGATACAAAGATTTGTAAAAATAGACGTCTACCACCCTCTTATAGGAAGGCTATGCCCTTACCGCCTCCTGAGAGGGCGATAAACATTCTGGCTCTGCCACTGTGGCAATATGAGCCCTTACCGCCCTTTGAAAGAGCAGTTAGGAAGAACGGTTAGCCCATTAGATGAACAGTAGTCATCAAAATTACTGTTCATAACTCTCATTTCCTCTTCCATATTCTTTATTCAAAATAGTAGTTTTCTGTTGCTCTAAAAATTCAAAAACTTTTTGTATGTATTTCCCATAATCCATGTGCAACCTATTTTATTTGGATTCATCCAAAAAACTTGCATATAATTTAAACAAAAATTCTCCCAAAAAAAGACTACTTTTATAACATCTAACAATTGTTAAAGTCTCAAATAAATTTTTAAAAATTTGAAAAAATTCACTAATATTCTTCTTATATGATGGATTAATTTCTAAAATTATTTCCAGCCATAGTTTAGATGGTGAAAAATAATGTCACACGAAATTTTGTAAAATTATTGCCATCCTATAAATAAAAATATTTCCATCCTATACATAAAAATTATTTACTATGGATATATTTCCAATGGCTAAATTTTGTATATGTTTGAATTTTTTTTGAATTCAAATTTAAATGAAATGATAAAAATACATATAATAGAGCATTACAAAGGAACTCACTTTTTCACCATATAAACTATGGCTGGAAATTTTTTTAGAAATTAGCCCATCATACAAGAAGAATATTAGTGATTTTTTCAAATTTTTAAAAAATTTATTTCAGACCATAACAATTGTTAGAAATTATAAAATGTTGTCTTTTTTTTAGAATTTTAGTTGAAATTTTACGCAAGATTTTTGGATGAATCGAATTAAAATAGGTTGCACATAAATTATAAAATTTATACAAAAAGTTCTAAAATTTTTAGAGCACAGAAGACTACTATTTTAAATAGAGCATATGAGAGAGGAAATGAGATTAATGAACAGTAATTTGATGACTACTGTTTATCCAATGGGTTACCGCCCTCTGAAGAGGCGGTAAGTGCCTAACCACCATTTCAGAGGATGGTAAGGGCCCACGCTGTCACGGTGACAGAGTCGGACTGCTTGCCGCCATCTTTGGGGGCGGTAAGGGCCTAGCCGCCCCATGAGAGGGTGGTAGGCGCATATTTTTGTAAATCTTTCGACTAAGAGTGTATTTATTTAATATTTTAAGTTAAAAAATATAAAAATAAAAAAGCCTCCCTAAATGGGCCATTCTCCACACAGCCTGAGAGAATAGCGTTGTGCAGCACGGCGTCATTGGGGCACTCCATGTGCACAAAACACTCTCATGGCGTCCTCGACAAGGCCGCAACTCGTGTCAATAAGCGTCGTTGCCATAATGATGTCACCTTGACACGAGACAACGCTCCGAGCGTGTAGCTGGCAACCGGGTGGAGGGCACAAGATGTGGTATTGGCCTTGAGCATGGTGCAGAAGGTGGTAGTCGTGGGTGGGAACCCGGCGGTAGAGGTGGTGGGGCACCCGTGACGAACGAGGCAAGCTAGGAGCATGTTCCAGGAGGTGGCATCCTGCACGGGCATTTCATCGAACAGACGGGATGCGGCGCTAGGGAGCCTAGCCTTGGCTTACGAGGTGAGGAGGGCGATGGCCATGATGGGGCTGGAAAAGGACGAGGACTTGAGCAGGGTGGAATGGATAACATGGGAGATGGAGGGGGTGGGAGGAGGTGGCGGAGCAAGGTGGATAGTGGCGGCAATTATGGAGACGCATGGCACATTTTCCTCGAGCGAGAACTGTAATATGGCTGATGGTCGGCCTCATCGGAGGGACCGATTCCGATGGCACAGAGACAGATCGAAGGAAGAAGGAGTTGCAGGAGAGGTAGACTTGGTGGAGAAGAAGATAGACAAATGTGTTCAAAACTTCATTACTCATTGTCCCAAAAGCAATGGCAACCTCAGGCCTTTTAACCCGTTCCATTATAAGATGGCCCGGCCGAAGTGATCCGCGCCAACCAAACATCACAACAGTCAATGGGCAGGGACGTGACAATCCCCACCCCAGGCAGCTTGACCCCAAGCCGATGCAGTCGAAAGACGGCGACGAAGATCACGTTTATCCTCCCAAGTTGCCATTGTTGGTGGAAGACTGCTCCATTGTGTCAGCACACGCCGAGCCATAGTAGACCCATGTGGAACCAGAGCTCACTCCAAAATGCAGACTGGCAGAACCGGAGTAGCAGGGTCAGAGCTCACCAATGACAAATCAATACTAACCTGCACATGTGGAGGCACATGCCGCTTCAATTGAGAAACGTGAACGACTGGGATGGATCTGGCTAAAGCAGACAGGTCTATCTTATAAGCAACATGCCCAACTTGCTGCAAGATCTTGAAGGGGCCAAACAACCAGAAAGATAGCGTATAATTTCTGCGAGAAGTGACCGATGATTCCAAGTGGGGCTAAAGCTTCACATACACCTGATCCCCCACCTGAAACTCGCGCTTAATGCACCTGCAACAACTGCTCTTGAATGAGCCAGGATAGTAAGGGTATGATTGGTTGTCCACATGGCACGTTATTCGTATGGACCATATATGTAGGTTAAACGGAGTCATATGTGTTGAAAATAAGATTGTTTGGTTGGTTGTATATATTTGAACAGGCTAAGCTGAGTTTTTGTTTAGTTGACTGAATCTGAGTTCGCATAAGTGGATGCAAGAGCTGAGATTCTAATTGGTTGCTTGTATGAAGGTGATTTTGTGACACTGATAAGTGGGTTTGCCTATATAAATGGATGCAAGAGCTTGCATCCGCTAGGCCAAGATATGGAGGGAAGCTTGAATTGAGCTTTTATCTTGGGCCAGTCTGTGGACGTACATTTGTATCCACCGGGCCAGCCTGACACAGTGCATGCGGGCAACCAAACACGTTTCTTCATGAGATTATACACATTCGTGAGCCAGTATCCATTCATGCAGGCAAGCAATCATACCCTAAATTACGCTCCTTCAGTCACTCCTCCAAATTGGGCACTGCACACTCGTGAGGATCGGTGATGCCAAAGTGACGAGAAGGGTGACCACAGAAGACTTCAAATGGTGTATGCTCCAGTGAAGAATTCTATGATGTGTTGTACTAAAACTCCATCAAAGCATTGGTTGAGGTGCTCTATTTACTCCATTGTTGTGGACAAGAGTGGAAAATGCTTCGAAGTAAAGCATTGATTGAGGCGCTCCATTTGCCTGCCAGTTTGTGGATGATAAGATGAGATCATGCGCAGCTGAGTGTCTGTAAGCCGAAAGAGCTCCTGCCACAAGTGACTAGTGAAGACTCGATCTCAGTCAGAGATGATGGAGTGAGGAAGCCCGTGCAACTTATAGATGTTATTGAGGTATACTTGTGCCACCTGCAATATTGTATACGAGTGTGATAAAAGGACAAAGTGAGTGTACTTAGTAAACTTGTCGATGACAACCAATATGACATCAAAAGAATTGGACTTCGGTAAGCCCTCTATGAAATCCAAACTAACATTACTCCATGCTTGCGAAGGCACTGGTAAAGGCTCCAGCAGGCTAGAGAGTTTGACGTGTTCCACCTTAGCCTGCTAACAAATAGAACACTCTTGCACATACTGACGCACTGTAGGTTTCAGCTTGGGCCACTCGAAGAGAGACTTGACACGATGATAAGTGGCATGAAATCGCAAGTGTCCACCAATGCCAATGTCATATAGAGCTTGCAAGATGTGTTGTTGTGCCAAAGAGTTACAGCCAACCCAGACACACCCTTTGAATCGGAGCACACCATTCTAGAGAATACCCTTTGTCCTTGGTGCACAAAATACTCAATTCAATTAACCGCTGACACTCCGAATTGTCAACATAACCGACAATCGCATTTTCCATCCAAGAAGGTGTGCCGGAAGAAATGGCAGAGATATAATCCTGAGCTGGATGTCAAGACAAAGCATCAACTACTAGATTAGAGCTACCTTGCTAGTACTGAATAGTAAAGTGGAGGTCCATAAGCTTAAGCACTGCCTTTTGCTGAAGTTGAGGGTTAGCATGCTGCTCAGTGAGAAACAATAGGCTTCTATGGTCCATTTTGATGACAAAGGCTTTGGACTAAAGATATGGGCGCAATTTATCAATTGCCATAAGGACAACTAAAGATTTCTTCCCACACGTCAAGAGAGCTTTGTTGCGGTCACTCAAAGCTTGACTAAGGAAGGAGATCAGGTGACCATCCTACATCAAGACCACACCAATGTTGAAGTCACGCATGTCAGTTTCGACTAGGAAAGTTTAAGAGAAATCGGTCATAGGAAGCATAGGTGCTTGGATCAGAGCCTGCTAGAGCAGCTTGAAAGCTTTGTCAGTTTGCGGAGTCCACTGAAACGGAGTTCCATTTTTGAGTAGTTGGGTAAGAGGGCAACTGATCATACCATAATGCTTGATAAAGCGGCGATAGTACCCAGTAAGACCCAAAAAGGCGTGAAGTTGCTTTATGGATGAAGGAACACACCAATTAGCTACTTCAACAATCTTGGATGGTTTTGTTACAACTCCAATTGGAGTAATGCAATGACCTAAATATTCCATCAATGATTAGGCGAACGCACATTTAGAAGGTTTGATGAAAAACTGATCCTGGTGCAATATAGTGAATACCTACCGAAGGTGATCAAGGTGATTCTATAGAGAAGAGTTGTAGATTAAAATGTCATCCATAAACACAAGAACTCATTTGCAGAGCAAATGGACAAAGATTTGATTCATGATTCCTTGAAAGGTAGCTAGAGCATTCGTCCAGCCGAAAGGCATAACCAAAAACTCGAAGAGTCCATGATGGTTGCGGAATGCAGTTTTGAACTTGACGCCCGTTGCAATGTGAATCTGATCAAAACTGGTGCAAAAATCCAATTTGGTGAACATTGTAGCACCGGCCAATTCATCCAACAATTCATTCACAACCGGCATGAGATGCTTGTTCTTGACTGTAATGGCATTAAGGTGTCTATAATTGATGCAAAAATGCCATGAGCCATCTTTTTTCTTGATGATCAGCACCAAAGAAGCAAATGGGGATGAACTAGGTCGGATAACACCTTGTCGTAGCATCGTATTCAGTTGATGTTCAATTTCCATCTTCTGATGAGGTACATACCGATATCGGCGCATGTTCATAGGCTGAGCACCAGGAAGCAAGGTGATTTGGTGATCATAGTGGCGCATAGGCGGTACATCTGTTTGTTCCTGAAAGAGGTCTGAATTTTAGTCAGGAGCAACTGTAGCATATCCGGCAATCCATCAGTCAGTGGGGCAGAGACAACACTAGCTCTTCTGATAAAACCACTTGCACACCCTATGAGATGGCATCTCTTCTGATAGGACCATCCAATATCCTTGCACTAACATGAACACACTTTGAAGGAATGCCAGGAATTCCCCGCAAAAGAATCTGGCGTCTATTCAGAGTAAAACGCATGTGCCAAAGTCACCAATCTACCAACATCAGGCTGTGATCCTCAAGCCAATCAGCACAGAGAATCAAATCGAAGCATTTCAACGGAAGGACCATGACATCTCAAGTGAAATTGTGACCTTGAATAAACCACTGCAGCTGGGTAATGACCAAAGAACAAGGCATAAGACCACCTTTTGGGACTACTTATTTCTTTGTTAGAATGGACTAGCTTTGTAGCTATAGCTGATTAAGTAAATGCACACTGATGAATGTCCCCACACTACCAGAATCCACCAGCACCAGAATCTCATTATTGGCTATAAATCCTTGGAACCTTATAGTTTCACGAGGACATTTCATCGAGACCTGCTGCTCCTGCATAGCTAACACTGTCTCAATTGTCTCTTCATCAGTATTGGTATTAAGATCCATTGGTTCAGTAGAAATTTGAAGAAGCTCCAACACCTCTTCAATGACATGTATGGCACCTGATCTGGGCATTTGTGAGATTTTACTCCATTTCTCACCACAAGTGAAACATAGCCGTTTAGTCTAGTGATAAGCCTTCAGAGAATCCAACTTCTCATCCATCGTTTTGTGAGACTACCTGATATCATCCTTCGGATTCAGAGACTTATTTCGCTCACTGGCAGAGAAGATCTGGCTGCCAGTGCGAGAGAAGTCCTGGCCTAATCCCTTATGTTTGAGATTCTCCATTTCCTCCTGCAACATTGCGAGAGCAGAAACAATAGACACATCTTTTGGACGGTGCAGAATAATGGCAGAACAAATTTCTTCCTTAAGACCTCCTAGAAAACTAGTGACAAAATAATCATCATCATATGAATGATTGTATAGAAGAATGTTGTGGGAGAGTTGTTCGAAATTGTCATAGTACTCAGCTATGGATCTTATTTGCAGTAAACTATCCAATTAGCGCAAGTTTAGTTGGTACAGATCCTTGTCAAACCTTTCAAAGATTCTACGACACAACTCCTCCCAATTAGTGATGCATCCATGCAATTCGAGCATCTAAAGCCACGATGTCGTTGCCCAGGTGAAGTTCAGGGCAACAAATTGGGCCCTCAGATGCTCACTGACTGAAAAACTTAGAAGAATATTTCACAGCGATCCTTACGTAGCCTAGGATTAGTCCCATTGAACTTTGGAAACTCGAGTTTTGGCGAGGGAACCGAACGCCCAATACCCCCCTTCTTGTCATCAGTCAACCCAATCAATTGGTTATGTGGATGGAGGACACACATGTGACCGGGAGTGGCCGCGGGGTCTCAAGAATCCTGAAACCATCATCCCGGATGAGTGGTTCAACATGGTGCCTGTAGGGCCACTCTGAAGTCGACATAAGTAGGCGCACCACCTTCAACGAAGCCATCTATTGGAGACGTTGGAGGCAACGACTCTAGCGCTTGGATATGTGTCATCACCTCCTCGGTCTTTGACAAAAGTGCTCTCAATGACTCATCCACCATCTCACGTGCCTCGAGTCTATTGAGTTTGTCCAAGGCCTGGTGGAGCATTAGCTTGAAACCTTGGAACTGTTTTGCCAACCCATCCATGGTGGTCATCATCTGCACCTCTAGCTTTGAGGGTTTCTATGGCGGTGCTAGAGTGGGCTATGGGTGGCTCTGATACCAATTGTAACGTGCCTGACGGTCGGTCTCATCGGAGGGACCAATTCCGTTGGCACGGAGATGGATTGAATGAAGGAGGCACAAGAGGGGTAGACTTGTAGGAGAAGAAGATAGAAGAAGGTATCCTAATGTTCATTACTCATTGTCCCAAAAGCAATCGCCACCTCGGGCCGTTTAACCCATTCCATTACAAGGTCGTTGGGCTGACCAGACATGCCAACGTGACACACAACTTGAGCCCAAGACAAATGAGATGATCCAGCTAAAGTGATCCGTGCTGACAAAACATCATAGTAGGAACCGAGCAGGGACATGATAAGAACGGCTAGCGTCGAATAGAAACAGTCAGCGGAAGGCTACCTGAACATTTGTTTGAGTGATATTGTGAGGTTTCATTTACTCATGTCTTGAATTTGTTTTATTTTATTTCAAAATTGGCTAAAATATGTTTTTATTTCCAAAAATTGCAAAAATAGGCGTAGACGAGGTATATAAAAATCGCCCTCTCATAGGGCAAGAAATAAATTCCACCCTCTAAGAAGGTGACCCATATCCTCGTCCAATCAGAGGGCGAGGATTGTTCACCTTGCCTACGACCCTGGGTTGCACGGCTACCACTAAGGCCAAGAAATGGTTCTCCTATGGAGACGGCATGATTTAGAAAAATTTCCCTCAGTGGGTGATCCATCGAAGCCGCACTCCTTGTGGGCCACCTATTTTTAGTAAAAAAAAATCTGAACATGAGCATTTTATTCTATTTTTGCACTTTTTTGCATATATACTTGCAACACTTATCTGTGACCCACTTCAATATGTGGCAAAAAATAGAGAAAACATTTGGTAAAAATCTATCTGGTCATCTGCTCTTAAATGCAGTTATGTAAGCACCTTTGTGAAAAATCATAAGCAAATTAGAATGGAATCTTGAGCAATTCAAGAAACAGGTTAAGACAATTCAGATTTGATGCTCAACAAATTCTATGAACAAATCAGAATAATTGAAAGACAATATCAGATCTAGCTGCTACATATTTTAAATAAAAAGAGAACAATTTGTGAACAATTTTGTTGCAAGCAAATTTCAAAAAAGCAAATTGTTCACACTTGCAAGTAATTTTGTATACTTTCAAGAGAAAAATAGGTGTGCATGTTATAAGACTAAAACATGCACATGAAGTTTTTAGATTTTACCATGATTGCTTTATCTATCGTGGACAGGTTATGTCAAACAAGTTATATTTCAAGTTTTTTTTTAGAAGGGGAGATTGCTTATGGTTCAGATGGGGTAGATTTGTTAGGATTTTAGTCAGTGGATAATGGTATAGCTAGAGCTAGGAAAGGAATTTTTATGGGAGTGTACAATTGATTAATGTTGGGTTTCAAACTGGATCCTGAGTAACATGAGCTCATGATTAGGAACATTGAATTGGAGGAGGTATCTGGAGGTGGCAAATTAGCATAATTTTTCACTTGTGTTGCTTACTCAGGTACACGGAGGGAGTTGGTGAATTGCATGCAAAACATGAAGGTACACCAAATATGATTGTGGAGGATGAAGAAATAGTGCCAGTTGTGGTGGCAGTTAATGATGTTGGGGAAACCTCAGCTCCGCTAGTGCAACCAATGGGTTTGGCTGATGAAGAAGAACTCATCACTGATATAGTTGAATTGATAGATCAGGAGTACCAGCAAGCTCTAGACTATGACAACTCAGATAACGAGGATGGTGATCATGTCCCTATGGAGTTGAACTATTATGATTCTGCAAACCTATTATGAGTGAAGGTTATCATGTGTCGTAGGAGTATAATGAGAACAAGGTGTGTCAAAAGGCCAGGTAGCCTAGCGTCCAGGCTATCAAGGACATTGTGATTCAATGTGTGACATCTCTTTGGAGACAATTCAATGTTGTGAAGTGCAACATAAATAAGTATAGTGTAAATTGGGTGCATGCATTGAAGGAAAAGTGGGTTGATTACTAGGAGTGCTTGATAGTGAGAGGGAACACTTGTGAGTTGGAGGAGGTTTTTCAAGTGTCCCGGAATATACCCTAATTTTATGGTATGTTCCCCATTTCCACTCTTTTGTACCTTCTAATTCCTTATCCTAAAATACACTCCTTATACCATATTTACGAATAACATCATTGTGGTTTCAAGCAATAGATCGACATAGTGATGCTATCATGCAACTAGTGATGGGTCAGAGAGACCAAAACCAAAGGTGAGTATGTCCTTAGGATGGAGGAGCACGGTAGAGGTAGGAGGCATGTCAGATGTGACATGTGGAACGTTTGCGGCGAGAATAGGAACACAAGCGCATGTACGAGGATCTTCAAAGACGGGACAAGGAACACTATATGTGAGAGGAAGAATTAAAGAGGCAGGAAGACGAACTTCAAAGATGTGTGAAACTACATCAGAGGCGTCAGGCTCTACTGCGTCACCAAGAAGATGAGGAGCATGAAACTATTTCAGACGTTCTACTATCCTAAATCACGTACCATGGTCTTTGTATTAACTGTAAACGTCTTGTATTCACATCTATCTGTCACTAAAAAAATATTGGGTTCTACTATCCAATGAAACTATTTTTGCATGATTTTTTTTAAAAAAAATTGTATTTTCTTAAATAAAATTTGACATCTCTAGTGTGGAAAATGCAAATTTTATATAAAATGTACCTTCTTGCCCTTTGGGTGGCCGAGAAATATTTCTCACCCATTCAAAGGGTCCGAAGTATCTCTGCACGTTACATGTGGATGCAACATCATTTCTCACCCCTTCATCGGTCCTTTATAAAAATGAATGCATATTTCTGCTACTTTTGAGAATAAAAAATATATAAATAAAAAACTCCTCATGTGTGCAAATTGTAATATTTAGGCCTTGTACCACCATATCGCACAGCCCACCACCAGTCCAGTAGACCCATGACCATGAGAGGTAACGTCTGTTTTCTTCCTTTTCTTTTTCTTTTTTCTTTCTAATCTATATAACTAATTCACTTTTGTAAATAGTTATGACATTGTACCTTTTAAATGCATTCAAAAATTTAAAATACTTGATTTTACACCTTATCAAACCTAATCCAACAATTTGGTAGGACATTTTATGCGTATTTCGTTAAAACATCATTCATGTGCACTTAACATTTTTTAAAATTTACTTCAACCATTTATGAAACCTAATTAAAAAATTTGAAAAAACTACTTCAAAATTTTATGTGCGAATTGTTGAAATAATATATTAGAAGTATATCCTAGTTGTTAATTTTTTCAAAAAAAATAAAAAATAAAATATTTTCATATTAGATCTCATTTTTTTATTAATTTTAATCAACACCATGGTTCAAACGTTTTCAAAAACATATGCACAGTTCATGAGAATCATGAGTTTGGAGATTATTGAAAATCAAATTGCATTTCATCTCACCCATCCCGCCTCCAATCCCGTTACACCATGTGTCCCTTTTGGCCTCTGTAGTTGAAACCACAACTCGCATCATGACCTTTTGCTCGCTCCGCACACCGATCTCCAAGCATGGGCTTTGGGGTTAAAAATAGGGCTTGCGATATCTAGCATTTCCAGTTTGGTGAGGCCTCTTTAACACTGAGAGTGCCCATATCCAAGGTGCAGCCCAACTAGGTTATTTTTCTTTATTTTTGAAGTTTTTCTAGAGAAGTTATAGAAACATTTCCATAAGTCATTGAAAGTTTGATTTTTACCCTCCACAAGACCACAAGTACGTTTGTGGAAAATATACTCCCCGAAGCATTATGTTGTTGTAAATTCCAACTCGGTGTCCCATTTCATGTTGACATATGGTATTTTTCCTCCATTTTTACTTATCGTTTTAGACATGGACACAGTCTCCAATGCATATCTTTGACTATTACTTTTTTTAGTTATTAAAATTTATTAAAAATACAATAAATTGAAAGTATCTTTTATGACAAATCAATTAATATTTCATCTGTTCTTTTTTAGATGTTTTAGCTCTCAAAAAGGATTTTTTTTGTCGTTATAGGACTTAGAGTTAATATTTATGCATTTGTTCCCAAATTACCCTAGCCGACTTAATGTGCATATGTTGTTTGAGAACCAGCAAGGTGGCTCATGCAATTGCACGGCTACACTTGCAAATGACTTTGGTAAGTTATAGCCAATGTTTAAATGCTATTCTTTTTTGTTTGAAGTTTTTGACTTTTCTCATTTTCTGATATGCAAATTTGACCACTGTGTTTAAATATGTGAGTATGAGTGTTAGCCCAATTATCTCCTCTCTTTTCGTAACGTCTTCCTAGCACCAGGCTCTGTCATCTCTTCATAATAATAGATGCACCTATAGCTATCGTTGAAGATCGGTGAATCGTCGATCTAACAAACTTGTTGAAGAATTGGAGGATGGTTTGGGTAGACAAATCACATGGGGAACGCACAAGGGTTTTAGACAGGTTCAAGCCTCACTGAGGATAATAACTATACATCATGTTTGTTTTATATCAATCTAAACCTGTTACAAAAGGGTGTAGCTAGCCTAGATGGATCTAAACCTAGTCAGAGACTTCGTCCTTGGTTTCTGTTGACTTGTCTCTCTTGTGGTGCTCTCTAATGACTTATCCTTCTCAGGGCCCCTTAGCTCCATTTATATATAGGGGTGTCGTACATCCTTTGGACTCCTCCTATCTTTGAGATAAATCTTCCCAGTTACGAAACGCCTTGAGTATCTACGAGTGGTTTCCTTTCTTCCAGGGATCCCCTTCCCAAAAATTACCGTGAAAATTACAAAAAAGCATGGGATACTCAGATATGGTAACTATCCATTATTCATCGTCAAGCCCCCATCAGTATGTGAAATGAGGCTTCGACTGATCAAGTATATACCTAGCAAAGACCCATGATCTTAAACCTTAATGACATAGACTAGATTAAGCTGATAAGTAGTAACCCTTCTTATTTCGAAAGTAGCATAGGTGCTGTTTCATGGACTTTGGACTATTTGTGAAGCTGAGCCCCTGAGTTTTTGGGTTTGCATCTCGAGGCGCTATGATTGCGGTTACAATTGAGGTTTCTTATCCATCTTGATCCTTGAACTTTTGGGTTCCTCGCTTGGTTGGTATTGAATTGTCATGTCGAGACTTTGCTTGTCATGTTAAGACAACCCCTGACAGTGATTGTTGGAGCAAGAGTTCATCTTGCCCCAGTAAGTACGACGAGAGTTTCTTCTAAGGAGGAGACTCAAGCTTGGAGACGAAGTTTAAGAGGAAGGAACACCACGAATGTATTGATGATAGAAAAATGGATCAATTTGGGGGTAGTATCACAGCGTTCACTGTGATGCGTGTTCTGTGTCTGTCCCCTGCCCAGATGACCATGGCCTCCTATTTATAGGGCCTGTATAGCTTAGTGTACAAGTTATCATAATGTACAAATATCCGGGATCCGGCCAAATTACTGAGCCTTATCCCGGATGACTACCTTCTATCCTGTCGGGAGATAAATATCCACCCTGGTAATTATCGTGGTGCCTGCCCCCTGAAGGGGGCAAGCCGCTAGACAATTGCGACCCGACGCCGCACCGCTAGGGGTGTCAGGATAGGTACCATCATGTTAGGGTGTTAGAGCGGCGTCCACTAGCCTAGGTATTTAATGCCGATCACTTCCTCGAAGGTAAAGTATGACTGGTTCTTCCCTTTTGAAAGAATTTTCCTGAGGCCTGATGACTCACCCAATAACCTCCGGGAAGCCAGCCCGGGCAGCAGGAGGCCGAAGCCTTTGGGACCGGGCCTTCGGGAGGCTAAGCTCCGGAAGGCTGGGGCTTCAGAAGGGGGAAGCTTCGGGAGGCCGAAGCCTCGGAGACCGAACCTTCAGGAGGCTGGGCTCTGGAAGGCTGGGGCTTCGGAAGGCGGAAACAGGCTTAGCCTTTGGGAGGCTGAGCTAATTAAGCCAAGGGTCTGTCGTTGGTCCTTAATAACGACCCCCAATAGTAGCCCCTTGCGAGAGCAGCCAGCGGAGCGGTCGGGCCCGCAGTTCCTTCGGAGTAGGGCCCCCGGCGGTCCCTAGCTTGTGGTTGATGGCTCGTGGTTTGAGAATCGCTTGGCTTGCCGGGGATGATTTTACCTAGGTGACAGAACGACATATTGGATGACGTTGGCGACAGAGGGCATTGAATGTGCCCTGGGGAGAGGTGTAGTCCTGCCCTATCTGGCGGAGCGTGGGACGCGTGTCGTCTTGTCGTTAGGGGGGCAAGGGACTCGGTTTTGCTCCCCATGATTTCAGCTTGGTAGGCGAAAGGACGACACGTGCGCCCGCCGCCTAGAGGGGGCAAGTTGCTCCCTATTTGTAGCAGGAGGGGGATTGCCCAGAGCAACCCTTTTGTCGACTCCTCGTTCTCATCTGCCTTTGTCTTCGGTGCCTCTTGCCTTGCGTGAGTTGTTCCTTGATCTCTACTCCCCTCTCTCTCGTAATTCAGCATTTTTCGCCATCCTCTTGCGGTTCATATGGCTGACCTGAGTACCCTGAGTGAAGCCGAAACTTGGGCGGCAAGGGAGATGGCCGGAGTAGTAGCGACGGGGGACCCTCAGGTGTCATCGACTTCCTCGTTGCTGATGGGGCTGCCGCTGGGAGTGGAGCTCTAGCGTGCCAGCAAAAGCCACTCCCGGCGAACCACCGAGCTGGGATCGTCTGTCATCAGTGATGAGGAGCTCGACCAGATGGTTAGGGAGGGGAAGATCCCCTCTCGAGCCATCACTCTGCCTTCACTGGGCGAGGAGGTTCCGAAGCCTCTGGCCCATGAGGTCGTGGTGTTTGAAGCCTTCTTCGAGGTGGGCCTGGGTTTTTCTTCAGTGCTGTTGCTTGAAGAGGTGCTCCTCCACTTCTACGTGGAGCTCCTGTAGCTCAACGCCAACGCCATTGCCCTCCTGGCCACCTTTGAGTGGGCCATGCGGGCGGAGGTGTGTGAAGGGAGGGTGGATTTCTTCGCAGCCCTCCACTTTGCTAGCTACCAGCTGAAGTTGATCAAGGTCGAGGGGACAAAGAGGCCCCTCAGTTTTGGGAGTATCAACTTCCAGATACAACCACAGTATCGCGATGTCTTCCCGGCGAAGGCCATCAACGGCCGGTGGTATAACGCCTGGTTGCAGCGGTGGTTTTACTACAGCGTCGGTCCTGATCACCCCTTCGCTCCATGAACCGAGATATCGCGTATGTTCCGGAGCCGGAGACGGGGATTACGGACGACCAGTTCGCCTCACGGCTGGCCCTTCTCCGGAGGGTGGCCGAGAAGATAGCACGCGTGACCTCATGGAGGAGTTCACCATGTTGCATGTTCGGCCCCTCCAAACGGGCTGGAACTGCATTTTTGAGAAAGGTGTGGAAGAGTGGCCGAAGGTGTATTCTAGTCCACCCGTCAGTGCTGGTGAGTTCCTTTTGTAGCTGGGTTCTCGATCTGCCGATGTGAGCTATCTTTTTTTTTCAAAGAGCTACCTCCCGTTGGAGCACATGGCGGAGATCACGGAGGTGATCCTGGGCTCCCCTACTATTGTGGAGCGGGAGTAGCGGGTGGCCCTAGCACGGAGTTGGGAGCGGTACAATCGTGCCTGCTTTTACCTTGGCGTGGGGGCTCCGGCATGGCAGGATCTTCCAGAGCCTAGGGTTGCTGGAAAACGAGCGCGTGCGGGGCCCCCATCCGTACGAGGATGCTCCAGGCCCGGCGGCCTTCAGCATCCGAAGGTTCGCATACTGGTTCAATGTTCGAGTTGTCGGAGGCGCCCCTAGTTCGCAAGAACGCCTGAGGCGGGTTGGGAGTGTGAGCAATCAGTCCGAAGGTGAGGGCCAGGGTGGTGGCAATGACCAGGGGAAGGACCGGGCCTCCTCGGATATTATGGGTCATGGCCAGGGCTAACGGCAAGGCGTGGCCTCTGTGGACTTCGACTTTGGTCTTATTGACTCGGATGCTGAGGATGCTACGGGTCCTCTTGTAAGAGGTTTGGAGGAACCAAGTGTGGTTTTCTTTGTTAGTCATACCCTTTTGGTCGTGCGCTAGGACCTTAATTTGTATTTCTTTCTTTTGTAGTGACCTTCAAGGTGGATGCGACCTTGAATCCACCCCTCGGGGCCTCGAAGGCCTAGCGAAGATCAAGGACTCCTCCGGAGGGGTCTCTGAGGGTCGTCTTGTGGGATGTGGCTTCGTTCCTGCAGGGCCCGGAGTCAGCTGGTGGCCCACCCACAACAGCTGGTGCCCGAGGTGCCATGCCCTCCGCCGGGAGTCCTTTCAGAGCAGTTGAGAGGGGCCCTGGCCTCGGGATTCTGACTCCGAACGACTTCGCGCTGCGCCTGGAGGAGTCAAGGGCTTTCGCTGCAGCCTCCTCTCTGGTTCGGAGTGGGGAGGTCAAGCGAGCGTTGGCCTAGCGTTCCCTGGAGGACCTGGAGGCGCGATTGGCAGCGGCGGCCCTTCAGGTTGGTAGTGTTAGTTTTGCTTGCCGGGTCCGGTGTTGGGTCCTAGGTAGCTTATCTTGTCTTTTTTCATCTTTTTGTGGTGCTTTATAGCAAGTAATTTTGATGAGGGCGCTGGGAGGTGGCGAACGCCAGGCTTTGGAAGAGGCCCAAAAACGGGTGGTGTCCGCGGAGGGCCATCTTCATGAGGAGATGGTGCATCGTGAGCGTGCCGAGGCTGAGGCGCGGAAGGCTGCCGAGGACCTCCGGGAGGTGAAGGAGGTTCCCGATGTGGCCAACGTAGCCCATGTGTCTGCCGAGAGTGACGTTGACACCCTTCGGGCGATGGTGGTAAATATGCGGCGAGAGCTAGAGGAGGTTTGGGCATCGGAGGTGGCACTGTGTTCGGAGTGCCAGTAGTTAACGGCGCTAGCATCGGAGGTGGCCTGGATTACCTTTGATGCCTTGAGCGGCCTAGGGGCTCGATGTCTGCCACTGCCCTCTAACTCGGAGGCGTCGGTCATGCCGCTCTTCTGGCTTCGGTCTGCCGCGAAGGTTATGGTTAGGGCCACGGAGGCCTATGCGAGGTCCAGCGCTCGTGTGGCTTGCTGCACTTCAGCTGACCCTGCTGCACCAGGCAAGGGTTGGTCCCTTCGAAGCATTGGAGCGGTAGGTGCCAGACTCCGTGGTCAAGACCTTCCAGCCAAAGGCATCTTTGGCTGAGATTGGTGCAGCCTTGGAGAGCTTCCGTCGCGGCATATGGGCGAAGCATGGCTGGAGCGTGACATTGCACTTTATGGCCAGTTAGGGGACTCCGGGTGCCTCGGGGGGCCTTCGCCCGATTTCTTCATTGGGATGCCTGGTGCTTCACTCGGAGTCCATGGGTGCTTTGCGACCCTCTGGGGGAGCTTTGTCTGGCATTGTTGCCCCTCTGGAGCCAAGCGTGGATGCCCCGGAGGTGTAGCTCAATCACGGTTGTCTTTGTTTTCTTTTCTTTCCTGGGGAGGGGGGCTGAGTTCTAGTATGTTGACCGCCTCCTCCTGCTTTATATATATAATCTTTCCTTTATTTGATGGAAACCGCGCCTGTCTTCCTGTGTTGTTTCTGGGACATTTGAGCCTTTGAGTTTTAACCGGAGTCTGCTCTGTGTGTATAGGTACGATGGCCCGAGGTCAGAGGAGGCCTCGTTCGTACCTTGGATAGTGCCTCCAGGGAGGGATCGTGTGCGTCTAGTGCATCAGGGGCTACTCCATTCGTTCATCGGTGGAGTCGCTTTATCATGCACCACGATTCCGATGGGCATGTTGACCCGCAGGTGGCTGCCGATTTTTTGGGTCAGGTTGAGCCAGAGGATCCCCCGGTGTCCGCTCCGGATGTATGCTTTACCGCAAGAGATGACTGGTATGCAGACCGAATGGCCCGAGAGGTTGCCGGCTCACGCTTCTTATGGCGCTTCATCCTTCCCCGGGGTTCTGACAGAAGGGTGCCTTTGGAAATTCTCGAGTCTATCTTGGGTGAAGTGAAGGTGGAGGACGCACAGGCCATAGAGGTCTCATCGGCGGGGCAGGGGGAAGAGCTGGACTGCTCGGCCTTCGACTCGTATCCCTTCCTGGTGGATCTTTCATCTTCCTGGGGTCGAGTCTCTATTTTGGGCAGCAGCCCCTTTGGTGGAGGGGGCTCGCGTCAGCCTCCCGTGCGCAGTTGTCATGGACGACTCTCCAGGTGTTGTGTTGTGTCCGGGAGGCGTGGTGGTCGGGCACCCTCGTCTTTCCGTAGTGGTACAGGGGGCGTAGTAGGCTAGCCAGTTTGCTGGGCATAGATTTGATGTACATCGGTTAAATGTATAAAAAGACTTTTGTATGTTCTTTTTCCTCTCCCTTTTTTATGATTGATCACGCTGACGTTTCGCCTGTGCCCCTTGTCCTAGCCCCTTCGCATCCTATGGTTGTCTGGCGGCCACGGGGTGCAAGACTTCGAGGGGCATCGGAAGGGTCGGTTGACAGACTCAGTTTTGTTAGGGTTTTTATCCCCTCGTCGTGCCTAGGGCGGCCACGACCTTAGAAATGACGGGGGGTGTTATTCCTGTTCGGTATGAAGACACTACCTTCAAGATGTCGGAGCGGTCTTTGCCTATCCGACATTTTAGGTTTGCTAGGCCCAAATGATGATGGACGGAATGCCTGTCCAGCATGGAGGCTTATGCCTTCAAGATGCTGGAGTGGTCTTTGGCTATCCGCCACGTAGGTTAGCGAGACCTTAAAGATGGCGAACTGAATGCCTGTCCAGCACAGAGGCTTATGCCTTCAAGATGCTAGAGAGGTCTTTGCCTATCTGCCACGTAGGTTGGCGACACCTTAAAGATAGAGGATGGAATGCCTGTCCAGCATGGAGGTTTATGCCTTCAAGATGCTGGTTTTTCTTGGGTATTGAGGTTGGGGTTCTTTATACATAATACTTGTGGAGGGTCTATGCGTTCCAAATGTGTTCGAGGGGGATCCCCTCTGCATCGTCCAGTCGGTAGGAGCCGGGTCTGTTAGACCTGAGGACCAGGTATGGGCCTTCCCATTTGTTGTGTAGCTTTCCTGGGGCTAGGGCGCGTCGAAGCACGAGTTCGCCGGGTTTGAAGTTTCATAGCGCAACCCTTGGATCGTACCAAGCCTTAGTTTTCTTAATGTAGTGATCTTGGTTCTAAATGGCGTGGAGCCGCATGCCTTCAATAAGGTCGAGGGAGAGCTCCCTTTCTAAGTCAGTTTGTGGGAGTTGTACCCTGAGTGAGTAGGCCTTGACCTCAGTGGGGGTCATGGCTTCGTCTCCGTATAGGAGGCGGAAGGGTGTGAACTCGGTGGCCCACGTGATAGTGGTGCGAAGGGACCATAAAACCTTGGGTAATTCATCGACCCATAGTCCTCAAGCTAAGCCGATGAGGCGTCGATTTAGACCAGAGAGGATGTTGCCGTTGGCCCTTTCAATGACTCCGTAGGATTGAGGGTGTCGAACTGCTGCGAAGCATAATTCGATGCCGAGGTCATCGGTGAACTGTCTAAAAGGCTCGGAGTCAAATTGTGTGCCGTTGTCCATCGTGAGCTATCGTGAGACACCGAAGTGGCAGATTATGTTCTTCCAGAAGAATTTCTGGACATTTTTTGATGTGATCACAGTGAGGGGTTCGGCCTCGACCCATTTGGAAAAATATTCCAATGCGACCACTGCGTACTGGAGGTTTCCTTTGGCGTGGGGAAATGGACCGATGAGGTCCATACCCCAACGAGCAAGGGGCTAGATAAGGGCGATTGGTTGCAAAGGAGTTGGAGGTCGGTGGCTTCATCGTCCCATCCATTGGCATCCTTAGCAGGTGCGAACAAGTTCTTCCGCGTTGGACATGATCGTAGGCCAATGGAGCCCCTGGCGAAGTGCCTTACCGACTAGAGCACAAGGCGCCAGATGACTGCCGCACAGTCCTTCATGTGTTTCCCTCAGGAGGGTGGCTCCTTCTTGTTTAGTAATGCATTGAAGGAGGGAAGCGCAGACACCTGTCTTGTAAAGGGCGTTGTTTATGAGGTGGTAGCCCTTGGTGCGATGTTTGATGCGGCGGAGTGCAATTGGGTCGTCCGATTATGCTGTTCCTCTCAGGAACGATAGGAGGGGGGCCCTCCAGTCCGTAGTTTGGATGGGGAGGATGGCGACGGCTATCTCATCAAGGGTTCTGGCGTTTGGCTGGTGCAGGGTCGAGGAAGGTGCCTATTGGTGGGTTTTTTCCAGTGGCTGCAGCTTTTGCTAAGGCATCTGGCTGATTGTTGTCCGCCCGTAGTATGCTTCATATGGATACGCCGTGGAAGTGTGCCTCGGCTTTGCGAATGGCCTCGAGGTATGTTACCATGTCTGGATGGCGGACTTGGAAGTCCTTGTTGACGTGACCGGCGACGATCTGAGAGTTCGGATGATGACTCTGGCTGCTCCTAAGGCTCGGGCCTTCCGAAGGCCTAGGAGGACGGCCTTGTATTCGGCTATGTTGTTTGTCATCTTGAAATCTAGGCG
Source organism: Phragmites australis (assembly GCF_958298935.1). Taxonomy (NCBI): domain Eukaryota; kingdom Viridiplantae; phylum Streptophyta; class Magnoliopsida; order Poales; family Poaceae; genus Phragmites; species Phragmites australis. The sequence goes on along the minus strand of NC_084921.1, from coordinate 21,946,358 downwards.
AGCGCCGTATTGGACCTACTGGCCTGTGGGGGAGATGAGGACCACGCCAGCTCCGGTGCCCATGGAGCAGTATGCTCCGTCGGTGTAGATGGTCCAGATGTCTTGGGTGGGAGTAGTGTTGGGTTCGGTTGTTGTCGGGGTCCATTCGGTGATGAAGTCTGCCAAGATTTGGGATTTTATGGCCGTGCAGGCTCAAACTTTACCACGAAGGGGGCTAACTCTACCGCCCACTGGCCGATGCGTCCCGTCGCTTCCCAGTTGCAAAACATGTCACCTAGCGGGTATGAGGTTGGGACAGTGATGTCATAGGCAAGGAAGTAGTGTCAGAGCTTGCGCGAGGCCATCAGTAGGGCATAGGCTATTTTTTTAGCTCACTGTAACGTGTCATGGACCCAGCTAAGGCCTTCGAGACGTAGTATACAGCCCTTTGAGCAGGGCAACCGCCACTTTTTTCCTCTCATACCAGGGCGCCGCTGACGGCGGATGCGGAGACGGAAAGGTACTGGAGTAGTCCTTTGCCGAGGAGAGGCATCGCGAGTGTTTCGAAGTGGGAAAGGTGAGCTTTTAGGGCCTCAAATGCTACCTGGCAGTCTGATGTCCACCTAAATGGCTTAGAGCCCCCTTAGCGTTTTAAAGAAAGGGAGGTTGTGCTCAGCGGATTTCACGAGGAAGCGACTGAGGGCTGCAAGGCGGCCGGCCAGGCGCTATACTTCTTTAGGATTGGCGGGAGGCGTCATTTCTGCGATAGCACGAATCTTGCTTGGGTTGGCCTTGATGTCTCTTCAAGAGACAAGATACCCTAGCATTTTTCCACCTCTAACTCCAAATATGCATTTTTCTGGGTTTAGCCTTACGCCAGCGGCTCAGAGGCTGTTGAATGTTTCTTGTAGGTCAGCAATGTGGGTGGCTTCTAATTCGCTTTTTGCCATGATATCATCTACGTAGGCCTCGACGTTGCAGCCCAACTGCTGTTGCAACACCTTGTGTACTAGGCGGGAGAACGTGGCCCCAGCGTTTTGAAGACCAGAGGGCATCCGGACGTAGCAGTATACTTTGAAGGGGGTAATAAAGCTGGTCTTGTTTTCATCCTCCGTTGCCATCCACACCTGGTGGTATCTAGAGTAGGTGTCGAGGAAGCTTAGCATTTCGCAGCCGGCGGTAGAATCCACCAGCTGGTCGATGCGGGGGAGAGGGTATGGATCCCGGGGTCATACTTTGTTTAATGACATGAAATCGATGCACATATGCCATTTTCCACTATTTTTTTGACTAGGACAGTGTTGGAGAGCCAATCAAAGTGGATAACCTCTCGGATAACACCGCTTTCAGCAGCTTCTGGACTTCTTCTTTTGCGGCTTCTGCCCGCTCCAGGGAAAGCTTGTGAAGCCCCTGGTGTACGGGCTTTGCCTTCGGGTCGACCTGGAGCGAGTGCTCGATGATGCTTCGGTCGACTCCTGGGAGGCCCTGTGAGGACCATGTGAAGATGTCGAGGTTACTCCGTAAGACGGCCAAAAGTTGGGTTCTTGCCTGGAGGCAAGGTCTGCCCCTATTTGGAAGGTCCGGTCAGGTTGGTCTTGGTGTATGGGGACTAGCTTTATGTCCCCTTCTAGCTATGGCGTCAAAGGGCAACGGTGCCTGGGGTGCGCCGACGGAGGATCTTTTCGAGTCCTCCCATGTCATAGTGTGGATATGGTGTCTAGGGAGCAGAGCAGGGTACCCATACACGATGCGTCTAGCTAGATCTTGGTCGTCGTGGATGGTTATTAGCCCTTGGGGTCCGGATATTTTCAGGCAGAGGTAATTGTGATGGGGTACAGCTCTGAATCTGTTAAGGTCCCCCGTCCTAGGATGGTATTGTAGGGGTATGGTATGTCCACGACGTCGAAGGTGATAACCTCGGATCATGATGCAGAGCCCTCATCAAAGATGACCAGGAGTTCTATCTGTCCTAGGGCATTGAGGGGGGCTCCATTGAATCCCAGGAGGGGTCTGCTACTTGGTGAGAGCTAGCTTCATGGAATTCGGAGCTGGTCAAAGGCATGCATGAATAGGAGGGCCACCGAGTTACCTCCGTCGACCAGTATTCTTCGAACCTTGACTTCGGCAATATTGGCTGAGAGGACCAGGGCATCAAAGTGGGGAAATTTTACCCCTTCGGAGTGGTCGACGGTGAATGTCACGGGGGCGTCAGCCTAGTTGGGGGCTTGTCGTTGGATGCTAGTTGCTCCGATGTGGTGCACCCAACGGGCGTAGTCTCACCGGTGTCATTTTGAAGTGCCTACGGAGCTCCCTCCGCCGGTAATGGCGAGGATGATCCATTTGCCCCGCACTCCTTCGTCACCATGCGGTTCTAGGGATGACTGGGGTGGTGAAGGTAGGGCCAGCTGCGGAGGATTTTGTGGGGCCAGGTGGTCTACCCGTTGGTTGGTCGATGGCCTACGATCTTCGGACTGCCCCTTGGGGGCCCCACAGTTGGAGGCAAGGGCCGCTTGCCTCCGGAGATGTGGCCTTGGTGGTCTTTTTCTTGGGTGGCATCCTGCCTCTCTTAGCATTTCGGTGTTCGAGTCCCCATGGATGGCACGTTGTGGGAGCAAGAGTTCATCTTTCCCCAGCAAGTACGGCGAGAGTTTCTTCTATGGAGGAGACTCAAGCTTGGAGACGAAGTTTAAGAGGAAGGAACACCACGAATGTGTTGATGGTAGAAAAAATGGATCGATCTGGGGGGAGTATCACTGCGTTCATTGTAATGGGTGTTCTGTGTCCATCCCCTACCCAGAGGACCATGGCCTCCTATTTATAGGGCCATGCGTAGCTTGGCATACAAGTTATCATAATATACAAATATCCGGGATCTGACCAAATTACTGAGTCTTATCCCAGATGACTACCTTTTATCCTGTCGGGAGATAAATATCCATCGTGGTAATTATCGTGGTGCCTGCCCCTTGAAGGGGGCCAGCCGATCGACAATTGCGGCACAGCGCCGCACCGCTAGGGGTGTCAGGATAGGTACCATCATGCTGGGTGTCAGAGCGGCGTCCACTAGCCTAGACATTTAATACCGGTCACTTCTTCGCAGGCAAAGTACAACTAGTTCTTCCCTTTTGGCAGATTTTTCCTGAGGCTTGATGAATCACCCAGTAACCTCCAGGAAGCCAGCCCGGGCAGTAGGAGGTCAAAGCCTCGGGGACCAGGCCTTCAGGAGGCTGAGCTCCAGAAGGTTGGGACTTTGAAAGAGGGAGGCTTCGGGAGGCTGAAGCCTCGGAGACCGAACCTTCGGGAGGCTGGGCTCCAGTAGGTCGGGGCTTCGGAAGGCGGAGACAGGCTCAGCCTTTGGGAGGCTGAACTAATTAAGCCAAGGGGCCGTCGGGGATCCTTAATAACGACCCCCAACAGTGATGATCCCGTCGGGTCCGGGGTTCTTCACACACTGATAAACTTAATGTGTGGAAGCCATGAATTTGGCGAGAGTAGATCTTCCTAAGATGGCCTTTTATGCCGTCTTGGAGCCGACCATGTTAAACATATATTTTTTTTCTTTTCGGAAGTCATTTTGCTTACTGAAGGTAGAAGGTTGACCCGAATACAGTACCATAGAAGGCTTGAGTAACTGGCTTGATTGCAGATTGATAGATCTGCATTCCTTTGAGTGTGTTAGTGAAGAGGATATTCAGGGAACTCCCTCTATAGACAAGGACTGGGGTAATTTTGCAATTGTTTATCGTAGGCTTGACCACTATTGGAAAGCGGCTCTGCCATACGAAGTTATCAGGGCAGTCTTCTTAGTCAAAGGAGATTTTGGTGTCTGACACTTCATGGCCTGACAACCCTTAGGGATGAAGGGTAGGACTTCTCGGGCCACTGTCTTGTATTGCTGCTTGGACTCATAGGACGTGGAACCACCGAACATGTGGTCGATTGTCCTCTCACCTAGCTGGAAAGACATCAAGTCCATATCATTCTCACTGCCATTCGAGTCAGAGTCCTTACTTTGGGTCGCAACCTGGATCTTCTTTACCTTGGCTGCTTTTTTGACTTCCACCTTGACCAACTTTTTCAGAGGTGGCACTCATAGATGCTATGGTTGTCGGTTTGGTAGAAGACGCACCAAGACTTTCCATCTCGTTTGCCGGAGATTGGTGTAAAGCTTCTACCCTAGAAGGACCAAAGCATTGGTCTGGATGAATGTCAGACATATTTTCAAAAACTTCATTAGATTTAGCTTTCTTGCCCTTACCTCCCTTGGTGTTCCTCTTGCACTTGCTCTGGATCTTGTCGCCACTGCGCACGAGTTGAGGACGCTTGATACCCTGAGTCTTTTCCTTAATATATAGGAACGCATCCTCGGCCCTAGCAAATTTATTAATGATCTGCATGAGCTCCTTAACCGTTTCGGGCAATTTTTTGGCAATGTCTTCAATGCAACGCTGACTCTTAACCCATTGAGTGAACGCCTGGATGACATCATAGTCGCTAATCTTAGGGATGGTATTCTGGGTGTTGCTGAAGCATCGCACGAACTCTCGCGCAATGTTTGGTTACCCATCATCTCGCAACGGTGGTACTCTTGAAGTTAGCTCGAAACATATCGCAAAGATGCTCCCACAAGTAGATTGTCCCTAGCAATAAATTGGTCAATTAGGTCCTCGCTGCCCCTTCAAGGGCTATAGGGAAGTAATTCACTATTACCTTCTTGTCCACACCAGTCGCTTTGATGGTTATGGTATAGATCTGGAGAAACTCAATGGGATTTATGCTTCCATTGTATTTCTCGATCGTCTTGGGGAGAAACCTTACTAGCCAGCTTATGTTCCGTAGATCTGGAGAGAAGGCCAAACATCCATTGATGGCATGGGTACCCGATGGGTTACCCACACCTGAGAATAACATTAGCTGGCTACTGGCCTCAAATAAACAACCTCTGCTCCTTTCTTTAGGATGATGTAACATCCAAGTTTGTTGTATGATTCTAGCACTAGTTCTCTATTGTATTGTATTGTATGTATGCCGGCCTCTTCTTAATCAAGGTTAATTCTGAGGGAAACTTAAGCACCAAGTTGCATGTCCTACATGACCACTCTATCTACTCCATGTATACTGCATATCCCTTCACTTACTTGAGCCTGTTAGAAACTTAGAATATATATCTTGGTCTCGTTCATCTGACTGAGCAATTGTTTCTAGTTTCACAAGGACCAACAGGTTGCTGCAATGCTGCTAAGTGATGCGGCGTCGATGGGTCATACAGCTCGTACATAGTGTTGAAGTCAGGAACCTGTGTGGTGTCAACGAGGTAGATAACTGCGAAATTCTTTATGGTCTCAGCTACTGATGCCAGCAGTTCATCCATCTAAACATAAATGAGATTATAAAAAAGAGTCAGAATATAGCCTAACAACACAAGACAGCTAAATTGTTGTAGAGCCAAAGCATAAGACAATGCCAAAGTGGAACCATAACATAAAACAGAGACACAAATATTTCTCCAAAACCATCAAACACAAGACATCCTCTAACAATAGAATGGCTGAAGCCAATAATAATTTAAATGACATCGATACAAACCAAAGAGAGGTAGTGACATAGCTGCTAAGAGGCTGGATTACAGAGCATCATAGTTGTTTGTTCTCATATTTTGATAGGCAAAGTAGTACCGCTGCCCTATGGTTCCAACTTCCCAATCCCCTGTCCCACCGATCTGTATCACAACATCAAATAATACTTAATCGAGCTTGCTAAATAACCAAGGATGCACGTTCTACAGAAGCTACATCACCAAAATTGTTGCAGTTCACATGCATTAGTAAGCAAAATCCTCGGCCTGACACTACTACAAAACATGCCATCAGTGGTGGTTCAAAATTGCCATCAGTGTCAGGTCTTGATCCGGTATTGAAAGTAGGCATCATTGTCGGTTCGTGGCTCCAACCGGCAGTGATGCCTCCAAAAAAATTAAAAAAAATGAAACGAGCCAACTCCGCGTGGCCGCACGCCTGCCGTCATGCTTGCCCGCGACCACTCACCCACGGTCTCTAGCCTGCACACGAAGCATCTAGGCTAGCGAAGCAGTGCCATTCTCAATCCACCGCCGCGTCGATGGCCATCTCGTCACAGGTGTCAAAGTCTGGCCCTAGCACCGCGACGCCCCCACTCCCGCCCTTGCAGTGCCGCACCTCCTCCGCCGTCGCGTCCAGCGCGCCCTCGGTGCCCACCAAGACCAACATTGGCACGGAACATGGTTAGAACCAAGCCAAGATGCGGAGCAGTGAGATCTCACTCAAGGATGCGGCGACAAGGTGGGCACGGTAGCACGTACCTGTAGTCATGCTTGGCAAGGTTGCAGCTGATCCCCTGTGAGATGGCGTCGTCAGCGGAGCTGAGCAGCACCCGCTACGCGTAGGCGTCTGCCATGCCCTTTCTTTTACTGCTGACCTTGACTGACAGGCAATACGAACGCATGGTCCCGAGCCTCCTGCTCTGCCACCCCACATGGATAAGAGAGGTGCTGGGAGAGAGAGGGAGAGTGAGAGAGAGAGAGAAGGAGGAGGGCCAGATGATGGAAGAGATAAGGATAGAGGATTTAGAGATTTTGTTTGGCTTGGTTCGGTGGGAACACTATAGCAACCATCAATGGTGGTTCGTGGCTAGAACCGGCACTAATGTATCAGTGTCGGTTTGTAACAAGAACCAACACTAATAGTCGGTTTCATTGTCGGTTCTTAATGGCTCAATCATTGTTCGGGCACAGGAGGTTAAGAATCAGCAATCATATATTTTCAGTGGTAGTTCTTGCACAAGCGGCACTAATGAGCTACCATCTATGACCGGTTTTGTAGTAGTGTGATTCTCCTAAACCTCTCCCTAAGCTATTTGTATCATCTCCACAACAAACCCTAACCCAAATTGAATCTCATGCCAGCACCACCGACCCCAAATCCAACGAATTCACCCCCAAACAACAACTCCGAAGACATCCACTGTAGCACCCAGTTTTAAAGGAACAAAACTAGGTGTAACACATGTAAACTAGGATCAAGTTTCATACATGTGTTACATCATCAGTGTATCATCACAGTGCCATTATTACAATAATGTTATAACTTATTACAAAAGGACCCGAGGGTCTAGAAGAAAAACATAGCAGAAAAGATAAACTCCAGCGCCAGAGGGTCTTCCATCATCCACAGGTGTCAACTGGGGGCACACCAGCCTAGAAAAGAAGCTTCGGGTTGAAGTCATCTTCATTGAAGGATGTAGCTTCATTGATGACTTTTGAATAGCAGAAGGATGAAAGAAAGGGAGCAACAGGTGTAAGTACATAATGTACTCCGCAAGTGTAGGAAAGCATGATATGGGGCTTAAGTCAAGAAAAGGTTAGACACTGGTTCATTACACTAAACAACCTTGACCTATAACTTCAACAGCAGGCATCCTATTTACTATGTGTAAAGACACAACTTTAACAGAAGAAACAACTCATCAGATTCCATCCGACTACCAAGACTCGCCAGGTAATTCCATTACCCAGCTACTCGACCAACCATACCAAAACTCTAATCCCAACTAATCAAGAAGAAGTCCAAGCCCACTCTTGACCATGAGCACGGCTTATTGATCAGTTTGATACTCTGCAGAGTTAGCAAACTTTACCCATGAGTCGTGATCAACTCTTTTGCCAGTATCTGTCGGTACCTTAGACACTTTTAAGGTGTGTGCTGAGAGATCACTACAAGGCTGTTACAAAGCTTCTACCGACCCGTAAGCACCCACTAAGGTTTCACCATTAACAGTGATTCCATCACTGCAGAAGCCCCCTCTTGTGCCACTCAACCGCCCATTGGTGCTCACGGAACTAGAGGGGTGACTAATTAATTGGCCAGGCCATACCCATATAAGCCTCGTTGTTGCACTGTTTAGCCAGGTTACATGCTTCAAGAGCTGGTTCTTAGGATCCCACACAGGAACGACTACAAACCAATGGTCCATTTCCCGCACACGTGCATTCTTGCACCATCATCACATAACTATCTTATTAGGATTCCTATACCATGTTGCTACAAAATTACTAAACTCGGTTCTTGTTGCATAATCATTAGTCAAGTTTAACATTTAATGTTGACAAGGATAATCATACAAAATCTAGTAAACCTTAATCATAGGCTTTCATTTCAGACAAGCATGCAAGAAGGATAAATAATTATATATAAACCCTATAATATGATTATGATGTTCAAGGACACTTGCCTTCAGCTAAGGGTTGCTCGAAGTCTTCAAAAGCTTGGTCTTACAGGTGCACAGACTGCTCACTTCCTAATCAGCATAGCAGAAAAGCATACAAGAAAAAATACTAAGAATAGTACACAAAATAGTACTAAAACTAAGCAAAAAAAACCCTATAAAAGATTATACATGATGCTACGAGAATTTGAACACAAAAATCATCCAAATCAGAGCTACGAGCAAAAAGATATAAGGTTTTGAACGTAAAAGGGCCTATTTGAAAATAAATTGAACTATAGGGGCTAAACTGAAGAAAAATAGGGGCCACAAATAAAAGTTCTAGGGGTTTTCTATAAAAAGATAGGACCTAAACCTAAGTATTGTTGGAGTCATGTGAAAACACATGTCTAGGCTCTGATTGCGATGGGAAGACACGCAAAAGAGAGAGGGGGACATGGGGAGTGAACAGCCAGCAACAATGAGAGGCGATCGGTGGACCATGAGCTCAGTGCGAGTGGCTTTCGGCAGCGGAGGGAGACCAAAGACCAACACTACTGGATCCCCAAGCACCTATGCACAAGAAGAGGGGATCGGCTTGGTCAAAGAGGGCTTGTTGACGGAGAAAAGATGCAGTAGAGCAACTCACCGGAGTTGAAGGAGATGATGGGGCCGATAGAGATTGAAGTGAGGAAAAAAGGTGTGAGAGGGTGTGGGGGTGCAGAACCTCATCTTGGTGGTAATGGGCGGCTTAAAAATGTGAGAGGACGAGTGGAGCGACCGGGGAGTGGAGAGGGATCCGATGGCATTAATGGTCTTAATGGCCGGAAGTTTTTCCGCTTTGAATCGGCATTAGAGAGGAATGAAAAAGGGGGAAATGGGCGGGCACATTTGAAAATGGGGGGAAGGGGTAAAATGGCATTGATTCCGACCGTTTTGGGGAGAGGAGAGGGTGAGGGGAGGCACGACAATCTTGATGGATGGCTGGAGAAGGGCATCAAGCCGGGCGAGAGGTAGAAGGAAGCGAGCTGGCTCGAGCGGGGTGGTTCGGGCTTGAGTTGGCCCATGTGTCAGTGAGCAGTGGTGGGCGGGAGTCTGCTCGGATGCAGGACATGCCAGCTTGGCCGGACAGGCTTGGCCTGAGAGAAGGAGGGAGAGGGCGGTCCGGGCCAGGCTGAAAGGAGAGAAGGAGAGGGGGAGAGAAAGACATTTGGACTGGATTTTAGGGATTTGACCCGGAAAGCATTAGGTATATAGGAAATTGCTTTTCATTTTATTTTTGAACCATTTTCAAAACATATTTTAAACGAACACCTCCTAGCAATCTTTTACGAACATTTTTCACGCATAAAAACCTATTGCAATTATGACAACATGAATGCAACAAACATAAATATTACCTATGGGAATTAAATTTAGATATTAATTTCTTTCTACTTGAACAAAAATTACAACTCCTATTTAATTCTAGCAAAATTTTAAACTATTAAAAAAATTGAAAGTTTAGGGTGTTACATCCACGGGCAAGAATAGCAAACACAAACAAGTGAATTGCACATATCAAGAACTACTAGAAGCTAAGGTTATGTCACGCCCGGTTTTTCAAAAGAATAACCAGATGCATTCCACATGTATGCCAAGATCAATTTCATCATACATGCGGTGCATTAATTAGTGATATATAGTTCTATATCGAACAAAACAACTTTATTGAAATAATTACCAAAGTTTACAAGACAGTGGCAGAAGAATACAAAAGGACTCCTATGGATCCTCTGGGCACACCAGAGGCAATCGACCAGTGGCAACGTAACCTAGGATGCTCCGTCTTCATTGTAGCCTTCAGCTTCCTTGATCTCCAAGTAGTCTCCTCCAATTGAGCAACATTTATTATTGGAAACAACAAGTATGAGTACATATCATACTCCACAAGTGTAGGAAAGTATGAAATGAGGGCTTAAGTCAAGAAAAGGTTAGACACTAGTGTTGGAGCAAGAGTTCGTCTTGCCCTAGCAAGTACGGTGAGAGTTTCTTCTAAGGAGGAGACTCAAGCTTGGAGATGAAGTTTAAGAGAAAGGAACACTACTAATGTATTGATGGTAGAAAAAAAGGATCGATCTGGGAAGAGTATCACAGTGTGACTTGGTGTGTTTTCACCTCTGTGTCTTTCTGCTGTCCAGCTTGTCCTCCCTACCAAGATGACCATGGCCCCCTATTTATAGGGTCGTGCGTAGCTTGACGTACAAGTTATCATAATATATAAATATCTGGGATCTGATCGAATTACTGGGGCTTATCCTAGATAACTACTTTCTACCATATCGCGGAGATAAATATCCACCATGGTAACTATCGTGGTGCCTACCCCCTGAAGTACGGCGAGCCGGTCGCCAATTACGGCTCAGCGCTACACTGTCCGGGGTGTCAGGATAGCCTCCATTACGCCGAAGTGTCAAAGCGGCGTCCACCAGCCTAAGCATTTAATGCCAGTCACTTCCTTGTAGGCAAAGCATGACCGGTGCTCCCCTTCTGGCAGATCTTTCCTAAGGCTTGCTAACTCACCTTGTAGCCTCCGGGAAGTTGACCCAAACAACTGGAGACCGAGGTCTCAGGGGGCCGGGCTTCGGGAGGTGAAGGCTTTGGGAGGCAGGACTCCGAAAGGCTGGGGCTCCAAGAGGCTGAGGCTTCGAGAGACCAAGGTCTCGGGGGGGCAGGCTTCGGGAGGCCAGGTTTTGGAAGGCTGAGCCTTCAGGAGGCCGAGCCGATTAAGCCAAAGGAAGGCTTCGCAGGTATGAAGAGGTATCGCGAAGGGACCTGATGACTTCGGAGGTCGAGCCTTTAGCTGAGGGTCCAGAGATTAAGGCTCCGGAGGGACTAGAATAGTAATCTTTAACCATTGTCCTCAGGCTAGTTTATTTTCCCCCAATAGTACCCCTCATTCTCAGGCCCTGACGTTTCGGAGGGGGAGAGGATGTAGAGGAAAACCAACCCCGGCCTGGTATAGCATCAAGGATGCCCGATGACCATTCCCTGTCCTTAAGAAGCTTTTTCATTGAGAAACGTGGGCGTCGATGGATGTGGTATACTCCGGGTTCTGTGCCGAGGTCGATATAGGTTATCCGAATTCCTTCAGTATGGTTCTTCTTGCCTTTTGAGGTCGCCAGAGTAGAGGTTACGTGTAGGATTGGGGGACCCTACGCATTTGCCTGACAAGATGAGACGTACCACAGCCACGTTCTGACTAGACGATGCGAGGGGTCATTTAGGGTCTTGTGCCCATGCCCCTGTCATGCGCTGGAAGGAGTCTGGGTTATTAATGTGACGGGACATCCGTGCGAGAAAATGAGGCATTCGTCGTGGAACGCTGCCACGTCCTGGCGGGACGACCGGGGCATGGCCACGGTCCCCTCAGGCATTCAATGGGGGACACCACGGTGTTGGTTCCATTTCATCTTCTGAGCTTACGTGGCTGCTTGGCCCGAGTATAAAGTTGGGGTCACCTGGCTGGATTCTCCACAGCCCTATGAGCGAGTAGTTAACCCTGACTTCAGTATGGCATCGTATTCCTCCTTATCCTCTTCAGAGATGTCGATGACCTCGATGGTTTCACTGTGAGCCAGACCATTTCAGTCTTTGGCAGAGGCATCCGAGGCGGCTGCCTGCTGCTGCCACCGGACCTCTGGCTGGGGAGGCCATGCCTGTCGAGATTATCGATATCTCCGATGATGATGAGGAGATCTACTGGGATCTCCTGTGGGGAGAGCGCGAGCAGGAATTTGTGGAGACGAAGGCGAAGGAGGAGGCTAGGAAGGCGGGAGAGAAGGCCCCGCCGGTGACCTCCTCGAACTCTTCTTCATCCTCTGACAGCTCAAGAGTCAGCTATCGTATTGGCTTTCACAGCGGCAGGCCGCAGATGAGGCGCATACGTCGTCCCACATGTGGCCCCTGCCAGGTCCAGTAGGAGTTGAAGGTGATCTCCTGGAGGGAGTACTTGGTGAAGTCGTGAGGCATCCATGTCTCACGGTCGACCATGGCCTTGCTGTGGGCTCATGGCTTGACTTAGTCACCTTGTACTCTTTCTCACCCTATTTTGCTCTGTCGGGTCTATCTTCTTCGTAGCAATTTCTGTACTGTCACTTTTGTATGTGTCTTCTGGATATACTAGTTGTTCAATAATATAATATGGACCTTCAGTGGACGGTTGTGTCTCCTTCTGTATCGGAGTGCAAGGGGATCTTTTGAACGGGTGACCGTATGTGTGTGTGCCTTTGTGCCTTCAAGCCGTGCTTCTTTGTCCCCTTCGTAGGTGATGGCTAGTCTTCGGATGACTGAGGTATCGATCCTTCTCATGGACCATCGCCGGTTTCATTCCTTCTGGGGAGAGGTGGCCTCGGGAATCTGGTGGTGGTAGATACTTAGGGTAACTAAAGAGGCCAGGTGAGGCAGTGGCGACCTTGTCGTTCTCGGTTATCGTGTACTCCTCGGGTTCAGCACTGGTAGGGCCTTCTTCCCAATTTGTTCCAGATTTTTGACTCAGCGAAGTCCATTTGGAACCTTTGGAGACAAGCTCTGGAGGTGGTCCTTTACCCTTCGGGTTCCTTACTACTATCAGGTCGAAGGTGACCTCTGCAATGGACAGTCAAGGGTTCCACTATGTTTCCCATGCCACACAGTGTGGGCTTTTATTAAATGTCAGTATAACACTCAAAAAATGACATATGAAATGTGTCTTTAAAGGAGATTGTAGGGTAATGATTTTACCTTTTACCATACATGTTTGAGTCACATGGGTCATATCTTTCCCTGTACGGAGGGGGATTTTTATAACCCTTTGATCTGCGTGTTGTGCCCTTTGGAGGCAAAAGGGTTTCATACCCCTTCGGCACTAAGGCAATTGCCTTCAAGATGCTGGGGTATTCTTCCCGTTAGGTCCTTTCAGAACCTTTCCACCCGGCGAAGTTTTTGGAAAACATCCCTATTGAGGGGGTTTTTGAAAGTCTCTCCGTCTTGGCAGAGGTTTGGTAAATTCTCTGTTGTGCAGAGGTTTGATAAAGCTCTTCGTTTTTGCCGGAGGTTTGGTAAGGCTCTCCGTTGTGCGGAGGTTTGGTAAAACTCTCCGTTTTTGCCATAAGTTTTGGAAAACTCTCCGTTGTGCGGAGATTTTGTAAGGTTCTCCATTTTTGCTGGAGGTTTTGTAAGGTTCTCCGTTTTTGCTGGAGGTTTTGTAAGACTTTCCGTTTTTGTCGGAGGTTTTGTAAGGTTCTCCGTTTTTGCTAGAGGTTTTGTAAGGTTCTCCGTTTTTGTCGGAGGTTTTATAAGGTTCTCCATTTTTGTCGGAGGTTGGTAAAATTCCCCGTTTTTGCCGGAGGTTTTGTTAGGTTCCCTGTTTTTGCCGGAGGTTTTGTATGGTTCGCCGTTTTTGTTAGAGGTTTTGTAAAGTTCTCCATTTTTGCTGGAGGTTTTGTAAGGTTCTCTATTTTTGCTGGAGGTTTTGTAAGGTTCTCCGTTTTTGTCAGAGGTTTTGTAAGATTATCCATTTTTGTCGAAGGTTTTGTAAAGTTCTCCATTTTTGCCGGAGGTTTTGTAAGGTTCTGTGGCATATATTAATGCTGAAGGCCCTGCACGCTATTGGAGTTACGTAATACCTTCCGGGAAACCAAGGTAGTCTTGCCTTACAGGTGACCTAGGCATGCTACGCCCGCGGTGTGTAGGCTTGTTGTGCTCCCAAGGAAACGCCCGGGGTGCACCGTAACACTGTCCACCAAGGATGTGCCCTGGCGCGTAGCATTTATACGACCGAAGCTATGCAATACCTTCCAGGAAACCTAGGCTTGATGCCTTAGCGGTGACCTAGGCATGCTGCGCCCGCGGTATATAAGCATGTCGTGCAGAGAGGATTCCTTACGACAACATTCTTCAGAGCACCGCATCCTCACATCAGGGTAGTCCCCTGATATGTGGCATCCACACACTATCAATGCTACACAATACCTTCCAGAAAACCTAGGCAGTCTTGCCTTCCAGTTGACCTAGGCATGCTACGCCCGTGGTGTGTGGGCTCCACTTCCTACCAGGGCAAAGCCTACCCTCCGGGAAACCTTTTCAGATGACCTTGGTTTTAGGCAAGCAATGCTTACTGGTACGTGGGCTTGTCACGCCTCCGAAGAAATCCCTCGAAGGCACCGCAACTACACCAAGGAAGTCCCTTGATAACTGGCATCTATACACAATCGAGGCTACACAATATATTCCAGGAAACCTAGGCAGTCTTTCCTTCCAGGTAACCTAGGCATCCTATGCCCGCGGTGTGTAGGCATGTCGTGCAATGAGGATTCCTTGCAATAGCATTCCTCAGAGCACCGCATCTCCGCCACCGAGGACATCCCCCAGGGCGTGGCTTCGACACCTGAGGCTATGCAAATGCCTTCCAGGGCACCCTGGGAATAATCTGCTTCCAGGTGACCTTGGCATAAGCGGCGCCCACGGGGTGTGGGTCTCACTGTCTACCAAGACTACGCAATGCCTTCCAGGAAATCTAGGCAGTCTTGCCTTTCAGGTGACCTAGGCATGCTATGTTCGTGGTACGTGGGCTTGTCACGCCACCCGAAGATGTCCTATGGGTGGCACCACAACACGGTCTATCAAGGAAATCCCTTGATACGTGGCAACTACACTTCTTAGGCCGCACAATGCCTTCCAGGAAACCTAGGTAGACCCGCCCCCCAGGCGACCTAGGCACGATGCATCTGCGGGAGTGTAGGGATTTGCATGGTTATACTAGCTAAGTTTTGCAGTCTATTGTTGGCAATAAGAAGCTGAGTGTAGCATAAAACATAACTAGGTTATACGACTATTCATGGTAAATGAGGATGTAACTCAAGTTCTACTGCTTCTAACTGGTGACTATCTATTGCAAAAGACTTCTAGCAGTAAGGTTGGAGGCCTCCAACATACTCTAATCTTGCCGTATGAAAGACGGATCACTAGGTAAACTACTGATAGTTAACAGTGGGTGTACCTTTGAAGGAATAAGGCCTCTGTTGTGAGGCTTGGAGGCCTCGAAGCCTGTGGCTAGGCCGGGAGGGGCGGTGCTTGACCCCCTCAGCCCTTAGACATTGCCCGACCCTGGAAGTAATCCGTTCGGAGTCTAGCAACGACATGTTGGAGGAGTAGTTGAAGGTTAGTCGGGACAGGCGGTCCTCAACCGCCTTGGCCCTTAGTCGCTGCCCAGCTCCAGAGGTACTCCGTCCGGAGCCTGGCGACGGCGTGTCAGAGGCAAAGCCGAGGAATAGGCGGGAGAGGTGGTTCGCAACCCCCTCAGCCCTTAGCCGCTACCCGGCTCCGGAGGTACTCCGTCCGGAGCCTAGCGACGACATGTCCCCGACTCAGTTCTCATTGCTAGATGTGGTACCATTGGTACTAGGGTCGGTAGTGACGGTGCAGGGTTGAGGGGCCAGGGATTTGCCTGGGAGTTTGCCCCAGGACTCCAAACCCTGTGTCGTCCTTCGCCAGCTCCTTCCACAGCCAAATATTATGCTTGCCTTCTGAGGTATTCCTCCCGGAAGGTCATGAGGGTGCGGCAGAAGTTGGTGTTGTGGTCGTGCCCTGGTCCGTGCAGGATGCACCCATGTGCCTCCGAGGGCACCAGAGCTTGGAGTTGTTGGGGTTTCTACCGAAGGCGGTGTTTTCCAGAGCCTATGGTTTCCCTAGGGTCTCCTTCCCCTTTGGGAGACCATCGAGGCTGCTTGGTGAACTGGATTTTGGAGCAAAAGTGGTTATGACTGCTCCCGGACGAGGTGGTCTTAGGGTTCCCTACGCGCAGTTGGCGTTGCGAGGGCAGTGTCAGAGGTGTTGGTGGGGTATGCGCACCCAGAGCCCTACGTTTCTTGGAACCCTCTTTCGCCTGAGGGGCTCAAGGAGGACACGGGTGGAGAGACTTTCCGAAGATGTTGGCTCACACGGGGTATCCCAGGTGTGGTCGAAGGGGATACGTGGGGACCAAGCCCACGTGGGAACACTCCTGGGTTGGACCGCCCAGAACCATTGGAAGGTGGCCTGCTTGGCTGTGGCTTCGGTCGCGTCCTCTTCTGAGGCGGTGAGGTCTTCATCGTCCAGAGGCTGGAAAGCCTCAGTGCCGTCTGGAGTTCTTGTACCGACCCAGGGTCCTGGATTGGCCAAGGTCTGAGGAATTCCGTCCCACACAGTAGTGGGGCTGGAGTTTGCATACGGTGCATATGACTAAGACAGCCATGCATATTGTTGCATCCTTGCAACGGTGGGTATGGTGGTTTTGGCTATCACTTTTGTGGTTTTCCTGGTGGATTGCTACCTCTCTTAGCACTTCTGTGTTCGAATCCCCATGGACGGTGCGCTGTTGGAGCAAGAGTTCGTCTTGCCCCAGCAAGTACGGCGAGAGTTTCTTCTAAGGAGGAGACTCAAGCTTGGAGATGAAGTTTAAGAGAAAGGAACACCACGAATGTATTGATGGTAGAAAAAATGGATCGATCTGGGAGGACTATCACAGCATGACTTGATTTGTTTTCATCTCTGTGTCTTTCTGCTGTCCAGCTCATCCTCTCTTCCCAGATGACCATGGCCCCCTATTTATAGGGTCGTGCATAGCTTGGCGTACAAGTTATCATAATATACAAATATCTGGGATCTGTTCGAATTACTGGGCCTTATCCCGGATAACTACTTTCTACCCTACCGGAGAGATAAATATCCATCGTGGTAACTATCATGGTGCCTGCCCCATGAAGTGCGGTGAGTCGGTCACTAATTGCGGCCTGGCGCCGCACTGTTAGGGGTGTCAGGATAGCCTCCATTATGCTAGAGTGTCAAAGAGGTGTCCACCAGCCTAGGCGATTAATGCCAGTCACTTCCTTGTAGGCAAAGCGTGACCGGTGCTCCCCTTCCGGTAGATCTTTCCTAAGGCTTGCTAACTCACCTTGTAACCTTTGTGAAGTCAGCCCAAACCGCTGGAGACCGAGGTCCCGGGGGGCTGGGCTTCGGGAGGTAAAGGCTTCAGGAGGCAGGACTCTGGAAGGCCAGGGCTTTAAGAGGCTGAGGCTTCGGGGGACCGAGGCTTCAGGAGACCGAGGTCTCGGGGGGCCAGGCTTCGGGAGGCTGGGTTTTGGGAGGCTAAGCCTTCGGGAGGTCGAGCCAGTTAAGCCAAGGAAAGGTTAGCAGGTACGAAGAGGTACCGTGATGGGACCTAATGACTTCGGAGGTCGAGCCTTTAGCTGAGGGTCCGAAGATCAAGGCTTCGGAGGGACCTAGATAGTAATCTTCAACCATTGTCCTCAGGCTGCTTTATTTTCTCCCAACAACTAGTTTACTGCACTAAGCAACCTTAACTTATAACTCCAAGAAATAGGCGAGTGCGGTGAGATGAACAAGGAGGGCTGTGGTGGTAGAGCAATTGATACAAGGCGGCTTGCGACCTATCTAGGGTTGGCGTGGCGGAAAGTAACACAAGGTGGCTCGCGGTGGCAAATCGAGTAATGTGGTGGCTCGACTTGTTGGTGGGGATGGTGGCGATGGGATAGCGGCGTGATCAAAACAACACGGAGCGTTGACTAAAGACCAAGAACACGACTCTAAAACCAGCAACAAGACTCGACCACGGACACAAACTCAACAACGCGCAACTGAAAACAAAAATTGCAAAGGCACAAAGGGTTCTAGGGCAGCGGAAATTGACGGAATTTTTTTGGCTTTTTCTGAACTCTAGGTAATGAAAAACAGACTAATCTAAAGGGGAAAACGAAATTACCTAACGGGCAACCTGAAAATCTGATACCAGTTGATGAGTAATGTTGGTCTGATCTTCCGATAGGTAGCGATAAGTCAGTGGGTGGAGAACTCGACGTTGATGATCCAAAGGCTTCGACCCGAACAGATCGTCTCCCTTGCAATCACTTCACCACAGCTCCGTTGGTTATCAACCGTGTCGCGCGGTTGACCTCGCCAAGAAGGCTCAATCCCTGCAAGCGTACCGAGAACACAAGAAAGAACGTAGAAGATGCAATCTGAAATATTGCGAATAGAATTCAAGCACTCGAAGTTGGGGTTCCACAAACACTTGCGGTGGCCTAGTCGGTCCGGAACAAGAGCGAAAATCTCACAATCTGTGTGTAGATCGATATCTAAGCAAAACCCAACCCTAATTAGGGTGGCAGCTACTGTATATAAAAGACTAGGGTCGGCCAAGGACCCCTGGACGCGTCCCTAATGGACTCCAACACGTTACACGGCCCAACGGCCCAAAAGATGGTGGCGCAGCACCCTGACAGATTCTGGACGTCTACTTGTTTCGATGATTCCTGTTGACTCAGAAATAATTTGGATATGGGACCAGTCCTGTTGGAAAGCTTATCTCCTTAGCTTTCCAACCATGTGTAGAACGTCAAAAACGGAGTCCGTATGCGTCCTGGGCGACGATTTTAGTGCAGGCTGGTCTTGGACTCCGAAATGGACTCGAACTTGATTGGACCTCCACCTTGGATTGGGCGCCTTTGCTGTTCTTCTCCCGTGTTCCTATGTAACAATACATCACAATTATTCAGTAGCATCCCATCCTTATCAAAATATAAAGGAACGAGCTCACCTCATGATTTAGTTGACGTGCACGAGCTCGTGTCAATAGACCTATTGTTGGAGGAATACTCGGTGTGTGTGTATCCGAAAGAGTGATGTCCTCATCATCCTCCCCCTCTTGAATTGGAGTCGTCCTCGATGCAATGTCATCTTCTTCTCCCAAATAAGGCTTTAAATCTGAAATGTTAAATGTGGGACTAACCCCATAATCTGCAGGCAACTCAAGCTTATATGCATTATCATTGATCTTTTCCACAATTTTAAAAGGACCATCAGCTCGAGGCAGCA
Organism: Phragmites australis; assembly: GCF_958298935.1. Classification (NCBI taxonomy): domain Eukaryota; kingdom Viridiplantae; phylum Streptophyta; class Magnoliopsida; order Poales; family Poaceae; genus Phragmites; species Phragmites australis. The sequence goes on along the minus strand of NC_084921.1, from coordinate 21,927,251 downwards.
ATTTAGACTTTCTCAAATCAGGAAACCTATCTTTGCGCAAATGTAACCACACAAGATCACCAATTTCAAAAGTAATATATTTCCGACCTTGGCTACCATAAGTTCTATACTTCTCATTCATCTTTTCAATATTTTCCTTAGTCAACTCATGCATTTTCATAATCAAATCAGCACGTGTCTTAGCATCAAAATTCAATTTCTCGGATGTTGGTAAAGGAAGTAAATCAATAGGGGCACGGGGGTTAAAACCATACACTACCTAAAACGGACTTACCTTGGTGGTGGAGTGAACTGATCTGTTGTAAGCGAACTCAATATGGGGTAGACACTCTTCCCACATCCTCAAATTTTTCTTCAAAACAACCCGCAACATGGTGGATAATGTGCGGTTCACAACCTCCGTTTGTCCGTCGGTTTGAGGGTGACATGTCGGCGAAAACAGCAGCTTTGTCCCAAGTTTATTCCAAAGTGTCCTCCAAAAGTGGCTCAAAAATTTTGCATCACGATCCGAAACAATGGTGTTAGGCACTCCATGCAAGTGAATGATTTCCCTGAAAAACAAATCAGCTATGTTTGTAGCATCATCGCTCTTGTGACAAGGTATAAAATGTGCCATTTTTGAAAAACGATCCACAACGACAAATATATTATCCCTCCCCCTCTTGGTCCTAGGCAATCCTAAAACAAAATCCATAGAAATATCCTCCCAAGGCACACTAGGAACAAGAAGAGGCATATAAAGTCCATGTGGGTTCAAGCGAGACTTAGCTTTATTGCAAGTAGTGCAGCGTGCCACGTAGCGCTCGACATCGCGCCTCATCTTAGGCCAAAAGAAGTGAGCAGTCAGTACATCCTCGGTCTTCTTCACTCCAAAATGTCCCAACAAACCACCTCCATGCGCTTCCTGCAAGAACAATAGGCGAATAGAGCTAGCTGGGATGCATAGCCTGTTAGCACGGTATAGTAATCCATCATTTAGCACATATTTATTCCAAGTTCTTCCTTCTTTACAATGTTCAAAAGCATCTTTAAAGTCCAAATCAGTAGCATATAATCCTTTAATTGTTTCTAAACCAAAAATCTTATGATCGAGTTGGGACAGCATGGTATAACGTTTAGATAACGCATCTGCAATGGCATTGTCTTTACCTTTCTTGTGTTTAATGATATAAGGAAATAACTCTATAAATTCAACCCATTTAGCATGACGTTTGTTCAGTTTGGCTTGGCTTCTAATATGTTTCAAAGCTTCATGATCAGAATAAATAATAAACTCCTTGGGCCAAAGATAATGTTGCCATGTTTCTAAAACTCGCACTAAAGCATACAACTCCTTATCATAAGTCGAATAATTAAGAGATGGCCCATTCAATTTCTCACTAAAATAAGCAACGGGTTTACCTCCTTATAGTAGCACTCCTCCAATTCCAATACCGCTAGCATCACATTCTAACTCAAAAGTCTTACCAAAGTCCGGAAGTTGGAGTAGAGGTGCATGCGTAAGCTTATCTTTCAGCGTATTAAAAGCTTGTTCTTGTGCTGGCCCCCATTGGAACGGAACACCCTTCTTTGTCAACTCATTGAGTGGGGCAGCAATGGTGCTGAAATCTCTCACAAAATGCCGATAGAACCCTGCAAGGCCATGAAAGCTTCTCACTTGTGTGATAGTCCCAGGGGTCAGCCAGCTCTCGATGGCTTCAATTTTAGCTTCATCCACTTCAATTCCCTGTGGAGTAACAACATAGCCAAGAAAAGCAACTCTATTCGTGCAAAAGGTGCACTTGTCAAGGTTAGCAAACAAACGTGCCTCTCTCAAAGCAGTAAAAACAGCACGTAGATGATCAATGTTTTCTTCATGTGACTTGCTATAGATCAAAATATCATCAAAATACACCACCACAAATCTTCCTATGAAAGCACGTAAAACCTCATTCATCAATCTCATGAAAGTAATAGGTGCATTAGTTAAACTTAAAGGCATCACTAACCACTCATATAGACCGAACTTAGTTTTGAAAGCAGTTTTCCATTCATCTCCCAATTTCATTCTTATTTGGTGGTAACCACTACGCAAGTCAATCTTCGTGAAAATAATAGAACCACTCAACTCATCAAGCATGTCGTCTAGCGTAGGAATAGGGTGACGATACCTTATTGTGATATTATTAATGACTCTACAATCAACACACATGCGCCATGTACCATCTTTCTTAGGATCCAAAAGAACAGGAACAGCACAAGGACTAACGCTCTCTCGTACGTACCCACGGTCCAAAAGGTCTTGGACTTGTCGCTGAATTTCCTTAGTCTCCTCCGGATTGGTCCTATATGCAGCGCGGTTTGGCAAAGTCGCTCCCGGGATCAAATCTATTTGGTGCTCTATCCCTCTCAATGGTGGCAGCCCTGGGGGTATCTCAGCTGGAAAGACATCCTTATACTCCTGCAAAAGGTTAGTGACAGCAGGAGGCAAAGAGCTAGGTATATCATCAATTGAAAATAAAACCTCTTTGCATACCAAAGCATAGCACAAAGTATCATTATCTTGAATTTCAGCAAGGTCAGATTTAGTAGCAAGCATAACACCACCCTTTAACTTAATGCCTTCGGACCTAGGTGTGTTCTTCTCTTTCTTAGGTGGAAAAACAGATTGAGCAACTTGCTGATTTTCATATTCCAAAACACGTTCTTTCTTTTCTTTTTCAGCTAAAGCTTTATCACATTGCACAATTTCAGCAGGTGTCAAAGGAAGCAAAGAGATTTTCTTTCCCTTGTGCATGAGAGAGTATTTATTACTTCTACCATGGTGTGTAGCATCGGTATCAAATTCCCAAGGACGGCCTAACAAAAGTGAACATGCTTGCATAGGCACTACATCAAAATTAGCATAATCATGGTAGGAACCAATAGAAAAATGTACTCTCGCAGATTGTGTTACCTTAACCTTACCGCTGTTATTGAACCACTGAATGTAGTATGGATGAGGATGTGCATGTGTTGGCAAGGAAAGATTCTTCATAAGATCGGAGCTCAAGAGGTTGTTGCAACTCCCGCCATCAATTATGGTACGAACACGTGCATCTTTGACAATGAGGAATGTCTGGAATAGATTATGGCGTTGTAGCTGCTCTGCTTGCCCCATTTGAGAACTCAAAACTCGCTTCACAATGAAGGTGCGTGCTGCATAACTCTCCGTGGCAGCGGTACCACTAATCTCCTCCCCCTCACTATCCATGTCATGATCGGCTGCAAGTTAGCTTCAAATGCATATTCTTCCTCGACATCACTATGACTAACATATCCACCATCTGCTGTTGCGGAGTATGCTCGCTGGCTTGGGCAATCCTTCATGACGTGGCCAATACCTTGGCAGCGCTGGCACACAATGCCCGTTGTACGACCCATGGTAGCTGCACCTGAAGAAGAGCCTGGCATTGGATCACGTGATGGTTGTGGTGCTCCTGCTGAACGCGCCCGAGTGTTGGAGGAGGGGGCAGCAGATCGTGTAGATGTAGAAGGGAATGTTGTTGCTTGTCCCGGTGGTACTCGTGAAGTAGATGTACTCCCAAAATTGTTCCGCAATTTCTGCACCTGTTGTCGACCCTGCAATTCTTTTTCTGCCAAGATAGCAAAATGGAACAACCTATTGGTAGTATTGTAATCTTTATAATCAACAAGGTCCTGAATTTCACGTCTCAACCCGGAGTAAAAACGAATCATGGTATCCTCATCATCCTCTTGTATACTACAACGAAGCATAGCAATTTGAAGCTCTTGATAGTAATCATGCACAGATTTAGAACCTTGATTTAATCGCTGCAATTTCTTTTTTAATTCACGTGTATAATCAGGAGGAATAAATCTATTGCGCATGGCACGCTTTAGTCTAGGCCATGATTCAGGTTCTAAGCCACTAGAAACTAAACCATTCCACCAAATAATAGCATAATTCGTGAACTCACAAGTGGCTAGTCTAACTCTATGCATTTCAGGAACCATATGAGAACTATATTTTTGATCAACTGTTATTTCCCAATTCAAATAAGCATCAGCATCATATGCACCATCAAAAGGAGGCATTGAAAACTTAATCTTAGAATAAGGATCATCGCGACCGTTGCGATTAACATTATTACCTCCATTACCTTGACGACGTTGTTGTTGGTCACGACGTAATTGTTCAGCACGAGGACGTTGCTCAGCACGCACATCCTGCCCAACAAAAACCTCACCATCTTCTTGGTCACCATTATTAGTATCATCATCATGTGAATGGTCATCATCCTGTGGTGGCTGTCACAACTCAAGGTCGTTGACTCGCGTGACGAGGTTAGCAATGCTTGTTCTAATGTCTGTCAATAGTCTAGTATGATCCTGCAATGCTTTGTTGAGTTCTTCCTTGGACACACAATCCTTAAAATCGGACGGAGAGCCATCATCTGACATGGTTAGTAGAAAATAAAGGACAACTACTAGGTTGTGGAAGGTGAAATCACACACACTCAAGCGTCTTACCACGCTCTTACAAATGTTCTTACCAACGCAGCAAGGAGGAACAACCGGTGACGAGTCTGGAAGCGTGGGATGATTGCAAGAGTGAACCTGTTCGGATCAAAGGAGGTGGAGCTTGGAAGGCACAATATGGTAGCAAGGATTAGCAATAACTGTAATCAGATGAGCAAAGCTAAATAAGTGTCCAAAGTATGAATCACAGTTGCTGGTCTATCACGTGTCCCTAGTCCTAGCACAACAGCTGAAACAAAGCTAAAAATGATGATCAGAGAAAGACACAGAAAATAGCACAATGATCTGGGTGTTCTCTATGTGCTCCTCTTTTTTGTCTTTTAGCCCTAGTAGGAATCAAAAAAAAATTCCGTATTTTTCTGATATTTTTTTTCTGAACTACGAGCACACAAGAAACAACCACATTTTCAGCTTAAACAGATGCAAGATGTGGCCTATAGAAAATCAAGCACGTTCTCTGAAAAGCGTGCGGAAACTTCGCAGCTTGAATACTCAATCTTTCGAGCCGAATTTGGGAAAACAATTTCAGCAAAACCCAGAAAAGTGGGGGAGCAACGGATGTAACTTTTTCTGTAGATGTCCGTGAAAAAAATTTTTGCCTGATTCCGAGTCCGTATGAGAAAGTTATGGCCGTTTTACTGAAACCCTGTCGAGTTAGGGTTTTTTTCAAAGCACCTCTTGCAGAAATTGGCCTCTTTAAGGTATTGCAAGCAATAGGATCGCGAGATGAACAAGGAGGGCAGTGGTGGCAGGGCAATTGATACAAGGCGGCTTGCGACCTATCTAGGGTTGGCGTGGCGGAAAGTAACACAAGGCGGCTCGCGGTGGCAAATCGAGTAATGTGGTGGCTCGACTTGTTGGTGGGGATGGTGGCGATGGGATAGCAGCGTGATGAAAACAGTACGGAGCGTTGACTAAAGACCAAGAACACGACTCTAAAACCAGCAATAAGACTCGACCACGGACACAAACTCAACAAAGCGCAACTGAAAACAAAAATTGCAAAGGCACAAAGGGTTCTAGGGCAGCGGAAATTGACAGAATTTTTTTTGGCTTTTTCTGAACTCTAGGTAATGAAAAACAGACTAATCTAAAGGGGAAAACGAAATTACCTAACGAGCAACCTGAAAATCTGATACCAATTGATGAGTAATGTTGGCCTGATCTTCCGATAGGTAGCGATAAGTCGGTGGGTGGAGAACTCGACGTTGATGATCCAAAGGCTTCGACCCGAATAGATCGTCTCCCTTGCAATCACTACACCACAGCTCCGTTGGTTATCAACCGTGTCGCGCGATTGACCTCGCCAAGAAGGCTCAATCCCTGCAAGCGTACCGAGAACACAAGCAAGAACGTAGAAGATACAATCTGAAATATTACAAATAGAATTCAAGCACTCGAAGTTGGGGTTCCACAAACACTTGCGGCGGCCTAGTCGGTCCGGAACAAGAGCGAAAATCTCACAATCTGTGTGTAGATCAATATCTAAGCAAAACCCAACCCTAATTAGGGTGGTGGCTACTGTATATAAAAGACTAGGGTCGGCCAAGGACCCCTGGACGCATCCCTAATGGACTCCAACACGTTACACGGCCCAACGGCCCAAAAAATGGTGGCGCAGCACCCTGACAGATTCTGGATGTCCACTTGTTTCGATGATTCCTGTTGACTCAGAAAGAATTTGGACATAGGACCAGTCCCGTTGGAAAGCTTATCTCCTTAGCTTTCCAACCATGTGTAGAACGTTGAAAACGGAGTCCGTATGCGTCCTGGGCGACGATTTTAGTTCAGGCTAGTCCTGGACTCCAAAACGGACTCGAACTTGATTGGACCTCCACCTTGGCTTGAGCGCCCTTGCTGTTCTTCTCCCGTGTTCCTAAGTAACAATACATCAAAAATATTCAGTAGCATCCCATCCTTATCAAAATATAAAGGAACACTAAGGAACGAGCTCACCTCATGATTTAATTGACGTGCACGAGCTCGTGTCAATGGACCTATTGTTGGAGGAATACTCGGTGTGTGTGTGTATCCGAAAGAGTGATGTCCTCATCATACACACTTCCTATGGTGTCACTAGGAGTTTACTGCAAGGCCTTTACAAAGCTCCCGCCGATCTGCAAGCACCCACTGAGGTTTCATCGCCAACAGTGATTACATCACTGCAGAAGCCCCCTCTTGTGCCACTCAACCGTCCATTGGTGCTAACAGAACCGGAGGGATGGCTAATTAATTGGCCAAGCCGTACCCATGTAGGTTTAGTGAATGGTTGCAGTTTAGCTTGGTCACAGGCTTCAAGAACCGATCCTTAGGATCCCACACAGGAACAACCACATTCGCCTTCTTGCACCATCCTCAACCAACCATCCTGTTAGGATCCCTATACCATGTTCCTACAATGGATTACTACTCCTGATCATGTTGCATAGACATTAGTCAAGTTTTAACTCATAACCCCACCATGACAGCGACTAACATATCTACCATTTATAACCCCTGACTCATCAACGGCGACAACGATAATCATATAAAGCTAGTAAACCCTAACATAAGTTTCTAATTTAGACAAGCATGCAAGAAGGATAAACAACTAACATAAAACCATAATTTAGGTGAAAAATGAGCAAGGACACTTGCCTGGCTGCTGCTGAGTTATCTTCGCAAACTCGGTTCTGGCATATCTTGAAGTCTCAACCTTGTAGCTCATCAAATCTCTTGAGAAGCCATATTCTACTCACAAGAACTATCAACAAAAGAGAAAGCACAAAACAACTAAGAAACAATACACCAAATAGAGACAACACATCATTAAAACAATATGGTTGGATAGGATATGGTTTTAGAAGAATTTGGTTGCAAAAACTGCTCAAATCAAAGTTTACCTTGTCATGGCGATGGCATCATATCGGCAAGGAAAGGAATAAAAGACTGGATACATGCGATGACGTGACAGTGGCGCAAGGAAATATGGGGTTTGTGTGAAAGGACGTCCGAGAATATTAGCGCACGATATCCAATATAATTCTAGCATATTGCTTTAACACCTCGAATCCATAGCGTATGTGTAACGACATGTGGGCCCTACATGTCGAAGCATTCTAATATGATTCCATTATTAAAACAATACTTAGAGATTATATATTCTGACGCAATCAATTTTGATAGACTGGCATGAACAAGTATGAACCATTGGAACTTGTTGAATTGGATGACAGTATAAAGTGGTATTTGAATTTAGAAGAAACTCGCTGAACAAGATTTGAGACAATGAACTCTAGTTGAATTATAAGATCTAGAACATGATTGAAAATAGAAGGCAGGGGCTAAATATAAACATCCTAAATAGGAGATAAGGACATAAATAAAAGAGAGAAAGGGAGAGGCTAGCATTGAAGTGGGGAGGGGAAATGATCGGATAAGGAAGATGAAACGAATGGATGGAAGACGAAATTGATGGCTCTGGTTCGAGGACGATTACTCCACCGTCATAACCCCAAATTGTACGGTTTTGGACTATATATTGTAGTACTCAAAAAGATCTACAACTTTGATATTAATTTGAATTTCTGAAAACGCCATCTTAATTTCCAAAATTGCATCACGAAATAAATTGTTTGAATTCAACCCAATCTATGCAACACTTATTCCAGGGGCTATAACTCCTAGCTCCATTATCGAAATGGGGACTTCCATAGGTGCAAATCAAAGCTCTCGATGAGACCTAACACTTTGGTATTATCAAGATTTGCATTTAAGGCTGGCTTGATCTCCGAAACTGTGGGAGAAGATGAGGCTAAGCGACAAGGAGTAATGGCTGCCGGCTTCAATTGCCATTATGACCATTAAAGCGACGGTCATAATGGGAGCAAGAGGCTGCAAGAGTGGGCGAGCGGCTAAGAGCTAAGTGGTGGTCGAGTGACTTAGGGTTACTGAGTACCGGTTGCATGGGCCGTTTGGGGCTTTAGGCTATGTGGGCCAAATCTGCACATGTGGAAGGAGGTGGGGACCTGTGGGTAAACAAGTTTGGGCAGTACGAGAATGCACCTGAACCCGCTCCACCATATAGGTGAGCTTTTTGCCCGTTAGCAGACCTCTGGGTAAGGAAAATACCCAATACCTGGCCCCTAATGGAGTATTTACCCATCAGATAGCAGGTAAAGGGTACCCATTGCCATCCCTAGGAGAGACCGAGGGAGCTATCAGCTAGGTATCATTTTTTCAGTTGGTTCCAGAATCCCATAGGGAGAAATCAGTCAGACTCATTCGGTGGGGAAGCTGAGCTAGTTCGGCATTCAGTTTTTATTCTCTGCTTGGACACCCGCCTACAAGCATTATCGATTTCTAGAATATGTCCAATTAGCTCACAACGAGATGATGAACGGGCACTGCAGGCGCTGCAGGTGGTTAGGTGCCACAGAGTCACCAAGATCGTGGGCAAATAACTCGTCAGCGCACAACACATTGGTTAGAATTTTTTATTTTTATATTTTTTAAATTTGAATGTTGCAAATATATGCATCCATTTCAAAAAATTGCAGATCTATCCCCCCGTCACTCGTTGTCGTCCATTGGAAGTGCGACCGACAAGTCAACATTGTCTATCATCATTGACAGGACTAGGTACCTATAGCTCGTTCAATGAGCGACAGGTACATGTTGCCTAATAAAAGGGTGACAGATACCTGTCACCCATTGAATGGACCATAGGTACCTGCACCTATTTAATTTTTAAATAAAATTAGGAATGACTGTGAAATAGAAAATTCTGATTTTTTAGAATTGTTGTAAATCCATTCGAGTCAAATATTGAATAATCAAATCCTTCAATCCATTCTAGTCGAATATTGAGTACTCAAAATGCTGATGGAGGATAGAAGCTCAAAAAATGAACCAAATATAGGATACTTGTTGGGATCAAAGTCCCAGACAAGGTGGGCCTTCGAGCGCGGAGATATCGAAGGTCCCTCAAAGTGACATGTGTTGGAGGTGAAACAGTTTTTTGATTACCCCTTACGATTACACTATGGCTCTATTTATAGCCCGTACCCGGCGATCACGGGTTCCATTTACATATCTTACCCCCTAACCTGCTACATTCTCGGAATATCCGGGGGCATTATGGTACAAATGAGCATGATCGCATAATTACAACAGTACCCAAGACGGCCGTAGTCGGGCCCACTATGTTGAGCTGGGCCATCCCTTCGAAGGGCGTCGAAGCCTTCTTCGCCCGGGTGCATGCTGGGCAGCCCTCCCCTCCCGGGGAAGGTTAGCTCATGCCTTCGCCTGCTCCAAAAGATGCGGGATGTGAACCAAGGCTTCGCTCACCAGTCGAAGGTCATGAGCATTCGTCTTCGCCGGTTCGGGAACTTGAAGATGCAAGGGCGCCTGCACCCTTCGACCAACTTCGCTCCATGATTTCCACGGCTGACGGACGAACTCCTACAACAGAAGCACGATAGCTATCACGCAGCATCTCCAGTAGACTTCGCGGTTCCCTTCGAGTTAGGGGGTGGCGGGATATGATCCCCAACAATACTAACATAGTAAAATAAAATTTGCACAATATATAATATAAGCAACATAGTCGCTAAAATACTCCCTAAACTCTAAATGTGTCCCTGCATCAGGATGATCCCCTTATGCTCATACGGTCTCGGTGTGTTGCAGTCCCGTGCTTTTATTGTGGTCCGCTAAGTACATGAGTGGGTTCAGTGGGACAACTGTCCGTGAAGGTTGGCTGCTCAGAGCGGCGCATACTCCTCTCGGGTCTGCTACATGCCTACGGGAGGTGCACCGCCTAACTGGGAGGGTTCGATCTCGTTCTGCATATGATCAAGGCCGAGAATCGTATCAAAGTAAGCCATGTGGTGTGTGGTACCCTCCCTGATGACCTACTCTATCTACTCTGTCGTCGCTTGTATGTCATCAAAATCACCGAGCTATGCATGTGGTTTTATGAAGTAAAACATGTTAGAACCAATTGTGAATGCAAAATTTATGAAGTACATATGGTATTCTGGACAGAGGCACCTGGCTCTCTAGGAGGGCGCGAGATGAGGACACATCGACATACTGTAAGACGGCCTAGACAAGCTGCCACCATAGTGCTCATAAACACTAGTGTAGGAAGGCTTGGAGGAGCTACCGCCATAGTGCTCAACGTACATTGGATGTAGGGATGTGTGAGGCCAAGCCATGAACATCATTGAGGGATGAGGAGGTCAAACATTAGCTAGCCGAGCAGCACAGGGTAGATGAGCAACGTCCAAAGTGGACCTACAAGTGAGCATCTTCATGATCTACTACGCCTTCTCATAGATCCTGTGGAATAACCCACATATCTCGAAGGCAGGGACATCTATCCCATGGTTAGCTGCTAGATATTAGTATCAGCCTCCACCCTATCTACTACACGAGGTCCCTCTACGAACAAATGTTGTGTAGGCTGACACAAGTGCTTCGTAACTTAAATTTAGGGTACAACTATTGTCTGTGTCAAAGAAACATACCGCCAACGACTGTGTTTGGTTCTTGTGCATTGGGTACGTGTCCTACACGTGTGCTGCATGTATCGGCACCTCAGATAGTGTGTACATGACCTAGGTCCACATCCGATGCAAAAACTAGGCTAGGCACTCCGTGAATGGCTCATCAGAGTGTGGTGGTCCTCATCAATGAAGTCCTCCAACGCGTCATCCTAGTGCTCTATCCATGGCTGAATACATGTCACCCATAGAGTAGTTGCCAACATACCCTTCTGCAACATCCTGCAAGATGAGTTATTACACGAGGTATGGAGCGTAAATGAAGATTGAAAACAATGAATTAGAAAATTTACATGTGCACTTTAGTAGGAATGATCTAGAGGGGGTAAGAGGAATTGTTGATATCGACTAAACTGGTGCATCACACTATGTGCCATTTAATCCTTAATGAAAATGTCGAATACGACAGCATTCCTCATCATTAGGTAGTCTCTGTCCCATGTGCACAATGAATGTAGTCCCAATGGGGAACATTTGTGTACATCCTCGTACGAGTACAATGTCCACCATATGCTGCCAACCGAGATCATCAAACTGGGCTATGTAGTCTAGGTACACCCTGTATGTTTGGGCACTAGCCCATGTCAGCTGCGTAGAGAATAATTGTTTGACAAACAAGTAAATGGAATCAACATAAGGAACACGTGAGATCTTAATATATCTTACATGTCATTGTGACCACAATGATCCCATGGTGGGTTCGTCCTTGCTATCTAGCGTAGTGTTATACGGGTGTGGTCTAGTAATGGTCGGCCAATGGCGAACCACTAATACAACCACATATGGAGAAGTAGTGAGCAGCCAAAGAAGATGGCGCCCAAATCCGACTTCATGCATCTAGATAGCATAAACCCATGTAGGTCGCATCCAGCATAGTGGAAGCCCAACTATACTGGTGGAAACCCAACTGTACTGGGGGACCTCCCCCAGTCCAACTTAAGCTATCTCCATGGTGTACGGGATCAAGCTCTTGGAGACTGAGTTGCCATGGGTGGAGGTGACTATGATCCACCCAAAAAGCCACAACAAGTAGCCCTCCAAGTGCCTGGAAAGATCATCATCGCCCATCGTGGGGTGTATGTAATTCATCTATCAGTTATAAAATGACAAACACTAAGCACTTGAAGGTGAACCATTAAGCTCATTTGGGGTGCTTTTGTATGATTATTTCTTGTCACCATTGATTAGTCATGGTTAATGAAGGGTAGATATGCAAGTTCTATCATAGTTGGGGAAATTTTAATCTTGAATAATAATTATATAATAAGAATCGGGTTTGGTAATTTTGTAGCAACATGGTATAAGGCTCCCAGTAGAATGTTTGTATGATGATGATGCGGGAATGCACGTGTGCGGGTAATGCACAGTTGGTTTGTGGTTGTTCTTGAGTGGAATCCGAAGGACCAGTTTTGAAGCATGTAACCCAGCTAAACAACACAACGACAAGGCTTATATGGGTACAGTCTGACCAACTAATTAGCCACCCCTCCAGTTCTGTTCGCATCAATCGATGGTTAAGTGGCACAAGAGGGGACTTTTGCAGTGATGGAATCGTTTGTTAGTGGTAAAACCTCAATGGATTCCTATGGATCGGCGGGAGCTTTGTAAAGGCCTTGTAGTGAGACCCCGATTGTATACCCTAGAAGTGTGAAGCAACACGGGAATCACGACTTGTGGGGAAAACTGTACAAACTGTATAGAGTATAAATCTAATCAATCAGCCGTGCTCACGGTCAAGAGTGGCTTGGACTGCTTCATGACTAGTTGGGATCAGGGTTTTGGTATAGTTGATCTGGTAGCTAGGTAATGGAATTACCTGGTGAGTCTTTGTAGTCGGATGGAATCTGATGAATTGTTCCCCCTTGTTATAGTTGTGTCTCCTCAATTAGTAAATAGGATGCTTGATGTTGAAGTCATTGGTTGTAGTTGCTTAGTGCAGTTAACTAGTGTCTAATCTTTCATTGACTGAAGCCCCATAGCATGTTTTTCCTACACTTGTGGAGTACATTTTGTACTCACACTCTTAGTCCCCTTTCTTGCATCCATCTGTTGTTCAGAAGCTGTCAATGAAGCTGCATCCTTTGATGAAGATGACTTTGACCCGGAGCTCCTGTTCTAGGCTGATATGCCCATGGTTGACGCCTGTGGAAGATGCAAGACCCGTTGGCGCTGAAGCACTTTTGTTCCACTGTGTTTTCTTTTAGACCCTTGAGTCCTTTTGTACTAAGTTAATATCATTATTATAATAATGGCATTGTGATGAAACGCTGATGATGTAACGCATGTATGAAATTTGATCCTGACATATATGTGTTGTGCCCGAATTTGTTCCTTTAAAACTGGGTGTTACAAAAGTGATATCAGAGACATGTTGACCGTAGGACACAACCTAGATAGAAAGGACGTGCTAAAGACTTATGTTTGTACAAACTACTTTTGTAAAGTTGTTTCCCTTTCGGTTTTTCCTTACCCTGTTTGTTGCTTTTTATAAAACTGTTACTAATTTTCTGCCTTCTTCAAAATTTTAAATGGCCTGCACGAAGATTACCCCTCGTAAGCGTGTGCTGGTTCCTGATCAGGAGATTCCCGTTGGTGTTGTCTGGGCACACCAACCCCTTGTTGAGTTCTACTTCAACAGACAGCTCACCGACTACTTTGCCCGCACGCTTTGGTAGCTACTTCAGGGTCTGGGCTACCATGACGCTCCACTCTGCAAGGGAGCCAGAGTTCTGCTTGGAGGCTGTGGTTACTCCTGATCAGTGGAGGTGACAATGTTTGAGAAGCCCAGCGACAACGGTCTTCACCAAGTCCACCATGTTCACACCGTTGTTGCCCTCAGAGCTACCTTCAAGGCTGGGATCGAGGACGCCGCCTGTCAGGCTCTGGCTGTTCTCTGTAGGGAGAACAGAGATGCCCTCTGCATCACTCAGTTTGGCAAGTTCCCGCAGCTCCCGTCTGGCAGTCTGGAGGTCATCTTCACGCTTGTCAACAACGAGTCAGATCTCTGTCTGAGAGAGAAGGTCCACCTCACTGCTGCCTTGTACGCCGAGCTCGACAGAGCCCTCAACGAGCTAGATGATATGCATCAATGTCACACGGAGCAGGAGCAGAGCATCTGCGAGTAGCAGATTCTGCTGGAGGACACCGACCAGTTCCCTGGGGAGGCTCGCGAGGCACCCATGGCTACACCACCCCGTTCCCTATCGCGAAAGATGCTTCATCTGGCAGATGCAGCACGTCCTTCAGGCGCAGCAGCAAGGATTAGAGTCGAGCTAGGAAGATGTCCTTAGCTAAATAAATCATTTAGTCTCGTGTGTTGTCTATTCAAGTCTGTGTTTGATGCTTGTGTATGTAGTGTGAACTTGTAATGAGTTGGATCTTTGCATGAGTGATGGTGTAATGTGGGGGTTTCCCCTCTACATTGCATCAGTTAGTAATATAATAATAGTTGGGAGTCCCTTTCTTTCTTTCATCCTATATCTATTCTTATCTGTCCTTTCTTGTTCTTGTCCTATTTTTTCGCCCTTGCTTTTCTCATATGTTCCCTCGATCGTATATTGGCTACCAACAAATGGTGAACACCAGGCGTGCCAACAATAATGTGAACAACAACTCCAACAACACCAAAAATAACAACATCAACAACAACGCCAACCAGCATGATCTTCCACCACCGCCCCTTTGATGGATGTCCAAGTGATGACAATACTCCAAGGTTTGGTGCACGCTATAAACCAGCAACCTCAAGCCCAGCAAGCACTGCCACAACAGCGGCAGTCCAGGCTTCGAACTTTCTTGAGTACTCAGCCATCCACCTTCTCCCAGGCAGTTGAACCTATGGAGGCTGATGAATGGTTGAAGACCATTGAGAGCAAGCTGCAGATAGCTTAGTGCACCAGAAGGGAAAGAGTTATTTTTGCTTCCCATCAGCTTATTGGAACAGCTCAAGAAATGATGGACAACATACACTACCGCCCACAACGATCCCCAAGAGATCACATGGGCAGAGTTCCAAAATAGCTTCCGTGCACATTAGGTCCCTGCAGGAGAAGTGAAGCTGAAGAGGAAGGAGTTCCTCAGTTTGAAACAAGGATCCATGTCAGTGAGAGAGTACCTAACCAAGTTCACCCAACTGTCTCACCATGCCCCAAACGATGTTGATACTAATGAGAAGAAGCAAGACTATTTCCGGAGGGTTTCAACACTAGCTTACATTGTGCCCTCTTGGCTAATGAGTACCCCAGTTTCCAGAAGCTGGTGGACAGAGCTTTTATCATGGAAAAGAAGAGGCAGAATCTAGGAGAAGAAAGCAAGCGCAGTCTGCAAGGTCAGTCTTCGGGCAGCAAGACCTATCCTCATTTCTACCCCAACCTACAGGTCCTATGTTTGGCCATGGAGGACAGAATCAGCAAAGGAGGCCACCACAAAAGATGCCTAACCAGGTTGCTAGTGCATAGAAGCTGCTAGTGCAGTCAGGGTAGTAGCAACAGCAGTAGTTGCGCTCTAACTTCCAACAGCAGCGACCCAACAACAACAACCAACCCCAACAACAGAATTGTCCAGATCAAGGATTAGGCAATATTGGCCCGTGTTTTAGATGTGGCAACTTCGGGCACTTGGCCAACAAGTGTCCCATGAACCAGCAAGGCCAAGCACAGGCTCAAGGAAACAATCATCAGAAGTAGCCTCGGCAAAATGCGATGCATGGTCGAGTTAATCACGTTGTTGAGGAGGAAGCCAAGGATACTCATGACATAGTGTTGGGTATGTTTTATGCAAACTCACACCCTGCTACAATTTTGTTCGATTCTGGTGCTATGCATTCATTCATATCATCTCAGTTTATGAATACATTTAAATTGCCAAAAGCATTGAAAAATTGGGTGCTAGTTAGTTCTCCTAGAGGAGAGATGGAATAAAGGCATGTATTCCCTAAAATAAGTATATGCATAAGGGGAATTGATATCATACGGGGAATAGATTGGTTGACCAAGTACGATGGAATCATTGGATGTGCTATGAAGTCAGTACAGTTGACACACACAGATGGTACTAAGGTGGAATTCCAAGCCACAACAGAGTCAACTATCAATTCCAGTCTCAATAAGGCCAATGCAATGGAAGATAGCAGAGTGGTCAATGAATTTCCAGATGTCTTCCTGGAGGAATTGCCAGGTATGCCACCCTATAGCGAAATTGAGTTAGTACCCGGAACAGCTCCTATATATAAGAGACCATATAGAATGGATGCCAATCAATTGGTTAAACTCAAGGAGAAAATCCAAGAGCTACTAGACAAAGGGTTTATCCGTCCAGTTCTTTGCCCTGGGGAGCCCCAGTTATCTTCGTACCAAAGAAGGATGGAACCCAAAGGATGTGTATTGATTATCGAGCCTTGAATGAAGTAACAATCAAGAACAAGTATCCTCTACCCCACATTGATAATTTGCTTGACCAATTAAAAGGAGCATGTGTGTTCTCCAATATCAATCTTCGGTTTGTGTATCATCAACTAAAGATCCGTGCCTCGGATATTCCAAATACCACATTTGTTACTCGGTATGGTCTATATGAGTACACAGTAATGTCTTTCGGTTTGACAAATTCCCTAGCCTACTTCATGTACCTGATGAACAAGGTTTTTATGGAGTATTTGGATAAGTTTGTCGTGGTATTTATTGATGACATCCTGGTTTACTCCAAGAACAAAGAAGAGCATGAAGAACATCTAAGGATGGTATTGCAGAAGCTCAGAGGGAATCAGTTGTATGCTAAATTGAGCACGTGTGAGTTCTGGTTGAAGGAAGTTCCCTTTCTTGGTCACATTATATCAGCAGGAGGTGTGTCTATGGACCCATCCAAAGTAAGGGATGTTTTGAACTGGAAAGCATTGTGAAATGTTTCGAAGATCTGCGGTTTCTTGGGTTTAGCAGGATATTATCGTTAGTTCATAGAAGGTTTTTCCAAGATAGCTAAGGCAATGATAGAACTTCTAGAGAAAGGAGCAGAGTTCAAGTGGACAACCGCTCGAGAAGCTAGTTTCAATGAGGTGAAGAAAAGGTTAACCTCAGCTCCAGTATTGATTATGCCTGACACCTGGAAGCCATTTTTGGTGTATTGTGATGCATCTTGTCAAGGTTTGGGTTGTGTGCTCATGCAAGAGGGTCATGTGGTAGCATATGCTTCCAGACAGTTAAGGAAACATGAAGAGAACTACCCAACACATGACTTGCAGCTAGCCGTAGTAGTTCATGCACTCAAGATCTAGAGACATTTTTTGATAGGTCAAAGGTGTGAGATCTATTCAAATCATAAGAGCTTGAAGTATATCTTCACCCAACTAGATATTAATCTCAGAGAATGCAGATGGTTAGAACTTATCAAGGATTACAACTTGGGAATCAACTATAACCCAGGAAAGGCTAATGTAGTAGCTGATGCCTTGAGCAGAAAATCTTAGGTCAATGCTATAATTCTTCAAGAGATGTGTCCCGAGCTATGCAAAGAATTTGAGAAGTTGAATTTGGGAATGGTTTGTAACACTGAAATAGTTGCAATGGAAATGGACTCAACGTTTGAACAAGATATAAGGAAGGGTCAGCTTCTGGATGAGAAGATTTTGGAAATCAAGCAGCTCATCAAAGTTGGCAAAGCACCAGATTTCACCAAAGATGAGTAAGGTACAGTGTGGTAGAAGCATAGGATATGTGTTCCGAACGTGAAGGCTATTCGGGATACAATTCTAAGGGAAGCTCATGATTTAGCATATTCCATTCACCCAGGGAGTACCAAGATGTACCAAGATCTTAAAGATCAGTATTGTTGGTACGGAATGGAATGTGCAGTAGCAGAATATGTGTCTTTGTGTGATATCTGTCGGCGAGTCAAAGCTGAGCATCAGAGACCCGCAAGGCTACTACAGCCATTGAAAGTACCCGAATGGAAGTGAGAAGTAATTAGCATGGATTTCATAGTGGGTCTACCACAAACACAATCAGGGTATGACTCCATATGGGTCATAGTTGACCGGTTAAGAAAAGTAGCTCATTTCATTCTAGTCAAAGAAACCTATCAACGTCCAAAATTGTCTGTCTACATGGAGTACCCAAGATCATCGTATCTAATCGTGGCAATCAATTTACTTCATGATTCTGGCAATGCCTACATGAATCTATGGATACAAGGTTGAATTTCAGCTCAGCATATCACCCGCAAACTGACGGTTAGACAGAAAGAGTAAATCAAATCCTTGAAGACATGTTTAGGGCATGTGCTTTGAAGAATAGTAACAGTTGGGGCAAGAATCTACCATATGCGGAGTTCTCGTATAATAACAGTTATCAAGCTAGCCTCAAGATGTCTCCTTTTGAAGCCTTATATGGAAGGAAGTGTAGAACCCCGTTGTTCTGGAACCAGACCGAGGAAGGCCAAGTTTTTGGCCCAGAAGTTCTGAGAGAAGCAGAAAGACAAATACAACAGATCGAAGATAATCTAAAAACTTCTCAATCAAGACAAAAGAGCTATGCAGATAATTGATGTTGAGAACTAACTTTTGCAGTAGGAGACTTTGTGTATCTCAAGGTGCCGCCGATCAGAGGTCTACGCAGATTCAAGGTCAAAGGCAAGCTTTCACCTTGGTTTATTGGTCCATACCAAATACTGTTATGACGAGGTGAAGTAGCTTACCAGCTTGAGTTACCATACTGTTATGACGAGGTGAAGTAGCTTACCAGCTTGAGTTACCACCTCAACTCTCAGGGGTACACGATGTTTTTCATGTGTCACAGTTGAAAAAGTGTCTGAGAGTTCCTGAAGAGCAGCTACCATTAGAAGAACTAGATGTGCGAGAAGATCTCGCTTACTCAGAGTATATGTTCAAGATTCTTGATATGTCAGAACGTGTTACCCAAAACAGGTGAGTCTGCATGTGCAAAGTGCAGTGGAAACATCACTCAGAAGAGGAAGCTACCTAGGAAAGAGAAGATGATTTGAAGGCAGGGTTTCCCTATCTCTTCTCTGATTCTTTTGAATATTGAGGGCGAGATTCAGCCTAAGGGGAGTAGGTTTATAACACCTTAAATTTACAATTTTTAAAATAGTTTAAAAAAAATTAGAATTTAAAAAGGAGTTGTAAATTTTGTTCAATACAAGAAATTAATTTTCAAATTTAAATTGCCATAGGTTTATATTTGTGTTGATGCATTCATGCTGCAATAGTTGCCATAGGGTTTTATGCTTCAAAAATGTGTGCAAAAGATCGCTAGAAGTCGCTCATTTAAAACCTCTTTTGAATTTGGTTCAAACTGTAAAAAAGAAAAGGATTTTTGAAATTGTAAAACTCTTCCCGGGCCAAATTCCTTTTGTCTGGCCCAAACTCCTCCCCCCCCCCCACCCCTTCTTTTCTTTCTGGGCTACCTCCCTACCTCTCCCTCTTGGGCCCGGCCTGGCTATCTCTCTCCCCACGTGGGCCACCTCCCACTCCCCCGCCCTGGGTTGCGCTCGAGCCAGCCTTCCTCATGCCCAAGCCTCCCTCTCCCGCACTCTCTCCCTACCAGGTGGGCCCGGCTGGAGCTGCCGAGCCACCCACGCCGAGCGGAACCGCTCGCCCAAGCCCGCCGACTCCGCTTCTTCCTCGCCGTTTCCGCCCCCAAATCCCATCGCCCGTTCAAAATCCAGTGCCTCCCCAAGCCGTTTCTTGCCAATCAATGCTGCGCTCGCGATCCCCACCCCGTAATCATGCATCCTCAACTGTTTTCCCCTCCATAACCCCTCTCAAATGCAGAAACCGCCGCATTTATCTCCATCAAGGTCATCGACCTTTTCTTCGAATCCAATCGATGCTCTTCCCCTCTCACGCATATAAGCCTCCCAATGTCTTCCTTTCAATGTTCCACACCCATTCCACCCGTTTCCCCCTTGTTTTTCGCTCGGATTCATCCTCGGCGTCATCATCTTTTTCAACTCCAGTGACCTCAACCACTGCGTTTATTCTCCATGCCCGAGCCACCATTGACCCTGATTCTTCCCTCTTTGGTTTCACAAGGCCTTCGATGGATCGTCCCACCGCTCCTCGGCTTCTCTCTGTCGCTGGAACCCCATCCGTGCCGTGTCGGGGCCCCACAGTCCACTCCTCTCTATCGCTAGCCTCCCACAGCCCCTATCCGCCGTCGAGAACCCTTGGTGAGAATCCCCATGCCCTCCTCTTCGTTTTACGCCTTTCCCCAACGAGTTTCATGGCTGGAATCGTGACTTCGCGCTTCTTCGACGAGGTTCCGGCCAGCCGTCGGCCATGTCTAGTGCCGCCCGGTCCACCCCCATTAACCCTGAGCCATTCGATCTTGATCATGTGGCTCAGATTGCATACCCCTTCACTCTTTTGTAATCGGTCCACCATGGACATGGACCGACCCTCCAGGCCATGGTCCATGGGTCCATGGACCTTTTTTGTAGGTTTTCCTATGGAAAAATAATTCTTATTCACTTTATGCCGTCATAAATAAGATTTTCAGTATAAAAACAAATTGGTTTATTCTTCGAAAACAAGTAAAATTTGCAAAAAAAAAACCCTGGAACTTCAAAAGCTTTAACTTTTTGCTCATAGCTCCGATTTGGGTGATTTTCGTGCTTAAATGTTCGTAGCGACGTGTAGAATCTTTTTATAGGGTTTTACCTAGTCTTAGTACTGTTTGGTGTACTGTTCTTAGTAGTTTCCCTTGTATACTTTTTCTAGTTTGTCGATTAGGAGGTGATCAGTTCGGGAATCTACAAGATCAAGTTTTTGAATACCTCAAGCAACCCTCAGCTAAAGGCAAGTGTCCTTGAATATCTTACTCCCATTTATATGTAGCTATTTATTCCTTCATTGCATGCTTGTCTAAACTGGAATCCCATGTTAGGGTTTACTAGCTTTTATATGATTATTCCTTGTCGTTGTTGATGAGTCATGAGGTTAGATATGCTAGTGCTGTCATAGTTGGGTAAATGTTAATCTTGACTAATAATTATGCAACAAGAATCGGGTATGGTAACTTTGTAGCAGCACGGTATAAGGATCCCAGCAGAATGTTTGTATCATGATGGGCGGGAATGCACATGTGCGGGTAATGCACAATTGGTTTGTGGTTGTTCTTGTGTGGGATCCTAAGGACCGATTCTTGAAGCACTTGGCTAAACCACACAACCACGAGACTTATATAACCATGAGGCTTATATGCGCGAGAGGGGAAGAGCATCAACCGGATTCGAAGAAAATGGCATGGCTAACTAATTAGCCACCCCTCCGATTTTGTTGGCACTAATGGATGGTTGAGTGACACAAGAGGGGCCTTCTACAATGATGGAATCATCTGTTAGCGATGACACCTCAGTGGGTGCGTACTGATCAACGGGAGCTTTGTAAAGGCCTTGTAGTGATACCCCAACTCCACACCCGGAAGTGTGAAGCAACATGGGAATCACGACTCATGGGAAAAGCTGTGTAAACTCTACAGAGTATAAACCTGATCGATCAGCCACACCCCGGATGATATGAACAAGGGTTCCCGATCTTCCGAAAGGTTCTGGTAACTCTCGATTTGGTGGAAACGAGACACAAGTCGATCCGGCTTCCGAACAACACGATCTGAAACCCCGCAATCGCAGCACCACGTCTCCTCTGGTTATCAACCGGCGTTGCACGGTTGACCTCGCCTAGAAGGCTAAAATCCTTGCCTGCGAATCAAAGAACACAAGCAAGAACAAGGAAGAATGCAACCAAATTGCAGATGAATGATTAATCTCACGAGTTGGGGTCTCACAAACCGACGAAACGGCGAAAATATTCTTGACAGAATAATCTAAGCAAAACCCAACCCTAATTAGGGTGGCGGCTACTGTATATAAAGGATTAGGGTCGGCCAAGGACCCCTAGACGCGTCCCTAATGGACTCCCACACGATACATGGCCCAACGGACCAAAAACGGTGACGCAGCACCGGGATAGATTCTGGATGCTGACTTGTTTCGACGTTTCCCGTTGACTCAGAAGGAATTTGGACCTCAAACCAACGCCATTGTTTTCCTTATGAAATTATCTTTCCAACCATATGTGAATCGTCGAAAACGGAGTCCGGATGCGTCCTGGGCGTCCGTTTTATTGCTCGCTGGTCCTGGAGGCCGAGGCTGATTCGGACTCGAGTTGGACTGGACCTCCTGCTGTTGTTGGACGTCCTAGCTGCTCCTCCACGCCTCCAAGCCTTCCTCTATGTGTTTCCTTGTCCTCTCCATGATTCCTAAACAACACATAATCATTAGGTAGTAATCTATTCTCAAAATTATATAAAGAGTTGCTTAGGAACGAGCTCACCTCTAAATTTAATTGTCGTGCGCGAGCTCTTGTGATTGGACCTTGAAAGTTCAATGGAGGATCATTGTATGTATCCGAGGGAGTGATGTCCTCATCACCGGAAGTGTCAAGAGTGGTTTGGACTTCTTCATGATTAGTTAGGATCAAGGTTTTGGTATAGTTGATTGGGTAGCCGGGTAATAGAATTACCTGGTGAGTCTTGGTAGTCGGATGGAATCTGATGAGTTGCTCCCCCTTGTTATAGTTGTGTCTCCTCACTTAGTAAATAGGTTGCCCATTGTTGAAGTCATAGGTCATAGTTGCTTGGTGGAGTTAATCAGTGTCTAACCTTTCCTTGACATAAGCCCCATAGAATGTTTTTTCCTACACTTACGGAGTACATTTTGTATTCACACTAGTAGTCCCCTTTCTTGCATCCCTCTGTTATTTAGAAGCTGTCAATGAAGCTACATGCTTCAATAAAGATGACTTTGACTCAAAGCTCTTGTCCTAGGCTGATGTGCCCCCAGTTGACGCCTGTGGAAGATGGAAGACCTGCTGGCGCTGAAGCTCTCTTGTTTTGCTGTGTTTTCTTTTAGACCCTCTGGTCCTTTTGTAATAAGTTAATAATTTTATTGTAATAATGGCATTGTGATGATACACTGATGATGTAACACATGTATGAAACTTGATCCTGGCATACATGTGTTGTGCCCGGTTTTGTTCCTTTAAAATTAGGTGTTACAAATGATCAATTTATTGCTCTTTGCATGCACATATCTCTAACTGAAAAACGTGAGTGCAAACCTAGTTTCAGAAATGCATGGCCAGAGCAGTTCAGGTTCGATATGGTGTTGTTCATTATATATTTTTGTGCTGATATGGTGTTGTTCAGATCCATCTGAAGTGAATGATATGATATTTTGACTTGAGAGATCCATCTTAACTCTGAACCAAGTTACAAATCTTTTTTGCAACTACTAATTTACAAAGTATATAAATGTTGTGACATTGTAGTAATCATCTAATTGCTGGAAGTGCTAGCCTATGACAGGTTTCAAACAATTATATGATGTTCTATTTTCTTTTTGAATTCTCAGAAGCTCATATCATTTTAAGTGCACTATTACTTTCTATTTTGGCATAATGGATTCTTGAACACATGCTAGTGCATCTAGTAAATTGATCTTCTATTTTAAATTTATAAGCATGCTATATTGCTATTGAGTAGTAAGCTGAGAAAATAATATCTGTTTTTGCAAAATGGAAGGCCCCAAGTGTGAAGCAAAAGAAGCCACCACCAGCAAAGAGGTTCTGTTCACCGATAGCACCAACGGTCACATAGTCAATGGGGATAAAGCTCATATTGTCTCCAAGGCTTATGTCCCCATCTACAGCAGTGGCAATGTCCCCAATCCCAATGTCTCCTTCTCATGAGCAAGCAAATAGTCTAGGGAATGGTAAGAATTGCAATTTGGTACTACTTTTTTGTCAATTGTCTATTGTTGTTACCACTGTTTTATGCATTATAATTGATCTTGTTCTAAAATATATGGCAAGATTTTCACATAGGAGTAAAATGCGCAAACTTACTTCAGATATATGGCAGGATTTCATGCCTATATATGATGGTGAGATTCTTATAGAAGCTCAATGCATTCATTGCAACCAAGTTTTCAAAGCATCTTGAGATGTCGGCACAAGTGCTTGCGGTAGGCATTTGAGGACTTATGATGCAAACTCTAGATTAGATCAAATGGTTGATCAAATGAATTCTACTAGTCTATGGTTGCCTGATGTTTCTTTGAAAAATTGGAAATTTGACCAATAAGTAGCTCGTCGAGAATTGGTTAAGTTGATTGTCATGCATGAGTTGCCCTTTAGCCTAGTTGACTACCCAAAATTTAGAAGCTTTGTTTCTTCCCTAAATCCTTGGTTAACACTAGTCTGTAGAACCACCATCAAGGCTGATTGCATTCGCACATATGAGAAAGGGACCTACGAGAGGTTTTAAAGGACTCAACATCTAGAGTTTTCTCTCACAACTGACTTGTGGACTTCGAATCAAACTTTGGGCTACTTTTGTGTTACATGCCACTATATTGTTTATTATTGGAAAATTCGGAAAAGAATTATAAAGTTTACTCTAGTAGAGACACCTCATGATGGTACAAACTTGTTCAATGCATTGTTAAGGACTCTTCTGGATTGGAACATAGAAGATAAGGTTTATGCAATCACATTAGACAATGCAATAGTGAATGATTCTTTTGTGAGATCTTTGAAAGAAAACCTTGTAGCCAAGTGTTTGCTACATCGTGAAGGAAAACTTTTTCATTGTTGGTGTGCTACCCACATCTTAAATCTTATAGTCCAAGAAGGTTTTAAGGCCATGAGTGGTGTTGCCAATAATATCAGAGATACTGTAAAGTATGTACAGAGCTCACAAGCTCAGAAACAAAGATTTGACAAAATTATTGAACTAGTAGGCATATCTTGTGAGAAATGTCCCTCTCTTGATGTAGTCACTCGATGGAATTCAACCTATGGTATGCTCAATTTAGCTTTGGAGTACAAGAGGGCATTTGAAGCTTTGACTTGAGAGAACAATCAGTATGTACATGAGCCTTTACTTGACGAATGGAACATGACCAAGAAGCTTTGTAGCATCTTGGAGCTATTCTCTGATGCAACTGAAGTACTCTCAGGTTCCAAATATCCAACTGCAAGCTCTATTTCCATCAGATTTGGGAGGTGAAGAAATTGTTGGAAAATGAGTCCTCAAATCCAAACTTTATCATTGCAGAAGTATTCCTTAAGTATTGAGATCTATCTTTCTTGCAGATATGTGTTCCTATCATTCTAGATCTTAGATTTAAGTTGGGCTTTCTTGAGTTTCGCCTGAGACAAGGTTTTGGAGATAGAGCATCCATATACTTTTACGAAGTGCAGAAGATAATTTTACCTTGCTGGATATTATGTGCAGTCGAGTAACTTAATCCATGAGAATGCAGAGGCAATCAATAATGTTGAATTAAGTGGTGGTAAAAGTAACCCATGGGCAGACTGGGGAACAACATCAAAATGTGCATCAAAGGAGAAGAGTAAGTGAGTTTGACAAGTATTTGAAAGAAGAAACTATCTCGGTAGAAGTTGAATTTGATATCCTGCAGCACTGGAAGATGTACTCCGCCAAGTATCCAACACTTGCACTTATGGCACATGATATGTTAGCAATTCCTGCATCAACAGTTGCATTAGAATCAGCCATTTATATCAGAGAGAGAGTTATAAATGACTATAGAAGCAGGTTGTCAAGCAATATAGTAGAAACGCTTATTTGTCTCCAAGATTGGACTAGAGCAAAAAGTAAATATATTGTTCTCCAAACCAAAAGATATATCTTCTATTATGCTAAATATACTGTTCTCCAAACCAATAATATATCTTCTATTATTGCTGCATCAGCACACATTCGTGTTTGCGGAAAGTGCGGACAAGGGGCAGGCGGCTGCAACCTGCCCCACCTGAATCTTTATGCACCATCATTCATCCGCACGCAACTCCAGCACTATGCCTTAGAACATGAGCAGCAGCACAAGCTGTCATCCTTTCTCATAATCCCGCACACTCTAGACTAGGTCATTGAGGAGGAAACCTGGCCATCCACCTTCTCAAACATCGTTCCCTTGTACCGGTGACAAAAGGACCATGACACCGCCAGGTGACCTCTTGTCATAGTCACTCCTAGATGATGGGTCAATTTTGGTTTCCACCCCTGCACAAACAAGTACAAGGTTGCTCGGTTCTTCTACCATTCCATGGATAACCTTGACCAAACATACTTTATGAGAACGATGCTTCTTGGTGAGAAACATTGGAGGATCCACCATACCTGATATATGACTTTGAGACCCCGACCTACTTTAAGGGTTCTCTCACTACAATAGAACTAGTCATAAGTGCCATGTCATCAGTATTGGTTTGGCCAAAACCGACACTGATAGGGTATCACTACCGGTTCGTAGCAAAACTAGGCATCCACCCGTCTATTTAGATAAAAATTGGCACTGATAAGTAGTATCTCTGCTGGTTCTTAGGAAAAACTGGCAATGATAGTATCACTATCAGGATTTATTTTGAACTGGCACTGATGAGATGACCCTGGACCCGAAATATGCATTCAATCCACCTTTTTGACCACCCCACGTCCGCTCCACCCACTCTGCTCCCCACCTAAAAAATGTAAGTCCTGGTTCCCTCCTCTCTCGCTCTATCTCTTCCACCCGTACGTCTCTCTCTCAATCTCTCCTCTCTCTTGTCCTCGGTCCTCAACTTATCCCTCTCTCTCACCAGAAGATGTGGCTCGAAGCAGATACCATGCACCGGGCAGCTCTGCTAGCGCTGGCGCACGCGTACTGCGGTGGCAGCGTGGCTGACCGCGGAGCATGCGGAGGCTGCGATGGCAGCACGACTAACCGTGGAGCGTGCATAAGCAGCGGTGCCACTGCAGCGAGGAGGCGAGGCGGCACTGCAGCAGGATAGTGCTACAGCGGTGTGGGCGAGCAAGATCCATGTCGGTGGTGAGCAACGCGAGCAGATCCGTGGAGGGGCTCGCTCGCACGTGGTGCACTCCGATGAGGAAGGGAGGAGGGGGGTGGTCCGGCTCTCCTGCTCCTTAGATCTAGAGGGGAGCTCGACAATCGATCGCCCCCCTGCTCCTTAGATCTAGAGGGGAGCTCGACAATCTTGAGGTCACCTATGAGGTTGGAGACGAGGGGCGTGCAGCGAGCACGGTGGGTCCAGGGGCGCGTGTGAGTTCTTTGTGTGATGTTGAATTGATTTTGGATTGAATCGATTGTTTTATGTGACGTTGAATTGAGTTCTTTGTGTGATGTTGAATTGAGTTCAAGGGCGGAATCAGTTCATGTGATGTTGAATCAATTTTCTTGTGTAATTCTATTAGTTTGTGTGATGTTGAATTAGTTTAGCTGATGTTGAATTGGCTTTGACACTGAATCTGGATTTAGTGGAAGCCGGAAGTCAGAGCGGCTCTGGCACCAATTTTCTCTTTTTTCTTATTCTCTGAAAATAACAACACCATCGAGTGATCAACCGGCACTGATAGTAGTCAACTATCACTGTTAAGTAAAGAGTACCAGTTGAAAAACCGGTAGTGAAGCTATTTTTCAAACGGCACCGATCTGCCTTTTGTAGTAGTGTCTGTTTTGGAAAACCGATGAGTATCTCCTCAAAATGGCTGACGCCGGGTTTCCTTCGCTTCCACTAAGCCTGACAACGGGGCCGGTTGGGGCCAGGTGCAGCAAGAACACAACCGACCCGAAGCCCGAATCAAAAAATCCAACTCGCCCCTGAAACACCTAACAGGTGAAAAATCACCCCACCCCCCTCCTTGAACCCAGCAGGTACTCGAAACCCGATGGGGACCCCGCAGATGGGAGCTGCGAGCGGCGGCGCGGTGCCGACAACTGAGGTGGGCGGGACTAACGGTGGGCGAGCGCGCGACTGCTATGGGTGGGAGGCTGGGCTGGGCTTTTCGGGCACCTGTGGACACACGCGAGCAAATACGGCCCCTACTCGCAACCATCGTGGGGCAAAATTTGCCTCCACCCTCGCTGGGTGTAAAACCCACGAGGACCCAACTCAACCTACTCTGTTGCTAGTCCTAGGTTCCACTTAGAAGATGAAGCATTGAGTTGCATCCCACAGCCTGTTTCGGCATTCGATTGTTGCCAGTCCTTGGTTCCACTTAGAAGATGAAGCATTGAGTTCCATCCCACAGCCTGTTTCGGCATTCGATGATGAACCGTTCCACTTCATGGAGCGAGGTGAGCAATTGCACCTGGCTCAGTGTCAGTCTTCGCAGCAAATGGTGGTCTGGATTTTTTTATAATTGAAATTTTATTAACTCTCAATGCTACGTCAAAGTAATACAAATGATCTAGATGTTTTAGAAGCCATCAGTGGATTAAGCTTTAACCCGTTAATATCTTCAGCTGCACGATGTGATATGGAAAGCAGAGATGTAGAGGAAGTGGTTCGCATGGATCAGCTGAGGTATCGACGTGGCAGGTCGAGCGCCTTTGAGTTTGAGTACGATATATAGCTGGGAAAATGTGCACTCATTCAACTTGATGCCGTACATGGAGAGTCTTGTACCAGCTACTGAGGCTAGCTAGATGACAAACCTACATTCAGATTGTTGTTGTTTAATAGTAGTAACAAAGCTATTGGACTTATTGTAATATTTTTTTCATTTCTGATACTTATGAATAAAAGAACGCCGCAAATCCATCTTTGGAGCTTATACTTGTAAATCATTCAATCTAATTTAACTATGTTGAATCAGTTGCATTAGAAGGGTTTGTAAATTGTTAAACATTACAACCGTCTGGTCACAGCACAGCTAGATGAACAGCAAAAAAACAAGATTCATCTTCATGCGGCCTGGACTTACGTTGTTTGTTTATTCCTGTTTAATTAGCATAATGGCTCCGTGTGTTTGTCGAGATAATAGGATAACACTTCGAGTTCTTGATTAGACACCGATCTAGGATTTCACGTATGTTTGGGAACATACATGACTTATGAAGTGAACCACGAGCTCATAAGTTCGAACCTGATACATGCGTACGTAGCTCTAGTTAAGCGTCTCCCAACTTGAGCTATCTTTTTCTAGGTACCTTAGCTATCTAATGCAAAGGAAAGAAATACTAGAAAATATCATTCTAGAAGTAGCTTTTGCGTTGCATCACAGAAGTAAACGTTTTTTACTATAGAACATTTCCGTAAGCATCAGGAGCAGATCAGCTATTCGTTTCTACATCAATTGACCGAATTGTGTCCAGAAGTTCAGCGATATCATTTACAATTAGTTAAATTTTTTAGAATTTGAGAGAAGCGAAAACATTAGCTAGGAGTCAGGCAAAGTGAAACAATTTGTCTATATGGGGTAAGTGGCACGACATGCTTTATATAAAAGGTTTTTAAAAACTATATATGACACTTTTACAGGGGGCAAACTGTAATTCAACTCAATTTAATTTGAGGCTATACTAAGAGTAATAGAGCAACAAAATTAACAAACAAGTCCGCATGTGTTAAAAAAAAAACCAAACAAACAAGTCCGTGCGCTTGCGCGTGTTGACGACTAGTATAACTTAATCCTCAGATGGCGAAAACCCCTATATCCTTAGATCCATTCGAAGACTACCTTTGCTTGCACTTGCCCATATTTGTATAACCTACAGTAGTATCAGGAACGCTACATCTACAACTACAACAGTGTTTGAATAAAAAATGGGCAAGCGTTTGATATCGTAGTGTTTTATCTTTTATTTATATGAACAAATGAAACAAGGATACAACTATTAAATCACGGGTCCTATAAATGAGCAACTAATTAAATACAGGCAGCATGTTGTATCTTTCCTCTGTACAGGAAGTTTGGAGTGAGATTACAGAAGGAACATCACATCGACTTTTTCGCTCGTCATGGAAAATGCACCCCACAAAGCTATATTCTGTCACCTTACTACAACAATGAACAAAGAATGTGGTATAGACAGCTGTGTATATGGATTGATCATTTCAAACCGGGTTCATCAGCGCCCTTTGCTTTGCCTCGCAACATGTCTCCAAAGCCACCCCTCATTATGCGACCAAACCTCGTGTTCTCTGGCTGAGCTTGCGGATTGGGCTGAGAGGCGGCAGGGCCAGCAGAATCATGCTGCTCTCCGCCTTCTTTCTTCCCAAGGAGGCTGCTCTCACCAAAGAAACTGCTGACAGAGGATGCAATACCAAGGTGTGCCCCCATTACTTTGCCGATGCTTTCCAGCGTACCTCCCGACCTTTCCCGGGCTATGATTTCTAATGCTTCCTTGTGCGCTGGGTCTAGAGCATCCAGATCCTTTAACAAGTTCTGTATTGATGGCAGAAGCAGATCGCGTACACTTGTAGCAGGAAGATCTACAATGACCAAGGACAAAAACAACAGTAAACATACATGGCAGACAGACCGACAGCAATCAGCTTCTTACTAGACATCAGTCATTTTATTCCTTTTTTTTATTCCAAATTAATCCATGTCATGGACAAGTCAGACTGCAATTCTGACTGAGCGTGACTAGATTACCATTGAGTAATTAGTCATTGAGTAATTAGTTCCTCATAAAACATGGAAGCTGGGCAGCTCTCAGCTAGCGCTAGTTACTAGAAACTGATTGAGTGATTGCATTCAAGAACCAAAGTGTTACCATTTCTGTGAACCATGTTCCCACGTTGCCAGTCCAGTGTTACATACACACAGAGTCCTAAATTTTTTTGCCAAGTCGGACTCTTGACACCTGAGTTCGATTCCAACACCCCAATCGTTTCTAAGTGATATTTTGCGAGTCCTTTTTTTGCCGAATTGGAGACCCGAGTCTAAGTTGGATTCCAACAATCGTGTTTGTGTCCATGTAACACCAGTTGCCACATGCACTGGTCATCAAATTTTTATCACGTTGAAGCTGAGAGGCCACGATCATTTTACTCTATTGATAGACAAAACTGAATTTTGTTATTTCGAACTGCTACTGACTGGATGGTGTCCAAGACTCTAGATATAGTGGTGCATGCTAATAATCTGTAATATGGACATGGAGCTGAATATTTTCGTCCATACAAATGAAACCAAGTGTAGTTTCTAATAGTATTCTTTAGTTTGTAAACGATAGTTAGACATGTTCAAAATTTTATTGAACTAACATAAGGTACTAGCCAGAGGTTGGAAAACTACTGGGTCCGGTTTCCCAACAAGCAGTCTTCAACGCTTAGAAAAGTTTTTCGTTTATGTTCTTAACCTCCAATATGTGAAACAACTTAAAGATGAAATCTGAAACAAAAATGACTGGTTATTGCTGCCAGAAACTAGCCCAGATTGTCATGTGCAAGAGTTAAGTAAGGTAGGAGATAAATCATTTTAGATAAATTAGGAAGGAAATAAATTAGAATTAGAACTCAATTCCAGATTGGAAAGAGTTAAATTCAGTTCTGGAATTAGGAAGGAGATAAGTAGAGTTGGATTCGGATTAGGACTCTGTTAGTTGGCTGGCTATATATAGTTAGCAATAGTTGTGTATTAGAGAGCAAGCAAGAGAAGAATTAATCTATATCTCCCTCAATAGTGTAAGTCTCTCTCATCTATAGTCTAAATCTCTCACCCCTAGTAGCTGACACCACGCGGCTATCCTTCTGACGGATGTTTATCCCCGTTATAATCTCAAATCATAACAAATTGGTATTAGAGACCATAGTTTCAGATGCTGCAAAAGAGTAGTTCAAGGCGCTTCTCGCCGTGTAGGAAGAGTTGTTGCAGAAGGAGTTCCAGGAGGGCTTCAACACCATCAACAGCACCCTGGCCGACATCAAGCAGCAGCTCGGCGAGGTGGTTCAACACCTGGCAGTCGTGTCCTTGCGACTTTCGGTGGTGGAATAACGCTTATTGAATATTGTCAAACAGCCACCGGTGCTACACAACAGCATGACTTCTAGTGAGCCAGCACCTTCGTCAGCGACAACCATCAACATATATGTCATCCTGCAAAGCAGTACGTCATCCAGCGCAGCGACTCCTTCACCAAAGGCAACCCTACCAGTAGTCACCACCACGCCACACCCACCTCCATGGCCGCCCACCACAAACATCAACCAGCTCCAACGTCATCTTCCATGGGATGGCAAAGGCATGCATTAGGCATATCAAGGAGGCTCAGATTTTAGTGTCTTATCAACAGCTGCCAGGTGAATGTCCTCATCTGTTCAGGAGACGGATGTCATGAATGCACTGCCCTGCACCTTTCGTTGCGTTGTCCCAAACATGTCGCGCTAGCGCTACAACCGTTCGTCAATGTGGATGTTGGATTTGATCTTACGAGAGGTGGGTCGTAAGAACACACGCAAGCACACACTGGACACATGAGTTTTCTTGCTGCCAGCAACTTCTGATGTTTATTCAAACATCCAAAAGACTATAGCTGTTAACAGCCTCTACATTGAACGTAAGAGTTTTCTTGTTGCTAGCAGCTTATGATGTTTATTCAAACACCCAAATAACTACTAACAGCCACTACTATTGGATTTAGGTCATCTAAAGGTGTACTTTACAAAGGGGTCCAGCCCAATATGTAAGGCACAGCAACCGTCCTACTGTAGCTACAGTTACCGCCCTACTATGGCAGTTTGTTATACCTACAGTACCCACCTTACTGTTTTTTGCCGAACTACTGTTTGCTACTGTCCTGCTGTTGCTACAGTGCCAATACGCAAGGATTATCCTACCATTACTCCCCCTAAGCATTGTGTAACAGTATTGCCGGCGAGGTCGCTGTTGTTGTAGCTGACCAGCCGTCCTCTTCATGGCCGCTATATGCTCCTAAGTTGGCCGCTCCGTGAAGCGAAGATGTCGTACGCCAAGCCCTCGAAGGTCTCCGACATCTGGCACGACCACGCTAGCCCCGTCGGCGGCTTAACCTTTGAGTCCGACGGATACTTGTCCAACCCTGGCAGCACTATCACACCCTGTAGCGACGACCTCTCCTCCACGTCCAACTTCGCAGCCACAGCGGCGGTGTAGCTCAATGATGTGGCAACGGGAATGCTCTGGAACTCCTTGACGCTCTCGCGCACCGTTGAGTAGCACGTTCTCGCTCCTCGCCTCCTCCATCGCCTCCTTCACCACCTTGGTGTCCTTAACGGCCTACTTCGGTATTGTCCCACAGCTTAGAGATCTCGGCCCACCTGGAGTGCTGCGACTCTGGGAGCCGTGCATTCTCACGCCACGCCTCGGCGAGCTCGGCTACCGTGGACTTCATGCACACTATGAACCCGTTCTCCTTTCCACGCCACGTGGCGAACAACTCCTCAGCTTCGGCCTGAAGCCGAACCACCTCGTCGAACATGGCACGGAGCTTGTCGTCCTTGCGCTTGACCAACATGCGCATCAAGTCAACCTCCAGTCGGGCTATCTCCGCCTCATGCTGTTGTGTCGCGTGCAGCTCTGCGTTCACCTAGACGGACTTCATCTCTTCCAGCATCACTACTCACCAATGTCATGTTCCGCCTCGACGAAGGAGCTCGACGAACCTATGCTCGCCAGGTGTAGCTTCCCCGCCTCCAAGCAGCTTATCGAAAATACAATAGCGTACTAGGCTAGATTCGCCACTCGGCGTTCTGGGCTATGCATTGGCCCCGTTGGACTTGGTGCAGCTGGTTTCCACTGCCAGTGTTCCTCCTCCGGCTAAGGTGATCCCGTCAACAACCAGGAGATGGACTTGACTCACCATGAATTCCACGACAAAGTTGCTAGACGGAGCCTCTCCCAGTGACATCCGCCTCCAAGCTCCATTCGACGTCCTCGTTGAAGATCACATCTCGTGACACGCGAGCGTGCTTGGTGCTCGAGTCATAGAGGCGGTACACCTTTGCGCCACGTTCGTAGCTGATGAAGACACAGAGCATGCTCCTGTCATCGAGCTTCCGCAAATGCGACCGCGCTTCCTTAACGTACTCCAGACAGCCGCAGGTGCACAAGAAGTTCACCGCCAGCTTCCGGTCGTGCCACGCCTTGAACGGCGTCATACCATCTAGGCTCTTCATTGGTGCACGGTTGAGCAGGAAGATGATGATGCTCATCGCCTCTACTCAAAACTCCGCTGACACGCCCCTTTATTTTAAGAGCACGTGCGCCATCGCGACGATCGACTGATTGCGCCTCCACCACGACGTTTTGTTGTGGGTTGTACGGCGCGGAGAAGTGTCGCTGGACCCCGCGATCCGTGTAGTGGCGTGCGAATTCAATGGACGTGAATTCGCCACCGTTGTCGGTGCGGAGGACACGAAGCTTCAGACCGCTCTCCACCTCCGCCTCCGCCTGGATCGCCTTGATCGCCACCACCGTGTCGCTCTTCGTAGCCTAGAACATCAGCCCATATAGCGGCTAGCGTCGTGCACCACTAGCAGGAAGAATCGATGTCCACCTAGTGTCGCCGGCGTGATGGGACCGCAAAGATCGGTCAAGGTGCTCTTTCACCCGGTACTTAGCCTATGACGGAAACAGAGCGCGTCAGTGCTTGGTGGTGACGCACGTGTCGCATAGCTACTCGACGTGCTCCAGTTGCAGCATGCCTAGTGCGCGAGCCATCGCCATGCGTGCGCGTCGTGAGACAGATGGGACAGGCAACGTCAAGGCGTTGAATGTACAGCCGGTTGCGCCCACGACGAACTTTGGCGAGAAGGCGGCGCTGGCGGTCCCAGATCCGCAAGATGCCATCCTCGATCAGCACCTTGGAGCCCCCTCTCGTTCAGCTGGCCCACGCTAATAATGATGTTCTTCAACCCTAGGATAAAGTAGACTCCGGAGAGCATCTTGTGCTCTTCGTTCTTTCCAGCGAACAGGATGGTGCCACAGCCGCAAATGTCGACCACCGAGCCATCTCCGAAACGGACGAAGCCCACCACACTTTGATCGAGCTTCGCGAAGACATCATGACCACCCATCATGTGGTTGGTGGCGCCGGTGTCTAAGTACCAACCCTCCAGGTGGTGGTCGTCATCACTGGCACCAAGGTGGACTTGCGCGCGCGTCTCGTCGAGGTGGACGTGGCTTGGCGGTGGCTCCTACGCATCACTAAGAGCGCACATTTGCGCCATCAAGAGCGCAAGCTCGTCTTTTTCCTCGCCCTGGGCTAAATATGCCAACGCCTTCTTGGGCAATCGGCAATCCTTATCCTAGTAGCCATAGCATCCGCAATTGCGTCACTTGTCGTAGGAGAGATCGTGTGCTGCCTCCTTGCCATCGGAGCCACAACCTCCCCCTTTCTTCTGCAGTGCGTGGGCATGGTGATGAGCATTGCCACTGCCCGAGGACCCTTCGCTCTACTTCCGCTTCTTCATGGGCGCGAGCCATTGCTCCTCGGTGAGGAGCTTACCGCCGATGGCAAGGGATTCTTCCGAATCGAGACGATCCTCCACCGCCTTCAACCTCCTAGTCACTTCCTCAAGCTTGAGCGCCAAGAGATCTAGAAGAGTCAATGGACAGAGCAATCAACGAAAATCTCTTGGGGACTATTCACATATATTTTTCTACCACCTTCTGTTCTTCCATTGTTTCTTCAACTGTGGCAAGGTTGGTGATGAGGCCGAAGAGATGCATCGCGAAATAGTCGATCGTCTCCCCGTCATGGAAGGAAATTGCTTCGAATTCCTTCCGCAGCTGTTGCGTCGAGGCCTTACAGACACGATTGTCACCGACGCACATCGATGTGATGGCATCCCTGGCCTGCTTGGCGCTCGTTTTGACAGCGAGCGTGCCAATCATCTCCTGGGGCACGGCGCAGAGGATGGCCTCCAACACCATGTGATCTTCCTAGAAATTTGCATCGCCAAACTCCACTGCGTCCCAGAGACCGCGAGCCTGTAGCATGACCTTCATGAGCAGGCTCTAGTCAGCGTAGTTACTCCTTGCGAGGATCGAGTACAACGCGTCGCCAACCTCCTTTAACCACACACTGGATGACGACATCGCGTCCATCAACATCTCGGTGTCGCAATCATCGTGGCGGCCTCGATGCAGAGCTGCGGCGGTTGAACTACCTCTAGGGACTCAAAGCCGCACCACTCGTAGGAGCAACCATCGCCATGATCGATCAACTCTGGCTCTCAATACCAATTGTTAGATTTGATCCTGCGAGAGGTGAGTTGTAAAAACACACACGCGAGCACACACTTTCATGTTTATTCAAACATCCAAAAGCATGTATCTGTTAACAGGCTCTACACTGGACACAGGAGTTTTCTGGCTGCCAGCAGCTTCTGATGTTTATTCAAATACCCAAAAACATATAACTGCTAACAACCTCTACTATTGGATTTAGGTCATCCAAAGGTGTACTTTACAAAGGAGGGTCAGCCCAATATATAGGCACAGCAACCGTCTTACTATAGGTACAGCAAACGCCTTACTTGCTACAGTAACCTACTTACTGTTTCTGCAATGACCGAACTTATATTCCTTCCGCCTTGCTGTTGCTACAGTACCCATGCGCAAGGATTATCTAGCCGTGAGGACTTCAAGGGCTGCAACCATGACCGCCATCCTGCAGCTCGAGGACAAGCTGCTCAAAAGAAGCGGTGTAATGTCATGTGCAAGAGTTATGTAAGGTAAGAAATAAATCGGTTTAGATAAATTAGGAAGGAAATAAATTAGAATTAGAAGTCGGTCCAAATTGAGATAAGGAGTCTGGATTAGTTAAGATTGAAAAGAGTTAGATTCAATTCGGAATTAGGAAGGAGATAAGTAGAATTAGATTTGGTTTGGGACTCTGTTAGTTGACCAACTATATATAGTTGACAATAGTTGTGTATTAGAGAGCAAGCAAGAGAAGAATTAATCTATGTCTCCTCTAATATTCTAAGTCTCCCTCATCTATAATCTAAATCTCTCATCCCTAGCAGTTGACGTCTCCTAGCTATCTTCCCGGCGGATGTTTATCCCAATTATAATCTTGGATCACAACACAGATTTACATATTAAGAGGTATTTCTGAGTTCTGTGGAACGGGTCAGGCTGTGGGTTCTAGCCCCAAAACAATTTCTAAAACCCTGGAATTAACAATGCTACAGATAAAGCTTGAGGCAGATTTGAAACGCAGTTGTGGTATATATTAAGGGAAAGGAGTGATAATATCAGGTAAGACCAACCTGTAGCATCCAAAGCACGCAGCGCTTCACAAAATACATTTGTTCTTTCACGATGCCATTCAATATCGTTGCCGGTAGGTGTGACACTCGTCAGCTTAAATATCTTGGTTAAAAGATGTATGTCATATCAAAGAAAACAGAATCATATGGACAAAGGATGTATGAACATGGAGGCAAGCGAAAGATCGTGCAAAACTTGAGCCAAGATGTAAACATTGAATGCAATGGGTAGGATATATTCACGTAGCCTATCTGTTGAATGAGGCACAGCCACTGCAAGTGCACGAATAACAGAAATAGTAGCTTCATGTGATCCATCTTCAAGAAAAGCGTCCATTTGAATGCGTATCTTGTCAACAACCTGACAAAGCATGGTTACAGACCAAGGGAAATACACAAAGTATGTAAAATTTCAACGAACAGAAAGAAGAATATTTCTTTACCATGTCATTTTTGAAATGCTGAGCAACAGCTCCAAATGCATCAATACTAGCATATTTTACTGTCAAGTTTTGATCGGAGCCAAGAGTAATAAGTGCAGGCAAAATAAGTGTTGATGCTACCTTCACATCAATGTATGGTACCTGTGTGTGAAAGCGATTAAGAATACCATAAACAACATAGAAGATCGTTGAATTGTTCACGTACAATAAACTTACAAGTGCTTTCAGTAGAGCTGCAGCATTGATTTTCAGGTTGGTATCAGAGCTCACAACCATCTCCCACAAAATATTGAAGATGACTCTGTGGTGCTCTTCAAATAAGCTACAAGCATAAGAAGTCAGATACATGAAAACAAAGCATGAGATCATGATATTTAATGCAATACAATCAGTTAGTCTAGTTACTCACCAAAGAAACCGAACTGCGTTAATGATCTCAGCAGTATGATGCATAGCAAATGAACCATCCTTCGTGTTTTGGATAAGTACTTTTCTCAAATATTCTTCTAACTGTTGATGACTGGAAGGAGAACCCAAAATACCAGACAGCAACAATGGAAAGACACACAAGATTGCATGTTTTTCAGCAGTTGAAGTTTTTGGACGCAAGCCTGTAATACAGTCAATAAAAAGCTATGAAAAAACACAACTATAGCAAACAGCCTCACCTTTTAAGTAGATGCATTCTTACCACGAACTTTGGACTGGATTGACAGAGGAAAATAGATAAAATCACCAC
This sequence comes from Phragmites australis, assembly GCF_958298935.1. Taxonomy (NCBI): domain Eukaryota; kingdom Viridiplantae; phylum Streptophyta; class Magnoliopsida; order Poales; family Poaceae; genus Phragmites; species Phragmites australis. The sequence goes on along the minus strand of NC_084921.1, from coordinate 21,888,917 downwards.
TATCAATATCGCCAGCTGCTACAAGAAATACTGGTAGCATAATGTGCTCCAAATAATTTTTTCCGTACCGTCCAGACACTTCCAAAAGGCACTAACAGTTTCCAGAAATGATTGATCAGAACTACACAGGAAGATGGTCAGATGTGTATAGGAGGTGGTTTCTAGTTTTTACCTTTGTGATAGTGGTTCTTAAGTTATCCTCTTTCGCGGGCAACAAGCAAGCAAGCTTGATCAAATCCAGCAGGCAATCAGTGTGCATCCACTCAAATGCTGACCACTCAGTGTCACCCCTGTCAAGTTCACCAAGATGCAGTTCGTCAGTGAAAGATGAATTTTGATTGTTCATATACAGTTTATCCAATAATCATTGCTTAAAGTAGTTAATAGATAAGATTCAAATCGAGAACTTACGTTGCATACAGTTTTAGGCAGGATACTGAGAAGTTTTCTGGTGTAGAGCTTGTAGGATCAACTGATGCAAACGGGCAAGTCTCTATAGCTCTCTGATGAATAAATGGTAGCAACTCAGTCAACATTCGAAGGAGGGCATCAATGTTCCAGCGCTCTTGTTCTCCTAAAACACGAAGATGAGAGTCTATTGTACCTTCAACCCCTGAAATAGGTGGACACCGCTGAAAGCATAACAGGTTATAAGGACACATATGGCAACTGATAGAGAATATAGGGTTCCCAAAATTCACAAGCATGTGTACCTGAGCAGATGCCAGGATATGTGCCAATAGCACTCTTGATATCTGATCCAGTTTACCTCCCCATCTTACTACAGCAGGAACAAGTTCCCTGAGTGCGACTTCCACAACCGCCCCCGAAGGGTCACAGACCAATTGGAACATTAGCTCCTCAACCTACCCCCCCCCCCCCCCCCAAAAAAAGAAGAGGAATTCAGGACTTCCAAATGACAAATATTTTCTTCAGTTATTTGAAACCCTCCAAACTCTCAAGTCTTAACTAAACCAAATGTTCTATCCTGCCACACAGCTTAAATTTAGCTAATTCTGTGAAATCAAATTTCTACTCATTACTGATTTTAAGCATTAGCGAGGCTGACCTTATAATATTTGTCCAGGTTTGGAAACAGAGGGAGAAGTAATGCCAGGTTATGTGTTGCATCTTCCCTTACAACCGTTGCAGCATCTTCGACAAGTTGTTGCACAATAGATAAAATGAGGGAATCACGTATCTCGGGACGAACATATACTGCAAGTTCTCCACATGACTGAGCAACAAGCAATCTACGCTCCTCATATTGGTGGTTTATCTAAACATAAACCAACATATTTAGTAAATGTAAGATCATGTGCTCAAGAAAGCCAGAAGATCTATCATGGAACGTATAATACCTGTTCCCAACATTGTGGAAGAAGCTCAGTTTCTGTCCTCATCTCACCAACACTCTTAGCTAACTCTACACAAGCCTGCCACCACATGACAAGGAAAACAGATAAATACAAAAAAAATTGTGCGATATGATGAAACAATTATACACTCAGAGGAGCATACATCCATTATGATGCGTCTCTGTTGTCCATCAGGACGTTTTATCAGATTGAATAACGTATGAGTCAAGGAATCCCGTACATCACTATCTGGATGCTTTTCTATAGCACATATGATCAATGGAAGAAGCTCCTGAAACCATGTCGAATTATGTAACATTAGTTATACTTAAATAAAGATGGGTGCAAACTACAAAGGTCACAGATAAACCTCACGATGGTTTATGAGCACATAAGGAACAATCTTTGGAAGTGCATCTGAAACTATCTTTATAGTCTCCAAAGCCTACAGAAATGAATAAGGACAGAATAATGGTTATTGATATAACTAAATGAGCATATTTTACACAGTAAGTGAAATATATTAGGACACTAACCATCTTATCCGAAGATTTTTGTTTACTTGGGCTCTCTAGTTTCTCAGTAGGAACTCTATCTTCTGATAAATACACAGATATGCTGTCAGAACTCCCCTGGCTTTTTCTAGTCATGGAAGCTCCATGTAGATTGCCATTAAAAGATACATTTTCTGACGAGATATTTGAGACAGATTTATCTTCTGAAGTACCATAGCCGCCATTCTCATCAGCAGAGCAAGAAACTGGTGCTTCTGAAATTGGGGGACCTTCAGCACTACTTTCTATAACTTGGTGATTCTTCTGTGTGTCCTCAGTTAGGCTCACTGCCAATACTAGCTTATTTGTTATGGATTTAGATCCTTTTGAGTTTTCATCTTCGTTATTCAGTGATGCTGCTTCTTCCATAGAGTTGGCAATGGAATGCGACTTCAAACCATCACTATTTCCAGTAAACAATTGACTACTTGATTGAGTCCCTTCAATGTACATCTTAAGGGCTGTGATTTCAGCTCTGCAGTCATTCAGTTCCTTTCTCTGGAAATCCAGTGACTGCTTCAGGTCTTGAACCTTTCATCAAATGAAGATTAGGAAATTCAGAAAAGTTAAACTATCAATCATCTGGAATTCTAGATGATGATTTCTACGAGACTAATACCGTTTTTTCCTTCTCTTTTATATCCTTGTGCGCAGCTTCCAAAGAATTTCTTAAAGCAGCAACCTGACTATTAGCTGCTTCCCTGCTCTTCATCAAGGAGTCCATTTCAGAATTGAGACGCTCATTGTCCTTAAGTAATGTTTCATTTTCTTGAAGGATGGATATTTTTTCCTGTGATATGTTACAAAAATAAAGGAAGGATATTTAGAAATTCTAAACTTCCAAGGGAAAGCACAAGATAAAGTAACATTTGAACTGCTAGAGAAAAAGGTGGAACAGAACTAAATGAACTTTGTTCTGACTTCTGACCAAAAGTAATCAAATGGTGAAGTTTACTGCTGATTGATTCTTAACTGTTTTATTGTAAAATCTATAAATTACACTTAAGGTGGTTAACCAAATAAAACATCAAGGTTTCCTATTGGCTCATGGTTTATGCAAAAGCAGTTTTCATTTTCTTTTTGTTGTCAGAACTGCCTGCTCTACATGTTTAACAAAATTTATCAAGTGTAACTTGCAACAATAGGACATGACTATGTTGTCGATTATTTCTGAATATCAACAAGCCACTTGACTACTTCTGAAGGAATGCATCATGTAATATTTTCCGTAGTTTTCATAAATTTCCATTTCCACCTCCCTCGCAGCAAACTAAGATTAATAACAGGTGGTTTGATGAGATAAGAGAGAGAAAGCACCAAGTATGTATTAGTTACTATTTTGTGAGGTTGTATATAACACTGTAATGTGTCAAGCTATAGTCAGATGATACAAGTTTCAAATTGATGTTAGTAATTACCTCTGCAGCTTCTGCAGTAGATGAAAGGTACTGATAGTAATAACGACGAAGGGCATCAGGGACACAAGCTGAACTGTTTGGCCAAACATCAAGGTCCTGATCAGGAACCTGTAATTATGATTGAGAATATAAGTCATGAAAAAAGAAAATGCTTCCTTTGTTCAGAATATTTGACGTTTTAGAATTTGAGCGATCAAACTAGCTTTAACCGCCAATATACACAGAATTATTTCAATTGATCACATTATAATAGTATCATAGTGAAATATCATTGTCCCAGAAATATTTTTAAGATATCACAAGCTGATAGACATTGAAGGAAGTTATAACAGTAAGGGAAAAGCTACTACATAGATAATACAGACCTCCTCAATGAATGTCATGGCGGCAAGTCGATACCCTGCCAAAAGCAAGTATTCTTTTACAGCACAGTTCAGATCTTTCCGTTCATTATCCTTTAAAGGGCCTAATGCTGAAATTTTAAGATCCCTTTTGTCCTGTTGGCTAATAAATCCTTCACATGTAGAAGCATCCGAAAGGCGCCCTGTATGCCAAATGCGTGAATTATGTCAAACAAATTGTGGCTCTAAAAAACTTATCTGCTTGTGAACCTCAATGGCACAAATGAATATAAATGCATTTAAGGTCGAATACTATATAAGGATTTCTACTACAGTGCCAGCAGACTGGCCAGTGCACAATACCAGTACAAAATAGCAAAACTTAAACTGTGCACTGTACCACAGCCATGTGGCCGGTATGCATGTCTATATCACAGCCAGTAGCAGTGAATAGTACAGTAAAACAGCGGATCAGCAAGTGAGGAACATCTTCATCTTGTGCGTGCTATTCATAATAGATGATTTATGGTTCAACACAGATGTTTTAAAAAACTAGATAGAAAGGTACATTATCAGATATATGCATGCTATAAGTCATAGCAGATCCTAAAGATGTTGAGGACCAACTTTCAAATAGCTAAACTAAAATAGATGCTGCCAATCAATTCGCGTTGACTAGTTTATCCTAGAGAGGAAACCTACTTTCTTTCTGTCAAAACAGTTCTATAGTGAGGTGTTCTGATACAAGATCTAATATCACTCGAATAAGGTTATGGACACAGTAACCAAAGCCAATACAGTTTGCTCAGTTTAGTTTTGTTTATTGACAACACTCATACGAACACATCCAGAACCAGAATAAGCTGCATAAATGTAAGTGCCTCTACAGTCCTCCTTCAGTTTTCCTTGCATGATAATTATTTATTTCCTCTGAACCCTATAAATTCCATATTTCCATGCAGCAAACAAAGTCCATTCTTATGATTATTTGAGTACCAGTAGATGCATTACACATTTCACTCAAAGCAATGTACAAAACAGACAGGAAACCTTAATCCCAATAACCGAGTCCGAGAAATAGTTGTTTTCATTCAGCACTACAACATCAAAAAGTACAGCACATTGAAATGCCATGTGCCAAATTATCCATAGTTTCAAGGTCACAAACCAATTGAATCTTCAGGAGGCGATTCTTTTTGCTTTTGTAACTCAAGCTTCAACTGTGAAAGGTCTTCTTTGGCTAGTCGGAGATCATACTCCGTGAGTGCTAACTTTTCTTGTGCTGCTATTTTCTCTTCTAGCAAACTCTGTGGATCAGCACCTGTCAACAAAAACATAAGGGTGGTTCATCTCACTGACCCACTGGAAAAGTAAGCAGGTACCTTGCAAGTAAACCACCACACAACTTATGTGCCTGGATAAGCTTGCCAAAATTAATGAGTCAAGTAAATTGGATGATTGAACTTTACTAGAGCACAGCCAAGCAACTTGTTGCATTTTACTCTGCCGTCTAGTATTCCTCAGTTCACTGGTGGCTTTATTAACAAAACTCTAAAAGCATAAAGTGTATATATTTATTTGGAACTTAATTATGTTTTGATACCTAAAAAGTAGCATCCGCCTGTCATCAGATCTCACAAAAAAAAAAACATGATTGTAATGTACTGCTGTTCTACAGATTGTGTGGCTCTGTCTATCAATGTTGCCAGTTGAGTGAATCAGTTCAAACAAAAACTAAAGATTAAATAAGCACTATACTTACACTACACTATCTTAAAAGTAAGAAATAGTTACATAAAAATTATTACCCTCATCAGTTTATTTTCTTTCTATAGTCTCAGTTCACTTAAAGGTTCACTCGTACTATTCCAAATGTTAAAGGTTAATATACCTCTGCAGATAATACGTGCTGCATTTTCCAACCAAATGCCCGTGGAAATGCCAATCAAGCGCCAAGATAAATACACCGACTTAACCGAGCAGCAGGATCATTTATGCAACACCGCGCAAGGAAAAAAAAGAAACAAGCTCATTTCAAATCGGATTACGGAGAAGAAAAGCTGCAAGCCGGTGGGCCCGCACGTCAGAGAGGCAGAAGGGCGCGATTGCAAAGCAGATAGCACCGGCGGGCACAATCCCGCGAGATCCGGCCAGCAAGCGGCGAGGCCCCCGTGTCAGTGACGCAGCGTAAGGTCAAGTGTGGGGTGAGACGAGAAAATGGGGGGCGTACCGGGCGGCGCGGAGGAGGCTCGCGCGACGAGGTCGGGCGGGAAGAGCGCCGGATCGGAGAAGAAGGAGCGTAGGCGGAGCGCGTGTGCGTGGCGGCCGTCCTCCTGCAGCTCCTGCAGCAGCTCGAGCGCCGTGAGGTGGTACCGCTCCTCCAGCAGGAAGTTCACGACGCAGTTGCACAGCGATGCCCACCGCTCCTCTGCCGCGCCGCCGCCCGTCGCCTCCATCCTCCTCGGGATCCGGCGGTCCTACCTCGATCGCAGTGGAGCTCGCCGGCCGTCGCGTGGCATGTGGCCGCGGCGTGGGGTGGGGGGGGGGCGCAGATCTCGCGCGGGCGACTCAAGGGCGGGTGGGAAGGAAGGGGAAGGAGGAGGAGAAGCGAGGCGAGGCGTGTGATTTGGAAGAGAGAAGCATCGGGGAGGGAATGGACGGAGGGGATCGAGGCGCTCGCAAATGGCTGCTTAGGATGCCATGTGGCATGCGCGTGGCAGCAGCTCGGCTGCGTCCTCACCGGAGCTGGATCCGGAATGGGTAAGCTGCTAGATGCCCAGGTTGCAGGTCAAAGCGCAAGGGCAGCTACAACAGTACCAACTGTGCTGGCTATAAGGTGCCAACGTCAGCAACTTATCCTACGTGGTGGTGAGAGAGAGGGAGGAGGGAGGACGGAGCCGGCGCTTGCAGTAGAGATGGTCTGATTCAGAAAGTGAGTCGCCTATTGAAGAGACTAAGATCATCTCTGACTATATTCTTTTCATTTAGTTTCTTTCTCTATTCCCTTCTTCTTTCTTATTCCTTTTATTTTCTCTCATCTCCAACAGCTTTCTTTTGAGAGGAATCGTGAAAGAAAATGACAGAGAATCCCGTCCTGAAGGGAATGACCTCGGAATCCTATCGTAACGGGAATCGTGAAGGGAACGCAAATCCTTTCACGACGGGAATATGACCCCTGAAGGGAAGTTGTTGGGGCTAGTCTAACACTCCACCACGCGTTTTACCTTCTAAGGGGATCGATTACTCTACTCCACCAACAGCATCATCTCCCTCCTCGCGACAGTGAGGCCATCCCATTGGAACATGTCGTTTAGTCGCTCCTCCTTCCCTTCCTCTCTTACACCTCCCGTTCCTCGTATCACCCATCTATTTGCCTACACAGATCTGTCCTCGATCACCAAACCCTAATGTCGTTGCATGCTAAAGAAAAAGCCAAACTAGTCGAGGATCTACGAAGGAGAAGCTAATATCATGAAGGATCCTAGGATCCTCATCCTTTAGAATGTCTAGTCATTCCCCCTCTCACTTTTTGTTTGTGAAATTGGGTTCACTGTTGTTGCCATGAAAGGTGATGCTAATCTTTGTAAAATTGAGTTGTTTTATGGAAAATCATGATAGTTGGAGGCGTGCTTTTGGGAACAAGTCGGAAGACTATTGGAAAAATCATGAAAGCTTGTGTTATCCTCTATAATATGATTGTGGAAGGTAAGAGGGAGATAGTGGCAGACGCAGAATAAAAATAATCAGATGTACCACTTATTAGATTAGAAGTCTGTTGTCCCACTTGTTGAGCTAGAAGATATCATATGATATGGTACATATAATAGATTATAAAAAACAAAAAATTACTCGGTGTCCTATGCACCCCTAAGTTTTAAGTGGATCCACCTCTTGAGGAGATGGTTGAACATCCTATTAACTTGAATGATGTTCCAGGGACATCGACTGTTCTTTCACCAGATGTGGAAAAAGGCACTAACAGTGACTCATGCTTCAATGTTGTGCGACGTAGAAGTGCTACTATTCGTGCTCCCCAAATCCATATCCAGCTCAAAAGTGGCAAGTAGTTTTTTATTACTCAAATAAGGTTGAATATGTATGGGATGATCTTTGATAGGATGGTATATATAGGGTATTTGGTTTTCTATATAAAATGGTATATGTTTTTATTTGATTGGTTGTTTGTATAGGTTGTTATGAGCTCATACAAGATTATGTTTAGTTGGATGAATGTGTCCAACTATTGAAACACTCAGTTTTAAAGGAACAAAACCGGGCACAACACATGTATGTCAGGATCAAGTCTCCACACATGTGCTACATCATCAGTATATCATCATAGTGCTATTATTAAAACGTTATTTAACTTATTACAAAAGGACCTGAGAGTCTAAAAGAAAACACAGCGGAACTAAAAAGAGGTCTTCAATGCCAGCGGGGCCACCATCTTCCACAGGTGTCGACCAGGGGCACACCAGCCTAGAACACGGAGTCGAAGTCGTCCTTGTCGAAGTTTGCAGCTTCATAGATAACTTCTGAACAGCGGGAGAATGAAAGAAGATGGACAATGGGAGTGAGTACAAAATGTACTCTACAAGTGTAGGGAAAATATACTATAGGGCTTAAGTCAAAGAAATAATAGACACAGGTTAACTGCATAAGCAACTATGACCTATGACATCAACATCAGGCATCCTATTTACTAGGTGAAGACTCAACTATAACAAAAAGGAATGACTCTTCGGATTCTATCCGACTACCAAGACTCACAAGGTAATTTCATTACCCAGCTACCCGACTAACCATACCAACCCTGATCCCAACGAAGCCTGAAGAAGTCCAAGTTCACTCTTGTCCGTGAGCACGACTGATCGACCAGTTTGATACTCTGCAGAGTCTGCACAGCTTTTCCCACAAGTCGTGATTCTCGTGTTGCTTCACACTTACGGTGTGGAGTCGGGGTCTCACTACAAGGCCTTTACAAAGCTCCCACTAACCTGCAGTCACCCACTAAGGTTTCACCGCTAACAGATGATTACATCGCTGCAAAAGCCCCCTCTTGTGCCACTTAACCGTCCAACGGTGCCCACAGAAACAGAGGGGTGACTAATTAGTTGGTCAGATCGTACCCATATAGGACTCGTGGTTGTGCGAAACTAACTTGGTTACATGTTCAAGAACCGGTCTTTAAGACCCCACACAGGAACAATCACAAAAAACTTTGCACTACCGACACACATGCATTCCCGCACTATCATCAAACAACCATTCTGTTGGGATCCCTATACCATGTTGTTACAAAATTACCCTTCCCGATTCTTGTTGCATAATCATTAGTCAATATCAACATTTTTCCCAACCACGACTGCACTAGCATATTCTACCCATTTTATATCATGACTTAACAACGGTGATAAGGAATAGTCCTTCAAAAACTAGTAAACCCTAATATAGGATTCCAAATTAGACAAGCATGCATTTGAAGGATAAACATCTACGTATGAATCCTAAGATAGGGGTGAAATGTTCAAGGACTTGCCTTCGGTGGAGGGTTGCTCAAAATCCTCAAAAGCTGGGTCTTGGAGATTACCAAACTACTCAGCTCCTAAACAATATACCAGAAAAGCACACAATAGTAAACTCTAAGAACAGTACACCAAACAGTGCTAAATCTAGATTAAAAACCCTATGTAAAGATTCTACACAACACTACGAATATTTGGGCGCGAAAATCGTCCAAATTGGAGCTACAAGCAAAAAGTATTGAGCTTTTGAAGTTCTAGGGGCCAAACTGCAAATTTTAGTCTATTTCCGAGAATAAGACGAATTGATTTTATACTGAATAATGGATTTATGACGCAATAAAATATTATCTAAATTATTCTTCTATTGGAAAACACAAGGAAAAGGTTTACAGACCCCGTGGACCACGGCCTTAAGGCCGGTCCACGGGTCCACGGTGGACCGAGGCCAAGGGGTAAGCGCCGATCTAATCTGAGCCGTTGGAGTAGGATCGGGTGGCCAGTATTTAAAAGGGGTGGTGGATGGTGGCTTGGGACGAGGAAGGAAGCGACCTATGGGGGCGGAGCAGCCGAAGCTTCACCGGAGATGCGCGAAAACGCGCATCCGGCCATGGATCTCGACGGTGTTTGGCGCAAAAGAGAGAGGAGGGGGGAGTCTCACAGTGGGTTTCACGGCGGCGGAGGAACTCTGGAGGTGGCCGGCGATGGAGAAGAAGGGGCGGCGAGGCTCTGTCACGGCGAGGACGGCATCCGGCGGCGGAAGGAGCTCCGAGAAGCATCGAGAAATGATGCTCAATGTCCTGCGACACCATAGGAGCAAAGGACGAGGTCAATTACGGTTCGGCCAAGGAAAATATGGGCGGCGACGAGCTTCTTATCGGGAACAATGGAGGTGACAGCGTCGGGACCAAATCCGTGCGCAAAAAAGAGGGGAAATGGGGGCTTTGGGTGCAGAACCTCGAAAGACGGTGGGTAGCATATATGCGCGAGAGAGGGAGAGGAGGGGTCGAATTTGGAAGATTTAGCCGACGGGATAAAATCCATAAAAACTTCAGTTTCCGGTGGAATAGAGGGCAATAGATGGTGGAAACAGCTGGGGAGGAGGGAATGAGGAGCGGGGATCATGGCCATGGGAGTTAATTGGAGAGTTAAGGCGCGGGGAGGCTCGGATATGAAACGTGTGTGGGCATTTGGGATGTCAGGGTCGAGCGGCGGGAGGAAGAGGAAGGGGAGCAGCTTGGCTCGGGCCGGGCCCACGTGGCGGTGGAAGAAAGCGGGAGGGGGCCAGCTCGGGCAATAGGTAGGCTGGCTCGGCCTTAACGGGCTAGCGAGGAGAGAGGGGCGCGGGCTGCTCGGGGAAGAAAGAAGAGAGAGGGGGAGGAGGCGGTTGGGCTAGGGAGGAGGAAAATTGGCCCAAGAAGAGATTTTCTATTTGCAAACCTTTTCTAAATTAGATTTTTAAAAAAATTCAAAAGAGAGTTTGAACGAGCGACATTTAGCGAATTTTTGCAAACTTTTTTCCATCCATAAAAAACCCTATTGCATCTACAACAGCATGAATGCAACAAACTTATATAACATATGTCAATTTAAATTTAGAAATTAATTTCTTCTAGAGAACAAAATTGCAACACTTATTAAATTTCTAAAGCTTTCAACCTCAAGCTCAAGATGACTCCTCCGACGCCGCTCCAAGCAATGACACTGATGGAAGTGATGATGAAGATGATGATGATGACGCCGATGACAATGAAGAAGCCAGCAGCGATTAGGTTCTCTCTCTTTTTGGTGCTTGATGCCAAAGGGGGGGAGAGAGAGAGAGAGTTATCCAATTCTTAGTTTCCTTAATTTTCTAGCTTTGGACTCTGTTTCATCCTTAATCGTTGTTAGACATTTGGACTCTATTGTTTGTGTGATGAACTATGTGCTCCATTTGAATTTGTAAGACTTTTATGTTAGTGTGATGATTGTCGTATTTTCTTAAATCAAGTGTGATTCATATCTTGCCATATGCATCTTGTTTACTTAATATTGCATCCCACGGATTCTAGGATATAGGGGGAGCTCTTGCGAATTTAAATCTTGAATATGTGCATTTGAGTATAACTCAAGCTAAAATCAATGCACACATTTAGGGGGAGCTCACCATATCTTCTAGAATTCAAAATCCTGTTTCAAATATCTTTTTGTAAGCTTTAATCGTGTTGTCATCAATCACCAAAAAGGGGGAGATTGAAAGTGCATCTAGGCCCCTTAAGTGGGTTTTGGCTTATTGATGACAAAACGATTAAGGATCTAATATGTTTATCTAAGTTATGAACAGGTTTAAGTCTTAGTTGAGAAGACATATGACATTTGACGCCCGTCGAAAAGAAAGGAGAAGCAATATCACACCCGGTTTTAACGGCCAAAACCAAGTGCGGCTTATGTGTGCCCAGGAAGTTTAACACACATAAGGACGTCATAGGTGAAGTAACAAAAGCAATACTTTATTCAATTAAACGTTCACCTCTTACAATAAAAGACTTCACCTAAGCAACTTCAAAATTAACCTAAACGACATTATCTAAACGACGGTAGCGGAACGAAAGCATTGGCAACCAAAACTCCATAGGCACCGACTGGAAGATACGCTCCTTAGAACACCAGGTCGTCGTTTTGGAAATCCTCAAAGTCTTCCACTGAGCAGCATATGTTTTTGGTAGGAGAAAGCAAGGGTGAGCACATAATGTACTCAGCAAGTGTGGAAAAATAATGACATGCAGGCTTATATCAAGAGTAGGCTGACACAAGGTATTATTTGCGTAAATGCGAGTAATGAAAACACATTTGAACTCAAAAGCATTAGACATGTATTAAATGAATGTAACCCAATAATCCATCATCTAGCATACAAGGTTCCCCACCCTGCATACCACAACCGTCTAGTACTCCCCGTATTAAGACCAAAACCACAACATCTAGTTCTCCTTGTACCAGAACCAAAACCAAACCACCATCTAATCATGTGAGGATCCAAGTCTCTCATATCCGTGAGCATGGCTGTTATAATAGTTTTACATTCTGCAGAGGTTATCCAATTTTACCCACGAGTCAGTGAATTCCATGTTGCCGTGTTTGCAAAACACTTAACACATGCCAGTGGTGTGCTGCCAAGAATCACTGTATGACACTTTCCACTAACCAGAGACTAATCCAGTGCATGTCTGCCCACTAGGTTTCACCGCCAGGCTTTACGCAAGCAAAGCTCCTACCCAGAAGCCCCCTTTTGTGCTGACCCAACGAACACTAGACAGACTCTAATCAGTAAGTCACACCTTACCCATATCAGCCTCGTGGTTGGTACGTTACTTTTTGGATGGTCGCTCCACGAACCGATCCTTACTTAGGTTACTTGAGCAAACACTAAACCAACGTCATAACCATGACAACTATCACTAACATCCCTATGATCAAGACCTAAGGTTCCATGTTGCTAAAACATCATCATATTAACCATCATTACTGCATATGTTCATTAATCAAAATTATGACACTTCCCAATATCCCAAAAGCAAGGCTAAGCAATCTACCCATAAAAGACTCCTAACCATAATCCATCTAGATTCCAAGGGATGATAAGGGAAAAATCTAGGGAAGAATCCTAACATAGGTGACTACCCATCATATTGACAGACATTGCATGCAGTTTTGTAAAACAAAATATTTAAAAATGTAGGTTCAATATGATCAAGGACACTTGCCTTCTCCTTGCTGCTGCTCAGTGTATTCTTGCTCTTGGTCTTGATGTTCTTCAAATTGATTCGGGACGTTATCGGCTAATCGCACAATTACCGGCAAACAAACAAACAAGATACACTAAGAACAGAGCACAAAACAAAAGAACAACGAGATAAAAACTGGCTAAAAAGAAAGAGCACTGAAAAACGAATCTATCAACGCAAGAATCGCTTAAATCGGAGTTACGATGGAAAAATTAGGGCTAAAACAAGTCTAGGGTTAAATCTGGAAAAAGAAAAGGACTTAAATTAAATTATTAGAAAGTCCAGGGACCTTTTTGTAAAAATAAAGGGACCAAAATGTAATTATGAAAAAGTATAGGGACCTAACTGTAAAAAGATATTTTTTGTTATTTCAGAAAAGTTCAGGGGCTAAATTGCAAAATTACCAATTAAAGGAATTATCAGATTTATTTTTATACTGAAAAATACCCTTTTCTTGCGTGGCAGCTGACTGGATCTGACTGGGCATGACACATGGGCTGAGCATTAGAGGTGTCGCACACGTGGAAGGGTGACGAGGCATGGGATGCTGACTGGTTTAAAGGTGACACGTGGCGAACTGCTACTGGCCAACGAAGGGGTACGAATAGATCTAATCTGGGCCGATGAGGATAGATCCAACGGCTGAGCTCAAAGGGGGCTGTTGGCGGAGGGTTTCTCGGCGGAGCTGAGCTCGGCACGGCGGCGGCACGCCGGAGCTGGGGAAAAAAGGTCGTCGCCGGCCTCGAGCTTCGACGACGAGCGGAGGAAAAGCATCAGGAAGGAGAGGGCATCCCGTTTGAGGGCTTACCGAGAGCAGATAATCTCTGGAGGAGCTTGGCGGCGACAAGGGGCGGCGGGAGGCTCGGGTCTTCGTCGGGGATGGCGCTCCGGTGACCAAACAACGAAGATAACAACGACTAGAGCTCTTGTGGACAACGGTGTAGCTCGGGGGCGGCTAGGCTGGGGCTAATCGGCACGGGAGCGGCGTAGCGGCGAGGGCAGCCGAGCGGCGGCGCTAATGGCGGTGGAGGGGTTTGAAACCTGCAACCTTGGCTCTAGACTCGGCGGATTTGGGATGAGATGTGTTCGGGGAGGGGACGGGCACATATATAGGCGGCTCGGAGGTCGCGGGGCGCTGCAGGACTCCAAGGCGACGTCGATCTCCCGTTCGGACTCGGCGGCGCGGCAGAGTTTGATTCGGAGACGATGGACCTGACCGGAGGGTCCCACACGGCGGTGGCACAGATGAAAGCGGCGCTGGCGGGGGCGTCTTTGGCTAGCGCGCGGAAGTGGGCCGAGGCAGGGCACGGCCCAGGCGGGAGGGGAAACCGGCGACGGCTGGGCCGAAACCGAGGAGTTGGGCCGAAAAGGAGAAAGGCAGCCCAGAAAAAGTTTTATTCTTTTTCTTTTTCCTATGAATTCAAATTCAAAATCCAGGCAAAAACTCTTCAAATAAATTCATCAAAAAATCAAATAAAAATCTTATTTGCCTAATTCAGCATGAATGCAAGATATTCACTTATATCCTATGTCATTTTCTTTTTCTTTCATATAAAATAGGGTTTTCTTCTCTTTTTAAAATAAAATATTTAAACTTATTTGAACTTTAACAAATATTGAGAACAATTTGGAATTAGAAAAATTAGGGTGTTACAAGCAACTAGGAGTACTCAATAGGATTTAAATTCTTTTATTTTTGAAATTGAGTCTAGGATAGCCGCTCTATTAAGAGGGTTGCATTTGATTGCTTGATTAGTGTCTCAATACTCAAGATATCCCTTTGAACCAACAAGTTGAGAGACACACTCACCCATGGACATCGGGTTAGTTCTGCAAAGTTCACTGAGTCCGAATACTCCGGTGTTCACCGGATACTCCGGTACTCAGTATTTAGTCCGGAGTCTCCGAGGTAAACTCCGGCAGAGGGTGCTCGGTTCCGATTTATTTTTGTTAAAAAAGATCAGAGTCTCCGGTGTTCACCGGATACTCCGGTAGTTGGTGGCTTTTGAGGCCGGAGTCTCCGAGGGAGACTCCGCCAGAGAGTCTCGGTTACTTTATTTTTATTGAAAAAGACCAGAGTCTCCGGTGTTCACCGGATACTCCGGTAGGAGAAAAAGTTTTAACTAGAGTTTCCGAAGGAGACTCCGGCAGGGGTGTCTCAGTTAGCATTTATTCTTTTTTGATAAAAAGATCGGAGCCTCTGGTGTTCACCGGATACTCCGGTACCTAGAGAGGGCGGAGGGTCCAGCAAGTCTCCGGACTTAGTCATTTCGGAAGCCCTGTCAGGACCGGAGACTTCGGTGTTCACCGGAGACTCCGGTAACTTAACAGAATTGTAACGGCTAGTTTTGACACGTTCTGTGACTGTTTTGATGCCTTTTTGGATTTAGGGCCGGATACTCCGGTGTTCATCGGATACTCCGGTCAGGTCTGACAGAACAGTAACGGCTAGTTTTTGAGAGAGGGCTATAAATATTGCCACACCCCATGGCATTAAAGGCTTGCTGTTGCTGGTGAACTCTAGACTCCTTGAGCACTTTAAGAGCAGTCAAAGTCCCTCCAACCACCTCTAGTGCAAAGTTTGCAAAATTTAGTGAGTTTGGGTTTAGAGAGAGTTTAAGCCACTTGAGCATTGAGTTCTTCCTGAGCATTCGCTGTGATCTTTACTCTTGAAGCTTTGTGCTTCTAGACGGCAAGGCATCGCCCGTAGAGCACCCAATCTTTGTGGAGTGCCACGGGAAGTTTGTAATCAACTTCAAATTGAGTAAGGAAATTCTAGCTTGATATTTGTGGTCGCTGGAAGAGGATAGGGTTGGAAAAGACGCGGCTCTTTGTGAGCTCCTCAACGGAGACGTAGGTACTTCTTTGTGAGGTGGCCGAACTCCGGGATAATCTCTCGCGTTTTTATTTGTGCAATTTACTCAATCGTGTGAATTTGTGATTTTTCATATAAATTGCCTTAGTGACCATCTTACTAGTTTTAATTGTTATTTTAGCTCTGTGATAACTAGTAGACCTAGCTACAACTTTTGATTCTAACTGCTCGCTTTAATTCGTAGTTGTTCTTGATTTCCTGTATAGACCGGAGACTCCGGACTAGACCGGATACTCCAGACCAGACCGGAGTATCCGACCTTCACCGGAGTATCCGGCAGATTTAATCCGTTGTTTTAGTTTTAATTTTCAGAAAAGCCTATTCACCCCCCCCCCCCCTCTAGGCACTTTCATTTCCTTGGACATATCATAACGGCTAGAGGTGTAGCAGTAAATCCAAGTAAAGTGAAGGATGTGTTGAATTGGTTACCACCTACCAATGTGTCATAGATTAGGAGTTTCCTTGGATTAGCAGGATATTATCGCCGCTTTATAAAAGGATTCTCTAAGATACCTCAGCCTCTTACCTCTTTGCTTCAGAAAAATGTGGTTTTTAAGTGGATCCCGGCTTGTCAAGCAAGTTTTGAAGAGTTAAAGAAGAGATTGACTATAGCCCCAGTGCTAGTTCTACCAGACATTAGCATGAACTTCGATATCTATTGTGATGCTTCGCGACAAGGACTAGGATGTGTTCTCATGCAAGAAAGTCAAGTTGTTGGTCCAGAAGTTCTACGAAATGCAAAAAAGCAAGTTCAGATAATTTGAGAGAATCTAAGGATTGCATAATCGAGGCAAAAAAATTATGCTAATAATAGGTGAATAGAATTGATTTTTGAAATTGGAGATTTTGTGAGGTCTTCGTAGATTTAAGGTCAAAGGAAAGTTATCACCAAGATTCATTGGACCTTTCGAAATACTAGATAAAAGAGGAGAAGTAGCTTATCAGTTGGAGTTACCGCCTCAGCTGGTAGATGTGCATGATGTCTTTCAAGCAACATAGGAAAGAGAAGAAGATCTGAAGACGGAGTTTCCTTTGATCTATTCGAATCTCGAGGGCGAGATTCATTCCAAGGGGGTAGGTTTGTAACACCCTAATTTTCATTTTTTGCCAATTTATAAATTTGCTAGAATTTATCTTGAGCTTAAACAATTTCAAAATGTTAGATGCTATTTTATAAAAAGGTGATCTAATTTGACATAGGAAATATTTGTATATTTTGCATTGATGCTGATTTTAGGCATATAGGCTCTCCTCTGTTTTATTGGTTTTTATTTGGTGGCTTTGGGTTTGAATTTGAGTGCTTAGTTTATATTCAAAAGTATTTGGAATTGAAATCAAATAAAAAAAGAAAATATTAAAACCTTATGGTCTTCCTCCTCTCTCTCTCTCAGCTTGCCTCCGGCACATCTCGCGCCAGCTCGCAGCCCTTGCTCCCTCCTCCCGCCTAGGTTGTAACCTACGGGCTCGGCCCAGCCAGCAGCCGCGCCAACCCTCGCCTGAACACGCTCGACAGTGTTTCCATTCTCTTCTGTGTCGCTGACAGGTGGACCACACCTATCAGGTCTTCATCTCCGAAGCGAACTTCACCGCCGCCGCACCGTCTAAATCCGATTTCACCGCCAATCCAGAGTCCCTAGCCTCCACGCGTCCCCCGAGCCACCTATAAATGGGCACCGCCCCTCCCCGATCTGTTTTCATCCAAAGAAGTCACCGAGTTCTAGCCAATTTCGCTGAGAGCTCACCGCCGCCCCCCATTGCCGCCTCTCGAAGAATTCGATGATTCCGCCGCACCATTGCTGTTGAGTCACTGCCAAGTCATCGAGAAGCTTCCTAGTGCCTCTTTGTCGTCGTTCGCGTGTCGGAGAGCCCTCTGCATCGAGCTCTGAGCATCGCCACCACTAGAGCACATCGCCCAACCATCCCGTCCCCTCTCCAATTGTGCCTGAGGTAAGCTCTGCATGCCTCGCAGATGCTTTTCCACCGCTCGTCGTCATAATCCGAGGCTGGCGACGAGGTTTCCGCCCTGCTCCGGCGAGCTCGACGCCGTGTCCCGAGCCAGCACCGCCGTATTCAGATTAGATCGTCAGATCCAATCCGAACGGTTCAGATTAGATCGTTGCATACCCCTTTGATAGCCTATAGTGTGCTACCACGTGTCCCTGTTTAACCCAGTCAGCCCCCATGCCTCGTCAGGGTGCCACATCACCTGCCACTACACAAATCTCGCTGACGTGACAACCAGTTAGTCATCCAAGCAGCAGCCACTAATAAATAGGGTCTTTCAATACAAAAATAATTCCAGAAATCCCTGATAATTGGTAATTTTGCAATTAAGACCCTAAACTTTTCTATAATCACAAAAAGAGCTCTGTCTTTTTACACTTAGGTCCATAAACTTTTCCAAAATTACATATAGGTCTCTCTATTTTTACAAAAGGTCCCTAAAAGTTTTTGTTAATTATAAATTAGTCCTTTTCTTTTTCAAATTAAACACTAAAACTAACTATTTTTATTGTATCTTTTCCATCATAACTCTGTTTGAAGCAATTCTTATGCCGTTAGATTCGTTTCTCTAAGTTCTATCTTTCTATATAGGTTTTATCTTATTGTTCTTTTGTTTTGTGCTCTATTCTTAGTGTATTTTGTTTGTGTGCTATGCCGGCAATTGTACGATTAGTCGACAACGTCCCAGATTAATTTGAGGAACGTCAAGATCATGAGCTAAGATGCACTGAGCAGCAGGAAGGAGAAGGCAAATATCCTTGATTATCTTGTACCTATGTCTTTAAATGTTTTGTTACAAATTGCATGCAATGTCCATTAATCTGACGGGTAGTCACCTATGTTAGGGTTTTCTCTAGTTTTTCTCTTATCATCCTTTGGACCCTAGATGGGTTATGGTTAGGTGTCTTTTATAGGTAGAAGTGCTTAGCCATGCTTTTGGGATGTTGGGAGGTGTCATATACTTGATTAATAAACTTATGTAACAATGGTCGTTAATGTGTTAATGGTCTAGCAATATGGAACGTTAGGCCTTGAGCAAAGTGGTTTTGTGGTTGTCATGGTTATGATATTAGTTTAGTGTTTGCTCAAGTAACCTAACTAAGGATCGGTTCGTGGAGCGATAACCCAAGAAGTAATGTATCAACCACAAGGCTGATATGGGTAAAATGTGACATACTAGTTAGAGTCTATCCAGTGTGTGTTGTGTCAGCACAAAATGGGGCTTCTGGGTAGGAGTTAGACTCACGTAAGCCCTGGTGGTGAAACCTAGTGGGCATATGCATACTGGATTAGGCTCAGGTTAGTGAAAAATATCATTCAGTGATTTCTTCGCGGCATACCATTGTTTCGTGGACACGGCAACATAGAATTCACTGACTCGTGGAGAAAGCTGGACAATCTCTGCAGAGTGTAAAAACTGTTATAACAGCCGTGCCCGCGGTTATGGGAGACTTGGATCCTCACATGATTAGTGGGTTGTGGTTATGGGTTTGGTTGTGGTTTTGGTTATAGTACATGGAGTACTAAACGGTTATGGTTTGCAAGGTGGAGAGTCTTATATGCTGGGTGTTAGACTGTATGGGTTACATTCACTTAATAATTGTGTTAATGCTTCTTGAGTTCAAATATCTTTTCATTACTCACATTTACACAAATATATCATGTTTAGCCTATTCTTGTTGAAAGCCCACATATCATTACTTTACCACACTTGCTGAGTACTTCATGTGCTCACCCTTGCTATCTTCCGCAATATGCTGCTCAGTGGAAGACTTTGAAGATTTCCAAGACGACGACTTGGTATTCTAGGAGCATATCTTCCGGTCGGTACCTGTGGAGCGCTTGGTCGCCGATGCTTTCGTCCCGCTGCCGTCGTTTAGATGGTGTCGTTTAGTTATTAAAGTTGTTTAGGTGAAGTCTTTATTGTAACAGTTAAACAGTTGTAAGTTTAAGTATTGCTTTTGTTACTTCACATATGATGTCTTTATGTGTGTTAAACTTACTGGACACATATAAGCCGCACCTGATTTTGTTCATTAAAACTGGATGTGACAATATAACTCAAATAAGTTCTAATAAACTCCAAATGAGCTCGAATAAAATATAGGAAAAATCAAGAGAAACTCAACAACTCAAAATAAAACCTAAGTGCCTATTTTCAGCATTAATGCATGCAAACAATTATAACCCTAATTCAAATTTTACTTTGAATTTAGAGAATAGGATTTTTCCTATTCTAATTATTTAATATATAATCTAATCTTGAAAATTTTTAGAAATCTGAAAATCAGGGTGTGACAAATCTACCCCCTTAAGGGAATCTCACCCTCGAGATTTAGAAAGATTGGAGAAGAGGTAAGGGGACTTGGTCTTCAAATTTCTTCTCGCTTTCCAAATTGTTGTTTCTTCTTGGTGGTAACCTCATTGCACTAACATACTCTAACCAGTTGCTATTTGATGGCTTTCTGAATTGTCTTCAAGAAATCTTAATCGATTATCATGAGTATGTGAAATTTTTACGAATATTCTATTACTGGTATCTTCAACGGTTGCAGTCGTCTCTGATTTACTGCTTTAACTCCCTGACATATATCACATAGGACCACATACCTTACTACATCTATCTTCTTTCCATACCACCATTAGCGATCCTTGAGATCCTGATACATCTTTGTGATTCTTAAACTATCTCTTGATATTATGTAACTTTAGCACTCGTGATAATTCCTTCATTTTTAACGATCTTCTCGTTTGCTAATCGACCTTGACGGACCTTATTCCTGGAGACTTACTGAGGCCTATCATAATTATGAGAAAAGGCTACTTGTTCTTGACAGTCACTTTTGGGATCAGAGTGTAGCTTCTGAGTACTGTCCTTCTTTTGGCATACCTTAATTACTCTATTAAACTTGCTAACTAGCCGTTTCTAAAAACAATATTTGGGTCTTTGGATTCCAGAATCAATAGTCTAGAAGGTCTACCCCCTTAAAAAGACGGACTTCTTTGACATGCATTTCCAGTTCATGAGAAGTAGATAGACATGTAGCCTTTGACATGGAATATATCACTCTCAATTTTTTTTCTTGCCTACTGAGCTTCTTTGGGCTTGACATTATCCTATTGAGCTTGACTCTTGAGTTGCTTTTTGAAAATTGTAACGGTCTGAATACTGAACTGAGATCTTCATCTAGGGTTTGGGGTTGATCTGTCTAGCTCAGGGTACTTCTTGGGACAATATATCACAAAGTATCCTTCTTCTCCATAGTAGAAACACAGCCTCTTATTGTCAGGTACAAGGATCCTCAGGGGGGACATCTGTTGGCACAATGTCTTTCTTCTCCACAACAAAAACACACCTTTCTTGTAGGTACATTCTGGACATTGCTCTCGACTTCTGAAGTTTCTTGATTGACAGAACGAATTGCTTGTTCTAGAGTGGAGCGTAATCGGGATCTATTGTTTGCTTGTTGTTCTTCCAAGGCTCTCTTCCTCTTCTTGTTGTCGCCTTGCTAACTAAGATCGTCTGTTCCACCCAGAGCTTCAATGATATGTAGCAAACCTTCATATTCCGGGCCATGCTTTGGTGGACTTGAGTCAGTGTCGTCAAGAGTTGTTCCTTCTTGAGCTGTGATAGCACCCGCTGGTTGTTGCCATTGTTGTTGAGGTTGGCATCCTTACCAAACTAGCATTTCTCTATGTTCACCATCGGACCAGGATTGAGGAGAAGAGGCAAAGTTGGAGAGAGGAAATCTGACTATGCTATAAGCTATATATATAAGGAATGTCACTGTTAGCATATTCTAATGCATCCCACAACGCATTCCAGCACTCAAAGAGAAAAGCAAATCACACAAGGCACACAACACAAACGCACACCGCCAACATCACTCTAATGTTTCCGAAGAATAGGGAAAACTCCTCCTATGACTCAAAAAACTAAAACTGGGAGAAGCGCGGAGGTGGATCTTCATATCTTCAGTATTGTGGTAGATTATTCTTCCTTGTAGCGAAGAGCCTTCAACTTAATGATCAGAATCTTTATATGAGGTAGAAGCGTCAAGTGAGATCTTTAAGTGCATCCATCTTGAACGAAATAACTAGGATGGTTCAGCAACTAAAAGTTTGGAAGGGGGAGTGTTGAAAATTCATTTTGCTCAATAGATTGGAGTAGGTAAGTAGAGAGAGAAACTGAGAGGTCAGAAAAGCACGGGGATAGGTTTTCAAAATAGGCTTTTAAAATATGACCTTATGGCACAACCATTTTATCTAGGCTTGCATCCTACAGTCAGTATGACTCTGATACCATATCTATCACAATCGGTTTTAACGGACAAAACCAGATGCGATTTATATGTACCCATGATGTTCAACACATATAAGGACATCACAGGTGAAAATAACAAGAGCAATACTTTTATAGAGAATGGGTTGGACAAGTCAGATCCTGCACGACATTTACATGAGGAGATGCAAGGAGGACAGACACCTTCCTTCTTGTTTCAACGTCAAGTATTAGTGGAAACATTTCCTCTAACCAAGTGGATCCTTCATGGGGGGTTTTGACAAATTATTCCTCCTCTACCATCGTGACTCCCTCGATGTTGGCCTAATAAGATATTGGACACTATAAGTCTCTCCAAAAACATTTTTACAAGGATTTTCACAAAATTGCAAACCCTAGACAAATCCTCTCTCTCTCTAGATCTAACTCTAGGTTCTCCTCTGGGTCTTCTTGCCTCTCTTAGCCATGACCTCTTCTTTTTATACCAACACCAGGCCTGAGCCTTTCCTACTAGATTACGAACATCTAGTCCTATAGGGTCACTTATGCAACACATGCAACAAGCAGTCGTATCCAAGGTGACAACCTTGATGTATCCTATACTGACACAAACAATATCAAATAAACCACATCCAACTCACATAACCAAATCTTACTCGTGCCCAAGTCAAACTCCGCCTCTCACGTCCTCGACTCCGAGTTCCTCTCGTGCCTAAGTCTGACTCCACCTTGCAATCAACTCCATATGGGACTGGACTTTGTAACTTCCACATATCACCATCACGTCTGGTCATCTACGGCCACATCGTCAACCAGTCAGATTGCAGCCCGACCATGCTATGCACTCAAATGATTCCATCGTCCAACCACATCATCTAGTTGCCCACGACCTCACGTACGCCATCTCTTCCCACGACCATGTAGAAACATCATATGCACAATTCTCTAGCTCGAACATCCATCATGACATTCTCGATCGTTAGAACTCAGTTCATTCCTAAACCTAATTCTGAACCTTAGTTCCTCCTGATCCTATTTTTGATCCTATCATCAACCACGTGCGCCCTCGAGCAACACCTGCACATGAATAAACTATTTTTTTAGTACAAATTCTTCTCAATTTGACTCAACATTTGTCCATGCAACCTTCTTGAACCTAGTTCCGAACCTTAGTTCCTCCTGATCATAGTTTCAATCCTATCATCAACCACGTGCACCCTCGAGCCTGCATATGAATAAACCAATTTTTTGAGTACAAATTCTTCTCAATTTGACTCAACATTTATCCACACAACACCACTCATATAAGTACATTGTATCAATATCAAAACTATTTATGCTAAACACTAGCATATAAACAAAATCATGCCACCATGAGAATATCAAGTAACACCTTAGTCATTCATGAACATCAACATGTCATTTTGCTAAATCACTTTGCTTTGCCAATTTCATTACTCAACTAATATTTTATCACTTGATCTCACAAAACTAATATTTTATCAAACCCTCCTTGGAGGTGTCGCCTGGGAGTTGTCTTCCCCGTTTTCTCGGGTGACTGTTAGCTATGTTTTGACTTTCATCTACTCTACAACGTTGTGGATCATCTCAATTCTAGTTTAGCTAGGTAGTTAGTTAGGGGTTTTGGGTTGTTGTTTCGGTGTCTGGGTCTAATTTAGGTAAGTAGTTCACTCATTGTATTATGGTTTTAGCTTTGTTTTACTTGATTAACCGACTTTTCCAGCCTGCTAAGTTTGTCTTCTTATTAACAAAATAAGTAGTTCTTCTGCTAGATCAGTTAAAAAGATATATTTTACCTCTTTTGACCTGTTGTTGAAGCCTGTAGTAGTTGAGCTCATCGACCACATCATCGACTCATAGAGAAGCTGCTTGAGATGATCGAGGGATCGACCAGCAGCTTATTCCCGATCGCCCTCCCCTTCCCAGCAACAACCACCATCTCAACCCTTTCAATTGCAGAGCTGAGCTTCTGGGTGTCGTCGACAAGCCCAACTCGGCGAAGCCATGCCTCCAGCTTGCTAGCAAAGAGGCTCTCAGGATGGTTAGCACCAGCCGTAGGATCGCGGCCTCCGTGTAGGTGTCCTCTTAGGCTGTGCATCTCATGGTGTAGAGGCTAAAAGCTTAATTTCCATTATCCAAAAAAACGTAGGTGCCCTCTCCGACGAAAGCAGTGTTTTGGCAAATGATGGGTGGGAAACTAGTTGAAGGACAACATGTAAGAGAACGGATAAAACTGTCAAAGGACAAAGGCTCAAAGAAATGCGTAACACTTGCTTCATTGGCCACAAGGGAGACGAGGCAAGCAGAGAGAGAATTGGAGAGGATGAAGATGAGAGGATGGTTGCTGACAAGCGGAGTGGAGCTATGTCATGGCAAAGCTATTTTCATGTCAACTGAAAACCATTTTAGGTGAGCCAGAGGTACAAATTGAACCATAATTGACTGGGGGTGGGATGGGTCAAATTTAGTAGACAAATGTAAGAGTTGATGGGCTAAAAATAGACTTTCTTCTTTTGATATATGCAATGCAATTTATTTATATATGCATATTCGCAGGAAAAGATTTAATATATGCAATGCATTTTTTGGACAACCGTACATGTATATGTTTCTACATTTTACTCCTAATCATATTTCTAATATTTTCCAACTACTGAAAAAATAAAATTGGGATCAATGAAAGCTATTTTCAAATACTAAGAGCGTGTTGACAGAGCTGCAACTTTGAGATCTATCTATGATTTAGAGTTTGTAAAAAAATAAATGGTTTAAATATCTATTTTAGTATGAAATAAGAGCAATAAAGACCCTCTAGCTACCTATAGCTTTAGTTTCAAAACTTTTTAGAGCTATGAATAATCAGCTTTAAGAGTTGGCGGGAGTTTGCTAAACAGTAGAATTAGTGATTAAGAAAGCCGGCAGTAAAATTTGATTAAGAAAACCGCTCTATTTTGCAAGAGAACAGCGGTTGACCGGCGAACCAGCACTTTGACCACATTGCTCAATCCGGTTCAATAGCTATGCCCAAACCTCTCCCTCAGCCGTAGGATGTGAGTTCGAGGAAACGAACGGCTCAAGAAAGCCGAGAAGCATTCACAGATAAACCCTACCCCTACCCCTCCGAGGCTCCCAGCCGTGGCCGCGCGCACCCCCATTGCGGCGCCTCCACCTCTAGATCCCGCTCCTCCTCTTCTACTCCTCCCTTGCAGCTGCGACCGAATTAGGCCCGCGAGTTCGCTTCTCCCTCCTCCTTGTCGACGGCTTCGAGCGCGTCAGATTCCCTTCGCTGCCGATGAGGTTGGAGAAGTGCTGGTTCTGCTCCTCCACCATCTACCCCGGCCACGGTATCCAGTTCGTCCGCAACGACGCCAAGGTCCGCTCCTTCTAATCCCTTTCTTGTTTTCCCTTAGATTTTGTTTTGTTTGGCATATGGAACGGCCCCTTCTGCGAATTTTTGCGCTGGTTTTAGGGTTTCAATCGTATGGATTGGTTCGTAGCAAGGTTTGTGAAAGAATATTTAGCAGAGGCAGTGATTTTTTTCAGAGGATGATTTGCTTGCTTTGATCAATGCTGGAGAGGGGATAAGTTCCTCTTCTCAGTTTTATTCTAATATATCTAGAATATTTATATATAATGAGGACGTTAAGATGACTGATTCAATATTCCTCAAGAAAATGGACTATTAAGTTTGTCAGATATTTTTGCAACACTGGGTAGGGGATGAGTTCCCTTCTGCGGTCACTTCGATTTCTATGTGAGGGACTTTCAGCCTGAGCGTTTATTGTAATGGAGGGGTTGTAAAACTTGTGTTGCCTTACAGGAGGTCTGCTCTTGGTAAAAAAAAAAGAGATTGGTCCATATCGATACTTACCTTCTGTGTTTTCTTTTGCTTCGTGGTGGCACAAAATCAAATAAGTGAATGATGAAAGCTAGTGTTAACTGGTTAAATATTTTTTTCTTCCATGTTGTAGTTGGGGAGCGTAGTTTCTGGTGCTGAACTGATCCCTTTAGACCCATACAAATATCCGTTCTCTTATTTAAATGAAGCTCCTGCAATTTGGTACACTTTCTAATTGGATCGAGGATTTTAAACATTGTAGCATGAATTTGCATCAGGTTAAATATTGAAAAATGTTAATCAGTATGAAATCCTTATAAAAAAACTTAGATTACTGACCCGAATAGATATGGAAAAGATTTAGATTCATAACATCTTGCTTTGCGTGCTGCAACACCGGTAAGCAAGTCAGAGAACCTTTTGATTTTATTTTTTGGTAGTTTCTGTGATACAAAAATACTCTCTTGATCTGATGGAGCCTTCAATTGAAAAGGAAAAAATTAGTGATGAACTGATATGTCTGATAATTGCAGCACGGGGAGGGACCTGTGGAACTTACCCTGACTTTTTTTGCTGAGAAGCTGCAACTAACTTGTATGATAACTGCAGCGTGGATAGATATTAGCTACAGCTCATACCTTCGTTACCTGCTTGTTTTGTGATTTGTTTGAAGGAAGCTGTTTCTTCCTCTTTTGCCAATGGATTTCCCTTCGCTGGGTTCTTGATATTGTTAAAACTTGAAGGCTTATATAGTCTTTATCTGTATTGTACGTGCTTATATCTGTTATACTTGCTCTTCTTGAACCTATGTGCTTGTAGCAGTAGCATCTGAAGAGGATTATTCTATTCTATTCTATGTAACATGTGTAGTTGCTATAGCCTATCCAATTACAATCTTTAGGTCATTATTCCAAGTTGGATTTGTTTCTCCTTCAGAGTCTTACTAAATGAAACTGCTTTGTTTAAAGACATCAGGTGTATTTAAGTATGACCTTTAAAATCAAGGTTACTATCTTTTCTTGATGAATTATCCTTATTAAAATTTATTTTTGTTGTTGATTGAAATCAAAATATAAAAGCCGCTGGGCTGTTTGGAATTTTCTAGAACTGAAATGCGATACCTTCCTATAAATTAGGACTTCTTATGTGAAACTTCAGTGTTTATGACTATGAAAGGGACAGTGAAAACTGTGCCACTGGAAGTGCAAAATAGGGCCTTCAAAATAATTTGATTTTAGCTTCTTTGTACATGTTTGGATTTTGTTGGTGTCCTGTAAGAGTGTAACTGGATCTTTCAACTCCTTGGCAGATCTTTCGCTTTTGCCGATCAAAGTGTCATAAAAATTTCAAGATGAAGAGGAATCCTCGTAAGGTTAAGTGGACAAAAGCATACAGGCGCTTGCATGGCAAGGACATGACCAAGGTTAGCAACTTGTTTGTTTCTTCATGCTTTAGTAGGCAATGGCTGTATTTTTGGCTGTGTGTGTTGTAAGATTGATCTTTGAAATCAACCAGGACACAACCTTTGAGCTTGAGAGGAAGAGGAACAGGCCTGAGCGGTATGACCGGAATGTTACAGAACAAACTCTGAAGGCTATCCCACTTATTACGAAGATTAGACATGACCGTCTGAAGAAGCATATTACGGACAGGTTCATGCTTATACTCCATTTATTGTCTGTTTAATCTTTTTACGTTTTTCTTGTCTAACATGCAATAAAAATTTTGGCAGACAAAAACCTGGTAAGGCCCAGGAGCGGAAGAAAGATGCTAAGGAGTTGGAGCAGGATCTTGGCATGCTTCCGAAGAACTTTGTTGAGCCTTCGATTGAGAATACAAAGATCAAGGTCAAAGTTATCAAGCAGCAGATTGAAGATGATATGGAAGAATAACCGGAGGGTGACAATGTGTTTTTGCTTGTGTGTGTCTTACGCTGTGTTTCATGAGGTTGTTCTACTATCATGTAGTCAATGAAAGATGTTTTGAGAATATGTTTGTTGCAGTCCTGAGATGAATTAACTTTTAGGGTTTAGAGTGGATGTTTGGCACAGTAATACGAAATTCTGTTGTTGGCCGGTCCGCCGTGGATGCGGCAGTTTTCGAACAAGAAAATTTGCATATCTGTCATGGGCAAAATGGCCCCGACTATTCCTAGAAGCCCAGTAAGACATGTCTGAGCAGGTCCTTGCATATTAATCTGTCAGTTGAAACCAGTTTTTAACAATTCAGTCTTCAGATTATATAACAAGTAATCTGTCTTTTATCAGCTTATGTAGATTATACAATAAGTTTATAATTTAGTTTTCTATATCTATTAATATCCTTCACTATTTGACTAGAAATGGAATGAAATGTGATTGGATTGTTCCTCAGTTGGAAAGAGACGTCTTAGCAATCAGAGAAGCACTTTGATAAACTGATTTTACCAACTCAATTAAGACATAGATCTGATTTGATCTGAGCTATTTGATCTACAAGCTATTTCTTTACAATCTCCATGAAACTTGACTCAGACGAGATGAAAACTGTTATATCTTATTATATTTTGCAACTTCTCTAAGCAATTTGAGATATTTGTCCCTACTTTTTTTATTTTTGATATTATGAAGCTTTGCACACTTTACCATGATTGCGTGTCATGATCACCGTAGGTTAGTTATCAATCGTGGGTGGTTTTGCCGATTCAATGCACAAACGACGGACAAAACAACCAGAAACGAACAAAATTCTGATTGACATAGTTCTAAATCATAAAACAAACGGATGAACAAACTTGGGGGAAACTGAAAAAAAGGAATATGTGAGCTTCCCTTTGTTTACAAATCCAAGAATGCGAGAACATTCCAATTCTTTCTACACTGGGCATGTAGGCATCCCATCTACTGGAATGAGGGATAAGAGATCTCACTTCTGACCTTGACCAGTCCAGAAGTTGAGCCACTTACTCTTAGTCAACAAGTCCAGACTTTGAACATTATGAGTCTTTTCCTTATTGTGTAAGGGGGCAGACAACAAGTCCAGACTTTGAGCTTCCCTTGACATATGAGTCTTTTCCTTATTGTGTATGGGGGCAGACACCTGCTTACCAAAGTTGAGTCTTCTCCCTGATCATGTTTGAGATGGGTTGCCAACCGACTAGCCATGGCTTCCTGCTTGTGGGGATTGCAAAGTTGAGCTCAAACATCTCCTTGCTGATGTTACCACCCTCGCAGAAACCAACCAGCCGGGCCACCAGATCTGCACTCTCCTCAATGTGTGCTTGATCATTGGGATCTGTCCAGAGCTTGTTCACAAGCTGCAGCTTCCGTTGCTTGGCATCGAGGGGGACCTGCCATTTGATGAAGAGGCGCTCTCGCTCTTCGTCCGTCAGCCTTGAGCCCATCCTTCTTGCAAGAAATTCTCGCTCATTCCTCAATGCCTTAATACTGCAATGTACAAAAGAAATGAAAGCTCTCTTAGACCCACGCGAAAATAAAGAACTAGCATCTATGTGACGACTGCAATTCAGTCATGACTAATAAACACAGCACCAGCACTATGCTGAAGGTCATTGAAGTAAACTTCGACACCATTTCCTTTTTCTTTCTTTTTAGATTCTTCAACACTATTTTTCTTACTGCTGGAATTGATTATCGAAATCGGTGAAACTCAGAGAAAACAAGCAGCATGTAAGATTATTATTGCATTTACCTTGAGACGAGTGAAACTGCAGGGTCATCACCAACTGCAGGGCTTGCATCACCGACCTCAGCGAAGTGTTGTTGCAACCATGTCAGTCGTCTTACTTCAACTTCAATGTATATCTGATCAGCCCTATCACCCCTGAATAACAGGTAGAACTGGGTCCGGTGTATGATCGATGCATGGCAGAGATCCCACAGTTGAATAATGTGCTGCATCTGCTCCTTGAATAATCTGTCCCATGAATCCGGACTGTCCTGTAGAGGCCCAGCATTTTCCTCTTCCAAGTCATCATTTGGTTTGCCTTCATTAGATTCCAACTCCAAAACCTGTAAAATATTGCAAGATAACATATTTTAGCAGAAAAACATAAGATTTTTTCAAGAATAACAACTATTGTAGGTGTTTGGTACTGAAGTTTTGC
Organism: Phragmites australis; assembly: GCF_958298935.1. Classification (NCBI taxonomy): domain Eukaryota; kingdom Viridiplantae; phylum Streptophyta; class Magnoliopsida; order Poales; family Poaceae; genus Phragmites; species Phragmites australis. Next base: position 21,858,835 of record NC_084921.1, on the reverse strand, counting down.
AACTGCTTTTGGTACTGTAAAATATTTCAAGTGAGGTCAGAACCTGGCAGACTAGCAGCTGCTTTTGGTACTGAAGTTTTGCAACTCGCTCCTTCAGTTCAGTTACATAAGATCTGATGCTCCTCACGTTTTCCTCTGCAGCATTTTGGAACATCCGCTGCATCTTTTTCATATTGACTGAGCTGGAGCGCCTATAGCGCGGTGTTTCATCACGGGATGACATATCTCCGTCTTCACTTTTGGTGGGAGTGGCCTTTTCTGAACCCTCACGAGATACGGTGTCACCCTCAGGGGCCCTGTTCTCAACTTCTGATTCAGAAGGCCTACTAGAAGAGTGGGGAGAGCAAGGCGCTCTTAGAAGATTTGCTCTGTTTATGTTGTTGCTCACACCCAGTGGAAGAAGCATCCTCTTTTTCTTCTTTGATCTGTTGGACTTTGGGGTAGTCTCGTTACACGGCATGCTAACATTTGGAAGTGACATCACCAATCTGTCAATAGATCTTTGGACATTTTCTAGTTTCGCCTCAAGTTTGGCAATATCATTGTCTTGCATATTAAGTCTAGAAATTTCATCTTTCAAATCAGATCCGTGCCCTTCATCTGCAATCATTTCTACGTCTCTGTTCTCAGATCTAACAGCTTGCATCTCCCTGATTTCTGCCTGAAGTTTAGCAATAGTTTCTGCAGCATCCTGGTTGCCATGCTTGTGACATTCAACTTCTTTGTGAAGTACTTCAATGGCACGGTTTGCTTCGATCTCAAGCTGTTGTTTTAGCTGCTCCAGCTTGCGGATTTCATGCTTTAACATGAAAGGTGCAGTAGATGATTGCCTAATCGAGCTGCTCATCTTAATTTTGTTACTTGGCTCTAACGATCCAGAAAATGTGAGGCACTTTCGTGCGTTTTGTGGCGAGTCAAAGGGATTCCACCCCTGAAAGAAGAGAGTGGAATTGGAAAAGTGTTAGTTAACGATTAAAAAAAGAGAGAAGTTCTGGACGAATAAGGGTAAGTTTATACCAGCTGGTTATCACCAGTCTTCTTTCGTAGTTCTTCAACCTGTGACTGTGCATTATCTCGTTGCTTCTTGAGTTCCTCAATTTCAATTTCCAGCTACAAGATTGACTAGATTAGACCAAGTAAAAGATGCTAATGATTTTGAGTATTTAGTGAACTCTTGAAAGTTAAAAGTAAACAATTCAACCTTGGTCAGAGAACCACCTGTCTAATCTTCCTGTCCCTTTCGATTATGAGGTAATCTGAAGAGGAGGTGCGGTCGGGGGTCCTTAGTTCTGCTTCTAATCTAGCAACTTCCGTCTGAAGGTGCTTCACCAACTGCTTATCTGATACAACCTGTTTGGAAAATGCATTGTTTAGTGGCACATTAATGTGATTTCAACAATTAACGGTAAGACACAAAGAAATGCTGTCTCGCAGTCACAGCCCTTACCATATTAACTTTTGCAGCATTTGTGACCTCCTTTGCGCAGGTTGCAAAGAATAGAGTATTTCTAGATTGTTCTACATGTGTTAGGGCTGGGCTCATAGTACAGATGATTGCAGTCCTTGCATTTCCACCCAAAGAAAGCTGCAAAATGCGCGTCAGCTTTGAATCCCGATAGGGTATGTGTCCACTTCTTTTCTCCGAGCTGCAATGGAAATTTACAATTAGTATTTTCAGTTCCAAATAAAGCCTGATTCTTGTCACTAGAATTTCCTGTTAAACCAAGAAACAACACATGTCATTCTAGCTCATAGTCTGAATGTTTACTGTTGGTACACCAACATTTCAGCAATTGTATGCATTGCAAAAGAAGACTGAACTTATTTCTGGATTGTTGACAGGTCCACTGATACCAGATACGTGTAATGAAGGAACAAACTAATGTAAATGGAACAACATTGTTACGTGCTGGAATTACGTTCACGCACATAGCACATGATTTGTTTGTTAGTTTGAATCAGGATCGGTTTAGGAGATAAGATAGAGTTTGGTTAAATCACGAGAGAATTAGAGATAAGATTAAGAGATAGAGTTGAATTTAAACTAGAGATAAGATTGGAGATAGAGTTGGTTTGAATGGAGTCTTTGTATGCCGGTTGGCTGGCTATATATTTGGCTCGACATCAACCGAGAGGAATCAATCAAGCATGAAAAGTCAATTTAGTTCCCAGTCCCCGTCTCATATGCCTCACCTTTTCTATAGTTTTAAGTCTCTCTAATCTATAGTTCACTCCCTACCCTAGCAGCTGACACCGCCCGACTATCCTCCCGGCGAGTGTTTACTCTAACAAATATATTCATTTTTAGCAGATATCCTAATATGAAAAATGTATTTGTGCGCTGTTTATCTTTCACAAACCTGAAGTTATAGATTGTTGAAGGTCAACTGGAATAAAAAATGAATATAGCAGCATATCAGTTAAATATGCAATAATCGTCAAGCAGTTTTTGTTTAGCAAGATGAATTCATGGACCAGCAATATGTACGTACTTATTGGCCAAAAACCATTGTCCTACAGTTTTGACTTTCAGTGATTTAGCCCACAGACCAAGGAACTTACGTTCTTAAACAGCCAATTGCACCACCATGAGATGTGAACAAAACATAAGTTTGTTTCAGATATGCCAACTGAATCGCTCAAAATGGCAATTGGACTAATAAGAAGTACAGAACCAGTGTCTGTCATCAGTTAATACAGTAGCTTAGTGGAATGCAGTTCATCTGATATATTTCATTAGCACTTTGTCCATGTGTACTTTTCTATGAATTTGTTAGGAGCTAAGTTACACCATTAACTTGCTGAGGAATTTACACATCCATTTTTCCAACAGATAATAACTTAAAGAAAGCAATAGTAAACTTAAATACAGTGATTGCAGATTTCATCTGATGCATTTTATTAGCAACATTACACTTTAAAGATGAATGCAGAGACAAGGTTGACCCACTAAACAGTAAATACATCTGATCCAGATTTCTTAGCACAAGTGGAACTTGAGTTTTGAATAGCTCAGACCTTAGCTTTCTGATGACAGTAGTCAAAGTCAACAAGCTGCGATTTATATGGCAGCCCTCTTTCAGCCTTGCACCAATTGCATGTGTTTGCGCAGCTCGTTCACTTCCAGCAAGGTCAACAAAATTCTGTGAACAAAGCAAGCGATTATTCAGATTACAGAATTCAGCATACCAATTCCAAAAGTAGGACAGTATGCTTACCAGGCTAGCAACAAAAGATTTAACACATCCTGACAGTTCGCGGAGTCTGCTCTCAAGTGTCTGAATAAAGATATACGACCACAAAAGGTTAATGTTTTCCTCACTATGTTTATTTCTTGGAATGACTCGGTGCTAACAGGATACATACCAGCCTAATGATTTGGTGGGAACGTGAACTGGTATCATTTAGCGCGGTCTCCCCAACCTGTCTTTGTTCTGAAATTGGAAGCTCCTTAAACATTATTAAGTAACTAGCACTATTCATTTCTTTTTTGTTGATAGTACTTAGTAGTTACCTTCACAGATGCTGATTAGATGCCTTAGATGTTGGCTGTCCTTAGCAATTTCTTCTTGCAACTTCTCCACGATGGTTCCTTTCTATCAAACCATAATAATTTCAGTTAGTTCATTATCACTTAAAATTTTTTGCTGGGTATTCTATAAACTGTGTCAGATTGTAAGCATACCTCGGGATCATCTAACAAGCGAAGCGGGCCAGAGTCAGGTCGTAGAAGATCCTTCACAATCTCATTGTAAATTTCCATAGCAGATATCTTGATAACAAACTCCCTCTCAGGAGTCTAAACAAGAAACAATTATGTGTTGCGACAACATGTTAGAAAGCAATCGTCCATAACAGCACAAAACAGTGACCCTTCCTCAAATGTATCAGACTCACATTAGCTATGTGCTGATAAATATCATTAACAGCACTCTCTGTAACGCCTCTCATCGTGAATGTTTTACCACTGCTCGTTTGCCCATATGCAAAAATGGTGGCTGCAAAACAAACACAAGGTAAGGGATCGCTTGAGATCATCGTTTGACTACCATCAATATACAAAGTGAGCATTAATCTACCATTAATGCCTGTCAATGCAGACATTGCAACATCCTTGGCTCCATCTTCATAAACCACATCTGTTTGGCAAGCTGGCCCAAACACCTTATCTGGAAGGGATACAAAGACATCGATTAGTTACAAACAGATTTTCTTGAGCCACATTACTCATTAATTGATCATTCAACACTGTACCAAAAGTGTAAGAGGTCGGTGAAGCTCGGTCCTGTGGTGGGCCCTTGTACAAGATTGTCTGGTTATCAGCACACTCCCATGCTACTTCATCCTTCACAGCCAGCTCCTTCTTGCTTAATGGTCGCACCCTCACTGTAACAAATATCTTCTCCTCCTTGGCCTTTGAACTGCCACCAGGGGTCGGGGTTGACATCGGTGTGCGCTCAGCCTTCGATGCAGGGGTGCTTGGTGGTCTTGATGCAGCCATTTTTTCTCACTGTCTAATCTAAACCACAAACTGCACCCAGAAGGCTGGGGAATGTAGCAAGAACCAAGTTTTCTCACAAAATTCTTGCAGAAAACGGACACTGGATCTGCCAAAATGCAACAATGGTCGAGTGTAAATTATTATACAGTCATATGAATATAAAATCAATTACATCACCGATCATGAACATAAATGCTGACAAACTAGTCTTCAAAAATATTGTATCCGAATACAGGATAGGCCGTTATTTGCCTTCATGTATTGATCTATTCAAATAAATAAATATTTGTTGCAGCGGAAATAAACTATAGAAGCTAGTTCACCACTTTTAGTTATACACAGCGATCTAGCCACCAAAAACATTCGAAATTTCAAATGTTGCGAAACTAAGGAAACAAGCGGTACTATACAAAGTAAAATGTAGCGCTGATCCATGCAACTATGCAAGCATATGCAACACTTGTCCTTAGAATAACTAAGAGAGAAATGGAATAACAGAGCCGCCACAACGAACAAACTAATTTTCTTATAAGAAACCCGTACTGGTTTGAATCGCGCATGTCACAAGCAGCATTCTTAATCTATCACGAGAAATTGCTGATTTTAAAACCTCGTCGCATTCCCCCAAAGGAAACCGCATTTCAAATTCCAGATCATATCCGAAATATACAAACGGGGGAAACTGTCGACACCGAAACCCTGGGAGATGTATGCATGCTAGTAAGTGGATTAGCATATGGAAACCCGAATCGAAAAACTAGTATAACAAAAAATAAGAAACCCCACAAGCGGGCAGCCGCAGATAAACTACCTTCCTTTCCAGAACAAATCCACCCAAAACGAACCAAACCACTTCACTAATCTACGCCGCACCCGCCACATAGAAATCCGGCGGGAAATTCTTCGTCCGGCCGGGCGATTCCAGCAGCGGCAGCTCGGGGAACCACCCACCGCGCGAGAAAAAGAGGGTTTCGAGGAGCGGAGAAGCTACTCACCAGCGCGGCTGGGTAGGAGAATCCAGCCGAGCAGTCCCCGAACGCGCGCAACGTGGAGCCGGCGGTGAGGTCGAGTGCCCGAGGCCGTGCCGCCGCGGCCGCCTGCGAGTGCGAGCGAGAGAAGAGAGGAGGAGCCGTTTGCGCTCGTGGGTTGAGGTGGTGCGGTGCCTTGCTCTCTACTTGTACCGTTTGAATTCTCTGGCTCGGTGTGGTGGAGAGAGATTAGAGAGAGAGAGAGAGAGAGGCGGAGCGAGAAAAAAATTTCGGGGGAGCGGAGCGGGTGGTGCTGTTGGTGTGATGTGGGGGAGACTGGAGAGTGAGACGAGGCGAGAGGCCGCAACGGCTAGTTTTGGAAATGCGTTACTCAAAGCCCCCCGGAAGTGCGCGACAAACCCACCTCTTCGGCTGTTGAGCGACTGTCTCGCTGCGGGCGGGCCATAGGAGCGATGTTCGGTCTGTGGCCCCACCTGTCGGTGAAAGGCGTTTTATGGTAGGCTTTGAATTCCTGGTTGTTGCAGGAGGGTACCGCTGCTAGGTGCCACCCGGGAGGGTACAGGGGCTGCGAAAGATTAGGCCATCTCAGCAGCATCTCGATGTATTTACAAATTTAGTATCTGTATTCGACATCTCAAACATCAAAAACTCGTTTTCGACAACTGAGTTACCGTAAAAACGTCGGTTCCACTATTTTCGACATTTAAGATGCCGAATACGGTGCACAATGTAATATTCAGCATCTCAGTTATCGAATACAGGTCAGTCGTGTCATGGTTTATCGTGTGTCATTTCATGTCGTATGGTGATCGACATATGAACTTTAGCACAACTTTGTTTCATCAGGCATGAGTGAATAAATAAAGAAAAGAATTGAATGAGTAAGTGTATGTGTTATTTTGTGTCATTTCTTTACATAGAGTGTAGTACCTACTGGTGATAGTGGGAGCTAGAATGTAGCAGCATAACTTTGTTGCATCAAGGTATTAGCGGATAAATAAAGAAAGGAACTGAATGAGTGAGTATGTGTAAATTTGTTTAAACTTAATTTTATCGACATTTTATTATTCATTTAATGTATTTATTTGGGTAATTTTGTAGTGAATTAACATTGGGACCATACAAATTCTAATTTGTGGAACATTAATAGTTGTGAAGAACAATTATTTTATAATCTGGCTTAGAGGTTACATACGTTGATAAACATTACATTTGACATGAGATTTTTCATCGGCACGTGAATTGATACTAACCATAAAGAGATGATGACAACAAATGTTGGTATATACAGTACGCCTAACGACTAACTTAATAGCGTGTCGCTGCTAAACCTAACATGCCTTAGGAAATAAAAATAGACCGGGTTACAATAGATGCTCTCTACTGAGTGCACCTGGGAGATTTGCCATTCCTCATAGCATCGATCCCTGAAGCCTTAGCACGACGGGCTCTCTCCCGCTTCCTTTCCCTTTCATCCTCGCAAGCTTTACCCGCGGCATGCTCCTCCACTGCCTTCCTCATATGCTCCTCCTCCTGACGCTTAAGTCGTAGTTCCTCCTGCTGTTACTCATACTCCTGGTGTTCGTACGCTTTTCTCCCCCACCGTATGCTCATTTGGACACACTACTTCTGGTCCTCATTTTGCTCCATATCCAGTCATTCCATGAAGTCACAGAGAGGTGGAGGAGACTAGACAAATGAAAAAGATGATATATTAGTAACACAGTGCATGAAATCATATGGAAAGTGCCACATGAGTGATGTATGTCGCTATACTGGTGGGTACTCGTACGATCTATATCGAGGCTTGTCGTACTGGTAGTTGGTACATATGAAGAAGCGTCGACCACATGTGTAGGAGATGTCCTGGGACTCACGAAGCCTACAAAGGTCGCCATAGAAGCACATCGGCGGTTTGACTCCCTAGGGGATGAAAATCCCCCAATGTTTCTTAGGTGGGTTTGGTAGAGCTGAGGTAGATATTGCAGTTGAGAGAGCTAAGGAAGGAGTGGTCTATCCATGGATGTGGGTGGGGTTATCTATGGTGGCTAGGGGCTAGTGCATGGACTGAGTGCATGAGATTGGCTGGGGGCTGGATCATAGGATTCCCTGTGAAAGCTAAAAAAGTTAGAGCACTGATGCTTGGCAGAGATTCCCTGTGAAAGCTGTTGCTTGGTGTGGTCATCTCATTCTGTAAAAGTAGAGCATGAGTTATTGTTGGTTCTGCATGGAGGCATGAATTCCTATGAAAGCTGAGTCGTATAGTCACTTCGTGTCTATTGCATAACTCACAACAGAGGTGTTGTCATTTCATAGTTAAAGCTAAGTCGTGTGGTCATTTCTTGTCTAAAGATTGATTCACGATAGAGGTGTTGTGATTTCATGGTTAAAGCTAATTCGTGCTATCACTTGTGTCTAAAGGATGTCTCATGACTGAGGTGTTGTCATTTAATGCTTAAAGCTATGTCGTATGGTCACTTCATATCTAAAGCCTAATTCAAGATAGAGATGTTGTGCTGGTATCCTCTTATCACTAATGTTCATCCCTGAAGGTTGAGAATTTGTTGTAGTTGCCTGTGACTGCATGATTTTGGAGGCCCGTTTGCTCGGAGAATAGATTTTTAGTAGGTGTGGAAGTAACATCTATCCCTTTGATCTCAATCCAAAGTCAAAGGCTGCTTTAATCATTCATCTAAAGAAAATAATCCTTGTGTGTTGAACGGTTCATATAATCATATGATTGATGCTCAAGCTACAATTAATGTTAGTCCTCGAGGTGCTGGTGATACAACCCCAGTCTATGCCAGACCCCAAGGTGCTCGTGCTACAATATTAGCCATAAGAGGACACTAGCACAAGCATTGGTGTGTCTAAAGCCTACGTCAGGACAGAGGTGTTATCATTTCATAGTTAAAGCTAAGTGGTGTGGTAACTTCTTATCTAAAGATTGACTCACGACAGAGGTATTATCAGTTCATGCTTAAAGCTATGTCGTGTAGTCACTTCATCTGTACAGTGTGATTCATGACATGACAGAGATGCTGTGCTAGCAGTAGGGGTATTGTCATTTCATGCTTAAAGCTGAGCCCTGTAGTCACTTCATGTCTAAGCCTGACTCACGATAGAGGTACTGTGCTAGCAGCAGGATGTGGTTGTAGCAGTGTGTGTTTCCAATTGAGGTTGTGAATGACTATAAAAGATAATGCTGAACTCCGTATGTTATCCCTACCCCAAACACATGACGAAGTAAAGAGATGACAAGCTCTGGTATGCTACGTTTGCTATACCATCGTCGTTATGCAAGTGTGGTACTGCATGCGAAATGAAGGTATCCCATGATTAGACATAAAGTTCACAAATAGTACGATGATAGTCCTGCCTAACATTTGCATAGTTCATAGTGCATAGATGTTGAATACCTAGATTATCTCAAGATGGCGGAGGACAGTGGTAACACAAATTAGTGGAAGAATGCCAGCTATGCCAACCAATGCTATCAGGGTAAGATGGTTATCGTCTTCGAGGTGGTGATGAGAAGTTGTAAGGATGAGTACCATGAAATCCACAATCATTTTTAGGGTCATCAATGTCCTTCGGGGATGGAGGCCTCCGAGGAAGGGGTTGTTGTGGCATGAAATCATCGTCGTCATTGTCATCTTGAGCTATCACTGTAGTAGCACGTCCTACTTCCTTGTCGGTTGTACACCATCTGGATGTGGTGTGTGAACATCCTCTTGCAGTGTTCTTTGAACCTTTCCTTGTATTGCTGCTGGAACGTCGAGGCATTAGTGGTATGAAATCATCATCCTCATTATTTTCTAGATGAGTAGTAAAGGGCGCCCCCGTACCCCTTAGGTTCGTTGACCGTCATTGTCTACTACGCGAACTAGACATCAGACCCCTGCCGAAGAGCATATACAACGCCAAGAAGTTTGGGATTTCTTTATTAATCAACTATGCGTCTTTCGGGAACGCCTAAGCAAAAGAAGAGCGTTCAAATCAATGGAACAATGATGAGTATTGTGACCAAATAGGAAATGACGAACCTGAATGTGGGATGCATACTGGTCGGGCAACATCGCTATCCTTCTTTGGCTTCTAGAGAAACCTAGCACATAAGGATGGTAGGCTAGTTCACACACCCTGAGGTAACTTTGACATCGTTCGTGCAATAAGACCCTAAGGTCTTCGGTGGTTACATGTTGGAGCGGAGCGGTTAACGCAGAACACAAGGGTCTTGCATGCAAGTTGGACATGAGTTGGATTAGGTTGTTCTCCTTGAAGGGATAATCCTTCCCTCCACACACAACCTTCAATGAGGTATGAAGTGCTATATCAATCATTGTGGGTGTCCATGGAAATCCTGTTCTAGAAGATCCCACCATAGATTTATTGATCCGTGCCTATAACATTCTGCCTCTGCACCAAACCAGCAATCCTTAAATATTTCAGAAACATTAAACTAGTACTAAATATCATAATTAATATGTAACAATGCTTAAGAAATAACTAATAAATAAAGTTATGTGCCATAATTATTTGACAAACAATAAATAAATTAAAAAGAATTATATTAACAATACAACAAATAAGACATAATAGGGATGACTATGACATTAAAATGAATAATACATGTGTCATAAACAAGTTATGTGGTGGACTATATGCACTAAAGCATTTTCATCCTTGGGGTTACCTTTTTGAGGCTGCAGTGTAGGGAATAGACCTTTCAGTGCTACCCCTAATAGGCTGGTGCAGTCTAGCCAATCAGCTATTCAGTGATGCGACATCTTTCTACTACCCTCGGGACATCTTCTATATAAACACCAATCGATTCTCTACTCCCACATCTTCTGACCTCGAATTGAATCGAGAGAATGGCATATCCTCATCCTCTAGATGACCCCATCGATCCACCACCTCCACATCCCTATTTAGACGTCTATGGTAGAGATTTCTACGGAAACTACAATGTTCTTCCTTGCTTGTTTTGGCTGCCATGTCGACATGGAGATGATATTGTAGTACAAGTTTATGAACATTTTGGTGACACATGACGTCAATTCTTCAGTTGTCAACATTTCAGAGTACGAAAAAATAACACTCACTTCCTTTCCTATTTTCTCAACAACTTTTACTTATCTCGTCTATCACTTTTCCCAGACGGATGATTGTGGGTTCTAGTACTGTATTGACCCGCACATAGAACCACACATTTAAGAATACATCCATCACCTTCATGTAGTCATCTCGGAACTACATGAACAATTGCACCAAGAGAGAGAGAGAGAGATAGAAACATGAGAAGAAGCTATATCCTGTGTCACAAAACCAGAAGTAAACTATATGTATGCCAGGATCAGTTTATTCATACATATAGAGGCGTCATCACAACAGACACAGTGCTTCTTATTACAACGCTATTTATTACAAAATAACCACACACGGGTCTAAAAGAAAAATACACCACAGCGGAACAGAACAGCGTAGCTCCACACCAACAGGCAACAGACCGGGAGCTCCACAAGCCTAGAACTCGGCATCATCTTCAGGGATTTCTTCAAAAGCTTCACCTTCCGAAACAGCAAGCGTGAGTATTTCCAATACTCAACAAGTGGGGGAAAAATAAATAAGTTTGACATGGTGGCTTGAACCAAGGTTTCCTATTCTCTAGGGTTTCATTTGCATAAAAGCCAATTTTATCCCTAAACTAGGGAAAAGCAAATTTTATTTTTTAAAAAAGGAAAAGGTGTACAAAAGATTTTCTTTAACCTCCGAGAATTCAACCAGTTCTCAATCATAAAAGACGTCCACCCGACTAATCATGTGAGGGTCCATGCTGCTCATAACCGTGAGCACGACTGAATATTCAGTTTGACACTCTGCAGAGTTTGTACACTTTACCCACGAGTCGTGATCTTCTCTGTTGCCGGTACCTGCCGGTACCTTACACACTTCCGGGGTGTGCGCCAAGAGATCACTACGAGGCTTTTCCAAAGAGTCTCCCAGTATGCACTTGCCCACTGAGGTTTCATCGCCGTACATAAGTGGAGTAACCCTCCACCCTAGAAGCCCCCTCTTGTGCCGGGTAGAATCGGGAAGTAACCCTTCCTTATCTACACATCCAATTGGCTCATACAACATTGGGAGAACATCTAATTACTAGACCAAGCCGTACCATATTGGTCTCGTGGTTGTTCTGTTGCCATGGATGGTCGCTCCACGAACCGGTCCTTAAAATGGTCTGGGCAAGACCTCCAATAACCCCATAAGGGTAGATTACCAAACATTTCTAATCAACTAACCATGCCGGGAAATAACCCCTTTCTTGCCCAAAACCCCAATTATCTTTGTTGTTAACTCCCTTAACAACATCAGTTTTCATGTCATACTTCCTATATCAACTTTTAGTTCATAACTCATGGTTCATCACCTACATACTACATGTTCCTCTAAAAGCATGGCTAAGCATAAACATGATGTTATTTTAAGGATAAAACATCTAAAGCTAACACTAGTACTTGCTATACTACCCATTTTGTGAAACAGCATGCATATTTGATAAAGACTATCTTTATGTAAAAACTGGGTTCGCAACATGGTCAAGACACTTGCCTTCGTCGAAGTGATACACAAGTCCTTCAAAATCTTCTTCCTGAAAGTTCCCGAACTCTTGGACTGAATCGTCTATACGAGCACACAATCATACTTAAGAATAGTATACCAAACAGTCCTAAAACTAGGGTAAAACCCTATAAACAGAATCTACACGTCCCTACGAGAATATGAGCGCAAAGATCGCCTAAATCGGAGCTACGAGCAAAAAGTTATGAGCATTTGAAGTTCTAGGGGTGTTTCTGCAAATTTTACTTATTATCAGAGAAAATCCGAATTGTTTTTATATTGGAAATTGGATTTATGATGTCTTAAAATGAAACTAGATTTATTTCTCAAAAGAAAAAGACATGGAAAAGGTCTACAGGGCTTGTGGACCACGGAAAAAGCATCAGTCCACCGGTCCATGTTGGACCGAAGGGGTAAAGTATCGGTCGGTCTAATCCGGGCTTTTGGTCGGAGATCCGACGGTCGAGATTTAAAAAGGGGCGGTGCCAATAGCTTTCAACAGAGGGGGCGACGGTCGGCAGTGGCAGGGGCGGCGGCGAGCTCGTCGGCAATGCGCCAAACGGCGCATCCGGCCACGGAGCTCAATGGCAAGCGGTGCAAGAGAGAAAGGGGGAAAGGGGAGTCTCACCGTGGGCTTGACGGCGATAGAGGAGCTCTGGAGACGGCCAGCGGCAGAGAAGAAGGCCAGCGGTGCTTCGGTCATGGCGAAAACGGAGTCCGGCTGCGAGAGACACTCCAAAAAGCGCCAAGGGACGTTGACCGAGACCCTGCGACACCGATTGAGCGAAGAAAATGGTCAATTGAGGCTCGGCCATGGAGAAAATGGGCGGCGGTCGAGCTTCTTACCGTCAACAATGGCCTACTCGGCGGAGAGCTCAAATCCGTGCTCAAATCAAGGGGGAAAGGGGTGGTTCGGGAGGGGAATGAAGCAAGGAAGCCGAAGGAGGGCTTAAATAGCCGAGTGGGGGAGGAAGATGGACGGATTCGAGAAGATTGGCCGACGGCTCCAAATGCAATCAAAGCTTCGGTTTCCATGCAAGTGAGAGGGGAATCAAGGGGGCAACAGTCGGACTGGGGGTTAAGGAAAGATGGGAAAGCGGCCATGTACTTTGATTGCCGAATCAATGCGCGGGGAGGCAGTGATTTGAAGCGGTGGCGGGATTTGGGAGCTCGGGAGTTCGGCGGCAGGAGGAGGGAGAAGAGGAGCCGATCGGGCGGTGGCTCGGCTCGCGGCTCAGCGGGACCCGCGCAACAGCGAGAGAGGAAAGGAAGGGGCGGCTTGGGTGGGAGCTCGGCTCGGCTCGGAGCTGGGCCCACCGGGCGGTGAGAACGGCGGGGTGAGGTGGATCGGCTCGGCGGAGCAGGCCGACTTGGGCTGACGCTGAGAGAAAGGCTGGCCCACGCGGGAGGGGAAAGAAGGGAGGGGGAGGAAGGGAAGTTGGGCCGGAAAAGGAATTCGGCCCAAGCTCAATTTCTTTATTTTCAAAACCTTTTCCAAATGAATTTCAACACATTTCCAAATGAGGTATTAAAGCAGCGAATCCTAGCAAAATTTTTGCAAACTTTTTCCACCCAAAAAAACCTTATTGCATCTACAACGGCATGAATGCATTCAAACAATTATCCTAGGCCATGTTAAATTTAGAAATTAATTTCTTATTGAGCTAAGTTGCAACACCTGATTAATTTCTAGCAAAATTTTAAATTATTGCAAATATCGAATTTTTGGGTGTTACATCCTGCACACCTTGATTTTCAGATTTCTTAAATTTCTAAAATTTTCCAAGATTACATTATTAGTTAAACAATTAGAATAGGAAAAATCCTAATTTCTAAATTCAAATTTAAATTTGAATTAGGTTATTATTTGTTTGAAAGCATTCATGCTGGAGTTAGGCATTTAGGGTTTATTTGTTTGGTTTTGGTTGTTTTGGTTTCGCCTTAGCATAGAAATAGGAATAGAATAGAATTTAGAAAGGAAATAGAAAAGGAAAAAAATAAAAGCCAAACTCTAACCTAGGCCTCTCTCCTCTCCTCCTCCTCCTCTCCCTTTGGCCCAAGCCCGAAGGTGGTTAGCCTTGGATGTTAGTTGTTCGATCATATGTCTTACTTTCACATAATAACTGCTTAATGCTTTTCAGTTACATTACTATTTTTATACTTGCGTTTACGCAAATAAATCATTTTCCCACACTTGATGAGTACTCCGTGTACTCACCCTTGCTATCTCGCACAATACATATGCGGCTTAGTGGAAGATATTCAAGATGATGACCTGGTGTTCTAGGAGCGTGTCTTCCAGTCGGTGCCTGTGGAGTTGCTTGATCACCGATGCTTTCGTCCTGCTGCCGTCGTCTAGCTAATAAAGTTGTTTAGGTGAAGTCTTTATGTAAAAGTTAAACGATTGTAAGTTAAAGTATCGCTTTTGTTCACCTGTGGTGTCCTTATGTGTGATAAACTTTCTAGGCATACATAAGCCGTATTTGGTTTTGTCTGTTTAAATTGGGTGTAACAGAGGTGGTATCGGAGCCATACTAACTATAGGACCGCAAGCCTAGATAGAAAGTTAAAGTATTGTTTTTGTTATTTCACATGTGATGTTCTTATGTGTGATAAACTTCATAAGCATACATAAGCCGTACTTGGTTTTATCTGTTTAAACTGTGTGTGACAGAGGTGGTATCAGAGCTATACTGACTGTAGGACCCTAGATAGAATAGTCGTGTCATAAGGCCATATTTTAAAAGCCTATTTTGAAAAATCCATACTCGTGCTTTTCTAACCTCTCAGTTTCTCTCTCCACTTACCTACTCCAATCTATTGAGCAAAATAAAATTTCAATGCTCCCCTTTCAAAAATTCTAGTTGCTGAACCATCCCTGTTACTTTGTTGGGAATGATGCATTTGAAGATCTCACTTGACGCTTCTACCTCGTATGAAGATTCTGATGATGAAGCTGAAGACTCTTCGGTACAAGGAAGAATCATCTACCACAACACTGGAGATATGAAGATCTACATCCGCGCTTCTTCCAGTTTTAGTTTTCGAGTCATACGAGGATTTTCCCTGTTCTTCAGAAACGTTAGAGTACAACGTTTGATGCAATCGTTAAGATTATTAATGAGAATTGTTATGGTGCTAAGTGTGTGATTTGGATATTTTGTTTGAGTGTTGATGTGTGCTATGGAATGCTTTGGCACCTTATCCACAGTCGCATCTTAAATATCTATATAATATAATATAGTTGGGTTTTCCCTTAGTTAAATCCTTTCCAGTCTTGCTTATCTATTCCTATCTCTCTCTTTCTAACCCTGAAGATGGTTAACACAAGAAGGAACATCAGTGGTAACTATGAGGACAACAACAACAACAACAACCAGAATCCACCCCCGCCACCTCCAATGACCTTGGAACAACAAATGGCTAAGCAAACTCAGATCTTGCAAGCCTTAGCACAAACTATGGTGCAGATGCAGCAGCAACTATCAGCTTATGTTCCTTCACCTCCCCATTAGCCATCAAGACTTGGAGAATTTAAGAGAACTTAGCCCCCAATCTTTAGTTATGCAGTGGAGCCTATGGATGCAGATGATTGGCTGAAAGATATAGGAAGGAAGCTATAGGTCGCACACTGCAGTGACAGAGAGATGGTTCTCTATGCTTTGCACCAACTCGCCGGTTAAGCTTTGGACTAGTGTGAAGCATACTGTGCAGCGCATGAAAACCCATTAGCTATCACCTAGATGGAGTTTAAAACTAGTTTTTGCACTCACCATGTGTCATCAGGAGACATTTGTGTGAAGAAGAAATAATTCATGAGCCTGAAGCAAGGATCAATGACAGTAAGAGAGTATGTGACCAAGTTTACTCAGTTGTCTAAGTATGCACCAGGCGAAGTGGACACAAATGAGAAGTAGGAACACTTTTTAGAAGGTTTGAATGATGCCATTAAGTATGCTATACTTCCTCAAGAATTCACCAATTTCCAAGCCATGGTGAACAAAGCCCTAGTGGTAGAATACAAGCACCGTCAGCTAGATGAGAAGAAGAGGAAGGTGTCATTCTAGGAACAAGGAAGCATCACACATCCCCATGTGGCAACTCAAACACCTTAGCGAGGTCCTATGTTTCGTTCCAACAACCAGTATAGGACTTAACCTCAAACACCTATTCAGCGGCCCAATTATCAGACACCTCGTCCAACTCCACCAGCCACTCCTCAAGTTAAGGACAACCCAGCTACTCCCGCCCCAAGCAAAGGATGTTTCCTAAGAAGGAAATTATATGAATATGTCTCCTAAGAAGTATCCAGGTCTGGTCAACATCAACACTACAAAGCATACTCAGTTTCAACCCCAAGCACATAATGGAAATCAAACCCCGCTCAGAACCATCGTGGACAGCTAAACTTTGTCTGTGGGAAGGTCAACCATGTCACCGCAGAAGAAGCTCAAGATGCTCAGGACATAGTGTACGGTATGTTCTTTATCAAATCCCAACCTGTGTCAGTTTTATTGGACTCTGGAGCTTCGCAATCTTTCAAAACTACTTAGTATGTTATAAAGTATGGTTAGACTATGGTTATGATGAAACAACCTATGCTTGTTAGCTCTCCTGGAGGAGAACTGAAGGAACAATATATGTGTCATAGAGTGAGTCTTAAATTAAGGGGGTAGACTTTCTTGCCAATCTCTTGGTTCAGGAACCCAAAGACACATATTAGAAATGGCTAGTTAGCAATAATAATGGAGTAATTAAGGTGTGCCAAAGGAAGGATAGAACCCAGAAGCTGCACTCAGATCACAAAGTAGTTTGAATGAACATGTACCATTTCCTCGGAATTAAGATAGACCTTGTTGAATCTTTAAGGTTAAGAAGGTCCGCCAAGGTCAGTTAACAGATGAGAAGATTGTTAAAGATGAAGGAATTATCAGGAGTGCTAAAGTTACAGAATCTCAGGAGATAGTTCAGAAAGCACAAAGATGTATCAGGATCTCAAGGATCGTTGTCGATGATATGGAATGAAGAGAGATGTTGCAGAATACGCGACTCTGTGTGATACTTGCAGAAAAATCAAAGCAGTACATCAGAGACAGCTACAGCCGTTGAGGATACCAAGAATGGAATATTCAGGAAAAATCTTACATACTTAGAGAAATCAATCAAAATTTGTTGAGACGGATGAGAAAGCCATCAAAAGCGAAGTGATCAAAGAATATCAGTGCAATAAGGTCACCATCTAGAAGAAGAAAAAGCGATTTAGAAAGCGAGAAGAAAATTTGAAGACCAAGTTGCCTTACCTCTTCTCTGATCTTTTTGAATCTCGAGGGTGAGATTCCTCTAGGGGGGGGGGTAGATTTGTCACACCCTGATTTTCAGATTTCTTAAATTTCTAAAATTTTCTAAGATTAGATTATAGGTTAAACAATTAGAATAGGAAAAATCCTATTTTCTAAATTCAAATTCAAATTTGAATTAGGTTATTATTTGTTTGAATGCATTCATGTTGGAGTTAGGCATTTAGAGAAAATTGACTCAGAAAGAAATTTTTGGGTTTATTTGTTTGGTTTTGGTTGTTTTGGTATTGCCTTAGCATAGAAATAGAAATAGAATAGAATTTAATAAGGAAATAGAAAAGGAAAAAAATAAAAGCCAAACTCTAACCTAGGCCTCTCTCCTCCTCCTTCTCTCCCTTCAGCCTAAGCCTAAGCTGGCTGCCTCCTCCTCTCCCACTATCCCTCCCCGCCTGGGCCACGCCCTGTGCTCCAGGCCCAGCCATCCTGCCCCTGGCCCGTTCTCATGCTGCAGTTGCTTAGCCCTCCAGTCGAAGGCGCTCGACCACTCCCCGCCTTCATCCCGCGCCCGCGCCCATGCGTCGTCGTCTTCTTCTCAGACTCGAACCCACCACTGTGTCCGAGCTGGTCTCCCACGCTACCGCCAAGGAGTCCCGGTCCTCCCCGAGCCCTCCTCTGTCGCCTATATAACCAACCGCCTCCCCTTTAGGTTTTCCCATCGCCAAACCTGCCGAGTTCTGAGCAACTAGCGGAGTTCTCGAGCTCCCCGCCGCCATTGCCGCTGCCCTCCTTCTAACTCACTGCTGAGCTACCCTAGCACCATCTATCTTCACCCGAGCCACCTCTGAGCTTAACTGCCACCTGTTGAAGCTTGAGCCTCCCTCACCTTGCTTTCCAGATCGCCGGAGCTACCTCCCGTCATGCACCCAAGCCCCTCCATTGTCTACGCTTTCGCCGAGCCTCCTCCAGAGCCGATCCGCCAAGGTAAACCCCAAAAATGACCTCCCCGTGATCTCCTCTCTCTGATCCACCGCTCGCAGTCGTCTGCCGTGCATCGGAACACCGTCTGGCGACTTCTCCAGCCGTTCGCCGCCGTGAGTCACTCGGCTCCGCCGTGTGCTCCCCTCCGGCCACCCCCCTTCCTTCTCGAAACATCGGATCCAAAGCCTATGACCATGATTAGATCTTAACTTACCCCTTCGGCGGCCAATCAGAAGCATAAATCCAGCCAGCTCCAGCGCCACATCATCAAGCCATGTCACCCTACACTGTCGATGTTAAGAATAGTGGGGTCCCATCGCGGGCGAACCCATGCTGGTAAGATATCAACATGTACTGTATGCCACATTTGTCCGAAACCGTGGTCATCCCGCATGGCCAGTTACCGTGCAACCAGCCAGCAATGACGCAACCAGGCTCTCCGACCAAGCTCCGCGACCAGTCCCTAGTCGCAGGAGCAAACCTCGTGACCAGTCTCATCTGGTCGCGAGATAGGTATGTGTCTAAACAGTCTAATCACAATAAATACTTTTTCACTTGAGTACTTCCCTTTCCTAGGTCCTCTTTCTGGTCATCCATGGCGTGGTCGGTGCAGAGTTGCTGTGTCCCATCCCGTAGCATTAAATGCTACGCGACGGCCTGACAGGCGTGGTAGGAGGTCTTTTGTAGGTGCGCAGGCGGCGCGTGGGGACGGGACAACGTAGTCCGGGCGGCCGGGAAGACGCAGGTGGTGGAGCTATGGGACAGGCTCTGTAGCGCTGTAGAGAAAATAGGATATGTCTGCTCTTAGTAATGATGGGCCGAAGTGGGAAGCTCTAGCTAGGCCCGGGTCTATATCTTGACTCACGTGTAAATCCTCTCTCCCTCTGATATATAAAGGGAGGAGTACCAGGCTTGTAAAAGGATCCAAAAGAGAGAGAAGCCTCGAGAAAAAAGAGGACGAGAAGAAGGCTTGGCAAGAACATCATCTGTAACCAACTTAGACCAAAGAAGAGAATACACAAGATGTAGGGCTATTCCCATTATGGGGTCCCGAACCTGGATAAACCCTGGTGTTCTTGAGTTGCACATACACAAACAGATTTAGTAGACACATCTCGAACAAAGATCACACACCCACTGTCCAACATACCCCGGAATCACTATTAGGGATTTACCCTCGACATTTGGTAGTAGGGGGCGCGTTTCCGAGTTTGGGATTCAAGTTGCTGTGAGGTGTTCTTCATGGGTACGACCCAGACAGAGCCAATATGTCCCAAACTCAGGAGATCAGATTAGGATAAGAAGGCTTTGGGAGGCTGCAGAGGCATCCATGCTCCCGTGCCAAGGAGAGCTCACAGACCGCAAGCTCTGGGGAAACGAGTTTCTTCGATGGCAACCCCACCTGGATGAGTGCTCACCACGCCAGGACTGCCACCCCAGCCCCGTGATGTGACCCAAAATCATCGGGTAGGTTAAACCCAAGGACAAATAGAAGGGTCTACACCTCGAACTTTGGGCACGAGTACCACTCCCTGTAGGGTACTAGTAAGGAAAGTCACTTACCAGAGTCTTAGAAAGATAATTCTCTCCCTTTCCCGATACTAACCACCCTTCGATCCGAAGGGGGAATCCTTGTTCTACCTTGCAGGATATCAAAGGGTCACGGACGCGGTACTGGTCTCTAAGCGGGGCATGCTTCCCCGCGACCAGGAAGGAGCAAGCACAAGACCATGCATCGTCAGGTACATGGTTCAATTCCATTTTTCCAGTTATTAAATACGAAGCGGAGTATGAGGGTCTCTTAACCGGAACACGAGCATCACCCGTACGGAGATAAACACCTACTATAGATGAGCGACTCGCTACTAGGTGTAACCCTGTCACCAAGGGGTTTTCAGTACTCGGACCGGATGATGGCGACATACCTATCCGAAGTGAGAAAGCTAGAACAAGGCTCCATCAGCCGGGAAGTCACACACGTCCCTCGTAAGGACTTCTTCTTAGCCGATGGGCTGGCCCATCTAGCCTCTTCTTGCGAACCTATCCCGGTCGGAGTCTTTGAGAAAAAGACTCACATGACCACCTACTGTGGTCTCAGGCTGAAGAGGAAGAGATGATCTGCTTGGAAATGGAACACCAAAGGCAAAACCTTTGGAGGCAACGCCTCCCTTGGTGCCATCGACCTCGGGTGGCCATCATGTGGTCACCCTGCTCGATTCGGGTACAACCTGGATGGATCAAATCTTGGACTACCTTAAGCATCAAGCAACCCCTGACAACGATGTGTCAGCAGAAAAGGTCACGCAAGCTAACTGCCAGAATCCTCCTTGTTAGAAAGACGCCTCTACCACCAAGGGAGCAACAACCCTTTACTAAAATACATCGCTCAGGATGGGGGAGAACAATGCTCCCTAACATCCACGGAGGCAGACATGGAGGCCGGATCTCCCACCGCCCTCCAGGATGCTCACAAGAAGGTGAAAACATGCGAGTCATGCCAGCACCACGACTGGAATACCAACCTACCAGCCCGGGCACTGCAGACCATACCACTCTCTCAGCTTTTCGCTGTCTGTAGGTTGGACGTCATGGGACCGTTCTCTAAAGCCCCAGGCAGCCCTAAAATTCTTAACCTCAGGCATGACCATGACTACCACGCGCGAAACTGGTCGCAGGTCACTGACGACCTCCAGTTTCCTAGCCTCACATGGTCGGGTTTGCCGGGGTGGTTGGCCGTCGATCATACAACTTGCGGAGCACTAGCTCTATGTATGAGGTTGCTCGAAGACGAGCCTATTTGTCTATTTTGCAGGACTTTCCAGACGAGCGTGGACATGACTTGTAAGTTTTTCCAAATCCAAGTAATCGAACTCTTTATGTTGCAGGACTCCATGGACAAAGGCAGTCTCTCACCAAGTTCCGAGATTTGTTTAGCTCTCTCGCTTGTGTTGAGGGCACTAGATCCAAAGTAACCTGCTCGCACGATGACAAGGTGAAGGCGCCCAAGGGTTAACGACCACAAGGCCGCAAGTCCTAAATTGGGTCGAGAGATGGTCGCCACCAAAAGGCTCATCGTGCTAAGAGTCTCCCTCAGCACCAGGAACGTTGCTTACGAGCGTCTTGATGCAATCCTCCCTAAGCTGGTTCCAGACAAGCCTACGACATTCCTCTTAGGACCCAAAAATACACCTGAGAGGGTCGTACCGGGTGGTCCAAAGACAAGAACGAATGACATACAAAAATGAATTAGCCCAGGCGCCGAGTTCCTCCACAGTCATACAGGTACCCTCAAAACTGGCGCCGACTGCCGACAAGAGGTTCAGGCTAGGGAAGTGGTCGCAGACGCAGGCAAGGGCCAGGCAAGCACCAGAGACTCTGACCTAAAAAAGATGGTCTCTGACGATCTCGCGAATGCTCTGCTCGAGGCCACCTGCCTCCTCGGAGGCCGCTAGAAACCACTCGACATGACCGTTCACGGTGTTCCCAAGGGTTGGACGAACCTAGACACCGGCAGACCAAAGCAACGAGTCAAAAGGGGTAAAAGCTCGGCTGAGTTGGTCATAGAACGCCACTCACCGCTCGTCGCTCTCTTTGGTCAGCCGCTCGAGTTCTTTTCGCACCGCATGGAGATCTTCCTAGCAGCGGTGAAGGCGATGGTAGAACTCCTCCCTTTCCTGGGCGCTTTCCCTGGTCGCCTGTTCCAGGTCCCTCTATGCCCTGAGTAGCTCCTCCCGGCAGGTTAGTCAAAAAATAGAGCATAAGCCACACCGGTGTCAGCCGGTTGAACCCTACTTGTGTAACCTAGGACCATCATGTGGTGCGAGTGGTCGGTGTAACGCACCTTGAAGTTTGCTCGACGTACTCACCTGCTCGGCAACAGACCCCCACAAACATCTGGCCGCCACCTCCAAGGATTGTCAGTTGGAAGGGCGGCCGACAAATATGGTCGGGGATTCGTTGAGGGCTGGGGGCCAATCAGCATGGGTGGCAGGTCAGTTCTGGTGGAAGACTCAGACACTTCGGGAAGTCTACGACCACAACGACACAATCTTGTCAGGAAACAAAGGTGTGGGGGCTCCATTCAGATAATGTTACATAACAAAGGTTACAATCGAGTTTTTTACTCCTCGGCAACCTCCACCCGGAAGATGCACATCAAGTAGTCCACCGCCCCTTAGCACTCCCATTGAAGTCTCTCCTCGGCTTCCAGTCCGGCAATCACGGCCCCTTTCCGAACCAAGTCCAGGTTGAAGTTGGGGTCACAGGCTGTGGTAGCACCAGAAGATATACTCCGTGGTCGCTGTCACCGCCTGTGAGACGTCCTCCGTGCCTCTCAACACCACGGTGGTAGGGAGCTTAGAGAAGTGCTCCACAAGGACTCGGAGGGCGTAGGCCTAGGCTCGGGCGGTGCGGTCATCCTTTGGCTCGATCACCCATAGCCTGAGGCTACCTAGGGAATCTACCAGCTCCGAAGGCTTCCCGGATGATGTTGAGGGTAGTGCACTCATCCTCCTTGAGTTGGGAGTGCTCGGCGGCTAGCGCGGCTTTCTCTTGGGAGAACTCGCTGCACCTCCTCTACATCTCGGCCAACTGCTTCTCCAGCTCAGCACATCTGCTGGTTGATGTCTCCCTCTCTTCAACCAGCTTCTGGACGACAGCTAGGAAATGGCTGATCCACAAGAGCAAGTCAGGAGGCAAAATAGACTCCTCAATCGAGCCCGTGGGGCCTGGAGCCACCGTTGATACACCGAGGGGCAAGGCCAATGCTGGCAGAGGTGCCAGGGTACCAGGCCGAGGCACCATCGGGGAGGCGACCGTGGCGATCACGGCGGCGCAGCGCGAGGTGGTCGTGTCGTAGCTGAGAGCGGGGGTTGTTTCCATGCCGTCGACAAGGATATGTGTCGATTACTCCAGAATCAAAATCACGGGAAAGAAATAGATGGATAGTTAACGAGCTCATTAAATTGCCCAAGCAATCCTTGAGTGGAAGACTGCCTGTTTATGATGGAAGAAAGGGCCTGTTCACAGCTAGTCCACTCCCGTTCAAGGAGAAAGAGGGACCAAGACCCGTCAAATAAATGAAGCGAAGATTATGATCTCCCCCTGGTGGGGATCAAGAACATCTCCCCCAGGGCGATATCCGAAGGATAGACGACACGAAAGTAGTCAATTCTCATACGTTTGCTTCAGCTTCGCGGTAGTGCACTTGGACTTGGGGAAGTCGGCCTGCTTTTCGGTGCGCGACGCAATGGGGTTGCAGTGGTGGTTGCTTGAAAGACTCTGGTGGGGGCTGGAGGCGGAGGTCTCTTGCCAGGGTGTCTTGGAAGGCATTGCATAGCCTCGATAGTGTGGATGCCGCATATTAAGGGATGACCTTGATGTGAGGATGCAGTGCTCTCGGCAATGCTATCGCAAGGAAACCTCGTTGCACGACATGCTTATATACCGCAAGCATAGCATGCCTACGTCACCGTGAGGGCATCAAGCCTAGGTTTCCTGCAAGGTATTGCATAGCTTCGGTTGTATAAATACCACGCACCAAGTCACACCCTTGGTGGACAGTGTTGCGGTGCACCCAGGGCATTTCCTCGAGAGCATGACAAGCCTACACACCGCGAGAGTAGCATGCCTAGGTCACCTAGAAGACAAAACTGTTGTCGGTGGATGAACACCGCAAGCGAGGATCCTGAGGGACCCCTTTGAGATTCGGCCGGGGGGGCTGGTCCTGGATCTACCTCGTACGTGGGGTTAATGCGTGTATATGGGACTTAGGCGGGACGAATGATCGTCGGCTAGTAGGAGTAAATGCACCAAGGATTTTGAAAGGTTCAGGCCGCACGGAGGCGTAATACCCCTACTCCTCTGTGTCTAGTGTGTTATTAATGCTGTTCGAATGCCTTTCTCTGGATCTCTAGCACTCTCGTTTTTCTCTGTGTTACAAGGAGCTGCTGTTCTATCAGCTATGTTCTTCTCTTGGCTGTTCCAAGTCTGAAGTCTCTAGTCAGGTCGGGTCCCCTCTCTACAAAGTGCTCCCCCCCTTTATCTACCGGGGGGAGGCCCTCCAGGGAGTGCCCAAAACGAGGGCACAAGTTCCCATAAACAATAAATGGAAAGCAACCATCAAGGTTCTACAGTTGATGATACAGAGGGTTGAAAATGCATCCCTTGGACGGTCCCATCGGTCTTCACGTCCCAGCTTTAGCAGGCACAGGGGTGCCCACCGGCCAGCCTTTGAGTACTCTCTCATGCCCGTCTTGTGGGAGTAGGTCTGACACGGTCTGATGCAACAGGGCGATAGGCGATAAGCCTCAAGCCCATCGAAGATATCTTCAAGCTATCTGTCTCCATGGGCCCCGCGAAGGGACATGCGATGGGACCTGCCGCATTAATTGTTCCCACGCCCTCCTGCCAGGCGGTGGCAGGGACTGACGTACTCAATACGGCAGGAATGGGGGAGAGTGGTTGGATGTGACCGTCCACGCTTTCCCTTAAATGCATCATCAGGCCTCCCACCGATTGACACCTCATCATGGAGTCCCTGCGGGGTCCACGGCATGGGGCTTCTCGAGCCCTCGGGGAACTCTGGGTACTCGGGGACCAACTGTTCTTGGCCCCGAGCACCCCCTCTCGGACCAGGCCCTTCTCGGGTCCTTGGGGAACTCTGGGTACTCGGGGACCAACTGCTCTTGGCCCCGAGCACCCCCTCCCGGACCTGGCTCTTCTCGGGTCCTCGGGGAACTCTGGGTACTCGGGGACCAACTGTTCTTGGCCCCGAGAACCCCCTCCCGGATCTGGCTCTCCTCAGGCCCTCGGGGAGGTGGTCCCCCACCATGTAGCACTGCGCTGTCCTGGCCTCGGGACTCGGGAATCCCCTGTTCCTATATCACTAACAACTGCCTAGGTTTCCTGGAAGGCATTGCGTAGCTCCGATAGTGTGTAGAGCCTTCGGCGTTAACACATACCAAAGGGGATACAAAACCTCCGGCAGAACGGAGAGCCCTAGAAAACCTTCGACAAAACTGGAGAGTCCTAAAAAACTTCCAGCAAAAACAGAGAGTCCTACAAAATCTCTGGCAAAAATGGAGAGTCCTCCAAAACCTCTGGAAAAAACATAGAAACTTACAAAACCTCCAGCAAAAACGAAGAGTCCTACCAAACCTCCGACGAAAATGGAGAGTCCTGCAAAACCTCCGGCAAAAATGGAGAAACTTAAAAAACCTCCGGCAAAAACTGAGAGTCCTACCAAACCTTCAACAAAAACGGATACCCTTGCGAAAGCTCCAGCAAAACTGGAGAAACTTACAAAGCCTCTAGCAAAAATGGAGAGACTATCGAAAACCTCCGCGAGGCGGAGCGTCTTACAAAAACCTCTGCCAACAACAGATAGTCTCTCAAAACCTCCGCCAAAATGGAGAGACTCCCAAAACCTCCGTAAGACAGAGAGTCTTACAAAACCTCCAGAAGACGAAGAGACTTCCAAAAACCCATGCACGTTGGAGTGTCTTCCAAAAACCTCCGCCAGACGAAGAGGTTCTAAAAAACCTATCGGACAAAATCCCCCAGCATCTTGAAGGCAAGCGCCTTCTTACCAGAGGGGTGTGAAGCCCACTAGCCCTTGACAGGCACAACCAACAGACCAAAGGGTTATAAATCCCCCCCCCCCCGCAGGAAGAGGTATGGCCCGCATGACTCAAACACATATGGTAACAGATAAAGTCATTACTCCGCGGTCTCATCTAAGGCACGATTCATACGTCGTTTATAAAGATCATGCTAACATTAAGTAAAAGTCCACTCTACGTGGCACGGGAAATAGTACGGAATCCCCAACTGGTTATTGCAGGTGCCGGGTAGCGGCTAAGGGCCGAGGGGATCGAGGACCACCTCTCCCACCTAGCCTTTGGCTTCACCTCCGACACGCCGTCACCAGGCTCCGAGCGGAGTACCTCCGGAGCGGGGTAGCGACTAAGGGCCGAGGACCACCTCTCCCATCTGACCTTCGGCTTCGCCTCCGACACGTCGTCGCTAGGCTCCAGGCGAATTACCTTTGGAGCTGGGCGGCGGCTAAGGGCCGTGGGGGTCGAGGACCACTTCTCCCGCCTAACCTTTGGCTTCGCCTCTGACACGCCGTCGCTAGGCTCCGGGCGGATTACCTTTGAAGCTGGGCAGCGGCTAAGGGTCGAGGGGGTCAAGGGCCATCTCCCTCACCTATCCTTTGGCTTTGTCTTTGACACACCATCATCGGGCTCCGGGTGGGTTACCTCCGGAGCCGAGCAGCGGCTAAGGGCCGAGGGGGTCAAGGACTACCTCTCCCGCCTAACCTTCGGCTTCGCCTCCGACATGCCGTAGCCAGGCTTCGGGCGGATTACCTCCGGAGCTGGGTAGCGGCTAAGGGCTGAGGGGGTCGAGGACCACCTCTCCCATCTAGCCTTCAGCTTCGCCTCCGACATGCCGTCACCAGGCTCCGAGCCGATTACCTTCAAAGCTGGGCAGCGGCTAAGGGCCAAGGGGTCAAGGACCACCTCTCCCGCCTAGCCTTCAGCTTTGACTCCGACACACCGTCGCCAGACTCCATGTGGATTACCTCTAAAGCCGGGCAGCATCTAAGGGCCGAGGGGGTCGAGGACCACCTCTCCCACCTAGCCTTTGGCTTTGCCTCCGACACGCTGTTGACAGGCTCCGGGCGGATTAGCTTCAGAGCTGGGCAGTAGCCAAGGGCCGAGGGGGTCGAGGACCACCTCTCTCGCCTAGCCTTTGGCTTTGCCTCTGACACACTGCCGCCAAGCTTTAACAGATCACCTCCGAAGCCAGGTAGTGGCTAAGAACCCGAAGGGTCGAGGACAACCTCCAGAGCTTGTCTCCAAAGGTTTCAGATGGACTTCGCTGGGTCGAAAATCTGGAACAAATTCGAAAGAAGGCCCTACCAGTGTTGAGCCCAAGGAGTATGCAATAAACGGGAACAACAAGGTCGACACTACTTCACCAGGCCTTCCTTATTTACCCTACATATCTACCACCACCAGATTCCCGAGGCCACCTCTCCCCCAGAAGGAACGAAACCGATGATGATCTATGCGAAGGCTTGGTACCTCGGCCATCTAAAAAACTAGCCATCGCCTACGACGGGGATGAAGAAGCGCGGCTCAAAGGCACGAAGGCACACAGATATGCAGTCCCATGCTCAAAGGATCCCCTTACACTTCGGCCCAAAAAAAGATACAATCGCCCCTAAAGCAAATTATATTATTAAACAAATCGTGCATCCGGAGGACACGAACAAAAAAGCAAACAATACAAAGGCTGCTACAGAGGAGACAAACCCTGAGAGAGCAAACCAGGGGGAGAAAGAGTACAAGGTGGCAAAAGACAACTATGGCCCGCGGCAGGGCCATAGTCGAACGGCAAAACATGGATGTCCACGAAGCACTCTCGAGGGCCACCTTCGCCTCCTACGGATCCTGGCAAGGGCCGCGCATGGAGCGGCATACGCACCTCATCTGTCGCCTGCTGCCACGGAAGTTAATGTAGTAGCCAGCCCTCATGTTGTCAGAAGACAAAGAAGAAATCGAAGGAGCCACCATTGAGGCCTCCTCCCACTTCTTCCTAGCCCTTGCTGCCGAAGCCCGCTCCTCCTCGTCACTCTCCCTCCACAAGAGATCCCAGTTGATCTCTGCATCATCGTTGGAAATATCGATGACCTCGACAGGCATGGTCTCCCGAACTGGGGGTTGGGCAGGGACAACAGGCACATGTCCACCCCGCAGGGATAGAAGTCGGACACCAGTGCCACCTCCAGTGGCTGAAACAATCCAGCCCCAGTAGAAGCAGTCGAGATCATCGATGTTTCTAAAGAGGATGGGGAGGAAGACGATGCCATATTCAAAGTCAAGTTAAGTGCTCACTTGTGGGGCGGTGATAAATCTAGCCGGATTACCCCAGCTTTATCCCCGAGCTGAGCAGCCACGTACGCCCAGGAAGAGAAGCGGAACCAACGCGGCGTCACTCCATAGTGTCCCTCATTAATCTCCCGGGGCCAGTGGCCATATCCTGGTCATTCTGCCAACACATGGCAATATCCAACGGCAACTCCTCATTTTCTTGCACGAACGTCCCGTCATATTAATGACCTAGACTCCTTTTGGCGTCTGCCAGGGGCGTGGGCACAAGACCCTAAATGAACCCACGTATTATCCAGTCAAAAATGCGCCAGTGGCACATCCCATCCTACCATCTTCAAACTAGCAAACATGGGGATTCCCCGATCCC
Source organism: Phragmites australis (assembly GCF_958298935.1). Classification (NCBI taxonomy): domain Eukaryota; kingdom Viridiplantae; phylum Streptophyta; class Magnoliopsida; order Poales; family Poaceae; genus Phragmites; species Phragmites australis. Next base: position 21,830,180 of record NC_084921.1, on the reverse strand, counting down.
ACACGTAATCCCCCACTTTGATAAACTCAAATAGCGAGAAGACCCATCACCAAAAAAAGGTCCAAAGAATTTAAATCGGCCTCAGCATGGACCCCGAAGCGCATCAGCTCCACCGATGCCCCTCTGACCTCGGGTCCCGATACTGCATACTCCAACTCCAACAGACTCTGGAACGTACCTCCTTTGCTAATACGTCTTCGGTCTTCGACTCCAACTTTGACGTCGGCTGCACCTCCAACCTCAGCATAACCTCAGGGTGTGCCGCCATCACCAATGCACCGTTAGCCTTGAGCTTCACCATCAATGCCCGCAGTTTCCGCTGAAAAACTCCTCAGGGATGGGGAATGGCCGTCGAGCATTCTTGTTACAAGCCTAGGTTGGAGTTGGTTTTCCTTTACATCCTCTCACCCCTCCACACGTCAAGGGCAGAGAATGAGAGGGTATTGTTGGGGGAAAATAGACCAGCCTGAGGATAATGGTTGACGATTGCTATCAAAGGTCCCTGCAGAGCCTTTAGCCTCTGGACTTAGCAAAGGACCTTATCGCCAGAGGCTGCGAACCCCTTCGGGCCACCTCTCCGGCACGTACGTGGCTCTCTAAAGACTCGAAGCTACATCAAGTTCCCCTAGAGCCTTCGGCCTCCGAACTCAGTAGGAGGCCTTATCCCCGGAGGTTGCAAACCCCTTAGGGACGCCCCTCCAGTGCCCATGCGGCCTTCCAAAGCCTAAAGATGCAGCCAGCATCCGGAGATAATATTAAGGAAGAAAGAACACCCCCTGCAATCGACCCGACGCGGGGTGACGGGCGATTAATACTGGTGCAAGTGGTGCTTATCCTAACACCCCAACATGATACAAGTCATCCTGACACCCTTGGTAGAGCGGCGTCGAGCCGTAATTGGCATCCAGCTCACCCCTCAGGGGGCAGGCACCAAAATAGCACCCACAGTAGATATTTATCTTCCATGAAAGGTAAAAGGTAGTTATCCAGGATAAGGTTCAGTAATTCAGCCAGGTCCTAGATATTTGTATATCGTGATAACTTGTACACTAAGCTACGACTACCTTATAAATAGGGGGTCGTGGTCACCTAGAAGGGAGAGGTTAGAAGGAGCCTGCTCAACACAACACAGAGGAGCATAATCAAAAAGTCATCCTGTGATAGTGCCCCTAGCCCGATCCTTATTTTTACTATCAATACATGTGTGGTGTTCCTTCCTCTCAAACTTCATCTCCAAGCTTGAGTCTTCTCCTTAAAAGAAACACTCGCTGTACTTGCTGGGACAAAACGAACTCTTGTTCCAATAGTGGTCATGGATGATGCACATGCTAGGCCTGTTACCAACAATACCTCTCTTAACCCACTGCAGGAAACACAACCAACTATCAGTGCACTCATGTTTTACGAATGCAAAAGCCAATGGAACAAACAAGTTCTCGTCATCTATCTCTATCGTTGTGAGTATGTCTTGTATACTTCCCTATCAGGAAGGTCTTGTCCACTCACATCACTGGCTGGCAATGTCTAAATGCCTTGATCATATAGGTGAATGACCAGAAAGCATGATGAAGGACTAAATTTCCACCTTCATTCATGAAATCATGAGTTGCAATGCACGTGCCTGAGTTTCTCCCTTGAATAATCTCTAATAGGCATGACAGGTTGTGATACGACCTTCTGCTTTGCTCTTGAAACCATTTCCTCTGAAATTTCGTACCCAAAATCTATTATCAATAGCAAGCATAATTGAGAACGGAGACATACCAGTCCTCTTTACAACCTGAGGGTACATCTCCGTAGCCACAAAATATGCAGTCATGTTCCTATGGGAAGCAAGAGGTTTCTCTAAATTGCAAGAATGGTGCTCAAAAATTGATACAACCCATACAGTCTCACACCTCGACAAATAACCATGCACTCACCACCTACAACCTAGAGCTATGCACTTCACATCATGTGAGTGTTAGAAATAACCACCTTGAACTCCCTGTTCTATGAGAAACATGATCTGTTTACTGCATGCTGCAAGTGCATCTTGTCATGAAACATTTGCTCTGTACTCACCACAATCCCATCATACTCCCAGCAGGATTGGTGTCCATCATTAACCGTCAGATTCTCCATTACAAATTTCGTTCATTGCTATAGGATACCAATTTCCATACCCCATTTTGTTCCAGCAGCGGAATCCACAAAGGTGCAAAACACAGCGGAATCCACAAAGGTGCAAAACACATCATCATCTGCCTCCATCTGGTCAACAAGTGTCTCGTCCCGCTCCCCTTGATCAACAACCATCACGGCCTGAATATCTTCATTGTTACAATTTTCTCTTGTTGTCTCAACCTCTTCTGAAACACTTATCCTCACATAAACCTAAGAAACCACATTCTCATCAACAACGACAACACTTTCACCAACCTCCTTAGACGTACTAGGTTCGACTTCTATCAAACCTATAGCACTCGCTTCTACAAGGATGACATGCGAAAAACCTCGAGTCAATCCTATTGTCACAAATTGCTGCCATTTGTGAGGAACCATCTAAACAATATTCTAATTAATTATTAAGTTGATCATTTACGTAATCATGACTATAATGATAAATCAAAATACCGTAACGGTAGTCTCGGCATATGTTTTGTGCCCAAGATCCGAACACATGCATTTCCAACATATAGCATCACAACAAAGCTTAAGAAAGAGCCAGTAATTAACATTATATTACAAATTCTTATGCATTCAACCATTTACAATAATTTACATTAAAAGAGATAAACTACACAGTGAAAGAATTAAAACCTAACAATAACAAAAAGACCAATGGAGCCATATGCCCTTAGGATCCACCCAAAACCTCGCCTACATCAGTGGACATGAAGTAGCCAGAATCTAACCTTTCCACACCGGCAAACCTGAAAGAGTAGCGTGAGTACAAATGTACTCGCAAGACTTAATCCATAATGGGTACGTATAGATAAATTAATATGAACAAGGGTTCCCGATCTTCCGAAAGGTTCTGGTAACTCTCGATTTGGTGGAAACGAGACACAAGTCGATCCGGCTTCCGAACAACACGATCCGAAACCCCGCAATCGCAGCACCACGTCTCCTCTGGTTATCAACCGGCGTTGCACGGTTGACCTCGCCAAGAAGGCTAAAATCCTTGCCTGCGAATCGAAGAACACAAGCAAGAACAAGGAAGAATGCAACCAAATTGCAGATGAATGATTAATCTCACGAGTTGGGGTCTCACAAACCGACGAAACGGCGAAACTGTTCTTGACAGAATAATCTAAGCAAAACCCAACCCTAATTAGGGCGGCGGCTACTGTATATAAAGGATTAGGGTCGGCCAAGGACCCCTAGACGCGTCCCTAATGGACTCCAACACGATACATGGCCCAACGGACCAAAAACGGTGACGCAGCACCGGGACAGATTCTGGACGCTGACTTGTTTCGACGTTTCCCGTTGACTCGGAAGGAATTTGGACCTCAAACCAACGCCATTGGTTTCCTTATGAAATTATCTTTCCAACCATATGTGAATCGTCGAAAACGGAGTCCGGATGCGTCCTGGGCATCCGTTTTATTGCTCGCTGGTCCTGGAGGCCGAGGCTGATTCGGACTCGAGTTGGACTGGACCTCCTGCTGTTGTTGGACGTCCTAGCTGCTCCTCCACGCCTCCAAACCTTCCTCTATGTGTTTCCTTGTCCTCTTCATGATTCCTAAACAACACATAATCATTAGGTAGTAATCTATTCTCAAAATTATATAAAGAGTTGCTTAGGAACGAGCTCACCTCTAAATTTAATTGTCGTGCGCGAGCTCTTGTGATTGGACCTTGAAAGTTCAATGGAGGATCATTGTATGTATCCGAGTGAGTGATGTCCTCATCATCCTCCCCCTCTTGAATTGGAGTCGTCCTCGACTCAAGCTCATCATCGGCTCCCAAGTAAGGTTTCAAATCTGCAATGTTAAAAGAAGGACTAACCCCGAACTCGGGTGGCAACTCAAGTTTATATGCATTATCATTTATTTTCTCAATTATCTTATAAGGACCAGCAGCTCTTGGCATTAATTTAGACTTACGCAGCTCTGGAAACCTATCTTTTCTTAAATGTAACCACACTAAATCACCCGGTTCAAGTTTGACTTCTTTCCTACCTTCACTACCAGCAATTCTATACTTTTCATTCATCTTTTCGATATTTATTTTAGTTGTTTCATGCAACTTACGAATAAAATCAGCACGTGCACTAGCATCACTATGTGTTCTTTCAGTGGTAGGTAAAGGCAAAAGATCAATAGGAGCGCGAGGGGTAAAACCATACACTACCTGAAAAGGACTTACCTTGGTGGTAGAATGTGTTGCCCGATTATAAGCAAACTCCACGTGGGGCAAACATTCTTCCCACATCTTCAAATTTTTCTTCAAAATAGCTCTCAACATGGTACCCAAAGTGCGGTTCACTACCTCCGTTTGGCCATCAGTTTGTGGGTGGCAAGTAGTAGAAAACAATAGTTTTGTACCCAACTTATTCCATAGAGTGCGCCAAAAGTGACTCAAAAATTTAGCGTCGCGATCTGAAACAATAGTAGAAGGCATACCATGCAAGCGAACAATCTCTTTGAAAAAGAGGTCAGCAATATAAACGGCATCATCACTTTTATGACAAGGTATAAAATGTGCCATCTTAGAAAAACGATCCACAACAACAAAAATGCTATCCCTCCCCCTCTTAGTCCTAGGCAATCCCAAAACAAAGTCCATCGAAATATCTGCCCAAGGAATAGAAGGAACAGGAAGAGGCATATACAAACCATGTGGATTCAAGCGAGACTTAGCCTTTTGACATGTGGTACAGCGTGCCACGAACCGCTCAACATCTCTCCTCATCTTTGGCCAAAAGAAATGTGTGGCCAACATATCCTCCGTCTTCTTAGCACCAAAATGTCCCATCAATCCTCCTCCATGTGCTTCCTGCAACAACAAAAGACGAACGGAACCAACTGGAATGCATAGACGGTTAGCTCTAAACACAAATCCATCATTGATCACAAACTTGTTCCATGTACGTCCCTCTTTACAGTTCAGCAATACATCTTTAAAATCAGGATCAAGCACATATTGTTCTTTTATTGAGTCAAGTCCAAAAATTCTATAATCAAGTTGGGACAACAAAGCATATCGTCTAGACAAAGCATCAGCAATTATATTATCCTTCCCTTTCTTGTGTTTGATAACATAAGGAAAAGATTCAATAAATTCAACCCACTTAGCATGTCTACGATTCAGATTATTTTGAGAACGAAGATACTTAAGCGATTCATGATCTGAATGTATAACAAATTCTTTAGGCCACAAATAATGACGCCACGTCTCTAAAGAACGTACAAGTGCATACAATTCCTTATCATACGTAGAGTAATTAAGAACAGGGCCATGCAATTTTTCGCTAAAGTATGCAACGGGCTTACCTTCTTGCATCAAAACACCTCCAATGCCAACTCCACTAGCATCACATTCTAGCTCAAAGGTCTTACCAAAATTTGGAAGTTGCAGCAATGGCGCGTGCGTAAGCTTGTCCTTCAAAGTGTCAAAGGACTCCTCTTGTGCCTTACCCCAATGGAACACCACACCTTTCTTTGTCAACTCGTGTAAGGGGGCAGCAATGGCGCTGAAATCCTTCACGAAACGACGATAAAAACCTGCAAGTCCAAGAAAACTTCTCACCTGTTTGATGTTTTGGGGCACCGGCCAACTCTTTATGGCTTCAATTTTCATCTCATCCACCTCAATTCCCTGTGGAGTAATAACATAGCCAAGAAAAGAGACTCGATCCGTGCAAAAGATGCACTTCTCAAGGTTACCAAATAAACGTGCATCACGTAAAGCATTAAAAACAGCACGTAAGTGATCCATATGTTCATCCAAAGACTTGCTATAAATCAATATATCATCAAAGTAAACCACCACAAATCGTCCAATAAAAGCTCTTAAAACCTCATTCATCAAACGCATGAAAGTGCTAGGTGCATTAGTTAAACCAAAAGGCATTACTAACCACTCATATAATCCGAATTTAGTTTTGAAAGCTGTTTTCCATTCATCTCCAAGTTTCATTCTAATTTGGTGGTAACCACTACGCAAGTCGATCTTTGTAAAAATTACAGAGCCACACAACTCATCAAGCATATCATCAAGTCTAGGAATAGGATGGCGATATCGAATAGTAATGTTATTGATGGCTCTACAATCAACACACATACGCCAAGTACCATCTTTCTTAGGAACCAAAATAACAGGAACAGCACAAGGACTAAGGCTCTCACGTACATACCCGCGGTCCAAAAGCTCTTGGACTTGCTGCTGAATTTCCTTAGTCTCCTCGGGATTGGTTCGATACGCAGCACGATTTGGCAATGTTGCTCCCGGGATCAAATCGATTTGATGCTCTATCCCTCTCATAGGTGGCAGTCCCGGGGGTATCTCAGCTGGAAAAACATCCTCATACTCCTGCAAAAGGTTAGTGGCAGCAGGAGGTATCGAACTAATAACATCATCAAGCGAATACAAAACTCGTTTGCAAACCAAGGTGTAGCAAATATCATTATTAGAAATTTCAGCAAGGTCACTTTTTAGTGCAAGCATAACACCACCCTTCAATTTTATGCCCTCTACCTTAGAACTAGGTGTAGACTTATCCTTTTTAGGTGGGTAAAGAGAATTAGCAACTTGCTGATTTTCAGATTTAGTATCACACAAATTAGCAGCTCGTTCTTTATCAGCTTGTACAATTTCAGCAGGGGTCATAGGAACCAAAGTAATTTTCTTTCCTTTATGCATAAAAGTATATGTATTACTTCTACCATGGTGTATAGCATCATTATCAAATTCCCAAGGTCGACCCAATAAAAGTGAGCAAGCTTCCATAGGTACCACATCACAGTCAACATAATCAGCATAGGAACCAATGGAAAAAGAAACTCTGCAAGTTTGTGTTACCTTAGCTTTTCCAGCATCATTAAACCACTGAAGATTATATGGATGGGGGTGTTGGCGTGTGGTCAAGCCAAGCTTCTTGACCAAATCTGAACTCACCAAATTATTACAACTACCTCCATCGATGATGACACGTGCTCGCCGATTTTGGATGACGAAGAAAATCTGGAACAAGTTATGGCGTTGCAGCTTCTCTGGTTGTTGTACCTTTGTGCTGAGCGCCCGCTGCAAAATGATGCTCCTATAGGTCGCTGTGTCATCACTGCCCAAGATTTCGTTGCTCTCCTCAACAACTGGTTCTTCTTCTTCTTCAATGTCAGAGGCGCTGATGTACCCATCTTCAGTTGCAATGTATGCCCGCTGACTTGGGCAATCCTTCTGCACATGACCGAATCCATGGCAGCGACGACATTGAATGCCAGAGGTGCGTCCCGTTGATGCAACAGAGGAAGCACTCTTGGAAGGTCCCTGCAAAACAGAATTTTTACCTGAGCCCGAAGGTCGTGTAGTGACAGGATTTGGTGCCGTAGCTGCTTGTTGCTTGCTCGCTGGTGAGGGAGCCCTGTAAGTGGATGGTTTGGACAGCCCAAAGGATGGTCCTGTGCGCGGCGTGTATGTGGTGCTGGCCTTGTACTTGCCCTGCTGCTCACGCCCCTGCAACTCCTTCTCTGCAAGCATAGCAAACTGAAACAACTGGTTGACATTGTTAAATTCTTTATAATCAATAATATCCTGGATTTCACGTCTCAAACCCGAATAAAATCGACAAATAGAATCTTCGTTTCCCTCTACTATGCCACAACGCATCAAGCCCTTTTGAAGCTCACCATAATAATCCTGCACAGATTTATCTCCCTGTTCTAAGCGCATCAATTTCTTACGCAAGTCTCTATGATAAGATGGGGGAACAAATCTATCACGCATAGCAACCTTAAGCTCTTCCCATGTACGAGGTGTGGCACCATCTGCAGCTAAACCAGTCCACCAAATAATAGCAAAATCTTTAAACTCACTAGTGGCTTGTCTAACTCTATGTTGTTCAGGTACTTGATGGGCACTAAATTTTTGCTCTACTGTCATCTCCCAATCAAGATATCCCTCAGCATCATAATGTCCCGAAAAAGAAGGTATAGTAAATTTAACCTTAGCATAAGGATCTTCAGGAGCTCGATTATACATACCTCGATGGTGGTGGTGATGTGGAACGCCACCCATACCTGTGGTGTTAGTGCGAAGACGACGCCGTAATCTGTTTTGCAATGTCGCAGCTGGATCAACATTAACATCGTCATCATACAACTCATCACCGGTGTTGCTTCCATTCACATCTTCGTTGTGCACAGGACGGTTTTCCAAAGCATTTACCCTGTCGGTGAGCTCGGATAACCGTTTGTCCACCCGCTCAACCGCGTTTGCGAGTTTCATCTCAATTATCGCTTCAGTGACAGCCTTGATGACTGTCTCCCTCATCTCCTTCTGAGCATTGTCTACAACAGCTTGTAGCTGCTCTTGGCTGACACACTCCTTGAAGTCCTTTGGCGTTTTATCTCCTTCAACTGACATTGTGGAAACAAACACAACAACAAACAGTGAAGGTTATCCCTAATAATCGTACTACAAAGGTGGAGTGGTGCCTCTCAATCAAGATCAGCAAAGGTAGACACCTTACCAAGCTCTTACCAGGGTTCTTACCAGCAAAGCAAAGGATACCTGGAAGGCGTGCGAGCGATTGCAGGGATGCAAACCAGTGCTGTCCAGAAGAATCTGTGGGGCTTGGAAGGCTCACAAAGAGAACAAATATGTATATGTGGAACACAAATCAGAAACAGATAGTAATGCTGAATTATAGTCCCAAGTACTTGTTCTCGTTGCTGGCCTAAAGTGTTGCAAGTACCAAGTATGTGTGTTAAACAAGGTGGAGAAACAAGTATGATGGATAGCAAGAGCAACAGAAACAAAGAACTAAACAGCACACGCTAACACAGCTCACTTTGCCCTTCTCTATGTGCTCCTCTAGATATTGTTCCTCTTTTGCCCCTCTCTTTTTTCTATTTTTTTTGGGCTGTCGTTGTTTTTTTGGGAAAATTCGACTTTTTCTTCTTATTTTTTTGATATTTTTTTTTCACTTAGGAGCACACAAGAGGGAACCACAGAAAATTTGAGCTTAAACAAGTGAAAGACGTGGCCTGTAGAATTTTCTGAAGTTCAGCCGTAAAATGAGAAAAATATTTGGAAATTGAAAACTCAAACTTCGGAGGCGAATTTGGGAATTCTGATTTCGCCGAACCCGGCAAAGCCGGGGACGAACGGATCCGAAACGCTGTTTCGATGCGAAAAACTCTATGACTTTTCTGAAAACGGAGTTCGTATGCGAAAGTTATGCCCGATTTGAGAAACGACTCCGAATTAGAGGACAAAACGGGAAGAAAGTGGGGAAAATATGCGACGGAGGCTAGGGTTTGATGGAAACGGTGGGGGAAAACACACGAACTGGACTCTAACACGACCTAACCAGCAACAAGACCTTGACCAGGACACAAACTCAACACGACGAACTCTGAAACTGAAATATGCAAAAGCTAAAGGCGCGGAAGGGTTGTAGGACAGGAAAAAAAAACGATATGGCAGTGGACTATGGAACGAAGGAGAAAAATACTCGAAACTAAGGGTAGATATGAACCTGACGGTATACCTGAAGCTCTGAATACCACTTAATATGAACAAGGGTTCCCGATCTTCCGAAAGGTTCTGGTAACTCTCGATTTGGTGGAAACGAGACACAAGTCGATCCGGCTTCTGAACAACACGATCCGAAACCCCGCAATCGCAGCACCACGTCTCCTCTGGTTATCAACCGGCGTTGCACGGTTGACCTCGCCAAGAAGGCTAAAATCCTTGCCTGCGAATCGAAGAACACAAGCAAGAACAAGGAAGAATGCAACCAAATTGCAGATGAATGATTAATCTCACGAGTTGGGGTCTCACAAACCGACGAAACGGCGAAACTGTTCTTGACAGAATAATCTAAGCAAAACCCAACCCTAATTAGGGCGGCGGCTACTGTATATAAAGGATTAGGGTCGGCCAAGGACCCCTAGACGCGTCCCTAATGGACTCCAACACGATACATGGCCCAACGGACCAAAAACGGTGACGCAGCACCGGGACAGATTCTGGACGCTGACTTGTTTCGACGTTTCCCGTTGACTCGGAAGGAATTTGGACCTCAAACCAACGCCATTGGTTTCCTTATGAAATTATCTTTCCAACCATATGTGAATCGTCGAAAACGGAGTCCGGATGCGTCCTGGGCGTCCGTTTTATTGCTCGCTGGTCCTGGAGGCCGAGGCTGATTCGGACTCGAGTTGGACTGGACCTCCTGCTGTTGTTGGACGTCCTAGCTGCTCCTCCACGCCTCCAAGCCCTCCTCTATGTGTTTCCTTGTCCTCTCCATGACTCCTAAACAACACATAATCATTAGGTAGTAATCTATTCTCAAAATTATATAAAGAGTTGCTTAGGAACGAGCTCACCTCTAAATTTAATTGTCGTGCGCGAGCTCTTGTGATTGGACCTTGAAAGTTCAATGGAGGATCATTGTATGTATCCGAGTGAGTGATGTCCTCATCATAAATCGACTCCAAGAATCATGCATTTGAGTCATTGGCAAGAAGTAGGCCACAAGGTTAAGTAAACTCCTTTGCATAAGCAACCTTAACACCTATGTTTGAGCACCTATACTTAACCAACATATCTTTCTACCCTGTAACTAACTACTTGCACATAAATGTAATTGAACCATCTCAAGTAAACCAATACCATCACCAACCATGCCCAAGAAACCATACCAAACACCCCAATTCCGAAAACTTTACGACCGATGCGGATGGACAGAAGCTTGCTCGATAACCGAGAGCGCGACAATTTAAATTTATTTTACACCCTACAGGGGTACTCCTGGACCCACATGATACGAGACCACCACTCACACAGCCCGTCAGTTATGAGTGATGATTCACGTATCAACCTTTCATGTACCCACCCAGAACCTTTGTTCCCATGTCGAGCCATGTGGGGGCCACCTAGATCCCGAGCGTACGACGACTTACAAGACACAATTTCAGGCACCTCTAACATCATTCTCACTCATATCTCGACGCATGGGTCAAATGAACGCGGCGACTTACGGTACTTGGAGTACCCCTCCCATATCCGAGTATATGGTAAGTACGGAGAAGTGCTAAAGCCAACGACACCGACAGACGGTACTTAACCGATGCAAGCAGCCTATGACATCTAGGTTCCTCTCTCGACCTACTCCTAGCACTGCCCACATCTTGCCTCATCCTCACATCTCATACAACCCAACATCATAATCATAATCATAATCATAATCAGTGTGAACCTTAAGTAAGCTCTATACTCGCGAACAACGGCCACACCGTTGCTTGATTTCTACCGAGGACCTAAGAATTTCTAAGCATTTTGATTAACCTTTGAAGTTATACATTAACAAAAATCATACCAAGGTTACAAGGATAAGAAATCATCAATAATTCAAGGTAGAGGCAAGGCATCAATATAGGTTCTAAAGAACCCATATAGCCTGACATTGGATCACCAACATGCAACAACTTACCTAAGCAAAGACTCTTCAATTTAAACTCCAAATGATTCAAATTGTAAGGTGCAATATACTTAGATGCTTTTCTTGCTACCTTTCTTCAATTTGGGATCAACGCAAAAATCCTATCACGAAAACCCAATTCTCTCTGGCTTGTCGATCACTAAAAAAAAATGCATCGCAATAAGTATGATGAAATGCTATATAAGAATTTGCATGATGCATGATTACGAAAGTATTTGTAAAAGAATGCTCGCACGCTTGGACTATAAGAGGTTTAAACATCGCATGAGACAACTTAAAGTTTCTGCGACCTGTGAAGCTGGTGGTCAGACCGGGGGTACAATGGTGGTCGGACCATGGAAGGGGTGGCAGTCAGACCGGTTGGTTTCTAAGTGGCCGAGCGGTCAAACCGCGGGCGGACAGAGAGGTTTGGTGCCTAGTGGTCAGATCGGACCAGCTGGCAATCAGACTACAAGGGAAGGTGCAGTGCCACTTCGGTGAGGCCACCAGCGAAGGCTCCAGTGATGCCTTCAAACACGAAGGGTACTGAAACACTCCCTGAGACCTAGGGAATGTGTTCTTCATTGGCTCAGATGACATACACAGAGTAAACTCGAGAAACCCTATGGATGAGATCTAGACTAGGGTTTTGGCTCAAGTTCATCTCGGTTTAAAACAAAAGGGGATCGGCTCGAGCTCGGGAACAATGGGAAAAAGATATGGGAAGGCTCACCTTGGCGCGGGGCAACTTCCTATTGGATTGGTTCACTTCGGAGGGGCTCTAATTTGGAGATTGGATTCAGGATGCTTTGATCGGCCAAAAGGTGGATGAAGTCGCAGGAGGCCCCTTCAGCGAGGAGATGATGGGGATGAACTCATGGAAGCCTCTGGGGAGCTCAGGGAAGCTGTCTCCACCGAACTCCGAACGTCGTGGTGGTCGAGGTGGAGCTCTCTTCTCTCCTCTAGCTTAGGACTTGCTCCGGCAAAGGGGAAGCTTGGGGACAAGCTCTGGGACGACGTGGGGGACTCTTGGATGATCTTCTCCTTCAATCTCCGACCTCCGTTGAACTTGGGTGGGGGATCTCCTCTCCCTTCTTTCTCCTTTCTCTCACTCCCTCACTCTCTCACTCAGATGGGGAAGAACGACTGAGTGGGTGGTAGAGCGGATAAGAGCTTGGTCGATGGCTTAAGTGGCAGTCAGACCGCAAGCTCGGGTGATCAGATCGCTCGTGGATAGAGACTATAATGGCTCTGCTCGCCTCTGGCGGTCAGATTACGGGAGACCCCGATCAGATCGCGAGAGTGATCTTGTGCTGAAAACTTGATTATATTCCCCTGAAAACGTGATTATATTCCCCTTTTCTATTCTTCTTCATCTCCAAGGCATTTAGGGTTTTCCGAAAGAGCTCTAAACTATCTCCAAGTACTTTTAAAACACGTTTAAACTCAAATCGTTAATTAATCGCACAAAACTTAATGCAATTATGGTTAGGTATGCCTAATTACGTAATTAACATTTTGGGATGTGACACCATTGTTTTGAACTTTTGACCTCCCAAAACTCTTACTGTCACCTGGTTTCGCGATACATAGGAATCAAAACATTTACTGTAAAAGGCTAATCTGATGGTCTAACTTCGGGTCACATCTTCTCTTCCAGACCACTAAGGTTTGTGTCCACATATTAAAAATTAATCAAGTCTACCTCGCTATCACAATTCATGATATAACCAATATCGTAAAAAAAACTATGAAATTCACTAATATCGACATTCCTGATCCAAAAACCATACTAATTTGTGTCAGCTAAATTAAAACTAATGAGATGATATAAGGGGATTATGAAGTCTAATAAAACCAAATAGAAAATGTTCAGAGTTTCTATACATTCTTCCACTACTTAAAATCTCATACAAGCGCTAAACTGATCATACCTAACCTAATAATATATAACCAAATATACTATAATTAAAATCTCATACAAATCACTACTTCTACATCAAATTTATCAACCTAAATACCCTAGAAAGTACGCCAAACCTACATATACCCTACATACTATGCCAAACCTAACCCTAAATAAACCCTAAGTACTATGCTAAACCTAACCCTAAATAAACCCTAAGTACTAAGTACGTCACCTAATATACATTTCACATAGTACGTTACCAAAATACTATGCTAAAACTAACCCTAAATATAGCCTAATAGTACATTACCTAAATATATCCTAATATACATTATACTCCTAATGTATTTCACATAGTTTCCATTTCTAATTGTACTACTCTAATTAATAAATAGTAAATAAAAACAATTACCTCACGGTAGTTCTCTTCGTAGCCCTCTCCCTCTCTCTCCTCTCGTGCCCCTCTCCTTATCTCTTTCTCCCCGCTTCCCTCTCCCTTTCTGTCCATCGCCCTCTCCCCCTTTCTCTCCCCACATGTGAACTCTCACTCTCTAGGCTGCCGCCGCCCCTCACCCCCGAAACAAAAGTGAATAGAAGAGAGACGACCATAGCCCCCGATAACTATCCAAGCCTTCTCAGTACTCTGAGTGCTAATATGACCCTCTCGATCGTGAGAGAGCTGAGAAGTGCTACACGCACAATGATAACCTATGTAGCGCCGACGTGACCTTCTGTCCCACCCCTTTTCGGTACACTGAATGTCGATAGGCTATCCGGTTGCCAATAATGTACTAGTTGGCACTCCAGTTCACAATAAAACCCTACTTAACAATTGGAGTATCGATTCTCACCTATATATATACAATTTTACCATTTTAAATTATATTTTTACAATTTTCCAATAGATAATATTATTTTTTTAGAAATCCTGTTTTCAAGCAAAAGCTCATGGTACATCACGTGGTTAACTCGTACCTTCCCAAATAGAAATACTAACAATCCAGGACATGTGTTAAACAACGTTCGTCCAAACCCACAACCGGCGTGGAGCTACCTTTCTCACTGACATCCGGAACCACTTATCTCTCCGCCCGAACCCTGTACGCGACCAGCGCATAGGACATCCGGCATGGTCAAGATGCGCCAGTTGCGCGCCACGAAACGATCCGGCTGCGCGATCCCGAGGCGACCTGCTCCGTCTAGTGCTGCATGCCGGTCCATTCACCGGTGTCCACGTGTGACCTGCACGCACACGCGGCGTCCCGTGCGGCCTCGTGTGGTCCGAGTCAGGGTCGGCTCATCCCGCTACTCCTCCTTACGTCAACGCCACGTGCGCATCTCTTCCTCATGGCCCCGCCACCATATGGCCCACAAGTCAGAGAGTGTAAGCAATTACACGTAGTTTAACCGAGTGTGCGGTTATATCAAATTCTCTTCATTTAATTTCCTTTCTAATTTCATTTCCAAATTTTCTTTTTAATTTTATTTCCCGTTCTCATATTTTTTAATTTTCTTTCTCTTTAATAGCTTAGTTTGGAATGGATTCATAAAACAAAGAACTATCCGGAAGCCCTACGAGCACTGACAGGTGGACCCGTGCGGAAACCTCGTCCCCACGCGCCCGCATCGAGTCCTGGCATCCCAAACTTGCGAAGCCCGCGCGAAATCCCGTTCCTGCCCCTTCCTTCTTCCTCCTCAGCACCCTTCCCATCCCGCCGCATCCCCTATAAACACACCAACCCCCGGCACGCCGTTGCTTCCTCCCCATTTCCACCATTCCCTTCCTTCTTCCTCTCAATCTTTCGCTTGGCGTCTCCTCCAATCGAATCGGATTCCTTCCCCAAATCTTAGGGTTAGGGTTTCGTCTATCCTTCCCTTCCTTGCCAATTAGCGCGTCGCGAGGGCTAGCGTTGCGTGTGATGATGGGCACTGCCGTGGAGCTTGGCCAGAGGCACGGCGAAGGCCACTTCTGCGACGCCGCCAGGGCTCTCCGAGTCCGCCAACGCGGCCTCCCTAAGTCGCGGTGGTCCGCCGACCAGGAGAAGGCGCCGGACGTGCCATTGCCAGCAGTGGCCCCCGGTGTTTCAGGAAACCTACAGCGGTTTTTGGCCGCCGTGACGCCGTCCGTGCCGGCGCAGTACCCCTCCAAGGTTCGCCTCCTGGCTCCTGTGCTGTAGGATTAGGTCCTTGCGATTTGTGATGGTTTGGCCGTTTCTGAATTGTCAAGATTTGGGGATTTATGATGCAGAGAGCAGCGAGGGGGTGGAGGTGCGGCGGCGTCGATGGCGAGCGGGACAGGTCGTACTTTGTTCTCAGCGACGTGTGGGAGGCGTACAGTGAGTGGAGCGCGTATGGTGCCGGTGTGCCACTCATGCTTGATGGGTGCGACGGGGTCATCCAGTACTATGTGCCCTACTTGTCTGCCATCCAGCTCTATGGAGACCCCGCAATCCTGCGGCCATCACCTACCCCAAGGTGAATTTTGCTCACAACGGTCGCTCAGTTTAAGTTATATGGTTACATTTAGAAGGGCACAAATAATTGTAGGTCTCTGTGTATCCGTTCCTCAATTTATGTCAGCGCGTTGTGGAATTCCTTTGTCATTCTTAATAGGCAACTGAGATCCTTATATCTCATGACTTAAGGATAGCAGTAGGGCATTGTTTCCTGGCATTTGGCATTGTGAAATCTAGTTGTGGTATGATGGATTCTTTAGACTGCTGTTGTGCTTGCCTGTAATGCGACTGTATTCTTTTTATGAAGCACAGGCCATTTTTAATTCAACTTAAAGGAGGTACCCTTTCTGCTATAAGGTTAACGAAGGTAGTGGATGTTTTCCAGGTGAAGTTATTAGTTACAGTATTTGTTGACATCAAAGAGTATGAACTTGAAAATTAAAATGGACACTAGCACTATCTATTTCGTTTAAAAGGTGCCTGTCTTTTACTTATGTATATAAGTGTAATCCAAACCAGATACGGGTATCGTTATCGGTTAGATATGGATATAGGAATACGCCATTTTTCTAGGAAACCAATACGCGGATACGTTTTACTATTTAAAAAAAAAAGAGTAATAAGTCAGAATTGGATTAAGAAAATGTGAAGCGGAAAGAAAACTGAGTTATTCTGAAATCCATAGACATCTATGATATGTCTTTGTCTCCTGTGCTATAAGCAAAATCACTGTACAGGACCTGACATATGTTTGTCTCCTATCTCTTCTTGTTTTAAATTGATTCAATTAGACAGAAGCCATAACAGATTTTGTACGCTTGCAAACGATAATGAGCAACCAAAGACACTATATGCCCAATTGCCCAGATGGCTAAAGTCCTCACTCCTAGAATGCCTATCCGGCTATCCCTACGTGCCTTGCATCACTGCATCAGCATAGTAGACATCAGACATCACATCAGAAGAGAGGGAAGGGGGAAGAAAGGAGGAAAAGGGGGAGGAGAGGAACTCACCGGTGATTGGCGACTGGCTGATAGGGAGGAAAAGGGGGAGCTGGGGAGGAGAGGAACTCAACAGAGAGGCAGAGACACACTTGAACAAAGGAGGAAAAGGCGGAGGCGTAGGCGAGGCGACTGGCGACTGGTGGAGTCCTGTTGTCCTGGAGGCGCATGAGTGCGGGCTAGGCGCCAGCTATGAGGGCATCGGTGTCATCGGCTTGTCGTCGGTAGGCGGCGGCTAGGAGTGCGGGCTCGCCGTCGGCATGGTGATGACTTGCGAGAGGGAGCTGGGAGGGCGTGAGGTGTAGTGATTAGGTTAGCAAATGGGCCGAAGTCAGATTGTTGGGCCGGGCCATATCCAGGGAGGTATCCTAGAAGTATCCAAGAGGTATCAGCCTTTACCTGTTTTTTTTTATACTCACCGGATACGTATCCGAGCTATATTCATATCGAATACGGCATTGGATACGGATACGGTCGCATTTTTGAGTATCGGTGTTTCTTAGATCCAAACTTTGAAATTTATAATGTTTAACCTGGTGGTAAGTGTTTTTAAGTCCAAAAGTTGAAATTTGAACATTACATGCATACAGAGAAATGTTCAAAATGACAATTAGCATCTCCAAAAGGCATGACGTGAACAATTGTCTTCATGTCCGTTTATATAGGTAATTCGCAAAAGTTATTTTAAGTTTTTGGTGTACTTTTTTCGCCAGCATTCAAGCTTAAGTTTGACTTATGCTAGTGCTTATCACCTAAGGTTCTCACACATGTTCTGACTTGTTTACACATTGCACTTTTGTACTTCATTGATTGTCTAATAGTTGGTTGGAACGTTTAGAAAAGCTATCTGATTCCTCTATTCTACTTGGTCTGTTTTATGAAATTATCAACTATTTCTATGTCCACTTGAATTGGCAGTTTGGTGGAGCCATTTAAGTTGTTGATTCCTTCACTGTGCATTTGAGATTGTTGTTTACAAAATATTTTGTTTTGTTGGGCACAATGGACCTAAATCTCTATGTATAGTAGGGTAAAATTCTAAATACATAATATTTCTTTACGCTCACACACCTTTGTTTGTGCATTTTAAGCTTGTGAAAGCTTTCTCTAGTTGTAAATCCACCCATAATTCTAAAATTTCTTTTTCTTTTTTCAGCGATAATTTTTGCCAGTCATTTTAAGATGTTCTTGTGTTAGCTAGTTTCATGCAATATTTTTAGTTCTTGATTTTGTGCGCTTCTTTTGAAGCAGGCATATGATGAATGACAATGATGTAGATAGCCATGACTCCAGCAGTGATGCAAGCAGTGATTATGGGCATGGAAGACTAAAACATCTTACTCAGGAAAGCTTCTCAAGTGATGATGGTGAATCTGGAGATCTTCATGGTCACTTGCTTCTTCAATACCTTGAATTTGATTCTCCATTTTGTCGTGAACCATTGACTGATAAGGCAAGAATTATCATCACTGTGTTTGTATAGTCTTTCATGGCAGTCCAAGTTCTAACATCCTTATTTTTCTGTTTCAGATTTCTAGCCTTTCAGCTAGATTTCCTGGACTGAAGACCTTAAGAAGTTGTGATTTATCACCGCGAAGCTGGATATCTGTTGCTTGGTATATGTTTTTCATATTATGTAATCTATTAGTGCTTCTTAAGGATGTAAGTTACTTGCAAATTTTGTAGGTATCCAATTTACCGTATCCCTATGGGCCCAACATTAAAAGATTTGGATGCTTGCTTTCTGACGTTCCACAAGCTTTCAACTTACACAGGAGGTAACCACATTCTGTTTCTGGTTCGTCTTTCAGAATCCTTAAGTTGACATTTTCTGATAATGTTGTCCCAAATGCTATTATGGCTATACCAAAACAAATGTAGGTTACATAAACTTCCATTCATTTGATTTGTTTATTGGATATTCACTTACCCTATGCAGAATCCATATAGCAGACACCTAATTAATCTGAAGTATAAGAATGATTTTACAATTACTCAGGTGGCTTTTTAGCCTTTAGCATTCTGTTAACCATTTTTTTTTTTTTGTGTGTGTGTGTGTGCTTGTCCAGATCATGGTGGTGCTCTAAAATATCCTTGGGGTCCTGATAGCACACCAATGATATCACTACCTGTTTTTGGCATGGCTTCTTACAAGTTCAGCAAGTCAGTATGGTCTTCGAGTGATGGGGATTGGCAGCAGGCAAGCCGCTTACTGCAAGCTGCTGCTGATTGGCTGCTAGATAGCCATACCAGTCATCCGGATTATCAGTTCTTTGTCTCACATGGTGCATACAACAGGTAGTAGCACCAAATTTGAAACAGAATGTCTGGAAGGAGTTGGTTGTAAACATAACCAAAGGAGGCGGACGTTTTGCTGTTTTCATACTCTGATGCATGTCAAGACAGGGTTTGAGCTCCCACGTGGGAAGCATGCAATGTTGTTCTGCCTTGTAAAGTGCACTAATTGGAGGATGTGATCGACTGTGTTTTTATGTTATAGTCCGTCGGTGATCCCCCTATGGAAATTTGGGACGAGAAACAGTGAAGAGGGAAAAGAGACTTGATGCAGTTGTTTTCCAAAGTATTGTGGCTCCGGGATAGATGGAGCTACTGGACTTTCTTGTGTGTTACAAAAATAAGGGGGATATTTACGAGATCCCCCTAAATGTTGGTAAACTTGTGGATGCTTGTCGACACTGCATAGTACTGTTTTAAGTGAAACTTGTAACTGATTAGCAACTTGCCATCTGCCAAGCTATCACATCGTTCTGAGTAGCTCTGGGATAGATGGCGCTACTGGACTTCTGTATGTGCTTTATTGTGTGTCTTGCAATATTCTGAATGTGAATTGCTGTGTGCGCAAATATTCGTAGATCGTGATCAACTGTCAAGTGATTGGAGTGACAAGAAAAACTGACTTTCAGTGTTTTTACCTTGTCAAGAGGACAGGAGTTTCCAGTGGGAAGCCGATCAACAACATAATAGGCATGTCCAGTTGAAGCTGATTGATCAAGCTAAGCTATGGAGAAAAATGGTTCTGCTTCTGTGATCTGTGTAGCCAATATTTACCGTGGAAAGCGTCTACGTTTACTGTCTGGTAACTTGTGTAAACCAGTAGAACTCTTGGAGTTAAACTGATAGACTGATAGATATGCTTTATTTGGCGCTGAAGTTGTAATCGAGCAAACTGTTTAAAAACTGTCTCAGGTGCATCAATACATTTGATTCTGTGATGCGAATTGCCAGTCATGTACTTGATAGATTGCAACGATCAAGAGCACGCTTCACCCCACTAACACAGCGAAGAATGATACCACGAGCTATACAGTTCATTATCGTTCACCTGAGCTTAATCAACAAGGTTGCGACCATTACTCACAAACCTTCTCTCTTCAGTTGTGCTTTGAGTTCATCGTTCTTGAGTTGGTGGGGGCACCCAAGTGTTGTTTGTGTGTTCAACTATTTCGAACTTTGAACCCTCGATCGAGTGCAAGTAACAGACATCCATTTGTATATCTGGCCTGGCATGACTATCCCCTAACCTAGCCTATATATGCATGCACCGTGTTCATCGGAAACAACCACCAGCAGAAGCAGCACGTCATCCGACCTGCATTCCACGGGCATCCTCATGCACCGCGCTCTGTCTTAGCCGATAGTCGTGTTAGTGGCAGTTCTGTTGTGAATGAACTGTAGATAGACAGTAGATTACTTGTTCGGATTCTACATATTGATTATTTTGCACTAGAATCAAGTTTTTTAACGGAATATTCACACTATGTAGAATATCCTGACTTTAAATAGTTACATGCAAGTCTATATAGTATAGAAAAGCAGGCTGCCCATGACGGGTACGTGTGGGGTGAACCAAATCCTCATTGAAATTGATTTTTTCCATTCGAGGGGGATCGTACAAGGTCAACAGTACCCCCTGTGAATATTCCACCTGTATGAAAAGTTCTTAATGTTAGTTGAGTCCCTGGCTCCCTAATTGATTGACCCGCAATAATACCTACAGCTTCCCCCAATTCGACCAGACTGCTATGAGTGGGACTCCGCCCATAACATAATTGACAGATCCAAGATGTGCTCCGGCAAGTAAAGGGGGTTCTAATATATATTGGTTGTGCTCGAAACGGTTGTGCTCGAAAGGAAGTTATGAATCGAGTGACTAATCCAATTCCAATATCTTGATTTCGAGCAGCAATGCATCGTGAACCCATATATATATCGTCTGCTAATACACGACCAATTAGTGTTTGGACAATAAGTTTTTCCGTCATCCCATTTTGAGGACTCACAAAAATACCTCGGATAGTACCACAATCTCTTCTACGCACAATAATATGTTGAACTACTTCAACAAGTCTACGTGTAAGGTATCCAGCATCCGCTGTTCGTACAACAGTATCTACAACCCCTTTACGGGCTCCGTGGTAGGAAATTATATATTCTGTCAAAGAAAGTCCCTCGCGTAAATTGCTTTGAATAGGTAAATCAATCATTTGTCCTTGAGGATCCGCCATTAACCCTCTCATACCTACTAATTGGTGTACCTGAGATGCATTTCCTCTGGCTCCTAAAAAAGACATTAGATAGACTGGATTAGAAGGATCTGTTATCCGAAAATTCGAATTCATTTCTTGTTTCAAATATTCACCTGTAGCATACCATATCTCAACAGATTGGCATAATTTTTCTACTGCGTGTACAGCCCCATAATAATAGTGTTTCTCCAAAAGAAAACTCTGTTGTTCCGCGTCTTGGACTAACCACTGCTTGTGAACAGCTCTTCTCAACTGAAGGCGCACTACTGTTACTATCAGTCTAGTCTCTCGAGGGCACTCTTTCGATCTCGAACAAACTTACTTCTTTTGCCGAAAGAGAGATATTCAGAAAACCCGATTTCCAGTCCTGCCTTAAGAACCCGACTCCAAAGAAAGAAAAAAGAAAAGCGGACTAAAAGAGAACAACAAAAGAGAGATCACTTTCGACAATTGAACAACACTTTTATATCCAGATTGGAACTGGACTTGAACCTTCATATCTAGATTTCACTCCACTTTCACTTTCATATCAGGAACGTCGACTTGCACTTTCAATAGTGAATTGTTCATAAAATGTATGAAACAATGACGGTAATCAATAACCAAACCACCCATTCTAACGAAATTTTGAATGGTGATGTAGGCGGGGGTTTCCGAGGAATCCAAATAACCTCTGGGTTTTTTCAGATTTCGCAAGCATCTAGAATAACTAGTCAATTACAACTCTATTGTACCGCAATCGGTGCATTGATTTTTGCATCGTTAATGCTTTTTGCTGGTTGGTTCCATTATCACAAAGCCGCTCCCAAATTGGCCTGGTTCCAAGATATAGAATCCATGTTGAATCACCACTTAGCGGGGTTATTAGGACTTAGGTCTCTTTCTTGGGCGGGACACCAAATCCATGTATCTTTACCGATTAACCAATTTCTCGATGCTGGGGTTGATCCTAAAGAGATACCACTTCCTCATGAATTTATCTTGAATCGCGACCTTTTGGCTCAACTATATCCTAGTTTTGCCGAAGGAGCAACCCCCTTTTTCACCTTGAATTGGTCCAAATATGCAGAATATCTTACTTTTCACGGAGGACTAGATCCAATAACCGGTGGCCTATGGTTGAGCGATATTGCGCACCATCATTTAGCTATTGCTATTCTTTTCCTGATCGCTGGTCATATGTATAGGACCAACTGGGGTATTGGTCATGGACTTAAAGATATTTTGGAGGCTCATAAAGGCCCATTTATAGGACAAGGACATAAGGGTCTCTATGAAATCCTAACAACATCATGGGATGCTCAATTATCTCTTAACCTAGCTATGCTAGGCTCTACAACTATTGTTGTAGCTCATCATATGTACTCTATGCCCCCCTATCCATACCTAGCTACTGACTATGGTACACAACTTTCCTTGTTCACACACCACATGTGGATTGGCGGATTTCTAATAGTCGGTGCTGCTGCACATGCAGCCATTTTTATGGCAAGAGACTATGATCCAACTACTCGATACAACAATCTATTAGCTTGCATCCTTAGACACTTCGATGCAATCATATCCCACCTTAACTGGGTATGTATATTTCTAGGTTTTCACAGTTTTGGCTTGTACATTCATAATGATACCATGAGTGCTTTAGGTCGTCCCCAAGATATGTTTTCGAATACTGCCATACAATTACAACCCATCTTTGCTCAATGAGTACAAAATATCCATGCTGACGCGCCTGGCGTAACAGCTCCTGGTGCAACAACAAGTACCAGCTTAACGTGGGGAGGTGGCGAGTTAGTAGCTGTAGGCGGCAAAGTAGCTTTTTTACCTATTCCATTAGGAACCGCAGATTTTTTTAGTCCATCACATTCACGCATTTACTATCCATGTGACTGTATTAATACTTTTGAAAGGTGTTTTATTTGCTTGCAATTCCTGTTTGATACCTGATAAAATGTATGAAATAAGGAATAGACATGCCTTGGGTTGGCACGCAAATAGGATCTCCAATAGCGGGAGACAGGAGATTCATATGAGAAAACATAAGTAAACGGGCTTCCGCCTGAGCTTCCAAGGATAAAGGTAGATGAACAGCCATTTGATCCCCATCAAAGTTCGCATTGAAACCCTTACACACTAATGGATGTTAACAAATAGTACGCCCCTCTACTAAAGTGGGTTGGAAGGCCTGTTTTCCTAATCTATGCAGGGTAGGTGCTCTGTTCAACAGTACAGGACGCCCCCGCATAACTTCTTGAAGTATTTCCCATACAATAGGTTCCTTTTCCAAAATTTTCCTTTTAGCAATCCTAACATTAGAAGTAGCACGTTTCGTGATTAAATCGTGAATTACAAATAGCTGAAAAAGCTTTATTCCTATCTCTAGAGGTAATCCACATTGATTTAAGGAAAGTGAAGGACCCACAACAATGACAAAACGCCCCGAGTAATCGACCCGTTTCCCAAGCAGAGTCTCGCGAAACCTCCCCTCTTTACCCACAATTACATCTGAAAGTGACTTGTATACTTTATTGTGACCATCCCTCATCGGTTGCCTGCGGGACCCACTATCAAGAAGCGTATCCACGGCTTCTTGTACCAAATTTTCCTGGCACATTACTAAATCTGCTGGCGCTAATTCACTTCTTTTTAATATATAGGCAAGGTTGTTGTTCCGACGGATAACTCTCTTATAAGTTCATTATTAATATCCGAAGTCACTACTTTATCCCCCGACCTATAAACAATGGGTCTCAATTCGGGAGGAAGAACCGGTAATAAGCACAAAACCATCCATTCTGGTTCTACATTTGTTTGAATAAAATGTTTCACCAATTGCGTATGTCTAATCAAAAAAACTTTTCTTCTTCGTCTTTTTCTATCTTCCCATTCATCTCCACTATATCCCTCGTCTTCCAATTCCTTCCATTCAACCAAGGAATTCTCCATAATAATTCGCAAATCCAAATCTACTAATTGTTCTCTAATAGCACCTGCTCCTGTCGCAATTTCCCGATTTCAAAATGTTGCAAAGCCTGGAGTAGAAAAAAAAGGGGAAATGTTGTTGTTACAGGATGAAATTTCATCCTGTAACCACAGCATAAGTCTTGGGTTGGCACTGTGTTCCTCTTCCTTCCCGGGTCGAGCCCGTTCTCTCCCTTCTCCCCCACAATCCAACCTAGGTCGCGCCTGGCCAAAAGCCGCCTTCCTCTGCTTTTTGCGCCCGTAAGCCACCCCTTTGCCTTCCTCTCGCCGAGTTCAAGCCAATCACGAGGCCACCTCTCTCCGATTGGGAAATCCCAACGAACCCCAACTAATTTTGATTCCACCCGCATGATTTTTTCTCCCTTATATAAGCCCATGCCCCTCCTATTGATTTTCCTTGAACCAAGCTGCTGATTTCCCATCTAAAACCTCGCGCAGCCACCACTCTGGAGCCACCCCACCCTCCCTGAATGGATCTCCTGATTCGCAGGGTTGGGAGAAAGCTCACCAGCTCCTCCTTGATGCCTAACGGTTGCTGGAAGAGCTTCTTTGCCACTGGCCAGGTTGCTCCACTGCTGTGCCCCATGGACGCGCTCGGGTGAACCTTGGTAAGGACCCCTCCCCCCACAAATGGATTTGACAAATCCTCCGCACTGTATTACGCCGCTCACCATCGCTCCCTGTGCTTGGCGATGAGCTTTGCTCATGTGCCAGTGCCCATGTTTCCCTTGCCTACCTCCGCGCCATCAACCGGCCAAATCCCTGCTTGCCCTCAGCCATCTAATCTGAAATGAACAGTCCAGATTGGATGTGGCCAAATGGGTATGGGTCCGGACCACCATGGACATGTGGACTTTGCTGCCTGCCCGGTCCTCCATGCCCGTTCACATGGTGAAAGGATCTAATGGCCCTAAAGGGGGGGGGGGTGAATAGGGCACTAATTTAAAACTAAACCAACTACCGATTTCTAGAACAAGAAGCAACCTTAGCCTAGAAAGCAACAAGATGATATAGCAAGCTAGAAAGATAAGACCACACATGCAAGCATATAAAACATAAGTAAAGTGCAGAATTGAAACTTGCATGAAGGAAATACTAGAAGCAAAATGCGGGATGTAATAAGAGTAGGGAAAGAGGACGCCGAGTTTTTCCTGAGGTATCGAAGAGTTGGCACTCTCCACTAATCCTCATTGGAGCATCCACACATGGATGTTGCTCCCCCTTGAATCACCAAGACTCAAGTGCTCACGAATGATTGCCACTTCTCAATCTTCGGATTGGTGGGCATCAAACCAAGTAGAAGAGCTTCCCGAGGCTCCCACAAGATCTCCAAGAGCTCACCGAGAACACCACCAATCTCCACGACGGGCTAGGTGTTGCCAACCACCAAGAGTAACAAGCTAATTGATTCACTTGATCCCAGTCAAGCCTAAAACAATAGCTAGATGCACACTCACTACTCTTGGAGCAGTAATGAAGTCCTTAATCTTCAATTAAGAACTTGCAAATCACTTTAAGTGCTCTCCCTTGCCCTTAGATGACACATAATGTGTATGAATGCTTCTGGGTTGCAAGATAGACGAATGAAACCAAGTGAGGAGGTATATATAGGCTAGAGGTCCAAATCTAGCCGTTGCCCAATCACTCACTTTTTCTGTGAACACCATATGGTCCGGTGCACACGTCTCTGTTAACATCGGACAATCTGGTGACTTAACTTTTTTAGTCTACTTATTTGACAGTTGTCAGTAGCCATTGCAAAATGCTACGGTGTTCTTCCATATAGCATCACCGGATAGTCCGGTGAGTTATACTCTATTTCCTTGAAAATACGAAGCTTCTATTAAATAGTCCGGTGATGACTCCTTTAAGTCATCGGACAATCTGGTCAGTTCAACTCTGATTTTCTCCAAAAGTATCGAGCTTTTGTTAAATGGTCTGGTGTATGAACCCTTCAGATCACCGGACAATCCGGTGCATATAAATTTACATTTCTCTGAGAAATAGTTCTTTTGTTAAATGCTTCGGTTTATAGTTCCTTCCATCACCGGACAATCCAGTGAGTTCAGTTGAAGTATTCTCAGAAAAGACAAATAGTCCGATGAGTAGAAATACTTCTTACACCTGATAATCCGGTGAGAACAAACTTCCTGGAAATCGTCCAATTCAATCGACTTTGAGTTCTAACTTCTCAACTTCTCACCAATGGATTTATTTGAGCTACCTAGTGCTAGATTTTCAGAAGTGTGCATCCAACTATATCTAGACTCAACTAGGTCAAGCTACAATACTTAGGCCCCCTTTATAGTAGGGTCAAAAGATAAAATATGACCTATTACTACTCCAAGTGTCCTTCATCACCTTGTGACACTTAGAACTAGAAGGTCCTTAATCTTGACGTAAAAAGTCCTTTGATCGATCAATAGAGTTCCATGAAGGACCAAGAAAACCATTCAATCATCATGAATTAAAGAATTTGAATTCCTTCAAAATATACACATTAGTCATAATGATATGGTTGTCATTAATCACCAAAACACTTACCACTTACCTAGAGGCCTAGATGCTACAATCTTCCCATTTTTGGTGATTGATGACAACACAAATGAATAAGGATATGAAAATGAAGAACACCCTATCAAACTAGGCATAGAACGACATATAGCAAATAAGCAAGAGAAATCCTAGAATAAGAACAAACTATCATGCTAGTAGAACAAGAATTAAAACAGAGCATGAAAGGAAGCACAATGCTATGACAAGCAAAACACATCGATTAAGAAACAAATAGCTTGTCATTACATCAAAAACCATGAAAACCCAACACTTAGACCCTATACTACCCAAGCTCCCCCTAAGTCTATGAACTAAAAAACTCACTAGTCACGTGTCTACCTCTCTCCAAAAGACTCCCCCTATCACCTAGACTCTCTCCCCCTTTATCATCTAAGCACCAAAAAGAGCACACTCCTAAACACTTAGAGGAGAGGAGGAAGTCGGTGCTGCTGGCGATGGTTGCACCTCGAACTATGAGCTTGAGTCTGTATCTGAATCCGATAGCTCAATAGTTGTGGGGCCAACAGCTGGCTGCGAAGGCTGAGCTATGTCTGATGGTGCCTCTGAGACTGTAGCTGGGGCTGAGCTGGTAGCAGTAGTGGTGCCCTGAGTAGCCATCTCCTGAAGTGCTACATCGAGCTCCTCGAAAGCAGACTGAACGACTGGAGGAGTCTGAATAGATGGCTGCTAAGAAGGCACAGTCGGCTGTGAAGAGTCCTGAAAATGAAGAGCCCCAGTCATAGGAGTAGACAAGAGGGTAGAACTGACCTCGTTGTAGTCCTAGCAGGCTGAGAAAATACGCCAATACTGAAGAGGGGTGACAATGGGAATGCAAACACTGGTGTTCCCAAAAGACAACTGACACTGCCCGGGAGAGGACTAGGTGCTGGGCCTGGTGCCCTAGGAGCAACTGGCAGCTGAAGACTTGAAGCATGAAAAAGAGACCCAAGACATCCAGATATAAAAGTGAAAATGCGGTCATTGTTCTCTCGATCGGCCTAAAGGGCTGCTAAGGTAGCCTACTGCTGCTGCTGGAGTGACTGCTTCATCATGAGCTGCTACTCCTGCTGCCGAAGCATGTCTACTTGTAGCTTTGCCTCCTGCTCCACCTGGGCTACCTGCTGCTACTGCATCTGCTGAAGGATAAGAATGAACTCTGATGGAGGTGCATCAGGGGGCATGGAGGTTGTTATCTCAGATACTAAAGGTACTATGGAAGTGGGAACAGCCTGAGAAGACCCTCCAGCCTCAGCATCATGTGACCTAGCAACTAGTGGAAAGAACTCAAGATCTAAAGAATTCAAGTCACTGTCACTCAAGAAGAATGCGTGCGGGAGCTCTTCCTCGGCCACTACAAGGGCCTGATCCTCTGCTGCTACTATCTCTCTAACATCAACGAGCATCCGCTCCTGAGCATGGAACATTGCAGGCTGGCCTCGTCTCCTGTTTGAAGGTGTTGTGGGAGCATACACATTATAATGTGTAGGCGACTGCTCATAGGCCTGAATGTATTGAGGGAATCGGATCGAGTGTGCAATCATGTGGGATATGAAATGTGCATAAGGCTGCTGTCTAGCCATAGTCATCCCGCCAGCAATCACATCCTCAATCTCACAAAGAATCAAGTCAACCACATCAAATCTCTGGTGAGTGAGGATGGAGAGTATCAGCCACTGCTGCAAACTGGTGATCACCTCTCCATATCCAATCCTCAGAACAAGGCTGTGTCTCAATACCAAATGTAAAGCCTTTGCCTCAGAAGTCAGCATATCTGGCACTCTCGGTGATCCTGGAGCAAAAGGCTGCTTAAAAATCGATCGGATCTTGTCGTTTGTCGGGAAGACGCCACCAACAAGAGGATGGCGGGATGGCTGAGCATGAGGATGAACGATCCCGTGTAACCAATGGGAGCTCGCCTGAAGACCCAACGCCTCTAAGATGTTGTTCCGGTAGAGTCTGAAGCTCTCACCCTAGAACATAAATTGAATGAAGTTCCTCTCGGGTGCAATCCAGATGGTGGCATAGAACACTCTCACCCAGTCCTCAACATACTGGCCCACTCCAAACACCAACTCAGCTAATCCAGGCATAGACTCAAAATGAGCTCTCATATCAACTCCACTAGCTGCCAACTCAAGATAATGCCAGTTGATCTTCTTGTGCATGTTCAGACTGACTCTCCTCCTGAGATAAGAAGCGTGAAAGCCCTCCTGGAGAATAGTCCAAAACCTAGGGTTGACCCCTTCATCCCTCTGTGGGGTAAACCACTCGTCAATTGGCACAAATCTAAGCTTCTTAATATTGGGGGACTTGTAAGAAGTCAAGTCCAGTAATCTGATCTCCCCCTAAGGCTGTGGCTACTCTGATGGCTCTGACTCAGTCTCTCCCTGAGGCTCTTGATGAGCCCTCTTCTGGCTCTCTTGGCCGGATGGGATCAATCCCAACCCAGCAGTCTAACGAGTGCAGGTGGACCGACGCGGCAAAGTCGTATATGTGTCTCTAATCTGCAGCTCGCGCTGAGGAACTGGAGCATCGGCAGCTACAATCGCTCGATCCCACTCCTTCTGCTCTTTTGTTTTCTTCTTCTTAGACTATCGACGGCCTTGCCCTTGTCGCAGCGCTACGACCCATCTAGAAGATCAAAAGATGCAATATGGATGAGGGAGAGTTTCGGAAGTTTGAAATTTGAATGAAATTTGTCCAAAATTGAATCCTAAACCCTAATTTTAGGAGAATTTTGATGAACATGCTAGGGATTCAAGTTTGTGACACTAATTGAGGTCCAATTTGCATAAGATATGTCCTTAATTGAAGCAAATTGATTCAAATTAGCTCGAACTTTGCACGAATTTTGAATGAAATTGGAGATATGAGCTAGGGTTTGAAGAAATTGAAAAAATTCGAGGAGGATGAGCTCACCAAGAGAGAGAGAAGATCTGAGAGCTTGGGGTGAGCCCCTGGTTGGTTGTGAGGAACCGTCCAAATAGTATTCTAATTAATCATCAGGAGGATCATTATTCATAATCACAACCTCGACGATTAACCAGAATACCATTCCGGTAGTCCCGGCACGTGTTTTGTGCCCAGGATCGGAACACATGCCTTCCAACTCAAATATCACAACACAGTTTAATAGAGAGCAAGTAATTAAGCTGTATTACAATACTTAAACATGCAACTACTTCTATAATTTACAACAAAAGAGGAACAACAACAACTACGCAGTGGAAGATAAACCTACACAACAAAAGAGTATGGAGTCGTGTGCCCTTGGGCTCCATACCAAAAGCGCCAGAGTTCGGAGTAGAAGGTGCTACTCCTGCCCGCCACCCTGATTGGTAGGCACAAAGTAGCCAAACACTGCCTCTTCCTCGCCAACCTGTGAACCTGAAACTTAAGGGCAATACCCTTAGTACGAAGGTACTAGCAAGTCTTACACAGTATGAGTATATAAATTCTCGACTCCAAGGATCATGCATTTAAAGCTGTATCAAGGATTAAGACATGTTTAAGTTCATTAAGTGGTAAGCAACCTAGACTCTAGGTGTAAGCAAATGACTTAACCAACCACCAACTCAAACCCTGCCAACCAACTGATCAGAACAGATATATAAACAACAAGTGTATAAGAGTAAACCATTACCCCAAACCACCGACCACATACCGACCAAACCACCCAAACCAACCATGCCACAACCCACATCGAAACTCTACGACCAAAACATGGTCGCTTGGTGGAGATAAGCGATAGCAATGCTCATGACCGAGAGCGCGGCAGTTCGAACTGATTATACACCTTGCAGGGGGATACTCCTGGACCCAGACGACATAGGAACCATACGGCTTGTGCCACCCGCTAAGATGCACACAAGGGGGTACCCGTGACAAGCTTTCCCAACCAGGCCCAACCATGTGGATCAACCATAGCTCGGCGCAGTGGTATTAGAACTACTCCACGAGCAAACCAATACCGCTAAAAGCCCGGACTCAAACCGGACTCACACCGTCTATGAAGAGGCCCACATGACCACGTCTACGAAGGTAATCAGCTCGCCTACCATTATATCAGCATGTGGTGAGTAAGGTAAGTGCTAAAGCCGACTACACCGACGGTCGGTGCTTAACCGGTACAAGCGGTCTACGGTGTCCGGGTTCCCTCTCTGAACTGCTTGAGGACTCCTCGTGAGCAGATGACACCCCTAACACCGCCCACACCTCGTCTCAACTCACCACCCACCAAACCGACTCATCATCAACACAACCACAAGTGTGAACACTAATAAGCCCTAGGCTCGCGACAACGGTGGACGCCATCGTCGACTTCTACCGGAAAGCCTAAGTACCATTAAGCATAGTGAACTACAATTAGACCTCGATGACACCACTAGGCTCCAAGGAATAACACATGACACGTGACCGAAATGGGAGAATGCATCGGCATAGGTTCTACCCAACTCGGTACCCGACACATGCAATGTATACATAAGCGTAGATAACATATTAGATTTTCAAGTAGACGCGGTGCAATATGAACGATGCTTACCTTGCTACCCTAGCTGCTGCTCACAGCTACACGAACCACGATCACCACCGTTAGAACCTCCGGGAATAGCCTCGCTCGCCTCTGTCGTCGAATCGACGTTCTCTATAAGAATAATCGCGCGCAATGATGAGTATGAAAGCCATACAACAATGAAGGTGACAAGCATTATACCCTGCGCTTAAAACATCAAATATTTCCTAATTGCAATTAGCGTTAACCACTTAAACATTTCCCGAAATACTCTAAAGCATAAACCAAAGCTTAAACCAAAACAGAAAGTTAATTATGCTTAACATGAGGGTGTATATTTTTACTGAACAGGGCACAATTTAGCAAGATTCACAAAATTGGACTCATCAATTTTAGAGCTACCAAGATTTAATTATGAATTATCAAAGCCTAAACATGTTTCAATTACTCAATAAATTACAGCACACATTTCATGCCCACTGGTATTTTTAATAGGTAGAGGATGCCATAACCAAGCCAACAAAATTGGTTTCACAATTTTTGGAGCTATCTACAATTTTCTACGCAATTTACAATATTTCAGCCGAATTTATACATTGGAAAACAATTTAAAACCCCATTTACCGGATATAAAAAAAATCCCTAAAACTTTTTCTACCCCGGGCCGGCTAACCCAGGGACTGACCAGTGGGGCCGGCTGTTTGACCCCGGGTCAAAACAGCCAGGCGCCAAAGACGCGCGGTGCCAAAACGGCCGGCGGCCCGGGCTGCGCCCGCCGGCGGCGAGCGGTGCCACATCGGCAGCCGGGGAGGGCAGCAACACCACTAGGGGAGGCACGCGGACCTGGTGGGGGCACACGTTGACGCCGGCGATGGCCGGAGCACGGAGAGCGGTGGCGCACAGCGGAACAGGCACGGCGGCGGCTCGGTTTAGACCGTCGGCGGCTAGACGACGGCGTAATAAGCCCGGCCGAGCACACCTACACGTTCTACGCGAGCGCGTGGACCTAACGGCGTGCTTCCCGGCCGACGATCTCGACGGCGGCATGGCCGGCGGCATGCGCGGGGAGGCGGTGGCGGTTCGACTATCGCGGACCACCGCGCCGGCGACGGGACGGAGGGAGAACGACGCGCACATAAGGTGTACAGGAGCACGGGGAAGCTCACCGTGCAGCGGTTTGGGCCGGTGAGGCCATAGAACAGTGGGGCGACGAAGAGGGGCGGAGAGGAGGCTGCCGGCGTTGAGGGAGAAGGCTCGGCCGAGCTCAAATCGCGCGGGAAACGCCGGGAAAGGAGGGGAAACGGTGGGGAAGAGCTTTGGCGACCCTCCTCTGCGCTTCTCCTAGCCCGTGCTCGGTGGAGGTCGTCGGTGGCGCGGTGATTTGGCCGGCGGCCGGTGCTTGTGTTTGTGTGCTCTGTCTCTGCCTGCGCCGGCTGTGCGAGAGGAGGAGGAGAGAGAGAGAGAGGAAAGCAGAGGGTAGGGAGGGGAAGATAAAGGCACGGTGCCGTGTCCCGGTTTTCCGGCGACGTGGCCTGGCCACCATAGTCAACAAGGGCGGCGCCGCTTGCTCTGTGAGAGGGGACGGCAGAGAGAGCAGAGAAGCCGGAGGGGGGGATGACAAGCGGGCCCGAGGAACAGTAACCGGCCGGCAAAATATCCCCACTACTTTAGCCATCCATTTGAATGCCTTCCCAAGGTCCAAAATTGGTAAAACAAATTTTGTTTGAAACTAAAATTCATAAGGAACCCATTTGAACTTGTTTGACCCAGAATACTTGAGCCAATTTTGAATAAAAATGGTTCAAAGATGCTATCTTTTCCAACTTGTGATAATTTTTATGCCTTCTAAATATTTCCCAAAAATTTGGGAAAATTCATTTATATTCTCCTCCTGGCATCTACTAATTTCTAAAATTGTCACCAGCCCTATGTTCCATGGAAGTTTTGGGAGATGCTTTACAATGCATCAGTTAAACCTGGTTTAACCAAATTCGGTTTAATCCACATTGTAAGTCTATACTGCTCAAAACAAAAACAAATGATGCTAATGATGCTCATTAGCGCTTAATTACGTGTTTAGAAACTTTGGGCCGTGACATTGGTTGGCAGCAGATCAGCGGGAAGTCGGTGGAGGCGAGAAGAAGTAGCGGCGGCAGCTTCTGGATTAGCGACGGCTAGGTCTGTTAGAGTCTAGGCGACGGCGGCTTGCTGACGGTGGCATTTACAGAGGTGGAGGCTGGCGGTGAGCTCTAGTAGTGGAGCAGGGACGAGGAGCTCGGCTGCTATGACGGCGAAACGGCAGCAGAGGAGATACGGCTCGGGCGTAGGGTGAGAAAGAGAGGATTGCCGAGCGGACGAGAGAAATATGAGAGGTGGGTCCCGCTGAAATTGTTAACACCGGATAGTCCGGTGATGACGAGAGTGAGCACCGGACAAAACACTGCTCTATTTAATAGAACCTTTGAAATTTTGCACCTTTGGTGAAAATTAAACACTGGATAGTATGATAGCTGACCATATGTTCACCGGATCATTCTGTCTTAAAAATTCCAATAAGCACACTGGATGGTCCGGTGAAGTGAACTTTGAACTCGCCGGACTATTTCTTTCTACTGAGATTATAATGCTCTGAAATGAACACCGGAAGGCCCGGTGAAGCCAACTTGAAGAGCACCGAACAGATTTCCAGAGATCTTAGCAAACGCCGACAGCCAAGCATCGGATGATCCATTGGGTATAACCAATAGAGCATCGGATAATCCAGTGAGAAGGAAAGATTTCTGCTGAACTAAAATCTCGCGCTAAGTCCAAACTTCAAATAACCACACAAAGAAAACACATGTTCGGACCAGTTTGAGTGAAAATCTCACCCTCTCAAACACTCATTTTCAAATATTTGCCAAAAGGTTATCTTATAATAATTTTGAAATAGGCAATACAGATCAAAGAAAGGAGAGGAAAACTCCAAGGAAATATTTGAGCCATATTGCCTATAAATTCAAAGATTAAGGCTTTAAATTCGCTAGGACATGACTCAATAGGCATTAAGCACTTATATCTTTCTAATTACACTTATAGAGGTGTTTGTTCACATGGAAAGCAAACAACATTCTCAAAGAGTGATATTCTCCTTTGTGATCTCTACCGCCAGTGCACATGTAATGCATAACACGTCCATGAATTTAAACTTGAGTGCAAATTATATGGCATGTGAGTGCATAACATAAATTAAACTATCTTGTCATATTACTTCCCTTCTCAAGCTTCTTCATGGTGAACCCAACAACATGCCTTGAGAGAAACTAGGTGAACCGCCGTCTCAAGCGAAACCCATGTTCACCACTATCTTGAGAAGGTTAGACAAGCGCCTATCATGAATGCATCTATATGACAAAAGCATCACATGACATTTGAAGCATCTATAACGATTAGCTTACTTCTCAACCTACTAAAAGTGGTTTCATCTAGAAGTTTTGTGAAGATATCCGCCAATTGATCTTCCGACCTTACACCACTAAGAGATATATCATTTTTAGCCACATGGTCTCTAAGGAAGTGATAGCGAATATCAAATGCTTTGTACAAGAGTGTTGAACCGGATTATTTGCAATTTTCATGGCACTCTCATTGTCACAAAGGAGTGGAACCTTCTCTAGATTAATACCAAAGTCTAACAAGGTTTGCTTCATATAGAGGATTTGAGTACAACATGCTCCGACGGCTATATATTTGGCTTCCATAGTAGACAAAGCTACAGAATTTTGCTTCTTAAAAGACCAAGAAACAAGGGACCGCCCTAGCAAGTGGCACCCACCTGAAGTACTCTTACGATCCACACGACATCCGGCAAAGTTTGAATTCGAGTAACCCAAGAGTACAAAACTAGCACCTTTAGGATATCACAAGCCTATGCTAGGTGTATGCTTAAGATATCTCAAGATTATTTTTACGGTGCTAAGATGAGATTCTTTAGGATTAGCTTGAAAATGAGCGCACATGCATACACTAAACATGATATCGGGCCTAGATGCGGTAAGGTAAAGGAGAGACCGAATTATAGAATAGTAAAGCTTTTGGTCAATCGATTTACCCGATTCATCCAAGTTGAGATGTCCATTTGTAGGCATTGGAGTCTTGATTGGCTTGCAATCATCCATCTTGAATTTCTTAAGAATATCTTTTGTGTACTTCTCTTGATGGATGAAAGTCCCTTCCTTCAATTGCTCAATTTGAAACCTAAGGAAGTATTTGAGCTCGCCAATCATTGACATCTCGAACTCTTTTGACATCAAGTCCCCGAATTCCTTGCAAAATTCCTATTAGTTGAACCAAAGATTATATCATCAACATAAATTTGACAAAGGAAAAGCTCATTGTCGATGGTCTTTGTGAACAATATGGTGTTCACCCTTCCGATCTTGAATCCTTGATTGATTAGGAAGTCGCGTAGGCGCTCATACCAAGCTCTTGGGGCTTGCTTGAGTCCGTAGAGTGCCTTGTACAACTTGTAGACATGATTAGGATATCTATGGTCCTCAAAACTGAGAGGTTGTTCAACATATACAAGTTCATTAATGAAACCATTTAACAATGCACTTTTCATATCCATTTGATAAAGCTTAATGTTCTGATGTGAAGCAAATGCAAGACAGATACGTATAACTTCTAGTCTTGCCACGAGAGCGAATGTTTCATCGAAATCCAAGCCTTCCACTTGTGCGAAACCTTGAGCAACTAATCTTGCCTTATTTCGAACCACCAAACCATTTTCATCTTGTTTGTTGCGGAACACCCATTTTGTACCAATGACGTTCTTGTCTTGAGGCCTTTCTTCAAGTATCCAAACTTCGTTGCGGGTGAAGTTGTTAAGTTCATCTTGTATTGCCATCACCCAATCTGGATCCTTGAGGGCTTCTTCTACATGAGTGGGTTCCACACAAGAAACAAATGAGTAATTCTCACAAAATGAAGCGTATTGAGAGCGAGTTCTTACTCCCTTTGATGGACTCCCAATGGTCAAGTCAATTGGATGATCCTTTGAGATGTGTGTTTGCTTCACTTGTGGCTCTTGTGGTGTGTCTTGCGGTGGTCCAACGTCTTGAGCTTGAGCTTGAGCTTCCTCTTGAGAGATGTGTGTATCATGTATTGGAAGATGTTGTTAATCCTTTTCTTCATTTTGATCCACTTGGGGTGCAAAGGAGGTATGTGGAGTGAAAGTAGTAGGCATGTCTTCGTCATCCTCCTTAGGCTTGACATCCCCAATGGTCATCTTCTTCATCACTTCTCTCAAAGGTTCATCACCTACATCATCACAAGCAATACCTTCTCCTTGGGAGCCATTAGATTCATCAAACTCCACATCACACGTTTCTTCAACAAAACCGATGGCATTGGAGTTAGATGCATAACCAACAAGAAATCCAATATCACAATGATGCTCAAACTTCCCTAGGCATTCTCTCTTTTTAAAGATGAAGCACTTACCACCAAACACCCATAAGTAGGAGATATTGGGCTTCCTCCCAATAAGAAGCTCGTATGGCGTCTTCTTCAATAGATGGTGGAGATACACTCTATTTGACGCATGTCATTCCATATTGATTGCTTCAGTCCAAAACTTCTCTGGCGTACCATACTCATCCAACATAGCTCTTTCAAGTGTAATCAATGTCTTGTTCTTCCTCTCCACCACACCATTTTGTTGAGAAGTGTAGGTTGATGAAAACTCATGCTTGACGCCTCTTTCTTCACAAAACTCTTCAACTTGAGTATTCTTGAACTCCGTCCCATTATCGCTTTGGATCTTCAGTAATGTTGCATTAAACTCATTTTGAACCCTCTTTGCAAATTTTTTGAAGATCCCAACGGTCTTGATCTTGTCATCTCGAAAGAAAGTCCAAGTGTATCTTGTATAATCATCAACAATGACAAAGCAATAGAGATTACCACCAAGACTTTTGTATGTGGTTGGTTCGAAGAGGTACATATGTAGTAGCTCCAAGGGTCTTGATGTAGACATCATAGCCTTGTAAGGATGTGAGCTTGCAACTTTCTTTCCCGTGTGGCAAGCACTACACAATTTGTTCTTCTCAAAGATTACGTCCTTCAAACCGACCACCATTCCGTTGTTGAATGCCTTCTTGAGTTGGCTCATTCCAATATGAGCAAGTCGTCGATACCAAAGCCAACCCAAAGATGTCTTGGTGAAGGGGCACGTTGTTAAGCTAGCTTCATTAGATAAAAAATCCACAAGATATATATGTCCATATCTAAAGCCTTAGACATGCCTTTAAAGATTAGATCATTTTGCTTTTTCTAGAAATGGCAACATCAACATCACTCAATAAGCATGTGAAGTCTAAATCACATAGTTGAGCTACGGAAAGTAAATTGAAACTAAGAGACTCAACTAAAAGAACATTGGAGATAGAGAGATCATAGGAGATTGCCACCTTACCCAAACCTACCACATTTGCTTTTGAGTTATCACTAAAGGTGACTTTATCATGTCCGCTCACATCATCTTCTAGAGAGGTGAACATCTTTACATTGCCGGTCATATGTTGTGTACGACCACTATCAAGCACCCAATGCTTTTTGCTGGTTTTGTAGTTCACCTACACACATGGGATCAAGAATTTTGTTTAGGTACCCAACCAAGTTTGGTATCTTTCATGTGAGACACAAGATTTTTGGGCACCCAAATTTGCCTTGGAAGCTTGCCCTTTGCTTGAGTTCCAATGAACTTAGCCATGACTTTCCCATTCTTAAGCTTATGCAATAGAAAATGATGAACATTAAATGTAGACTTGTATTTAGATGGCAAAATGGGAAGGGGTTTGGAAGGAATGGGGGCACTCCCTTGTGTGTTGACCGGTGACTTCACAATGTTGACAATAGGAGCCAGCTTCTTTGATGAAGCACTTGTTTATCTCTGGTGACTTGATGACCTTTTCCACCAGGTTTGGGAAGCAACCAATGCATCTCTTGTTGTAGTACATAGCATTCTTCATGATGATTTCTTTATGCT
The DNA here is from genome assembly GCF_958298935.1 of Phragmites australis. Classification (NCBI taxonomy): domain Eukaryota; kingdom Viridiplantae; phylum Streptophyta; class Magnoliopsida; order Poales; family Poaceae; genus Phragmites; species Phragmites australis. Next base: position 21,791,551 of record NC_084921.1, on the reverse strand, counting down.
TGCACTCCCCTTTAGTCAACCGGGCCACACATGAATTTAAGCTTGCAATATCATCCCTAAGCTCCTTTTCCCTTGCATGGTTAGTCTTTAAAGATGATACATTATCACATGAAGATGAGCAAGGTATTTCAAGAAGATCATCACAAGATGCAGATGCATTGATCTTAACTACTTTAGTAGTAGACAATTCATTTACAGAAGAATCAATGACATCATAAGCAAGTTCGAGTTCTTGATATTTGCATTTCAAGTCAACATGCTCAAGCTTTAGTTTTTTGTTACTAGCCTCAAGAGACTTGCTAGATGAAACCACTTCATCATTTTTCTTAAGCACATCATTGTATTTAGCAAGTAACTCATTGTGACTAGAACAAGCATGGTATTAACATTTTCAAGAGACTTGATTTTAGCTTTTTGTTTCTTGATGATAGTAGCATAATTATTCATGAGCTTAGATAAATCACCAGGAGAAAGACCATCATAATCATCACTACTATCATCTTCATCACTACTCACCTTGTTGTTACCTTTTGCCATGAGGCACATAGGTGGTGGAGGCAGGGGTGCATCATCATCATTGGTGATAGCGAGGCCCGCGAGGTTGTTGCCTTCATCATCACTTGAGTCATCACTTGCTGGAGACCCATTCACCAACAATATAGGCCTTGCGTCCTACACCCTTCTTGGCTCTTCTTCTTGTGCTTGTCTTCATCTTGATTTGCTTGAATCTTCTTACCCTTGTTCATATTCTTCTTGTTGGGTTGAGGACAATCATATGATATGTGGCTAAGTTCACCATAATTGTAGCACCTCTTCTTGTCTTCTCCACCGAACTTGTCAAATTTCTTTGGGCGAAATTTGTTCCTCTTGGGATCATAGTTGTAGCCTTTATTTTGGAATTTTGATATCATCCTTGCAGTTCTTCTCATGAGAAGAGCAAGCTCCGTGTCGGAGTCATCATCATCACTATCTTCTTCATCGCTTTCGCTTGATGATGGGAGCTTTATCTTCTTCTTCTTCTTGTCAACCATCTTTGCCTTGAGCGCAAGATTTTTCTTGGATGAAGACTCATGATCTCCATATAAGAACATCTCATGAGCACATATTTTTCCAACAGCGTCGGTAATGATCATGTCATGATGTCTCTTTCATGAAGAAGGGAGATGACAATGTTGTATTGCGGCTTTGGAAGCACCATCAAGATCCTGCGAATAACGTCTCCTTGAGAAAATTGAGTTAGTTCAAGAGAGTTAATTTCTTCTACAAGCATGTTCATGCGAGAATACACATCATTGGATAATTCATTTGGAAGCATCTTGAATTGATTGAGAGCATTCATGAGCACATGATATCTTTCCTCATGAGTTTTTCTAGATCCCTCATGAATTTCACAGAGAGCGGTCCATATCTCATTGGCATATTCCTTGCTATGAATTGTAGAGAAAACTTCTTCACTAATTCCCTCAAAAATAGCATTCTTACTCTTAGCATTCCATCTAACTTGTTGGTCAGTAAAAGTGTGATCAAACCCAATGGAAGTGGCTAGCCAAACTTCTGGAGAAATGGCCTTAAGATAGCTCACCATGCGAACTTTCAAACAGGCAAAATTCTTTCCATCGAACCTTGGCACACTACTTCCATTCCCTGGGGCCATTGCTCTAGGATTTAAAGCCTAACAAGAGCACGAGACTCTGATACCAATTAAAAGGATCTAATGGCCCTAGAGGGGGGGTGAGTAGGGCACTAATTTAAAACTAAACTAACTATCGATTTCTAGAATAAGAAGCAACCTTAGCCTAGAAAGCAACTAGATGATATAGCAAGCTAGAAAGATAAGACCACACATGCAAGCATATAAAACATAAGTAAAGTGCGGAATTGAAACTTGCATTAAGGAAATGCTAGAAGTAAAATGTGGAATATAATAAAAGTAGGGAAAGAGGACACCGAGTTTTTTCCGAGGTATCGAAGAGTTGGCACTCTCCACTAATCCTCGTTGGAGCATCCACACAAGGATGTCGCTCCCTCTTGAGTCACCGAGACTCAAGTGCTCACAAGTGATTGCTACTTCTCCATCTCCGGATTGGCGGGCATCAAACAAGGTACATGAGCTTCCCGGGGCTCCCACAAGACCTCCAAGAGCTCACCTAGAACACCTCCAATCTCCACGACCGGCTAGGTGTTGCCAACCACCAAGAGTAACAAGCTAATTGATTCACTTGATCCCAATCAAGCCTAAAACAGCAGCTAGATGCACACTCACTACTCTTGGAGCACTAATGAAGCCCTTAATCTTCAATTAAGAACTTGCAAAACACTTTAAGTGCTCTCCCTTGCCTTTAGATGACACATAATGTGTATGAATGCTTCAGGGTTGTACGAGAGACGAATGAAACCAAGTGAGGAGGTATATATAAGCTAGAGGTCCAAATCTAGCTATTGCCCAACCACTCACTTTTTATGTGAACACTGGATGGTCCGGTGCACACGTCTCTGTTAATACTGGACAATCCGGTGAGTTAACTTTTTTAGTCTACCGATTTGATAGGTTTCAGTAGCCATTGCAAAATGCTCCGGTGTTCTTCCATATAGCATCACCGGATAGTCCAGTGAGTTATACTCTATTTCCTCGAAAATACGAAGCTTCTGTTAAATACTTCGGTGATGACTCCTTTAAGTCACCGAATAATCTGGTAAGTTCAACTACGATTTTCTCCAAAAGTATCGAGCTTCTGTTAAATGGTCCGGTGTATGAACCTTCAGATCACCAGACAATCCGACGCATATAACTTCCCATTTCTCTGAAAAATAGTTCTTCTGTTAAATGCTCTGGTGTATAGTTCCTTCCATTACCGGACAATCCGGTGAGTTCAGTTGAAGTCTTCTCAGAAAAGACAAATAGTCCTGTGAGTAAAAATCCTTCTTACACCGGACAATCCGATGAGAACAAACTTCCTGGAACTCGTCCAATTCAATCGACTTTGAGTTCTAACTTCTCAACTTCTCACCCATGGATTTATTTGAGCTACCTAGTGCTAGATTTTCGCAAGTGTGCATCCAACTATGTCTAGACTCAACTAGAGTCAAGCTACAACACTTAGCCCCCCTTTATAGTACGATCAAAAGATAAAAGATGATCTATAACTACTCCAAGTGTCCTTCTTAGAACTAGAAGGTCCTTAATCTTGACGTAGAAGTCCTTTGATCGATGAATAGAGTTCTATGAAGGACCAAGAAAACCATTCAATCATTGTGAATTAAAGAATTTGAATTCCTTCAAAACATACGTATTAGTCACAATGATATGGTTGTCATTAATCATCGAAACACTTACCACTTACCTAGGGGCTCATCATAAGCTTTCCAAAATGTCCAAGATTGCCTAAAACGGACTTCGTATGAGAGTTATGTCCATTTTACTGACATGCTATCCTTAGACTCGACCACGACCACAATCTCGACTAGAGCTCAGTCTCAAGTCCGAGTAGACTTGGGCTTCGAGGGGTGACATTCGGATAAGGTTGTGGTGCTTCTCCCACGTTCCTAAACAATAAAACATCACAAGAATTTAGTAGGATTCTATTCTCTACGAAGAAAATATTAACAATGAGGAATAAATTCACCATGTGTGTATCCGAGGGAGCCATAGGCGCATCATACTCCCCTTCTTTACAACAAACTATTCTCGGCTTGCGTATAGCATTATCTTATCCATAAACTTCTACACAAAGCAAAATGCGCAAGAAACTTTCATTATGTAATATCATAAGTTCTTTATCAACCAATTGTAATTTTCTTTCAAACAATTGTACCTGATCATCATTGGCTATAGTAAACATCATTGGTACAATATATGCATGTATCACTTATTTCTCCCCTTCTTTAAAAGAAGTGATATTTTCTTGCTCCCCTTCTTTAAGAGAAATGCCATTGCATGACAACCAAGTAACAATTTGTATCTTCTGTACAAAGAAAGGCGAAGCAATGGAAGTGTTGTACTTGATGCGTGTTTGCCCGATCTTCCAAAAGGTAATATGATAAGTCGATTGGTGGAGCTTTGATGTTGATGATCCAAAGGCTCCGAACAGAATAGATCAAGAACCCTCGCAACCACTACGCCACTACTTAATGGATATAACTGTGCCAAGACGTGGTTGACCTCGCCAAGAAGGCTTTTCCTATAGAACACAAGCAAGAACAGGTAGATGTAATCTAAATATTGCTAATTACCAATGATGTACTCGAGGTGGGGTTCAACAAATCGATAAATGGCAGAACTATCTAAAATAGAATAATCTAATCTAAAACCCGAGCCTAAACTATGATGGCTACTGTGTATATATAGGGGGATATGAGGAGGTTGACCTAGGGTTGTGCAGCCATGGAAAGAGGCATACACATCCTGGACTCCGACTCCGACACGATTACAAGACCCAACTAGGTCCAAAAAGGTAGCACATCACCTTATTCCTTCGACTTTAACTACACCATAAAGAATATTTGGTCGAGCGGAAGGTCTCATCGTAAGCTTTCCAGAATGTCCAAGATTGCCTAAAACGGACTTCTTACGAGAGAGTTATGTCCGTTTTACTAACAGGTTGTCCTCGAACTCGACCACGACCACAACCTCAACTAGAGCTCAGCTTCAAGTCCGAGTAGACTTGGCCTTCAAGGGGTGACATCCGGGTAAGGTTATGGTGCTTCTCTCACATTCCTAAGAAATAAAACATCACAAGAATTTAGTAGGATTCTATTCTTTACGAAGAAAATATTAACAATGACGAACAAATTCACCATGTATGTATCTGAGGGAGCCATAGGCGCATCAGAAAGTCTGCTACAGAACATAGAAGCTTTGCATGCAGAAGAGGAGCATAGTTAGAAGCGTAGCAACAAGAAGAGGAAGAGAGCCCCACAATACCAACAAGCAGGTAGCAGATCATGGCTACATTTCACTCCAGAACAAGCACTGGATCGTATCAACCAGGAAAGCCATCAGATCAAGAGCAACTTTCAAAGTGCCTCTACAACAACGGTGTGTTTTCACTGCATAGAAGAAGGTCATTACGCCAGCAAGTATTCAAAGTGGTGTCTTGTTGCTGATCCTAAGAGAGTGTGTTTCTATTGTGGAGATCTAACATATTTGATTAGTTGATGTCCGATGAAGTATCTTACTCTGGATAAGTTCAAATTCAACACCCAGACAAAGTGCATGATGTCAATGATAAAGTTCCTAATAATAAGCTACTTTGTAGGAAAAAAATTGAGAGAAAGTTGTGTATGCTCTAGCATAAATCTTTTTAAGAGGGGTAGACTTTTCAACCACCCTTATGGGTATGAAAGCTAAGGATGAAGATGTTATCCCAAAAATGGACTGAATGACAGAAGTTCAGTGAAATTATGGAATGAACCTAAATGATAGTCAAGATTTCTAAGACAGTTAAAAGAGTCTATGGAATCAAGGTAATCCTGATGTACAAAGTGCAGTGAAGTCAAAACTTCGAAGATGAAACTATATGGAAGACAAAGGAAGAAGTTTCCCTCACCTCTTTTCTAGCCCATCCAAATCTCGAGGGCGAGATTCCTTTTAAGGGGGCTTGTTTTTAACACAATTGTTTTCAGAATTTGCAACGTTTTAAAATTTCCAAGATTTTAAATAGTAAAAAAATTATTTCTTTGTTAGAAATAGGGGTGTTAATTTTAGTTCTTGAAAACCCTAAGAGATAAGCCTAATTTCTAAATTAAATAATTAATTTAAGTTGCTATTTATTTTATTTGTTGCATCCAAGCTGGAGTAAAAGCATTAGGGTGTTATTGTGTGGAAATTAATTTTGAAAGCACCGTGGAACGCCGTTTAAAATTGTGGCAAAGTTTGAAATTAATTCCATAAAAGAAAAACCTTCTTTTTCTTCCCAGGCCGAATTCCCTTCTACCTCTCCCCCTTTTATATTTCTTTTTCGATGCGCTTCCTCTTCCTTCCTAGGTCGAGCCTGTTTTTCTCCCTCCTCCCTTGCAATCCCACCTGGGCTGCGCCCAACCGAAAGATGCCTTCATCCGTTGTTTGCGCCCGCTAGCCGCCCCTTCGCCTTCCTCGCACCGAGTTCAAGCCAGTCGCGAGGCCGCCTCTCTTAGAGTCAGAAATCCTAGTGAATTCCAACTGATTTTGATTCCCCTTGCATGATTTTTCCTCCCCTATATTATTCTGCGCCCCTTCTGTCGGCTTACCTGGAGCCAAGCTGTTGATTTCCCATCTAAAACCTAGCGCTATTGATATTTTTTTACAGTAGCAGGATCAGAATAACTTACTCCATTAAGTTCGCCACCATAGAACTCCACCGTTACGCCTACTTGCTCAACGCTATATTTGGATTCTGCTCTTCTAAAAGGAACGTCCGCTCTCACAATTCCCTCTTCATCTACCAAAACTACCGGAAATGTTTCAAAAAAAGTAGGCATACGACGTACAAAAAGCTCGCGTCCTTCTTTATCTCTAAAGACGGGATGCCCTAACCATCCAACAGCTATTCCATCCCCATTGTCCATTCCATTGTCGAGCCTCGCCGGAGCTCGTGCAGCCACCGCTCCAAACCCGCCCCACCCTCACTGATTGGCTCTTCGGCTTTGCAGGTCAAAAGCAAGCTTGTCGGCTCCTCCTTGATGCCCAACGGCTGCCATCCAAGAGCTCCTCTGCCGCTCGTCAGGTTGCTTCGCCGCTCACCGGGTTGCTCCACCGTTGAGCCCCATGGACGCGCTAGAGTGAACCTCGGTAAGGATCCCCCTCAAACGGATTCGTCGAAGCCTCCACACCATATTCTGCCTCTCACCTCACTCCCTGTGCTCGACGACGAGCTTTGCTTGCACCGGTGAGACCGCCGTCGTGTTTTCTCCCTCTTGCCGCCTTGCCATCAGCCAGCCAAATCCCCACTCGCCCTCAGTCATCTGATCCAAAACGAATGGCCCAAATCGGATCTGACCAAACGGGTATGGGCCCGAACCACTATGGACATGTGGACTTTGATGCCTGCCTGGTCCACCGCGCCCATGCACATGGTCCACTGCCCTGGCCTGATGTGGCAACCACGTGTCTTCCACATCATCAGCCACGTCAGCTACAATGCCAACGTGTCCCACCACGTCATCATCCCTTTTACCCAGTCAATTTCTATTTATTTTAATTTAGGAAAATTGGCAATTTTTCACTTAAGCTCCTAAAGTTTTCTATATTTACCAAAAAGGCCCCTTCCCCTTTTTGTTTTATTCAAAATAGGTCATTTCTTTTTTAGATTTAACCCTAAACTTGTTTTTAGTATAACTTTCTCGTTCTAGCTCCGATTTAGGCAGTTTTTGCTCTCTCTTGTTTGTAGCAATGGATCCTATCGTCTATTACCTTTTTTATTGATGTTAGATATTGTTTGTTGTACTGTTCTTACTTAGATTTGTTGTATATTTTTTCGGTGTGTATTGAGAGCAGACGAGTAGCAGTTCGCAAATCTCTATGACCAAGTCTTTGAAGAATCTGAGCAGGAAGTTGGAAGAGGAAAGTGTCCTTGAATGTTCTGATCCTAGTTTTTCAGATGTGATCTTTATTTCAAATATTCATGCTATTAATTCTAAATCCCATTTACTTATAGTATCATGTTCCATATATCCCATGTCATTGTAGTTGTCAGAAGTGGTTATGTTGGGTAGCTTATTCTTAGCCTTGCACAAAGATATGGTTGGGTTATTGGTTAAACATGAGTAATTGATAAGCCCATGGCTCATCAATACCGCCAATAATCCTCAAATCATACAAGGTCCAATTACAGGAGCACGTGCACAACAATTAGGTCACCAGGTGAAATCGTCCCTTGTTGTTCATGCTTCCTTGGATGGATTACTACTAAATTCTTAAGATGTTTTATTGCTTAGTAACGTGGGAGAAGCAGCACAACCTTACTTGGATGTCATCCCTTGAAGGCCAAGTCTACTCAGACTTGAGGTTGAGCTCTAGTCGTGGTCGCGATCGAGGTCGTGGTCTTGGTCAAGTCCCAGGACTGCACATCAGTAAAATGGGCATAACTCTCTCATACGAAGTCCATTTTAGGCAATCTTGGACATTCTAGAAAGCTTACGACGAGCCCTTTCCAATGCATATGAGATCAACCAAATATTTCTTATGGTATACTCAAAATTGAAAAAATAAGGTGTTGTACCACCGTTTTGGACCTAGTTGGGTCTTGTAATCGTGTCGTAGTCGGAGTCCAGGTTGTGTATACCTCTTTCCACAGTTGCACGACCCTAGGTCATCCTCCTCATGTCCCCTATATATATACACAGTAGCCATCGTAGTTTAGGCTTAGGTTTAGCTTAGATTATTCTGTTTTAGATAGTTTCGTCATTTATCGGTTTGTTGAACCCTAAACTCGAGTACTTCATTAGTAATTAGAAATTCAGATTGCATCTACCTGTTCTTTCTTGTGTTCTCGATTCGCTTGCAGGAAAAGCCTTCTTGGCGAGGTCAACTGCGTCTTAGTACGGTTGATATCCACGGAGTAGTGGTGTAGTGGTTGCAAGGGTTCTCGATCTGTTCTATTCAAAGCCTTTGGATCATCAATGTCGAAGCTCCACCAATCGACTTATCATATTACTTTTCGGAAGATCGGGCAAACGCGCATCAACAAGAAACCTAATTGTAGAACTGTTGGATTGTTGCTCCAATTGCGGCACATCTGGAAGGGACCAAAACAATCACATGGGTCATGAAGTAAGCTTTCCAATAAGTACTTGCACATCCAAAACGGTTTTTGTTTGCGAGTTTTATGGACTTTTTACTCAATGCATGTCTAGTTGTGATGAATAGAATCTGAGACGACTTCAACTCTTCATATTTTTGTTTCCTTGTATGAATTGTATCCAAATCTATAAAGAACTAGATATGGAAGGCTTCCAAGCCTTTAGCATCTCTTGAGACCACATGGGTTCAACCAAGAGTATGTCATATAAGCCATGAATTTCTTATCTTTGGAAACTCTCCCGTGTCATGTTTGACATCTCGTGCAATATTCATTCAAAATAGTGTATCTCTTCGTAGCATACTCCAAATCATGCATCATTCCTTTAGAAAAAGACTTCACAAGCTTTAGGAATATGTATTTTTGAATACTAGAATTCTCTAACTTTGGCTCAGTTTTGACATCATCTCCGAACAAAAAAATAATGTGATGCATAGACATCTTGAACACGGAGTTGTGGAGTTGATGCGATTGCAGCTAGTTGATCTGTGTCACCTTATCTCCAGATATTAGGAGCTTGATCCCCCGAGATCACAATTTGGTTTCACGAGATAGGAGCTTGGTCTATCACAATTTGGTCATGTCCACGACCGCTAGGGCTGTCCACATCATCCTCTCCCTCTTGAAAATAATTCATTCCTAAATCTGGTCTCCCGATCCTCATTATTCTCCCTTTCTTCAGGACAAGTCATCCTCGACTCACGTCGGTTGTACTATAGCATTGAGTTGAATACAATTCTATGCGTTGAAAAAATTGAACCTTCTTCTTTTCTAAAATTAACCCATCAACTTGTATTGCGTCGCGCCCTCCACCATTGATTTCAGCACGTGTCACTTCCCATTATGCGTCAAAGAAAAATTGTTGGACTTGCCCCCATGTATAGCATCATGGTCACACTGGCACGGCCTTCCCAACAATAATTGACAAGAATCCATCGGTACGATGTCACAAATCACCTTGTCAACCTAATCACCAATAGAAAAAGACACTTGCGCTTTCCTAGAATTGTGTAGCCATTCCACATGATGCAGTTGAGGATGTTACCATAAGGACAGCTCAAGAGCTTGCATGAGGTCCTTACTAAATGCATTTGTGTAGCTACCATCACCAATAATCACTTTGCATGTCTTTTCCTTGATCTTGATTAGGTCTTGAAAATATTCCATCGCTGCCCATTCTCCAACATAGCACTGTCTTAGAAGACCTTCTATAGCAACATATTCAAACCACAAGTAGGTACTTCGGCTTCATCAAAATTTGCATCGGAAGATTTTACATATTGTTGGTTAGTTGATGCAACTGTTTCAGCACCAGCAACCTTCTGTTGAAGAGAAAAAAAATTGGACCACACCCTGCATGTTTCTTCTTCTCATCAGACGCCATAGGAGCCTCATCACGCTTCTGACAGTCAAAAAAAATATTACTTTGGAGTATATGCATGAATATAATATTGTTGTCCATTCCACAGAAAATTGTATTGTAGGGCAAAAGAAAACTCACTGTCACGCATGCTGATCTGTCCATGATTTTCTTATCACCAACGAACAAACTTTCATGTCCATAGGTAAAACATCACATAAAGCTACATATGAACATCTACTTATTGAAAATTTTACACTATTGTAGTGCATGTTGTATTCCACACGTTGGAATGGGTATAATACATATACACTACGTAAGAAACCAACATAGGAGACACCACATTAATGACGGATCACTAATGTTCTATTAGTGACGGATGCAATGAAGACCTGTCACTAATGTGACATTGGGCTAGAATCCGGCCAAGACCCGTTACTAATGACACGTTATTAGTGATAGAAGAGAAAATCACCTATTACTAAAGACTGCAGTGACGGCTTATATGGAAGCCCGTCACTAATGACAGAATCATGAGTGATGAGTAGAGACGATATACATCACAAAAGATAGCCTCTAGGTCACATAGTGTTCGGGTTAGTCATTAGAGATGGATGATAACTATGACCCGTCTCTAATGTGAAAGTCATTAGTGATGGGTTATAGTTGTCATCCATCACTAATAAATTATCAGAATCTCGAGCATTTTATGAGATTTCGATCAGTCATTAGTGACGGGTGACAACTTTGACTGGCACTAATGTGAAAGTCATTAGTGAGAGTAATAGTTGTCACCTATCACTAATGACTCGTCAGAATTTTGAACACTTTATGAGATTTGACAAGTCATTAGTGATGGGTGATAACTATTACTCGCCACTAATGTTAAAGTCATCAGTGATAGGTCATAGTTGTCACCCGTCCCTATTGACTGAGTGCTCATAGAAGTGCTCAACATTGAGTCATTAGTGACGGGTGATAGCTCATTTCAGAAATTTATAACTTGTTCATACGGGGTCGGATGAAGATGAACTTTATATCAAAATTATAGCTCTTGACGAGATCTACAACTTTGTAGTTGATCACTTTTATATTTGTAGCCATATAGATGGACAAATAAATATATAAAAACTATCAAAAGAAACCACACACTTGACCATAAAATAAATTGTTGGATCTAGTGTAAAACTAGTAGGAATGCATGAAAAAGCCACACACAGGGTGTGAAAACCGCAAATTCAAAGATTTTTATTATGAGTTTGGTAACTTAGATTGATGAAACGTCACGCATCACTGACTGTTAGATGTAGCACTATATCTTAAAACAATTTCAGGCAAATTGGAGAAGATCAATTTTTTACACAAAACTTTAGAGGTCAAAAAAGGTACAAGTCTGAAGATTTTTTTTGATGTACCTCCTTGTTAGCTTCGAAAGTAGAGGTCGAATGTCAAAATCGAACTCCGTATGCAAAAGTTATGGTTGTTTTACTGAACATTGCACGGATTAGATACAAACTTTTAATACGGAGTCAGATGGAGACAAACTTTATATGAACATTGTACAACTCAACGAGATCTACAATTTTGTAGTTGAAAACTTTTTCATTTAAAGCCATATAGATGCCCAAATAATCATAACAATTTGTAATAAATGATGAACAAAATGAAAATATATCCTATTGCAATTAGCTAACACTCTATGGTGGGATAGTAAGGTAGCCTCACGCAAGTGGTCTGGTCCCGGGTTAGATTCTCAACAACTGCACGCATGCGTATTTCGTGTGACTTGTGACTAGTCAGGTGCGTGGTCGGGTGACTTGTGATTGGTCGGGTGCCAAAAAACATTTAGACCAAAAAATATTTCTCATTTTTTGTTTTTTAAAACGCACAACAATGATGGGTCTAGACCCGACTCGTCACCGATGTATAGTCATTAGTGACGGATCTGAATCCAAACTCATCACTAATGCATAGCCATTAGTGACGGGTCTAGATCTAGACCTGCCACTAATATATGCCATTGGTGTGTTCACATTAGTAATGCGTTCGGAGTGACATAGATTTTACTGTCACTAATGAGGATTATCACCTGTCACTAATAAGTTATTCTTACATAATGATACCAACTAGGTTCCTCTCCTGGTTACTAATGTGTTCATATTAGTAATGCGTTCAGAGTGACGAAGATTTTACCCGTCATTAATGAGTGTTATCACCTGTCATTAATAAGGTATTCTTACGTAGTGATACCAACCAGGTTCGTTTGCTGGACCCACCTCACAATGTTCCACAGAAAAATCCATTGCGAACTCCAGTGAAATAAAATTTTCAAAGATAGTTCAATAACATCATGCCTCGATCAACTTCAGCTCTGGTACCATATGATACCAGGAGAAGCAGGGACACCTAATTCTTTCCTCGGGTTAGCCTGATCTTTAGTGGAACTATCAATGAAACAACAATAATGAAACACTGTCTTCAGCTTGAGCAATGAAGGATCTGATGCAACTTCGCAAAGAGAAACTCCAAACCCTCGATACAATCCTGACCTGGGTGGCAAAACACATGAACCATAGATGAGACAAGATATGCTCAGCATGTGATCTTGATTCCAGATCAAACCCATGCAACAATGAAGAACAGAGAACTTGACTGAGAGATCAACCCCTATGCAACAAGCACGAATTTCTCATATCGAAATTCAGAAACAACAGAGAAGACATGGCCACCAACACATGGTGATTTTTGTAGTTTTATTTCTCATGAAATATAAACATAATGGTTTGATCTCCCTTACATGGACTTAACCTTTGCATTATATAGAGACAATGACTTCTAAGAAACAAACTCGAAAGATTACATTCACTCAAAAATAGGAAACCGAATTGTAGAACCATCAAATTGTTGCTTCAATGGTGGCACATCCAGAAGGAAATTAAAGCTGGAACAAGAACTATCACATTTGCGAGTTTTATGGACCTTTTACTAAATGCTCGTGTGGTTGTAACTAGCCGAATCTAAGACGACATCAACTCTTCATATCTTTTTGTTTCCTTACATGAATTGCATCCAAATCCATGTAGAACTAGATATGAAAGCCTTCGAAGCCTTTAGAAACTCTTAAGACTGCAGGAACTCATCCATGCGTGCAATAGAACCCACATATTCATCATATTTTGAAACTCTCGCATGACATTTCTGCGAGCATGTGTAGTCTTCCTTCAAAATAGCATATATCTCATAGAGTACTCCAAATCATATACCGTTGGATTAGTTAGAAAGAAGACTTCACAAGCTTTACGAATATGTATATTTTGCATGCTAGAATTCTCTAACTTTAGCTCAGATTTGACATATTCTCCGAACTGAAAATAATGTGGCGCATGGACATCTCGAACATAGAGTTATGGAGTTGATATGGCTGCAGTTAGTTGATCCACATCACCTTGTCTCCAGAGATTTGGAGCTTGATCCCTTGGGACCACAACTTGGTCGCTAACAATTTGATATCGTGAGATAGGAGCTTGGTCAATCACAACTTGGTCATGGTCACAGCTGCTAGGGATGTCCACATTATCCTCTCCCTCTTAAAAATGTCTCCCGATCCTCATTAGGAAGGCTTGTTGTTGCATGACTTATAGGAGATATCCCATCTACCTATGTCAAAAGCCTTGGATATGTCCAGTTTTAACAACAGTGTCGCTATTTTTGTTATGTGGAAGTTTCTAGCCAGGATGCAGATGTAGAGGAAATTATCATGTTTGCTTTGACCCTTGATGAAGGCTCTCTGGCTTGATGATATTAGTGTGCTCATGAACGGACTCAGGTGGAGGGCCAAATTCTTAGGGAGGGGGAGGAATAAAAAAAAGTTGGTTGCGGGATATTGTTTACCTCGGTGTGCTCTATGCCTCTATACATCTTATTGGCTTAATTTGCACACTCACAGAATGGGGGAAAACACATAGAAGCATGTTAGATATATGTTAGTTGTGTATACATAGTTTGTATTTTCCTCTTTAGTTAGAGGGGTTTACTGTATATGTACATTTGTACATATGAATAGATTTAAGTTGCATATTGTCACATAGTAATAGAGCCCATGGTGCTCCCGATCCCCACCTCGTCGTTGCTGGCTTGCCACCGGAACGATCGCCGGTGAGCCACCACCACCAATTGACGAAGGCAACTCCACCTTCCCTTTCCCTCTTCCTTTCTCCTCTCTCACACATGGATCCAAAGCTGCTTGCCATAGCACAAACCTCTGCATCGCTAACCCCCTACTGCACCCCATCGATCTGGCCACCAATGTGCAAATCTAACCTACCACCACCAGAAATCAAACCACCATGTCACCATTGTTCTATTTTGCCGCCCCTCAAGCCTAGTGCCGGTCTTCTCTACCTGGGCCAACATGTCGACAGCCGACAACAGCACCGCCACATGGCAGCTACCAAAATCAGGCCACCGCTACTCCAATCCATGACTACTCACTGGGCCATCGCCCCTATGATCCTATGCATCGGAGCATCACTTCCACCCATCGAGCTCCTCTATCATCGCTCCCTGAGGTCCTGTCATTGCCACTTGCTCCAGTTGGTCGTCGCCTGTGGCCTCTTGAGAGAAGAGCTAGGCTTCTCTAGATTAGGTTCCTCCATGCCGGGCTCCCCGCTGCTGCTTTCCTGCAGCAATAGTAGACGTGTAGAGTTCTACCTGTGTGCATGCACGCAAAAAAACTGAGAAGTCTTCTTCTGTATTGCTGCCTTAATGGCATCTTTGGGAGGATGAGTGATATTCCTATTTCATGGTGCCAGTCTTTTCAATGGCACCAACTTCTGGGAGTATGTGGTGCACATGGAGATCCACATGAATGGCCAATAGCTGTGGTGCTACTTTACTAGCGAGTGGGCACGTCCACCTTGTCCCACACTCCTGACTCCACCAACTTAGCCAGCAGATGCTGATGATGATGTCAAGATTGCTCTTCTCAACACTTCAGAGGCTAAGATGGAGACTTACCTGTCCACTCTCACCGTCTACAAGACTTGGTTGCATGAGGAGGCCCATGCTAAGGCCATCTTGTATGCGAGCATGGCGGTCAATCTCTCGATGTCCACTAAGGGCCTCACTACTACTTAGCTCATGTGGGCTCACCTTTTTCATAGCTATAAGATTCACTACAAGGTATTGTACCTTGCTATTGTGAAGGAGACTCGGTCACTCCGCCAGCTGGACTCTACTTTGGAGGAGTTCCATTGTTAGATGTTCACAGTCTGGTAGCGCCTGGATAACCTGGGTGCAGAGTTCAGTGGTGCTGGCAATTGTAGGTGTTGTGACTGCCATAGGAGTTAGAGGGAGACTCTTCATCTTCACAAGTTCCTCTCTTGATTCCGCCCTCAGTTTGAAACTGTAAGACTGTAGTTGTTGACTCACCGTTCACGCCCATTGCTTGATGAGGAATGCCTAAGCTATTGGCTGAGAACACACGTCTTCAAGCAGGGGTGTTAGTCGGGCTCAGCAGTCCACCTCTGTCCTGGCTACTTGTTGAGACTTGTTTAAGGAACAAACCAATCTCATAAATGTGATGAGTCTAGGAATCAATCTCAACATATAGTGACTTCATCGATGATAACCATTACAATATTCATACCTTAATTGAATAAACTGTTTTACACAAATGACCTTCAAGGGTCAAAGAACCAATTAAAATTGCAGCGGAACTAAACTAACTACGATAACTCTAATCCTTTACGACTCTTCCACATGCATGATCGATGTAGAAAGCATCTTAGAACGATCCATCCTTAGTGTACTCCTCGATACCTTCCCCAATTGAGTGTTTGTTGATAGCAAGAGTAAGCACATGTCGTACTCAGCAAGTTGTGAAGGAAATAGTATGCATATTAAGGCTTTAATAAGAATATGGCTAAATGGCTCGTTTGCATAAAACAACATTTAAGTAAAAACATTCAAAAGCAATAATAATTAAGTGAATAATTCTAAACAACAAACTACCTCAAGATTCCATCCATCTTTATTTGACCAACAATTGACCACCTCAACCAAAGTTCCATCCACTAAGGTTAAACACATCAACTATGATTCCCCCATCACAATTGACCAACTAACCAAAACATTAAGTTCTAACCATGGTAGGTTTTCAATGCCGCTCATGACCATGAGCATAGCTGAATACTCGATTTTAACTCTACAGAGGTTGTACACTTTACCCACAAGACGTTCTTCCGATTTGTCGAGTATCCGTTGGCCGGTGGAAAACTCTTACACACTTCTGAGGTGTGCGCTAGGAACCCACTGCAAAGCCGTTACAAAGTATCCCCACTGCAAAGCTGTTACAAAGTATCCACTAGTATGCATGTACCCACTAAGGTTTCACTATCATGGGAATCACTCCACTCTAGAGGCCTCCTCTTGCGCCATGGGTTCGGAAATCACTTCTGTGGACATCGCACCCACCCACATCCACATGATACACACAATACTAGTGAACCACTAATTAATAGGCTAGGTTCATTCCATACTAGGTTTGTGGTTGTACTGTAAACACAGAAAGGTCACCCCACGAATCAGTCCTTAGATTTGAGCAAGACTACCACATTCCCATCCGTACATCACGTATCGGTCTCATCATATCACATGCTCAAATCCCTATGTCATGTTTCTACAAAAATTATTCTATCATATTTTACCATTGTTGCATATGATCATTATCAAGTTCATGGAATAATTATCATGTTTACCATCCCAAAGCAAAGCTAAGCATCATCTACCCTTCCATAACCCAAAACCATAACTATGGCGACAAGGATGATAAGGGAAAACAAGGGTAAAGCCTAACTCTTGGGTTTCTCGATAAAATTATTAGCATGCATGTTTGTAAAACAAAATATTTAAAAACTGAGATAAATATGATCAAGAACACAACTTGCCTTCACTAAACTCAATTGGGTCTTCAAAATCCTGATCCTGCGGACCTTCTAGCTCCTTCCAAACATTGCCATCTACTCACAACATATATGGGAAAACAACAACACATAAACACCAAGATCCAAAAGAACCAAATATCAAACATCATCACATACACGATCACACTTTTCCAGACAATCAGGTGAATGAACGGGTCAAAACGGAGCTATGGTTAACAAGTTATGATTTTATAAAGATTAAAATAAAGCAACAAAGATTAAATATAGATGAAATTATGTTGTTGCAAATTTTCTAGAATTTTTCCAAAGTGATCTATGATTTTTTAGGATTTTCTAGGATTTTTCTGAAATTTTCTAACATTTATTTGAATTATAAAACTATTAAACCGAATTAAATAAACCTATAAACAGTATTAAACATTATTAGAAATTAACTCCCTATTTATTATTATTATTAGAATTATTTTTAGACTGAAAATCTATTTATTGCGTAATATATACCAATTATGACGTCAACAACACAATTAAAACAAATAAAAAGAAAAACAACACTAACTAGGCTAGCTGACTCAACAACTAATGCTGACATAGCATGACACCTCGGACAAATATGCCCATGTAAATGCCACATCATCATGCCGACTGGGTAACCGATTGGCTAGGATTATGAAGGTCATGTGGCGACATTAGATTGGTTCATGATGGGGTATGTTTTAGATCTAATGTAGGGCCGAACACGGTGACTAGAGGGGGTGAATAGGTGCCTCACAGAATTCCTTGCGAAACTTGATGGCCTTCTCCTACTTGATCACCCATCACTCCTCAACGAAAAAGAAAGAGGAAGCAAAATGAGAGAAACACAAGAGAAACCCACAACCTTGTGACTCTATGGATAAAGTATGAACACAAGGTTCGATATAAATTTAATCCATGATCCTTGTCACAAAAAGCTTTAAACTTTACAAAGACAACTAAAAGATTGGCACCGGGCAAGAAAGATCTCAAAGTTGATAACTTAGAGTCAAGGGAATGCAATACCCAAATTTGTACTATTGTACGCACATTTTATGCCCCTAGCAACAAGAAGATCAACCTCGTATGGTGCTGAAAATTTCAGCTCAAAATGAGAAACGAAAATCACAAGGCAAAAGACAAACTCGCAAGGAAACGTGGAGCCAAAAGAAGAAGACTGGAAGGAGGTGAGCACGAGCGAATGGAGAAACTTGCACTTTATTAATCTCAGAGATCAACCCTATTTTAGGCGGATTACAGGAAGTTTTTTCCTCTCCAAAAGCTCTAACCTATTACAAGGCTAAGCATATCCTCTCCTCTCCCCTAAAGCCTATCTCTTGGATCTCAAATGGCTAGCTCAAAGGTTACCACCAGCCAACCCCTCCTATTTATAGGGCTAGAGGGGTTGCTTAACCCTTAAGTATCATTGTCCTCAAATTACCCCTTGCTAACAATGATCTCCCACCTACCACAAGGGCATTTTGGTCTAAATTTTGCTCCATCCATTGAACGGCCATGACAGCTTCACGACTTAGCTTCGCCTCGGTGCTAGCTTCGCTATGGTGCCACATGCACTCCATCCTTCTACGGTTTTGAGGCCAAACCGCGAAACCGCCTCGCACGTTTCTTAAAGCGTGACTTGTTGTTGCTTGACTTGCCCTCAAGCAAGCATCCCGATGTTGACATGTGTCCTCTGTCTTGCGATCTTGAATGCCAGAAAGTCTCACCCACTCCCGATCCCTCGGGACGCCTTGTCACTTGCATCGGCATCCCTTTCACTTGACGTTGTCAACACACCGTCTTCATCAACCTTCATCCCATGCCTTGCCTGATCTTCATATGTGCAGTTAGGATCACCCTTGACTCTGCCCGCCTCCTTGATCGTCCGGAACCAAGCACCCCTCTTGGCCCCGATCACCCGCCGTCGACCGTCAAGTTGCATCCAACACCTGCACATCAATAGACAAGTAAACATGTATCTCCAAAGCTAAGTAATATTATCACATGTTAGTCCAAATCAAATCCCAATTGAGAAGAACAGATGTGACCCAAAATGTGAACACCGGATGTTTTGGTGTGTTCATCCTTTGAACACCAGAGCATCCGTGAGTACATTTCCATTTTACACCAAGAAAAATCTCTCTCTAGAAAACTCTAGCCGGTGTGCCTCCTTGCTCATCACCGGACAATCCGGTGAGTTCAACTATTCCATATTTTGCATTTTCACCCCTTTCTGGAAGATATAGTTCGGTGATCACTTGAGCACACACCGGACCATCCGGTGGGTACATCCCCACTAGAACCAAGTTTTGCAACCTCTCTGGAAATATTGGTCCGATGATCACCATTTGCCTACACCGGACAATCCAGTGCTCACTTCAAATTTGGCGTTAATAACCTTCTCTGCAAGAAGTAGTCTGGTGTTGTCCTCCGGTGATCACATTCCACTCACCGGAGAATCCGGTGAGTTCTTCTGCTTTAGGCACACATTTCAGCCTCTCTGAAAATATTAGTCCGGTGTTTACCCGTGCACACACCAGACCATCTGGCGCTTGATTCAAATTTTGGCTCCAGGAGACCTTCTCTGTAGAATTTAGTCCGGTGCTCATATCTTTCATACACCGGACTATCCGGTGAGATCAAAAACCCACACACTGGATTGTCCGGTGAGTGAAAACCTTTTGCACCGAACTAACTCCAATTCCTTGCAACTTCGGTTAGACAAGATTATCGTTGCAGTACATACCTATGCATTGGCAATCAAACAAGCACTCAACCAAAGCCACACAATGTTAATCACTCATCACAAAGCATAAACCAAGGCACATCTCAACTTGGTTTCTCAATCTCCCCCTTGATGAGTGCATTCACAACATTACAAAGAACAGAAGAAGGAATTTAAGAGTGCACAAAAAGCACACCGAGAAGAGAAGAAATGCAAGCCATAAACTCCAAAAGCACAAATGCAAAAGCTCCAGCTACCCCTTGATGAATGCACAATTTTCATTATCGATTTTTTCCATCATTCAGTATGCAAGATTTGTCTTTGTGGATTCATGCATATTTTTCTCCCCCTTTGGCAATGCAAAGACTAAACAAGATGGAAAACATGAAGATGCAAATGAGATGCAAACCTACAAAGCTTCGCATATAGATCATAAAGCACTTGCAAGAACTAGAGATGTCAAAACACTCTAAAGAGTGAACAATATAACTCAAAAGCGTACACAGACTCTAAATGATTTCATGGCACAAGCACTAAGAGTATAGCAAGTTTTTTATTATTATTGTTTGATTACCCAAAAGATGTCACCACAAGAGCATCCACAGTTTCATGACCAGTGCAAAGATTAGAGATGCTAGTGCTATGTCAAGTTCAAACTAGGCAACCAATTGTTCTCCCCGACGGGCTATGCAAACACCCACATATCAATCCAAGCCTTAGTTTGACAAGATGAATAAAAGCTTTCTTAGCACAGTTAAAGAGTATAATTAGAGAGTATCTTAAGTTTTAGCATTCTGATCATTTTACTATCCTCAAGTGAACTTAAGCAACCATGGGTTTACTTCTTTGGCAAATCACATGAGCATTAAGCCATCATATTGGATTCATGTTCAGCTCATAACTTGATCATTTATTTCATTTTCTCATCAAATAATTCAACATATGCAATTTTTTTACAAAGCCAAAACAAGTTGTGTCTTTGCAACACAAAAGAGCACATGCTCTCTCAAGGGTTAATCATGGGCTAAACATTTACATAGACAAAGGTCAAAGACCCCCAATCCGCTGAAAAAAACAAAGCAGCCTAGCACAAGTTTTTCACAGAACTAGCCCTAATATAAGCACTGATCACATTAAAGCATCTACTCAAGGGTGACAAGTGATTAATATTCATATTTCAAGTTCATGCTCAAGAAAATCAAGCTTGCTCAATAGATTTCATGCCATGTCTCAAAAGGAGTCTACACTTGCACAAATTGTTACACATCCATTCTCTAAAGCACAAATTCAAAACTAGTACGAGAAAGTACCAAGAACATATAAGTGAAGCTTGCTAACATGATTATCTGTCATGATGCTATGCAATGCAAATGCAACAAAAGTAAGAGAGTATTTACAAGAGCAACTCCCCCTTACTCAATGCCATAGCGATGGCACACTCCATTGAGCAAATGTTGTGGCATCAAGAGGCTTGGTAAATATGTTGACTAGCTGGTGTTCGGTATCAATGTATTTTAGCTCAATATCTCCCTTCTCATTGTAATCTCTCAAGAAGTGGAATCTCACATCTATGTGTTTGGTTCTGGAATGCTGGACTAGTGTTGTCACAAAGAAGTGGCACATTCTTGAAATCCAACCCAAAATCTCTTGAAGTAGCAACCATCCACAAAATTTGTGAGCAACAGTTACTAGCAACTGCATATTCAGCTTCAGCAGTAGACTGCGCAACGCTAGACTGTTTGCGAAAAGACAAACACACAAAAGAACTACCCAAGAAATGACAGGTACCCGTGGTACTCTTCCTATCAATTTGACAATCAGCAAAATCCACATCGGAAAAGTCTTGAAGAGAGAGAGAAGAAGAGGCAGAAAATCAAAGACCATACTCGAGGGTGTGCTTGAGGTACCTGAGTATGTGTTTCAACACTTGGCGGTGAGATGTCCTTAGTGAGGCTTGAAAGCAAGCGCACAAGCAAACAGTGAAGTGGATGTCCAATCTTGTTGCTATCAAGTACAGAAAGGAGCCAATCATGCTCATGTACACTCCCTGGTCTACCTCCTCTCCATCTTCATCCAGATCAGGCACCGATGAGGTAGCCATCGGTGTCACCAAGGGCTTCGCGTCACTCATGTTGAACTTCTTTAGCAAAACCTTGGTGTACTTCGTCTGGTGGACGAACGTACCTTGCTTGTATTGCTTGATTTGCAATCTAAGGAAGAAGTTAAGCTTGCCCATCATCAACATCTTAAATTCCCTACTCATAGTTTCTGCAAACATGGTTACAAGAGCATGAGAGGAACCACCAAAGTTGATATCATCCATGTAAATTTGAACAAGTAGAAAATCATTGCCATGCCTGAGACTGTACAAAGTTTTATCCACGGATCCCATCTCAAACCCATGTTCTATCAAAAAAGACTTAATCCTATCATACAAAGCTCGAGGAGCTTGCTTAAGCCCATACAAAGCCTTCCTAAGCTTATACACCCTATTTGGGTATTTGGGATGTTCAAAGCTCGGGGGTTATTTGACATAGACCTCTTCTTCTATGAAGCCATTAAGGAAATCACTTTTGACATCCATTTGGTACAACTTGAAACCTCGGGATGCTGCAAATGCTAAAAGAATCCTAATGGCTTCTAACTTAGCTACAGGTGCAAAGGCTCTCCAAGGTCTATCCCCTTTATTTGGGTGAAACCTTGAGCCACAAGTCTAGCCTTCTTTCTCAATACAGACCCATCCTCCCCTTGTTTGTTTTTGAAAACCTATTTGGTGCCTATGGTGTGAACATTTGAGGGTGGCTCTACAAGGAGCCAAACTTGGTTTGTTTCAAAGTTTTCCAACTCTTCATGCATGACATTGACCCAATTTGAATCAGATAAAGCATGTCCAACATCATGCGGTTCAAAAGAAGCAACGAATGCAGAATCTGTAAAATAAGCAAGAGAAGTAGATTTAGACCTTGCCACCCTCTCATTAACATCTGCAATGATGTGTGGAGGGTGAAGTCACTGAATGTGTCAAGGGGGCTCACGTCGTGAGAGAATCTCTACCTCAAACACAGCTGGTGCAGGATCGAGAGCAGCTGAAGAGGATGTAGTGGTTGCAGGACCCTCTAGTGGAGTGGAAGAAGCAGGAAGCAGCTCTGGAGCAGGTGTAGTCGAGGGAAGTAGTGGATCATCCTCGTCATCACCGAGAGCTGGAACACCATGAATGTATTGATGGTAGAAAAAATGGATGGCTCTAGGAGTAGTATCACAGCGTGGCTTGGTATGTGTTCACCTTTGTGTCTTTTTTGCTGTCTAGCTCATCCTCTTCCTGCCCAGATGATCATGGCCCCTTATTTATAGGGTCGTGCATAGCTTGGCGTACAAGTTATCATAATATACAAATATCTAGGATCTGACCGAATTTCTGGGCCTTATCCCAGATAACTACTTTCTACCCGATCGGTGGAGATAAATATCCACCGTGGTAACTATCATGGTGCCTGCCCCTAACAGTGCGGTGAGCCGATCGCCCATTGCGGCCTGACACTGCACTGTCAGGGATGTCAGGATAGCCACCATTACGCCAGAGTGTCAAAGCGGTGTCCATTAGCCTAGGCATTTAATGCTGGTCACTTCCTTGCAGGCAAAGCACGACTGGTGCTCCCCTTTCAGTAGATCTTACCTAAGGCCTGCTGACTCACCTTGTAGCCGTCGGCAAAGCGGTCCGAGTAGCCCAACGCGGGGGCCTCAGGAGGCATGGAATCGCAAGGTGAAAGCTTTGGGAAGCAGAACTCTGGAAGGCCAAGGCTTTAGGAGGCCAAAGCTTCGGGGGACCGATGCTTTGGGAGGTCGGGTTTTTGGGAGGCTGAGCCTTCGGGAGACCGAGCCAGCTAAGCCAAGGGAAGTCTTCGCAGGTACGAAGGGTTACCGTGAAGGGATCTGATGACTTCAGAGGTCGAGCCTTTAACTGAGGGTCCGGAGATCAAGGCTCCATAGGGAACTGGATGGTAATCTTCAACCATTATCCTCAAGCTGATTTATTTTCCCCCCAACAGTACCCCCTCATTCTTGAGCCCCAATGTTTCAAACGGGGGAGAGGATGCAGAGGAAAAACCAACCCCAGCCTGGTATAGCATCAAGGATGCCTGATGGCAATTCCCAGTCCTTTAAGAAGTTTTTTCGTTTAGCAACCGTGGACGTCGATGATGAGCCCAAGGTTGATGGCGTAGTGGTGGTGGAAATCTGCCCCGGAGCTTGTTGGAGCTATCATGTGTGGTGTAGGGACCCTAGGTCAGAGGAACATCGATGGATGTGGTGTACTTCTGAGGTCTATGTTGAGACCGATATAGGTTATCCGAATTCCTTCGGTATGGTTCTTCCTGCCCTTTGAGGTCACTAGAGTAGAGATTACGTGTGGGATTCGAGGATCCCACACGTTTGCCTGGTAGGATAAGACGTGCCACTACCGCGTTCAGACTGGACAATGTGGGGGGTCATTTAGGGTCTTGTGCCCATGCCCCTGTCACACGTCGAAAGGGGTTTGGGTTATTAATGTGACAAGATGTCTGTGTGAGAAAACAAGGTATTCATCATGGAGCGCTGCCACGTGTTGGAGGAATGACCCGAATATGGCCACGGTCCCCCCCCCCTCCGCAAGTATTCAATGGGGGACACTACGGTGTTGGTTCTTCTTCATCTTCCGAACCTACATGGCTACTTGGCCCGAGTATAAAGCTGGGGTTACTCGGCTGGAGTCTCCACAGCCCCACGAGTGTGCAGTTAACCTTGACTTGAGTATGGCATCGTCTTCCTCCTTATCCTCTTCGGAGATGTCGATGACCTCAATAGCTTCTTCGGGAGCCAAACCACTTCGGTCATCGGCAGAGGTGCTGGTGGATGCGCCACTTCCATCTCTACAGGGGAGGCAGTTGCCCGCTGCTCTGGCCCAACCTTTGGCTAGGGAGGCCATGCCCATCGAGATCATCGATATCTCCGATGAAGATGAGGAGATCGATTGGGATCTCCTATGGGGGGGAGAGAGAGCAAGTGTCTGTGGAGCCGACGGTGAAGGAGGAGGCTAGGAAGGCTAGGGAGAAGGCCCCGCCGGTGACCTCCTCGTACTCTTCCTAGTCCTCCGATGCTTGGGAGCTGGCTACTGTATCAGCTTCTGCAGTGACAGGCTGCAGATGAGGCGCATATGCCATCCCATGCATGGCCCCTGCCAGGACCCGTAGGAGATGAAGGCGGTCAGCGGGATGGCGTACTTGGTGACGCCGTGATATATCCACGTCTCATGGTCGATCATGGCCTTGTTGTGGGCTCATGGCTTAACTTAGTCACCCTATACTCTTTCTCACCCTGTTTTGCTCCGTAGGGAGATCTTCTTCGTGGCAATTTCTATGCTGTTGCTTCAGTATGTGTCTCCTGGATGTACTAGTTGTTTAATAATATAAGATGGACCTTCAGAAACGATAGTGTCTCCTTCCATATCGGAGTGCAAGGGGATCTTTCGAATGGGTGATCGTATGCGTGCGTGCCTTCGTGCTTTCAAACCGTGCTTCTTCATCCCCTTCAAAGGCGATGGCTAGTTTTCCTAACGACTGAGGTACCAAGCCTTTGCATAGATCATCGCTAGTTTCATTCCTTCTGGGGGAGAGGTGGCCTCGGGAATCTAGTGGTGGTAGATATGTAGGGTAACTAAGGAGAACCGGGTGGAGTAGTGGTGGCCTCGTCGTTCCTCATTATTGCGTACTCCTCAGACTTATCACTGGTAGGGCCTTCTTCCCAATTTGTTCTAGATTTTCGACTCAGCGAAGTCCATCTAGAACCTTTGAAAACAAGCTCCGGAGGTGGTCCTTGACCCTTCGGGTTCCTTAGCGACTGCTCGGGTTGAAGGCGACGGTGTGTCGGAGGTGAAGCCGAAGGCTAGGAAGGAGAGGTGGTTCATGGCCCCCTCGGCCCTTGGCCGCTGCCCAGCTCCAGAGGTACTCCGTCCAAAGCATGGCGACGGTATGTCGGAGGCGAACCCGAAGGCTAGGCGGGAGAGGTGGTCAACGACCCCCTCGGCCCTTAGCTACTGCCCGGCTCCGGCGGTACCCTATCCGGAGCCTGACAACAGCGTGTCGGAGGTGAAGCCGCACCCTGGGGTATGCGCTAGCGCCCTTGATGGGTACTCCAGGACCGGCCTACGCTCGTGAAAACCCAGGAAGGCTAGACGGGAGAGGTGGTCTGTGACCCTCTAGGCCCTTAGCCACTACCCGGCTCTGGAGGTACCCTGTCCGAAATCTGGCGACGGCGTGTTAGAGGCAAAGCCGAAGGCTAGGTGGGAGAGGTGGTCCGTGACCCCATCGGCCCTTAGCCGCTGCCATGAATTGTGGTCTCTACAATGGACAGTCGAGGGTTCCACTATATTTCCCGTGCCACGAAGCGTGGGCTTTTATTAAATGTTAGTATAATACTCATAAAATGACATATGAAATGTGTCTTTAATGGAGACGGTAGGGTAATGATTTTACCTTTTACATACAGGTTTGAGTCACGTGGGTCATACCTTTCCCTGTAGGGAGGGGGATTTTTATGCCCCTTTGATCTATGTGCTGTGCTCTTTGGAGGCCAGCGGGTTTCATTTCCCTTCAACACGGAGGCTTTTGCCTCAAGATGCCGGGGTACTCTTCCCGTTAGGTCCTTTCAGAACCTTTTCACTCGGCAGATTTTTCGGAAAACATTCCCATTGCGGAGGCGTTTGGTAAGGCTCTCCGTTTTGTCAGAGGTTTTGTAAAGCTCGCCGTTGTGCGGAGGTTTGGTAAAGCTCTTTGTTTTTGCTGGAGGTTTGGTAAAGCTCTCTATTTTTACCAGAGGTTTGGTGAAGCTCTCCGTTGTGCAGAGGTTTTGTAAAGCTCTCTGTTGTGTGGAGGTTTGGTAAAGCTCTCCGTTTTTGCCAAAAGTTTGGTAAAGCTCTCCGTTGTGCAGAGGTTTGATAAAGCTCTTCATTTTTACCAAAGGATTGGTGAAGCACTCCATTGTGTGAAGGTTTTGTAAGACCCTCCATTTTTGTCGGAGGTTTTGTAAAGTTCTTCGTTTTTACCAAAGGTTTATAAGACTCTCCATTTTTGTCGGAGGTTTTGTAAAGTTCTCCGTTTTTGCCGGAGGTTTCTAAGACTCTCCACTTTTGTTGGAGGTTTTGTAAGACTCCCTGTTTTTCCCAGAGGTTTTGTAAGACTCTCCGTTTTTGTCGGAGGTTTTGTAAGACTCTCCATTTTTACCGGAGGTTTTGTAAGACTCCTTGGCATGCATTAATGCCAAAGGCCCTACACACTATCGGAGCTATGCAATACCTTCCAGGAAACCTAGGCAGTCTTACCTTCCAGGAAACCTGGGCATGCTACTCCCGGGGTGCACCACAACACTGTCCACCAAGGATGTGCCCTAGTGTGTGGCATTTATACGACCGGAGCTATGCAATGCCTTCCAGGAAACCCATGGTATATCAGCATGTCGTGTAGAGAGGATTCCTTGCGATAGCATTCCTCAGAGCACCGCATTCTTACATTAGGGCAGCCCCCCGATATGCGGCGTCCACACACTATCGAGGCTACACAATACTTTCCAGGAAACCTAGGCAGTCTTGCCTTCCAAGTGACCTAGGCATGGTACGACTGTGGTGTGTGGGCTCCACTCCCTACCAGGGCAAAGCCTACCCTCTGGGAAACCTTTTTAGGTGACCTTGGGTTTAGGCAAGCAATGCTTACTGGTGTGTGGGCTTGTCACGCCTCCAAAGAAATCCCCCGGGGGCGCCGCAACTACATTACCAAGGAAGTCCCTTGATAATTGGCATCTACACACTATCAAGGCTACACAATACCTTCCAGGAAACCTAGGCAGTCTTGCCTTCCAGGTGACCTAGGCATGCTACGGCCACAGTGTGTAAGCATGTTATGCAACGAGGATTCCTTGCGACAGCATTCCTCGGAGCACCGCAACTCCGCAACCGAGGACATCCCCCGGGGTGTGGCTTCGACACCTGAGGCTATGCAAATGCATTCTAGGGCACCCTGGGCATAATCTGCCTTGCAGGTGACCTAGGCATAAGCGGCGCCCGCAGTGTGTGGGCCTCACTGTCTATTGACACTACGCAATGCCTTCCAGGAAATCTAGGCAGTCTTGCCTTCCAGGTGACCTACGCATGCTACATCCGCGGTACGTGGGCTTGTCACGCCACCCGAAGATGTCCTATGGGTGACGCTACAACACAGTCTATCAAGGAAATCCCTTGATATGTGGCAACCACACTTCTGAGGCCGAACAATGCCTTCCAGGAAACCTGGGCAGACCCACCCCCCAGGCGACCTAGGCACGATGCGTCTGCAGGAGTGTAGGGATTTTGCATGGTTATACTAGCTATATTTTGTAGTCTACTGTTAGCAATAAGAAGCTAGTTGTAGCATAAAACATAGCTAGGTTATATAACTGTTCATGCTAAATGAAAATGTAACTTAAGTTTTACTGCTTCTACCTAGTGGCTATCTATTGAAAAAAGACTTCTAGCAGTAAGGTTGGAGGCCTCCAACAGACTCTAACCTGGCCGTATGAAAGACGGATCACTAGGTGAGCTACTTGGTGATTAACAGTGGGTGTACCTTTGTAGGAATAAGGCCTCTATTGCAAGGCTTGGTGGCCTCGAAGCCTGTGGCTAGGCTGGGAGAGGCGGTGCTCGATGCCCTCAGCCTTTAGTCGTTGCCCGGTCCGGAGGTAATCCGTCTAGAGCCTGGCGACGGCATGTCGGAGCCGTAGTCAAAGGTTAATCGGGAGAGGCGGTCCTCAACCGTCTTGGCCCTTAGCCGCTGCCCGGCTCCAAAGGTGCCCCATGTGGAGCCTAGAGACGGCATGTCCCCCCACTTAGTTCTCATTGCTGGACGTGGTACCGTTCGTAGGGTCGGTAGTGATGGTGCAGGGTTGAGGGGCTGAGGATTTTCCCGGGAGTTGGCCCCAGGCCTCCAAACCCTACGTCGTCCTTCACCTGCTCCTTCTGCGGTTAGGTATTCTGCTTGCCTTTCGAGGTATTCCTCCTTGAAGGTCATGAGGGTGCGGCAGTCGTTGGTGTTGTGGCCGCGCCCTGGTACGTGCCGGATGCACCCGTGTGCCTCTAGGGGTGCCGGAGCTTGGAGTTGTCATTGGGGTCACTGCCGAAGGTGGTGTGTTCTGGTGCCTGTGGTTTCCCCTGGGTCTTCTTCCCCTTTGGGAGACCATCGAGGCTATCCGGTTGTCACACCCGGTTTTAACGGCCAAAACCAGATGTGGCTTATGTGTGCCCAGGATGTTCAACACACATAAGGACGTCACAGGTGAAGTAACAAAAGCAATACTTTTATTAAATAAACGTTAAACTCTTACAGCAATTGACATATATTGTCTTCTATGAAGATATCTGCAGTGGAACAGAAGCACTGGTGCCCAACAACACCGCAGGCAACTGACCGGAAGACACACGCCTAGAACGTCACAACCTCGTCTTGATAGTCTTCAACACCTTCACTCACTGAGCAGCAGCATACATGTCGCATGGTGTAGGGAAAATATCAAGTGTGAGCACATGACGCGCTTAGCAAGTGTGGGAAAGATAATGATATGTAGGCTTATATCATGAATAGGCTATCACATGGTATATTTGCGTAAATACGAGTAATGAAAACATATTTTGACTCAAAAGCATTAAGCAATTATTAAGTGAATATAACCCAAACAATTCAGCATCCAGCATACAAGGCTCCCCGCCTTGCACACCATAACCTTCTAGTACTCCCTGTACTATAACCAAAACCATCTAGTACTCCCTGTACCAGAACCATAACCACAACCATCTAGTACTCCCTGTACCAGAATAATAACCACAACCATCTAGTACTCCCTGTACGAGAACCATAACCACAACCAAACTCATAACCACAACCAAACCCATAACCACAACCCACTAATCATATGAGGATCCAAGTCTCTCATATCCATGAGCACGGCTGTTATAATAGTTTTACACTCTGCAGAGGTTGTCCAGCTTTCCCCACGATTCAGTGAATTCCATGTTGCCGTGTTCGTGAAACACTTAACACACGCCAGTGGTGTGCCGCTAAGAATCACTGTATGACACTTGCCACTAACCAGAGACTAATCCAGTATATGTCTGCCCACTAGGTTTCACCGCCAGGCTTTACGCAAGCTAAGCTCCTACCCAGAAGCCCCCTTTTGTGCTAACCCAACACACACTGGATAGACTCTAATCAGTATGTCATGCCTTACCCATATCAGCCTTGTGGTTGGTACGTTACTTCTTGGGTTGTCGCTCCACGAACCGGTCCTTACTTAGGTTACTTGAGCAAACACTAAACCAACATCATAACCATGACAACCATCAAACCCACTTTGCTCAAGTCCTAAGGTTCCATGTTGCTAGACCATTAACTCATTAATGACCATTGTTGCATATGTTCATTAGTCAAGATTATGACACTTTTTAACATCCCAAAAGCATGGCTAAGCAATCTACCCATAAATAGCACCTAACCATAAACCATCTAGGTTCCAAGGGATGATAAGGGAAAATCTAGGGAAAACCCTAACATAGGTGACTACCCATCATATTGACAGACACTGCATGCAATTTTGTAAAACAAAACATTTAAAAACATAGGTTCAAGATGATCAAGGACACTTGCCTTTTACCCAATGCTGCTCAGTGTTGTCGAAATCTTGGTCTTGAAGTCCCTCGAACTACTCCGGAACGTTATCGACTAATCACGAGAACTACCGACAAACAACACAAAGAAAACACTAAGAACAACATACAAAACATAATTAAAACACTTTAAAAACACTATGGTTGGATAGGTAAGATTTTAGAAACATTTAGATGCAAGAATCGTCTAAATCGGAGTTAAGATGAAAAGAGAACAGCCTTCGGGAGATGGATTAGACTGAAAAGGAAATGCTGATTTTTTTGGAACTATCTTCCTATGGGAAAGGCGTTAGTGCGCAATCACTGTGTCAGGCTTGACAACATCATTACGCAAGATTCAAGAAGTGTAGGGCAGACTAGACTTCGCTGACTAGGCTAAGGAGACTGATGTGGTGTTGACTTGGCATGCTATGCAAGTAACATCTTAGATTAAAGAAGGGATACACTGAGATCTAGTATCGACCATCTATCCCAGATGCTCCACCAAAGCCAAATATTGGAGAGTAAAACTCTCATTTACCCTTACCGTACCTTTGACTTTCATCCTTCCTTTTCGATCATCCCCGAATGTGATGTACTCACATTGTTTCATTGGGGTGAGGCTGGAGAACCATGATGTATCTCCGGTCATATAGCATAAACAATCAGAGTCAATTAGCCACTTGTTCTCCAAGCCTTCGCCTGCCACCTACATCAAATAAGACAAGCTTGAGTGCTCAATGCTGGCGTAAGTAAGAAACTTCTTGGGAATCCAGCACTGAGACTTGAGGAGTAGAGGTAAAATTTGGGGTATGCAGGTCAGCACTGCATGCTAGGTGACCCTCCCTCTGGCAGTAGGTGCAGTGATAGACTCCCTCAGAAGCACGACTATCGGTCACTCTAGGCTCACTCACATAGGCTCTCATATTTGCCTGTGGAGCTCTCTAGTGTGGTGGAATGGATTTCCTTTTGAGAGGCTGTGGTGTGGGTTTCTTCTTGGTGGGTTGTGGAGGAGAATTCATTTTGGACTTTTAAGCTTCTAGGGTAGTAGATGTGGTGAAAACAGTCTTCCCAAACCCACAACAAGTAACCCTCTCAAAACCCAACCTAAGAGCCAAACATGTCTTATCGACACACATCTTTGTCTTGGTCAAGATCAAATCCATCTTGCCCTTGCCTTATAAGCACTTCTCCACAAGAGAAAGGAGATACTTATTTTCGGCCAAAAACTTCTCAACTTGCCCTCTAACCCAGCTGAGTTTGTCCTTAAGGATAATACAGGTGGGACAGTTAGGCTGCACATCCTTAGAACTCTTAGCACTCTCCAATCTAAACTCTAATTCTTTTATGAGCTTGGTTTTCACATCAACATCCTTTGAGAGCAAAGGGCAATTCTTGCAAGAGCCTAAGAGAGTAGGTCTAGACTCCTTAAGGAGTTTCTTCTCAGCGGTTTCAAGCCGACAAGCGACTTGAGCATGCACATTCTGAAGCTCGGCAAGTTCAATCATGACCACCAAGGAACTCTCACACTCATCCTCAACCTTGGCCCTAGTCTTAAGCAACTCAAGCTCAGAAAAAGAACATTCTAGCCTAGACTTGAGTTCCTTAACCTCACGAACTGCTTTCTTAAGCAATCTATCATGGTTAATGAGGGCATCATTCAAGGTATCATCCTGAATTGAAAGCTGGTCGTAGGTGAGTGGTACCTCAAAGGGATCAAGCTCGGGGTCGCTGTTGTTGTCATCTGCCATGAAGCAGGGACCGGTGAAGTCCTTGTCCTTCTTCTTGTTCTTCATGGGTTGCTCCTCCTCTGAGCTCTCCTCCTCGCTTGAGGAAGTGTCGATGTCACTGAGAGTAGCCACGAACGCCCTGGAAGCCACCTTGGCCACCTTCTTGGCCATGTTGTTGTGGTTCTTCTTGAAGAAGGGCTTCTTGCCCTTCTTCTTGTGCTTGTTACAGTCGTGGTCGCTATCTTCCCTCTTCTTGAGCTTGGGGCAGTTTGCTTTGAAGTGGGTGGTATCACCACAAACAAAGTGATGGGTTCGTTGGCCCGATCTTCCGATAGGTAGCAATAAGTCGGTAGGTGGAGAACTCGACGTTGATGATCTAAAAGCTTCGACCCGAACAAATCGTCTCTCTTGCAATCACTACACCATAGCTCCGTTGGTTATCAACCGTGTCGCGCGGTTGACCTCGCCAAGAAGGCTAAATCCCTGCAAGCGTACCGAGAACACAAGCAAGAACATAGAAGATGCAATCTGAAATATTGTGAATAGAATTCAAGCACTCGAAGTTGGGGTTCTACAAACACTTGCGGCGGCCTAGTCGGTCCGGAACAAGAGCCAAAATCTCACAATCTGTGTGTAGATCAATATCTAAGCAAAACCTAACCCTAATTGGAGCGGCGGCTACTGTATATAAGAGACTAGGGTCGGCCAAGGACCCCTGGACGCGTCCCTAATGGACTCCAACACGTTACACGGCCCAACGGGCCAAAAGATGGTGGCGCAGCACCCTGACAGATTCTGAACATCCACTTGTTTTGATGATTCCTGTTGAGTCAGAAAGAATTTGGACATGGGACCAGTCCCGTTGGAAAGCCTATCTCCTTAGCTTTCCAACCATGTGTAGAATGTCAAAAACGGAGTCCGTATGCATCCTGGGCGACAATTTTAGTGCAGTCTAGTCCTGGACTCCGAAACGGACTCGAACTTGATTGGACCTCCACCTTGGCTTGGGCGCCGTTGCTGGTCTTCTCCCGTGTTCCTAAGTAACAATACATCACAATTATTCAGTAGCATTCCATCCTTATCAAAATATAATGGAACACTAAGGAACGAGCTCACCTCATGATTTAGTTGACGTGCACGAGCTCGTGTCAATGGACCTATTGTTGGAGGAATACTCGGTGTGTGTGTATCCGAAAGAGTGATGTCCTGATCATCCTCCCCCTCTTGAATTAGATTCATCCTCGATGCAATGTCATCTTCTTCTCCTAAGTAAGGCTTCAAATCTGTAATGTTAAAGGTGGGACTAACCCCATAATCTGCAGGCAACTCAAGCTTATATGCATTATCATTGATCTTTTCCATAATTTTAAAAGGACCATCAGCTCGAGGCAACAATTTAGACTTTCTCAAATCAGGAAACCTATCTTTGCGCAAATGTAACCACACAAGATCACCAATTTCAAAAGTAATATGTTTTCGACCTTGGCTACCATAAGTTCTATACTTCTCATTCATCTTTTCAATATTTTCCTTAGTCAACTCATGCATTTTCAGAATCAAATCAGCACGTGTCTTAGCATCAAAATTCAATTTCTCGGATGTTGGTAAAGGCAGTAAATCAATAGGGGCACGGGGATTAAAACCATACACTACCTGAAACAGACTTACCTTGGTCGTGGAGTGAACTGGTCTGTTGTAAGAGAACTCAATATGGGGTAGACACTCTTCCCACATCCTCAAATTTTTCTTCAAAATAGCCCGCAACATGGTGGATAATGTGCGGTTTACAACCTCCGTTTGTCCGTCGGTTTGAGGGTGACATGTCATCGAAAACAGCAGCTTTGTCCCAAGTTTATTCCAAAGTGACCTCCAAAAGTGGCTCAAAAATTTTGCATCACGATCCGAAACAATGGTGTTAGGCACTCCATGCAAGCAAATGATTTCCCTGAAAAACAAATCATCTATGTGTGTAGCATCATCGCTCTTGTGACAAGGTATAAAATGTACCATTTTTGAAAAACGATCCACAATGACAAATATACTATCCCTCCCCCTCTTGGTCCTAGGCAATCCTAAAACAAAATCCATAGAAATATCCTCCCAAGGCACACTAGGAACAAGAAGAGGAATATAAAGTCCATGTGGGTTCGAGCGAGACTTAGCTTTATTGCAAGTAGTGCAGCGTGCCACGTAGCGCCCGACGTCGCGCCTCATCTTAGGCCAAAAGAAGTGAGCGGTCAGTACATCCTCGGTCTTCTTCACTCCAAAATGTCCCATCAAACCACCTCCATGCGCTTCCTGCAAGAACAATAGGCGAATAGAGCTAGCTGGGATGCATAGCTTGTTAGCATGGTATAGCAATCCATCATTCACCACATATTTATTCCAAGTTCTTCCTTCTTTACAATGTTCAAAAGCATCTTTAAAGTCCAAATTAGTAGCATATAATCCTTTAATTGTTTCTAAACCAAAAATCTTATAATCGAGTTGGGACAGCATGGTATAACATCTAGATAATGCATTTGTAATGACATTGTCTTTACCTTTCTTGTGTTTAATTATATAAGGAAACGACTCTATAAATTCAACCAATTTAGCATGACGTTTGTTCAGTTTGGCTTGGCTTCTAATATGTTTCAAAGCTTCATGATCAGAATGAATAATAAACTCCTTGGGCCAAAGATAATGTTGCCATGTTTCTAAAACTCGCACTAAAGCATACAACTCCTTATCATAAGTCGAATAATTCAGAGATGGCCCATTCAATTTCTCACTAAAATAAGCAACGGATTTACCCCCTTGTAGTAGCATTCCTCCAATTCCAATGCCGCTAGCATCACATTCTAACTCAAAAGTTTTACCAAAGTCCGGAAGTTGGAGTAGAGATACATGCGTAAGCTTCTCTTTCAGCGTATTAAAAGCTTGTTCTTGTGCTGGCCCCCATTGGAACGGAACGCCCTTCTTTGTCAATTCATTGAGTGGGGCAGCAATGGTGCTGAAATCTCTCACAAAACACCGATAGAACCCTGCAAGGCCATGAAAGCTTCTCACTTGTGTGATAGTCCTAGGGGTCGGCCAGCTCTTGATGGCTTCAATTTTAGCTTCATCCACTCCAATTCCCTGTGGAGTAACAACATAGCCAAGAAAAGCAACTCTATTCGTGCAAAAGGTGCACTTGTCAAGGTTAGAAAACAAACGTGCCTCTCTCAAAGCAGTAAAAACAGCACGTAGATGATCAATATGTTCTTCATGTGACTTGCTATAGATCAAAATATCATCAAAGTACACCACCACAAATCTTCCTATGAAAGCACGTAAAACCTCATTCATCAATCTCATGAAAGTGCTAGGTGCATTAGTTAAACCAAAAGGCATCACTAACCACTCATATAGACCGAACTTAGTTTTAAAAGCAGTTTTCCATTCATCTCCCAATTTCATTCTTATTTGGTGGTAACCACTACGCAAGTCAATCTTCGTGAAAATAATAGAACCACTCAACTCATCAAGCATGTCGTCTAGCCTAGGAATAGGGTGACGATACCTTATTGTGATATTATTAATGGCTCTACAATCAACACACATGCGCCATGTACCATCTTTCTTAGGAACCAAAAGAACAGGAACAGCACAAGGACTAAGGCTCTCTCGTACGTACCCACGGTCCAAAAGGTCTTGGACTTGTCACTGAATTTCCTTAGTCTCCTCCGGATTGGTCCTATATGCAGCGCGGTTTGGCAAAGTCGCACCCGGGATCAAATCTATTTGGTGCTCTATCCCTCTCAATGGTGGCAGCCCCGGGGGTATCTCAGCTGGAAAGACATCCTTATACTCCTGCAAAAGGTTAGTGACAGCAGCAAGCAAAGAGCTAGGTATATCATCAATTGAAAATAAAACCTCTTTGCATACGAAAGCATAGCACAAAGTATCATTATCTTGAATTTCAGCAAGGTCAGATTTAGTAGCAAGCATAACACCACCCTTTAACTTAATGCCTTCGGACCTAGGTGTGTTCTTCTCTTTCTTAGGTGGGAAAACAGATTGAGCTACTTGCTGATTTTCAGATTCCAAAACATGTTCTTTCTTTTCTTTTTCAGCTAGCGCTTTATCACATTGCACAATTTCAGCAGGTGTCAAAGGAAGCAAAGTAATTTTCTTTCCCTTGTGAATGAGAGAGTATTTATTACTTCTACCATGGTGTGTAGCATCGGTATCAAATTCCCAAGGACGGCCTAACAAAAGTGAACATGCTTGCATAGGCACTACATCAAAATCAGCATAATCATGGTAGGAACCAATAGAAAAATGTACTCTCGCAGATTGTGTTACCTTAACCTTACCGCTGTTATTGAACCACTGAATGTAGTATGGATGAGGATGTGCACGTGTTGGCGAGGAAAGATTCTTCACAAGATCGGAGCTCAAGAGGTTGTTGCAACTCCCGCCATCAATTATGGTACGAACACGTGCATCTTTGACAATGAGGAATGTCTGAAATAGATTATGGTGTTGTAGCTGCTCCGCTTGCCCCATTTGAGAACTCAAAACTCGCTTCACAATGAAGGTGCGTGCTGCATAACTCTCCGTGGCAGCGGTACCACTAATCTCCTCCCCCTCACTATCCATGTCATGATCGACTGCAAGATTAGCTTCAAATGCATATTCTTCCTCGACATCACTATGACTAACATATCCACCATCTGTTGTTGCAGAGTATGCTCGCTGGCTTGGGCAATCCTTCATGACGTGGCCAATACCTTGGCAGCGACGGCACACAATGCCCGTTGTACGACCCGTGGTAGCTGCACCTGAAGAAGATCGTGGCATTGGATCCTGCGAAACAGTAGATTTACTCACCTCACGTGATGGTTGTGGTGCTCCTGCTGAACGCGCCCGAGTGTTGGAGGAGGGGGCAGCAGATCGTGTAGATGTAGAAGGGAATGTTGTTGCTTGTCCCGGTGGTACTCGTGAAGTAGATGTACTGCCAAAATTGTTCCGCAATTTCTGCACCTGTTGTCGACCCTGTAGTTCTTTTTCTGCCAATTAGCAAAATGGAACAACCTATTGGTAGTATTGTAATCTTTATAATCAACAAGGTCCTGAATTTCACGTCTCAACCCGGAGTAAAAACGAATCATGGTATCCTCATCATCCTCTTGTATACTACAACGAAGCATAGCAATTTGAAGCTCTTGATAGTAATCATGCACAGATTTAGAACCTTGATTTAAGCGCTGCAATTTCTTTTTCAATTCACGTGTATAATCAGGAGGAATAAATCTATTGCACATGGCACGCTTTAGTCTAGGCCATGATTCAGGTTCTAAGCCACTAGAAACTAGACCATTCCACCAAATAATAGCATAATTCGTGAACTCACAAGTGGCTAGTCTAACTCTATGCATTTCAGGAACCATATGAGAACTATACTTTTGATCAACCGTCATTTCCCAATTCAAATAAGCATCAGCATCATATGCACCATCAAAAGGAGGCATTGAAAACTTAATCTTAGAATAAGGATCATCGCGACCGTTGCGATTAACATTATTACCTCCATTACCTTGACGACGTTGTTGTTGGCCACGACGTAATTGTTCGGCATGAGGACGTTGCTCAGCACGCGCATCTTGCCCAACAAAAACCTCACAATCTTCCTGGTCACCATCTCTGTCACCATTATTATTATCATCATGTGAATGTTCATCATCATGTGGTGGCTGTCGCAACTCAAGGTCATTCACTTGCGTGACAAGGTTAGCGATGCTTGTTCTAATGTGTGTCAATAGTCTAGTATGATCCTGCAAGGCTTTGTTGAGTTCTTCCTTGGACACACAATCCTTAAAATCCGACGGAGAGCCATCACTTGACATGGTTAGTAGAAAACAAAGGACAACACAATATTATCCCTATCAACTACTAGGTGGTGGAAGGTGGAATCACATACACTCAAGCGTCTTACCACGCTCTTACAAAGGTTCTTACCAACGCAGTAAGGAGGAACAACCGGTGACAAGTCTGGAAACCGTGTGAAGCGTGGGATGATTGCAAGAGTGAACCTGTTCAGATCAAAGGAGGTGGATCTTGGAAAGGCACAATATGGTAGCAAGGATTAGCAATAACTGTAATCAGATGAGCAAAGCTAAATAAGTGTCCAAAGTATGAATCACAGTTGCTGGTCTATCACGTGTCCCTAGTCCTAGCACAACAGCTGAAACAAAGCTAAACTGGATTATCAGATAAAGCACAAGATGGAAAGACACAGCAAACAGCATAATTATCTGGGTGTTCTCTATGTGCTCCTCTTTTTTTTCTTTTAGCATTAGTAGAAATCAGGAATTTTTTTTTGTATTTTTTTGATATTTTTTTCTGAACTAGGAGCACACAAGGAACAACCACAGAAATTTTCAGCACAAACGGATGCAAGATGTGGCCTATAGAAAATCAAGCACGTTCTCTGAAAAGCGTGCGAAAACTTTGCGGCTCGAATACTCAATCTTCCAAGCCGAATTTGGGAAAAAATGCTCGTGAATACTTTTTCTGTAGATGCTCGTGAAATTTTTTTTTGCCTGATTCCGAGTCCGTATGAGAAAGTTATGGCCGTTTTACTACATGCTAGGTGACCCTCCCTATGGCAGTAGGTGCAGTGATAGACTCCCTCAGAAGCACGACTATCGGTCACTCTAGGCTCACTCACATAGGCTCTCATATTTGCCTGTGGAGCTCTCTTGTGTGGTGGAGTGGATTTCCTTTTGAGAGGCTGTGGTGTGGGTTTCTTCTTGGTGGGTTGTGGAGGAGAATTCATTTTGGACTTTTAAGCTTCTAGGGTAGTAGATGTGGTGAAAACAGTCTTCCCAAACCCACAATAAGTAACCCTCTCAAAACCCAACCTAAGAGCCAAACATGTCTTATCGACACACATCTTGGTCTTGGTCAAGATCAAATCCATCTTGCCCTTGCCTTATAAGCACTTCTCCACAAGAGAAAGGAGATACTCATTTTCGGCTAAAAACTTCTCAACTTGCCCTCTAACCCAGCTTGTCCTTAAGGATAATACAAGTGGAACAGTTCGGCTGCACATCCTTAGAACTCTTAGCACTCTCCAATGTAAACTCTAATTCTTTTATGAGCTTGGTTTTCACATCAACATCCTTTGAGAGAAAAGGGCAATTCTTGCAAGAGCCTAAGAGAGTAGGTCTAGACTACTTAAGGAGTTTCTTCTCGGTGGTTTCAAGCCGACAGGCGACTTGAGCATGCACATTCTGAAGCTCGGCAAGTTCAATCATGACCACAAAGGAACTCTCACACTCATCCTCAACCTTGGCCCTAGTCTTAAGCAACTCAAGCTCAGAAAAAGAACATTCTAGCCTAGACTTGAGTTCCTTAACCTCACGAACTGCTTTCTTAAGCAATCTATCATGGTTAATGAGGGCATCATTCAAGGTATCATCCTGAACTGAAAGCTGGTCGTAGGTGAGTGGTACCTCAGAGGGATCAAGCTCGGGGTCGCTGTTGTTGTCATCTGCCATGAAGCAGGGGCCGGTGAAGTCCTTGTCCTTCTTCTTGTTCTTCATGGGTTGCTCCTCCTCCGAGCTCTCCTCCTCGCTTGAGGAAGTATCGATGTCACTGAGAGTAGCCACAAACGCCCTGGAAGCCACCTTGGCCACCTTCTTGGCCATGTTGTTGTGGTTCTTCTTGAAGAAGGGCTTCTTGCCCTTCTTCTTGTGCTTGTTATAGTCGTGGTCGCGATCTTCCCTCTTCTTGAGCTTGGGGCAGTTTGCTTCGAGGTGGGTGGTATCACCACAAACAAAGTGATGGGTTCGTTGGCCTGATCTTTCGATAGGTAGCGATAAGTCGGTAGGTGGAGAACTCGACGTTGATGATCCAAAGGCTTCGACCCGAACAGATCGTCTCTCTTGCAATCACTACACCACAGCTCCGTTGGTTATCAACCGTGTCGCGCGGTTGACCTCGCCAAGAAGGCTCAATCCCTGCAAGCGTACCGAGAGCACAAGCAAGAACGTAGAAGATGCAATCTGAAATATTGCGAATAGAATTCAAGCACTCAAAGTTGGAGTTCCACAAACACTTGCGGCGGCCTAGTCGGTCCGGAACAAGAGCGAAAATCTCACAATCTGTGTGTAGATCAATATCTAAGCAAAACCCAACCCTAATTGGGGCGGAGGCTACTGTATATAAGAGACTAGGGTTGGCCAAGGACCCCTGGACGCGTCCCTAATGGACTCCAACACGTTACACGGCCCAACGGGCCAAAAGATGGTGGCGTAGCACCCTGACAGATTTTGGACATCCACTTGTTTTGACGATTTCTATTGACTCAGAAAGAATTTGGATATGGGACCAGTCCCTTTGGAAATACTATCTCCTTAGCTTTCTAACCATGTGTAGAACGTCAAAAACGGAGTCCGTATGCGTCCTGGGTGATGATTTTAGTGCAATCTGGTCCTGGACTCCGAAACGGACTCGAACTTGATTGGACCTCCACCTTGGCTTGGGCGCCCTTGCTGGTCTTCTCCCGTGTTCCTAAGTAACAATACATCACAATTATTCACTAGCATCCCATCCTTATCAAAATATAAAAGAACTCTAAGGAATGAGCTCACCTCATGATTTAGTTGACGTGCACGAGCTCGTGTCAATGGACCTATTGTTGGAGGAATACTGGGTGTGTGTGTATCTGAAAGAGTGATGTCCTCATCACAAAGAAAGTACGGGAACCACCCCTCCTTCGATCTCTCCAGTTGTTGTAGAAGCGAGTGAACTTTTTCATGATGAGAGGAATATCCTCATCATCCAAAGTATCCACTTGCTCCTCAGTGATAGAGACCAAGGAAGACAAAGCAAAACCACCAAATGAAGTGTTAGCACAAGAAAGGCTAGCTCCAGCCTGATTGCCACCACTAGTGCCCAAAACCAACACCATGTTCTAGAATAGGGGGTTTCCTAGGCCTAGATGAGATGCCTTGGCGATCTCGGTGGTCTTGAGCTTGTTGAAGAGGTCATCACATGTTAACAAGTCGTACTTTCTAACTCTTCAATGTTCGAGATCTTCACCTCCCATATGCTATGGTCAAGAGCATAGAGAAGTTTGATCTCTTTCTCAAGGTAAAAATATGGCAAATTACCAGTAGAGCGAAGAATACTAATGATGCCATCAA
Source organism: Phragmites australis (assembly GCF_958298935.1). NCBI lineage: Eukaryota > Viridiplantae > Streptophyta > Magnoliopsida > Poales > Poaceae > Phragmites > Phragmites australis. The sequence goes on along the minus strand of NC_084921.1, from coordinate 21,750,131 downwards.
AGCGAGCAAACATCGCATCCAAAGACTCTCTAAGGCCTTACACAAACATTTGATATTCTTGGTTGTATGTGCTTTGGTGTTTGGCCTTAATCTGATTAGTGCTCTCATGAAAGACACTCAGAGTAGTCCAGATCTCCTGGGGAGTACGAAGGTGCTGGACCCTATCAAGTTTGTTCCTACTCAGGCTAGTGAACAATATATTGCAAGCCTTGTTGTTGGACTCATATTGTTCAATTTGGGCCTAAGTGGTGCAAATGACAGCAATCTCATACCGATAGTCCACAATCTCCCATATAGCACTTCCTTGGCTTACAAGATAAGCCTCCATGCATACCTTCCAATACGAAAAATCACACCCATCAAAGAAAGGAATTTTTTCATGTCGCCTACGGATCACAAAATCGGTTAAGGTTAACTAGTGATCTAACCAGCTCTGATACTAATTGTAGGACTGAACACGACGACTAGATGGGGGGTTGAATAGGCAGCTCACAATATTTCTTGTGAAACTTGATGGCCTTCTCCTACTTGATCACCCATCGCTCCTCAATGAAAAACAAAGTGGAAGCAAAACGAGAGAAACACAAGATAAACCCGCAACCTTGTGACTCTATGGATAAAGTATGAACACAAGGTTTGATATCATGTCAACCCATGATCCTTATTACAAAAAGCTTAAACCTTTACAAAGAAGACTAAAAGATGGGCACCAGGAAAGAAAGCTCTCAAAGTTGATGAATTAGAGGCAAGGGAATGCAATACCCAAATTTGTCCTATTGTACACACATTTTATGCCCCTAGCAACAAGAAGACCAACCTCGCATGGTGTTGAAAATTTCAGCTCAAAATGAGAAACGAAAATCACAAGCCAAAAGACAAACTTGCAACGAAACGTGGAGCCAAAAGAAGGAGGTTGGAAGGAGGTGAGCACAAGCAAATGGAGAAACTTGCACTTCATTAATCTCAAAGGTCAGCCCTATTTTAGGCAGATTACAAGAAGTTTTTTCTTCTCCAAAAGCTCTAACCTATTACAAGGCTAAGACTATCCTCTCCTCTCCTCAAAAGCCTATCTCTGGGATCTCAAATGACTGGCTCAAAAGTTACCATCAGCCAACCCCTTCTATTTATAGGCCTAGACGGGTTGCTTAACCCTTAAACATTATTGTCCCCAAATTACCCCTTGCTAACAATGGTCTCTCACCTACCGCAGGGGCATTTTGGTCCGAATTTTGCTCCGTCAATTGAATGGTCGTGACACCTTCACGAAATATCTTCGCCTTGACGCTAGCTTCGCGATGATACCACGTGCACACCATCCTTCTATAGTTTTGAGGCCAAACCATGAAACTGCCTTGTGCGTTTCTCAAAGCGTGACTTGTCGCTACTTGACTTGCCCTCAAGCAAGCATCCTGATGTTGAAGTGTGTCCTCCGTCTTGTGATCTTGACCACCAACAAGTCTCTTCCGCTCCCGATCCCTCGGACCATCTTGTCACTTGCACTGGCATCCCTTTCGCTTGACTTTGTCAACACATCATCTTCATCAACCTTCATCCCATGCCTTGCTTGATCTTCATGTGTGCAACTAGGATCACCCTTAACTCCTCCTGGCCTCGTTGATCGTCCAGCAGCAAGCACCCTACTTGGCCCCGATCACCTGCCGTCGATCGTCAAGTTGCATCCAACACTTGCAAATCAATAGACAAGCAAACATGTATCTATAAAGCCAAATAATATCATCACATGTTAGTCCAAATCAAATCCCAGTTGAGAAGAACAGACGTGACACAAAATGTGAACACCGGATGTTCTGGTGTGTTCATCCTCTGAACACCAAAGCATCTAGTGAGTAGATCTCTATTTTGTATCGAGAAAAATCCCTCTCTAGAAAACTTTGTCTGGTGTGCCTTCTTGCTCATCACCGAACAATCCGGTGAGTTCAACTCTTCCTGTTTTGCATTTGCACCCCTTTCTGGAAGATATAATCTGGTGATCACTTGAGCACACATTAGACCATCTGGTGGGTACATCCCACTGGAACGAAGTTTTGCAACCTCTCTGGAAATATTGGCCCGATGATCACCTTTTGCCTACACCGAACAATATGGCGCTCACTTCATTTGGCGTCAATAACCTTCTCTACAAGAATTAGTCTGGTATTGTCCTCGGTGATCACATTCCACTCACTGGAGCATCCAGTGAGTTCTTCTGCTCCAGGCAGACATTTTAGTCTCTCTGAAAATATTAGTCCAGTGCTTACTCATGCACACACCGGACTATCCGGTGCTTGATTCAAATTTTGGCGCCAGAAGACCATCTCTGTAGAATTTAGTCCGCTGCTCATATCTATCATACACTGGACTATCCAGTGATACAAAAACCCACACACCGGATTGTCCGGTGAGTGAAAACCTTCTGCACCAAACTAACTCCAATTCCTTGCAACTTCGATTAGACAAGTTTATCATTGCAGTACATACCTATGCATTGGCAATCAAACAAGCACTCAACCAAATCCATACATTGTCAATCACTCATCACAAAGCATAAACCAAGGCACATCTCAACTTGGTTTCTCATCTAATCCTCACACTACCGCTCTCAGCTTTGGCTGAATAGAGGCAGTGACAACTCCCTCCGCGGTGGCGCACAACTTAAAAGTCACTGGAATAGAGCTCCAGTGCACTATGGTAAACGGCGAGTGGCGGGAAAGCATCGGGGAAGCATGGGAAACTCACCTAGGGCACACGTCGGTATCAGCGATGCTCTAGATAGACTGGAAACAATGATGGGCGACTTGAAGCTTCTCGTCTCATTAGATATGGGCTTTGGGCGATGATTTCGCCTCAGCTTGATGGTCAAAAGTTGTAGGATGCTCTGAGAAGGGTATAGGGTCGCATATTTATACATGGGCGGCTCCCTATCTCCAATTCTACTCAAATTTGAAAGGAAGTGTGGCGATAGGTTCAAATGCGATTCTGCTGATTCAAACGGTCTCAGACTCTTATCTCTTGGGAAAAAGCTCACATAACCCTTCTGGAATCTTCCTTGCTTTGATCCGTAGCTTATCTCTAACACGATCTCATGAATTCGGTTAGGATTTTGTGCGGCTGGCGGACTCCCTCGTGAGTTCTTCACAGGCTTGGCTCAGGCTTTGGCAAAACCTACGCGGGCTTGAGCTTCTAGGAGTGCTAGTGAATCTATTTTGGTGATGCTTGCTCGATCTTCAGCTTAGACACGGCGACATCCCCTTGTGCGGCCACTAGTTGCTGCTATTATGAGCTAAGCAGAGAAGAGAGAAGAGAGGAGAAGAGATGGTGGACTAGGCTGGCTCAGCTGGGTGGGCCAAACAGTGGGGAGGGACATGAGAGGGAAAGAGAGATGGGCTTCGGCCTATTTCAATCTAAAAGCTTTTCTCAACCTTTTCTAATTCTCACATGTATACACACATGCATATATATATACATATAGCGTATATACTATATATATGTATTAGCTCACAAAATCAATCAAGCAAACAATAAACACATACACACACTTAGGATTATTTAGTTTTGCAAAACTCTTTTATTCCCTTTGAAAAAGTTTTTAATTTCTTAGTTTTGAGAATTTGGGCTATTACAAAACATACCCCCCCCCCCTTAAGTGAATCTCGTCCCTGAGATTCGGGCTGAGCTCCAAAAAAGTGAGGAAACTCTACCTTTAGCTTTTCTTCTTGTTCTCAGGTTGCTTCATCTTCAGTATGGTGACTCCATTGTACTTTGCACATACATATGACCTTCCTCCGAGTTACTCACTCCGCCCTTTCCAGAATCTTGACTTGGTATTCTGAAGAAGTGAAATCCTCTTGTGGTCCACTTCTTCCAAGGGTAACTGTTCCTCTGGTACTCAAAAACACTTCTTTAGTTGTGATATGTGAAACACATTGTGCACGTCTTCCAGCTTGGGCGGCAATTCCAACTGGTAGGCCACTTCTCCACGTCTAGCACTCACTTTAAATGGTCCAATGTACCTGGGTGCTAACTTGCCTCTAATCTTAAAATGATGAAGTTCACTTAGAGGAGAGACCTTGAGATACACATAATCTCCAACCTTGAAAGTTAACTCTTGGCGTTAGTTGTCTTCATAACTCTTCTATTTGGATTGGGTCGTCTTTAACTTTTCTCCTATTGCCTTGACTTGGTCATCTGCTTCCTTGAGTATTTTTGGTCCAAACACTTGACCTTCTCCAGCCTCACTCCAATGCAGAGGTGTTCTGCACTTCCTTCCATATAATGCCTCTAAAGAAAGGGATCATCTATAGACTGGATTGATAACTGTTGTTATATGAAAACTCAGCATATGGCAAGTTCTTGTCGCAAATGTTGCGATTAAGAAGAGCACATGCTCTCAGCATATCTTCAAGTATCTGGTTTATTCTTTCTATCTGTCCATCCGTCTGTGGGTGATATGCCAAGCTAAAATTCAACTTTGTCTCATGAAGTTGCCGCCAAAATCTTGAGGTAAATTGAGTCCCTGTTTGACACAGCTCTCTTCGGAACTCCATGTAAGCACACAATCCTAGATATATACAGTTCTCCTAACTTATCTCCTTTATAGGTCATTTTAACAGGAATGAAATGAGCTACCTTCGTGAGACAATCTACAATGACCCATATTGATTCATAGCCTAATTAAGTACTAGGTAATCTGACTATGAAATCCATCCCAATTTATTCCCACTTCCATTCTGGAATCTTTAGAGGCTGTAGCAATCCTGCTGGATTCTGGTGCTCTACTTTCATATGATGACATACATCAGACACTACCATGTACTCGGCTATTTGTCGCTTCATACCAGGTCAACAATAATTGTCCTTTAGATCCTAGTACATCTTGGTACTACCCGGGTGAATAGAGTAACCTGACTCATGGGCTTCTCTTAAGATTATCTCCTTAAACCCTTTCTAGTTTGGTACACATATGCGCTTACCAAACCATACTATGTATTTTTCATCATCCAAGAATTTTGGAGCTTTGACTACTTTCATATTTGCTTTAATCTCTATGATATTTTCATCGTCCTCCTGCCCCTTCCGGATGTCCTCATCCAGAGTAGGTTCCACTTCCATGGTTACTACCTCTAAGTCCGCAACAAAACCTAGGTTAAGACGTCAGAATTCTTCACATAAGATCGGTTGAGCTTCTTATAACATAGTCATGGTATTGTATACTTTATGACTTAACGCGTGTGCAACCAGGTTTGCCTCTTCTGGGTGGTAATGGATTCCTATATCATCATCCTTGACCAATTCTAGCCATCTTCGTTGTCTCAAATTAAGATCTATTTCTGTGAATATATACTTAAAGCTCTTATGATCCGTGTATATCTCACATCTTTTTCCCAGGAGATAATGTCTCCATATTTTCACGGCATGTACCACTGCCGCTAATTCTAGGTCACGAGTCCTTAACTGTCTCGAAGCGTACGCTACCACTTGTCCTTCTTACATCAAAACACATCCAAAACCTTGTCGAGATGCATCACAGTATACGTTGAAGTTCTTCTGGATATCCGGCAACATTAACACAGTGGTTGTAGTTAACTTTTCTTAAGCTCATTGAAACTTGCTTCACAAATGCTTGTCCATTTATACATCTTTTCCTTCTTTAGCAACTATGTGAGTGGTTTGGATATCCTCGAGAATCCTTCTTTTGCACGAAGAGCATGGGTGCTCCCCATGGTGAGGAACTAGGGTGGACGTAACCCTTCTCTAGCAACTCTTGAATTTGCTTATTTAATTCGGCTAAGTCATTAGTGGGCATAATATAGGGTCTCTTAGCAATAAGTGCAGTTCCAGGCACGAGATCAATTACAAACTCAATGTCTTGGTCTGGTAGCATACCTGGCAATTCATCCAGAAATACATCTAGAACCTCATAGACTGTCCGTATCTGGTCCACTATCGATCCTTCTAGGTGGTTCAACTTGCATTCCTCTGTTGATGGCGTGTCTGCCACAAACTCTAACTTGATGCCCTCTCCATTTTTCAAGGTGACTGCCCTTCTAGCATGCTCTATCACTCTTTAGAACTTTGCTAGCCAATACATTCCATGGACCACATTGATCCCATCTGATTCTAGGACGATGAGGTTGGCTGGGAATTCTACCCCCCCCCCCCTTAATTTAAGGTTTAACTTAGAGCAAAGGACACTAGCTCTCATTTCTCCACCAGGTGAGCTATTAGCATCTTATGTTTCAAAGTTTTCACTAAAACTATGCTTGGCCACATACTTGGCTGTAATGAACGAACGTGAAGCTTCAAAATCAAACAAAATAAATATAGGGATTGAGTTGACAAAGAACATACACAATACGACATCAGGTGCATCTTAAGCTTCTTCTGCAGAGATGTTGTTCACGCATCCCTTCACGTGATTCTGGTAGGCTCTGTTGTGTAGTGCAGTTGTCTAGTATTGGTTGCGGTTTTGAGTAGGAGCAGGTGTCTTCCCTGGTGTGTTCAAATTGAATGGGATCGGTGATTGGTTCTGCCTCTTCTTAGGACCCTGATTTGCATAGTGTTCAATCTCCTAACAGTTGAAACATGAGCGCCTAGTTGTAGCATGTGGATTAGGGTTCTTGGCCAGTGCTAGTGTGTTGTAGTTAGTGTTGGAGCGGGGTTGCTGATACGCGGGTCAAGGTGCTGCTATTTGAGGTCTGAACTGAGTAGATGATTGCTTTTGTCCCTGGTGTGGCATGGTGTGTGAGCGAGAGTTACTGCCTGAGTGTTGTCATTGTGAGGCCATCCTTCTCTTGCAATCTTCATCGAGCATACAACATTTGTCTTCCAATACTAGTGCCTTGTTTACTAAATGATGAAAATCTGGGTAGTCATGGATGCTTAACTGAGCTTGCATTTTGTAAACCAACCCATCCAAGAATCGATCTTGCTTCTTCTCATTAGTGTCAACATCCTCTGGTGCATACCTTGAGAGTTGAGTGAATCGTTGGCATAGTCATTCACTTACATAGACCCTTAGTTCTAGTTGTGGAACTTCTTTTTCATCATAGCGATAGTACCTACCGACACATGATGGCGATGAAAAGCTTCCTTGAACTTTGCCCAAGTGACGGACTCGTGGTCCTCATGGCGTTACAGAAAGCATCCCACTAGCCAGCGGCAGGACCGGTGAGCTATTGTGTAGCATACAAAACCTTCTCAAGATCATTGCATTGGGTGATCAACAATTTCTTCTGAATTTCCTTCAGCCAATCATCTGCAGCAAGCAGCTCAGTGGTGAGAAAACGTGGGTGGCTTGGTCCTCATGAATTCCCCTAACCGCAAGTGGTAGTGGGCCTATGGTGGTGGTTGAGTCTGAGTAGCCTGTTGCATGATGGTCATTGTCTGGGCCATACCTTGCAAGATTTGGTGAATAACCATAAGTTTCTCCATGGTCATTGGAGGTGGCGGTGGAGGTGGGGTTTCTACGCGGTTGTCATTGCTTCAGAAGTTGCTCCTAGTGTTGACCATCTGGCAGAGCAGGGCATAGATAAGAGAAAAGTACAAAATTCTAGGAGGGTGTCTATGTTGTAGAGACTGATTTTACTAAAAAGAACTCTTGTTATATTTATTACTCACTATCATTAACCCTACTTCTAAGATGTGGATGCAGACAGAGTACCTAAGGGCAATCCTGCAACTCACATCTGACACTCACAAACAATAAGATCCATGAAAACCAACAACTCCAAGAACACCTAAGCGTCACTACTAATCGATCTCTATTATTCTAATAGGAGACTCCCTATTTGGTACACATGGTGGGCTGCAGGTTCTCCTTCCGAGTCGCTGCCTAGATACTCTGATCCTGATCTCGAGAGAGGTTCTAAGCGGGCTTTCTTACTTGGGGGCAAAACTAGTGTAGGAGTGAAACAACGCAAGTGGTGTCGGATTATCATGCTATCCTCTTCAGCTTCTTCCAAGAGATGGCGAACCGCCTTCAGTTCTTGCATGGTTTTCTCATATAGTCAATCCAAGGCAATGGTAAGTGGAACCTAGATTTGGAGCGTGGCATTCTCTTCATTGCAGTAGCATCGGACTCCAGTATCCAAGCTTGCATTGCTTCGAACAGGGACATAGCGGTACATCAAATCCTTTGTTGTTGTTCCATAGTCCAGGCACATGTGGTAGAGGGCTTGGCGTGCAACATCCCCTATGCCTTCTTCAAAACTGGACCTCCTTGTCTCCATCGTTTAGCTGCGTGCAACTCTAAATTCTCCCTTGTGTGTGTGGAGTCCATAGACGAAGACACTCACAAACCATTCCATGTCGTTGGCTTGCCTTGTCCCTTCTTACATTGGCTTATTTTGGTGTCCCATGTCAGTAAGTAGGGCCCATAGCATCTTTGGTAAGATCCCTTGGTGCAATTTGTTGGAATGGCAAACTTTGTTGAGATCTGACTCAATCTGTTGGTTTGACCATAAGGGGGAGAGGGTAAGTAAACAAAACTAGAAGAGAGGAAGGTAAGGAGTCATTGAGCATAGCTTTTATTCTCTTTAAAATTCCTCTTTTTAGGGTTGTCCAGGCAATAAGGCTGCGTTCTATGTCGATATAGCTCTGATACCACATCGGTCGAGACCAATTTTAGGAACAAACCAATCTCATATATATGTTGAGCCTAGGAATCAATCCCAATGATGAGTAATGTTGGCCTGATCTTCCGATAGGTAGCGATAAGTCGGTGGGTGAAGAACTCGACGTTGATGATCCAAAGGCTTCGACCCAACAGATCGTCTCCCTTGCAATCACTGCACCACAGCTCCGATGGTTATCAACCGTGTCGCGCGGTTGACCTCACCAAGAAGGCTCAATCCCTGCAAGCGTACCGAGAACACAAGCAAGAACGTAGAAGATGCAATCTAAAATATTGCGAATTGAATTCAAGCACTCGAAGTCGGGGTTCCACAAACACTTGCGGCAGCCTAGTCGGTCCGGAACAAGAGCGAAAATCTCACAACTGTGTGTAGATCAATATCTAAGCAAAACCCAACCCTAATTAGGGCGGCGGCTACTGTATATAAAAGACTAGGGTCGGCCAAGGACCCCTGGACGTGTCCCTAATAGACTCCAACACGTTACACGGCCCAACGGCCCAAAAGATGGTGGCGCAGCACCCTGACAGATTCTGGATGTTGCATTGTTTCGACGATTCCTATTGACTCAGAAAGAATTTGGACATGGGACCAGTTCCGTTAGAAATCTTATCTCCTTAGCTTTCCAACCATGTGTAGAACGTCGAAAACGGAGTCTGTATGCGTCCTGGGCGATGATTTTAGTGCAGGCTGGTCTTGGACTCCGAAACGGACTCGAACTTGATTGGACTTCCACCTTGGCTTGGGCGCCCTTGCTGTTCTTCTCCCGTGTTCCTAAGTAATAATACATCACAATTATTCAGTAGCATCCCATCCTTATCAAAATATAAAGGAACACTAAGGATGAATGGTCATCATCCTGTGGTGGCTGTCGCAACTCAAGGTCGTTGACTCGCGTGACGAGGTTAGCAATGCTTGTTCTAATGTCTGTCAATAGCCTAGTATGCTCCTGTAAGGCTTTGTTGAGTTCTTCCTTGCACACACAATCCTTAAAATCCGACGGAGAGCCATCACCTGACATGGTTAGTAGAAAACAAAGGACAACAAATATTATCCCTATCAACTACTAGGTTGTGGAAGGTGGAATCACACACACTCAAGCGTCTTACCACGCTCTTACAAATGTTCTTACCAACGCAACAAGGAGGAACAACCGGTGACGAGTTTGGAAGCGTGGGATGATTGCAAGAGTGAACCTGTTCGGATCAAAGGAGGTGGAGCTTGGAAGGCACAATATGGTAGCAAGGATTAGCAATAATTGTAATCAGAAGAGCAAAGCTAAATAAGTGTCCAAACTATGAATCACAGTTGCTGGTCTATCACGTGTCCCTGGTCCTAGTACAACAACTGAAACAAAACTAAAAAGGATGATCAGAGAAAGACACAGCAAACAGCACAATTATCTGGGTGTTCTCTGTGTGCTCCTCTTTTTGTCTTTTAACACTAGTAGGAATCACGAATTTTTTTTTCGTATTTTTCTGATATTTTTTTCTGAACTAGGAGCACACAAGCAACAACCACAGAAATTTTCAGCTCAAACGGATGCAAGATGTGGCCTACAGAAAATCAAGCATGTTCTCTAAAAAGCGTGCGGAAACTTCGCGGCTCGAATACTCAATCTTCCGAGCCGAATTTAGGAAAAAAGTTTTGGCGGAACCCAGCAAAGCAGGGAAGCAACGGATGTAACTTTTTCTGTAGATGTCCGTGAAAAAAAATTTTGCCTGATTCCGAGTCCGTATGAGAATGTTATGGCTGTTTTACTGAACCCCTGTCGAGTTAGGGTTTTTTTTTTCAAGCAACTCTTGCAGAAATTGATCTCTTTAAGTTATTGCAAGCAATAGGATCGCGAGATGAACAAGGATGGCAGCGGTGGCAGGGCAATTGATACAAGGCGGCTTGCGACCTATCTAGGGTTGGCGTGGCGGAAAGTAACACAAGACGGCTCGCGGTGGCAAATCGAGTAATGTGGTGGTTCGACTTGTTGGTGGGGATGGTGGCGATGGGATAGCGGCGTGATCAAAACAGCACGGAGCGTTGACTAAAAACCAAGAACACGACTCTTAAACCAGCAACAAGACTCGACCACGGACACAAACTCAACAACGCGCAACTGAAAACAAAAATTGCAAAGGCACAAAGGGTTCTAGGGCAGCTGAAATTGACGGAATTTTTTTGGCTTTTTCTAGACTCTAGGTAATGAAAAACAGACTAATCTAAAGGGGAAAACGAAATTACCTAACGGGCAACCTGAAAATCTGATACCAGTTGATGAGTAATGTTGGCCTGATCTTCCGATAGGTAGCGATAAGTCGGTGGGTGGAGAACTCGACGTTGATGATCCAAAGGCTTCGACCCGAACAGATCGTCTCTCTTGCAATCACTACACCACAGCTCCGATGGTTATCAACCGTGTCGCGCGGTTGACCTCGCCAAGAAGGCTCAATCCCTACAAGCGTACCGAGAACACAAGCAAGAACGTAGAAGATGCAATCTGAAATATTGCGAATTGAATTCAAGCACTCGAAGTCGGGGTTCCACAAACACTTGCGGCGGCCTAGTCGGTCCGGAACAAGAGCGAAAATCTCACAACTGTGTGTAGATCAATATCTAAGCAAAACCCAACCCTAATTAGGGCGGTGGCTACTGTATATAAAAGACTAGGGTCGGCCAAGGACCCCTGGACGTGTCCCTAATGGACTCCAACACGTTACACGGCCCAACGGCCCAAAAGATGGTGGCGCAGCACCCTGATAGATTCTGGACGTCGCCTTGTTTCGACGATTCCTATTGACTCAGAAAGAATTTGGATATGGGACCAGTTCCGTTGGAAATCTTATCTCCTTAGCTTTCCAACCATGTGTAGAACGTCAAAAACGGAGTCCGTATGCGTCCTAGGCGATGATTTTAGTGCAGGCTGGTCCTGGACTCCGAAACGGACTCGAACTTGATTGGACTTCCACCTTGGCTTGGGCGCCCTTGCTGTTCTTCTCCCGTGTTCCTAAGTAATAATACATCACAATTATTCAGTAGCATCCCATCCTTATCAAAATATAAAGGAACACTAAGGAACGAGCTCACCTCATGATTTAGTTGACGTGCACGAGCTCGTGTCAATGGACCTATTGTTGGAGGAATACTCGGTGTGTGTGTATCCGAAAGAGTGATGTCCTCATCACCCAACACATAGTGACTTCATTGATGATAACCATTACAATATCCATACCATAATTGAATAAACTATCTTACATAAATGACCTTCGTGGGTCGAAGAACCAATTAAACTGTAGTGGAATTAAACGAATTATGATAACTCTAATCCTTTACGACTCTTCTATAGGCATGATCGACGTAGAAAGCATCTTATAACAATCCATATTCAGCGTACTCCACGATACCTTCCCCAACTAAGTGTTTGGTGATAGCAGGAGTGAGCACATGTCATACTCAGTAGGTTATGAAGGAAATAGTATGCATATAAAGGCTTTGATAAGAATATGGTTAAATGGCTCTTTTGCATAAAATAACATTTAAGTAAAAATATTCGAAAAGCGATAATAATTAAGTGAATAACTGTAAACAACAAACCATCTCAAGATTCCATCTATCTTGATTTGACCAACAACTGACCACCTCAACCAAAGTTCCATCCACTAAGGTTGAACACCTCAACTATGATTCCTCATCACGGTTGACCAACTAACCAAAACATTAAGTTCTAATCATAGTAGGTTTTCAATGCCGCTCGTGACCGTGAGCACAGTTGAATATTCAGTTTTAACTCTACAGAGGTTGTACACTTTACCCACATGACATTTGTTCTCATTTGCCGAGTATTTTTTGGCTAACAAAAAACTCTTATACACTTCTTATGTGTGCACTAGGAATCCACAACAAAGTAGTTACAAAGTATCCACTAATATGCATGTACCCACTAAGGTTTCCCCGCTGTGGGAATCACTCCACTCCAGAGGCCCCTCTTGCGCCATGGGTTCGGAAATCACTTCCGCGGACATCGCACCTGCCCACATCCACATGGTACACATAATACTAGTGAACCACAAATTAATAGGCTAGGCCTGTCTCATACCAAGCTTATGGTAGTACTGTAAACACAGAAAGGTCACCTCATGAACCGGTCCTTAGATTTGAGCAAGACTACCACATTCCCATCCATACATCTTGTATCAGTCTCATCATACCACATGCTCAAATCCCTATGACATGTTTCTACAAAAACTATTCCATCATATTTTATCATTGTTGCATATGATCACTATCAAGTTCATGGAATAATTATCATGATTACCATCCCAAAGCAAAGCTAAGCATCATCTACCCTTCCATAACCCAAAACCATAACTATGGCGACAAGGATGATAAGGGAAAAGTAGGGTAAAGCGTAACTCTTGGGTTTCCTGACAAAATTATTAGCATACATGTTTGTAAAATAAAATATTTAAAAACTAGGATCAACATGATCAAGAACACAACTTGCCTTCACTGAACTCAATTAGGTCTTCGAAATCCTAATCCTACAGACCTTCTAGCTCCTCCATAATATTGGTGTCTACTTGCAACATATGTGTAAAAACAACAATTCATAAACACCAAGATCCAAAAGAACCAAAGACCAAACATCATCACATACAAGATCACACTTTTTCGAACAATCTGGTGAAAGAACGGGTCAAAACGGAGTTACGGTTAACAAGTTATTATTTTATAAACATTAAAACAAAGCTAAAAAGATTAACTACAGATAAAATTTTGTTTTTGAAAATGTTCTAGAATTTTTCCAAAGTCATCTATGATTTTTCGGGATTTTCTATGATTTTTCTAGAATTTTCTAACATTTATTTGAGTTATAAATTTATATAAAACTATTAACTGAATTAAATAAACCTATAAAACAGTATTAAATATTATTAGAAGTTAATTCCCTATTTATTATTATTATTATTAGAATTATTTTTACACTAGAAATCTATTTATTGCTCAATATATACCAATTATGACATCAGCAACAAAATTAAAACAAATAAAAAGAAAAACAGTGCTGACTGGGCTAGCTGACTCAACAACTAACACGGACATGGCATATGACGTCAAACAAATACACTTATGTGGATGCCATGCCATCATGGTGACTGGGTAACCGACTGACTGGGATTATGAAGGCCACATGGCGACATCGGATTGGTTCACGAAGGGGTATGTTTTAGATCTAATCCTGGCCCATGGTTCTAGATCGAATAGCTCACACTCGCCCGCTCTCGGCTCTGACGGAATAGAGGTGGCAACGACTCTCCCCCGGCATCGCACAGTCGAAAACTCACCGGAATAGCACTCCAGTGCACTATTGTCGACGGTGAGCGGCGGAAAGCATTGGGGAAGACTTGGAAACTCACCTAGGGCACACTTCAATGTTCACGATGCTCCAGAGATACTGGCGATAGTGATGGGTGGCTTGAAGCTTTGGCTCTTGTCAGAGATGGGCTTTGGGTGACGATTTCACCTTGGCTTGATGGGTAAAAGTTGCGAGACGCTTTGAGGAGGGTATAGGGTCGCATATTTATACATGGGCGGCTCCCCTATCTCCAATTCTACTCGGATTTGAAAGGAGACAACAGTGGCGGGTCCAAATGTGATTCCAATGATTCAAATGGTCTTGGAGTCTTATCTCTTGGGCAAAAGCTCGCATAACCCTTCTAGAGTCTTCCTTACTTTGGTCCATAGCTTATATCTAACACAATCTCACAAATTCGGTTGGGATTTCGTGTGGCTAGCAGACTCCCTCGCGAGTTCTTCACAGGCTTGGCTTGTGCTTTGGCAAAACTGGCGTGGGCTTGAGCTTCTAGGAGTCCTGGTGAATCCATTTTGGTGATGGTGCTCGATCTTCAACTCGAACATGGCGACGTCCCTGCGTGCAGTGGCTGGCTGCTGCTATTGAGAGCTAAGCAGAGAAGAGAGAAGAGAGGAGAAGAGATGGTGGGCTGGGCTGACTTGGCTGGGTGGGCCGGACGGTGGGGAGGGACAGGAGAGGGAAAGAGAGATGGGCTTCGGCCTATTTTAATCAAAAAGCTTTTCTCAACCTTTTCTAATTCTCACATGTATACACACATGAATATATATATACATACATTATATATACTATATATATACACTGCTAGAGTCCCTTCTTCAACTCACACACCTCCCTAGGTGCCTCCACCTCCTTTGACACCACAGTCATCCCCGGTGGTGGCGGAGGCCTCTTTGGTGTCGTCTACTACTACTGCAACAAATCAGGGTTGACTACTCATTTGTGTTTCACAAAGCAACACAACAATGCATAGAAGAAGAAGACACATCATAGTGGACAGACCTCTTAGGGCTTTGATGGTGGTTCTAGTCAATCAAGCTCTCATTCTATGTCTACCACGAAGTAGGAGGTCCTTGTGATGTTCTGCTACCTCACTATTGCAGCTTCTACCTTAGCACCTAGGACTGCTACTCGTGCTTTTGGTTTCGCACCACCTCCCCCTTCCCACCAAGGTATATCATCCAAATGGTTTCTTGATCATGGTGCACCAAGGTATTTCATCCAGATTCGACTCGTCTGTCTTCTATATCATCTCCTATTGCACCTCTCATTATTTAGACACCAACTGGCAATTCTCTTCCTATTGTTGGACGGGGCACCCTTTCTACTACATGTTTTCTTGTTCCTACTGTTTTGCATGTGCCTAAACTCACAATACAGCTTATGTCCACTAGTTAGATAACTAATCATGGATGTCATATTATTCTTGAGACTAACTCCTGTAGTGTTTACAATCTTTGTATAGGGCTTTGGTAGCTTGATTGGTTGTGCCTTCCTTCTAGTACTTTGGACAGCCAAACATCCAATTCTCCTACTTCTATGTTAGTTTCTTCTTCAACCACCACTTTTGCATAGTGGCATCATCGTCTAGGTCATCTCTCAAGGTCTAGGCTTTCCACTTTGGTGGGGTGTGTTAGGTCATGTTTTTTGTTATGTTGCTCTTCATTGTACATATTGCAAGCTTGGCAAACAACTGCAACTCCCTTATCATTCTAGTGATTATGTGTCTCATCGTCCCTTTTATCTTGTGCACTATGATGTATGTGGGTGTGCTCCCTTTGTTTCAAAAGGGAGTCACTCCTATTATGTGATCTTTATCAATGATTATTTAAGATTTACTTGGATTTATCTTATGTGTTCCCATGGTCAGTTCCTTTCCATTTACTAGCAATTTGCCACTATGATTGCACTTACTTTGACTCTTGCACTTAGGCTTTTCATGCCGACTCTGCTGGTGAATACATTTTAAACGTGCATCATCGCAATCTAGCTAACTATGGCACTCTTACTCAGAATAGTGTTGCTAAGCACAAGCACCATCACATTCTTGAAATCCCTCATGCTCTTTTGATCTCCTTTGATCTTACACCTCACTTCTAGGTTGAGGTTGTCTCTACGATTATCTTTCTAATTAATTTTCAACCATCCTCTGTTCTTTAGGGATGTAATCCCTATGAGTGCCTTTTTGGTTCACCTCTTGACTACACTCACCGTTCTTTTAGTGTATATGCTATGTTATTCTTCCTCCTCTTGTGCACACTAAGTTGACTACTCGGTTAGTTGATTTTGTCTTCCTTAGATATGTTTGGAACATAAGGGTTACTGCTATTATGACCCTATTGCTCGTCAGGTGAGGATTTCTCGGGATCTCACCTTTGACGAATCCCATTCCTACTATCCTCATTCATTCGCCAGTACTCCATCCATCACGCCTAAATCTCTCTTTCCAGTCTCCTCTTGATTCATACTTTCTACTGTCATCCGCACATCTTCCGCTACCATCATGTTCCATACAACCACCACTTTCCCCAGCTCCACTGACACCATCATCTCCATACTCTCCACCTTCCGCTCCACCTCCTGTTGCTTCACCACCTCGTCTGGAGGTTCCTTCTTATGAAATCAATCACTACTACACTCGCCGATTGCGACATCTTCCTCCACCTGACTCCTCTCTGTACCTTATAGGACCTGCTCCCGAGTCTCCACCTCTATTTGATCTCTGTGATCATCGTACTATTCATCCACCTGAGTGCTTTGGCTTCACAATTACTGCTCATGTCGAGCCCATGACCTATCGAGAGGTTGTTGTCCACCATAAGTGGTTGCATGCTAAGGCTAAGGAGATTAATGCTTTGGAGCATAGGTAGCACTTGGGATCTTATTCCTCTACTAGCTTGTCACACTCGGCACCTACAAGTGGGCCTACTAAGTCAAGACTCATTCTGATGGCTCCCTTGAGCACTACAAGGCTTGTGTTGTGGCCCGTGGATTTCTACGGGAGCATGGTCATGACTATGATGAAACTTTTGCTCTAGTTGCTCACATGATCATTGTTTAGACTCTAGTTGTTTCCTCTGTTCGCTAGTGGTCCATCTCTTAGCTAGATGTTAAAATCTCTTTCTTAATGGTGAGTTGTTTGAGGAGGTATACATGCAGCCACCTCCAAGATACTTTAATTTGTTCCTAATAGCATGGTCTGTCATTTGCATCTCTCTCTCTCTATGGTCTCGAATAGGCTCCTCATGCCTGATTTGAGTGTTTTCTTTAGTTGTTAATTATACTAACTTTAAGCCTAGCAACCATGACCCTGCTCTTTTTGTTCACACTTCTCCTCGTGGTTTCATGCTTATTCTTCTCTACCTAGATGACATGATCATCAGTGATGATGATTCTCAGTTCATTGACTTTGTGAAGAAGCACCTTAGTGACAAGTTCCTGACATCTAACTTGGGTCCTATTTGCTAATTCCTTTGTATCGACGTGTGTTCCACGCCTAAGGGCATCTACGTCTCAAAGGAGAAGTACATTTAGGATCTCCATTCTCGTGCTACTCTCACTAATCACCGCATAATTTATACACCTATGGAGCTTGATGTTCACCTGCAACCCACTGATGGTGAGCCTCTTGATGATCCCACTCGTTGTTGTCACCTAGTTGGGAGCCTTGCCTATTTAGGATCACCTTCCCTAATATCTCTCACTATGTCCACATCCTAAGTCAATTTTGTCTCTACTCCCACTCGACTACACTACACCCATCTTATCCGCGTTCTGCGATATCTTCGTGGAACCATTTCTTGCCATATGTTCTCACTCCAACTCACTCCAACTTTAGGCGTATTCTGATGCAACAGGGGCTAGTGATCACTCTGATCGTTGCTCCCTTTCTATCTATTTTTTTCCTTGGATCCTCTTTGATTTCCTGGAAGGCTAAGAAGTAAATAGTAGTTTCTTGTTCGAGTGTTGAGGTTGAGTTGCAAGCTATGGCAGCATTGAAAGCTAAGGTCACCAAGCTAGAGTGGCTACTTGAGGATGTCAATGTGACAGTTAATGAAAAACTCGTCTCTCCTCTGACAGTACTGGTGCGATCAATATCGCTCGGGATCCCATGAAACATGAACTCACCAAACACATCAATGTTGATGCTTCCTATATGAGATCATGGGTGCAAGATCAGGTTGTGACTCTTCAACATGTGCCTTCATAGCTTTAGTTAGCAGACTTCTCTATGAAGGCACAGACGAGGGCGCATCATACCTATTTACTCTCTAAACTCAGTGTCGTAGATCTGCCACCCTTGGCCTCATCTAAAATTAGTAAGTTATGGGGCTGAATTACAAAATTGTGTCTGAACACATTATATGAAAATTGAACATTGAAATATAATTTAGTAGATATTTGGTTTATTCCATTAGGTTAGGCCTGCTATGCATCAAATCTAAGTCTGTGGTTTCAATTATGCTAAGTAATCACCTACAATTGTTGCTCTTAGTGTTGCCGAGACCTAAGATAGCTTGGAGTCGTTTGGCCTTGAGAGACTCCCCAAGGGGCAGTAGTTGTCGAGGCCTCAAGCTTTGTGAGTGGACAAAGTACACCATGCTAGAGCTGGTGAACCATTACCTAGTGGAGTGGGGGTGACGCTTGTTGGTGGCGATCCTTGCAAGGGTATCCTACAAGATCAATTGCCGAGAGCAAGAATCTTGTAGGAGTGCTCCAACGTGGATGAGAGGAAACGGATATTTCTCCACGATCACTAGAAAAACATTGTCATTTCTATACAGATTAGAGACTAACAATTCTCCAAGACCAGAGAAATACATTATTGTGCCTTATTTGCTCTCTATCCCTTTTCCATTGTTGCGCACTTTACTTTCCACGTTTCATTTCATAGAATTGTTGTATGCTTACTATAGAATTGGACTTTAATGTGCAAAACTTGATGGGTTAGAGTAGACACATCCAGGGTTCAAAATTTCGCCATGTTTTTTTTCCGCCCACGAGCGAAATAACCTAATTCGTGAGATTCAGGCGAAATTTCGGACAAAGTGACCCAAACAAAATTCAAAGTTTTCAACTGAAATTTGATCAAAATTTCGATAGGCTGCAACAATTGAGCCTCGGTTTGATAGCATAATTTGACAAAAAAAAAAGGTAAATAATTGTGATATACCACCGCTGGAGAACCAGCTCCGCTAAAAATACTCAAAGGCGTGATTTTATATGAGAAGGCTTTAGGTATCTTAGTTCAACTGCTAACATCATCACACACTTTCACCCATTAAAGAGTGGACAGGAAGGATGCAAAAACTTAGGTCCCAATTGGATACACTACAGAATCAACACAGGGTTTTCCAGGTGAAACTCTAAGGCAAGGTGCAGCAAATTTTAGTTAACACTACAAAGAAAAACTGTTACACTCAGTCAACCTGTTAAAGCTAATTTAAACTATTTCATTGTTTCTGTGCTCTTCCCTCCATCTTCAGATTAGCAACTAATTATTAGCTCCAGAAAGTTTTGATGTACCAGTAAGGAGGGGGCTTTCTCCAAGCCAGCAACATTAGAATGAAAGAGAATTTGAACAAATCATATCTAATTGTAAGTTCACACTTCAAAAGTGCATAAAGCCATGCGTAAAAAAATGCCTGTTAATGGGCCCTATTTAGTAGGAGTGAAAATGGGTCGGATTTTTCCCGTCATCCCAATCATCTGAACCGTTTTAGATGCTAATCGAATCTCGGATATTGGATATCCGAAAAAAATCTTGGATCTCGGATCGGATCTTGTATAGTTGTATCAGATATCGGATTCGGATGCAGGGAGCCAAGTATCTGTCAGATATCGAATATATCCGAAGAGACTATCTAACAACTATCAGAGTTTATCTTCCAGATGTTTTAACTTTTTTATACGGAATCGGATGGAGACAATCTTTATTTGAAAATTATAGCTCTCGATAAGATCTACAAGTTTGTAGTCGATATTTTTCAGTTGAAGTAGCAAATATGTTCAAATAATTAATAAAAGCTTCAGCAGCATATTGGGCACTCGTAACTTCTCCGATTTCACTCTAACATAACCCGTTCCATATGAGTATATTGTTGATTTGTTTATTGGACCTCTAATGTAGTTGGGTTTTAGATACATGGAATAGTCGAATATATATGGTTATTGCTTTTACTCAATATCCGAATAAATATTTATAATTGGCATTGTCTATATCTAACTCGTTACATATTCGATTTGTATCGATCTATATTCGTTGTCGAGACTATCATATCCATATTTGTATCCAACACCATCCCTATTTGGCTTCGATTCCGATGAAAAAATGTGAGATGATATAGGATCGACGATATCTATTTGTATCCGATTTGATTACACCCATACTATTTAGACTACGTGTAAACAAACAGCTAACTCTGGGATCTATCTGGTTTACCTTGCTCCCAATTACTGAGTCCATTTAAACTGGACCAAAATTTTTTGATCGAAATGGGCCAATTTCGGTCTGGGCGAAATTAGTGATATTTGAAATTTCTGTATTTCACTGATTTTTTTCCCTGGACACATCTAGCTTGAAATTGTTTAGGATAATTTTTTTAAACTGAAATAGTTTTTAGAAACTCAGTTCACCCCGGGCATATGATCTTTCACGCTTGAGAAAACCCGCCCTCCTCTCGCCTCCACAAGAAGAGATATTACAATTCATGTATATTTAATTGCATATGGTTTCCAGAATATTTCATGGATCATCAATGAATCCCCAAACCCTAACCCGGCAACCCCCAGGTCCTAAAACTTGCCGGAGGCCCCCAGAGAAGAAGACACAACAAAATGTTGAGGGCATCAGCAAAATCAATATATAAGTAGGAAATTTCAGCCGCCTGATTAGTTATTACGAGGATCCAATGATTAATACTCTAATTGGGTTTAATCAACAGGCACGAAAAAATCCCACAAATAACAATCACAATAAAATAGAAAGATGCCACAGCTTTTAATTTTTTGTTACAATTTTTTAACGTTGATTTGATACACAAATAAAAAATCATGGTTGCAGAAGATTGTGCTTTTGATATGCACCTTTTATTTTCTTTAAATTGCTTCTATGACATCTTATTTAAAGGTTGCCGTACCTTGTTCATTTTCTATGGAATGTCAAAAAGATGTGCATTGTTGGAAAATGTTACTATTATGGTTCCGGTAGGACCACTAGAAACGCTTCAAACTATTTATTCCCAAAAGGAATTATAGTACATGTAGTCATGATACTACAGATAAAGGAAACAAATAAATGGTTTATGAGAAGTCAAGAGCTGCATTGCCAACACATTCCAGCACTAACAATGCATAAAAATGCATATGCATTCTATCAATGCCGCATCCTACCACACATTGTCCTAAGTACAGCAAGAAGAAATTTCTGCTGTCATTGCCTAATATTTCCTCCCGTACAAATATGGGAGCACTGAATTTACTTTCATCCACAAGAGCTTATAACTGAATACTGATAATGGTGAACTGTAAATGCGGACATGTATTATGCTGCCCATATATAAGCCAAACACCACAACCACAATAAGTAAGCGCTATTCCTAATGAGCAAGAGGGAGAAAAAGATTCAAAACTGACCTGAGTCTTCTTTCATAAAGTGAAGCGTGAGCATTAGGAAGAGAAAATTACAGGTCCTTAAAAACCAAAAGAAAATTTACATGCACAAAAACACAGGGTGGCTGGGATGTACAACTATAAAAACACAAGACATGCAGGCTCTAAAGATCCAAAATCAAATCTCCATGCATCAAGCATATAGCACATTATATTCTAATAAAGATTATTTTCTTTTACTTTCCCCAAAAAAATTTAGGACAACATTGCAACAGGATTTTCCCTTTTTGCACACAGCAACACGGTGTAGCTGTAAAAACATATAAGAACAAAAATGGATATAATCTCAAAACACTAACGGAATTCAGTCATCAAAGAAAGTGACCACATAACAATGTATACAGATTTTTAGCAGTGGTCACTACTAAGTAAAAGGATCTCTTGGTATAAAGCGAACATATTGAATACTGTAACCTAAAGAAGCTCCTTCAACTGCTGGACAACATCTGCAATTGCAACAGATGATGCTGTCAGGTGAATCCTACTACAGAATCATGCTCACCTGCTACTAAAGAAGACTCACCTTGAACAACATATGGAGTTGTCTTGAATTCATGCCAGAAATTAGGGTTAAACGTAATGTCATAGCGGAGGAACTTTGCAGCAAGGAATGCAGCTCCAGCAGCAATGTGATGAGGTTTGAACTGAAGCCAAAGTGAACTTCGGAGCCTGAATTAATGAAATAAATAAGAATAATAGTTGGGTGATACTTAAAAACACTCAAATAAGAGCTGCACAAACCATCGATTAGAGAACTGTGTGCATGAAAAATAAGGCCATTTGTTTCAGGCAACATGACAAGCCATGTCAGCGAGAGATGTCAAGGGAAGGTTCCATCAAATATCTACATATTACAAAAAGACTAAAGAAACCATATGCAATGGCCCTTACCACTAAAAGATGCTTCAGGTGATAACATTATCGAAGAACCTTCTGCAGAATTTGTCATATTGCTAAACTCAAGCAATTAGACACGCCTCTTTGTATGCATACATCAATTCTTTGACCAAAAAATGCTTCAGCGACATATGCCACTCCAGGAATCACAAATGTCATTTGACCATGAAAAGGTTTGATTTGCAAGCCACACAAGCGAGATAACATAGCAAACTCCAACAGAGTTGCACTTATTTTTGTTTGCTAACCAATTCTCGAGTTGTTTTTGCGTATAAACCACAATGTCACATTGGAAGGTTATAAAATAGTTCAGGTAATTCTCAATATGACAATTTACTAAAATATGCATCTAACTTTTGAAAATGACACCACATGAAAATGTCAGTGTCACTGTCAGCAAGGCAGTCTTTAGTAGAAGAGAATTTGGCCAGGTAACCTCTACTTCTCTACATATAAATTCCGACGGGCCAATTATGATGGAACCACTAAGTCATGCAAATTTTATGGCCTTATATAGCAATACACAAGCACAGAAAATGTGTTCAATGGTAAGATGTAATGAACAAAAGCTGATCAAATGCAAATGTGACAACTCTATCAATAAAAGTAAGCTCAAATTTGAAAAACACAATACAACATTTCTAACCAAATTTGAAGAAATTGAGCCTAGGCCATGAGGCCAATACTTGATCTGTCATAACCCAAAAAGTAGTAGCACATTGTCAAGTTTGTCCTCTCTTTGTACAATTGGATCACATGGCCATGGAGTACAACAACAACAACAACAAAGCCTTTATCCCAAGCAAGTTGGGGTAGGCTAGAGATGAAATCCACAAGATCAAACTAAAAAGATGATAAGAAAACAATAATGATAATAAAGGTACTAGAATTAAGATGTATATGATTTTAAAATTAGATTATTAGGTTAAAGCATTCTTCAAGAGTCAAGGTCCAACAGTCAATACTGAAGCGAGATAGGAAAAAAGTTCTATAGGATTTTCTTCTGAGCAAACAAAAAGGTTTCATTTACGACCAAGACTCCCTCTGATTTCTGCAACACAAATCTGTATATTGAACTGTGGGAAATAAGAATAAATTTCTAGGTGGACACTTTTTCTTTGTCATTTTTTTCTTCCAATTATCACAAATAATGTTGCTCCATTATGATTCTTAGGTTTAAAGATGCTTTTCATGAACATCACACCAATACTCTGCTAAAATTCTCACAGTTAAGCACAAAATTTTATTGAAAAGTGACCTTGCAAACTTATGCCACACCAGAAGGATCCATATATCCTTGTACACACAAGAAAGCTTACTGTGAAACTAAAACTGGTGAATGCATGCACACAAACCAAATACAACACATAAATTTAGTTGAAACGAGAAGTTATCCAACATGAATTGTAGGATCAACAGAACGAGGAATAGAAGGCACAAAAACATGAATCCTCACATCATCACAACATTAGAACCCCAATGTTCAGTGCTGGAGGAAGTAGTACAGGGACATCTTCGAAGCATCAACAACAGAAAATTGTTTATAGTTGAAATGTCCAACAGAAAAAAAAAATTGTAACTAAAATGTCCAACCTAAAACCCAAAGGCAATTTCCACTAGGAACAAACAGAGAGTTGTAAATAGAAATTTTTTAGAAGGATATGAGCATTTCAAACAGAATATGTACGTTATATAGTGAGAAATTTGACCGTAAAAATGATAGCACTCTAGAAAATGATACTCAACAGCAGAACTCAATAATGAGCATTGTGAATATCTAGTGCTACCTCCTGTCCAAAGTATATGTCACCATGGCCACAGTCAAAGTTTTGCATCTTTGACCAACAATAAGCATTGAATTATTTAGATTTATCACTTGAGAATAACTTTAGTAGATTCATCATCAAAAGTACATATATACCATCATATTATAATTTCATTAGTTTTTGTACCTATACATTCAGAAAAAGGGATGGTCGGATGTGTATATAGGATACTGTGTCATGTTCTGAACGGCACACGAATCTTGAAGGATGCAATTGCTACATCAAGTAACAGATCTTACAGAAGTTCCTCTTTTCAATCATTCAATCACTTAATAGCAGGCAAGTAGGCAAAAGAAAGATTAATACCCTTCTTAAAAGGAAAGTTTGCATTTACAACACATCCCGAACTAGCTATTAATTAGTTTTCCATTTCCATGGTCTACTACTGTATGGCGGGGAGTTCCAAATCTTGCATTAGTGTAACCAAATTTTTCTTTGTTGCTTTTTGTTTTGCTATGCATATATGCAGTTCACTAAATTAGAATGGCAACACGACTTGGCCTTTTAACTAACTGCAACATAGCATCGCTTTGATCTAGCTCGTGATTAACTTCCACTCTGAACTATACCACAAATAACATGATCATGCTCACAAAATGTAACATGAAGTTACATATGAAAAGAGTACAGGACCATTAATAATTTGCTATGTTTGCAAACTATGTAATCAAAGCTTGAAAAATTACTACAACTATATTTTATATCTAGCAGATATCTATGATATTTGCTTCTTGGAAAGATGAATGTTGCACAAAATTAGAAGCACTCATGATAGAATGTCAATGCAAGGCCTAGATATACATACAAATATATGTAACACTCCCTCCATTTCTAAATAAATGTAGTTCTAGCTTTTGAATTGTCCGCATGTCATTCAAGATGCACTTACAGCTTTTACCTTATGTACCCCTCCCTTTTTAATATCCATCTTTATTTGCAACTTCATGCTGCTATGGATTAGAGTAATACACACCATAAAAAGAGCAATAACCAACGAAATCTAACATTGTGTTTTGTAGATGTTTTGGTTGTTGTGCAAGATCCTAAAATGGCATTTATTCATGAAAAGAGATAGTAGTGTGAAAGAGAGCTCAACAATACAAAACTTTTTATTGATGATAAAAAGGTACATATACATCAGGATAGACTGTACAATTCATGTCAAACTGAGTCTTCATGAAGTATACATAAAGACCAGATCCAGAAATTGTATTTCCATAACTAATTGCAATGAGAATAGAAAGAAGATTCGTACAAGTCCACTTATTTGCACCAACAATAATATCCAGAATGCTGACATTGACAACAATTAAGCAAACTACGAGTAATAGTCAATACTATATTCTGTGTTAGTTGATAGAGTTGTGGATGGTATTCAAAGGCACTTATTTTGTGGCAGGTGAGACAAGTGCCAGGGATAATCAGTTCTTGAGAATCATTTGATCTCACATTATATCCAAACCACCCTTAAAATCTCTAAGAATTCCCTTCATCCAATCTCATCCAGTATTGCACAGGCCACAACCTAGTCCAAATGTTGTGCTTTGGCTGCTGACTGCAGAAAGATTGACCAGTATGCAGTGCCCCCAAATGAGGTTAGTTGATAAAAATAAAATATGGTCCTAGGAACTGTGCATGGTATCTTCATTCCAGTCCAGCTAACTATAGATCCACTAAAAATTGTCTAACTAGCATTTACCCTGGTAAGAATATCCATTTTTAACCTCTCACGATTAAGTGTTTTTTCTTTTCTTTTTCTTTATGCCAGATTGGAACAATGTTGATTAGACACTATGATCCGCACATGGGTGCACAGAGCCGACTACAAGTTTGAAGGATAACATCTAAAGACCCAAGCCTGGTCCAACTTTAGAAAAGCCAAAGTCCAAAAAAAAATTGACATTGCTAGTGTGTATCAAAATTCTCGGTAAGGATCCACAAGAATGAAATTTTTGCAAGGTGCTTGGCTGTTGTTTAAAAGAACTAAGAAAAAAATATGTTAGTAAGTAATGACCAACTAATGTATTAAAAAACAGAAAATACTTACCCTTCGTTGATCAGATTCCAAGCCATATTAAATAGTACAGTATGTGAGAGCCCTAGTTTGCTCAGCGCAGAGGAAAGGGATGCATATGGATGGGCTACTTCAAGTTCGAAATCAAGTGTTGTCAGTATCATTTGCTCCGTCTGTGTCACACTCTCTCTGTACTGTTGAAACCAGCCTTGCTGAAGAAACAGAAATACAAAACATTAGCAAATGGCAGTTCCTTATGGGTTTCCACAATTTAGTTCAGAAAGTAAGAACACATTCAAGTCAACATACTATTGAAGGAATACATAAAAAAATGTAGAGTTTGAGGGTATTATTTGTCTACTTACACCTCGTAGCATATAAGGAAGGAGGTTGAATTCTTGATTTCGAGAAACTTCACACGAAGCCCTAAGAACAGTATTCAAAAGGCATGCTGTTTCTTCTGACTTTGCTGCCAGAAACAAGGCTGCAGTCGCAACCAACTGCAAGTTTTTGAAAGAAAATAATGGTCGTCACAAAAGAATAAGATCAGATTTGGCATGTGCACATATGCATATAGAAAAGCATAAATCCACATTGCATGTATACTTGATATAATAGTTATCTTGAAGGGAAAAAATCAAAATAATCACCCCTTTCCAGATAACTGAATCTTCAAGAGTTACAGTGTAAACAAATATATGGGGCATTAGCCAGAAAGGCAAAACTATGTACTGTAAAGACACAGTACAAAAGCCTTCACAAGCCAAGTTACAAGATGCACGTGAAGGATTTATTTTTTAGGCGAGATGGAAGATGCACATGAAGATGACAATAGCTTGGTAGTTAGCACAGTATAGAAGAAGTACATGCAACATAGCTACATTCAAGGGCGTGTTTGGTTGCCCGCATCAGGGGCATCTTGGCTCAGTGCATGCGTATATTCCCGTGGAGAAGGTCGTTTGGTTGCCGGCATACACTGTTTCTCTCTACATCTGTGGATCAATTATACGGTAGGAGCCTGGTCCGCCCGAATCGAGCTTTTCTATAGAGCTTGACCTGGTGGATGCATTGCATCTGCTACAATATTGCAACGGGTCCACTCGTTAGTCTCAGGTGCAAGATCACTGCATCTGCATCCATCCATACAGGTAACACAAAACCTTCACATGGTTACTGCATCCGCAAGTGCAGGATCATTGCATCCGTTTATACAGATAAACAAACACTCTTCTTTTCAAAGTTACTGCACCTGCTCAGCCTGCTTCTACTCGTTCAGGATATACGTTGCAGCTCTACGAAAACCCATACGAACAACCAAACACACCCCATGTAAATATACGCAGATTCTTTCAGCACACGTTGGCTTGTTGCGGCTCGCAGGTTAGCCATTTGAAAATAATAAATTTAGATCAAAAGTTTTGTTGAGCTTTCATATTTCTTGTTTAAAAAACTTGATGGTTCTTCCAATATACACATTCTGGCCACTAAGTTACACATTTCAACAAATAAAGGTGCTCTGGATTAATTTTTTGTAGAGTTTGAACTTATTCATTTGAGGTGAACTAAATCGATCGTATGGCCACCTAATGAAATTAAGTTGCATGACTGGCAAATTCTTGTAGAAGAGGCAAAAGAGGTAAAGACAACTAACAAATCTATCAAGGTAGGCGTGAGATCTGTGGAAGAAGAAACGGTGGCAATACACCACGGCCGTCGCGATTGTTGTCTGTGGACTGCAGCAGACACAACACAAAGATTAGCAATACAAAGACAATTCAACAAACCAATCAACAGCCCACATAACCGGCAGCAAGCTTACAGCCCAAGGCGGACGCCGAGGCAGCGCAGGTATGAGCAGTAGGACGCGCGCAGCCTCGCCTCGAGCGCGGAATCGATCCCATCCCTCCGCGACGGCGACCGCCGCTCGATCTCGTCCCGCGACAGCAGCGGCCCGGGGGCGCCTTCCTCCCGAGACCTCTCCGGCGCCTCAGGGGCTGGTGCTGCAGGCGGCGGCGGATCCCACCGAGGATCGGGCGCGCAGCGGGCCCGCTTCGGCGGGGCCGGGCCCGCGGCCTGGTGAGCGTGAGGGGGAGGAGGAAAGATGCGCTCTTGGAGGTGCGAGAGCGTGAGCGGGTCGCGGGAGACGTGGTAAGGCACGGTGCCGGCGGGGACGGTTGCGTAGGAGTGCGCATGGTGCACTGGATAGGGGTGGTAGGGATCGTCATGGTCGCGGCGGCGGCGGCGGGTGTGGGGCGGAGGGTCGTGGTGATAGGAGTTCGCATGGTGGTGAGGGCGCTGGGTGGCCGGGCCGGCGGCGAAAGACTGGGATGACATGGCGGAGATGGCGTCGACGGAGACGGAGGTTGAGGATCCGAGGAGAGAAAGGATTTGTTGGGTTAGGCAATTGAGGATGCGAATTGCGGTACGATTTGCTGGGGGATTTCGGGGAACGCCACCGACTTTGTGGCCACTCTTCAACTACCACCTTTTTCGGCGTCCTTCCATACAGAGAAGATAATTTCAATATTTACCATTTTTAACTCTTTTCGCCGCCATATGACCTTGCTGGTCTGGATGAGTACGCAAAAAAGACTATCGTGCCCCTGGCCTTGCTCTATTATACTTGGCCGAAGCCAGTACTTCAGAAGTTTAATACATCATACAGCCAGTTCTTTGGAGTTAGCTTCTTATTGACTGATTGACTTGGTTGGCTTGGTGTGGGCAGTGGAACCTGTGAGGAGCTTGCACCTGCCTCCATTGCCATTCTCCTGGTATTCAAATGGAAAGCTAGTTGTAGACTGAAATTGAACAAATACGCTAAGAGGTCCAGGGTTGTATCTCCTTGTAAGTGGTCTAGGGCTCTGAGACAGGATGGCTCCCTTTTCAAGACCCTTCAATGTCCACATCTTTGCCTCCCTTGGTCCTACCCTTCTGAACCTTGCTCTTGCGAGTCCTCTTCCTACTTAAAGTACATGTACACTGGTTAAGAAAGACAAATGTGAAGAAAAAGCTTTGGTTAAGGAAGACAATACATACCTCTTTTTAGTTCCATTCATGGGACATTTTGCACTTGTTTTCCTATGTCCATGCTCTCCATAGTTGGGGCATATAACTTGCCTCTTGATCTTTCATTTGCCCTTCTCGAGGTAAGATTTGATTTTGTTCTTTCTCTACCTACCCACTCCTCTCTTTTTGGCCAAAGAAGGCAGTAGCTTGAATCCTTTGTCAACAACTGGCTATTGATTTCTATTAGTAATATTAGGAATGATCCATGCATATGCTTGCTGCAGCTTTTAGACAGAAAAAGCCTCAAGAACAAAATTCTCAATTTTTGGCTTCCTCTGAGTAGTGATGATAGCTAATGCATGGGGACATGATTTTCCAATCTTCTGCCACTCAACACATGTACATTCCTTCTTGTCCAAGTACATAACATGTCTAATCATGTCACAACCCAAATCTCATAGACATGTTATTAAGCATAATCATGCATCATGAATATCATGTTTAATTGTTGAGTGCTTGTTAATTCTAATGGTGTCTTAGCATTTGCTAAGAGTTATAAGAATACCTGACCGTGCAGTTTTCTTTTAGTTTAAATTCCGCTTAGGCGTTGTGGGTGAATCCAATTAAAATGGGTTCATCTCGTATTATAATCGCTGCACAAAAATTTCTACAACTTTTGGAGCACTAGAGCATCTTGGGTCAAGAAAAATGAGAGAAAAAAAAATGAGGAGAGAGGGAAAAGAAATAGTAGCTGTAATAGACTTGAGGCACTTACACGTGGGCCCACATGAGCTGAGTTGGCCCCACCACCTCTCCTTCTCTTTCAACTGCAACAGCACCCTCTCCCCTCACCTCACTCTCTCACTCCCACGCTCTCTCTCCCTCCCACCGAATAGCCAAGCAGTAAGAGCTACTCTCCTCTCTCAAATTCTCCTCCCTTTCTTCCTCAAATCATCCATCAAGAAGCAAAAATCAAGGTATATATGTGGTACCATTGCGTTCCCTAGCTTCTAAGCTTCCCTTTCAACAAGTAAATATCAGTCAACAACAACATAAACAATAAGTCAACAAGTAAATTTCAGTCAACAAAAGTATTTGACAAATAGGTTATTACCCTAATACTCTTGTTAGCCTAAGTCTTAGCTCTAATTTTCCAAGGGCATCCTTCTACATTGCAGTGTCCCCTGAATCTATCTTTGTTTGATTTTTCTGTGCCTAGTTCAAACTCATTCACTATAGCATGATGTTTGCCTACCATTCTGAAGTCACTCATGCAAGAGAAAACAACACCAACATACATGTCTAGGTTCTCTCTGTCCCAATCTCTTACAGGTTCAACAACAGTTTGATTAGCACAAACATAGCTGCATCTCTTATTTCTTTCTCAACCTATGGTGGTATCATTGACCAATTCCTCATCCAAAAAAACATTTGCATCCCCATCTTCTTTTGGTCCAGTTCAATTTTAGTTTCCTGCTCCAATTCAGTGGTGTTAGCTACATTTTCTTCAACACCATTAGGTGGATAGACTTCAATGGGAATTGCCTCTCCATCCACCACACTACTACCCTTGCATAGGATGTTTATGCAAAGCTGTTAACATGCTTATCAACCACCTGGACAGAGAGTTGCACCTGCTTGACCCCCCCCCCCCAGCTTTCCTTGATCAACTGCTAGAACTTTCATTGTTTATGACTTGTTCTAACTCACAGGACCTGACAACAATAGTTTGCCTCGGTCCCTAGATAATCTTTATTCCAACATCCTCACCAAATCGATCCAGAGAGTATTCAACCCAACCATCAAACCACAGTACAAAGTTATGTTTCTCCATCTCCAAGGAACCATATTCCAGTTGGGCAACATTCTTATCCATCCTAACTTTTAATCTAAATGTGGTGCTAGGATCGAGCCTGATAGGATCATGTAAAAAAAGGAAATTGGAGTTAGAGATGAACTAACTCTGTGACCTGCACTACGTCTCTATACCGAACTTACCACGACAAGCAATCATCATCATTCATGGCTACTGTCACAAAAATCCAGCCCAATCCTAGTGCATCTCAGAACCTAGGGTTTCATAGAAGCAGCAAATCCTCAAATCAAAACCCTACCTCCAAAACCAAATCCATCCAAACAAGGGCATTTGATCTAGTTCCTACGTACCTTTTTTGCGGCAGTTCACTGGATGAGATTACAACGATGGTGACTACCACAGTTGGAGGCATCCCAGGGAGCGACGGTGGGAGAAGAGAGAGGGAGCGGGGTTGGGTGACCTTGGGCGAGCTAGTTTGCCTTTCTTTGTAGCGTCTCACCGGATGAGACGACGGCAATGGCGGCCGCCATGGTTGGAGGTGTCCCAGGGATCGACGGCGAGAGAAGAGAGAGGGAGCGGAGTTGGGCAACATGGTTTGGTCAAACACTCAAACTGAGTTGAGGGGATGGGTGCTGGGGTGTAAGCCAGACGGGCTAGGGGCACTCTTGCCCTTTCGCTTCAGAATCTAGGTCAGTAAGCCCCACTGGTGTTGATGTGGTGGCAAATAGGGTCGAATACCAAAATTATCTTCTTTCTCCAGTGACATATATGTAAGGACGCTAGGGAGAGTGGCATTTGAAGAGTGGCCACTCAAGATAGTTGTAACAGGTTAAATTTCCTGGGATTTTGAAGACAATGTTGTGCGAAAGGAACAGAAAAGCCAGGTAAAGGGCGAAGGTGGCCAACAGGCTAGGTGCCAATGCTAGTTGGATTTCAAAATTTTTTCCTTTTGTTAAAAAAATCTCTCCTTTCCCAGAGGACTAGTATAATATCTGTGTGTTGCAACGATATCTAAATGTTTCAAACGTATGTTCTAGTATTATGATAGCATATATCACTCGAAAAAAAGAATGTGGTGCAAATGTACCTTAATCAAAGATAATATATATCATAGCGATATTCTCAATTGTTTCACCAGAAACAACAAAGTGATGTATCACCCTATTACAGGATACATTTACGAGATGATGATTTCTTTGTAACGATATCATTGTTCAATGTGCAAGCCGAATTGATGCTCCCATAATTTCCTGATGCAGCAAATACTTTGAGATTGCTCCTAGTATTTGCTCGCAATAAGACGACATAGAGTTAGTTGACCATGGGAAAAAAAACTTGATTAGGTAGGTAGATTCCAACATGTGGGATTCATGTACTGATATAATTAATATGATAGGTTTCTGCAACTACAATACCTTATATCGGTTTATACAGTCATTCAAGTCAATCAATAAAAAATTATAATAAAAAACCAGTTACTATAAGAAAATAGCTAATAGGCTACTGATGGTTCAAACACCCAAAACGATTCTGGCCACATAAATTTAAATATACTAACTTTACTACATGCATCTAATAAGTATCTACTATGAAGCTCTTAATCATAGAAAAATTAACCAATGTCACTAATCAAAAAGAGGAGATCATCATTCTCAAGCTGGATTTTGAAAAAGCCTTTAACAAGGTGGATCATGGACTAATCCTTCAAATGGTAGAGAAGTTCGGCTTCAGTTAGAAGTGGATTAGCTAGATAGATTCTATTCTTAGTTCAGGAGTATCTTCTTTCCTTCTTAATGGGTTCCTGGCAAGGCCTTTTCCTATAAAAGATGAGTCAAGCAAGGAGATCCTCTCTCTCCCCCCTCCCCCCTCTCTTTGTTATTGCAGCAGAATTACATCAATATATCATCAATGAAGCTAGAACCAGGGTCTTCTTTCTCTTCTGCTAAACTTGCCACACACCTCAGACTTCCTAGTTGTTGATGAAACCATCATAATTCTAAAAACCCATCAAAGAGAGATCTTTTGCCTTAAGGGTATTCTTCACATCTACACGCAATCTTTGGCCTCAAGATTAACTTTGCCAAGTCATGTCTTGTTCTCATTAACCTGATAGTCAAAAAGACAATGATTTTGGTTGGTGTCTTTGGATGCATAGTGGGTTCTTTGCATTTCACATATCTTGGCCTTCCTTTGAGCATCACTAGACCAAGATTTGAGGATATGACTCCCACATGAATAGGATTGAGAGAAGAATCATTGTCACCTCTTCATTGTTGGGTCTTGCTGGAAGGTTTAGTTCGGTGAATCCAGTGCTTTCTTCCTTGCCAACATGTAGCATGTGCACCTTTAATCTCCCAAAGAATGCTATTGATGTCATTGACAGAGTTAGGAGAAACTGCTTATAGAGAGGACCTAATGGATCATCAAGAGGTAAAGATCTAATCACTTGGAAGCAGGTATGCATCCCCAAAAGCAAAGGGGTTTAGGGGTCATTAATCTGGCCAGGCAAAATGAAGCTCTTCTAGTTAAGCATCTGCATAAATTCTACAATGGTCTAGATATCCCTTGAGCCCAATTAAATGGGAACACTCACTATCGTAATGATCGGGCACCCCATACATTCAAAGCTAAAAGTTCGTTTTGGTGGAGAGACATCATGTGTTTTATCGACCATTACAAAGGTATTGCTTCAGGGTGCCCAGGTGTTGGTTCCACTATATTCTACTCTGGCATGATGTTTGGAACGACAATTATCTCAAGGAGCATATTCCTCATCTATACTCCTTTGCCAAAAAAATAAATATATATCCATTACAGCTTGAAGGGAAAATAGTTCTACCCTCATGAACTTTCACGCTCCTCTATCCATAGAAGTGTTCCAAGAGTTGCACATATTAGACCAGAAAATAGATAGCATTCAGAGCCAAAGCACTCAAAAGGATACATGGTTTGATTGTTGGGGTAATGATAGATATACATCAAGTAAATACTATGAGCTACCCTATAAATCCATTAACCCCCTCCCCCCCCCCCACACACACCCATTATCAGGATTTGGAAATCACAGTGCTAAAAAAATCAAGGTTTTTATCTGTCTTCTCTTTGTCACCATCAGTTCTTCATGGAAGTCTTTGTTATTGCATCTTGGGAAATCTGGAAACAAATGAATGCAAAGATTTTTCAGCGAGCCAATCCAACCTTTCATAATTGGCGCTAAAACTTCATGTACATTGTGCACTTGCAGCTACATAGATTCAACAGCTCCCTTCACTCTTCTTTTTCCCATTGGTTTAACAGTTTTAGCTAGTGCTTTATTTCTTCTTCCTTCTCTGTTTGTTATGTCTAGCCTACTCTTAGTCTTTGTATAGTTATGTTTATTCTTTCTTTAAGCATCTTAATAAAACTTTCTTCATTAGTAAGGGATTCCCTTATTGGAGCTCTTCAAAAAAAAAAAAATTGAATAACTGCACACAAGATTTGTAGCAAACTGAAACCAAATAAAGTATATTCTAGAAACAATCACAATAATATATGGCACTTTCAATTTGTTAGAGGGGTAGGAGCAGTTCCTAATAAATACAACAAAAATATTTTTTTAGGTCTGAGGAGAGACAAGGAGTCACCGTTAGCATGGAATCACATCACAATAGATTTATCATTTACAAATTTTATTTAGAGACTTTACATTCTTTTCTCATGTATGGCTGTGAATGCTACCTTGAGACGAAAGATTCTCCAGAGTCCTGATGGTCTTGACAGCAAACCCCTGGAATGCACAACTGCAAGACATGAGGTGTCTCACTGTAAGAACCATAAGCAATAAAAATAGAACAACACAACCACTGAATATAGCAACACAACAGCAATAGCATTCACAAAAGTGAGAACCAAACAAAGCGCAGTAGACATTCAAGATTTTATATTTCTTCTGTTAACTACAGCAAGATCACAACACTACTCTTATGAAACATTCACGAGTCACCTTGGTTCTATACAGAAGTTGCATTATTAGTAACAATATCTTTATACGTTTGCACTTCACACGCAACACAATAGTTAGTAACAAACAAATTCAGCTCATTATTGAAGGCTCTCATGCATATCTACCATAATGCCCACTATTTTCTTTCATAATTTAGCGCAATATACATGGTCCTGCATGTAAGAGTACAACATGGTAGACATGTAGTATCGATTTTGCTAACGACATATATCAATGATTGAACATTTCAACTACTGCATATTGTTAGGTAATATACAACAACATGACATATGTTCCTAATCAAACATATGCTTGATCTATCAAAAAGGATGGAATCCTCTCGGTCTATTTAGAAATTTTAATACATTCTAAAAAATCAGCATTGATACATGCTACAACGAAGCTGACAGGTATCAATTCCCCAACCATCAGGGACAGTATATATACTACCATCAATAATCCATGTCAATTTTCAATTGAACTCATCATGCATATACATATTGTTAGCTGGCATTGGGTTTGATAATTAGACATGCCTATCCTAAACATGCTACAGTCAAAATCAAACAGATGAAGGTAAAAAAAAGATGAGTAAACTAACAACAATAAGATACTGCACATTCCAGGGCATTGCACTCTTGAGAATTTAGCCAAATAAAAAATCCTTACCATTGAACTATAAACTAACTATAAAAATACGGGAACAAATCATCCATATTAGCTCCAATCCAATATTTAGAATCAAAAGTTATCTTAGTATAAACAAATTGAATTATGGCACTCATATCTTATTTTATATTGTTGTTTCGATTATAAGCTAATTTTTTACAATACATATGGGCACATATACAAAAGGACAATGATCTAGTTCAAAACTAGATGTGTTGTTATTCCTAACATGATATCAGAGTTAGGTTTTTCGGGTATCAGAGCTAGGTTTTTTGGGTATCGACAACTCGTCCCGATCTAGATCTCCCTATTTCTTCTTCTCTTCCCCAGGAATCGTTGGTGCATTCTCCTGCTGTGCCTTCTTCAGTGCCTTCCATGTCTTTAGCCTCCACGTCACATGCTCCTCCTTCTGGCATTGTTGAGCCTTTTCTTTTCCACTACACTCGCCGTTCTCATGCTATCTCCCATTCTGTTGTGTCGCCTTCTAATGAGCTATCTCCTTTCGGTGATTCAGTTCTCCATCTTCTCCTCGTTATTCTCTTCTTTATTGCCATTTGATTTGACCTCCTAATCGCTTTGACTTTGCTGGTGCTATTCCTGTCAAGCTGTCTTCTTATCGTGATGATGTTGCTCATCAGGAATGGCATCATGCAATGGCATAAGAGCTTGCTGCTCTTCAGCGCACCGGTATGTGGGATCTTATTTCTCTTCCTCCATAAATTCATCCTATCATGTGTAAGTGGGTCTATAAGGTTAAGACTTGCTCTGATGGCTCTTTTGAGTGTTATAAGATTTTGTCTTGTCACTCGTGGTTTTTAACAGGAGCATGGTCCTGACTATGATGAGATTTTTGCTTCGGTGGACAACATGACCACAATGTGTATTCTTCTTGTTGTTGCATTTGTGAGTCACTGGTCTATCTCTGTGCTTGATGTCAAGAATGTATTTCTTAATGGTGAGTTGTATGAGGTCTACATGCACCCACCACTAAGGTATTCTGTTCCTAAGAGTATTGTTTGTCATCTCCGTTGCTCGCTCTATGGCCTTAAGCAAGCCTCTTAGAATTGGCTTGAGAATTATTTTTGTAATCATTGCTGCTGGATTTTCTACTAGTGCTCATGATCTTACGCTCTTTGTTCACACTTACTCTCGTGGTCGAACTTTTCTTCTCTTATATATTGATGGTATGATAATTATAGAAGATGATTTTGAGTATATTGCCTCTGTGAAGGCTAATCTCAATGAGCAGTTTCTAATATCTATCTGGGTTCTCTTCATTAATTTCTTGGGATTGAGATTTCTTCTGCTGAGGGCTTCTTTTTTCCAAGAAAAATATATTAAGGATCTTCTTCATCATACTTGTTTCACTGATGAGTGCACTATTGAGACTCCCATGTAGCTTAATCTTCAGCTTTGGTCCACTGATGGATCCCACCGATTACCATCATCTAGTCAGGAGTTTTGTTTACCTTGGTGACACTCCTCCTGATATTTATCATACAATGCACATCCTCAGTCAGTTCATTTCTGCTCCCACTCAGCTCCATTATAGTCATCTCCTACGTGTTTTGCGCTATCTTCGTAGGACTATCTCTCGTCATCTTCTTTTCACGCTGCAGCTCTTTACAACTTTATGCTTATTTTGATGCTACTTGGGCTAGTGATCATTTGATCGCCGATCTATTTCTACCCACTATGTTTTCCTTGGTGGTTCTCTTATTGTTTGTAAGACTAAAAAGTTGACTGCAGTTTCTCGTTCTAGTGCAGAAGCTGAGTTGCGAGCCATGACATTGTTGACAACAGAGCTCAG
Source organism: Phragmites australis (assembly GCF_958298935.1). NCBI lineage: Eukaryota > Viridiplantae > Streptophyta > Magnoliopsida > Poales > Poaceae > Phragmites > Phragmites australis. The sequence continues at coordinate 21,712,448 of NC_084921.1, read as the reverse complement.
TTAGTTACGGTGGTTACTTGAGTATTTTGGTATCTCTTCTCCTGCACCTGCTCCTGTTTACTCAGATAGTACACAATGAGCTCAGTTGGTTATCAGTATTGCTCGGGATCTGGTTAAGCATGGGCTCACCAAGCATATTGGTGTTGATGCTTCTTACACATGGATACACGTATAGGTTGAGGTGATTGCTCTTCAGTATGTTTCTTTTGAGCTTCAAAGGTTCAGTTAGTTGATTTTTTCATGAAGACACATAATACAACTCAGTATAGGTTCTATTTCTCCAAACTCATTATGGTGTTATATATATTGCTCTGTGTAATGTCCCTAGATTCTCAGGGATTTCTTGTATATAGTCACCTGTATATATGTATATATACAAAAGGGAATATAAATTGCTATTCCTAACAGTTTGTCACATCAAATCAATCTGAAATTCTTTGTCAGTGAAACATTGGCAATGCAAGTATGTAGACAGGTTTAAAAGAAATCTGGATCTGGTAGCAAGAAAAGAATTAATCTGCTATAAGCCTACAGCTGCACAGTTTGGGAAACTCTGGGTCTCTTGGAGGCTCTCAGCCAACGACGACAGGGGCCGCGGAACCGACACATTCATCGACCTGTACAACCTCCTCAGGTTTACGTTAAGACCCTTCGATGATCCAACAACGGTTGAGGACTCAATCGCTCTTTCAGAGTCTTGATCACAGTTCTTCTTACCAATATCTGACGGAGTGGTGCCATCCTCTATTGTCTCCTTGTTGCTTTTGCCAGAGACTGTGATACGCGCAGCTGAAATCACTTCAGTCACTTCTGTTCTATTTTTACCTTCTTCAGTCACCTTATGCCTGCAAACTTTCCTCAAATCAGCACAGTCAAATTCTGTTCCTGAGCTTCCAATTTAGCTTCCCCATTTCCTTCAATGCTCTTTTCACAGTTGTCATCCTTACGAAGTTCAGACTCTGTACTCAAACTCTGCTCCTTCATTCCATCTTCAGTTAAATTTACTACTTCAACGCATCATCAGATTTGTGGTCCTTCAATAACTCAGATTCAGTGACTGAAGTCTGCTCCTTTATTGTAACTTCAATTAGATCAATTACTCTTACGCTCTTGTCAGGTTTGTCATCCTTCCAATTTCCAGGTTCTGTAGCTGAATGTTTTGCTTCAAATTTAACAGCGTCATCAATCACTTCAATACTCTCATACTCATCTTTCCACAGATTCATTTTGCAGTAACCCAAACCTTGCGCTCCCAAACAGCGTCACAGGCTGTTCCACTCTGATATCAAAATCCTCCAGTGTTGGTTCTGCAATCTCTACCTGGCTGTTATCATCAGAACCAGACTCATCATCAGAACAAGTGACTTCTACCCCCACTCTTCTTGATGACTTCTACGGTAGGTGTTGCCTGAGGTGAGCTGGCAACAGTAGGCATTCCATCCTGAGCAACTTCCATAGGGAATCATCAGGGCGCAACCAAAACAAGGAGCAGTGCTTCTTGACATAGCTCAGCTCGACTGCCATGCAAGGAGGCGTAGTCGAGATGACCCATTTGGGACGGCGGATCCCCAACGCCTCCTCCAGCTCCTCCCTGGATGAATGCATCGAGAAGCAGACATGCCACACCCCAAACTCGTCCTGCATTGGTTCCGTCAGCACCGGCTTTTGCTTCAGGGACGCATCGGGTGGCGTGTAGTACGCATACCACTGTGAAGAAGGCCTGATGATCAGGGGCTCTGGCTGCCCCCTCGTCCGCTCCAGCGCGAGGATCTCCGCTGCCCGCTCTGACAGCTGGGGGAATGGTATCACCTGGAAGCGAGAGGATGCATTGTCGGCTAGGATCTCCGGCGCGACATGCGAGAGCGTGTGATGGCACTCTGAATTCTTCTCTCTTTGATCCGAACACCTTGGACACCTCGATGAGGATGTCCTCCTGGCCCAGCATGTTGCACACGACATAGACCAATGGCGCGCTCGGGTGCTTCCAGATGCAATTGATCACCTGAAATCCTTGCGTATCCTTGGTAGGCCAAACAACTGGCTCTTGCAAGCCACAACAAGTCGGCAGGTGGAACTGCCACCATCAATTCCCTTGGCTTGACGATGTGAAGTAGAGATAGGGAATAGCGATGACAAGAAAGCCACTGCCGTTGGGAGGCATGTGTCAGGGAGGCGCAGATGGATCCTAGGCATGGGTTTCCCCTGCTGCTACTTCCTTCGGATCCGAATGCGTGAAGCTTAGGGTCGCCGCCACTACTGCCGAATTGGCTCCTCCACCGACACCACCCTGCCTTGATGAGACGCTACCACTTCCCTCGGTGGCTTGGTTCAGGATGATGCGAGGAGGGCCTGCTCGTCGATGTGGAGGTGAGGGATGAGGTCGTCTGCTGCCATCTCCTTCAAATCTTTCGGTGTGGAAATGGGGGATGAGGTCGTCGGTGCCATCTCCTTCAAATCTGGTGGTTTTGTGGAGGAGCTCGTAGATCCAGTGGCTGGGGCACAGAGGCAGGGCAGAAATGGTAGAGGAGAGGAAGCCATTGCGGGAGAGGATTGAGAAGTGGAAGATGCGTGCGGTTGAGGGATTGCATTTTGGGGAAAGTAGCAGGGTCCACAATTGTTTTGTTGTAAAGTCATGCGGGCTCTCACTGCATCAGACGTGGGCACAACATGCGTGTTAGAAGACCAACGCATGCACGTTCGAAAATTAGATTTTACCTAATTTTATTGGTGGTTTGTGGTTATAAATCGGTAGTAATACCTTATCATTATCGATACTAGCTAAACTAGCACTAATAGCCGATCGTCGACTGGGGTTTTTGTAATAGTAACTATGGCATTGCCTCTAATACTTTGGTAGTCTGATTACAAAATTTGTAGAAGTACACATGAATTATCATATGATCAAACAGTTTGGAACATAAGACATGGTCGCAAGAACCTTTAACGACAGTGCAACAGGGAGCAATCTAGGCTGATGCTTGCTTTTATTTGAGCATGACTCATCGAATATCAGAATAAGGACGAAGCCATTGCAGTGGCGGAGGCGGAGCATGACAAATCCTATGTTAGTGATGCAGCGGCGAAGGAGGCGGCACGTGGAGGCTCTTGGACCACCACTCCTTCAGTCATGTCATCTTTCAATATCACAGATGACTTTGAGAGTTGTCCTATAAAGATCCTAGGTTGTGTTGGGAGATCGTGAAGAGGCTAGTTGGGCAGTAATATCGGCGAGGTAGTTGTCCTTTCTTGGGATGTATATGACCCCGAGTCTAACGAATTTCTTCTCTAGCTTCCTCAGCTTCGCAAGGTAAGCTATTATGTTCTTACCTGAGGTTTGATACTTCTTGTTAACTCGCTTCACCACCAGCTGTGAATCCCCTTTCACGAGAAGGCGACGGATACCAAACACAAAAGCTACTCAAAGACTGACAAGCAAACCTTCATACTCAGCCACATTATTTATGGTCAGGAAGTTGATCTACAAAGCGTATTACAATTGTTCTCTGGTTGGAGAGATGAGGATTATCGCATCCCTCGAGCCTTTGAGTATTTGCAACCCATCATAGTACAAAGTTCATACATCGGTCAAGTCGTCGTGGGCGTTCAAACTCCCCAAGTTTTATGGCCCACTTTGCGATCTGTCCTTTAGCATCTCTGTTGTGGAGGATCTCTCTGAGTTGGAAAGTTGATGGTATGATGATCTTGTGAGCCTGAAATTAGTGCGTTAACTTACGGGAGACCATCATTACCATATATAGCAATTTCTACACTTGTGGATAGTGTTTCATTGGACAATGAAAGACTTCACTAATGTAGTATACTGATCTATGGCTCTTCTCCCGCTTGTCACACACTTCTCTTTCTACTACCAGTACTCCACTCATGGCCTATGGTCCGACTACTATGTAGAGTAGGAGTTCCTCCTCTGGGTCTGGAGCGACTAGCACAAGGGAATGAAAGGGAAGTCCTCGGTCTCTTAGTTAGGATGTAAAATGGCCGAGTGCTACCATGCATTCAGTTAGATTTTGAACTTCTCATGCTGACCTGGGGGACCACATTTCCTCAATGTCCTTGATCTTTTCAGGATTGATCTTGATTCCTCGATATGAAACCAGGAACCCAGTAGCTTTCCTGCGTTGACTCGAAACATGCATATCTCTAAATTTAGTATGATCTGATGTTGCATAGATTGTTGAAGATTTCTTGTAGGTCAAAGATAAGGCCTTCCTTTATTTTTGATTTTATGACAAGGTCATCTACATAAGTCTCAACATTTTGATTCATTTGGTCATGAAGAGTTATTTGAATACCATGTTGGTATGTAGCGTTGGCACTTTTTAGCCCAAAAGGTATCTTTACATAGCAGAATACCCCAAAAGGGGTTATAAGAGGTCTTCTACTCATCCTCAGTACACATGCTAATTTGATTGTCGATGATTGGTGAACCGCCGATCTTAAAAATGTGTAGAAGGAATAGGGGATGCTTCGAATAGACAAATCACAGAGTACAGATTTAGGCCTCCTTTGGGATAATAGCCCAACGTTCTGTTTCTCTTATATTGATTTCTAGGATTGTTACAAAGGGGGTACTTGGCTATCCCAGATGGATTTAAACCTAGTTGAAGGGCTCCCTTGTATGTAGTCGAGTTGAGATGCTACAACAGATATAAAGCTATCGAAAGCTTTGACGATTTGCAAAACACTAATGAACTTGTTTGGCGCGTGTGGACTTCTTGACTTGTTCCTACGCAAGGTCCCCTAGCTCATATATATAGGGGAACAATGTACGGCCGCTTGGAGACCTTCCTTCCTAGTCTTGGAGATAAACTTCCTTGTTTACGAGATATCCTAGGTACCTGTAGGTAAATTCCATGCATCTAGGGATTTCCTTCCTTGAGATATAGATATGTCCCAAGAATAACGGAAAACCCTAGGGTATCGACATATGGTTATTCTATAGTACTCATCGTCAAGCCTCCCATCTAGTACGTGAAATGAGGCTCCGATGGATCAAAAACTTAGTCAGCAAGGATAAGCATTTTGTCTGACTGAATCATCAAGTAGAACCTGGATTACCGATTAGGATGATATATCTAACCAGGTTCTTGGGATCCTCAGATCATCTATTTGGGATTCTGAACACCTCTGAGTTCTCAAATGAGTCCTCGAGAAGGTATTCCCTCCGAGTAGGATTTCTAATTTGCTCAATAAGTATCCTAAAAAAGACAGGGTAGAAAAGATTTGTCGCTGGCTGGGTTTGAAATTTGAACTATTGCAATGGAGATTTCAGGTAGTGGTGAGAATCTTTTATGTAACAGAAAATCATGATGATGCTGGAGAACACACGCACAAGGTGGTGCAATGCACTGAGTTCCCCGGGGTTACTGCCTCAACCACTCCCGCATGCGTCGGGCATTTAATGTGAAATGACGATAAAGCAGGAGATCGTGGCCTCGAGACATGCTACAATGTTAGTTGAAGGTCTGCATCGAGAACCGTCACCCCGTATAAAGTGAGATGGGGAGCACACACAACCTTTACCCCTTCCGTCATCGTTCTCTCACGTCATTCTCTTGCGTGCTTGTCACTCTCATTCGCTTCCAAAATCCTAAAACCCCTCCCTTTGCCACCTCTCTAGAGCCGAAAGAAGATTGAGAAGGTGGAGAGTTCTAACACCGGCGTGGCGGTGGGCACGACGGCGAGCGCGATCCTGACCTGGCTGTAGTCTGAGATTTTTTAGGATGCCTTGGTCAAGATGGAGCGCGATGAGGTAATCCCATCTCGGGACTTAATTGCTTGCTCATTGGCAGTGAGTCAGACAATCCCTAGTCCAGATACCTCTTGAACCGTCATCTTTCATGATTTCTTCTGCAATGGCTTTCGTTTCCCCCCTTCCAGCTTTCTTCTTGAGGTGCTTGCTTTCTATGACTTGGAATTCATCCACCTTAACACCAACTCTATTGTGATGCTTAGCATTTTCGTACACTTGTGCGAGGCCTTCCTAGGCATGTGCTCGTCCCTTGACCTCTTCAAGTACTTCTACCTCTTGAAGGGGATTCAAGGCAAGGTCATCTGTGGAGCAGGATTTCACCTCCGGGAGGGGAAGTCGACTGATTATATCGACTTCATCATCAAGAGTTCCTAGTTGGGGAGGCACAACAAGTGGTTCTACTACCAGCCCAATTCACCCGAACTCCATTTTTGGGGTCTTGTGCCCTTATCGAGGTCTATGTGGACGGAGGAGCCAAAGGAGACCGCTAAACATTGGATTCTCATTAATGAGATCCGATATCTGAAGGAGCAGGGGCTAATGGTGTACGGTGTCACTAGGAATTTCATCAAGCTCCACCCGAGTCCTTTGAAGTTGAGGATTTCAAGCGTCTAGCTGTTTGTGGCCGAGATGGACCCGGCTCGAGAAGGTGAGATAGGTACCTACTGATCCTGAGTAGCTGCTAGGGAAGTTGCGGGCTTGTTTTTTATGAGTCACTTTTGCTTGTTGATTTTTTACGGAGCTCCTATCAGGTGGTGGACTAACTGACCATACTTTTGTTCAATGCAACCCTCAAGCCAAATCATTCTGATGTCCCGGTCCCGATCGTGGAGATGGAGGTCAACATCCAAGAGAGGATTTTGTCGGTAAGTCTCATGAGCCTTCTCATTTTCTTATTTTGTTTTCTTTCTGAGTAGTCATAGATCATGGTGGTGATGGTCATGAATCATGAAGCTCCTTAAGGATGAGTAGCCCGACCTAGAAGCTAAGAATGCAGGTGTTCAAGAAAAGGACCTGGACGTGGTTTAAATCACTGGGACTAGAGGCCCGTGTAGGAGCGGGGGTGGTGCCATATCGCTAGTGGCATCCTCCTTCAGCGGTGATGCACTGGATGAGGACGACCTTTTGGTGGGCGACACCTTACCGATTAGGGACCCCATGCCAATGTAGCCTTTGGCTTCTGACTTCTAGGCCCCAAGTTCACATGCAACCACCATGATTCTAGCCTAAAAATGGTGCATGTGAATCTGCCAACTCCTGCAGCTGAGGACCCGATCCCGACTGCCATCCCCATGGACCTAACTCTGACTCTAGCACTCAAAGAAGTCACCATGACTTTGAAAAGTTTAATCATTTATCCGAAGCCTTCGAAATTGTGGTGATTGACTCCAAGCATGTCTAGGTGATGGCACAAGATCGCAGCAAGACAATCATCGGGAAGGGTACATCGAGCAGGGCACTTGTACCCTTATAGCGGAAGAGACAAGAGGAGATGGCCCTGAGAAGCAATCCAAGCGATCAGCCTTCATTCTAGTCTCAGTGAAACCTCCCTGGACATAAAAACAGCTCAGGTATGTGTTGTCACTGTGAATATCTTTCCCACTCACGCGGAAGAGTAAGTTTTAAGTTCTTCTCTTGTAGGATGCTTAGAGCACTGCCTCCAACCCCAAGTCACAATCTCTCTAGATCTTAGACGCCGCATCCTCCAATGGAGGTGGAAACAAGTCAAGCGAGCCCCCAACATTGGTTGCTGGCAGCCAGGAGATGGAGGTCGTAGCACCAGAGGTCGTGGCATCCTTGGCGAAGGGGATGTTCGGGTTACCTCTAGGGTGGACCTGGAAGGAAATCATCCAAGGTCCAGTTGGTCATGACCTGGATTCAGCCTTCACCTCCTTTTTTAGGCATTTCCCTTCAAAATAGTCATTTAGTTGATGAAATAATAGGTACTGACCTGATGTTGTGCAACAATTTACGTCGTGGTTGCGCAAGCTTTGTGGCAAGACCAAGAAGGCAACTTCTCGAGTAGTCAAATTTGAGAAGGAGGCCACCGAGATGCGACAGCAGCTTTCCCAGGAAGTCACCAAGAATGAGACGACTCTTGTGGAACTAGAGGATCAGACGAAAGGTAAGCTTTTGACAACCCATATATGCCACCTCTTCAACTTGTCACTCTAAATGAGATGTCCTATAGAACTATTCGACACCCATGATGCTTTGGCCCAGGAGGAGGCTTGGATGTCCATGCCCAACAATAGCTAGTTGTCGCCCTTGACGTCTTTCAGAAGGCGTTTGTTAGAGTCAGGATCCAAGTGGAGCCAGCGGGAGATGCCGATAGAGCCGGACTAGCCATTCGGTCGACCATGCTTGGCAAGGCCTACCGGGGGGGGGTGCTTGGAGGGAATGTGGCTGAGCACAACTTGAGCCTAGCCTAATGAGGCACAAAGGAATTAATTTTATACTGGCCATACTGAAGGCCCACTATCAGAACATTGACACTATTGTTCTCCAGGAGGGCTTCATAGGAGAGATAGATGAGGAGTCAGCGCAAAAGGTGAAGGAGATGCTTGAGCCGGCCAAAACTTATGTGAACATGATGTACTTTGGGCTTTGGTCATCGCCTTGAAACTTTCATCCTACAGTCTATAATAAGGAACTTTGTAGCTTGTTAGACTTTAGGAGTTTTTATCTTAAATGCTTTCTGCATTCGATGAAGGTACTTGATATTGGATGCGTTCGATAACATATCCTTCAATTAGTTTAGGATGCATTAGTCACTAGTAGGAGCACTTATTATGGTCAGCCTTAGGTTCATTTGAGTGTGAGGCATCATAGCTCCCGGGCATTCGTTGAACGTGACCAGGAACCTTTTTGTAACCCAAAAGTTGCAATATAACAATCCTTCCCTTCTCGTTGGGCTTAGCTTTTGGAATGTACAAAATATGTCATTTTTGGTTTCTGGTACTGAATACCTGTTAAGCCCCAACTATTTACTAAGAAAGGGTTTTCTGGGTAGCAAATCTAAATGAATGATGTGATAAATGAGAAGACCTCATATTGCCTTTAGGTCATTTAAAAAGCTTTTTGTTGCCTCTGGTGCATGCATGGGATGAGGTTCCTGAGAGGAGACATACCCTGTTGTCCTCCCCAGGGAGAAATGGTTATGGCAAACTACCATCTCACAACTCTTGAAGGGTCGGCCAGGATCTGGCTGACCAATCTACCTCCAGGGATGATCTACTCATATGCGATTTGTTCCAGGCCAATTCCAAGGTACTTATGTTTTCCCTAGCAAGGAAAATGACGTCTTCCAATGTCATATAGACAGAGAAGAAAACTTTGTATGAGTTCGTCCGCAACTTCAGCAATACTCGGGACACCATCCCAAAGTTAAATGACATCATCTAAGCATTTGCTCAAGGGTTCAGAGTTGACAATGCGTTGAGAATTGTCAACAAGGTGGCTAACGCTAAAGAGGCACTCCTGTTCGTCAAGGGAAGGGATCAGGGCATCAAGCACCCTAGGCTGGACTAGATGACGATGCGACGAAGTGCTAGCACAAGAAGAACTCCAAAGTAGGTAAGGAAAAGAAAACTAAACTGATGAAGTTTTTGTAGATCTTCTCGGTACACGTCCTGACAAAATCAAGGCCATTGAAGATATGCAACCCCCATTGCAGTATGTGAAGCTCAAACACTAACTGGGTGTATGTGAGCTCTCAGTCATGTCATATCCTGACTCAGAGACTGGGGCTTCCTTTCTTCAAGTTACTGTGCCAACATGACAAGTTTGAATGGTCTGAAGAGGTTGATGAGGCATTCAAAAATCTAAAGAGGTATCTGTTGGGGAACGGGTAGGCTACGCTAGCACAAAATAAATTTTCTCTACCGCATTCAACCAGGAAGCCATGCGAGTAGGGGATCATGAATCGTTACCACTTGACGAGCAGTGCAGCGGAAGAAGAGTTGGAGCAGACCAATCCAACGTCGTGCGCGTCAAGTAGTCGATCGTCAACCTCGTCCCGAGCACGTCCCGAGCACCTTCCGAGTACTCACGAGCAGATCAGCACCGCAATAGTAGCAGCGCCTCTACGGTATCCACACGTACAAGGATGGAATCGCCGTGCACCGATGTGCTAGCACCGCGCGCCCGGCTAGGGTTTCGAAGGGAGTTCAGGAATAGGAGGCGGCCAGGGTTTTTGGTGGCAAGATCTGTTTTCCGGAAAAACTCTATGCGCCTTGGCCCCTGCCTATTCTTATATAGAGCACGCTAATGGGCCTTTAATCAACATTAAAGCCCATTATGACTCTAAACCCTAATGGTCCTTTAATCAACATTAAAGCCCATTAGGAGATCCAATCCGTAAACTCGATCGCCTCTAGGGCATATCACCAACAATCTCCCACTTGCACTAGAGTCAGTACAAGTTTTATATTCCATCCCCTTAAGTGTGTGACCCGTTAGGTTCATGTGTAAACGGCCGCTATCCGGAAACCCTTTTCCGAATTGCAAGTCAATAGCGGTACCTAGCAGGACATATTGACTCCCGAATGCACACAAAGATCATATCGGCTGAACCTTGATATACTCATGCACCAATCCCTTTACCACATGATACCAGTCAAGCTCAAGGCGAGATTCGTGCCACCCTTGTGATAGCTCGACCATTCACTCGATCAAGTAGTGGATTCACCATGATTAACTCTTTAATCACATTGGCATGGCCATGCACTTTCCAATCCAACTACCTCGAGGGGCCCAGAGATATCTCTCCCGTTATTTAGGAGGGGTAAATTCCATCTTGATCACTCACATCCCACGACATGTTTCATAACATACCCAAAAGCAACCTTTATAACTACCCAGTTACGGAATAGCGTTTGGAAGCCCCTAAGTGTGTTACTACACATTCTGGAATCAATGATGATCTCAGGTCAAAGGATTCTGTAGGTACACCATTTGAGATAACAACTGATGGCACATTAAAAATAACAATCCCAGCAGTATCTCAGGGTGGGTCTATCCAACATCATGTTCTCTAACATGTGTCCACATTACTGATTTGATATCTCCATATCTATGATCCGTGAAACATGATCATCATTCAGTCAAATGTGCTAATCTATAAATCATTATTGTCCCACACAATGATATGAGATTAGGGACTATTTAGAATAACATCATAAAAACAAAGAGTTTCACAAACAAGTCACATACTTGCTGATCAATGTAAATGATAATTATTCATGGAACCAGATAACAATTATCCAAAAGTACATTAGCATAGACAGAACACATTCTCTCACATGCACTAGAGTCTATCCCGCAAGTATCTAATACCCATAGAGGTCAAGTGTGCCTCATGCTTGGGCTGTGAGAGAGGCTTCGTCAACGGATCAGCAATATTCAAATTCGTGTGCACCTTGCATATTTTTACATCACCTCTATCAATAATCTCTCGAATGAGGTGATAGCGCCGAAGTATGTGCTTGGACTTCTGGTGCGACCTAGGCTCCTTGGCTTGTGCAATGGCACCACTATTGTCACAATAGAGGTCCATTGGACTGGATGCACTAGGGACCACACCCAACTCAGAAACAAATTTTCTGATCCAAACAGCCTCTTTTGCAGCTTCCGAAGCTGTGATATACTTGGCCTCCGTCGTGGAATCAGCAACCGTTTCTTGCTTGGAACTCTTCCAACTCACCGCACCTCCATTAAGGCAAAACACAAAACCAGACTGCGATCTCGAGTCGTCCTTATCGGTTTGGAAGCTAGCATCGGTGTAACCATTTACAACGAGCTCCTCCTCACCTCCATAGACTAGGAACATATCCTTAGTTCTTCTCATGTACTTGAGGATACTCTTTACTATAGCCCAGTGACATTCACCTGGGTTCGATTGATATCTGCTCGTAACACTTAGAGCATAGGAGATATCTAGGCGTGTACAAAACATAGCATACATGATGGACCCGATAGCAGAAGCATACGGGATCGCACTCATCCTCTCGAGCTCATCAGATGTCAAAGGACATTGATTCTTGCTGAGAGTGATGCCATGTGACATTGGCAAGAAACCTTTCTTGGAATCCTGCATATTGAACCGATTCAATACCTTGTCAATGTACGTGCTCTGGCTTAATCCGATTAGCCTACCTATCTCTATAGATCTTTATGCCCAATATGTATGCTGCCTCTCCTAAATCTTTCATTGAAAAACTCTTTTGCAATGAAGATTTGACAGCATCGAGCATTGGAATATTATTTCCGATCAATAATATGTCATCCACATATAAGACCAGAAACACAAGTGCGCTCCCACTAGTCCTTTTGTAAACACAAGGCTCTTCTTCATTCTTGATGAAACCAAACCCTTTGATCACTTCATCAAAACAAAGATTCCAACTCCGAGAAGCTTGCTTTAGTCCATAGATGGACTTTTGCAGCTTGCAAATCTTCCCAGCATTTTTCGGATTGACAAAACCTTCAGGCTGTGTCATGTACACATCCTCACTTAGGTTTCCATTAAGGAAAGCCGTTTTGACATCCATTTGCCATATCTCATAGTCGAAATATGCAGCAATTGCTAGAAGAATCCGAATAGACTTTAGCATTGCGACGGGCGAAAACGTTTCATCATAATCAACACCTTGAATTTGCCTGAAACCTTTCGCCACCAATCGTGCCTTATAGATGTGAACATTTCCATCAATGTCTATCTTTTTCTTAAAAACCCATTTACACTCGATAGTTTTCACACCATCAGGTGGATCGACCAAGTTCCAAACTTGGTTTTCTCGCATGGATTCTAACTCGGATCTCATGGCTCCAAGCCATTTTTCAGAGTCTGGTCCCACCATTGCTTCCGAGTAAGTCTTAGGTTCATCATTGCCCAACAATAATATGTCGCGCTGCTCCGTGGTTAGGAACATAAACCGCTCGGGTGCACGATTGAACCTTTCCGACCGACGTGGGGCTGGTGTCTCGACAACAGGTTCTGCAACATCTTGCATACCGAGTTGTGGTTCAATAGGAACTGAAACACTTTCAAGTGGTTCCCGAATTTCTTCGAGTTGCACCGTGCTCCCACTAACTCTCTTCGCAAGAAACTCTTTCTCAAGAAAGACACCATTCCGGGCGACAAACACTTTGCTTTCTTCCCGGTTATAGAAATAATATCCTTGGGTTTCCCTAGGATACCCCACAAGGAAGCATTTATCAGATTTGGGAGTGAGCTTATCAGATGACAAACGTTTTACACAAGCCTCACAACCCCATATCTTAAGGAAAGACAATCCGGGACGCTTCCCGGTCCATATCTCATAGGGTGTCCTCTCTACAGCCTTAGATGGAACCCTGCTTAACGTGAAAGCAGCAGTTTCTAGAGCGTATCCCCAGAAGGACAATGGAAGATCAGATAGGCTCATCATCGACCGGACCATGTCTAACAAAGTTCGGTTCCTCCGCTCGGACACCCCATTCCATTGTGGCGTACCCGGTGGAGTCAATTGTGGAACGATTCCACATTGCCTTAGATGATCACCTAATTCATGGCTCAAATATTCACCTCCACGATCTGATCGCAGAAATTTAATTGTCTTGCCTGTATGATTTTGTACTTCATTCTAGAACTCCTTGAACTTTTCAATGGATTCAGACTTGTGCCTCATTAGGTAGATGTAACCATATCTACTAAAGTCATCGGTGAAAGTAATGAAATACTGAAAACCACCTCTAGCTGTAGAACTCATCGGTCCACATACATCTGTATGTACTAGGGCCAATAATTCATTTGTCCTCTCACTTCGACCAGTGAAAGGCGTCTTAGTCATCTTGCCAAGTAAACAAGACTCGCATGTATCAAATGATTCGAAATCAAATGAATGTAGAAGACCATCTTTATGGAGCTTCTGCATACGCTTCTCATTTATATGACCTAATCGACAATGCCAAACAAAAGTGGGATTCAAATCATCAAGCCGAGGCTTCTTTGTATCAGTGTTATAAATAGTTATATCCTCAAGATCCAATATATATAATCCATTTACTAATGGACAATTACCATAGAGCATACCATTCAAAAATATCGAACAACACTTGTTCTTTATTATGAATTCATAACCATCTTCTTCCAAACATGAAGAAGAGATAATGTTTTTGCCCAAGGTAGGAATATAATAACAATTATTTAATTCCAAAACTAATCCTGAGGGTAGCGATAAGGAGTAAACGCCAACGGCCAACGCAGCAACTTTTGCACCATTGCCGACGCGAGCATCCAATTCGCATCTTGCACACTTCCTAGTCCTTTTCAGTCCCTGCAACAATTTGCAAGTATGAATCATTGATCCGGTATCAAATACCCATGAATCATTAGGACGAGTAGCAAGATTAATTTCAATAACATTTATACCTGAAGAGGAAGTCTTACTTCCCTTCTTCTTTTTGAGTTCTTCCAAGTACAATTTGCAGTTCCTCTACCAATGACCAGACTTATGGCAGTGGTGGCAAGTGTCAGAAGCGGCAGGGCTAGCCTTGGGCTTTCCAACAGGTTTAGGCTTAGAACTCGAGATCTCATCCGAAGTTTTAGCCTTGCCCTTGCGCTTTCTCTTCTTGCTATCCTTCTGAACCATCATCACATGACTAGAGCTCTTCTTATTGCTTTCCTCAGCAGTTTTTAGCATCCCATGCAATTCAGCCATGCTTTTCTCCATGCTGTTCATATGAAAGTTCAAAATGAACGGCTCGAAGCTCGCAGGGAGCGACTGGAGAATTACATCCGTAGCCAACTCAGGGCTACGGGGAAAACCAAGTATTTTCAGGCTCTCAATGTAACCAATCATTTTGATCACATGAGGACTGACTGGACTGCCTTCTGTTAACCTGCACGCAAACAAGGACTTTGAGGTGTTGTACCTCTCGGCCCGAGCTTGGTTCCAAAACATGCCTCGGAGTCCCACAATCATATCATGGGCATCCCTGTTCTCATATTGCTTCTGAAGCTCAAAGGACATACAGGCAAGCATGAGGAAGCTAACATCCAGTGAATCGTTGGTGTGCTTCTCATAAGCCCTCCGATCCACGGCAGGAGCATTATCAGCTGGTTCATCAGGATAGGGGACCTCTAGAACATATTCCTTTTTCCCTTGTTTGAGAATAATTCTCAGATTTCTATACCAATCAATAAAGTTTGTTCCAGAAAGCTTCTCTTTTTCAAGAATCGATCGCAAATTAAAACTGGAAGTGTTACTAGCGGCCGGTGCCATAATCTACAACAGAGAATGCAGGTTCAGCACTATGCCTATGTGAATCTTCTATTAAACAATTTAACAAAAGATACTCCACTATATGTGTTTTCCCTCTAACAACATATAGAGGATCAAGATCCATATTCAACTAAGTTCTAGTGAGCTTTGGCATCACTGCTAGAAACTTAGTGACATAGGTAAGCAACGCCTTGCTAATCACATCCCTATGTGACTCTTGTTTGTTGGGTGGCATCGAATGCCCCGGCGCCCAACACCATGCCCCAAAGCCCAAAACCGTTTTGATAGCTTTATCAAGTAAACTAATACTATGCGTGTGGATGTCCGACATCCACTCTAACTGGTTAAGATAAATGATGGCACCCTGCTTTGGCAGACCTACCACACAATGATCAAAACCTTTGTAGGTGCAGCTATTGGAAGGGCATCAATTACTCTTGATTTTTCTGAGGGAAACTACTCTATCATGAAAATCATATCCACCACATATAAAACATGAAAGAATAGTATGACAGGAACATAAAAACATCACAGGCAATCATATTAACTGTGACATAGTATGGCCCCTTCACATGGTGATCTCCATCGCCACGGTTCCTGTCCTCCGGGTCATCATGCTTCAAATCTCCATAATCTTGTTCTAGTCTATTACACCTAATAGCACTAGATAAATTACATGAGAAGAAGCATCACAAGTCGACACGCAGGCCGTTATACAATAACATGACAGCCTTGGGCTGCAATTAACCATGACACGCAGGCCATGAAAAATTACACACATGCATCACATATCACAAGGCCATACCAGTCACAACATTCTCTGCAAAAACGAGTTAAGCGTAGAATCGAATTCTAATGTCGCGATGGGATCATGTTATTACAACAATCTATGCGTGTACGCGACGGCGGTCCCGCTATGAAAATCTCATCGGATCGATCGTATCGAGCCAATTCCGAGTCATTCATAATGCCTCAATTTCCATTAGATCAATCCCATTGATCATCACGTGAGGTTTTTCCAGAAACGATGACAGCACACACGACCTCGATCTGCTGTTCTCCCGACCATGTCGCGATGCACGTAGTTAGCCCCGATGGTGATTCCAGCCGGTAGGGGCAAGTCGCACGCAAAACTAGGTGGGGGATCGAGCTAATCTTTTTGGCTATGTGGTTTCATCGACTGGCATCTCATCCGATCTCTAATTCACCTAACCAACCGTGCATTGATCAATCCATCATATGAATTGATAAAAAACAATAGATCTAATCTATTTCTATCACATATCTTCTATATGTGACTGATCCAGATCGAAAACTACGTAGGATGGCTCTGATACCACTGTTGGGGAACGGGTAGGCTACGCTAGCACAAAATAAATTTTCTCTACCGCATTCAACCAGGAAGCCATGCGAGTAGGGGATCATGAATCGTTACCACTTGACAAGCAGTGCAGCGGAAGAAGAGTTGGAGCAGACCAATCCAACGTCGTGCGCGTCAAGTAGTCAATCGTCAACCTCGTCCCGAGCACGTCCCGAGCACCTTCCGAGTACTCGCGAGCAGATTAGCACCGAAATAGTAGCAGCGCCTCTACGGTATCCACACGTATAAGGATGGAATCGCTGTACGCCGGTGTGCTAGCACCGTGTGCCCGGCTAGGGTTTCGAAGGGAGTTCGGGAATAGGAGGCGGCCAGGGTTTTTGGTGGCAAGATCTGTTTTTCGGAAAAACTCTATGCGCCTTGGCCCCTGCCTATTCTTATATAGAGCACGCTAATGGGCCTTTAATCAACATTAAAGCCCATTATGACTCTAAACCCTAATGATCCTTTAATCAACATTAAAGCCCATTAGCAGATCCAATCCGCAAAATCGATTGCCTCTAGGGCATATCACCAACAGTATCTTTCTTCCCCCCTGTGCTAGTCGCTCCCGACCCAAACGAAGAGCTCATTTTTTACATCGCTACTGGACCACGCACCATGAGCAGGGTATTGGTGGTGGAATGAGAAGTGCCCAACAAGAGAGAGAAGAACCAATGACCTCTATACTACGTCAGCGAAGTACTCTATGATCCCAAAGAGTGCTACCCGCAAGTATAGACGCTGTTATATACGGTTCTGATGGCTTCTCGCAAGATAAGGAACTATTTTTAGGCTCATCAGATCACCATATCATCAATATTTTTACTCGGAGAGATCCTCCACAACAGATATATCATTGGCCGAATCACTAAGTGGGCCATTGAGCTTACCAAATTTGATGTTCACTTCATACCTCGAACAACGATCAAGTCACAGGTACTTGCTGACTTCATCACTAAATGGAAAGAACTTGATCAATCCCGGGAAAACAACAACATGTCTGGTGTATGGACTCTCTTCTTTGATGGGTTGCTTAAACTCTAAGACTCAGGGGCTGGGATTATACTAATCTCTCCTATGGGAGAAATGTTGTAGTATGCTTTGCAACTCGACTTTCCAACCACAAATAACGTAGCTGAGTATGAGGGCCTACTCGATTATCTTCTAGTAGCTTCCATGCTTGGTATCTACCGCCTTCTCAGGAAAGGGGATTCATAGTTGGCGTGAAGCAAGTTAGTAAGGAGTATCAAACCTCGGACAAGACCATAAAAGATTACCTTGAGCAGGTGAGGAAGCTGGAAAAGAAGTTTATCGAACTTGAGGTCAGGTACATCTCGAGAAAGGATAACTACCCCATCGATAGTCTTGCTCGATTAGACACCTAATGATATCCAAGACAAACTATGGTCTTCATAGAACAACTCTCGAAGGTGTCCGTGAAATAATCAGATGACATAGCCGAAGGAGTGGTGGTCTACAAGACCTATAACTAACTCAGGGGCTTACCAGGAATGGATGCTCCAAAAGTAGTCATGGGGGAACTCGAGGATCCACTTGAATATGAGGATTCGTGGATGGACCCAATCCACAAGATTCTTGAAGATCGAGTTGTGCCTGAAGACAATGCACTATCCAAGCAAATATCCCATTGATACATGATATATACCTTAGTGGATGGTGTCTTCTATCGAAGAGGCACCCACAAAGTACTCATGAAGTACATCTCTCAGAAACAGGTAGAGAACTACTCGAAGAAATCTATGGGGAGAGGGGTGTGCAGAGCACATGCTTCCTTCCGAACCTTGGTCGGAAAGGCATTATGACAAGGTTTCTATTGGCCTACGACTCTCCAGGGGTGTGCAGAGCACATGCTTCCTTCCAAACCTTGGTTGGAAAGGCATTATTACAAGGTTTCTATTGGCCTACCACTCTCCATGATGCGAGCGAGATGGTGAAAACATGTGCCAGATGTAAATTCCATAGCAAATGCGTACACCAGCCCACCAAAGCCTTATAGATGATCTCTTTATCATGGTCATTCATGACTTGGGGGCTGGATATTCTGGGATCCTTCCCTGTAACGCCCAAGGGCTTCAAGTTCCTCTTCCTCACAATCGATACCTTCACCAGGTGGATTGAAGCTGAGCGAGTTGGCAAGATTACCTTGGCAACAACCAAGAACTTCATCATGAAAAATGTCATGACACGGTTCGGTGTCCTGAGTATGTAGGATCGAGAAAGGCGACTAAAGGGGGGGGGGGGTGGTGAATAGGAGCCTCACCAATTTCTTGGATGACCTATCCCAATCTTCCACCCAACGCACCTCAAAACAAAACTGTGGAAGCTATTAACCAAGAGGCATAATCAACAACAAACTTCTTCATGAAAACCATAGCTCCACTTGATGAATCTGGACGCTAGGTTCCATTGAAAGACAATTCAAGTGTCATTGCTCACGAAAGCTTGCAACTTGAGAAAGAAACCCTTAGATCCAAAGATCATGACATCGGGTGAAGAAACTCCTCAAGTTGATGGATCTAGAGGTAGGGGATGGTTTAAGGCCAACTCATATATGAATCTTATCCCTCTAGCAACAAGAAGAACAACTCCAATGCAAGGAAATTTGGAACTATTCAACAAAAACGAAAATCACCACAAAAACCAAAAAACTTGCAAACTTGCAAACTTGCAAGGGAACCAAGAGAGGGAAACTAGAAGGAGATGAACACAAGCATAATAGTAAACAAGTACTTCATTACTCACAGATGAATGCCCTAATTTTGGCAGATTATAATGTATTTTGCTCACAAAGCTCTCACCTAATACATAGTCTAAGCACTCCTCTCTCTCTCTCTCTCTCTCTCTCTCTCTCTCACTTCTAAAACCTGACCACACACTCTCAAATGGCTGGCCCAAAAGTCTAGCACAGCACCCTCCCTCTATTTATAGGCCTTGGAAGCTTTCTCAGCCCCTAAGTTTCCTTATTCCTTTCTTTTCCCCCTCTTCCAATACACTTTTACCTACCACCAAGGGTATTTTCGTCCAACTCATTCTTCATCCGTCGAACAACCGTGGCGCCTTCATGACTTAGCTTCATCTCAATGCAAGCTTCGCGATGATGCCACGTGCACTATCAATCTTTCTATGGTTTTGAGGCCAAACTGTGAAACTGCTTTGCATGCTTCTCAAAGCGTGGCTTATCGCCACTTGCTTACACCTTAAGCAAGCAACCTGATGTTGACACGTGTACTCTGTCTTGTGATCTTGACTGCTAGAAAGTCTCTCCTGATCCCAATCCCAATTCCTCGAACCACTTTGTTACTTGGACCGGCATCCCTTTTGCTTAACTTTGTCAACACGCAGTCTTTATCTGCCTTTTCATGATTTGCTTGATCTCCACGTGTATAGCTAGGATCACACTTGACTCCGTCCGGCCTCCTTGATCGTCTGGTACCAAGCACCCCACTTAGTAATGATCATCCCGTCGTTGATCACTAAGTTGCATCCATCACCTGTACATCATGAGACAAGCACACACATTTCTCCTAATTCCATCTCCAATTAGTCATAATAAAAAATTTTAGTTGAAAGCTTATCACAGAATAATTGTGAACACCAGATGATCCGGTGTATGGAAAGACTTCCTTCACTAAACAGAGAAAAAATCTCCTAGACAAAACTCTAGTGAAGTCTTCGTGTTAACACCTTCAATCACCGAACCATCTGGTGTTTGAAAACACACCAGACAAACTATTTTGCACCATCTCCTAGAAATGCTCTGGTGAAGCCTCTGGTGTTCACACCATCAAGCATCGGACCATCCGGTGTATACAAAGTCATTCCTCTGAAATATTACTCCTCCTGGAAGATAGTCCGGTGCTCTCATATGCTTAACAAAGACAGAAAATATAGTGCAATATTCCCTAATCCACTGTCTTAAACCAATAAGCATAGAGCAAGACATTCACCAAACTAGGCTTAACACTAGTATTGACTAAGCCAAAGTAATTACGAACAAGGTGATCAAGAATGTAACATCTCATAGTCTATATGATTCCTAAAATTGCCAAATGTCATCTTAGGAAAGGTAGCTTGTTTGAAGTGTTTCATGTCAAAGCATCAAGATAAGCTTAAGATTAAAAGATTGCTCAGCACAACTACTCAACTCAGTCTAAATTCAAGACTAACAATTGAAAATGCTAAAGACATACAAGTCAAAGCTCAACTACTATAATTATCTTACACAATGCTATGCAATGCAAATGCAACAAAAATAAGATAGAGTATGTATAATGGCAATTTCCCCTCATACAATGCCATAAGGATGACACACTCCAAGCTCTCCCCTTAGAAAAGCAAATCTAGTTGCATCTATACGTTTGGTAAAGATATAGACAAGTTGGTGCCACACCCGGTTTTAACGAACAAAATCAAGTACGGCTTATGTGTGCCCAAGAAGTTTAACACACATAAGGGCATCGTAGGTGAAGTAACAAAAGCAATACTTTAACTTGCATATGTTCAACACTTACATAAAATACTTCATCTAAACAACTCTATTTGCTAAACGATAGCAAACTAAACAACGGCAGTGTGACGAAAGCATTAGCAACCAAGCACTCCGCAAGCACTGACTGGGGAACACACTCCTAGAACACCAGGTCATCGTCTTGAAAATTCTCCACTGAGCAGCATATGTATTGTGGAAGATAGCAAGGGTGAGCACATGGAGTACTCAACAAGTGTGGGAAAATAATGATATGTAGGCTTTCAACAATAACAGGCTAACACATGGTATATTTGCGTAAATGCAAGTAAAGAAAAGATATTTGGACTTAAAAGCATTAAGTAGTTATTAAGTGAATGTAACCCAAACCACCCAACAACCATCCATCAAAAGGTAACCATCCATTAATCATCACTATCCAGTACCTCCTGTACCAACAAGACCATGACCATAACCATAACCCATATCTAAAACCAACTAATCATGTCAGGATCCAAGTCTCCCATAACTGAGAGCACGACTGATATATCAAATTTTACACTCTACAGAGGTTGTACAACTTTCCCACGAGTCGTGATTTCATCACCTGCAAGCAGATGACTAAAGTCTCCATGTTGCAATACTGGCCAAGCATTATACACACACCAGTGGTGTGCTGCCAGGAGATCACTATGAAGTCTTTACAAAGAATGCTCCCAGTATGTCACCAACACTCCAGGTTTCACCACTAGGTGCTACCACCTAGAAGCCCCCTCTTGTGCCATGTGGTTTCTGAGAATTAACTTCCCTCATCCACGCCTCCCATCTGGCCCACACAAAACTAGAAGAACCATAATTAATCAGCTAAGCCTACCCATATCAGTTTCATGTTTGTACAGAACTCCTCGGGTTGTCACTCCATGAACCGGTCCTTAATTAGGTCACTTGAGCAAACACTAAACCAACCACATAACCATGACCACTATCACCGACATCCCTATGCTCAAGGCCTAAGATTCCATGTTGCTAAACCATTAACAAGTTAAGCTGAATTGTTGCATATGTTCATTAGTCAAGATTATGACACTTCACAATATCCAAAAGCATGGCTAAGCAATCTACTCACCAAAGATACCTAACCATAAACCATCTAAGTTCCAAGGGATGATAAGGAAAAATCTAGAGAAAACCCTAACATAGGTGACTATCCATCATATTGACAGACACTGCATGCAATTTTGTAAAACAAAATAATTTAAATCATAGGTTCAAGATGATCAAGGACACTTGCCTTCTCCTTGCTGCTGCTCAGTGTATCCTAGCTCTTGACCTTAATGTTCCTCAAATTGATCCAGGATGTTGTCGACTAATCGCACAATTACTGGCAAAGCACACAAACAAAATACACTAAGAATAGAGTACACACAAAATAACAATAAGACAAAACTAATCTAGAAATATAGAGCTCAGAGAAACAAATCTAACGACGCAAGAATCGCTTAAAACGGTGCTACTACGAAAAACATACACTAAAAACAAGATTAGGGTTTATTTTATAATATAAAAGGACTAATTTGTAATTAACAGAAAGTCTAGGGACCTTTTTGTAAAATAGAGGGACCTAATTGTAATTATGGAGAAGTTCTGGGACTAAAGTGTAAAAAGATATGGGCTCTTATGTGAAAATAGAGAAGTTTAGGGGCTTATTTGAGAAAGAGCTATTTTTGGAATTTATAGAATTATTTTTGTATTGGAAAATAAGAATTATTGACTGGACATGCTGACTAGGCAGATTGGCTGACGCGGGTTGACACGTCAGCGGGATTGCTGAGGTGGCGTTGAGGTGGCAGGATGACATGGCACATGCGCTGACTAGGCATATGAGTAGGTTAGATCCAATATCGACTGTTGGATCTAGATCTAATGGTTTCGGTTCATACACCGGGTGCGTACATTTGAGCTCGAGGAAACGTGAACTCGGTGCATGCTCTCACCATGGACCAAAGGGGGGTGACAGCTCGGTTGCGGCGACGGGTGACCATATTCTCGCCGAGATCGGGCTCCGACGGCTTTTGAACTCCGATGAGCGGTGGAACCGAGGCACAGCAGCTTGGGAAACTCAGAAACGGCGTCGGTAGGGGCAGAGGACCACCGAAACGTCCTGGCGACGAGCGGTGACGATTTCGGGTGTCGGGCTACGGTATGAGGGCTCTCTGGTGACTAAATTGCATTGGTGAGTTGGGGAAAAAGGGCAACATGCTCTGGGAAATGCGTAGGGCCTCATATATATAGGCGGGGAGGCTCGGAGAGACCAGGGCGAATTCGAGTAGGGCTCGGCGGCGGCGGATAGAATCCAAGCTTGATTTTCCCCTGTTTAAACTCGGACTCATTAGGGATAAGGTGGCAACCAGTCATGGGGATCACGGGGCGAGCTTCTAGATGGTTTCCCCTCCGAGTTGGGCACGGATTTGAGCATAATTCGACAGCCGGTGTGGCTCGTGGTGATGTTAGAATTCGATGATTGGTGTGGCTCGTGGTGATGTCGGAATTCGACGTGTCGGTGACTTGGGGCGAAGGCGATTGAGCATGGGTGCATTTGAGAGAGAGAGGCAAAAGACGAGCTAACCTCAGCTGCTAGTTGGGCTGGGAGCGTGGGCGCGGCCCAGGTGGGAAGAGGAGGTGGGGGAGAAGCGGTAGGCCGGTGATGGGTTGGGCCGAAAGGGAGGGAGAAAGGGAAGGTGGCCCAGGGTTGGGGTTTAAGTTTTCCTTTTCATTTTTTTTTCTAAATGATTTTGAATTCAAATCAAAGCAAACTAAACTCAAACAAAGCCAAATAAAATCCAACAAAAACCAAATAAACCCTACATGCCTATTTCAACATGAATGCACTCAAACAAATAATAAATACCTTATTCAAATTTGAATTTGAATTTAGAAAATAGGCTTTTTTCCTATTCAAATTATTCAACCTATTATCTATTCTTGGAAAATTTTAGAAATTTTTGAAAATTGAAAATCAGGGTGTGACAGTTGGTGTTGAGTATCAATGTTTCGCAAGTTAATGTATCCCTTCTCATTGTGGTCTCACAAGAAGTAGAATCTCACATCTATGTGTTTGATTCTGGAATGCTGGACTGAGTTATTGGCTAAACTTGTGGCACTGGTGTTGTCACACAAAAGTGACACACTCTTGAAATCTAACCCAAAATCTCTTAAAGCAGCAATCATCCATAAAATCTGAGAACAACAGGTAGTGACAGCAACATATTCAGCTTCACTAGTTGACTGTGCAACACTAGACTGCTTGCGAAAATACAAACAAACAAGAGAAGTAACCAAGAAATGACAAGTACCTGAGGTACTCTTTCTATCAATTCTATAACCAGCAAACTCAGCATCCAAGATACCTCAAAGAGAAAGCGAAGAGGATGTAGAAACTAAAGACCATACTCAAGGGCGTGTTTGAGATACCTCAAGATGCGCTTCACCACTTGGCAGTGAGATGTCCTTGGTGATGTTTGGAAGCACGCACATAAGTAAATGATGAAGTGGATGTCGGGTCTTGTCACCGTTAGATATAGGAGAGAGCCAATCATGCTCTTGTACTCCCGCTGGTCTGCTGCCTCACCATCTTCATCTGGATCAAGCGCGGTTGAGGTAGTCATTGGTGTTTCTAAGGGCTTCACAATCGCTCATGTCAAACTTCTTCAGCAGATCCTCGGTGTACTTCATCTGGTGGACGAATATACATTTCTTGCATTGCTTGATTTGAAGCCCAAGGAGGAAGTTGAGCTTGCCCATCATGGACATCTTGAATTCTTTTCTTATAATTTCTGCAAACTTGGCCACAAGAATGAGAAGAGTCACAAAAAATGATATCATCCATGCATATATGAACAAGTAGGAAATCATTGCCATGCTTGAAGGTAAACAAAGTTTTATTCACCGACCCCATCACATACCCATGCCCTAGGTTCCTGCTTAAGCCCATACAAAGCCTTCTAAAGCTTGTATACTCTATGTGGGTATTTGAGGTTTTCAAAACTAGGGGGTTGCTTGACATTGGCCTCTTCCTCTATAAACACATTCAGGAAAGCACTATTGACATCCATTTGATATAACTTGAACCCCTTGAATGCCGAAAATGCAAGGAGGATTCTAATGGTTTCTACTCCAGCTACTGGTGCAAATGTCTCTCTAAAGCCTATCCCCTCTATTTGAGTGAAACCCTAGGCTACAAGTCTAGCATTTCTAACTACAGACCCATCTCTCCTTGCTTATTCTTGAATACCCATTTGGTGCCTATGGTATGGATATTTGGTGGTGGTTCTACAAGGACCCAAACTTGGTTTCTCTCAAAGTTCTCAAGCTCTTTATGCATGGCATTGACCCAATTTGAATAAGAAAGTGTATTTCCAACATCATGGGGCTCAAAAGAAGCAACAAATGCAGAATATACAAAATGAGAATGTTGAGCAAATTTAGATCTTGTTACCCTTACCAAGATCACCAATCATCAGCTGTGGGGGATGTATCCACTGAATGTGTTGAGGAGCCTCCTGTTGTGAGAAGATATCCCCCTCAAACACTACTGGTGTAGCTTCAAAAGCAGCTGAAGTGGAAGTAGAGACTGCAGGACCCTCTGCCGATGTAGAAGAGGTAGGAGCTAGCTCGAAAGCAGGTGTGATGGCAAAAATTAGTAGATCATCCTCATCATCACCGAGAGTTGGAAGGTCGTCATCTACAAAGATGCTCTCGCTTTTCTCTTGATCACCTGCACACTCTAGAATAGAGCTAGCACAAGGGGTTAATTCATCAACGATCACATCAAAGGACTCCATGATGGTATTGGTGTCAAGATTATAAACCCTATAAGAATGACCATGAACAGAATAACCCAAGAAAATTCCATCGTAAGAATGTGACTCAAACTTATCAAAGTTGTCACGCTTTAGGATGAAGCAACGACAACCAAAACCTCCCAAGTGAGAAACCTTTGGCTTCTTCCCAAAGCGCAACTCATAAGAAGTCACGTTCAAAATCGAGCGCAAGAACATCCGTTTTGAGATATAACAAGCTATGTTAATAGCCTCTGCTCAAAACTTCCTATAAGTCCTATGCTCATGAAGCATCATCCTAGCCAATGCAACCAAGGTTCTATTCTTCCTTTCAACCAAGCCATTCTGTTGAGGAAAATATAGGGTAGAAAATATATGCTCAATGCCATGTTTAAGACAGAAAGCATAAAAAACGTAGTTCTTGAACTCGATGCCATTATCACTGCGAAATACTTTCAATGCACTAGGGAGTTCCTTGAACAATTTCAAAGGTAAACTCTGAAAGTGTGAGAACACGTCATCCTTGCTCATAAGAAAGAATAACAAAGAATAGTGAGAGTAGTCATCAATAATAACAAGTACATACCACTTTCCACCCGCTGAACGGACTCGGGATGGACCAACAGTGTCCATATGAAGAAATTCTCTCGGTCGTTCAGTCATCACCAGATTAACCGGTGACTGAGAGGCGACAACCATCTTGCCATGACAACAAGGAGCACAAATAAGGTTCTTCTCAAACTTGAGCTTGGACAATCCTCGGATCAAGCCAAGGCTACTCAACCAAGAAAGCAAATCAAAACTCATGTGCCTTAGCCTCCTATGCCACATCCAAAGCTCAGAAGAAGGTTGAGCTATTGAACACCAAGAAGAATCATTAAATTCAGAAAAATATACTCCAAAAACTCTCCCAACTCAAGAAATCTGACAAATCAAAGCACCTAAGGAATCAATAACTCAAGAAGCATTGCACTTGAAGCGCACTTTCAGGTCCTCATCCAACAACTGAGATATAGATAGAAAATTGCATCTCATATGATCCACTAAAGCCACATCTTTGAGAGTAAAACTCTCTTTTACCTTTACCATACCATTGGCCTTCACTCTTCCCTTTCTATCATCCCTTCTTGGCCCTGTTGTTGTGGTTTTTCAAGAAGGGCTTCTTGTTCTTCTTGTGCTTGTCATGGTCGTAGTTGCGGTCTTCCTTCTTCTTGAGCTTGGGCAGTTCATCCTGAAATGATTGGTGTCACAACACTCATAACAAGCACGAGAACCCCGTCTCCTCCGGTTTCATCTGTTGTTGTGGAAACGGGTTAACTTCTTCACGATCAACGCCAGATCTTCATCATCAAGTGCATCCACTTGCTCTTTTGTGATAGAGACCAAGGAAGACAAAGCAAATCCACCAGGTGAAGTGTTAGCTCAAGAAAAAGTAACTCCTTTCTGAGTGACACTAATAGATCCTGAAACCAACGCCATGTTCTGAGATAGGGGTTTCCTAGACCTATCTTATCTTTGCTATCTTTGTGGACTTTAGCTTACTAAAGAGTTCATCACAAATCAATATATCATAACTAAATGACTCCTCAATGCTAGAGATTTGTACTTCACAAATGCTATGGTCAAGAGCATAGAGAAGTTTAATCGCTCCCTCATGATCAGAGTAAGATAAAACCCCAGTGGATCTAAGATTGCTAATAATTCCATCAAATCTTACCAACATAGTATCCAAAGACTCTGCAGGTTCTTTTATAAACATTTGATATTCCTGATTGTAAGTGCTATGACTCCTAGTCTTGATTTGGCTAGTGCCTTCATGAAAGACATTAAGAGTAGACCAAATCTCTCTAGCAGTACAGAGGTATTGAACACTATCAAACTCATTATGATTTAGACTGGTGAACAATATATTTCTAACCTTATTGTTGGCTTTATTTTGTTCAATCTGGACCTGAGAAGTGCGAGTGATATGAATTTCATAGTTGGAGTCTGCAACCTCCTATATAGCACTTCCTTGACTTAAAAGATAGCCTTCATGCGCACCTTCTAGGATGAAAAGTCACGCCGACATTCTATATGGCCTTTTTGCTATAGGGGCCGTACCAGGTACCAATTCAATGACAAACTCGACTTCTCGATCAGGTGGCATACCTGGCAATTCATCGGGGAAGACATCGGGAAACTCACAAACTACCTTGATCTGATCAATGGTTGTTCCTTCAAGCGAACTGAGAGACCGATCCTCTGCTGCTGGTACGGTAGCTACAAACTCAACTTTGGTACCTTCTCCATTGGTTAGGTGAATTGCCCTTCTGGCACATTCTATAATTCCGTTGAACTTGGCTAACCAATCCATTCCAAGGATAACATCTATGCCATTGGTTTCCAAGACTATAAGATTCGCTGGGAAGTCTACCCCTCTTATGCTAAGCCTCATCCTAAGACATATATATTTTGCCTTCAATTTCCCTTCGGGCGAGCTAATAAACATATTATTCTTCATCATAACCATAGGTAACCCATGTTTTGCAACAACTGAATGGTTATAAAAGAATGCGAAGCTCCAGAATCAAACAAAACAGATGCAGGTCGGGAGTTAACAAGGAACATACCGTACCCCATATCCTGAGCATCAATAGCCTCCTTTGCTGTGACATGGTTGACTTTCCCATGAACATAATTTTGTTGTCTGCGATTGTTCTGACTGGGGTTCTGACTTCCATTGCGTGACTGGGCTAAAGCTGGAGTTGTCCTTGGTGTGTTGTTGGTTATGGCCAGATCTTGCACCTTTTTAGGGCATTTATTCACATAGTGCCCTTCCTCTCCACAATATAAACATCCTTTGTTTGGGCCAGGAGTTGCTAGACTGTTCTTGGCTTGAGGAGTAGCTGGTGGGGTTGATCGGGGCGTCTGACAGTTGGAGCGCTGAACAGGGATTTGTGACTAAGTCCAGTACTGAATGTTAGAACGAAACATAGGGCCTTGCGGAGACATCTGTGTTGCTCCATGGGATCGTGTGTTGCTTCCTTGTCCCTGGAAAGAAATCTTTCTCTTCTTCTCTTCCAGCTGGCGACGCTTGTGCTCAACCATTAGGGCTTTGTTTACCATTGCTTGGAAATGGGGAAACTCTTGGGGAAGCAAAGCATATTCTACATATTCTATGGCATCATTCAGGCCCTCCAGAAAACGTTCCTGCTTCTTTTCCTCTGTGTCCACTTCGTTGGGTGCATATCTGGACAGCTGAGTAAACTTGGTCAGGTACTCCCTTACAGTCATTTGTCCTTGCTTCAGGTTCATGAACTCCTTCTTCTTCAGACGAACATCTCCAGATGACAGGTGATGGGTGCGGAAACTAGATTTAAACTCCATCCATGTGATACATTCGAGATTTTCATGTGCAGTGCAGTATGCTTCCCACCAGTTTAGGGCCTGACCCG
Source organism: Phragmites australis (assembly GCF_958298935.1). NCBI lineage: Eukaryota > Viridiplantae > Streptophyta > Magnoliopsida > Poales > Poaceae > Phragmites > Phragmites australis. The sequence goes on along the minus strand of NC_084921.1, from coordinate 21,683,291 downwards.
TGAGTTTATGTGAGGCGTAGAGAACCATCTCCCTATCGTTGCACTGAGCAACATGTAGCTTCCTCTCTATATCCTTCAGCTAATCGTCTGCATCCATAGGTTCCACTGCATGATTGAAGACTGGGGGTTGAGTTCTTTTGAATTCTCCAAGTCTTGATGGTTGATGCGGTTGAGGAACATGGTTTGGCTGTTGTTGCTGCATATTCACCATGCTTTGAGCTAACGCTTGCAATATTTGAGTCTGCATAGCCATCTGTTGTTCCAAGGTTGATGGAGGGGGCGGGGGTGGATTCTGGTTGTTGTTGTTCTCTTCTTGAGTGTTAATACTTCTCCTCGTGTTAACCATCTGGTTAGGGTTGAAGAAGGGAACAGAAGTAGATAAGCAAGTCTGGAATAGTTTAACTAAACAAACCCATCTATATTATATTATATAGGAATAAAAATGCGTCTGTGGACAAGGTGCCAAAGTATTCCACAGCTCACATCAGCACTCAAACAAAAACTCCAACATGCACACTTAGCACCATAACAAAGCTCACACTAACAATATTATTATCCTTAACGATTACATCGACGCTAGGTTCTAACAAGGATAAGACTACCTATGGAAAGACCATACTATTGGGACTCCTCTCTAGTGCGAGACCCTGAGGGGGAGGAATCAACTGATCCATCCTCAAAGGTGGCAGGGGTGTTGAAGCAGATCCTCTTGCGCAGGGGCGAGTGGATAGACAAGTCTTCTTCGTCATCTTCAGATCATTCTTGGTTGGCATCTTGTTCGTCCTCAAGAGAAGCGGAGACGAAGGCAAGGCATTGGCGAACTTCTCCCAACTCCCATAAAGCACAATCGAGTTCGTCCTCCAAGGCCATAGTAAGGGCAACTTGCTCCCGTAACTTGGGGTTTTCTCTAAAGGATCTCTTCACGAATGGTTCGTTACTTCCATGAGTTCTGCGCAAACAATATGCATAAGGAGAGTTGTCCATCTTGCTGTTATATTGATCATGAACATGGGATATGGCTTGACAAGCTGCATCTTGAACACCAGCGGTGAAGGTTGCTCTTGGGACCATTGCTGAGTGAATGCCCACCACTCTTTGAACTTCCATACCTTCATCTTGACTTCGCTCGTAATCATAAATAGTGACTTCAACCTTCCATTCCACATATCCAGAGTGTTGTTTCTTCACTCCCCTGTAGACTGGCTTCTGAGTATGTCCAAGTCCAGAAAGTATCCCCCAAAGGAGGCATGAAAGGTGTCCAGCATGAAGGCCATCACTTTCATAGACATCAGGAACGGGATCCATATTCCGGAAAGTGGGGTCATCAATCTCCTCTTCAGTTGGTACACGTTGGAGAATGGGTAGACGTCCTCCGGTTGACTTGCGGGCAGTAAGTAGCTGGCGAACCATCTAAAAAGGAAGAGATGAGATATAAGAAATAAACTTATGGATAGCAAAAGACAAGTTTGAGAACTATGGAAAGGCTTTGATGGGTTTAGACGACTAGGTAATTCCTTAGGACGACCATTCTAACTAGGCTTGCCATCCTACAGTCAGTATGGCTCTGATACCACCTCTGTCACACCCGATTTTAATGGACAAAACCAAGTGCGGCTTATGTGTGCCCAGGAAGTTTAACACACAAAAGGACGTCATAGGTAAAGTAGCAAAAGCAATACTTTAATTAAATAAATGTTCACTTCTTACAAATAAAAGACTTCACCTAAACAACCTCAAATTTTAACCTAAACGGCAGCATCTAAAAGATGGCAGCGGGACGAAAACATTGGCGACCAAACATTCCACAGGCACCGACTGGAAGATACGCTCCTTAGAACACCAGGTCGTCGTCTTGGAAATCCTCAAAGTCTTCCACTGAGCAGCATATGTTTTTGTAGGAGAAAGCAAGGGTGAGCACATAAAGTACTCAGCAAGTGTGGGAAAATAATGACATGCAGGCTTATATCAAGAATAGTCTAACACATGGTATAATTGTGTAAATGCGAGTAATGAAAACACATTTGGACTCAAAAGCATTAAGCAATTATTAAATGAATGTAACCCATACAGTACAACACCCAGCATACAAGGCTCCCCACCTTGCATACCATAACCGTGTAGTACTCCCTGTACTATAACCAAAATCACAACCATCTAGTACTCCTTTTACCAGAACCATAACCACAACCATCTAGTACTCCCTGTACCAGAACCATAACCACAACCAAACCCACAACCACAACCCACTAATCATGTGAGGATCCAAGTCTCTCATAACCGTGAGCACGGCTGTTATAACAGTTTTACACTCTGCAGAGGTTGTCCAGCTTTCCCCATGAGTCAGTGAATTCCATGTTGCCGTGTTTGCAAGACACTTAACACATGCCAGTGGTGTGATGCCAAGAATCACTGTATGACACTTTCCACTAACCAGAGACTAATCCAGTATGTGTCTGCCCACTAGGTTTCACCGCCAGGCTTTACGCAAGCTAAGCTCCTACCCAGAAGCCCCCTTTTGTGCTGACCCAACACACACTAGATATACTCTAATCAGTATGTCACGCCTTACCTATATCAGCCTCGTGGTTGGTACGTTACTTCTTAGGTTGTCGCTCCACGAACCGGTCCTTACTTAGGTTACTTGAGCAAACACTAAACCAACATCATAACCATGACAACCATCAAACCACTTTGCTCAAGGCCTAAGGTTCCATGTTGCTAGACCATTAACAAATTATCCATCATTATTGCATATGTTTATTAGTCAAGATTATGACACTTCTCAACATCCCAAAAGCATGGCTAAGCAATCTACCCATAAAAGACACCTAACCATACCTTCTAGGTTCCAAGGGATGATAAGAAAAAATCTAAGGAAAAACCCTATCATAGGTGACTACCCATCATATTGATAGACATTGCATGCAATTTTGTAAAACAAAACATTTAAAACATTGGTTCAATATGATCAAGGACACTTGCCTTCTCCTTGCTGCTGCTCAGTGTATTCTTGCTCCTGGTCTTGATGTTCCTCAAATTGATCCGGGACGTTGTGGGCTAATCGCACAATAGCAGGTAAACAAACAAACATGATATACTAAGAATAGAGCACAAAACAAAAGAACAACGAGATAAAATCTGATTAGAAAGAAAGAGCACTGAAAAACGAATCTATCGGCGCAAGAATCGCTTAAAACGGAGCTACGATAAAAAAGTTAGGGCTAAAACAAATCTAGGGTTAAATCTGGAAAAGAAAATGGCTTATTTTGAATTAAACAGAAAGTTCAGGGACCTTTTTGTAAAAATAGGGGATCTAATTGTAATTATGAAAAAGTATAGGGACTTAACTGTAAAAAGTCAGGGATCTTTTTGTTATTTGAGAAAAGTCTAGGGGCTAATTTGCAAAATTACCAATTAAAGGAATTATCTGTAATTATTTTTCTATTGGAAAACATCTTTTTATTGCGTGGCAGTTGACTGGCTCTGACTAGGCATGACAAATGGGCTGAGCAGCTAATGTGTCACACACGTGGGAGGGTGATGAGGCATGGGACATCGACTGGTTTAAGGGTGACACGTGGTGAACCATTACTGGCCATCGAAGGGGTATAGATGCGATCTAATCTCGGCCGTGGGTTTTGGATCCAACGACTGAGGGTGGATCGGGCGGCCGGAGAGGAGCGGGACGGTGGCGACCGAGGAGAGGATTCGATTTGGCAAGTTTCTAGAAGCTCTAGGGTTCGGGATAGGCTCGGATTTGAACGGGAGGCGGCGGCCGGCGCATGCTCGTGTCCAAGTCGGAGTCCGACTGAAGGAAGAAGAAGGGCCCGACATGTGGGGCCCACATGTCGGCGGCTCAGGTGAAGGCGGCTCGGCGCGGGGCATCTTCGGCGTGTTCGGCTGGCGTGCGGGAATGGGCCGAGGCAAGGGCACAGCCCAGGTGGGAAGAATACCGAAGACGGCCGCTGGACTGAGGCCGAAAGAGATCTGGGCCGGGGAAAAATATGGCCGCCCGAGAAGATTATTCTTTTCCCCTTTTTTTCTTTCTAAATTCAAATCCAAATTTCAAATTCGAATTCAAAAAAAATCCTCTTCAAATAAAATCCATCAAAAACCAAATAAAAATCCTATTTGCCTAATTCAGCATGAATGCAAAATAATCAATTATATCCTATATCAAATATAGTTTCTTTTATATAAAATAGGAATTTACTCTTTTAAATTATTTAAACTCATATTAAATTTTAGCAAATTTTAGGAAATTTCTAAAGGTGGAAAAAATTATGGTGTTACAGGTATGTCCAAGACGTCAAATGTGATTACTTCGGATCGTGATGCGGAGCCCTCGCCGAAGATGATCGGAAGTTCCATCTGGCCTAGTGTGTTGAGGGGGGCCCCATTGAATCTTTGGAGGGGTCTGCTACTTGGTGAGAGCCGGCATCAAGGAATTCAGAGCTGGTCGAAGGTATGCACGAGTAGGAGGTCCACCGACCTGCCTCCATCGACCGGTATTCTTCGGACCTCGACTTCGGCGATGTTGGTTGAGATGACCAGGGCATCGGAGTGGGGAAATTTCACCCCCTCAGAGTCATCGACGATGATTGCCACGGGGCCGTCGTCCCAGTTGTGGGCGTGTCGATGGATGCTAGTCACTCCGATGTGGTGTACCCCGCGTGCGTAGTCTCACCATTATCATTTTGAAGTGCAACTGGAGCTCCCTCCACCGGTTATGGCAAGGACGATCAGTTTTCCCCGCGCCTTTTCATCGTTGTACCACTCTAGGGATGATTTGGGTGGCGAAGGTAGGGCTAGCTACGGAGGATTTTGCAGGGCGAGATGGTCGACCCGTCGGTTGGCCGATGGCCTACGATCTTTGGATCGCCCCTTGGTGGCCCCATCAATTGAGGCGAAGGTTGCTTGCCTCCCGAGGTACTCCTCTCAGAAGGTGGTGAGGGTACGGTAGTTGTTGGTATTATGTCCTCGCCCTGCGCTGTGTAGAGTGCACCGGGATTCTTTCTCGGAATGCTGGTTTGGAGCGTGGCTTCGCTCTGGGAGGCCTTTGGAGCGTCCCCGGCCGTGTCCCCTGGGGTGGCTTTGGTTTAGAGCCCCACAGCCCGGGCTGATATTACTGATGTTTCGGCACTGTCGCTACCACCCTCTTTGGGACCCGGCGGTAAGAGCCTCCTCGAAGCCCCTCTTTGCTGGAGGAGCGGGGGTGTGTGAAGATCCAGCCTGCGAGTGCGGCCCCTCGGAATTAGCACAGGAAGCCTTGCTAGCTTGTGAGCGCCTCCGACAGAGTTTTTCCTCCTTCGCCCATGCATACTCCTCGAATTTGCTCATGAGGACTTCTACCGTGCGTATTGGACGTCGGTTCAGCTGATCGTATAGGGGGCCCTCAGCCAGGCCCTGGGTTGCAGTGTCGATGATTGAAGAGTCCGACATGCCCTAATGTAGGCCTTGTCTGGGAGAACCTTCGGATGTAGTCCCGGAGGATTTCATCTGACTCTTGCCTGATAGTGAACAGGCTGCCGGAGGTTACTGCTCGATGAAGGTGCCCTGAAAGTTGCTGCGAAAGAAGTCTCGGAGTTAGGACCAGGTGTGAATGGTGCTAGATTCCAGTGCCCAGAACCAGCGTATGGCCACCCCTTCTAAGGCGAGGGGGAAGCATTAGCCATGGTGGCAGGTCCGCCCCCCGCTGGCCTCTATGGCTAGGGTGTAGGATCGGATGAACTCGTTAGGGTCCAAATTGCCTTTAAACTTGGGAAACTTTAGGGTTCAAAAACCATCTAGGAAGGGCGTGGCCTGTAGTTCGGCCCACAAGGGAGAGTCATGGTCTTGCACGGGGTCCTCACGACACCGGCTCCGAGGCTCCGGAGACCGAACGGGCCAGGTCCTTGAGTCGAAGGGTTCTTCGCTTCGTGGAGCTTAAGTCGGAACCGCGCCGGCCGTCCCGAGAGAGGTGGCAAAGGTGTGGGCACCTTGTTGCTCGACCCGCAGGGCTGCCTATAGTTCCTCCATCTGGGCCAGAAGTGCCACCAAGCGTGATTGCTGTTTGGACGGAATGGTGTTTTCAGCAGTAGCACCGGCCGCAGCCCCTAGGGGCGCAGCGAGGGCCTCGCCTTGCTGCTGCTGGGTCTCCGAGGTAGAGAACCCTTCGGTGTCGCCCACAGCTTTGGTTATGGTTGGGTCGGTGGTGGCCGTAAAGTTCCCATTCCTCTCGGCTGGGGGGCCATCGTCGACACCGCCTGTGTATAGCCGGCTAGACTGCTGCGCAGGCAGGACTGGGGGGTCAGCCACTATCGACGCGGCCTTGCTGGTCTTCTTCTTGGGTGGCATCCTACCTCTCTTAGCACTTCTACGTTCGAAATCCCCATGGACGGTGCGCTGTTGGAGCAAGAGTTCGCCTTGCTCCAGCAAGTACGGCAAGAGTTCCTTCTAAGGAGGAGACTCAAGCTTGGAAACAAAGTTTAAGAGGAAGGAACACCACGAATATATTGATGGTAGAAAAATTGGATCAATCTGGGAGGAGTATCACAGCGTGACTCGGTGTTTTTTCACCTCTATGCCTTTTGGCTATCCCTTGCCCAAGCGATCATGGCTCCTATTTATAAGGCCGTGCATAGCTTGGCGTACAAGTTATCATAATGTACAAATATCTGGGATCTGACCGAATACTGGGCCTTATCCCGGATAACTACTTTCTACCCTACACGGGAGATAAATATCTAAAGTAGTAACCATCGCAGTGCCTGCACCCTGAGGGGTGAGCCGGTCGCCAACTACGGCCCGGCATTGCACTGTTAGGGGTGTCAGGATAGCCTCCATTACGCCGGGGTATCAGAGCGGCATCCACCAGCCTAGGAATTTAATGCTAGTCACTTCCTTGCAGGCAAAGTATGACCGATGCTCCCCTTCTGGTAGATCTTTCCTAAGGTCTGATGACTCACCCTGTAGCCTCCGGGAAGCCAGCCCGAGCAGCTAGAGATGAGGGCCTTGGGAGGCATGGCTCCGCGAGGTGAAGGCTTCGGGGGGCAGGGCTCCGGAAGGCCGGGGCTTTGGGAGGCTGAGGCTTCGGGAGACTGAAGTTTCGGGGGGGGGGGGGGGAGGGCTTCGGGAGGCTAAGCCTTCAGGAGGCCGAGGCTTCAGGAGGCTGGGTTGGTTAAGCCAAGGGGCCATCGGGGGTCCTTAACAACGACCCCCAACAATCACGTTTCATAGATTATAGGTATAGAGATACCAGGTCAAGAATGTGGACAATTATGTTAGAGAACATGATGTTTGATAGATCCACCTTGAGATACTGTTAGGATTGTTATTTATGATGTACCATCAGTTGTCATCTCAAATGGTGTACCTGGAGGATCCTTAGACCTGAAATCGTCATTGATTCTAAGAATGTGTGGTGGCATACTTTGAGGCTGCCAAACGCTATTCTGTAACTGGGTAGTCATAAAGTAGTTCTCGGGTTTATATGAAACATGTCGTGGGGTATGAGTGATCAAGATGGAATTTGCCCCTCCTTGATAATGGGGGAGATATCCTTGGGCCTCTCGAGGTAGTTGGATTGAGAAAGTGCATGGTCATGCCAATATGATTAAAGAGTTAATCATGATAAATCCACTACTTGAGCTTAACTGGTATCATGATCGAGCTATCACAAGGGTGGCACGTATCTCGCCTTGAGCTTAACTGGTATCATGAGGCAAAGAGATCAATGATCGAGCTATCACAAGGGTGGCACGTATCTCGCCTTGAGCTTAACTGGTATCATGATGCAAAGAGATCAATGCATGTGTATATCAAGGTTCAGCCGATATGATCTTTTATGTATGCTAAGGAGTCAACATGTCCTGGTAGGGACTACTATTGATTTCGGTTTGGAAAGAGTTTTTGAGTCGTAGCTGTTTGTACATGAACCTAACAGGTCACACACTTAATGGGTTGGAACAAAACATACGAATTAGATTCGTATATGGGTTTGATTGGATTGTGATCCATGAGAAGTTGGAGTCATAAAGGGCTTCCAATATGAGAGCCCATTGGCGAGCTCTATATAAGGAGAGGCGTGGGTAGGGCATGCAGAGGTTGAGCCACTCCGAAACCCTAGTCGCAGCCTTCCACACAATCTCCCAAAACCCTAGCCACACGTGCGGTGCTAGCACATCGACGCTCGGTATTTCTGCCCAGTACGTGTGGATACCATAGAGGCACTGCTGCTATTGTGGCGTTGATCTTCTCGGTGAGTTGAACCCCCAGAGTTGGTCCAGAAGCACGACCACCTACTCAGAGTTAGTCGAGGAGCGTGACCACCTGCGCGGGGCTGGTCGCGGATCTGATCGAGAAGCTGCTCAAGGAGTTTGACGAGCATGACGTTGGATCGGTCTACTCCAACTCTTCTTCTGCCACACTGCGCGTCAAGCAGTAACAATGTATGGTCTCATACTAGCATGATTACCTGGGTGAATGCAGTAGAACTTTTTTATTTTAGTCTAGTGTAGCCTGCCCGTTCTCCAACAGTGGTATCAGAGCCATCTTCCATAGTTTATGATCTGGATTGGTCACATATATGTGATATGTGATAGTAATAGATTGGATCTATTATTTTAGTGATTGGTTCATGTGATGAATCAGCGTTGCACGGTTTGGTGTAATTGGGATCGGATGCGGTGCGAGTCGATGGAACTATACGACCAAAAAGATTATCTCGATCTCCCTTACCAGCTGGATTCACCTCGGGGCTGACAGCACGCATTGCTTAGTGGTCGGGAGAACAGCAGATCGAGGTTGTACATGTTGTTGTCGTTTCCAAAAAACCTCATGCGATGATCAATATGATTGATCCAATGAAAATAGAGGCATTGTGAATGACATGGAATCTGCTTGATATGATCAACCCGATGAGATTTTCATAGCGATTTCATAGATACCGACATGCTATTTGAGCCTAGGGCTTATAAAGATAACATGTTGACATTGCGACATTAGAATTTGATTCCATGCTTAACTCATTTTTGTAGAGAATGTTGTGACTAGTATGGCCTTATTATGTATGTGATGCATGTTTGTAATTTTCATGACTTGCGTGCCATGGTTAATTGCAGCCCAAGGCTGTCATGTTATTGTATAACGACCTGCATACCGACATGTAATGCTTCATATTCTCATGTATTTTGTCTAGTACTATTAGGTGTAATAGACTAATACATAACCATGAAGACTCAAAGCATGATGAATCGAAGGACATGGACCATGGCGATAGAGATCACCATGTGAAGGGACCATCATACTATGTCACAGTTAATATGATTGCCTGTGATGCTTATTTATATTCCTATCATTTTGTTCATGTTTTCTGTGAGATGGATATGTTTACATGATAGAATAGCTTCCATTGGAAAAATTAAGAATAATTGATGCCCTTCCAATAGCTGCACCTACTTAGGTTTTGATCATTGTTTGGTAGGTCTGCCGAAGCAGGGTGCCATGTTTTTATCTTAACCAGTTAGGGTGGATGTCAGACATCTACACTCATAGTGTTAGTTTACTTAACAAAGCTATCAAAACGGTTTTGGGTTTTGGGGCATAATGTTGGGGCCGGGGCATTCGATGCCACCCAACAAACAAGAGTCACATAAGAATGTGATTAGCAAGTTGTTGCTTACCTTTCTCACCTAAATTTCTAACAGTGATGCCAAAGCTCACTAGAACCTAGTTGAATATGGATCTTGTTCCACTACATGTCGTTAGGGGGAAACAGTTTCAAAACATATAGTGGAATATCTTTTGTTAAATTCTTTAATGAAAGGATTACATAAACATAGTTCTAAACTTTGCATAATTATTTCCGTTGTAGATCATGGCACCTACTATTAATGCCAATTCCAGTTTTAATCTGCGTTCGATTCTTGAAAAAGAAAAGCTATCTGAAACAAACTTTATTGATTGGTATAGAAATATGAGAATTATTCTCAAACAAGAGAAAAAAGGAGTATGTTCTAGAGGTTTCAAAGATTTCGGAGCGGATGATGCCTTTGCTTTGGAGGACAAAAGCCACCTCTTCACCGGAGATGTTAGAGTCTTTTCATATGGGGTAACTATGATAGGGACTCTCCGATGCTTAGGTGAAGGTGCTGAAGGCATAGACGTTGGAGGCGGAGATGCCGGAGTCACAGATGCTGGAGGTGGAGATAATAGGCATGGGGGCGAAGGTGCCTAAGGCAGAGATAATGGGCGTGGAGGCAAAGGTGCCTAAGGCGAAGAGGCTTGGCTCTGGGGCGGAGGTTCCTGAGGCAGAGATGCTGGGTGCGGGAGTGACCGTGTCGCTGGCCATTGTGACTTCTAACGACTGAAGATGATATCCCATTTGAGCCACAAAATGAAGTTGCCAACAGTCTCATCGAAACTCTCGATACCCTCAGGTGTGCTCATGTCTAGCTTGTACTTCATAAAAGTGGTTGTACCGAGTCCACTTGTACCTTGGCGTAATCGGTTGGAAAGTCTTGACTATGAAACATATGGCCTAGAATGGACTGGCTCGTGGCAGCCTCGACAATGAAGCCTGGAATGTTGTGATCGGTATGTTTCTTATCAACTCCAACCCCCGCTACAGTGTTATTTGGTTCTGGATTATCGCATTCTTTTATATCAACCAAGTATGTGGCAAAATACAATGTACCTATATCTCTTATGAAGCATATAATGATTGTAGCTCGGCAGGTGGAGAAATGAAAGCAGGGCATGTATGCCCTAACCTTAGTATTAAGGTAAGGGGGTAAATTTTCCAACAAACCTTATCATTTTGGAATCCGGAGGGATAGATATCATACTAGGAATGGATTGGTTAACCAAATTCTATGGAATTATCGACTGTGAAAAAAGAATCGTTCGTTTGACTGCTAAGGAAGGAAATGAAGTGAAATACGTTGCAGAAGTATCATGACTAGTCAAAGGAGCAATCAATCAAGCTGATGGAACCCCAATCAAGAGCATTCCAGTTATTTGCGAATATCTGGATGTTTTTCCAGAAGATTTGCCACATATGCCACCTGACCGTGACATCAAATTTGTTATAGAACTAGTATCTGGTTCGACTCCTATATCTAAAAGGCCTTATAGAATGGCTTCTAATCAGCTAGCGAAACTTAAGGAACAATTGCAAGAGTTGTTAGACAAAGGTTATATTTGACCTAATTCGTCACCATGGGGTGCACTATTAATTTCGTACCCAAGAAGGATGGTATCCAAAGGATGCGTATAGATTATCAAGCCTTGAATGAGGTGACTATCAAGAATAATACCATCTTCCCAGGATCAATGACTTATTTGATCAGCTTAGAGGAGCATGTGTGTTCTCCAAGATTGATTTTCGCTCAGGATATCATCAGTTGAAGATTCGAGCATCAGACATCCCTAAAACCGCTTTCATTACATGTTATAGACTCTATGAGTATACGGTCATGTCTTTTGGATTGACCAACGCCCCTGCCTACTTCATATATCTGATGAACAAAGTGTTTATGTAGTACTTGGATAAGTTTGTGGTAGTCTTTATTGACGACATCCTAGTCTTCTCAAGGAATGAAGAGGAACATGCAAAACATCTGAGATTGGTTCTACAGAAGCTTAGGGATAATCAGTTGAGCAAATGCGAGTTCTAGCTAGATCAAGTTTCTTTTCTTGGTCATATCATCTCTGCTAGAGGAATAGCAGTTGATCCAAGAAAGGTGGAAGACATTTTGAATTGGTAGTCTCCCCAGAATATCTCCGAGATCCATAGTTTCCTTGGATTAGCAGGTTACTACTGCTGATTCATAGAAGGTTTCTCCAAGATTGCAAAGCCCATCACAAAATTACTTGAGAAAGGTCAAATGTTTAAATGGACCCCTACTTGTGAGGCAAGTTTTAAAGAGTTGAAGAAAAGATTAACATCTGAACCAATACTAGTCATGCCAGATCCACAGAAGCCGTTCTCCATCTATTGTGATGCCTCTTATCAAGGATTAGGATGTGTTCTTATGTAAGAAGGCCATGTTGTAGCCTATGCATCAAGGCAATTGAGGAAGCATGAGGAACACTACCCAACACATGATTTAGAGTTGGCCACCGTGGTGCACGCACTCAAGATATGGAGACACTATTTGATTGGAAAAAGGTGTGAGATATATTCGGATCATAAGAGTTTGAAGTATATTTTTACTCAGCCAGATCTCAACCTCAGGCACGAAGATGGTTAGAGCTTATCAAGGATTATGACTTGAGAATTAACTATCATCCCGGAAAGGTGAATGTAGTTGCCGATGCTTTGAGCAAAAAGACTTATCTTAGAATAATGACCGTGCAAGACAAACGATCTGAGTTATGCAAAGATTTTGAGAGACTCAATCTTGGATTTTTAAACAACGCAGAAGCAATGGTAATGGAAGTCAATTCGACATTGGAACAAGAAATTCCTAAAGGATAGCTCGAGGATTTGAAGATTATGGAAATCAGGCAGCGTATTAAGTTGGGTAAAGCCCCAGGTTTTATCAAGGATGAGAATGAAATGGTATGGTTTGAGAAACACATCTGTGTTCTGGATATCAAATCTATCAAGGAAACTATCCTTCGAGAAGCGCATGAGTCTGCATAATCTATTCATCCCAGAAGCACCAAGATGTATCAAGACCTTAGGGACCGATATTGGTGGTATGGTATGAAGAGAGAAATTGCCGAGTATGTAGCAATATGTGATATATGTCAGAGAGTCAAAGCTGAACATCAGAGACCTGCTGGATTGCTTTAACCTTTGAAGATACCAAAGTGGAAATAGGAAGAAATTAGTATTGATTTTATCGTTGGATTACCCCGAACTAAGTCTGGATATGATTCTATTTGGGTTATATTGGATCATTTGACAGAGGTTGTTCATTTCATCCCAGTCAAGACCACATAAACAGGACTTGCTGAGTTGTATATTATCAGAATCGTGTGTTTGCATGGAGTACCCAAGAGGATAGTGTCTGATAGAGGAAGCCAATTTACCTCGAGGTTTTGGCAAAAGCTACATGAGTCATTAGATACCTGGATAAACTTCAGTTCAGCATATCACCCGTAGACCGATGGTCAAACCGAGAGAGTAAATCAAAATTTGGAAGATATGTTGAGAGCTTATGCCTTGAAAAACAAGACTAGTTGAGACAAAAATCTTCCCTATGCAGAGTTCTCTTACAACAACAGTTATCAGGCTAGTTTTAAGATGTCGCCGTTTGAAGCATTGTTTGGAAGAAAATGTAGGACTTCGTTGTACTAGAATGAGATTGGCAAAAGTCAACTCTTTGTCCTAGAAATTCTGAGAGAAGCAGAAAGGCAAGTACAACAGTTCAGGAAAATTTTGAGAATAGCTCAGACACGACAGAAGAGTTATGTTGATCATCGACGTCGTGAGTTGACTTTTGAAGCAAGTGACATTGTATATCTACAAGTTTCGCCGATCAGTGGTTTTTGTAGATTAAAGTCAAAGAAAAACTTGCACCCAGGTTTATAGGCCCTTTTAAAGTGTCACAAAAATGAGGAGAAGTAGCGTATCAATTGGAGCTACCGCTTCAGCTAGCAGATGTTCAAGATGTTTTTAGGTCTCTCAGTTGAAGAAATGCCTACGACTTCCTGAAGAGCAAATGCCCCTAGAGGAAATAGAAGTTGGAGAAGATCTCACCTACATGGAATATCCTATGAAGATTCTAGTGACGTCAGAGTGAATCACCAGGAATTGAAGGATCTATATGTGTAGGGTGCAGTGGAAGAAGAAGCAACTTGGGAAAGAGAATCAGATCGGAGAGTCGAGTTTCCGTAGCTCTTCTCCAATACTTCCAAATCTCTAGTGCAAGATTCATTTTAGGTGGGATAGGTTTGTAACACCCTAATTTTCAACTCTTTGAAAATAGTAATAATTTACCTTTTCTTTAGAATTAGGGTGTTGTTCTTCTTCTCAAAAACCTAGGTGGAAAAATTAATTTCTAAATTAAATAATTAATTTAGGTTATGTTAAAGTGTGTTGCATTCATGCTGGAGTAAATGCCTTAGAAGTTTATTGTGTGAAAATGAAATTTTGAAATCTCAAGGTGCGCCATTTGAATTTTGGAAAACTTTTAAGAAAATGCATTCATAAAAAGAAAACTCCTTTTTTCCTTTAGCCCCAATCCCTTTCCTTACTCCTTTTTCTCTCCTTTCACCTCTCCTCCCTCTCGGCTTTACCTCCCGCTTGGGCCGGTCGAAGGCTAGGCCCAGCAGCCTAGCTGCCGCCCTCCTATGTTGGTGCTGTCGGTGTTTCAGGAACCAGGGGTCCCTGAATCCCGAGGCCAAGCCAATAATCCGCCACGTGGCACCATTCCGCGAAGTCTCTCCCAAGGGGTGAAAGAGATTGAGTCCCGGGGAGAGAGTGCTCGGGGAGGTGTACGGCGACCCCCGAGCACCCTAGTCCCCCAGCGACCAGGAGAGCTAAGTGCTGGGAGGAGCGAGCCCGGGGTCGCTAGCGGTGACCCCTGGGCACCCAGGAACCCCGAGGACCCATTGAAGGAAATTCCGGGAGAGAGTGCTTGGGGCTGCCGGCAGCGGTCCCCGAGCACTCGGTTCCCAAGGATCCGTTCAGGAGCACCCGGGAGAGAGTGCTCGGGGAGGTGAACAGTACCCCCGAGCACTCGGTCCCCCGAGGGCAAGAAAGGGTGTTCTCGGGAGAGAGTGCTCGGGGAGGTGAACAGTACCCCCGAGCACTCGGTCCCCCGAGGACAAGAAAGGGCGTTCTCGGGAGAGAGTGCTCGGGGAGGTGAACAGTACCCTCGAGCCCTCGGTACCCCGACGACCCAGAAAGGCCCCCGAGGGGCCCACCGATAAGGTGTTAGCCAGTCAAAGGCCCGAGGCCACATTTAAAGAGCGTGCGTGGCCTGTCACCTCCAACTGCTCCCGCCGCGCTCAGCGTCAGTTCCTGCCACGTTCTGGCAGAGAGGCGTGGGGTTATTAATTGCACGGGTCCCATCCCGTGCCATCCGGCCCGTCTCAGGATAACGTCGTGAGGGCCGAGGTGTTCCATCTGCCGCGCTGCTGTGGCAGGGGAATAAGACAGGGTGGGCACTCTGGGCCGCTCTGCGGTTGCCCGGTGGGCCCTCTCCACGGCGCCCGTTGCCAGGCCATTTATGATGACGGATGACCGGGCGTGTGCCGCATTTTCCACCCCCGGTCACGTCGCCCAGAGGAAATGATGACGTCCATTCCATTTGTGGCACCTTGGAGTTCGCGCCCTCTCATGCGGGGCGTATCGCCATTGGCAGGTATTTGAAGGGGCCGGTGGCACAGCAGAAAAAAGAGAGGAAAAGAAAGGAAAGAAGAGGCAACGGATAGAAAAAACAAGAGAAGGGAAGACCAGAGAAGGCTGAGCCCAATCCCAGCTGAAGAACAAGGAGCCCCAGGCTTTAGAATAGGAGACCCACCTTGTAACCAGCAACATCCTTGAGGGACTTCCTCGAGACATTCATAGAGTTCATACAGGAGTAGGGTGTTACACGTCCGCTGCATCATCCGACCCCTAGCCGGTGGCCGAAACTCCAGTCGCCAGGTCCGCGTCCGGGCGGCGCCGGGCGCCGCTCCGGCGTAGGCTCGCCTTTGGCGAGGCCAGCCCAGGGAGTGCGCTGCTTGCGGCGCACGCTCTCCTCAGGCATCCGCCAGTCCAGGCGGTGGGGGAAACCCCGGAGGGCCGTTGGCTCCAGGAAGTCGCCGCCCTGGTCAACACTGCCCGCTGCCAGGTGCGGGCCGAGAGTTCTCGCGCCACCACCCAGTGTGGCGCCGCTAGGACCTGCCCATCGTCAGGTGGCGCTCGCGCTGGCTGGGGGGCCTCCAGGCGGAGCGCCGCCCCACTGGCCGCGTCTGTGGCCCACGACCTCCGCTTGCACCTAAATGATCAGAGAGGCATCGAAGACGCGCGCATCACTATCGAGCTCCAGCGGGAAACCTGGCAGGAGGCCGAAGCTGAGGACCAGGCTTTCTCTTTGCTGGCCTATGATCGCTGGGGCTCCCCGGCTCGCCGGCGTTCACCGCCCAAGAATGCCACCCACGCCACAGGGTACGGCACCGGCTGCCGTGCCTTCACTAGCGAGCTCCGCCCGGTCAAATGGCCCTCCAAGTTCCACCCCGAGCTACCGGAGAAGTACGACGGGTCCATCGACCCCATTGAGTTCCTCCAGATATACACAACTGCTGTCCAAGCGGCTGGTGGTAGCGAAAAGGTGATGGCTAACTATTTTCATATTGCCTTGAGGGGCTCTGCCCATTCTTGGCTCATGAACTTACCCCTAGGGTCTATTAGCTCCTGGGATGATCTTTGCCACCAGTTCGTGGCTAATTTCCAAGGCACGTTCACGTGCCCCGACCTGGAGTGCGAACTCCACGCCGTCAAGCAGCAGGAGGGGGAGACATTGCAGCGCTTTATTCAGCACTTTAGCCAGGTCCGCAACACTATCCCGCGGATAGCCCCCCACGCTGTCATCGTTGCTTTCCGGTAGGGCGTCCGTGACGAGCGGATGCTCGAGAAGCTAGGCACGCACGAGGTCGAGACCACTGCAGAACTTTTTGCGCTGAGGCGTGGGCTCTACTCCCTGATCAACAAGTGCGCCAAGGCGGCTGAGGCGTGGGCTTGGCACGCTCGCCGCCCCAAGCGCCCTGCCGCCGATCAACCAAGTTCTTCCCGCTCCGACAGGCAGGATAAGAAAAAGAGAAGGAGGCACGAGGCCGTCCCCACCGAGCTGGCCCAGGGCCCTGCCCATAGGCCGGCCCAAGAGCCCGACCGCCGGCAAGCACGCCGGGTGGCCACCGACAGACGGCCTGCGCCTGCAGGAGCCCCGGCCCACGCTCCTCCTAGGGTTCTGGCCCCGTCCGAAGGCGAGCCACTGCTACTCTACGTATCGGCCACTCCTCAGGTCGTAAGCATGGTGCTGGTGGTGGAGCGCGATGAGTGCATGGGGTCAGGTGCTGGGTCCCAGCTCCCAGTCGCCCCCGGCACTTCCCCGTCCTTGTGGCTCCTCCCGAGTAGGGGGTCGAGCCCGAGCACTTGACTCCCCCCGAGCAGGGAGTCGAGTCCGAGCACTTGGCTCTTCCCGACCAGGGAGTAGAGCCCGAGCACCTGGTCAGCCCCAACCACGTCGCCGAGCCTGAGGGCTATAGCAGGCCCTCGGGTGAGGCCGCAATCTGGACCCGCCGGGTACAGCGACCGGTGTACTTCATCAGTGAAGTTCTCTGGGAGGCAAAAACAAGGTATCCCTTGGCCCAGAAGCTGCTCTACGCCGTGCTCATCGCTTCCCGGAAGCTGCGCCACTACTTCCAAGCGCACAAGGTCTTGGTGGTTACCACGTACTCACTGGAGCCCATCCTCCGGAACCGAGAAGGTATTGGGCGTGTAGTCAAATGGGCGGTGGAGCTCGCGGAGTTCGACCTGCACTTCGTCAGTCGCAAGACGATCAAAAGCCAGGCACTCTCTGACTTCATGGCAGAGTGGACGCCCGTCCCAGAGGTCGCCCCAGAAGAGATCTCTACATATCCCGGGCACGATGTGCCCGGGTACTGGATCATGCATTTCGACAGTTCCCTCTCGCTGAAAGGCGTGGGGGCCGGAGTGGTTCTCACCTCCCCAACGGGGGAAGAACTCCGGTACGTCGTGCAGCTGCAGTTTCGCGCATCCAACAACATGGCGGAATATGAGGGTCTCATCGCTAGCCTCCGAGCCGTGGTGGGCCTCGGGATTCGTCGCCTCCTGGTCAAGGGAGACTCCCAGCTGGTGGTCAACCAGGTATCTAAAGAGTACCAGTGTACGGATCCTCAAATGGCGGCGTACGTGGCGGTAGTCAGGAAGCTGGAGAAGCGCTTCGATGGCCTGGAGTTGCGGTACATCCCGCGCCGCGACAACGCTCTGGCCGAAGACCTCTCTCGCCTGGCCTCCTCTCGTGCGCGCGTCCCTGCCGGAGTCTTTGAAGAAAGACTCACACAGCATTCCGTCCTGCCTGCCGAACAGGGCGAAGGGGAAACCTCGAACTCAATTCAGGGGACCCCGGCGGCGCCCTTAGTGGGAAGCCCCGACAGGGTGCCGCCGTCCGGCGAGTGCGCTGCGCTTGCTAATTGTTCTCAAGATGCCTCGTGGATGGACGAGATCCGAGGGTACTTGAAGGAAAAGTTCCTCCCCGGGGATGAGGCTTCTGCCGAAAGAGTTGCTCGGCAGTCCAAACGCTATGCCATAGTAGATGGGGATCTCTACCGGCGTAGCGCAGGCGGCATTCTCCTGAAGTGCATCACCCGGGCAGAAGGCGGAGAGCTTCTCGCTGAGATCCATGAGGGCGAGTGCGGTGGCCATGCATCATTCCGCATGTTGGTCGGGAAGGCCTTCCGGCAAGGTTTCTACTGGCCTACAGCCCTCCAGGATGCTTCCGAGCTGGTCCGGTGCTGCAGAGCGTGCCAGTTCCACGCAAAGCAGATTCACCAGCCAGCTCAGGCTCTTCACACCATCCCCCTGTCATGGCCTTTTGCGGTCTGGGGGCTGGACATTCTGGGTCCATTCCCCCGAGCAATCAGGGGCTATGAGTACCTCTACGTCGCCATCGACAAGTTCACCAAGTGGCCGGAGGCGGTCCCAGTCGTCAAGGTGACCAAGAACATGGCGCTCCAGTTTATCCACGGCATCACCAGTCGATTCGGTGTCCCGAACCGGATCATCACCGACAACGGCACTCAGTTCACAAGTGCCCTGTTCGGGGACTACTGCGAAGACCTTGGCATCAAGCTCTGCTTTGCCTCTGTCGCTCATCCTCGGAGCAACGGGCAGGTCGAGCGCGCCAACGCAGAGATACTGAAGGGGCTCAAAACCCAGACCTACAACGTGCTCGCAAAGCACAGGAAGGGGTGGGTCGACAAGCTGCCTGTCGTGCTATGGGCCAACCGGACCACGCCAAGCCGCGCTACCGGGGAGACTCCTTTCTTCCTCGTGTACGGCGCTGAGGCGGTCCTCCCCTCCGAGCTCACTCTAGGCTCCCCTCGGGTGCATGCCTACTCCGAAGGCGAGCAGGAGCAACAGAGGCGCGACGACGTCGACTATTTGGAAGAGCGCCGGCGGTGTGCCGCTGTCCGAGCAGCCCGCTACCAGCAAAGCCTGCGGAGCTACCATCAGCGCCACGTCCGGGCCTGGTCTCTCCAGGTGGGGGATCTAGTTCTCTGACGCGTCCAGTCGTGCGAAGGAAGGAATAAGCTGTCCCCTATGTGGGAAGGCCCCTTTACCGTGATCGGTGTCCCGCGAGAAGGCTCTTTTCGGTTGGCTGCAGAAGATGGGCAGCCGCTCCCCAACCCGTGGAACATCGAGCACCTGTGCAAGTTCTTCCCGTAGATGGCCATGCTCGCGGCTCAGGTCAACCAGGCCGGGGGCTTCCCCCCGCCCAAGTTGACCGGGGGCTACCACTAACTGGGTGAGTCACCCAACCTTGTAAAAAATTTGTCAATACAGTATGTATATAAATGTGCAATCATATGTCAAATTCATTTTTCTGGATTCCATATGTTTAATCTGTTTGGTGAGATGCTCGATTGTGTGAGAAAAATTTGCTCTCTCATTTTCCCCGCTGATAAAAGAATCCAGATCGGTATGCGCGTGGGCAGTTGCGCTGACTTACGTCTGTTGTGGTAGGCCATGGTGTTCGTTGTCGTGACAGTCTCCCGGGCACTATCGAGTCCCTGGGGTTCTCGGGTAATCCTATCGCTCGAGTAGTCCGGAGCCTAGGCCCCAGGGGCGGGCTGTCGGTGCTCGGTCTGGTCTGTCATACCCGGGCGCCACCGAACCATAGGACCTCTGGGTTATGCCTCTGCCTGCTCTTGTCCGTCGTTCTAGGTATTCGAGAGGTCTCGGGTCGAAAACGAGAGCAGTCTATAATGAGTACCGCACTAACAGAGCGCACCAAGCAAAGAGTCTCTCTATTTTCAAATCGCAGATCGATAATAAAAAAGCAAAGGCAGCTCGACCGCGAGAGCCTCAGTGCCCAGGTCGCTGCCCGACCCTAAGGGTCCTCGGGTGGTCCTACCACTCAGGCATGACTGGTCAGGATCGCCTGATCCCAGGCTCCTCATTAGCCCCCTGGTGCTCGGGCGCCCTGGCTGTGGGAACTAAGTTCCCGGGCACCCCGAGCTCGGAGCGCACGCGCCTCCTAGATCGGTTGGCCGAAAAGCTGATAGCTGTCTGGTGAGTGGTTAAATTCAGACGAATTTACATTCAATAATATCTCATTCCCGAGCCGTCCTCGGGGGCCCTTTACTCTAATCTGGTCAGTGAGATGGTCTCCTCGCACACAAAACCCTGCCGCGTTTCCACTTTTTCCTAAAACGACAGAACGGTCCATAGAAAGGTGTACCGTACGTACGGTAATGTCCGATCGAAGTCTTTCATGGTGGTCGTGGTGTTCGGTCCGCTTATAGGGCCCCGAGCACTACCGAGTCCCTGGGGTTCTCGGGTAATCCTATTGCTCAAGCCGCTCGAGTAGTCCGGAGCCTAGGTCCTAGGGACGGGCTGTCGGTGCTCGGTACGGTCCGTCCTAAGCCCGGGCACCACCGAACCGTGGGGACTCTTGGTCGCATTCCCGCCCGCACGTGTCTCCAGTCTACTTGCTGAGTAGTCGCAAAGTGGAAAAGTGTTCTCCGGTCATGGCGTGCTCCGTGCTGGATCGATCTATCTCCCGAGCAAGGAAGTTCATGCCTTTGTCTTTTGACTTAGCCGTTGTGGACTTACGAGGGCTCGGGGGCGGAACGCGCCGAGAAGGACGGTCGGGGTGATTTCATTCTCGGGGAAGGAAAGGTCAGGGTCAGTCCGACTGAGTACTCCTCGGGGCATCAAGTGAAAACAGCACAAACTACACCAAACACTCAGAAGAATACTGGAGTTGTGACCCCAAAGAAAGGCCTCTATCATATTCACAAAAAAAGGACAGCTGTTCTAAGGGATCACTCCCATATTTACATCAAGTAAAAAGAAAAGAAGAAGAAAAAACTAATACAAAAGCCTAGTCAGAGTCGGAGCCTTCGCTGCTGCTCCTCGGGACGAGGGGCGACGGCGCCTCCCGCGTGAAGCCGGCCTCCACCGCGGCGGCGGTGCTCCGAACTGCGTCCCGGGCGGCCTCCTCCTCGACTTCAACCACCCCTTCCTGAGCTGGCTCCAGCGGGAAGTTCGGGGCCCGGCTCCGGTAGCAAGCCAGGACGTGTTTGGCCACTGCCTAGGCCAAGCCACGCCCCTCCCAGGCGGTGAGTTCCTGGACGGCCTGGGGCAGCGCCTCGAGGCGCTCGCAGACCTTTTGGAAGCCTAGGGCAAACCGGCCGGGGCCTGCCCCCTTCTCCTCCACGAGAAGTCACCCGAGCCCGACCACCCTCACGGACCGCTGCATCCGCCAGAGGGTGTCCTCAAGCATCAGTTGCAGGCTGGCCCGTTCGACCGAGGCGGCCTCGAGCTCCTCCATCGTGGTCCGCAGCCGCTCCTCGAGCCCCTGGCTCCCGGCCGCACGGGCAGAGCCAGCGCCGGGTGCCTAGCCCTCAGCCAGCTTCACTTGCCACGCCAAGACGGACAGGGCCTCCTCGTGGGCAGCCAGCTCTGCCTCGGACTTGGCGGCCCTCCTCCCTAGCAGCAGCGGCCGCCGCCGCCTCGGCAGCCTCCGTCTCCCAGCGGGCCAGCAGATCCTCCCGGGTGCCCAAGTCCGCCGCCGTTATCTCGGCGTCGGTCTCCCGGATCGCGACGTCCTCCTCTCGGCGTTGGAGCTCCCCATCGACGTGCTGGAGCTCCTCTGCCCAGTATTGGAGCTCGGTGCGGGTCTGGTCGACCTCGTCTGTGAGGAACTGTCCAAATAGTATTCTAATTAATCATCAGGAGGATCATTTTTCATAATCACAACCTCGACGATTAACCAGAATACCATTCCGGTAGTCCCGACACGTGTTTTGTGCCCAGGATCGGAACACATGCCTTCCAACTCAAATATCACAACACAGTTTAATAGAGAGCAAATAAATAAATTGGATTACCATTATTAAACAAGCAACTGCTTCCACAATTTACAACAAAAGAGGAACAACAATAACTATGCAGCGGAAGAAAAACCTATACAACAAAAGAGTATGGAGCCGTATGCCCTTAGGCTTCATACCAAAAGCGCCGGAGCTCGGAGTAGAAGGTGCTACTCCTGCCCGCCACCCTGATCGGCAGGCACAAAGTAGCCGAACACAGCCTCTTCCTCGCCAACCTGCGAACCTGAAAGCAACTTAAGGGCAGCACCCCTTAGTACGAAGGTACTAGCAAGTCTTACACAGTATGAGTACATATATTCTCGACTCCAAGGATCATGCATTTAAAGTTGTAGCAAGGATTAAGACATGTTTAAGTTCATTAAGCGGTAAGCAACCTAGACTCTAGGTGTAAGCAACTGACTTAACCAACCATCGACTCAAACCCTGCCAACCACTGATCAGAACAGATATATGAACAACAAGTGTATAAAAGCAAACCATTCCCACCAAAACACCAACCACATACCGACCAAACCACCCCAATCCAACCATGCCACAACCCACATCGAAACTCTACGACCAAAACATGGTCGCTCGGTGGAGATAAGCGATAGCGATGCTCATGACCGAGAGCGCGGTAGTTCGAACTGATTATACACCCTGCAGGGGGATACTCCTGGACCCACACGACACAGGGACCATACGGCTTGTGCCACCCGCTAAGATGCACACAATGGGGTGAACAGTACCCGGGTGCTAGTGGTGAACAGTACCCGAAGAGCTCGGGTGAACAGTACCCGGGGCTCGGTGAACAGTACCTGCTCGGGTGAACAGTCCCCGTAGTGCTCGGGTGAACAGTACCCGGGAGTGCTCGGAGTGAACTGTGCTCGGGTGCTCGGGATGGACAGTACCCGGGTGCTACAGTAAATCAGCCTCGTGCAGCTCCAGAACAGCAGCCATTACGAAGGCAAAAACTGGGCTAAACTAACCTGGGAGTCTCTCTAAATCAAAAGTAAAAATGCCTAGAAGGATGTTCTAGACTTTGCTCAACCGCCTAGCAATATGATTCCTAACTCAAATCCACATGAATCCTCATTTGTTCCCAGACTGAAGAACTTTAAGAACTTTGCCACCCTAGTTCTAGATTCAAGATCTATCCAACCAAAAATGAGCATACTTGCCATGGGAGCCTAGCAGACTCACCCAAGGTCCTTTGCTGAGGTTGGTGACCGCCAGTTGAAGGAGGAAACGACGGAAAGTGGCTTGGAGAAGAGAGGAAAAACTGCTGCTTCCTTGCTTCACCCAAAGAACACCAAACAAGTTCAGAACCAGCTCGAATTCCTTCGGGGAAACTGAAAATGAATTGGATGGACGAGTAATCCTTGAGCTGGTGGTCACGTGAGTACCACATACGTACCTTGATCTTGCTCCCAGAGGTAGGGATCCAAAGGAGAAAAAAGGAGCCTAAGAGAGAGTGAGAAACAGCCAACTCCAACTTGCTTCCTCAAAAAGCCTTATCTGGTGGAGTGGGTGAGTAGTACGTATGGGCAAGCTTTTTAGGGGGAGAGAGAGTGTTGTTGCCCACCTATAGAGAGATATTTTCCACCCAAGTGGGCCCCATTTACCTAGAGGAAAGTCCAGACTTGCTTCTAGCTCTTTTATTTCTCTTAGTTTTTCCTTCTCCCACCTCATTGATTCAAAGTGAGGTGCTCCAGTGACCCAAACTGGACCATGAAGCTGAAATTGCATGTTTTAGGATTAAAACACACAATTACGGATTTCAGGATGTGACATCGTCCTTCTGACGGGCTAGGTCAGCCTGGAGGGCCTCTCCTGCCCTCTCGCGGTTCACGGCCGCCTCCTCCCGCTCCTGCGCCTGCCGCTCCCTGGCGAGGGCCCCGGCAGCCTGCTGCCACGATGCCTCGGCCAGGCGGGCGGCGTCTTCGCGCTCCCGCGCGAGCTCCGCGCGGGCGTCTTCCAGAGTCTTCCGCTCCCGTGTGACCTCTGCGCGGGCCTCCTCCAAGGCCTTCCGCCCCTTATCCATAGCATGCTGCTCGCCCTCGTTGGCGGCGCGCGCCGCGGCAAGGCGGTAGTCGAAAACGCGCCAAGCTGCGGTAAGCTGCGCTCTCTCCATGGCCAGAGCGGCACGCTCCACCTCTCGGTGCGCCATCTCCCCCGCTACGGCCGCTTCCAGCCGCCCGATCACGTCCCAGGCGCTCCCAAGCACGACCGGGAGAGGGTCGGCGGGTTGGCTGGGCGGCGGCTGGGCGCTGGGTCCCCTGCGAGCCTCCCCCGGGGGGCTCGGGGTCCCCGAAAACTGCCACGCGGTCACCCGCCCCGCGCTCAGCGCGCTCGGGGCGGGCTCGGACGGCGCCGAACGCTCGGGCGGCGGTTGCGTTTCTGTCTCGGCCGCCGCGTCCGCCGGCCCCGGCTCCATCGCCCCCGCTAGCCCTGGCTTCGTCGCCGCGCTCGCCAGCCCTGGCTCCGCCGATGCACTCGGCTCGGGCGCGCTTGGCTCGCGGGCTGGTGCCGGCCTCGATGCCTCTAACCGCCCCTGGTTCTCGGCGGCGCCCGTAGGCGGCCTGCAAGAGAAGAATGGGATCAAAACTCAGAATTTAGTCTGTGCAAAGCACGCCCAGGAAAGAACGGAGGATGAAACTTACGTGGCTGTGGGTCTTCGATACTGCCACCTTGCTGCCAGAATCCTAAACTCCGGGCTCGATGGCGTTGGCCCGGAGTCCTCCCTCCTTCTCTTCCGCCGGGAGCTCTGTGGGCCCGCCGCGTCATCTCCGGGCGCCGAATCGGGCCCAAGCAGACCAAAGTGCGGTTCCAGAACGGCAGATGCCGCCCCTGCAGACGGCCCCGCGCTGGACGACTGGTCATCCCGGCTTCCCCCCTCGCCTGGCAATGGCGTCGGTGGGGACTCCACAGGAATAAAGAGCCGGGGGTGCTTTCCCCGATCCTCCAGCGCCGTTGCTGCCCTGCTGCCGGCGGTGCCTCCTCCTTCGGTGCGGCGGCTGCTGCTCGCAGCAGCCCTACTGCTGGCCTGCAGCTTGCCGCTTGCGGCGCCCGGGCCCCCAGTCTGCGCCGGATCGCTTGCAGCCTCCTCGCCGGATGCCGCGTCCACCCCGGGGGTCTCGATGGTCCCGGGACTACGGTGCCCCAGCCGGTCGACCAACCCCTGGGCGTCAAACTCCGACAGCTTCGCCTGAATCGCCACCCGGTCAGGATTGGCGCATAGCGCCATCACTTTCCACGGGAGCTCCGCCCGGCTCAGATCATCCACCCCGGTCACCACCCGGAGCATGCCCCTCAACTCCGGCATGCCCAGGTCCCAATCCTCGCCGATCTGGGTCCGGGTGATGTCCTCGGGGCCGGTGTAAAGCCAGCAAGGCCGGGCCCGCTCCTATAGGGGCGCCAAGCGATGGTGCTGGAAGTCCGCCACCACCATCACCGAAGTGAGCCCGGCCTCGCGCAGGAACTCGATGCGCTCCAGGACTGGCTTCAGTCGTGCGTCCATCGGCGGCAGCACCTCCCAGGTCACCTTCTGGGGTTCCACCGCCACCTTCGGCAGGGTCAGACGGTCGTGGGGGCTGACGTCGATGTAGAACCAGTCGCGCCGCCATTCCACCCACTTGCTTCGTAGCACCTGGGGAATGTATCGCTCCCCCAGGCCGTCCCGCAACCGGAAGCTGCAGCAGCCAGCGATGTCCGTGGTGGAGAAGCCCCTCTTGTTCCCGGCCGACCGCAGCGCGAAGAAGTGCCGAAAGAGCGTCAACGACGGCGGCACCCCCACGAATATCTCGCAGAGGTGGGCGAAGACCGCCAGGATGACGACGGAGTTGGGGCTGAGATGCACCAACTGGATCCCGTAGGTGTCGAGGATCTGGAGGAACAACGTTGAGAACGGCGGCACCAGCCCGGCCGCCACGAAGGAGGTGAAGAGGACGATGCGCCCCGGGCGGTTTGTCGCTGGCGGGAAGCTCGCCGGCGTCGCCACCAAGGCCCCCTGCTAGCCTTCGGGGACCAACAACTTCCGAATCTTCTCCGCTGCCTCCTCGTTCGTCAGGCGGGACTCCGGCAGCACGCCGTCGGGAGTCCTGTCGAGGCGGCTTCCTCCTGCTCTTGGCATTTCGTCGGGGCGGGGGACGATCTGGACGGTGGAGAAGGGAAGGTGCTCTGATCGTCTAAAGAGAGTCTAGAGCTCATGAGTGCAAGGAGAGCAGGGGCTAGATCACAAGATGCCGTAAAGAGGGGGGCAGTTCGCTCCCCTCCTCCTTTTATACCCCAGGGAAATTCAAACGTCGCCCGCCACAGCGCACTCGGCAAGACGGTTTCCTCGATCGACGCAACCGCCAGGCGAGTCTCCCACGGGTCGTGCGGTGTCAGCGGCTGCCAGGCATATTTTCCTTGATGTATGTGGCTGCCGCGCGTACCGCCTGCCCCGTCGTCGTGTGCCGCCTGTCCCGTTGTCACACCCTTCGGGAGTTGCGTGGACGCGCGTCCATTCGGTTCCCCGTTGGGTCATCCAGAAGACCTGAACCGGAGGGACCACCCTCTGGAAGCTCGCCATGTGGCATCGGTATCGGCCTTGGCCTCATTGGCGACGAAGGGCCCATCCGCAGTCTCTGGGCCATTGCCTACCAATGGGCTCAGGGGCTGCTGTCGGTGTTTCAGGAACCGGGGGTCCCCGAATCCCGAGGCCAAGCCAATAATCCACCACGTGGCACCATTCCGTGAAGTCTCTCCCCAGGGGTGAAAGAGATTGAGTCCCGGAGAGAGAGTGCTCGGGGAGGTGTACGGCGACCCCCGAGCACCCTAGTCCCCCGGCGACCAGGAGAGCTAAGTGCTGGGAGGAGCGAGCCCTGGGTCGCTAGCGGTGACCCCTGGGCACTCAGGAACCCCGAGGACCCGTCGAAGGAAATTCCAAGAGAGAGTGCTTGGGGCTGCGGGCAGCGGTTCCCGAGCACTCTGTTCCCAAGGATCCGTTCAGGAGCGCCCGGGAGAGAGTGCTCGGGGAGGTGAACAGTACCCCCGAGCACTCGGTCCCCCGAGGGCAAGAAAGGGCGTTCTCGGGAGAGAGTGCCGGGGAGGTGAACAGTACCCCCGAGCACTCGGTCCCCCGAGGGCAAGAAAGGGCGTTCTCGGGAGAGAGTGCTCGGGGAGGTGAACAGTACCCCCGAGCACTCGGTCCCCCGAGTACAAGAAAGGGCGTTCTCGGGAGAGAGTGCTCGGGGAGGTGAACAGTACCCCCGAGCCCTCGGTACCCCGACGACCCAGAAAGGCCCCCGAGGGGCCCACCGATAAGGTGTTAGCCAGTCAAAGGCCCGAGGCCGCATTTAAAGAGCGTGCGTGGCCTATCACCTCCAACTGCTCCCGCCGCGCTCAGCGTCAGTTCCTGCCACGTTTTGGCAGAGAGGCGTGGGGTTATTAATTGCACGGGTCCCGTCCCGTGCCATCCGGCCCGTCTCAGGATAACGTCGTGAGGGCCGAGGCATTCCGTCTGCCGCGCTGCTGTGGTAGGAGAACAAGACACGGCGGGCACGCCTGGCCGCTCTGCGGCTGCCCGATGGGCCCTGTCCACGGCGCCCGTTGCCAGGCCATTTATGGTGACGGATGACCGGGCGTGTGCCACATTTTCCACCCCCGGTCACGTCTTCCAGAGGAAATGATGACGCCCATTCCATTTGTGGCGCCTTGGAGTTCGCGCCCTCCCGTGCGGGGCGTATCGCCGTTGGCATGTATTTGAAGGGCCCGGCAGCACAGTAGAAAAAAGAGAGGAAAAGAAAGGAAAGAAGAGGCAACGGATAGAAAAAACAAGAGAAGGGAAGACCAGAGAAGGCTGAGCCCAATCCCAGCCGAAGAACAAGGAGCCCCAGGCTTTAGAATAGGAGACCCTCCTTGTAACCAGCAACATCCTTGAGGGACTTCCTCAAGACATTCATAGAGTTCATACAGGAGTAGGGTGTTGCGCCCCCGTGCGGCCCGAGCCTGTCTAAATTCCGGTGCATTTACTTCTTCTTGCACTAGGTCACACCACCACCACCGGCAATTGCATTCATTTCCATTTATTTCTCCGACAAACATATTCAGGATCATCCCCCGGGCTGAATCTCTAAAAAGGGGTCTCTCGGGATCCCTGCGACTGGAGTTAATCCTCCGACAGGTGCCCTGGCCGATCCCCCTTTCTCCCTCTCGAGGCACTCGTGTGCCGCCACCTTTTTCCTCACGCTGCGCTGGCCAAGTTCGAAACGTACCGGACGGTGTGCGCCACCTTCCCGAGCCCATATCCCAACCAACCCAGACTTATCCGCTCCTGTATGTGATCTCCCGCCTTTATAAAGGTCCAACACCCCCTCCATTTCATCTTTTTCGCTAACCCTAGCCGCTGCCGCCCACCATTGTTGCCACTTAGCCGAGCCGCCACCAGCTGTTTCCGCTACCTTTTGCCGTCGCCAAGCCGCCTGCAAGCTTCACCGCCGCCTACCATCGTCTACCTTGCCACTGCCCGAATTCCTAAGCCGCACCGCATGAGGTATGCCATCAAACGAGTTGTCCATGCCCCAACTTCCTTTTTTGCCACTCGCCGTCAACCTTAGCTTGTCGTAGCGACGTTCCGGTGAGGTTCCAGCGAGAGCGCCATCGCACCTGAGCTCCCGCTGTCGTCTTCTCTCTACCGCCGGCCGGCTAATGCCCTCCCCCATCTCTCAGCCGTCCGATCCAAATAGAACGGTGGAGATTAGATTGGTTTTGTACCCCTTCATCGTCCAATCACATGTTGACACGTGTCACCCTCATAATCCTAGTCAGCTTTGCCACGTCATCACACCACATCGTCGGCCACGTCAGAAAATTCACCTACATGTCATGCCACATCATCAAAAGCTTTACCCAATCATATTTGTATTTATTTTAATTTGGGAAAAATGGTAAGTTTGCACTTTAGCCCCTAAACTTTTTTGTCATTACTCAAAAGCCCATATCTTTTACATCTTAGTCCCTAAACTTTCTCATATCAAATAGGTCCCTCTATTTTTACAAAAAAGGTCCATATCCCCTATACTTTATTCTAAATAAGTCCTTTTCTTTTTCAGGTTTAACCCTAAACTTGTTTTTAGCATAACTTTCTCGTTTTAGCTCCGATTTAGACGATTTTCACGCTCTCGCGTTCGTAACAGCGTGTACTATCTTCTAAAACCTTTTTCATAGATCTTAGCTATTGTTGGTGTACTATTCTTAGTTAGTTTTTTGTGTGCTTTTTTGGTCTGTTCCAAGAGTAAATGAGGAGTAGTTGGAGAATCTCTAGGACTAAGTATTTGAAGAGTCTAAGTAGTAAGTTGGAAGAGGCAAGTGTCCTTGAACATTTTGATCATAGTTTTTCAAATGCGTTCTTTATTTCAAACATGCATGCTGTTAATCCTGAATCCTATTTACTTGTAGTGCCTTGTTGCATATATTCCTTGTCGCCTAGTTATCAGTAGTGGTTTTGTTGGGTAGCTTATGCTTACCTTTGCACAAGGGTATAGATGGGTAGTTAGTTAAACATGACTAATGAACTATGCAACTATGAGTTGGAAAATTTTGGTAATGGTATAGTAACATGGAACCTTAGGCCTTGAGCAAAGAGGTGTTGATGATCATAATTATGTTGTTGGCTTAGTGTTTGCTCAAGTGACATAAGTAAGGACTGGTTCGTGAAGTGACAACCTAAGAAATATCATACCAACTACGAGACCTGGTATGGGACAGGCTTGGCCTATTAATTAGTCGATTCTAGTTTTGTTGATGCCAAATAGAATAGTGGATGTTTAGGGATGGCTAAGGCCAGAACCATTTGGTTAGTGGTATGAGATGTGTAGTGGAAGGGAAGGGTGAAAACTTGCTGGAAACTACAAGGTGCAAAAGGGGGCTTCTGGGTGGTGTGAATACCACTTTGATGATGGTGAAACCTAGCGGGCGTGCACATACTGGATGCAACTTTGTAACAGCTTTGTAGTGACTTTCCGGGTGACACCCCACTCGTGAACAAGACAACAAGGAAAATCATGACTCGTGGGGAAAGCTGGACAACCTCTGCAAAGTGTAAAATCTGATATATCAATCGTGCTCACGGTTATGAGAGAATTGGATCCTTACATGATTAGTTGGTTTGGTTTGGATGGTTTGGGAATGTGAAGTGGTTTTCAGGAAGTTGAGAAACATACAGAGATGTTTATGTGAGTTGAAAGTTTAGTGTTGAATCACATAGTTAAATAGGATGCTTTTATAACTCTTCGTTAGCATAGTTGGTATTTATGCAAATTTAACCTATTACAACTTATTCCTTTATTTAAGATTGCATGTCATTTATTTCTCACACTGTAACACCCTGATTTTCAGAATTAATAACTTTTTACAATTTTTCAAGATTATTGAATAGCTTCAACAGTAGTATAGGTTTAACACCTATTTTCTTAATCAATCAATCAATCAATATAGGTTATTATTTTTTGTGCATTGCATGCTGAGTTTTGTTAGGAGTCAAGTAAATGCATTAGAGTTATTTTTCCTTTTCTTTCTCTTTGGTGTTTTGAGTGAAAAAGCTTTTGAAAAGGTTTTTACAAAACTTAGTAGTGAATAAGTTAAGGATCTTAATGGTTGGAATTCAAAATCTTTGAATTAATCATCTATTCAATCCTTGATCTTACATGATCCTTCTCGAGTTCAATTCAAATCTTATCCAAATCCTTGTTTAAAGCCAATCTCTCCTCTTTCTCAAAATTCTACCCAAATTCAAATTCAAATTCCATATCTACTCCTATTCTTGTTCAAACTCATTTTTTGTTTCTTTTAAATTCACTCCGAACTCAATTCAAATTCAAACCCTACTAAACTTTCTCTGCAAAAGCTTCTTTTCTAAACCCTAGATATACCTAACGTGTATTTGGGCTCCATCTTGCTCAAGTCCAAACCCTTAGCCAAGTCTTCTAGATGGCCCAACAAGGGATCCACGAAATATGCAAATTTTTGCGTAGTCCTGGACAGCCTCATCTTCTCATGAATTTTTGGAGTTCAAAACAGCCTCAAATGCAAATCTTTACAATACAAAAGTTGTAGGTCTCGTCGAGATCTTCGATTTGAACCTATGGAAGTCCCCTTTTAGATAATGGAGCTAGGAGTTATAGCCCCCAATATCAGTTCTGCGCAGATAAGTCCGAGTTCAAATGGTTTATCGTGTGGTGCATTTTTGAAAATTAAGATAGCATTTTCAGAAGTTCCAATGAATACCAAAGTTGTAGATCTTTTTGAGTACTACAATTTAGAGACTGGACGATGGAGATATCATCCTCGGAATAGAGAGCTGCGAAAGAGAAAACCGTAACCGACTCGAACTCAAAGCCGATTCGAGTTTGGCTTGGACTCCACCTCAACCAGCCGCCCCTAGCCCTATAAATATGAGTTGCACGCCCTATCCTACCCCTATTACATGCCACCAAACCCTAGAAGTCGCTGCTTCCCTGTTCGTACACCGCCGTTCGCCGGAGCCGCCGTCGCAGCTGCCCGTGATGCGCTACCTCGTCGTCTTCTCCGCGAATCCTCCTTCCTCGAACATCAAAGCAAGGTGAGGATCCCTTCTTCTCCTCCCTTACTACTATTTTATCATCATACTAAGTCCCTAGCTAAGCCCTAGCCCCGACCAAAGCCCGATCTACGCCGCCACAGTCGTCGCCGTCACGGACAGCCGCGCTGTAGCCTATTGGCATCGACGTTCCTGACTGACCAGAGGTCAAATCACCAAGCCCTTTCACCGGTGCATGTCCAATGATGTTCCCCACGCCCTCACCAAATAGGTCTGCTAGTAGAGCAGCCAAACCACCATAATCAAGGTCGACATACCCGCTATCTGGTTTCTGGACGTGTTCTGCGTGCACACCGGATTTGCATTCGCGTTCCCTGTCAATCTGAAAGCCGTATGGATGCACCAACCATGTCACGGTGTGGCCCATCGAGTCCTCTACATGACCCTAGGAGCCCATCCCTGTTTGTACAACGACCTGACCAGGACGCCATTGCCAACCACATCACATCGTAGCCATCACCCATCTCATCTCCGTTGATCGTTCTTCCTCTCAGTGGATAACCTACCCAAAACTATGCCATAGAATTGTGTCCCCGGGATATATGAACATATCTGTTCAAACAGTTTCTCAAATTTCATAATCAATCTCTAGGAACGCGAGCATCTTCGTTCCTACATCTGTTTGCGGTCACCACCAAACCTAATAGCAGTCATCGCTGTTTTGCCGCTACCTCAGATGACCCCTTCCAAAACCAACCATACCACTGAGTTAGTATTTCCGCATTCTATGCTGTGCTTCCCTTGTCTCACTGAAACACCACTGAATCCCGACATCAATGTTTGTGGCCACACGCCCGATCGCCATCTCCGATGAATCCGAACCACCATCGCTACATAGAGTCACCAGTAGTATCCTTAACCTAGAAGCGTAACCTTTGGCCTTTTTGATCCATCGTAGGTGGTCGTTATTAGATCTCAGCATATCCCTTCTTTAATCCACAATGATACTTGCATAGCATGCCAAGTCAACGCTACATCATTCTCCTTAGCCTAGTCAGCAAAGCCTGACACAGTGATTTTTCAATAAAGCCTTTCCCATAGGAAGATAGTTCCAGAAAATCAGCATTTCCTTTTCAGTCTAATCCATCTCTCAAAAATTGTTTTCTTTTCATCTTAACTCCGATTTAGGAGAATTGCTTAGCCATACTTTTGGGATGTTGGGAAGTGTCATATACATGTTTAGTGGACATACGCAATGATGATGATGAACTTGTTTTAGCAACATGAAACCCTAGGACTTGGGCAAAGAATGGGTTAGGGGATGTTGGTTCTTGTGGTGGGCTTGTGGATACGTTCCGAGCAGAGATGTTAGGTTTTGATGGTTATTTTTCTGTTAGATAGTTGGATAGTCTTTGCCCAAGTGTCACATATAAGGACCGATTCATGGAGCGACAACCCAAGAATTACCGTACCAACCACGAGACTGATATGGGTAAGGCTTAGCATATTGGTTAGACACCTAACTGGCATTCGTTGGAGTACCAGGATCTAATCAATGGACAATGCTTCTTAGTGATCTCCTGGCGGCACACCACTGGCATGTGTTAAGTGTGTCATGAACACGGTAACATAGAAATCATGATTTGTGGGTAAAGTTGGACAACCTCTGTAGAGTGTAAAACTGTTATAACAGCCATGCTCATGGTTATGAGAGACTTGGATCCTCACATGATTAGTGGGTTGTGATTATGGGTTGTGGTTATGGATTTGGTTGTGGTTATGGTTTTGGTACAAGGAGTACTAGATGGTTGTGATTTCTGTTATAGTACAGGGAGTACTAGATGGTTATGGTATGCAAGGTGGGGAGCCTTGTATGCTGGATGTTGGACTGTATGAGTTACATTCACCTAATAATCGTTTAATTCTTTTGAGTCCAAATATCTTTTCATTACTCACATTTACGTAAATATACCATGTGTTAGCCTATTCTTGATATAAGCCTGCATATCATTATCTTTCCCCCACTTGATGAGCGCATCATGTGCTCACACTTGCCATTTTCCCTATGCCATGCGACATGTGTGCTGTTGCTGAGTGAGTGAAGATGTTGAAGACTATCAAGACGAGGTTCTGACGTTCTAGGTGCGTGTCTCCCGGTCGGTTGCCTACAGTGTTGTTGGGCACCAGTGCTTCTGTTCCGCTGCAAACATCTTCATAGAAGACAATATATGTCAATTTCTTTAAGAGTTTAATGTTTATTTAATAAAAGTATTGCTTTTATTACTTCACCTATGATGTCCTTATGTGTGTTAAACATCCTGGGCACACATAAGCCGCATCTGGTTTTGGCCGTTAAAACTGGGTGTGACACACACTTGCGGAGTACGATATGTACTCACACTTGCTATTTCCATCCAAATGTACATCAAACGCTGCCCAGACAATGAAGAAGAACTAGACTACTTTGCCGATGAAGATGAAGATTGCTAGCTGATGGACCCCTGGTCAAATGCCTGTGGAAGATAAGAGCTTCGCTGTGTTTTGCTAGTGTGTTTTAGTTAAATACTTTGAGGTCTTTCTATTTTGTTTAAGTTAAGCATTGTAATAATGATACTATGTGTGATACACTAATGAAGTCACTGCATGTATGAAACTTGATCCTACCATACATGTGGTTTACATCTAGTTTTGTCCCTTTATAAAACTGGGTGTGACACCAATGAAGTAACCTCTAATAGTTATTGCATCGAGCTTCTTTTTAAGTGGATTGTATAATCTCACTTCTGTTGGAGTCTTCAGAACTCTAATAAAAACCCTATTCAAATGCCTTAAACTAGGTTTCCTTCCTATCCATAGTTCATAAGGAGTCTTCAGAACTTCCTTACTGGAAACCCTATTTAGCAAGTACACAACAATCCTTAATACGTGCGTCCACAAAGATAATGGTACATCAGAAAAACTTAGCATGCTTCTAACCATTTCCATGATAGTACGATTTCACTTTTCAGCCACCCCATTTTGATGTGGTGTTCCGGGCATTGTATACTATGCAGAGATGCATCGGCTTACAAGAAACTTTACAAAGGGGCATGGACATTGCCCACTTTCATCAAACTTTACAAAATACTCACCAGCTCTTGCAGACCTCACCACCTTTACTTTCCTATCAAGTTGTCTTTTCACCTCATTGACAAACACCTCAAGGATGCTCGCGGCTTGTAGCTTGCGACTTCTCATGCAACAAATATAGATAACAATAGCATTAGAAGTCATCAATAAAGAGAATGAAATAATTTTCACCACTCCAAAAAGGAACATCAAATGGACACAAATGTTAGGGTGTATCAATTGTAATACTTCGCTACTCCTTCTAGCTGGATGTTTTGATATGTGTGAGGTTTGTGTAGGGATATGTGACATCCTAAGAAGGGGGTGAATTAGGACATTTAAAACTATTCGGGTCCAAAAACTTCACAAGATAAACCTATATCAATTTCTATCTAAATGTGCTCTAGGTTTATCTAATGTGTCTACTCTACTATACTAAAGGGATTGCAACCTTATCTAGGAAGGTAAATTGCAGGTATGTAAATGAGAAAAATGTAAATAAGGTAGAGGGAGAAAACTTGGCACAAGTGATTTTTATCCTGTGGTATCGATGACATAAACACGACCCCTAGTCCATGTTGGAGCTCCACCAAGGATATGCTCCCAGTCGCCAAAACTCTTCCGGTCATGGCTCTGGAGCTACCAAGCCACAAAGGCAAGGCTCACACCAAGCTTATCTTCCGATCACTTGTCATCGTCTTCACTTCTGAGCTTGAGCCACCAATGCAAAGGACTCCACGTCCCTATACAATATCTTAACACCACTCCACACCAAGTCGGAGGGTCAACAAGCATAAGCCACCAAGGCTCATGGTGCCAGCGAGTCACCAAGACTCTAAGGTGCCGACGTACCACTTGGTACAATGTAGGATCACTCTTTGATCTACTTTCTAGGCAACAACCCCTAACAGCAACTCTCTCTAAGCCTATTAGCACAAATCATTCTCTAATCTTATGCTTCATTGCCTTGGATGATCACTTTAATCACTTTGGTGGCTTGGATGTTTTCTCAAGTATATATGGGCTTCTCCGGACTCCAGCACCTTCCAATGACCAAGTGCGAGGGTATTTATAGCCTCAACCCCACAGAATAGTCATTGCCCCAACGGCTCAACTCTTCTGTATACACCGGATGATTTGGTGTAAAACGATTGTACTCACCAGACCATCCAGCGTGTACATCCTCCATGAACTAGCCATTGGAACCCCACTCAACTCCATTCTGAACACCGGATATTCCGATGTTGCCTTTAACTCCATCATTGGACCATCCGGCGTGTACACTCGAGCCAAAACCGCGCCACTTCTCTCTGTGCAAAATACTCCAATGTAGCCAATCTTCATCGCCGGACCATCCGGTATGTACAACCACGCCAAATTAGCCATTGAGACCTTCTCTAGAAAAATCATTTTGGCATGAAAATGAAATTTAATCAACACGACTACTATTCATGGATAGAGGGCTAGCTGTATTCGGCACCTGTAGTGCCAAATATGGCACTGTTCACCATATTCGGTAAATGAGGTGCCGAATATGGATGCTAATTTTATAAATACGATGACATGTTATCTATTTCGACAAATATGGTCGAGTATGTTGTCTAATTTTGGATTTTTGCCTACTTTTACCCTATAACTTTGAGTGTGTGTGTCCCTACTTGCTTGTTCTACTCAATATGCACAATGTTATGTTACAACTAATTGGCTATGGTTACATAAATGTGCAGTTTTCACTAGATCCTCATTGTTATCCACTTGGACTTTAGCAAGATCATTGTCTTTGACTCTCTAAAGAAACCATAAGAAAATTCAAAGGCATAATAGACTTATTAAACAAGTAAACTTCATAATTCCATTACTACTGTAGTAATGTTACATTCAATTGCATCTAAGTTTAATTACTATTTATAATCATGCACCGGGTGTTCGAGTGATATTGTAGAAAAAGTACTCGACACATGCCATTCAAGAAGGATTTCTATGTTCGAATGAACTTGTCATGTCCAAGGTAAGATCAGGGCATTAATTTTTGCATGCACTATGTATGTAAGAACATGCAGTATTTTTGCAGTATTGACCTACATGATGATGAGGTTTCTAATTTTACATACTAATTTTCAATTTATGTGTGTACTTATCAATTTCTAAACATGTTCACAGATTATTTTTTTCTCTATTCATTAATGACATCATTTGAAGTTAAGTTCAACTTGGCTACCACCGCATAAGATCACATATGTTCAAGAACAGTTGGCTGGGTTCATCAATAATCATGTCATCTCGGACGAGGGTGCCTTCCATTACCCTATGACCTTTGGTGTAGAATACCATGCAACACCTTCTTATATCTTAACTGTCCGTCTCCTCGAACGACACCTTCTTATAAGTAGAAATTTTAATGGGACTCAAACTATTTCGCAAACTTGCAAACGGTGAACTTGTTCTAAAAATGTGTTGTTTGAATGAATGATGAACTGTGTGTTGTGAACCATATGTGAATAATGAACAGTATGTGAACCATATTTATTGTATTTTGTTTCAGAGGGCGTAGCTAGCCAGAAATGGAAATGTAGCTTTTTTGGGTAGAGATCTATCATTGCCAGTCTTAGCCACGCACCGGCAGTAATTGCATAGATACCACTAGTGGTTTGAACCATGAACCAGTAGTAATAACTAGACCATCACTATAGGTTTTAACATTGAACTAGCACTGATAACTGCCCTACCACTACCAGTTTCAAACATGAACCAACACTGGTAATTGTCCTACTACTATCGGTTTGAGCCACAAACTGGCACTGATCACTCAATCATCACTGCTGGTTTGAGCCACGAACCAGTAGTGATATCAAACTAGCATGGATAAGCCGGAATATCACTATATATTGCACAGTGTCGGCTTAAACTCTGGCACCAATGGTAGTTCTGAACTGGCATTTGTGAGGAACCGTCCAAATGGTATTCAAATTAATCACCAGGCGAATCATTTTTCATAATCACAACCCCTACGATTAATCAGAATGCCGTCCCGGTAGTCCCGGCACGTGTTTTGTGCCCAAGAACGGAACACATGCCTTTCCAACATATACATCACAACAAGGATTAAGAAAGAGCGAGTAATTAACATTATATTACAAGTCTTTAAACATGCAGTTGTTTCCACAATTTACAACAAAAAGGAAACAACAACTACGCAGCAGAAGAAAACTATACGACAAAAGGATATGGAGCCACATGCCCTTAGGCTCCATACCAAAACACTGAGTTCAGAGTAGAGTGTGCTACTCCTGCCCACCACCCTGATCGGTAGGCACAAAGTAGCCGAACACTGCCTCTTCCGCGCCGACCAGTGAACCTGCATCAACTTAAGGGCAGCACCCTGAGTATGAAGATACTCGCAAGTCTTACACAATATAGAGCACAAACACATAGCTCGACTCCAAGGATCATGCATTAGCTAGTAGCAAGGATTAAATATGGTTAAGTTAATTAAGCGGTAAGCATCCTAAACATAGGTGTGAGCAACTAACTTAACCAACTTATGTGAAACTACCGTGCCATAACCAACAACTGAGCCTATGTAAATGTAACAACAAGTATATCAATGTGAACAAGTGCCAACTTGAACCACCAACCACCAACCACCATACCCAGAACATAATCACATGCCCAACCATCAACCTCATGCCATCATCCACAAACCACAACGAGAACTCTACGATCGGGTGCAGATGAAACAATAGCATGCTCATGACCGAGGGCGTGGTAGTTCGAACTGTTTATACACCCTGCAGGGGGATACTTCTGGACCCACACGACACGAGGACCAACAACCCCGACGATCGGCCTTAAATGATGCAAGCGGTCTATGGTGCTCAGGTTTCCTCTCCCGACCTGCCCCCTGGATTTTCCACCGAGGCAGACGACACCTCTAACACCGCCCACATCTCGTCTCATACTCACCACTCACCAACCATCTCACCATCAGCATGTATTTGTAATCATTAGTAATCCCTATGCTCGCGAACAACGGAAAACACCGTCGTTCGACTTCTACCGAAAGACCTAAGCATTGCTAAGCATGTATATCATACTTGTACCTAGACATAACACCATCTCTAGGCTACAAGGAAATTACTTGAACAATTGACCAAGGTAGAAAGATGCAATCGGCATAGGTTCTACCCAAGGGTACCCGACACATGCATACATACATAAGCATATTCATCAATTGAGACTTCTAAATTTGACATGGGTGAAATATGTTAGTTGCTTGCCTTGCTGCCCTGGATCAAAAAGGTGGGGTGCTTCCGGACCGCCCTCGCTCGTCGGGATCGGCGGATTGGCGTTCTCTAAAAAGAATAACGCGTGCAATGCCATGAGTATGGATGAAATGCAATAATGCATACCATAAGATGCGAAAAACATGAATTGCCCAAGTGGTTTTACAATTTTCGGAGATGGTATTGATTATCGGTGATTTAAACAAGCGGAATCACATTTAATTAACTCATCAATTATCAAAAGTATTTTATGGAGTTCCAACACTTTTAACATGTAGTTCATACTCATACAAAGCTAACGCAACTGGTCTCACAACGTTTGGAGTTCGGATAAATTAATTATGAATTTTACAAGCCTCTACGCACCTGATAAATAGTAAATGCGGACCCTCCGCACTTTTGTGGACTATCCACACTTTTTGCAGTGGTTCCGGACTGCGGAACCTCTGGACAATTTTCCGGAGGTTCCAGACTTTCCAGAACTGCTCCTATTTGAGGGGAAACTTCTTATTTGGCACTAGTTCTTCATTTGATTCTGGAGCATCACATTCTTTTATATCAACCAAGTATGTGGCAAGCCACAATCTACATATATCTCTTTTGAAGAAGAGAATGATTATTAGCTCTCCAGGTGGAGAAATGAAAGTAAGGCATGTACGCCCTAACCTTAGTATTAAGATAAGGGGGTAGATTTTCTAGGAAACCTTATCGTTTTGGAATCCGAAGGGATAGACATCATATTAGGAATGGATTGGTTAACCAAGTTCAATGGAATTATCGACTGTGTAAGAAGAGTCGTTCGTCTGTATGTGAAAGAAGGAAAAGAAGTGGAATACGTTGCAAAAGTTTCACCAATCGCTGGGGGAACAGTTAATCAAGCTGATGGAACACCAATGGAGAGCATTCTAGTTATTTGCGAATACCCGAATGTTTTTTCAGAAGAATTACCAAGTATGCCACATGACTGTGACATCGAGTTTGTTATAGAACTAGTACCTATTACAACTCCTATATCTAAAAGACCATATAGAATGGTTGCTAATCAGCTAGCGGAACTTAAGGAACAATTGCAAGAGTTGTTAGACAAAGGTTATATCCGACCTAGTTCATCATCATGGGGTGCACCAGTGATTTTCGTACCCAAGAAGGATGGTACCCAAAGGATGTGTATAGATTATCGCGTTTTGAATGAGGTGACCATTAAGAATAAGTATCCTCTTTCCAGAATCGATGACTTTTTGATCAGCTTAGAGGTGCATGTGTGTTCTCCAAGATCGATCTTTGCTCAGGATTTCATCAGTTGAAGATTCGAGTTTCAGACATTCCTAAAACCGCTTTCATCACCCGTTATGGATTATATGAGTATACAGTTATGTCTTTTGGATTGACCATTACCCCTGCTTACTTCATGTACCTGATGAACAAAGTGTTCATGGAATATTTGGATAAGTTTGTAGTAGTCTTTATTGACGACATCCTAGTTTTCTCAAGGGATAAAAAGGAACATGTAGAACATCTGAGATTGGTTCTACAGAAGCTTAAGATAATCAGTTGTATGCTAAGTTGAGCAAATGTGAGTTCTGGCTAGATCAAGTTTCTTTTCTCGATCATATCATCTCCGCTGGAGGAATAGTAGTTGACTCAAGAAAGGTGGAAGATGTTTTGAATTGGAAGTCTCCTCAGAATGTCTCCGAGATCTGTAGCTTTCTTGGATTGGTAGGTTACTACCATCGGTTCATAGAAGGTTTCTCCAAGATTGCAAAGCCCATCACCAAATTACTTGAGAAAGGACAAACATTTAAATGGACTCTGGCTTGTGAGGCAAGTTTTGAAGAGTTGAAGGAAAGACTAACATCTGCGCCAGTACTAGTCATGCCAGATACGCAGAAGCCGTTCTCCATTTATTGTGGTGCCTCTCGTCAAGGATTAGGATGTGTGCTTATGCAAGAAGGCCATGTTGTAGCCTATGCATCAAGGCAATTGAGGAAGAATGAGGAACACTACCAACACATGATTTAGAGTTAGCCGTTGTAGTACATGCACTCAAGATATGGAGATACTATTTGATTGGAAAAACGTATGAGATATATTCAGATCATAAGAGTTTGAAGTATATTTTTACTCAGCCAGATCTCAACCTCAGATAGCAAAGATGGTTAGAGCTTATAAAGAATTATGATTTAGGAATTAACTATCATCCCAGAAAGGCGAATATAGTTGCCGATGCTTTGAGTAGAAAGGCTTATCTTCGAATAATGTCCATACAAGACAGACACCCTGAGCTATGCAAAGATTTTGAGAGACTTAATCTAGGGTTGGTAAACAGCGCAGAAGCTATGGTAATGGAAGTCGATTCGACTTTGGAACAAAAGATTCATAAAGGACAACTTGAGGAGGAGAAGATTATGGAATCAGGCAGCGTATTAAGGAGGGTAAAGCCCTAGGTTTTACCGAGGATGAGAATGGAACGGTATGGTTTGGGAAACGAATCTGTGTTTCGGATATCGAATCTATCAAGGAAACTATACTTCGAGAAGTGCATGAGTCTGCGTATTCTATTCACCCTGGGAGTACCAAGATGTATCAAGATCTGAAGGATCAATATTAGTGGTATGGAATGAAGAGAGAAATTACCAGAATTGTGTGTCTGCATGGAGTACCCAAGAGGATAGTGTCTGATAGAGGAAGCCAGTTCACCTCCAGGTTTTGGCAAAAACTACATGAGTCATTAGATACCCGGTTAAACTTCAGTTCAGCATATCACCCGCAGACCGATGGTCAAACCGAGAGAGTAAATCAAAATTTGGAAGATATGTTAAGAGCCTGTGCCTTGACAAATAAGATTAGATGGAATAAAAATCTTCCCTATGCAGAGTTCTCCTACAAAAATAGTTATCAAACTAGTTTGAAGATGTCATCATTTGAAGCTTTGTATGGAAGAAAATGCAGAACACCGTTGTATTGGAATGAAACTAGTGAAAGTCAAGTGTTTGGCCCAGAAATTCTTAGAGATCCAGAAAGATAAGTACAACAGATCAGGGAAAATTTAAGAATAGCTTAATCACGGTAGAAGATCATGCAGATCATCGACGTCGTGAATTGACCTTCGAAGCAGGTGACTTCGTGTATCAACGAGTTTCGCCAATAAGAGGATTTCGCAGATTTAAAGTAAAAGGAAAACTTGCACCCAGGTTTATAGGGCCTTTTAAAGTGTTGGAAAAGCGAGGAGAAGTAGCATATCAATTGGAGCTACCGCCTCAGTTGGCATATGTTCACGATGTTTTTCACGTGTCACAGTTGAAGAAATTTCTACGAGTTCCCGAAGAGCAGATGCCCCTAGAGGAAGTAGAAGTTGAAGAGGATCTCACCTACATGGAGTATCCTGTCAGGATTCTAGAGACATTGTAGAGAGTTACCAGAAACAGAAGGATCCGTATGTGCAAGGTACAGCGGAAACACCATTTCGAAGAAGAAGCAACATGGGAAAGAGAATCAGATCTGAAGACAGAGTTCCCGCATATCTTCTCCGATCCTTCCGAATCTCGAGGGTGAGATTCATTCTAAGGGGGGTAGGATTGTAATACCCTAATTTTCAACTTTTTGGAAATAGTAATAAATATTCTTTTCCTTAGAATAGGGTGTTAGTCTTTGTCTCAAAACCCTAGGAGGAAGAAATTATTTTCTAAACTAGAAATTAACCTAGGTTATATTAAAGTTTGTTGCATTCATGCCGGAATAGCTGCATTAGGGTTTGCATTGTGTGAAAAATAAGTTTTCAAAACCCCGAGGTGCGTTGTTTAACTTTATGGAAAAGTTTGCAAAAATTTTCCGAAAAAGAAAAAAAAGCACCCTTTTCTTCCTTGGGCTCCCCTTTTTCTTTTCTCCTTTTTCTCCCTTTCTTTTTCCCTTGGCAGCCCAACCATTTCTCCTCTCAGGCTGAACCCGTGCTGCCCCTTCCTTCATTCCTAGTCCGAGCCCGTGCCGCTCTCCCTTCTCCACCCTGCCTTCCCGCCTGGGCCGGCCGAAGGCCACGGCCCAGCAACGCTGCTGCCCCTCCACCAGTTGGCACTCTGGCCAAAAATCTACCTCCGCCCGTGCGCTAGCGCCCCCCTGTCTCCTTTTTCCTCCCGTAGCCACCTCGGACACTACCCGAGCCTGACTCGAGTTCGAGTGTCATGCGCCTCCCTCCACGAGTCCGTATCCTAACCACCTCGGCCCTATCCGCAACCGCGTGCCCCGCCTATATAAACAACCGAGCCCCTCGCCTTTTCCCCATCTGTTTTCGCCCACCTCAAACCACCGCCACCATTGCCGGCCGACCCAAGCTTCACCGCCGACCGTATCGTCACAACTTGTCGTAGCCGAGCCACCCACTAGCTTCGATGTCGCCAGCCGCACGCACCGGTGCCTTTGCCGTCACGTTTTGGCCACTGGAGCTCCTTCCTCGCCGCTCACCTGAGATCGCCGCCGTCTACCCCACTGCCGACCACCTTTCGGAGCCCCGCTGCCCGAGGTACGTTCTAAAACGGATTCCGCAAGTCCCCTTCTTTCTCCACCGCCACTCGTCATCGACCCCCATGCCCGGTGACGAGGTTAGCCACCTCTCCGGCGAAAGCGCCACCGCGCCCGAGCCTTCCACCGCCGCCTCTCCTCTCTGGAGCCAGCTGGTCATGCCCTCCCTCTCCCATGGACGTTGGATCTATTTTGGATGGCCAAGATTAGAAGCCACATATACCCTTTCAACATTCAATCACGTGATGCCACATGGACACTTAATCCCAGTCAGCAAAGCAAGCTACATCATCGCCCGCATAAGCCGGCCACCTCAGCGAATCAGCCCGCGTGGCAATGCCACATCAGCATGCCTTTATCCAGTTATTATTCCTATTTGTTTTAATTCGAAAATAATGGAAAATTTGCAAATAAGCCCCTGGGTTTCCCTATATCTAAATAAAAGCCCATGTCTTTATACAGTTTAGTCACTAAACTTTGC
This sequence comes from Phragmites australis, assembly GCF_958298935.1. Classification (NCBI taxonomy): domain Eukaryota; kingdom Viridiplantae; phylum Streptophyta; class Magnoliopsida; order Poales; family Poaceae; genus Phragmites; species Phragmites australis. Next base: position 21,639,310 of record NC_084921.1, on the reverse strand, counting down.
AAATAAGCCCCTGGGTTTCTCAATTTTTTGCAAAAAGGCCCTAACCTCTCTATTTTTATTCAAATTAAGTCCTTTTATTTTTAGATTTAACCCTAATCTTGTTTATAGCATAACTTTCTCGTTTTAGCCCTGATTTAGATGGTTTTCACGCTCACGTATTCGTAGCGGCGTGTACTATCTTTTAGTACCCTTTTTCATAGATGTTAGATTTTGTTTGGTCTACTTTTCTTAGTTAGTTTTATTGTGTGTTTTTCCGATGTGTTTCAAGAGCAGATGAGAAGCAGTTCAAGAATCTCCAGGACCAAGTATTTGAAGAGTCTAAGCAGCAAGTTATCCTATGTACTTATAGTACCCTGTTCCATATAATTCCTTGTTGCCTAGTTGTTAGCAATGGATATGATGGGTAGTTATGCTTAGCTTTGCAAAAGGGGATGGAACGGTTAATGGTTAAACATGACTAATGAATTAATGCAACTATGAGTTGGGAATACTAATGATGGTATAGCAACATGGAACCTTAGAACTTGAGCAAAGTAGTTTTGTTGATGTTGATGGCTATGTTGTTGGTTTAGTGTTTGCTCAAGCAACCTAAGTAATGACCGGTTCCTGGAGCGACAACCCAAGAAGTATCATACCAATGACGAGACCTAGTATGGGATAGGCCTAGCAATTAGTGGATTCCAGTTTTGTGCGTGCCAAACGGAAGGGTGGTTGTGTGGGGATGGCAAAGGCCAGAACCATTTGGTTAGTGGTATGAGATGTGTAGTGGAAGGTAAGGGAGGAAACTTTCTGGAGCTAGAAGGCACAAAAGGGGGCTTTTAAGTGGTGTGAATGCCACTTCGACGGCAGTGAAACCTAGCGGGCTTGCACATACTGGATGAAACTTTGTAATGGTTTTGTAGTGACTTTTCGGGTGACACACCTCTGGCGTGTGTTAAGTGTTTCATGGATACGGCAACAAGGAAGATCACGACTTGTGGGGAAAGCTGGACAACCTCTGCAGAGTGTAAAATCTGATATATCAACCGTGCTCATGGATATGAGAGATTTGGATCCTCACATGATTAGTTGGATTGGTTTGGTTTGGTTTGGTCGGTTTGGGAGCCTAATGTGGGATTCAGGTGGTTGGGAAACATGTGGAAATGTTTCTAGGAGTTGGAAGTCTACAGATGATTTACCTAGTCAAGTAGGATGCTTTTATAATACTTCATTAGCATAGTTGTCTTTTATGCAAATTTAAACTGTTACAGCTTGTTCCTTTGTTTAAGCTCGCATGGCATTTTATTTTCCCACAGTTGCGGAGTACAAGTTGTACTCATACTTGCTGTTTCTTTCCAAATGTCCTCCAAGCACTGCTTAGACATTGAAGGAGAACCAGACTTCTTCGTCCATGGAGATGAAGATTGCTAGGCTGGCATTTTCCCCGGTCAATTGCCTGTGGAAGTTGGAGCTTCACGGTGTTTAGTTTGTGTGCTTTTGTTTAAGACTTTGAGGTCTTTCTTTACCTATTCAAGTTAAACATTGTAATAATGACACTGCGTGTGATACACTGATGAAGTCGCTGCATGTGTGAAACTTGATCCTGGCATACATGTGGTTTACACCTGGTTTTGCCCTTTCTAAAATCGGGTGTGACATGGTTGCATCAACGCAGTCGACGAAAAAGACAAGAAGGTAAGGGACGCATCCCGATAGCGGTCAATATCGGGGGCTCAACCAGTGTGAGGTAGGAGCCTAGTGTGCCCTGTGTGGCAATGTTACAGGGAGTGAATACATTAGCAATAACGTATGAACATCTACCATGCGTTGGTTATCATGGTCATCTACCATATGATGGTGGTTATAGTCATCTAACCATGTGGCGATTACATGGGGTGTCCCGTAATGCGATGGTACATGAAGTGAACACGTTGGTTATAATATATGAAACATCGCTTGTGCAGCGAGTTGCACAAGCACCGTTCGCGTGAACACTCTTCTTCTCACACAAAGGGTGATGATCGGTGGGTCAATATATATGAATACCTATGATGATTGTGATCTTGATGCTTGTTAGGGAGTGATGAACTCGAGAAAGAAATGTGTAGATAGGAATGCAAATATATCCTTTTCCTATCTATCATGCTGCATCCTTGTTGTCCTAATTCCTATTCGTTGTCTCCCTTATCAAGATATGGTCATCACTAACTTTGCGATTGATGGCAGGATGAGGACCCATCAAAACAATGGGAATGATCTCTCTAAGCATTCCGACAAAAATAATCTAGTACCACCTCCACCGCCGAGCATGGCGAATGTGCTGATGCAAATTGAGCAGAACCGCCAGGCTCAAATTGCACTTCTCAAAGCTCTCGTGCGCAACACAGCCCCTCATGGAGGAGCTGGAGCTACACGCCATGATGACTTCACGGACTTCGTTCAAACTCAACCACCTACCTTCACGTGTGCTGAGGTTTCCCTCAATGCGAATCACTGGCTCCGTACCATTGAGCAAAAGTTGACCCTTCTTAGGTGCGAAGACCATGAGCGGGCTATGTTTGCTGCCCATCAACTTCAGGGTGCTGCCAGTGTATGGTGGACAAATTATCTTACCATGTACGCTGCCAACCACCGTGTATCTTGGGTAGAGTTCCACGAAGTCTTCCGCATCTATCATATCCCTAAGGGGATAATGGACATCAAAAGGTGGGAATTTTTGGACCTCAAGCAGAGAGACAAATCTGTCATGGAGTATGTTCAAGTGTTCAACCATCTGGACTAATATGCGCCGGAAGAGATCCATACCGACACGAAGAAGCAAGATCATTCTGTGAACGGTCTCTCCTCCAAGATGCAAGGTCGTCTATTGGCTTACGAGTTGGCCAATTTTAACAAGTTGGTGAGCTCTTCCCTCATAGTTGAATTCAATATGAAGAACCACTAGGAGGAGAAGAAGCGCAAGAGGGTTCCATTACCTTCAGTGAGCAAGAACTCCCAACATCCCCATACGGAGAATCACCCTCCCCCATCACATGTTTCGACTTTGAATACTCCACGACCGATGTGGATGGTAAGACGTCTGCCTCCCTCACTGCAAGGACAGACTCCAAGGCCTACAGGATCGCAAGGGAGTGTGATAGATGGCCCTAGAAGCCCATACTATAAATGTGGGTGTGTCGGTCACTTCACGCGGGATTGTTGTTTCCCGAAGCTGTGAGTTGTGGTGACTGCTCCAAGGCCTAACGACAACCCCTTCAGCAAGCCTCCCAGGTTACGCATGTTCCCAATCATGGTCGAGTGAACCATATCACAGTCGAAGAAACACAAGATGACGACAACGTGCTCGTCTGTGAATTCTCACCCTGCAATTGTACTTTTCGATTCAGGAGCATCTCATTGTTCCATCAAGGAGGGTTACGTCATGTGTCACAGTATGGTCATCAAGACCCTACCCTCTTCCTATCATATCGATGCACCCGGTACCCAATTACAAGCCAATCGAGTCCTCATTGAAGAAGTTTCGTTCTCTGTGAACTTTATCGTGATTGATACTAGAGAAGTCGATGTCATCTTGGGGATGAATTGGCTAACCAGCTATAGTGCCCATATTTATTTCATAAAAGGGTAGTTTCTCTCAAAACTTCAAGTGGTGTGTGGATTCCCCTTCACCATGGAGAGGGTGGTCCCCACCTATACTCCTTGACAATTGTTGCAACCACGGATGCGAGTTTCCTGATATTTTTCTGGAAGAATTACCAGGAATGCCACCCGACCGGGATATCAAGTTCATTGTTGAGCTCATGCCTGGAATAGCTCATGTATCTAAGCAACCATATCAGATGCCTCCCCATGAATTAATGGAGTTGAAGAAACAATTAAAGGAGTTTCTTGAAGATAGTTTCATTCGTCCAAGCTTCTCACCTTGGAGATGCCCAGCTATCTCTGTCAAGAAGAAAGATAAAACCTTGAGGATCTGCATTGATTATCGACCTCTCAAGACGGTCACCATCAAAAATAAATATCCCCTTCCTCTCATTGACATCTTTTTTGATCAATTGATCGGTGCTCATTTTTTTTTCCTAGATTGATCTAAGGTTGGGTTATCACCAAATAAAAATCCGATCAGATAATGTTTCTAAAACGACTTTCTCTACTCGCTATGGGCTCTATGAGTATACCGTCACGTCTTTCGGCCTAACCAATGCTCTTCATGTATTTAATGAACACCATGTTCATGGAGGAGTTAGATTCCTTCATCGTAACCTTCATTGACAATATCCTCATTTATTCCAAGACCGAGGACTCCATGAACATCGTCTCTATGCCAAGTTTAGCAAATATGAATTCTGGCTCAAAGAAGTTGCCTTCCTTGGCCATGCCCTTTCCGAAAATGGTGTTACAGTCAACCCAAGCAAGGTTCAAGATGTGCACAATTGGGTGCAACCTCAAAGCATCACCGATATCCGGTGTTTTCATGGACTTGCAGGATACTACCGTCGATTCATTGAGAACTTCTCCAAAATTGCCAAGCCCATGACTGAACTATTGTAGAAGGGTGTGCAATTTATATGGTTTGATGCTCGTGAGCAAGCTTTCCAAACCTTGAAAAATCTTCTCACCACCGCTCCCATCCTTGCGCAACTAGAGGTGAATAAGACTTTTGACATTTATTGTGATGCTTCCTATATAGGCCTCGGTTGTGTTCTCATGAAAGAGGACCGAGTCATCGCCTATGCTTCTCGCCGATTAAAGCGCCATGAAGAAAATTATCTTACTCGCAATTTAGAGGTTGCAGTCGTTGTGTATGCTCTAAAAATCTGACGCCACTACCTCCTTGGAAATCTTTGCAAATATCTATACCGATCACAGGAGTCTCAAATATATCTTCAATCAAGTTGACCTCAACATGAGGCAAAGGAGATGGCTTGAATTGATCAAGGGCTATGAATTGGAGGTTCATTATCATCCCGACAAAGCGAATGTTGTTGCCGATGCCTTGAGCCGAAAGGCTCGGTGCAATTGTCTTTTGGTCAAGCCTGAAAATGCCACACTTTGTGATGATTTTTGAAAACTTGGACTCGAGATAGTCTCAAAGGGATTTCTAGAAAATCTAGAGATCAAATCCACCCTCCTCGACCACATTAAGGAATCACAAAAATAAGACACCGGCATGAAGAAAATCCATGACATGATTAAGAAAGAGAAAGCTAAATGCTTTTCTGTGGATGATCAAGGTACTTTGTGGTTCGAAAGATGTCTAGTAGTTCCTAAGGTTCTTAAGCTAAGAAAAAAAATTAGATGAAGCTCATGATTCCTTGTTGTTATCCATTCACCCAAGAAGTACCAAAATGTACCAAGACCTCAAACTAAGATTTTAGTGGACCTGCATAAAGCGTGAAATCGCTCGATAAGTCATCGGGTGTGATATTTGCCAAAGTGTGAAGGCCAAACATCTCAAACCAGCTAGTACGCTTCAACCCTTACATATTCCCTCTTGGAAGTGGGAGAAAATCGGTATGGATTTCATTACCGGACTACCTAAGACCTATCAAAGGTATGACTCGATTTGGGTCATTGTTGACCGGTTGACTAAATCATCTCATTTCTTTCCCGTCAAAACTACATACTCTATCAAGCAATATGCAAAGCTATATCTCGCTCGAATTATTTATCTTCATGGTATTCCTGTGAAAATAGTCTCCTACCGTGATTCCATCTTTGTCTCTCATTTCTGGAAGAGTCTTCATGAATCTATGGGAACAAGCTCTTCCATAGCACCGCCTACCATCCTCAAATCGATGATCAAATAGAGAGGGTAAATCAAATACTTGAAGACATGTTGCGAGCTTACGCTCTCACATATAGTAAGAAGTGGGAGAATTGCTTGCCTTTTTCAGAGTTTTCATACAACAAACGCTACTAATCTAGTATCAAGATTTCACCTTTTGAAGCTCTCTCTGGAAGGAGATGCCAAATGCCGCGGAATTGGTCTAAGCCCAGTGAAGGAGCTTTCTTGGGCCCGGATTTGGTCAAAGAAGCGGAAGAGCATGTCCTGACCATTCGTAAATGTCTTCTCACGGCTCAGTCTCATCAGAAGAGTTATGTTGATCGTCATCGGTGTGAGTTTATGTTCAAAATTGGAGACTTCGTCTATCTCAGGATTCACCTATCTTTTGTTATACTAGACCTTATATTCTGCTGCGTAGTATCTCTAAGCAACTAGGTGGTTAAGTTATACTTTTGTCCTCCTAGCATACGTTTCTATAAATGAATGGAAATTTATAATAACTTAGACTTATAATATAGTTTTATTACTCGCTCTTTATTATACCTTGATGTGATGAATCATATTGTAAAGGCTTGTATTCCAATCTTAAATATAAAACACTTACCGAGACTGCTGAGATTAGATTATGGTTAATCATTACGATCGTAATTATATAAATGATTATCTAATAATTAATTCGAATGTAAAAAAAACTTAAATCTTAAACTCATTTTGTCCTATCGAACTTTATCCAAAAAGAAAACTGAGATTGCACTAATTTATTTATTTATTATATAATAATCTACACTTATTTAATTATCAGAACCATGATATTTAATTTGTACGTGCTTACGGCTTTGAACATGCATGCATGTGCTCGTTCAGAGTTTCCCGGTCCAAAATGTTGACAAGAACAAATATCTTAACACGATAAGGTTCGTCCAGAAGCATGGTCGCTTGTGCACACACGGCTTTGAACATGCATGCATGTGCTTTCGGCACTGCGTATAATTACGATCGAACTTACATCCGCCAGTCATCTATCATATCAAACGGACAAGAAGCAACGATCCATCGAAGTAATTATAATTAGTGGTGTTGACGATAAGATTTATTATTTACAGTGGCTATTATAGTAATAACCAATTTAACGAGCGATCAGATAAACAGTACTACAATCAAATAAACAGTACCACGATCAGTGAACAGTACTTCTGACTAGTGAATAGTAATTTTCGATCAGTGAACAGTGATTTCAGACCAGTAAACAGTGATTTTCAAAACCAATGAATAATGATTTCAGACCAGTAAACACGACCAGTGATCATGACCAATGATCAGGCGACTAGTGATGGTTTGTTCCTGCAATTGGTCTCCAGATAGATGAAAAGAGTTAGTCGAATCTAAGAAGGCCGAACTACATTAAAGCATATTCGATAGATATATGGGAGTTCTACATGTTCAAATAGGAAATATTATGTTTGTTATAAAAAAATTACAGATCAGGTAGATATAGCTGAATTATATCTGTAAGTCTTGTTCGATTTGAATTAAAAGTCCTGATCTCTTACAACTAACAACTGCTGCCCTTTAAATATGAGAGGGTCATGGCTGATTGACGACATCAACCAATCTATCAAACACAATTTACAATATCTTTCATCTTTTACCTAGCTCTCGTAGTTCCGTTTTTTTTCTCATCTATATTGCTTTTTTGCTTTTTGTTCTTGATCTCGACGACCAAAGATAAGTCGCCGGTCACCCGTACTTCGACGGGATCCCTCTTGAATGTGGGTGACGACGAAGGTCTAACGATGCAGCGCCACGACCAAAACATCCTGAATACTGCTCATCAGATATTCCACATAAAATATTCGGTGCGTTTAACGTGACAACTTTTCACGTCAAGAGATGGTAAGTACTTTCACTTCTGCCCTCTACGTTGGTTTAGCTTCCCATTTGTCATGTTCGTTGGTCGTCCTCCTGTTTTACAACATCCAGTGGTACCGCAGGTGTTTGTGTTTGAAGTTGCTGCGAAGATGATCTCAGCGGCTGAGGGCAAGGCGTGCGACGCTCCCAGGGCGGAGTGGTCCGAGCTGGTGGGCCGGACGATCAAGAAGGCTAAGCAGAAGATTAGGGCGGACCGGCCGGACCTCAGAATCGAGGTTGTCACCATCGGCACAATCGTCACCGAGGAGTTCGACACCACGCGCGTTCGTCTCTAGGTTGACACCGTGGCGTTGGTTCCCATGATCAGCTAAGGTAGCTTGGATCCTAGCCACCAACAAATATGTGCACATGGTCCGATGGGCCAAGAAAATAAGAAGATATGTGTGTGATGTAGTGTTGTTTTTATGCACGATGTGCACAGTGTTATGTTGGTTTGTTGTCGATTGTGTGGTTTGGGATATCAATAATATCCTAAAGATTAAATTTCGAGTGTGGATGTTCTAGTCGTATGGTATGCACGCTCGGATCGGCTATTCGTTCAGCATCTGATATCATTGCTGATGTGCTATTGCATGCATGGAGAAGGGAAAAATGATAAAATTATTGATGTCACTCATATGCAACTCCATTTTAAAACTTTAAAAAAAATCATAGTTTCCAAACCGAGCATCTAAATTAAAATCTGATTGTACCATTGTGTTTCACGTGATAAAAATTTCAAAAGTAGACCCCAGTTGAGTATATTTTGATATATTTTTTTATATCAATTTCATATAAAAAAGTGCTTATGATTGCATTATAATTTGCTTATGAGTTTTCAAAAACTAGCTCATGACTTTAAAAAACTTGCTTATGTGACCGATGATTGGTATGGTGAATTTTTTTTTAACATCAACTTCATATAAAAAAATACTTCTGAGTGCATTATAATTTACTTACGATTTTTTGATAACTTGCACATTACTGTAAAAAACTTGCTTATCCGACTTATAGTTGATAAAGTGAAGTACGGATGTGGATGTTATAAAGAGAGTACGAACGGACATGTGTTGAAACGGGGTGAATAACTGAGTTGCATAAGTGAATATTTTTTTCAATATTGTAATATAGGAAATTTTAGAAAACCACTTAAATATTTTAATTGGATTAGTCTAGCAGTATTTCAATTTTGATATAGGCAATTTGTGTTTGTCCAAAAAATTATACCAAAATATAACCAAGATGGGTCTCATTTTGTTGATAAAAAGTAAGGACTATAACCGTGCAAACGGATTAGAGATTAGATACACAGTTTAGAAAATATAAGCATTTGTATTTGATGAAATTCCATTTTTTATGTTCACACTTGTTCTCTTCTTTATATGGAACACATGAGTATGATTTACATTCACACGGTTCTATTTTTACTTTTTTGGTATCATATGATTTTGTTCATATTTTGATAAATTTTCTTATATAGTAGAGGTATAAAGGGAAGGGTAGGTGGATTTTCATCAAGATTATGCTTGGTTTTTATCACACAATGATCGTGAGATAAAAAATTAAACTCCAAACACTAGATGTTAATTATCCAAAACCAAAAAATGGATATATATGATCAGGCTAACTTTAACTAAATATGTGTGCATGCTAAACTATTTGTAGCATGCACACCCGGCCGGAATTTAGCCATGTCCTAATAATATACTATATCTGTGTACGTCAAATTGGAATTGTCACGGAACGAATCATTTTTTTATTTCCATATACGCCTCTATACTTTTTAAGACGCGCACTCATACCAATTTAAACATTATTGCATTCGGATCTGAATTCGAGTGGAGTTTTTCGCAGTTAATGCTATTCACGTTACTCCCTTTCGAGCAGCAGCCCCACAAACACTCTGTTGCGCAAGCTGCAAGTTCCCTTTTCCCACATCAAATACTTCACACACTTCACGACCACTCCATGTATCAAGCATGCACCACCACCAATCCCTCCTCACTATAAAAAAGAGTTATTAATGTAAGCTCAAAAACGCTATTAATTATGGTTTTTGAACTAACACTGATAATAAGTATCAGTGCTGATAGTTACGAATTATCAGTGCCGGTTTAATGAGTAGTGTTAGTTCATAACAAAGAACAGACACTGATATAGAGTGTATTAGTGCTGGCTTTTCATCATGAGTCGGCACTGATGGCTCTCCCCCTGTACAGAAAACAACACACACAGAAACGCTAGCAACTCAAGCTTACAAAGTGCAGAGCACTTTATCATCAACATTTTCTCAGGAAAAATAAAAGTAAATGGTAGTTCGATTTTATTGACCAACAACTTTGCTCATACAGCCAGAGATCATTTGACTATCAATCCTTAGCATTTTCTCAAGAAAAATAAAAGCAAATGGTTCAAAGCAAACTTATTGGATGCGTGATCTTTTGATGTTTCTTCAAATCACATATGGTGGCTGCTCTTGCTGATTTCTCGGAACCTAGCGAGAAACCAAAAATTGGTTGCGGCTAAAATATCTTCTTCAATCTTCACTTTGGATGTCAAAAGTTGGCTTCAATACCTTCTCAAATACTAATGGTACGAAGCTTCTCTTCCGACAACTTATGCTCTGCACAACATACATGACAACTGTGAAAATGTTGTTAATAGTTGTCAGGCCTTGCCAAATTTGATTATGATTATCACACATTTTCATGATTTGCTATCTGTGATTACGTTTGGTTCTAATTGGTCTCAGATTGAATATGAACTAGTCCTTTTACATATATGAATGTGTCTGTGTGCTTATTAGCTCGGATTGGGGACAATTTAGGCTTGGATCGGGATGAATGGGGCTCGGACAACAAGTAAAAAGAGCGAATTGAGGAATTTTCAAGAACCCTAAAGTCAAATCCTAATATTTATCCTCAAATCCAAAACCCTAGAACCCAATTTCAAGGAATTTCCAAAACCTAAAGTCAAACCCTAAGATGTGTCCCCAATTTGAAACCTAATCTCATTTTTGCCCCAAATCCAAAACCCTAAAGTGCAAATCCCCCAAAATGTCAAACCCTATACCTAAAGGAGGAGGGTACTTATGATTTTCGATCGCTGTTACAACTGTCGGAGCTCCTAGACCCTTCTTCTTCGGTGTGTTAGTCTCCTAGGGCTTGGGTCATGCGTGGATCCTTTTGTCTCCGGCACCTTCACGACGCTACCGTCACCTCCTGCATGCGCGTCGGCTACTCACTGGCACGATCCCATAGATCCACTGATGGGTCTGCACGAGAACTTAGTTGCATGTGCGTGCCGGTGGGAGAAGGCCGATGAGAGAGAGAGGCCGGTGAGAGAGAGAGGCTGGTGATGGAATGCGAAGCTACGGGCATGTGACAAGAGATAAGGGAGAGAGAATTGAGCTAGACCTGAGCACACCATCTAAAATCACAATGCATCAAAATTTCAAGTCCGCATTCAGTATCAGTGCCGATTCAAATTATAATACCAATGCCGGTTTATAATTTGATCCGACACTGATATTAAGTACAGTGTCAGTTCAACCCTGTTCAATCAATAATCGAGAAATATTACGAACCGACATTAATACTTCATTAATACTGATTTTGACCTACCAATACTAATGACCCAGTGCGGATGACTTTCTGTTGCAGTGCCTCTACCACCGCTACTTGGGCCGCATCTCGGAGCACCAGAGCTAGTAACTTTACCGGCTTACCTTCTGAGTATATCCAAGGTCCACTTAATGCAGCAACAAAACAAGGAGACTGCATGTCATATCAAATCAAATCAAAGGCTGTACCATAATGTCACCACTACCAGTACACACAACTCATGCAAATATATCAACGAAACCGAATGAAATGAGAAGTTTTTCAAATGAACATCATAGGCATTCTCATCAGCGTCCTGATCTGCGTAGTCCACTTTCTCGGTCACAGGACCATTCTTCAAACAGATCGATCGAGCACCATCGTTGCCAACGATTGTAACTCATTGCAACGCAGGGCTATATATAAGCCGAAGTTTAGTTTTTATTTTCTTGCAGCTTGGAAAATTGCAGGGTTATCACGCACCTGATTTGGGCAACAGTCTACCGAAAGCATAATGCCCGATTGCTCGATCGCTTTGTGCGGTCGCAAGTATTACAGATATTGCCTTTCGTCTGACATAGTACAAGGGCCACAAGCCCACAACTATAATGTATTACGTATCAAATGCAAGCCGAAACATACCAAAGCAGCACAACCTGCAGCATATTGGAATCATCTATCGATAACCCCAAAATAGAAGGTGATATGCCAGGTCAGTGTATTGTTGCATCTCAAACTTGTCGAGAGGTACGCAATAGTGAAAATTGCAAAATGAACACAATAATCACTTTATAACATAGAGAACTATATGCAATACCTTGGCCTATCAGTGTGTTTTGATTTCGGTCTGTGTACCTGAAAGTGTTCTGCCGTGGTGAGATTAGTACCACATTAGTAGTCTAGGTAGGTTGTGCATAACTTATAAGCCTAATCAATCCAAAAATAGCACCTCTAGATTAATCTTTTTACACAAAGCGAGGACAAAAAAATGTAAGGTTAGGTGAGCCCGCTCCACAACAGGCTAGGCTAAAAGCGGATTTTAGACGTGGGTGTTGCATTGTATGTCATGTTCAACAGTACTTGCAAACAGCTTTGATTTCACCAAGGCAAAAACGTTGTCCAAACCATATAAAGGCAAATAAATGGTACGATTGAGCAGGAAACTGGCTCCGTTTGTTAAGGCCGAATGAGAAATGTAAATTAGAAAATAACATCAACCTGCTCCAGCATTATGTAGGGCACAAGCAACGGCAGGAACAAAAGTTGCAGAAGAAATCCAAGGGGAATATTACCTAAAAATCTGCAGCTGTGAAAGGAGGGCAAGGGTAGTTCAAGTTAACTGGAAATCTGCAACTGCGGTGAAGGGGAGTAGTGTGTTGTATGGGCAGTGTGCCGGTGGGCTGGATGTTATTCTGGCATATAGGCTTGTGGTCTGGCCTCTTGGTGCAAAGGATATGGAGAAAAAAGCAATTTTGATCAGGGTGGCTGTGGAAGCTTGAGGAATTGTGTATGGTAGGTTGCATCAGAACTCTAAATCTCGAACTAGCGATAGATGTGATAAAATTTCCAGCTTGTCTATATACATGTCCCATGCAACAGTAGCAATTCTAGTATGTGGCATTTTCATTTGAATGAACATTTTTTATACTGGTAAATGCATAATCTAAAGTTCAGATTGAGTATGTGACAGACCACAAAAGAAAATCAAATCAAGTCTCAATTTCTATCATGACAATGAATTTCACTACTGGTAAGCGGTATGAGAAAAGAATTAGTAAATTTCAAAAATCTACAACTATTTTAACATATGTTACAGAAAACTACAACATTGGTATCCATTTAAAAAACCTACAACTATTTTGACCCGTGTTACAGAAAACTACAACTTTCTTTTTGCAACATATGTCTAACAACAACTTTCTTTCTACAACATATGTTAAAATAGTTGTAGACTTTTTGAAATTTACTCAAAAAAGAATTGCAGTTTATCCCTACTTTGAATTTGTCATAACAGAACCCAAATGGGCATAAGAAATGTAATTCGATCCCAATTTCAGTTTAGCAATAAGGGACCTCATTCTACGTAAGTAAACACAGAAACCCAGCGCAATACACTAATGTTTTCTAAGTAGCCCGCAGGTACTGAACAATAGCTAAATGTGATTTGCTGAGACCAACTCAATAAACAGTTTAAAGCATACACAGTATGAAAATGAAAAGGGAAAAACCATGCAGATGCTATCACATTGCGACACATCCTTCAGTTGAGAGTGAACCTGGTAAACAAATTCCTTTCCGATGAGGACTTGAAGTAAGCCATGTGGAATGAAACCTCCATCTCGATCCAACAATCAAAACCTTTTCATGGCTGCTAGACAAGAAGCAAAATCCGTCACATATGGACATAGGTGCTTGACAAAATGGTCCTTGCAAACCTTCACAAGCTTCTTCGTCTCGAGGTTGAGAACAAAGAGGCCCACACCCATCACACGCAAGAACAAGGAGCCGCTCTTCTCGCATAACCCTTGAATTGAGAGTTCCACCTTGTTGCAAGAGAAGACGATGGGTGGCAGCATTGGCATCAGATATACCGCCTTGCAACACGACCACCGCTTCCGATCAGCACTGCTGTCTTCCAGATTCCAGACGGAGAGCACCAGTTCATCCAAAAGGACCAAGGAGAGGGTACCCTGCGCTGAATTGGCCAAGCGCACCGCCCTCGAAGCGACCGTCAGGCGGTGCACGCCAGCGCGTGGCGGCAGGTCGATTCGGGAGACTGACGCCCCGGCCTGAGCGAGGCGCACGGCCACAGCGTGCACGGCGTGCGGCAAGGCAGGGGTGCCGCATATCCAATAGACAGCGCCGCAGTGAACGGCGGCAGGAGAGCAGACGAGCACCATCATGTTGTCAGGAAGATCCGCGGTCACCGGCGCGTCCCAGTCCCCGGTTTGGGAGGAGAAGACGCGCAGGAGAAGCCCACCTTGCTGGTCGTCCATCACGGCGAGCAAGCGGAACGAGGAGCCACTGGTCTCGAGGAAGAGGATCTTCTCGGGGACGAAGAGCGGCAGGGGCGGGAGGAAGGTGGACGTCCCGGCCAGGGGGTTGCAGACGCAGATCGCGGCCGGGTCGCGCGAGGCGCCCTGGAAGCGGCAGAGGGCGACGAGGCCGCTGGTGCCGGATGCCACGGGGGCGAAGCCTTCGAGGTCGCCCGAGGTCGTCAAAAACCGGGACAGCGGGAGGACCACGGGTAACGACGGCCGAGACTGCGAGGGCACGAGGAGCAGGAAGCGCGTGGGCCGGCGGCGGTAGAGGCGGCGGCGGGGGAGCCTCTGGGAGATGTCGCGGAAGAAGAACCCGAGGAGGGAGGAGTGGTCGAAGATCCCAGCGCCGCGGCGGCGGTGGAGGTGAGAGAGGAAGGACGTCTCCTGAATGAGGCGGCGCCAGGCTTTGCATGTGGCTGCGCAGCGGACGACGGATATGGCGTCGCCAACGCCGGACAGGATCTCCACCTGGATGTCGACTGGGAGGGGCGGCAGCGGTAGCGGCGCATCTGGCTGCTGCTGCGGCGGCGGCGGCGGCGGCGGCGACGACATCATGCGGCGGCGGCGGAGGAATTGGGGGATGGAGCAGAGTTTTTCTCAAATAATATTATTTTATTTAAAAATTGCAAAATAAATACTTAAATTCACAAAATTGTAACACCGGTAACTTGTAGGCACTCCCCTTGCTAATATCCTACGGGCCACTGACAATTTTCAGAGAAAAAATCATAATTTTTTTATATGATCTTAGATGAACATGTCTTTATATAAAAATTATGCATCTCGATGAGATCTATACCTTAAGTTGAATATTTTTTATTTTAATTTGTTTAGATGCTAAAAAGTGATTATAAATTTTAGATCTGAAAAACTAGATATGAAACTTCTAGCCACATTTTAGATATCTAAACAGATTCAAATATAAAAGTATTTCACTACAAAGTATTAGATCTCATCAATACATACAATTTTCATAGAAATATTATCTCGAATCAAAATTAAATAAAAAAGTTATAATTTTTTCTTTGAATATTATCTACGGGATATAAAGCCTGTTAACATGTGGAGTATCGACAAGCCCCTAGATCCACCATCACATAGGATATCGATATGCGAAGTGCCAATAGATCCTTAGGTGGCACTTTACATGTTGACAGGTAATTTTGTATGCAAATATCAAATTTTGTCTATTATTTTTAATTTTTTTAGTAAAATAATATCATTAAAAAAGGCTCAGATTGAGCATGAGAATGAGAACAGGACTTCTATATCTCACCCGACTGCTAACACCTGTTTTTTGGAGCACAGGATGCTTCGAGATTCTAACCCCTCCTTCTCGATAACGGTGAAACTACTCTAGGAGTCGGAGTTAAGGTTCTGGGGTTCCGATTAGGCCATAGGGTTCACCATGCTCCGTTTAGTTTGTTTTTTATTTTAATTATAGATTTTAGTCTTAAAATTAAAAGTAAATAATCACATTCTAAAAATTAATTATCATAATTTAGAAACTAAGTTATACTGTAAAATCACACAATCCACAATATAGTGAAAATGAGCTTCTCCTTGGAATCCAGATTTTGACAATCACTTCAAAAACAAACAGGGCATTAGAGAAAAGATCAGGAAGACAGGCTAGCCGTTTGGGGGCGGTGAGCCATGGTGGTTGATTTATCACCCTAGCTCTGTCCATTGTCCTTAGGCCTGGTTTATTTTTTATTCTAATTATGGATTTTAGCTATAAAATTAAAAGCAAAATCAACTATCACTCTTTAAAAGCTGATTCTCACAATCTACGAGCCAAGTTATACTGCGAAATCACACAATCCATAATCTAATGGGAATAAACTTCTCCTCAAAATCCAGATTGTGATAATCCACAGAAAAAAAATAGGGCATTAAAGGAAACATTGAGAAGACAAACCAACTGTTTGGGGACAGTGAGCCATGGTGGTTGAGGACCAACGATGGACAGGACTAGGGTTAAGGCTTGGGTGATGAATCAACTGCTCGTCAGAGATGGGTTAGTGAGACAATGGCTCACGGTTGCGCATTTAGCTGAAACAAAGCTAACAAGTATGAGGAAGGAGAGTGAGGGTTCAAGCTCATCGATGTCGGTGCTGACTCCTATGAGCAGCGGGCAATGGCACATTGGGAGTCGACGGTGTGGGGGGAGAAAAAATAGAAGGTTGGGGATTGGACTAGGGTACGATGCTAGGTTTTATCTTGAGTGGAAAAGATGTGAGCCACTATATTATGGACTATGGGCCTAAATCACCTAAGAGCCTAGTCGCATGTCCCAATGGTAAAGTACAAGTATAATATGAATGGAACAGTTGGCTACAGTTGTGAAATTTGGCCCACAGGTCAGAAGCACCATAATTTGAGGACATTTCTAGTTCTGCCTAGCAAAAATTTATGAGTTAAAAAATCACAAGTCCAGCTAAATATCTACTAAACTTGCAACCCATTAATGTTAAGTAAGCTATTTGTTTACATCATAGGAAAACTTAAAAATAAACACATAGAAGTTCTGTGACATTTGACGTCATGTCAAATTTCCTTCAAAATCCATATGCATCATCCATTTCGTAAGAATGTCTTAGAAATTTGGGAAAATAGCACACTGGAAAAGAAATCATAGGGTCCGTAGTCCCGCTAAATTCCTCTGTTTTCGTTTGAATCTTCAGGTTTATTTACTAAATCTGAGGCAAGTTACTAATGCAGCGAAAGCTAGGATACCTCCCTCAAATGCACTGGAGAACGATTTGACACCACTGATTCCCTCACCAATGCGAATAGCGTCTAATTACAGTGGAGGATCGGAGATGCTCTGAGCGGTTGGTCAGTAATCACCTAGTTATATCATCTCTCACTAATTCGGTCTAATTAAACGTGATTCCTGCCTGACATTTGTACCACAACCGCTGTATTTTACCACCACTTTTACTTCTCAGTAATCCAATTTCCAGGCCACATTTCTTTAGGCACGACCAAGCGCCACCAAAGAGCAAGTTTGGCCATAATTCAACGGGCCGTTCGATTTGTCAAACGCCTAAATTTGACGTTTCCTTACAGTCATGAGCTGTTTCATGTCCGTTCACACCCTTTATTCTTCCACCGACTCAGCACTATTCGTCTTCTTCACTCTTCGCTGCACCTTACCTTAGCTCAGTTCCCTCTTCCCGCCGGCCTCCTCCATCTAACCCAGCTTCTCATCTGTTGCTCCTCTGCCATCCTCGGCTGGTGGCGCCCCCATGAAATCGAGAAAACCTCACCGGCGGCCGTTGATTGAAATGGAAATCTCAGTCGCCTGATCAATAGGAGATGAGTAATTCTAATTGGTGTAGCAAACCTGATCATAAGGTGAAAGTGTGAATCGACATTAACCCGAAGAAAGAACATGAAGGTGGTACTGTTGGGATCGAAGTCCCAGACAAGGTGGGCCTTCGGAGGTGGAAGTAGCGAAGGTCCCTTAGAGTGACACGTACTGGAAGCGGAACAGTTTTCAATTACCTTTCACGGTTACACTGTGACTCTATTTATAGCCCGTACCCGGCGATCATAGGTCCTGTTTACATATCTTACCCCCTAACCTGCTATATTCCCGGAATATCCGGGGGTAATATGATACAAATAAGCGTGATCCCATAATTACAACAGTACCCAGGACAACCGTAGTCGGGCCCACTGTCGAGCTGGCCGTCCACATGAAGGGTGTCGAAGCCCTCTTCGCCCGACCACATGACGAGCTGCCTTCGACGCCCCCTGGCGAAGACCTGGTCTTGTCTTCGCTCGCTCCAAAGGACGCGGGACGCGAACCGAGGCTTCGCCCGGCAATCGAAGTCGGTTATCCTTTGCATGCGCCGATTCGGTGACTAGAAGGTGCTTAGACGCCCGCACCCTTCGACCGACTACGCTCCGTGATCTCCACGACTGATGGGCGAACTCCTGTAATCAGCATGACAGCTATCACATAGCACCTCCAGCTAACTTCACAGTTGGCTTCGAGTGAGGGAGTGGCGGGAGATGATCCCCAACAGTAGCCCCCTACTGGCAAGGTTTATTTTCGATAGGCCGAGCCTGTAGTCTTCAAGATATCTAAACGCCATCCCCCTTCGGCCTGTCGAAGTTAGCTGGATCCAATGCATGCTGTTAATAATTTTGTTTATTATTATTATTTTTATGCTCTTTAGCGCCGCCGCAACGATCTCTATAACTGCCTGCATTTAATGTTCATGGTAGTTATCCGAGCACAGTTTCCGGTGTCGGTACAATTTTTGATGCTAGAAGTTGTAACCGCGTCCGTCTCCCCCTATAAATACCGGCTGCTGTCAAAAAATTTCACCGTGACCTTGGTAAAAGTTGTCGCTCTCGTACGAAGTAAGTTACGGTTTTCCAGACGCCCTAGACGAAGCCCCTGATTGCCTTCGCGCTGTTGAAAGATTTTCTTGGACTAGATGGCTCCAAAACTCAGGTCCTCCCGACCGAAGGCTTACTCGATTGGGCAGTCCAAAGTAGATGGCGAAGTTCTAGCTGGTCTTGTCAGGGAAGGATTGATTAGCGATGTCTCGAAGGTCCGGCTTCCCGGCAAACAAGAGATACTGGAGCCCGCTGACGATGAGGCTATCGTGTTTGTGCATTATTTTCGGGCTGGCCTTCGGCTTCCTTGTGACGAGATGGTGATCAAGGTGTTAAAACTCTTCGAGGTCTATTTGCATCAGTTGACACCTAACGCCACAGTTAGAATGAGTCTTTTCTCCTAGGCCGCTCGATCGGAGGGGGTTAAGGCGTCCGCCAGGGCCTTCTCCGTCGCGCACCGACTGCATCACCAACCAAAGCCGGTCTTCGCCCGCGAAGTGCAGAGCGAGGCCCACTACGGGTGTCTGAACTTCGCCTATCGCGCTGGCTTGTCTACTCCCGTGGTTGTATACAAGAATAAGTGGCCTAGTGATTGGACTCAATGGTGGTTTTACCACAAGGTGGAGGCCGAAGAGTACCTTGTATCCAAATGTGAAGAAGTGAAGGGAAACCGTGCACCAGATGTGCGGTTGAAATCATTGCAGCAAACCGCGCTTGAAGCCTTCGCCAGGTGTGTGAAGCATCTTTGTACTCGTGATTTGGTGGACGAGTTCTTGGCTGCCGGGATCTGGCCTCTTAGCCATGGCTGGGCTATTCCGGCCTTCGGGGAGAAGGGGCCCGAGGGGCTTTGCCGGCCTCATCCTACTGTGGACGGCTTCGCAGGTGCCCTCTTGTCCGTGCATTCTTAAATAATTAAAATTTTCTTGTCTGACAGTTGTGATTTTTTTTTTCAGATTTGTTAGTCGCCGAAGTGGAAGCGAAGGCTGTAATGTTAGTTGGCAAGATTACTCCTGGCGAAGCGCAACTGTGCGCCGACCAGGGACTTACCTGCAGGCTGAACAGAATCTTCGAGTATCGTGGTCTGTCGTATGCTGAACGGCCGAAGATTGCCGCTGTGCTGCAAAGTAAAGCGGGGGGCTCCCCAGCAGCGGAAGCGGGCGAAGAGCCCGCTACTGGCCCTTCGACGAAGAGGAAGCTCTCAGAACGATCGCCGAAAATGGGCCGTACCGAAAAAGTTGTTGCCCTCCGTAAAAAACCACGCAAAGCGGCGCCCGAGGTTTTTCACGCAGAAACGTCTCCAGAGGGCTCTGCTGCTTCGCGCGACATGGCCCATCGGGAGAGTTCTGAAGGCGCGCAGGAGGTCCAGGCGCGTCGATCTTCCGACGTTAGTTCTGAGCGACGACGAGGAATTGACAGAGACGGGCGCAATTACCGAGCCCACCGTTCAGGAGGAGCCCGCAGCCGAAGGTGGCGACGACGTGGAGGTGGTTGTGTACTCATCGCCCTCCTCACCCTCGAGCTCATCTTCTGAGACCGAAGATTCAACGCCAAGTGCGCCCCGCCGCAGAGGGAAGGGTTTGATGGGTCTCGGCGGGCTGCTCGACGCGAAGGCCATTGCGCCTGAGGCTTTGCGGCCCGCCGCTTTTGAACCGAGTATCGGGGAGGTCGGTGATGCAAAAAAGATGTTTGGAACCTTCGTTCTTCCTGAGCTCAAATTTTTGCTTGCCCAGAAGTCTTCAAGCGAGTTGATCAATGCATCCGATGTGGCTATAGCGAAGGTATATAGTATATTTTCTTACATTGAAAGAAAAAAAAACTTGGTATTTTACTGACTTGCATTTGATATTTCAGGTTTTGCTCCTCTCACGAGCTCAACGTAAGCAAGCAGAAAAATCCGAAGCCCATGCCCGAAGCGCTCAGGCCCAGATTGACTTGCTGCAAAAGCGGGCGGAAAAGGCAGAGGGCCAGAAACGCGAGATGTCGTGGCATGCGAAGGATGCAGAGTTACGATTGGAGAAACTTGAAATGGAGGTTAACACCCTTTGCTCGGAGAAGGGGATTGCGGACAACAAAGTGAGCTGTCTTCGGCAGAATCTGCAGCCTTCCGAGGCGCAAGTTTGCGAACTGCAAGCACTTTGCGCGTTGGAGAAAGAGAAAGCTGAGCAGCTGCAGATTGAACTAAGCAAAGCGAAGGCTTACAATGACGATGCTCTTAATGTCATTGGGGAGCTTGAGCCAAAGGCGGTCGTTGTGTGCGAAGCAATCAGCCGTACCTTCGAAGGACTCCCCCATCACTCGAACTCGTAGGATTGGGTGGACTTATTAGTTGGATCAATGAGACCAGCAGTAGCCTCCTTCCAGCTGCACAACTTTACAGCGACTTCTGCGCCATGGTTGCCGCCCGAAGTCTCGTGCAATCTGTCGAGATGACGGGTTGCGACCATCATACTACTCTCCAAAGACCTTCTTTCCAGTACCCTTCGGATCTGTCAACTTCGTCCGTTACAAAGGCATCAAATACTGGTGCAAGCACGGCCGCTCGCTCGCTCTTCGAGAGGCCGAATTGAACCGACAAAGGGTATGGCAACTTAACTTTTGTTTTGTCTGGTCAAAGATTATGAAAGGGGTTATGTGTGATAGTAATGTATTTATTATTATTAATTTTTTGTTAGGCCAAGGCGAGGGATGACACCTCGTCGAAACCGACGACTACGGCAGCCGAAGATACTGGGAAGGTGGGCTAAATTGGCGTGAAGGGTCGTATTGTTTATGCTTTTGTTTTTGTAATTGACGATGTGACACATTGGCTGTGTAATATATTATATGTTTATATCGAAGTGTTATTGACCTTTTTGCGCTCCCTGCGCAGGTCCTTCCTTCGGACACTGTGCAGGTAGCCGAAGAAGCTGTGCCTTTGACTATGATGAGGGACAATTTTTATGTGTCCTGGTCCTGCTGGGAATCATTTCACCGATGTCATGCTAATATCGATTTGGAGTGGTATTGGCATGCGAAGTGTAGATCGTATGACGATATGAATGCTAGGACAAAAGCGTTTTGGAAATCTGTTAGTCCTTCGACGCTAGCTAGTCGACGAGCTGAACGAAATCTGCGCCGTGCAGCGAAAGGAGACGTTGAAGGCACATCGGTGCTCGTTGAGCCAAAGATTGAACCTCAGGACGAGGAGCCGGTTTCGCACAGACCGCAAATTTGCTATCGGCGTGGTCCCTCTTCGCAGGCAGTCAGGCGAAGTGGTAGTGACGACGATACCCCGATGTCGCCGTCTTATTGTAATCAAGTTGGGGCCCATTCGGCCCCATCGTCGCGTTTTCATGCCAGCGAAGGCATTGCTTATCAATTTTCTTTCAGTCGTTTGTATAAGGATTTTGTTGATCCAGATGTTGATTCTGATATAGAATAAATCGGGTTTGTGTTATGATTTGTTCTTTTGTTACACTTTTAGCGGCATGGCGCCCGAAGCGTTTTCTACGATTCGATGCGTTCTGAACCTTTGTTAGATCTTCGAGTTAGACTTTTTTGACGAAGCCCATCCCCCGATTTTTGCCGCAGTTTCGTGCGATTGTACTGGGCTAATATTTTTATTATTATCATTGTTATTTTTGTAAAACACCGTCCCCCCCTCCCCCCGACTTTTACTCGCAGGTAACTTCGGCCTGGGGGGGGGCAAGCAATCTTGGCCTCCGACTTTTAGCCTTGAAGGCCTGATTTTACTCCAACTCGGGGGGGGGGGGGGCGGTTGATATTTGGGCTGGCACTCTTAGCCCCCTACCCTTGACGAAGTGCGCTGCCTTTTAGTTGCCTTAGGGACACTTCATTTTTTTTTGTCCCGACGGTTTGTTTTTCCCTTCGGTGCGGAGGTAGGCACTCTTAGCCCCCGATTTTTAGTGAAGTGCGTTGCCTTTTCTTTGGCTCTGCGGCACTTTGTAATTTTTTATCGCGAAGGTTTGTTTTTCCCTTCGGCAGGAGCAGGCACTCTTAGCCCCTGACTTTTAGCGAAGTGCGTTGCCTTTTCTTTGGCCCCGCGGCACTTCATTTTTTTTATCGCGAAGGTTTGTTTTTCCCTTTGGTGCGGGGCAGGCACTCTTAGCCCCCGACTTTTAGCGAAGTTCGTTGCCTTTTCTTTGTCTTAGCGACACTTCATTTTTTTATCGCGAAGGTTTGTTTTTCCCTTCGGTGCGGGGGCAGGCACTAGCCCCCTAGCGGTTTTTTCAATCCCGCGAAGGTCGCAAGTGTATGCTTGCTTGCCTACACTTCGCACCGCGTTCTAGTCGTCAATTGGTGCGCCAATCTATTTAGGCTGGCGCACTTCGATGAAAAGTACTATTACTCAAGACAAGCAACATTTTTGCGGGGGTGGCACTATCATTGTTTACATGGGTTCCTGCCTCATTAAAAACCTCACCCCCTGGTGAAGGGGTCCCCCTGTGAGGAAAAGAGTGCAGTACCCTTACAATGTGATTACAAGAACTACTACGAAATTAAAAATTACATTGGAGTCTCGGACTTTAGTTGCCGATCGTCAGGCGTAGAACTTGCGAAGGTTGTCTGTGTTCCAGGTGTGCGGAAGCTCTTCACCTTCCATATTGGCTAGATGATAAGAACCAGGTCTCAGAGATCTTTTAACTATGAAGGGGCATCCCATTTACTCTGAAGTTTGCCAACCGATGCTGTTGTACCAAATCTTCGCAACACCAAGTGTCCGGGTGCGAAGGTCTTTTCGGATACATTCCTATCTCTCCATTTTCTTGTCTCTTTTTGGTAAGTGGCCAGGTTTTTTGCTGCTTGCAATCTTACTTCTTCAAGGGCATCTTTCGATGATAGTTCTTCGCATTGGTCTAGTTCATTCCCGACCCTGAATGATTTCGTTTTGCATTCCTCTGGAGTCATGGCCTCTTCGCCGAATAGGAGGCGAAATGGCGTGTATCCTATTGGTCTTGCAACCGTTGTTCTTAATGACCATAGTACCTTGGGCAATTCTTCGACCCACTTTCCTTTTGGCAATCCTTGAAGACGCTTCGCGACCCCTACGAAGATGATGCCATTTGCTCTCTCAACTGCGCCATTAGATTGTGGGTGGTATACTGATGCAAACATTACTTTTATGCCCAGAACATTACAGAAATCTCTAAATCCCGCGCTATCGAACTGAGTACCATTGTCCACGGTTACTTCGCTTGGGACCCCGAAGCGGCACACAATATTCTGCCCTAGGAATTTTTGTATGTTTCTTGATGTTATGCTCACAAGTGGCATTGCTTCTACCCATTTTGAAAAGTACTCTACTGCCACCACCGCATACCGCAAATTTCCTGGGGCTGGTGGCAGCTGCTTGACAATATCGATTCCCCATCGCCGCAATGGCCAGATCGGCGAAATGAGTTGTGTCTTCGTTGTTGGTCTGTTTGATCCCTTCGCCCAGAATTGGCACTGTTGGCAACTTCGTACCAGCTGGTCCGCATCACTTACAGCCGTTGGCCAATAGAAGCCCTACCTGTATGCTTTTCCTACCAAAGCCCTCGTTCCGATATGTGAGCCGCACAACCCGCTGTGAATTTCACTTAACAGTTGTTGGCCTTTTTTCTGAGATATGCATCGCAAGAATGGTGCGCAGACTCCTGCTTTGTACAGATTTTTGTCTATAACTTTATAATTTCTGACCCTCTGAGCCATGCACTTTTCTTCGACCCGATTTTTGATATCTCTTTGACCCCGCAGACATGCCATTATCGGAAAACGCCAGTCTTCGCTCTCGATTGTTGCGACCAGGCGCGTTTGATTGGAACTGTCATCGAGGGCCGGTTCAGTTAGCTTCTGATAGAAAACGTCTGGAGGCATGGGCAGGTTCTGCGAAGCCGCTTTCGCTAGCTCATCTGCTTCGTTGTTATCATTCCTTGATACACTTTTGACTGTGAATCCGACGAAGTATTTTTCCATTCTTCGCATTGCTGCTCTGTACTTGATCAGCTCTGGTTCCTTTGCCTGGAATGTTTTTTCAATTTGACTTGCTACGACCTTCGAGTCTGTTTTGACAAGTATTCTCCGGGCTCCCAAAGCCTTCGCTTTGCAAAGTGCTAGGAGTACAGCTTCGTATTCCGCCGTATTGTTTGTGGAGTGGAACTCTAACCTGGCGGCGTATCGCAGCTTCGTCCCCGAAGGTGAAAACATTACTGCCGAGACTCCTGCTCCTGTAGCTCCCCAAGCTCCGTCGTAATACGCGGTCCAGATAGGTTCTGCTGCTTCATCATCCAAGGCCTCAGATGAAGGTGTCCATTCCGCCATGAAATCTACCCGCGCCTGCGATTTTAATGATGTTCGTGCCACGAAGACAATCATGAATGGAGCAATCTCTGTTGCCCACTTCGCTATTCTTCTGATGGATTCTTTGTTTTCGAACATGTCGCGAAGGGGTAGGAAAGTTGGCACTGTAATCTTGTGAGAAGTGAAATAGTGGCGGAGCTTGCGGGATGCCATTACCAGTGCATACGCTACCTTTTCCAACTCTGTGTATGACTTTTTTGGGCCTGCTAGTACTTCGGATACATAATACATCGGTGCTTGGCGCAGCCTGTTATCTTCGGGTTTTTCCTGTACAAGAATAGCGCTGACTACTGAGGGGGATGCCGCTATGTATAACAGCAAATCTGCGCCTGGATCGGGGCTGGTCAGTGCTGTAAGCTTCGTCAAGTAAATTTTTAACTCATCGAAGGAAGCCTGCTGCTCGGCACCCCATTTGAAAGGGTCAGAACTTTTTAACACCTTGAAGAGTGGTAGACTTTGCTTAGCGGACTTTGCAATGAACCTGTTCAATGCTGCTAGCCTTCTTGTCAAGCGTTGGGCTTATTTTCTGTTATGTGGCGGTTTCATATCTAAAATTGCTTGTATCTTCTAAGGATCCACTTCGATGCCTCTTTTCGATACCAGAAACCCTAGGAGTCTTCCGGATTGCACTCCGAAGATGCATTTTTCCGGATTTAATTTTAAACTTGCTCTTCGCAGATTATCGAAGGTTTCCCAGAGGTCTTTGATGTGCTGGCTTCTCCTGATACTTTTTACTACTATGTCATCAACATAGGCCAATACATTTTGTCCCAGCTGCGACTTTAATACAGCCTATACCAACCTTGTAAAGGTTGCTCCAGCATTTCGGAGTCTGAAAGGCATTCTTACGAAATAGTATGTTCTGAAAGAGGTTCTAAAACTCGTTTTGTCTTCGTCTTCCTTTGCCATCCATATTTGATGGTACCCTGCATAAGCATCTAGGAAGCTTAGCATCTCGCAGCCGGCTGCGGAGTCTACGAGCTGGTCAATTCTAGGCAGTGGAAAGTCATCTTTGGGGCAAGCTTTGTTTAAATCTGTGAAGTCGATGCACATTCTCCACTTTCCATTGCTTTTCCTTACTAATACGGGGTTGGCCAGCCACTCCGAGTGCATAACTTCGCGTATTACTCCGGCATCGAGCAATTTTTCTACTTCGGCCTTTGCTGCTTCTTCTCTTTCCCCCGAAGCTTTTCTAAGCTTCTTCTTCATTGGCTTCGCTTTGGGGTCCACATTTAGCTTGTGCTGAATGATGTTTCGACTTACTCCTTGTAGGTCTCTGGGGGACCACGCGAAGACATCATCGTTTTTGCGAAGGAACATTACAAGTTGTTGCTGATCCTCTGCTGGGGCCTCTGCCCCTATTGTGATCTTTTTATCTTCTTTTTCATGATTTAGCAGTACTATTCTGGTAGGTCCTTCTGGTGCAGCCTTTGCACATTTTTTTGTGGCCTGCTTCGGCACCCGTCGAAGGGTCTGCGATGTTGTGGACATTTCTTCTTCCTGGAGCTATTCCTACTTCGATTCGCCTAGCAACTCGCTGATCTCCCAACACCTTTATGACTCCTTCTGGGCCAGGCATCTTCATGCACAAATATGCGTGGTGCGGTATTGCTCTGAATTTATTGAGGAACCCCCTCCCAATTATCGTATTGTATGGGTAGCTAATGTCCACCACATTGAAGGTAATTTCCTCTGTGCGAAAATTCGTCTGTTCGCCAAACAACACTGGGATTGTTAATTTTCCCAGGGCGTTGATTGTGTTTCCGCCCAAACCTAGCAACGGCGACCCAGCTTGTTTCAAGTCACTTCTTCGCAGCCCCATCTTGTCGAAGGCATCAGCGAAGATAATGTCCGCAAAACTTCCTCCATCGATCAATATCCTATGTACTTCATTTCCCGAGATGTTCGTGGTAATGACGAAGGCATCTGTGTGTGGATAATCTAATACCCTTATATCCTCTTGCGAGAATGTAATGGGAATGCTGGACCATCTTGAATTGACGTACGTTGGTCCTACTTCGACGTGGTTAACCCTTCGCATGTATTCTTTTTGTTGTCTCTTGGATTCTGTTTGCTGGCTGGACCCCCTTGAAATGGCCAGCACCACATTGTACCCATGGTTTATGGTATTAGCTGATTTGCTACTTTCTGGTGGTGCCTCGATTGCAGGTATTGGCGGTAGCTGGGGTAGGTCGCCCCGAATGTTCATTTGCCTAGTTTGATCAAATTGGGCTGAAGGTGCGGGTGCATATTGTGGTGCTGGAAATTGCTGCCATTGGTTCAGAAACACCACGTTCTGATTATGGTTTTGACACCCTTCGCTTCTTGTGAAGC
Organism: Phragmites australis; assembly: GCF_958298935.1. Classification (NCBI taxonomy): domain Eukaryota; kingdom Viridiplantae; phylum Streptophyta; class Magnoliopsida; order Poales; family Poaceae; genus Phragmites; species Phragmites australis. The sequence continues at coordinate 21,611,960 of NC_084921.1, read as the reverse complement.
AACTTTGGTAGTCATTGGAACTTCTGAAAACGTCATCTTGATTTCCAAAAATGCACCACAAGATAAACTGTTTCAACTCGGACTTTTCTGCGTAGCACTGATTTCGGGGGCCATAACTCGCAGCTTCATTATCCAAAAGAGGACTTCCATAGGTTTAAATCGAAGCTCTCGACGAGACCTACAACTTTTGTATTGTCAAGATTTGCATTTGAGTCCGTTTTGAACTCCAAAACGTCATGTGAAGATGAGGCTGTCCAGGACTCCGCGAAAATTACAGATTTCGTGGATCCTTTGTTAGACCATCTAGAAAACTTGGCTAAGGGTTTGGACTTGAGCAAGATTGAGCCCAAAGATACTTTAGGTATATATAGGGTTTAGAAAAGAAACTTTTGCAGAGAAATTTGAATAGGATTTGAATTTGAATTGAGCTTGGAGTGAATTTAAGATAAACAAAAAAGATGAGGTTGAATAAGAATAGGACTAGATAAGGAATTTGAATTTAAATTTTAGGAGAATTTGAGAAAGAGGAGAGATTGGCTTTAAACAAGGATTTGGATAAGATTTGAATTGACCTGGAGAAGGATCAGGTATGATCAAGGATTGAATAGAAGAGGAATTCAAGGACTTTGAATTCCAACCATTAAGATCCTTAACTTATTCACTACTGAGTTTTGTAAAAAACTTTTCAAAATCTTTTTCACTCAAAACACCAAAGAGAAAGAAAAGAAAAAGAACTCTAATGCATTTACCTGGATCCTAACAAAACTCAGCATGTAATGCATAAGAAATAATAACCTATATTGATTGATTGATTAAGAAAATAGGTTTTAAACCTATACTCCTAGTGAAGCTATTCAATACTCTTGGAAAATTTTAAAAATTTGATAAATCTAATAATCAGGGTGTTACATTCACCATGTAACTCGCAGTAAAACGTGGTTGGGTCTTGCGGAACTCGTCCACCTCGGCTTCCTTGGCCCCTTCCTCTGCCAGTTCGGCCTCCTCGAGTAGCCCCACTTTGAGCTTCACCTGCCACTTGAGCGACTTCAAATGGGATGGAGTCTATTTGATTGATCCCTTTTTGCCTTGTTGTATAGTCAGATGCTTCGGCATTCCTCACGTGCCGCAATCTGTCTCTAGGGTGGCTAGTGCCTGCCTCCCTGGCTGATGTATCCATTTTTACTATTTTTGAAGCTATCATTTCATTTTTCCTCCGAAGATGGTCGAGCTCAGATCTCGCATATTCTTCCATGTTATTGAGCAGCTCTTGTACACTCCCTGACCTTTTTCTTGTAAGCTTTCTTGCTAAGAGTCCCCCTCTGATGCCCTATATTGTCGCATTGATGATTGTGTCTTCGCTCAGCCCCTTCGCTTGGCAACGTATGTGCACGAAGCGGCACATATAGCTCTGAAATGTTTCTTTGGCTATTGCTTCAGTGTGAAGAGGTCACTCAGGGTGATCTTGTCTACTCTATTTCCTTGAAAGTTGCTATACAGGGCATTACGCAATTGCTCCCATGAATATATGGACCCCGGAGGCAACACAGAGTAACAAGATCTTGCTATCCCTTTTACAACTAACACGAAGGCCTTCGCTAGTGTTGCACTGTCTCCTCCGGTGGACTCGACTGCTGCTTTGAAACTCATTACAAATTCCCTTGGATCTAACTCTCCATCGAACATTACTACTCTGGGCATCTTGAAGCCTGTTGACCATGGTTGGTTCTGTAGACCAATGGATAGTGGGGATTCTGGGTCTCCCGCGGATGACCGCCGCCGAAGGTCCTGCGGAGGTCATGCCGTGTCTTCGGACAGTGCCACATGGCGAGCTGTTTCCTCCACACGATGCAGCATATAGATTTCCTCTTGCATTTTCTCCAATGTCTTCCTAGCTTCCTCTGCATGTCTGCGATATTCTGCAGCTTTTTGGCTTGCTGCTAGGCTGTCCAACGTGCGCTTTTTCTGCGCAATCTACCTTTCCAGCTCTTCGGCCTCTAGCCTACTTGTTCTTTTCTCCTATGTTTCATCTTTGTCGTCATACTCTGCGAAGTCATCCAGGTCTTCCCACTCTTCATCTCGCACCTTCTCTCCTTCTTGTGCTGAAGGCTCAAAGCGTGCGTGATCGCTTGTTTCCGTGACCCGCATCGGTGCCACATTTATCTGGATGGCCTCTCCGCGTCTGTTCTCATTGCTTCCTGGTGGCGCTACTTCAACACCATAGCACTGTTCGTGCCCACCCGAAGCTCCTCCGGCCGAAGAATTGCTTGACCCTGGCAGCGCCGAAGGGGGTCTTTCGACTGAAGCCCCGGCCACAGCCGAAGGTTCTGGTAATGCCTCCAATGTACCAGTTGGCTTCGTCTTCTTCTTGGGTGGCATGGCTTCGGTCCGTCTAGTCCCCACGGATGACGCCAATTGTTGGAATTGATGTCCTGAACAAGGTGAACCTTCACTTATGGAGAATGTCGAAGGGTTCTTGGGGTGACACGTGCTTGGGGTAAACTGTCTCGATCCCTCTCTCGGATATAGTATTACCCTATTTATAGCCCGTACTCAACCACTCCACACGGGGTTTACTATTTCTACCCCCTTACCTGCTACATTTTTGGAATATTCGGGGGCATTATGGTATAATCAAGCATATTTACATAATTACAACTCTGCTCCGGGCAGTTAAAGCAGGCCTCGCCATCCAGTCATGGTCTTCAGTAACCCCGGGATTCCGCCGAAGGCTTCTCCCCTTTGGTGCCACGAGTCAATCTTCGGTCCCAGTTTGAAGACACACTGCTACCTTCGCCCATTTCGGTCAACAAAATTGCCTGTGTAGCCTTTGGTTTCCGACTAAAGGCCCGCTCCCGCCTTCGCCGACACGGAAAGCCAGGACCACAGGCACGCCTTCAGCCTTTGACCGAAAGTACTTCGCGATCTTCGCCTTCACTCCTTGAAACAACCCTGCAATCACCCGAGTGCGTAGCCTCCGGTAGACTTTGAGTTATCCTACGAAGGGGGAAGACGGGAGATCATCCCCAACATTGATAATATATTCGTAATTGAACTGGGTACCTTCAAAATTACAAATTAAGCAGGAAACAAGACACACGATGTATACAGATTCGGGCCTCCAATGCGGAGTAATACTCTACGTCATGTGTAGATGATATTGTATATTGATTGTCTCGAGTACAAGCGATGTGGCTAGACCTATTATAATGGAACTCTAAACTAATATAGGGTTAAAGTTGCCGAGTCTTTCCGATTGCTAGGGTCCTGTTGTTGCTTGCGTCGAGTTGCGTATGCCCTCTCCTCTTTTTTTCTTCTCTGGGGTTTGTGTCTTGGCCTTATATATAGGTCCTAGCATTGCCCTATAACCAGTCGTGGTCGATAGTGAGTCTGTACGGATAGGTGAGGTCCTGAGAGGGGGATGATTAGGACACAAAAAATTAATCGGCTCAAAAAACTTCACAAGATGAACCTATATCCATTTCTTTCTAATTATGTTATAGGTTCATCTAGTGTGTCGACCCTATCGTTCAAAAAAGTTTGCAACCTATAGTTCATCCTAGTGAACTACTATAGGAAGGTAAACATGCAAAGGTAGATTGCAAGAATGTAAATGTGGAAACGTAAACATGGTAGAAACAACAAACTCGGTACACGAGATTTTTATCATATGGTATTGATAGCATAAACGCTACACCTAATCCACGTTGGAGTGGCCACCTAGGCTATAGCTCCCGAATAGCATCTGGTCACAGCCCTTGAGGCACCTAGGCTTTAAGTAGGTTGAGCCACTTAGGCCTCGAATAGGTTGAGCCACCAAACCACCAAGGCAATGCCTCACCACAAGCCTCTTTTTCGGTAACTTGCCACCGTCTTCACTTTGGAGCTTGAGCCACCAAGACAAGGGTCTCCGTGTCTCCGTACAAATGTCTTGTTGTCGCTCCACACCAAATTGGAGGGTCAACAAGCATGAGCTACCAAGGCTCATGGTGTCCATGTACCACTTGGTACAATGTAGGATCACTCATTGATCTCCTCTCTAGGCAGCAACACCTAGTAACAACTCTTTCTAAGCCTATTAGCACTAATCACTCCGTAATCTTGTGCTTCATTATCTTGGATGATCACTTTTAGCACTTTGGTGGCTTGGATGTCTTAAATCTATGAGCTTCTCTGGATTCCAACACACTCAATGGCCGAGTGGGAGGGTATTTATAGCCTCAAACCCGCGAACGAGTCGTTGCTCCAGCGGTTAAAAAGACGGGAACACATGATGATCTAATGTCAACAGTAGTACAAACATTGGACCATCCGGCATGTACTCTAGCAAAAACTAGCTGTTGGAACTCCACTCAAACTATTGTGAACACCTGATGTTCCGGTGTAACTTTGAACTTCATCACTGTACTATCCGGCGTGTAGACTTGAGCCGACCGAGCCACTTCTTCCTGTGCCTTTGTTTGGCATGTAGATCTTCTGATCACCAGACCATCCAATTTGTACAATCCTACCAGACAAGCCGTTGCAACATCTCTTGAAAAATGCACCAGTGAAACTTACTCTTCATCGTCGGACCATCCGGGGTCTACAACATTTTCACCTTCATCTGAGACTGCTCTGGCATGTACAAGCCTCTGAACGTCAGACCATCCGGCGTTCAAACTCCTTCTTCCATTGAGAAACATCTCCTAGAAAATGCTCGGGCGTGTTTATCACTTCAATACCGGACCATCCGGTGTGTTCTTCAATTTTCTTTTTTGAGCCGAAAACACTCTGGCTTGTACATTTTACTGAGGACGGGACCATCCGGTGAGTACAATCTTTTCTGAACTCATCCAATTCAAACTTTCTTAAGTTACATTTCGATGGTTTTTTCATGTATTGTATCCATGAGACCTACTAGACCATATACTTGACAAACATGTTAGTCCTATTGACTATGTTATTACTAATCACCAAAATCACATACATACCCTAGAAGGGTCATAATCGCTACAATCTCTCCCTTTTTGGTGATTGATGACAACACATCCGAAGCAAGTGGCAAAACATAAATGATACAAAATTGTAAAGTGCACAAGCGCACAAAAGAAAAGGAATGAAAACAATTATAAAGTGCACAAAGCCTTACCACTTTTTTTGGATGCATGGTAAGAACAACTAATGGTACCAATTGTAATGAAACTAATGGTACCAATTGAATATGAAAAGATGTCATATTTGTCATACTTTATTTTTACCTTCACTTTGTCCTCTTTTTTTGTGACTGTCATGGAGACAATTCTTCCATTTTCTCCATCGCCACCATCTCCCTTGATTGTTCCATGCAAGAACTCTTTGCTTTGTACACTTCTTGTTTTGATATCACTTGTAATCCTTCCATGCGCACTTCTTGCATCATACTTCTCCATTTGTCAACAATGTTGCATCATGCAACTTGAATTTGCTTTGGTCGTCAAAATTCTCTCCTTTGTCAACAATTTCAAAAAGGCTACAAACACATTGAATTCAAGAGAAAACGTTTGAGTACTTAGGAGAGAGCTTTATGAATCATGATCCAATAATAAATGATACCAATTGTAGGAATAAAATTGAAAGGGTAATGTGGATACCATTTGAAATGAAACAATATGGATCAGAATTCATGAAACTCACATGGTATGATATAAACTCTCTCTATATGTGTGCATACATATGATGAGAGTGAAACATATGCACAACTAGACAATCTGTAGAGATAGGAAATTTAAGCCATATTATGCATGGAGGTGTCTTAAAAGATCCACTGAATTGATAATAATACCGATTGACGAATAAGCATTGCATACCTTCAGGGACTTGTCGATTACTCCATGAGACTAAAAAAGATACCACTTGAAACACATGTTAGTCTCAAAATCACAACTCATAGAATATGCTCCATCTAAATGTGTGCATACAAGTGTCAAATACTTATGAAATACATGCACTTGTTATGGATAACAATGGGGAATTTATCCTATAGATTGTACTAATGACACATAAAGTATACCACTTGAAGAAATATGCCATATGAAGAACCTGCAACTAATAAATCATGTAGGTTACTCATGGGTAAGAGATAAACACAAGCAACCTATCATATGAAAAACCTATATTAGGTATTGCAAGAAAAAGAAATATGCACATACAATCCTAGAGAAGGCAAATGTACTAGATGCAAAATAAAAAGCATGAACAACAATCAAGCTACCATTATATCTTTTACCTTTGGATGGGAAATTTTCGTATATGATGATCAAGATCTTTATCAATATGCCCAATCTTGTACACTTGTCTTCTTTGCTTGAACCTTCACTTCATATTGTACGCCAAGTCAACAAATCCCCTAGCCAACCTATGGACTTCAAGTCTTATTTAGAACCCAAACTGATTAGGGCCCCTCCATATTGGTGATGACTTCCTCGGGCACCCAAATGGGTTGGTTCCACTTCCGGTCCTTTCTCCTAACCATGTGTGCAACCACTTTGCTATTGTCCTTATTCTTGAGCTTGTAGTGGCTGCTCTTGGTCTTGATGTTGTAGTTGGGCTTGGTCTAGAAGTTGAATATCTTTTTTTAGAGGTTCATTATCTTATTCTCTTTGGTCTCCTTCTTTACTTGCTTACATTAGAAGGACTTATGGTCTTCTTGATGACACTAGAAGCATGTCACGGTGGACCTCTCTGCATGCTTTTTCACCATGTTGTCACAGTTATCTTGATGAGATTGGACATAATTCATGGCCTTTAATCTTGTTAAGTCCTTTTTGAGCTTCTGTACTTCTTACTTGGGCTCATCATTCTCTTGTGTAATGAGATCATTATATGATTTTACAACAATATTCTCAACACATGTCTCATTTTAAAGGGGTGAGCTAAATAGATCATTCAAATCATCACAAGAAGTGAAAACATCTACCTTATGATTGAAATTCAAGAGAGAGGTAGATTGCGTCAAATGGGACCTTAGGTTGAGATTCAATGCCCTCAAGTTTTGCCTTAAGCTCTTCATGCTCCTTATTTGGCACTTCAAATTTTCTCACTAAATATTTATAATTAGAAACAAAAATAGGATGAATGTCATTAAGGGCATTGAATTTCTTAAGTTATTTAGCTTTTTTCTTTAAGGCTCTTTGTTGCTCATTGATCAATTCAAGAAGTTCTTCTTGAAAGGGTGAATTCTCATCGGATTCATCATCACTTATATCGCTTTCTATACATTTGGCCATAAAGCACTTGTGTGATGACGAATAGCGTGATGATGACCTTTTGGAAGAGCTTCTCTTGGAGGAGTGGATGGTGAAGCTCTCATCACTTGATCTTGAATCTTTATCTTTACTCACCCATCTTCCTATGCTTGCAAATGATTTGCTTCTTCTTCTTGTCTCCCTCTTGTTCTTGGTCTTCTTCTCTTTTTTGATATGATCAATTATGTTGACCAGGTCTTTCATGGAGATTAAATGATTAATCTTGGCATTGATCCTCTTGAAGTCCTTCTCTAATATTGAGATGAGCTTGGCGATCTTGGGATTGATTTCTTCATCACTTGAGGTGCTTTGCTCATCTTCTTCATCACTGTCTTCATCTTCATCACCATCATCTTCGCTTGAGTTTGACTCTTGCTATTGCCTTCTCATCTTATCTTTCATGTGTGGGCAAGGAGCTTGCTTGCTTGTGAGGGTAAGTTTCTTAGCGCCAAATGAGGATGAACCTTCAACCTTCATGTTCATGGTCATCTCATTGGCGGTGATCTTGCCGAGAACTTGGCTCAGAGTCATCTTGCTAATGTTATTGTTGTCGTAGATGATGGACACAATCAACTTATACTTTGGAAGAAGAGCTTGATGTATTCTTCTCATCACTTAATTATCTCTAATTGGCATCAAACCTAGCCCATTGATTTCATTAACTAGAATATTCAAATATGAGTACATATCATTAGCACTTTTATGTGCAAGTTGTTTAATGCTATTGAGCTCAGAGACTAGCACATAATATTTCTCAATGCGCATATCTTTATGTCTTCATGTATTTCAATAAGGTTAGTCCAAATATCATGAGCATTGGTGAGAGAATATGTAGGATCGAATATGTGCAAAATACCCTATCAGAGGGGGGAATGAATAATTGTGGAAACCATATTCAAAGATTAACTCACCCAAATTGAAATTCGATTTATACTCGGTATTCCACTCGAAATAGATTGCACAAGCTCTAGTAAAAACTATGTAGAGAAAGATCTTCTAGTTGGATTGCTCTCGATTTTGGTCAGCAGAAACTAGATTCAAATACGAAACTAACCCCATAAGTATAGAGTAAATCGGATATCTGGATCAAAAGTTATTCTTGGTCGAAGAAGATTGTATCAATCAAAATCGAGTAGATCAAAACCTAGTCGAGTTGACAAAAAGCTACTCGATATCAAACCAAATCCACTCAAAATTTTCTCAGATGAAATGCTAGATATTCGTAGAAACATGAAATTAATTGAAACCCAAAATCAATCATGCAGAATATAGAACAGAGAAAAAATTCTAAATCAGCAACTCATCAACTTATGAAACTTGGTTTTCATTGCATAGATGAGTTTACAAGATGCCTCTCCAAAGCATCCAACAAGGATTTCCATGAAATCCCAAAACAGCTCTCTCGAGTTTCTCTATCTCTCTACTGCATTGTGCTACCCTGTTCTGCGCTTACCTACCCAATACAACATACCTCTCTATTTATAGGGTAGCCACACACACAAACGTCATGTCCAGAATGTCCGGATTTGGTCAAGGAGGCAGAAGGTCATGTCCAGAATATCCGCAAGAGTATTCTCACGGCCCAGTCTAGGTAGAAGAGCTATGCAGATCGACGTCGCCGGGAGCTCACATTTGAGGTGGGGGATCATGTGTACCTGAAGGTCTCACCTCTCAAAAGCGTTCGTCGATTCCAAGTCCGAGGCAAACTGGCGCCTCGGTATGTTGGGCCATTTCAGATTCTAGCTTGGCGTGGAGAGGTTGCATATCAATTAGAGTTGCTGTCGTCCCTCTCCGTGGTACATAATGTGTTTCGTGTCTCACAACTCAAGAAGTGTCTCCGAGTCCCGACCGATGTCGTTGATGTTACGCCCGAAGAATTGCAACCGGACTTGACATATTGTGAGAAGCCGATGCGAGTCTCGGATGAAGCCGAGCGCAAGACACGGCGGAGTTCAATCAAATTCTTGAAGATTCAGTGGAGTAACCACTCCGAGTCCGAAGCGACTTGGGAGCGGGAAGATCAGCTTCGTTCCGAGTATCCTGAGTTCTTTGAGAATTTTGTAATACCAATGTAATATAGCGTATTTGGAATCTCTCGCATGTATGTGTTCATCTCTATTATTGAATAAAAATCTGCGTGGGATTCCATCTCTTGCATCATGATGTCGGCTCAGAACCTGCTAAGTCATCACAGCGTGCTCATTGTCCCCTCTCCGGCTCGTACCGAATCTCAGGACGAGATTCTTTCTAGGGGGGAGGTTTGTCACGGCCCAGAGTTTCTAAACATGTAATTAAGTGCTAATGAGCATCATTAGCATCATTTGTTTTCGTTTTGAGCCATATAGACTTGCAGTGTGGATTAAACTGAATTTAGTTGAACTGGGTTTAACTGATACGTTGTGAAGCATCTCCTAATACTTCTATGGAACCTAGGGCTGGTGATAATTTTAGAAATTAGTAGACGCCAAGAGAAGAATATAAATGAATTTTCCCAAATTTTTGGGAAATATTTAGAAGGCATAAAAATTATCACAAGTTGGAAAGGATAGCATTTTTGAGAAATTTTTATTCACAATTGGCTCAAGCATTCTGGGTCAAACAAGTTCAAATGGGTTCCTTGTGAATTTTAGTTTCAAACAAAATTCGTTTTACCAATTTTGGACTTTGGGAAGGTGTTCAAATGGATGGCTAAAGTGGTGGAGATATTTTGCCTGGCGGTTACTGTTCATGCGGGACCCACTCGTCATCCTCCCTCCTCACTCAGCCGCGCTGCTTCCAGAGGGCGGCGCCGGCTTTGTTGACTTTCGCGGCCGGCAAACCCAGCACGCCGTCGAGTCACCAGCCGAGCTTTCGAGTGGAAGCGTCGTCGGCCTTAACCCCCCCCCCCCCCCCTGGACGCTCTCTCGTGGTGCCTCTCCTCTCTCTCCCTCGCTTGCTCTCCCTGTCGCCTAGCACACCACAGAGCAGAGCAGCGTTGTACCGTGCCGCCGGCCAAATCCGACGCGCCACCGGCAAGCTCCCTCGAGCTTGAGCCGCGAGAAGCGCTAAGGAGGATCGTCGAAGCCTCTCCAACTAATTCCCGCACGAATCCCCTCCCCTCTCGGTCGGATTTGGCGAGCTCATGCCGTCTTCCTCGGCGCCGGCGGCCTCCTTCTGCACCTCACCATCGAGCTGCCTCGTTGCTGCTTCTTTGGCCCATTGAAGCGCTCGGTGAGCTTTCCGTTCCCCTTTTGAGTCTTGTGCGCGCGCTGGATTCCATTTAGCCCGTCGCCGGCGCGCCTTCCGCCGTGCAGCCGTGCGCCGCTGCCTATGGCGCACACCGTCGGCCGAGCCACCACCAAGCTCCTCGGCGTTGGGCCGCGCCATTTGGTCCACGCGCTCGCATAGAACGTGTAGGTGTGCTCGACCGAGCGTATTGCACCGCCGTCTAGCCGCCGGTGGTCTAAACCGTGCCGCCACCGTGCTAGTTTTGCCCCTCGCCGCCGATCGCCGTGCTCCGGCCATCGCCGGCGTCAACGTGTGCCCCCGCCGTAACCACGTGCTCGTGCAAGTGCTGTTGCCACCCTCGGCCGGGACATTCAGGCCGCCGTTCGCCGCCGGCGACGTCGCCCGAGCCGCTGGAGCGCTGTGTACTGGGCGCGGGTCGATTTTGACTCGGGTCAAAATACGCCGGCCCCACTGTCAGTCACAGCGGCTGGCCGAACCCGAGTGGAAAAAGGTTTAGGATATTTAAGTATTTGGAAAAATCGGAAAATGCGAAATTGGGTATTTGTTGAACTAATAAATCGGCTGAAACATTGTAAAATGCATAAGAAATGGAATATGGCTCCAAATATTGTAAAGCAAATTTTGTTAACTTTATATGCTCCTGCTCTACATGTTAAAATTGTTAGTGACCATGAAATATGTGCTGGAATTTCCTTAGTTAATGTAATGTGCTTAAAGCCTCATTAATTCATAACTAAATATTGGTAACTCCAAAATTGATGAAATCAATTCTATAAATCTTGTTGGTTTATTCCCTGTTTAATAAAAATATGTACCTTCGTTTTTAGCGCAGTTAGCATTCTAGATTGATTTAAGCCTTAGTTATGCTTTAATTAATCCGAGGATAATTGAATGGTTAACCCTAATCTCAATTAGGAAATCGTTAGTGCGTTAAACTCGTACCACGGCGCTTTACACTGTTGTCACAGACTATGAAACGTCATTCTTTGCATAACATTCATTGCATTGCACGCGTTATTCTTTCAGGGAACTTCGACCCGGCGAGCGAGGCGAACGAGTCTGTCCCCGGAGGTTCCCGCAGTGGTGATCGTGACTCGGGTAGTGTCGGGCAGCAGTCAGGGCAGCAAGGCAAGCATCTATCATATTGCACCGTGTCTACTTGAAAATCTAATATGTTATCTACGCTTATGTATACATTGCATGTGTCGGGTTCCGAGTTGGGTAGAACCTATGCCTATGCATTCTTCCATTTCGGTTACGTGTCATGTGTTATTCCATTGGAGCCTAGTGGTGTCGTCGCGGTCTAATTTTAGTTTGCTATGCTTAGTGGTACTTATGCTTTCCGGTAGAAGCCGACGACGGCGTCCACCGTTGTCGCGAGCCTAGGGCTTTTTACCTGTTCACATTTGTGGTTATGTTGATGATGTGTCGGTTGTTGAGTGGTGAGTTGAGATGAGGTGTGGGCGGTGTTAGGGGTGTCATCTGCTCATGAGGGGTCCTCAGGCAATTCGGGAAGGGAACCCGGACACCGTAGACCGCTTGCACCGGTTAAGCACCGATCGTCGGTGTAGTTGGCTTTAGCACTTACCTTACTCACCACATGCTGATATAATGGTAGGCGAGCTGATTACCTTCGCAGACGTGGTCATGTGGGCCTCGTCATAGACGGTGTGAGTCCGGTTTGAGTCCGGGCTTTTAGCGGTATTAGTTTGCTCGGGGAGTAGTTCTAATATCGTCGTGCCGAGTTATGGTTGATCCACATGGTTGGGCCTGGTTGGGAAAGGTTGTCACGGGTACCCCCTTGTGTGCATCTTAGCGGGTGGCACAAGCCGTATGGTCCCTGTGTCGTGTGGGTCCAGGAGTGTCCCCCTACAGGGTGTATAATCAGTTCGAACTGCCGCGCTCTCGGTCATGAGCATCGCTATCGCTTATCTCCACCGAGCGACCATGTTTTGGTCGTAGAGTTTCGATGTGGGTTGTGGCATGGTTGGTTTGGGTGGTTTGGTCGGTATGTGGTCGGTGGTTTGGTGGTAATGGTTTACTTTTATACACTTGTTGTTTATATATCTGTTCTGATCAGTTGGTTGGCAGGGTTTGAGTGGGTGGTTGGTTAAGTCAGTTGCTTACACCTAGAGTCTAGGTTGCTTACCGCTTAATGAACTTAAACATGTCTTAATCCTTGCTACAGCTTTAAATGCATGATCCTTGGAGTCGAGAATATATATACTCATACTGTGTAAGACTTGCTAGTACCTTCGTACTAAGGGGTGCTGCCCTTAAGTTGTTTTCAGGTTCTCAGGTTGGCGAGGAAGAGGCTCTGTTCGACTACTTTGTGCCTGCCGATTAGGGTGGTGGGCAGGAGTAGCACCTTCTACTCCGAACTCCGGCGCTTTTGGTATGGAGCCTAAGGGCATACGGCTCCATACTCTTTTGTTGTATAGGTTTTTCTTCCGCTGCATAGTTGTTGTTGTTCCTCTTTTGTTGTAAATTGTGGAAGCAGTTGCATGTTTAATAATTGTAATCCAGTTTAATTATTTGCTCTCTATTAAACTGTGTTGTGATATTTGAGTTGGAAGGCATGTGTTCCGATCCTGGGCACAAAACACGTGCCGGGACTACCGGAATGGTATTCTGGTTAATCATCGAGGTTGTGATTATGAATAATGATCCTCCTGATGATTAATTAGAATACTATTTGGACGGTTCCTCACACCTACTCCAACTTGAACTCGAATTAGTCTTCACGTCCTCTAATGATCACATCGCCGCCTGTGTCCATCACGAAGCCTTGTCTCCATATGTATTGTTTTCTCACTTCGAACATCCCGCATGACATCCTCGATCACCATGACCTCAGTTCCTCCTAAACCTAGTCGCCAAACCTTAGTTCCTCCTTGAACTTAGTTCGTCAATCCGTCATCGACCACGTTCGCCTTCGAGCAACACCTCTACATGAATCAAACAACAATCGAGTACGAGCACAAATCCTTCCCGACTTGACTCAAATCAGTTCACGCAACACCACACAAACTCCAAGAAAAACCAACACGCTAACATAAGCATATCTTAGTAACTCATGAACATCAACCAAATGTAATTATGCTAAATTGCTTTGCTCTGCCAATTTCATCAATCAAACCAATTTTTCATCACATGATCTCATAGAATATGCTTGATTAAATGCATCAATGCTTAGAGATGATAAAATGATACTCTTCGCTAATACATCGAATTGCCTCTCCTTGTTTGTGAGATGTTGTTCCATCCCCTCCTTGGAGACTATCCAAACATCTAAACCTTTGACATGCAAATAACAAGTCATTAGAATTTTCCATCAGGGGAAATAAGTGTTGTCAAAGCATGGAGCACTACTGATATCCATTCCTACCCCGGATATCACAACTCTCTAGGATGTTAAGCCTATTAAGAGCATGAGGTTCTGACTATCAAATGTAGGGTTGAGAGAACCAGCTCTAATACCAACTATAGGGATCAGTGACATCCTAAGAGGGGATGAATTAGGACACCTAAAACTAATTGGCTTCAAAAACTTTACAAGAGAAACCTATATCAATTTTGATCTAAATGTGCTCTAGGTTTCATCTAGTGTGTCTACTCTGCCATTCAAAAAGGTTTGCAACCTATAGCCAACCCTAGCAAACTACTCGTAAACATGCAAAGGTAGATTGCAAGAATGTAAATGTGGGAACATTAGTACGGTAGAGAGAGCAAACTCAACACAAGAGATTTTTATCCTGCGGAATCAATGACATAAATGTCACCCCTAATCCAAGTTGGAGCAGCCACCTAGGCCACAGCTCCCGGACGGCATCCGGTCACAGCCCTTGAGCCAACTAGCCCTCACGTAGGTTGAGCGACCAAGCCACCAAGGTAAGGCCTCACCACAAGCCTCTCTTCCAATTACTTGTTGCCGTCTTCACTTCGGAGCTTGAGCCACCAAAGCAAGGATCTCGGTGTCCCCGTACAAGCGTCTTGTCGTCGCTCCACATCAAGTCAGAGGGTCAATAAGTATGAGCCACCAAGGCTCACGATGCTGATGAGTCACCAAGACTCCAAGGTTTTGGAGTACCATTTGGTACAACATAGGATCACTTCTTGATCCCCTATCTAGGCAACAACAACTCTCTCTAGGCCTATTAGCACTAATCACTCCCTAATCTTGTGCTTAATTGCCTTAGATGATCAATTTTAGCACTTTGGTGGCTTGGATGTGTTCTCAAGTGTCTATGAGCTTCTCTGGACTCCAGCACACTGAAATAACTAAGTGGTAGGGTACTTATAGCCTCAAACCTGCGAACTAGCCATTGGTTTAACAAAGTTAGTTAAGTTAGTTATGTTTCTTGTAACATAGTTGTGGTACTGTATACTTTCCGACTTAACGCGTCTGCCATCATGTTTACTTTTCTCGAGTGGTAATGGATTCCCACATTGAAATTCTTGATCAGCTCTAACCATCTTTGTCGCCTCAAGTTAAGATCTGTTTTGGGACGAATATATACTTCAAGCCCTTATGATCCGTATATATCTCACATCTTTTCCCAAGAAGATAATGTCTCCATATTTTCAAAGCATGTACTACTACCGCTAATTCCAAGTCACAAGTTGGATAATTCTTCTCATGAGTCCTTAATTGTCTCGAAGAATACACTACCACTTGTCCTTCTTGCATCAAAACACATTCAAGACCTGGTCAAGATGCATCATAATATATATTGAAGTTCTTCTGGTTATCTGACAACATTAGCAAGGCCATAGTTAACCTTTCTTAAGCTCATTCAAACTTGCTTCACAAATGGTTGTCCCTTCATACCTCTTTTACTTCTTTAGCAACTATGTGAGTGGCTTGGCTATCTTTGAGAATCCTTCTGTGAAGTGACGGTAATATCCTGCAAGACCACAGAAACTTCTTACTTCAGTAACACTGGTAGGTGATTTCTAATTTAGAAAAACTTTTACCTTACTTGGTCTATTATAACTCCTCCGACAGAAAGAATATATCTGAGAAATGACACCTTTGTTAACCAGAACCCTCACTTGCTGTACTTAGCTTACAGTTGATGCTTTCTAAGGTTTTCCCAAGATTTTCTTACGTGATGCTCATGTTCTTCTTCACTCTTAGAGTAAACCAGTATATCATCAATGAACACTACCCCAAAATTATCCAAATA
Organism: Phragmites australis; assembly: GCF_958298935.1. Taxonomy (NCBI): domain Eukaryota; kingdom Viridiplantae; phylum Streptophyta; class Magnoliopsida; order Poales; family Poaceae; genus Phragmites; species Phragmites australis. The sequence goes on along the minus strand of NC_084921.1, from coordinate 21,596,281 downwards.
CTCCATGAAAACTTTATTTATGAGGTACAAAAAATAAGCCAAGATGTTGTTCAATCCATATGACATGACTGCAAGTTCATGTAATCCATATCGAGTGATAAGTGTTGTTTTAGGCATATCCGAGGCTCCAATCTTCAACCGATGATAAATTAACTGTAGGTCTATCCTTGAGAAACTTGAGCTCCCGTGAGTTGATCAAAAGAATCCTCAATCGTTGGTATAGGACACTTGTTCTTGATGGTAATGCTTTGCAATCTATGTGCAACCTTTGGCTTCCATCTTTCTTCAAGCAATACATTAGAGAATTCTCAGTCTGTTTAAATATGCTCCAATGTTGATCCTACCATTCGTATTAGTATTGTCCTCGCTATTGTTGATATGTCTGTCATAAGCTCATCCTTAACTCCTTCTCCATTAACCAGGGTGACTGCCCTTCTGGTACACTCAAAATCTCCTTTGAACTTTGCTTCTGAATCCTTTCTAAAGATAGCAGGTTCTTGCATTGCCAAATTTGCGGAGAAATCTACCCCCCTTATTTAAGATTTTCCTTAAGGCAAAAGGCTGGTTCTCATTTCTCCACCCGTTGAACCTATTTTGTAGTCATTAACTAACTTAACTCCTTGCCTTCAATTATGGAGCTTCTCCCCTATCATAATGATTGCTTCTTCTCAATAGTTCTTGTTCCAAGCATCCGTAGCTAGTGATTTAGTGGTGTGGGAAAATGTTAGCAGCTTTGTTCTCATAAACTTCTCCTTCAGCTTAATCTGGCTGATGATCATATGACTGTGGCTGGGGTTGAGGCTGCGACGGTTGCCGATTGTTGGTCATTGTCTCCGACACTCCTTGAGGGTTCTAAGTTTGCATCACCGTAATTTGCTCTATGCTCTTTAGAAGTGGAGCACAATTGTTGTTGTTCCCGGAGTTGCTCCTTGTGATCACCATTTGGTTTAGAGGGAAGGGGGTCATGGGCTAGGTATAAGGACATTTTTTTAAGAGGGAAGGATTGGGAAAACTTGATTTTCAACACACTGGTTGGTTCATTTATTATCTTTATTTTCCTAACTTCTAAGATGTGATTGCGGACAAAGTGCCCACAGGCGGTCCTACAGCCAACATCTAACACTCATAAACAAGAAACCTAGAGAAACCAAAAGCAACAAAAGCAGCCTAAAGCATTCACTACTTGATCATTGGCTTTAGGGTCTAGCCTAAACTCTTAAAAGTACGGGTATCTAGGGCATAACCCAAAGGTGAGTTGCTTTTGAAGCCTAAGATGATAATGCCAGAAGCGGAGAAAGGTTATCTTCAGATCCTTGTTGCTCTAGATAGGCAGTGGTGGTGGTGCGGCTCCTTTCAGCTAGTGTTCTTGTATTCGCCTCTTCTGTGCAGTTGTTCCTCATATTTGGGTAAGTAGATTTTAGACTCACGTGGGGTGGCTTCTCCTTAGGTCTTCAAGACGTCACTCTTCCTAAAGCAGCAGTAGCATAGCTCCGGCTTCTCAAGTGTAAAGAGGGTTAGGGAAGTGAAAGAAGGATTGGGAAGAGGAGACTTCAAGCATATCTATTGAGATTCCATGTTTCTCTTATTTTAGGGCTATACAAACTATTTAGGGTTACGTTCTAGGTCAAACTTGGCTTTGATACCACCTTTGTCGAGACCGGTTCAAGAAACTAACCGATCTCATCTATGTGCTAAACTCAAGAATCAATCCCAACACATAGTGACTTCATTGATGATAATCATTACAATATCCATACCTTAATCGACAAATTGTCTTACAAAAGACCTCCAAAGGTCGAAGAACCAAATAAAACTCTAAAGCAGATCCTAAGCATAGTCTTTATCTTCACTGATAACTCCACATGGAAAATCGATGTAGAACACCTCCCTAGATTTCACCTCGTTGAAGTATTGCAACTCTTTCCCAACTAAAGGTTTGATTATAGCAGGTGTGAGTACATATCGTACTTAGCAAGTTGTGAAGGGAATAGTATGCATATGAGGGCTTTAACAAGAATATGGCTAAATGGCTCTTTTGCATAAAATAACATTTAAGTAAAACAATTTGAAAAGCAATAATAATTAAATGAATAGCAAACCACCTCAAGATTCCATACATCGTGACCTAACCAACTGACCACCTTAACCAAGGTTCTAACCACCAAGGTTCAACAATAAACAATTCAACCACGGCTTCCACCGCCAAAGTTGAACTACAGACAAACTACCTCAATCATGATTCCCACCATCGTGACTAAACCACACCTCAAGTATGGTTCTCACCACTACATTGGACCACACTAACTAAACCACCAAGTTATAATCATGGTAGGTTTTCTATGCCGCTCATGACCGTGAGCACGGCTGAATATTCAGTTTTAACTTTGCAGAGGTTGTACATTACCCACAAGTTGTGATTTCATCACCCACAGGTAATTGACTAAGTCTCCATTTTGCCCGCGCTGATCAGGCACACTGCACACTACCTAAGGTGTGTAGCTATGAGATCACTGCAAAGCCTTTGCAATGCTCCTCTCAGCACATATCTACCCGCTAAGGTTTCGGTACCACATGATTCCACCTCAACAACGAAAGTCCCCTCTTGCAACTTTCGGATCCCAACACATCATCCATTCACCACTCTTCTATCTGGTCTATACTATGCTGAGAGTAAGCAAATTACTTGGCTAGGCCCGTCTCATACCGGGCTTGTTGTTGTACTGTAAAGAAAGGTCACCACATGAACCGGTCCTTAGATTTGAGCAAGAGTAATACTTTCCCAACCGTACATCTCATCATACCACCTGCTCAAATCCCTATACCATGTTTCTACAAAAATCATTTCATCATATTTTATCATTGTTGCATAGGACCATTATCAAGTTCGTGGAACAATTATCATGATTACCATCACAAAGCAAGGCTAAGCATCATCTACCCTTCCATAAGCCAAAACCATACTATGGCAACTAAGATGAAAAGGGAAAACTAGGGTAAAGCCTAACACTTGGGATTCCCAACATATTATTAGCATGCATATTTGTAAAACAAAACATTTGTAAAACTAGGATAAATATGATCAAGAACACAACTTGCCTTCACTCGACTCAGTTGGGTCTTCAAAGTCCCAATCTTGAAGTCCTTGTAGCTCCTTCAGAACATTGGTCTCTACTCATGAAAATAAATGAAAATGCAACTCATAAACATCAAGATCCAAAATGAACCAAATATCACACAACAAACATCATCACATATAAGATCATGCTTTTCTAGATAATCTGGTAAAAGAACAGGTCAAAACGGAGCAACAATTAATAAGTTAGATCTTCTAAAGATTAAGGTAGAGCTAAAAAGATTAACTACAAATGAAATTATGTTGTTAGGAATTTTCTAGTATTTTTCCAAAGTCGTATAAGATTTTTCCTTGAATTTTTTAGCATTACTCTAATTATTAAACTATATAAAAATATTAAACATAATTAAATAAAATTATATAAAAATTACTAAACATTATTAAAACTATTGCAGATTTTATCCTATTTTTGCAATTATTTTTATTGTGGAGAATATATCTGTTGGAATTATTCCACTAAAGAAACATTATATAGAATTATGAAACTATATAAAACTATTAAAAATAATTAAATATACCTATAAAATATTATTAAACATTTTTAGAAATTAATTTCCTATTTATTATTATTTTTTAGAATTATTTTCATATTAGAAATCTATTTATTGCGCAATATTTAAGTATTATGACATCATCACATCAATAAAACAATTAAAAAGAAAAATAATGCTGACTGGGCATTTTTGCTGATGTGGCATGACACATTAGCGGATTTGCTAACGTGACCGGGTGAGGTGGCGTAATGACATGGCTTATGAGCTGACTAGGATTGTGTATGTCACGTGGTGGCTCGGTATTGGCTGGTGAAAGGTGCGAGGGAACAATCCAAATAATACTCTAGTTAATCACCAAGTCGATAATTTACATAATCACAACTTCAACGATTAACTAGAATATCATTCCAGTACTCCTGACACATGTATTGTGCCTAAGATCAGAACACATACATTTCCAACATGAGCAATTATAACCAAGCTTAATAAAGAGTAAGTAATTAAAACATATTACATGTTCTGAAACATTTGCATACTTAACAATTTACAACAAAAGGGATCTAGGAGGATACTAAAATTGATTAACTCCTAGCCAAAAGAAAAACTGCGCAGCGAAAACAAAAGCTAAAGACAGTAAAAGACGGGTGAAGCCATATGCCCTTAGGCTTCACCCCAAAAGCGCGACCTCCGAGTAGTTGCCTACTCATTCTCGTCGCTAACATCGGCGGGCATGAAGTAGCCAAATACCGCACCTTCCTCACATGCAAAACCTGTAGAGCATCTGAGTACGAATGTACTCGCAAGACATAATCCATATAGGATACATATAAATAAGCCGACTTCAAGGATTATGCATTGGGCTATTAGCAAGGAAAAAGGCCACAAGTTTGATTAAAACATATGCGCCCACAACCTAGACACATATGTGTGAGCTTCTAAACATAACCAATATACCCTTCCAAACCTGTAACTACCAACCTGCACATAAATGTAAATGGAACCATAGTAATACATCAATAGCCAGCCATCAACATTACCCAACATACCATCTATACCACCATTGCACATTCGTAACTCTACGACCGATGCAAATGGATAGAAGCATGCTCATGGTCGAGTGCGCGGCAATTCGAATTGTTTTTACACCCTGCAGGGAGTACTCCTTTACTACACGACTCGAGGACCATACGGCTCATGTGTCCACACATGCCCGCGCGAGGGGTTACTCATATCAACCTTTCCTAATAAGTCCCAACCGTTTGATCATACGCCAATAGGTGCAGGGGTCTTCCAGAACTACTCTTGGAGCAAACTGGATAACCCTACAAGCCCGCACGCTCACACCATCGATTCGCACGCAAAAGGCCAGAGCTACAAAGGTATTCGGCTTATCATTCCCATATGCAACATGTAGTAAGTATGAAAGTGCTAAAGCCAACTGCACTGCATGGTGCTTAACCGATGCAAAGCGGTCTATGGTGCCCATGCTCCTCTCCCGAACTACCCCGAGGAACTCCTCTGGGGTAGAAGGCACCCTTAACACTGCTCACATCTCATCTCATGCTCACATCTCATCCCACCATCGACATCATGATCAATATTCATGAACAATAAGTAAGCCCTAAGCTCGCAAAAATTGTTGCACCATCACTCGACTTCTACCGAGAACCTATGCATTGCTAAGCATTTCGAATAACTTTCAAGTTGCACATCAACAACTTTATCAAGGCTAAAAGGATATGGATCATCAAATAATTAAGGTAGGACAATGCATCACATAGGTTCTACCATATAAGCCTGACATCGACTCATTGAACATGAAAACTTACATAAAGCATCTTATCAATTTTACACTATACAATTCAAATCAAAGGGTGCAATATGCTTAGATGCTTTCCTTGTTGCTCTAGGGTTTGCTTGATACTTCCCACACAACACTCGCAAAACTCGGGGAGGTTTGCGTCGTCTTCACTCACTTAGATCATCAGCGCAACACCCTCTAAACAAATCAAAATGCATTGTATAAACAAATGAACGATGGAAAAACGTGCAATGATGCATTCTTGAAGTATAAAAGAGCGTCGTGTTTCAAAAACATTTGCGAAGGACCGCTAATTGATTATGGTTTTGATGTTTAAAACCCCAGACAAGGTAACCCAAGTATACCTATCCTTAACAGGCTAGCAATTAGACTAACGTGTTAGACTAACTAACGATCAGACCAACCCTATTGGCAGTCAGACTCATGTATAAGTTTTCAACTCAGATTCTCCGGTACCAACTGGTGGTCAGACCGGCACTAGTGGCGGTCAGAACGCATAAGACACATCCAAGGCCTATGCGGGAAGCTTTGCAATATACGTCGAAACCTTTGTCCACTTCAAGCAAAGCGAGAATAAGAGTGGTCGTGAGCAGTTTCTTCAAGGTTTGGAAAGCTGGCTCACATTTACTCGACCACTGAAACACACTCCCTTGCTTTAATAGCTCGGTCATTGGCTTGGCAATATTGGAGAAATTCTCGATGAAATGGTGGTAATCGCCTGCAAGTCTGAGAAAACTCCGGATATTAGTGACATTCTTGGATTGAACCCAATTGAGAACCTCCTGCACCTTGCTCGGGTCAACTGCGACACCATTTTCAGATAACACATGACCTAGAAAAGTGCCTTCTTGAGCCAGAACTCGCACTTGCTGAACTTGGCACACAATTGGTGATCTCGAAGGCAGCCAAGTACAACACGGAGCTGTTCTGCATGCTCTTCCTCAGTCTTGGAGTATATAAGAATGTCGTTGATGAAAATAATGACAAACTTTTCAAGTTCCTCCATAAATATAGTGTTCATCAAATACATGAAGAATGCTAACACATTCGTCAAGCCGAAACATGACGGTGAACTTATAAAGACCATAACGAGTCAAGAAAGTTGTCTTTAGAATATCCTCTGGTCGGACCTTGATTTGATGATAAACCAGTCTCAAGTCAATCTTTGAGAAAACCTGATCACCGTTCAACTAATTGAACAGTATCGATCCTGGGAAGCAAATACGCAAATACTTATTCTTGATTGTGACCACATTCAATGGACTGTAATCAACACACATCCGCAGAGTACCATCCTTTATGTTTACAAATAGTGTCAGGCATCTCCAAGGTGAGGAACTTGTGCAAATGAAACCCTTTAAAAGCAACTCTTGAATTTGTTTCTTCAACTTGACTAACTCATTTGGTGGCATCTTATAAGACTTCTTCGAAATTGGGACCGTTCCGGGAAAAAGATCAATTAAGAATTCTACCGCTCGGTCGGGTAGCGTTCCTGGCAACTCTTCTAGGAAGACATCAGGAAATTCACAAACAACTGGAATACTCAGAAGATCCATGGCTGAGATGACTTTAGGCCATAAAAGCAAGGATGGATCTCCTTAATCTTCAAATGGACTTGGGTGCTGGGCATGTCATTAAGAGTGACAGTCCTACGAGCACAATCAATAACGACCTTATTTTTGGCAAGCCAATTCATTCCCAATATGACATCCACTCCTCTAGTATCCAACAGGATCAAGTTTGCAAAAAACTGAACTCCCTCAATTAGAATCTCAGCCAAAGGAATGACACGGTTGGTTCTCAACATAGCACCGGTGTGCATCAATATGATAAGAGGAAGGTAAAATCATGGTCACCATGCTATGACTCGAGACACAACTCTCCTTGACAAAACAATGAGATGCACCAGAATCGAAAAGCACCATTGCAGGGCATGAATTCACAAATAACATACCCATCAACACATTATCTTCCTCATGAGCTTCCTCGATGGCGGTGTAGCGCACTTGGCCATGCTTGGGGACGTGCATAGCTTGGGAGGCTTGCTGAGGGGGTTGAGCTCACAGTGATGGCCTTGGAGTAGTCACCATGACTCCTAGATATGGATAAGGGCAACCACGTGCATAATGCCCAACGCGCCCACAATTATAGCATGAACCATTGGGGCCACTAGCCACACTCGCTTGAGAACCGACGGGTCACGAAGGATGTCCTTGTAGAGCGGAGAAGGACGAACATCACACTATCCACATTGGCCATGGAGTAGCCGAAGCCGACATGTGAAATGGTGGAGGTTGACTCTCTGTCCGTGCATGTTGAGAACTCCCGGCCATGGAAGGTGACAGGACCTTCTTGCGCTTCTTCTCCTCCTGATGGTTCTTCAGCTTGAACTCCACCATGAGAGAGATGCTCACTAGTTTGTTGAGGTTGGTGAACTCATGCATCGACAGTCGGTCTTGCATCTTGGAATTAAGGCCATTCACAAAGCGGTATTGCCTCCGCTCATTGGTGTCGACCTCATCCTGAGCATACAATGCAAGGTGGTTTAACACCTACACATACTCCATGACCGATCTTCCTCCTTGCTTGAGGTCCATAAACTCTCACATCTTGATCTCCATAAGGCCCTTAGGGATATGAAAGTCACGGAATTCCTGGCGGAACTCCACCCAACACACCCGGTGATTGGCGGGGTGCATGGCAAAAAATTTGGACCACCATGCGCCCGCCGCGTCTTGGAGCCAATGGGCGGCAAAGAGCACCTTCTCATGGTCCTTCGCATTGAAGGTCCATGATCTTCTGCTCGATGGTGCGAAGTCAATGATCAGCATCGAGGGGGTCCTTAGCACACATGAAGGTAGGCGTCTGAGTCCATAGAAAATCCAAAACGTCATCTCAAACACCGGGCCCCACCTCCTCCATGAGGGGTCGTGTTGCGCATGAGATCCTTGAGGAGTGATGTTTGGGCTTGACGGTTTTGTTTGATCTGCATCAGAACATCCACCATACTTGGCGGTTGAGGCGGGTTATTCTCATTGGAACCTCAGGAAGCTCTCCGAGATGTTGATAGGTTCTCATCCTGTTGTGACGATAAGATGAAGAGGGAAAAGTCAAATTCCAACTTAGTATAATAGCATTAGCCGGATATCATTTACATGGACCCATAGCACTGCGTATTTGAAAAAAATGCAACTATAGGAAATGAAAGTATGCTTAATTCTTATCTACACGTTTCTCTCTCGAACGCATCTCTCCGCAACAAACATCAAGATCACAGGCATTCATACATATAATAGTTTTCAATCATCACCCTTCGCGCTACCTTTTATTTCTCACGCTAATGGTGTGAGTTGCACAAGCACCATTTCATACGTTGTTGCCAACGTATTCACGTCTCGTACCATCACCTTACGGGACACCCCATGTAATCGTCACATAGGTAGATGAACATATCTACCATCGTATGGTGGATGTTCATACATTACTGCTAACATATTCACTTCCTGTACCATCATCGTACGAAACACACCAGGCCCCTACCTCGCACTGGTTGATCCCCTGATATTTACCGCCATTGGAGTGTGTTCCTTACCTTTTTCATTGATGCAACATGATTCATGACAAGGAACATCACAATACGAAACTAAACGATATGAGAATTGCACACAACGACGCATTACACTTAGGGGCATAATATGGCAAGTTCATTATATGTTTCATTATCGAAATTTTAATATTTAAATGTTGTTGTATTAATTAGACCATATTTTATTATATTAATTAGACCATATTTTATTAATAGTATAGACAACTAATGTTCGGAGCCTTTTGTACTATTGGTAGTACAGATAGTTCCCTTGGAGCGTCCCACTTTTCATTGTTATTTTTCGAGATGATTCTAGTTTGAACTCGTCTTCATACTCTTTGCACATACGACTTCATAGATCTATCAGGACGTCCCATTAAATAGATTTTATAGTATTGCTCTCACCATGGAAGACGGTAGCGAATCCTCCAAGCCCCAAGCCGACTGACACGCAATGGATAGGAGTAAGATGCATGCCGTCGTTGCTCCATGCCCCGTGTGGCCCACCACTGTAGTACTGCAATGTTGCATTTTCTAGTTGCGCACCCAAACTGAAGAAGTGAGAGACGGTAAGGTTGAAGAAAGTGAATAGAAGGGAAAAGAGATTGAGAGAACCGAATGGGTGTGTGGAGAATGGAGATAATCCTAAGGTCGTAGGTCCCACATACTACTTTTTGACGGCACGCACGACAACAGTTCTGCTGACCAGAGTGGAAAAGTGATGCCTTGTGCCCTATGTTAATTGCTGTTCGGAAGACTAATGCATAGGACTGCTGCACGAATCTCGGTGCCTGCCAACCATCCTTCGGCCCATCTTCCTAAGACCAGCCCAAATAAATAGTTTCCCTACGCCTCCTCGACTCCTATGCCGCACGCGCAATAATTGCATCAGCCATGGAACCACGTGTTTGTGTCAGCACCTAGTGCTTCCCTAGCATGGGCACATGGAAAATCGCCATGGGGAACACTGGCAAGCTGTGGTGGCATCGATTAGCGTCCCACTCCGGACAACAGGATGGATGGCCGACATGAAGGTAGCCCCGGCGACGAGCGTGGAGTCGGGGAGCATGAGGTGTATGGGGTCGACACTGAGCATCTCCAAGGAGGTGTAGGCTAGAAGCCTTGACCCAGGGTTTTGAGCGTGACAAAGAGAATGCCTTAGGAAAAAAGGGACGGGAGTAGGCGACGGAAGAGGAAGGTGTCGAGGATAATCCCTGACAATGATTCTAGGGTGTATCGGATAGTGGGTGCGTGATCTTTGTTCGGGAAGCGTATGTTGGATTTGGCTATGTGTGTGTGACTCAAGAACACTAGGGTTTATCCAGGTTCAAGCCCACCTCAGGGTAATAGCTCTATATCTAGTGTATTCTTCTTCATGTGGTCTAAGCCAGTTACCTATGACCTTCTTACCCAGCCTTCTACTTGTTGGGCCCCGAAAAAACCTTCCTCCATAAGCCTGGTAGTCCTCCCTTTATATATCAGAGGGAGAGAGTACTTACACGTGAGCCAGGACATAGACTCAGGCCTAGTTTGAGCTTCTCACCTAGGCCTATCATTACTAAGAGCGGACGTATCCTATTTGCTCTACGGTGTCACAGAGCCCGTCCCATCGCTCCACCTCCTGCGTCATTCGATTCACCTGAACTGTCCTGTCCCGTCCATACATGCCGCCTGCACACCTACAAAAGAACTCCTGCCACACCTGTCAAGCCATCCTGTAGAGATTAATGCTACGGGACAGGTCACGGCCACGGCCGCTTTGCGTCGACCACACCGTGGACGACTGGAAAAGGGACCTGGGGAAGGGAACTACTCAAGTGAAAAAGCATTTATTGTGATTAGACTGCTTGGACACATAACTACCCTGCGACCAAAGGAGACTGGTTGCGAGGTTTGCTCCTGTGACATGGGGATTGGTCACAGAGCCCGGTCGGAGAGTCAGGTTGCGTGGTTGCTGGCTGGCCGTGTGGGAGGACCGCGGTTTTGGACAAAACGTGGCATACGATATCTGCTGATATCTTACCAGTGTGGGTCCGCCCGCAAGGGACCCCACTATTCTTTACACCGATAGTAGCCCCCAAGCTCCCTCGCGGATGTGGTAGACTGAGCAGTTTGTCAGATGATCGTGTCTAGATTTGGTCGAAACACTTGGGCCCTAGATGAACATGAGTTCACCCGGGGGGTGGTTATCGATACTGTCCAATCTCGTGGTCACCCTAGAAAACCGCATCCTGAGGGAAGGCTAACCGTCCCTAGAAAAAAGATAGTGGGAAAGAGAAACCATAATAAGCGCTGGATTATGAGGGAATTTTGGTTCCCCAGATGGATCCTTGGGAGCCGGGGCGGTAGAACTGAGCCTATTCTATAAATGGGAGGACGGAAAGCCACAGAAATCTCTCCACCACCCGAGCTCTTGTGCTAGAGATCTTCGCGTCTAGCCCCCACCGGAGCCTTCCAAACAACCACCACTGCACCCTCATGGCGCCACGCACTGGAAAGGAGGCCGATTTTCCCAAGTCCAAATGCACTGTTGTGAGGCTGAAGCAGATGTACGAGAATCATCTGCTTCCATGCTGTTTGTCTTGAAGGTACCGCCCTGTGGGAGATCTTCCTGCTCCCCGCCAGGGGGAGATAATAATCTTTGCTTCATTTTTCTTGGCCGGTCTCCTCCCCTCTTTCTCCGAGTTTTTCTGCACCGTCATCTCCTTCTACGATATCAGCCATCTTCATCTAAACCCCAATTCCATCATCATGCTGAGCATCTTTGCTCATATGTGCGAGAACTTCATAGGGGTTGAGCCATGTCTCGATCACTTCAGATTTTTCTATGTGGCCCGGCTCGAGCCAGGGTCGGCCACCGGGAGCTACGGTTTCCGTCTCTGAGACGGTGTTGCCAACTCCTACTTGGACATGAACCTAAAATCATCATGGTCAAGCTGGAGGGAGGAGTGGTTCTACCTTACGACCAAAGACTCCCTCGACAACCTTCGCGTGCCCGAAGCGCCAGCACGTCTTGCAGAGAGTTGGGTGAGCTCTCCCAAGCCAACCACCGAGCTACTATCCCTCGCTGACCAGGTTAGGGTGCTAGCGAAAGCCGGCCTGTCGGGGTCGGATGTCGTGCGCGACTTCATCAAGCGCCAGCTTTACCCCTTACGGTGAAGGGCGCACCCGGCCTACCTGTACACCGGGTGTGATGATGATACCCAGGAGAGTTCCGCAGGTAATGCTTCAACTGTCTCCTTGCCTTGGGAGGCCCGATCGAGCGGTGTTTTACCATTATTGTTTTCATATCTTTTCGATGAAGTCATCGATCTGCAGGTCAAATCGCTAATGGCGGCGGCTGCCAGCAATGGAGGCCCTCCGTGCATCCCTCTATGCGAGCTCCCTCCAGGCGATAGGGTGTGGTTTAGGTTGGTATGTTTGATATTTCCCCGAATTCCCTACTCCAAGTTTTTTTCTTGCCTGAGTTTTATTTCTCATGCTATCTTCAACATCTTCCCTAGGTCGATGCCCCGAGGCCAATAATTGACGAGGTCGATGAGGCCCTTCGGGAGATCGACCAGGAAATGTCTGTCCCCGCCCCGAACGTCCCTCGTCCTGGTTGTGCTTTGCACCCAACTGAGTCGTGAGGCAACCAACCTCCGTAGGGTCTGGTGGTGTTTGAGGGTGGCGGTGCCATGAGTGGTGCCGGTCAGTAGGAGGCTTACCAGGCGCCACACGATCGGTCCATGACCAACCCGGCATCTGCGGCCCGACCAAGACTGACTCAGCACCCCGCAGCCAGTCTGGGACCGACCCAGCGCCCTGCAGCCCGTCCAGGTCTGACCCGGCACCTCGTGACTGGTCAAGAGCCGACCCGATTCCCGACGACCAGTTCGGGACCGACCCGGCACCCTGCAACCAAATTCATCCTGGCCAAGCACGTTCCGACCCTAGTGCCGAGGACCTAGCATCCGCACGGCATGGGAAGAGGGCGGCAAAAGGATCATTGGATGCGGGGGCGTCGAAACCTCCCTACGAGACCCCAAGCACCGGTGGCCCACTCACGGGGTTGTCCTCTTCGACCGGCCGATCTAGCGGGTTTGTGTGATCCAAGCTAGTGCTTCATTTTCCGTCACAGAGGTAGGCCTTTTTGGGAAGTTGCAGATACTTTGATCAGCTCTTTTCTTCTTGATTTGACAAATTTTCTGGTTTGTTGTAGGCCTTCAGTGACCACCCCCCCAATGGTGCCCCGGGGTGATGCCCTGATGCCCTTGCCAGCATTGGCTTTGCCCCTCGGTGTGTCGATGGCGGCTCCAGGCCCCACGGGCTTGGTCGAGGAGTCTGTTTCGACTCCTGACTTGCTCTCATGGGTCAGTTGTTTCCCGGTCGCCATCCTCAAGCTGGTCGAAGAGAAGGAGAAGGCGACCAGTAAATGCACCGAGCTAGAGAAATAGCTGGCCGAGATGTGAAGGAGGTGCGGCAAGATCTACCAAGAGAAGGTTGTGCTAGCCACCGAGCGCTCTCAGCTCAAGGATGAAGAGTGCACTACCCTGAGTAGCCTCGGGCTTGGGGTGATTGAGCCAAAGGATGGCCGTATTGCCCAAGCCTAGGCCTATGCCCTCCGGGTCCTTGCGGAGCACTTCTCTGAGCTCCCTGCTACCCTGGTGTTGAGGGGGGCAGAGAACCTTTCGCATGCGGTGAGGGCAACTTCGGAGTACATCTTCTAGTGCAACCGCAGTCGTGACCCTAACTTCAACCTGAACTTGGTCCGGGAAGGGGCCGTGGTTGCTAGTCCAAAAGGCAAGGAGAGACTTCAGCAGGAGTGCTGGGGGCAGTGGACTACGTGACATCCATCTTCTGGGTGGTGGCCGCCAAGGAGTAAAAAACTCGATTGTAACTTTTGTTATGTAACACTTTTTTGAATGGAGTCCCCATGCCTTTGTTTCTTGACAAGATTGTGTTGTTGTGGTCATAGAGCTCATGGGGTGTCCGACCCTCCCATCTGAACCGATCCACCGCCCACACCGATTGGCCCCCAAGCCCTCATCGAATCCCCGACCATATCCGTCGACCACCCTTTCGACCGACAATCCTTGGAGGTGGCGGCCAGACACGTGCGGGGGTCTATGGCCGAGCGGGTGAGTACTTCGAGTGACCTTCAAGGTGCGTTGCACTGACCACTCACACCTCGTGATGGTCCTAGGTTACACCAGTAGGGTTTGTCTGTCTGACACCGGTGTGGCTTGCGCTCTGTTTTTTGACTAGCCTCCCGGGAGGAGTTTCTCGAGGCGAAGAGGGATCTGGAGCAGGCGACAAGGGAAAGCGCCCAGCAGAGGGACGAGTTCTATGACAGCCTTTGCCACTACCGGGAAGATTTCTATGCGGTGCGAAAGGACCTCGAGCAACTAACCAAGGAGAGCGACGAGTGGCGAGTGGCATTGTACAACCAACTCAGCCGAGCCCTCACCCCCTTCGACTCATTGCTTCAGTCCGCCGGCGTCCAGGTCCGTCCGACCCCTGGGAACACCATGGCTGGTCATGTTGAGTGGTTCCTGGCGGCATTCGAGGAGGCAGGTGGCCTTGAGTAGAGGATTCGCAAGACCGTCAGAGACCATCTTTTTGAGGTCGGAGTCTCTGGTGCCTGCCTAGCCCTCGCCTGTGTAAGCAACTACTTCCCTGACCTGGACCTCTTGTAGGCAGTCGACGCCAGTTTTGAAGGTACTCGGATGACCACGAAGGAAGTCGCCACCTGGGCTGATTTATTTTTGTATGCTGTTCGTTCTTGTCTATGGACCGTCCGGTTCAACCCCCTCAAGGGTATTTTTGGGTCCTAAGATGAACGTCGTAGGCTTGTCTAGAACCAGCCCCTGGGCTTTATAATGACAGGCATTTGGCCCTTATGTGGTTTTTCTCTGTTTTTGGATTATGAATAGTCTTCAGAGTGCCTGTATCGCTTAGGGAGGATCGCATTAAGCCACTCGCGAGCAACATTTCTGATGCTGAGGGAGACCCTTAGCATGACGAGCCTTTCACTACCAGCGCTCGACCTGATTTAGGACTTACGACAATGTGGTCATTAACACTTGGGCGCCTTTACCCTGCCATTGTGCGAGCGGGTTAGTTTCGGATCTCATCCCGTCAACACGAGTGAGTGGACTAACAAATCTTAGAATGTGGTCGGAAATCACGTTTGTCCATGGAGTTTTGCAACATAAAGGGTTCGATTACTTTAATTTGGAAAAACTTACAAGTCATGTCCACGCTCGTCCGGAAGGTCCTGCAAAAAATAGTTAAACATGCTTGTCTCTGAGCTACCTCATATGTAGAGCTGGCGTACCATGAGCTGTATGATCGACGGCTGACCACCCCGGTTAACCCGACTACTTAAGGCTGGGAAACTAGATGTTGTTAGTGACCTACGACCAGTTTCACATGTGGTGGTCACGGCCATGCCTGAGGTCAAGAATTTATGGCTGCCTGGGGCTTTAGAGAATGGTCCCACAACATCCAGTCCACAAACTGTGACAAGCCAAGAGAGTAGTATGGTTTGCAGTGTTGGCATGACTCACAACATTTCACCTACTCACGGGCACCCTGGAGGGTGGTGGGAGGTCCGGCCTCCACGTCTGCCTCTGAGGGTTTTAGGGAGCATTGTGCTCCCCCATCTTGAGCGATGTACTTCAGTAAAGGGTCGTTGCTCCCTTGGTGGTAGAGGCATCCCTCTACTAAGGAGGATTCTCGTGGTTAGCCTGTGTGACCTTTTCTGCTGACACATCGTCGTCAGGGGTTGCTTGATTCTAAAGGTAGTCCGAGATCTAATCCATCCAGGTCGTACCTAAATTGAGCAGGGGCATCCACATAGTGTCCACCCGAGGTCGACAGCACCGAGGGAGGCATTGCCTCCAAAGGTGTTGCCTCTGGTGTTTTGTTTTTAAGCAGAGCATCCCTTCCGCTCCAGCTCGAGATCGCAGCGGGTGGCCATGTGAGTCTTTTTCTCAAAGACTCTGACCTGGACAGGTTCGCACGAAGAGGCTAGACAGGCCAGCCCATCGGTCAGGGAAGAAAATCCTTGCGAGGGACATGTGTAACTTCCTAGCCGATGGAGCGTTGCTCTAGCTTTCTCACTGAAAAGAGGTATGTCGCCATCGTCTGATCCGAGCACTGAAGACCCCTTGGCAATGGGGTTTCACCTAGTAACGAGTCCCTCATTGCTAGTAAATGTTTCTCCCCACGTAGGTGATGCTCGTGTTCTGGTTAAGAGGCCCTTATACTCCGCTTCACATTTAACAACAGAAAAAAAGGAATTGAACCATGTACCTCACGATGCATGGTCCTGTGCTTGCTCCTTCCTGGTTGGGAGGAAGCATGCCCCGCTTAGCGACCAGTACTGCATCCTTGACCCTTTGAAATCCTGCAAGGTAGAAACAAGGGTTCCCCCTTCCTATGGGGAGTGGTTGTTACTCGTGCTCAAAGCTTGAGGTGTAGACCCTTCTGTTCGCCCTGGGGTTGAGCCTGCTCGGAGAAATGACACACGCGATTAGTTCCCTGGTACTCTTTTGTCGGATCAAATCATACTTGCCCAATGGTTTTGGTTCACGTCACGGGGCTGGGGGTGGCAGTCCTTGTGCAGTGAGTGATCCTATGGGTGGAGCTGACTGAAGAAACCCATTCACCCAGAGCTTGCAGTCCTTGAGCTCTCCTTGGCGCCGGGAACATGGATGCCTCGGTAGCCTCCTGGAGCCCTCGGATCCTGATCCGATGTCCTGAGTTTGGGACATATCGGCTCCGTTTGGGTCGTACCCAACGAAGAACACCTTACACCAACTTGAATCCCAAACTCAAAAATGCGCCCCCTACCTGGCGTGCCAAATGTCGAGGGTAAATCCCTGACAACGATTCCGGGGTGTATCAGACAGTGGGTGTGTGATCTTTGTTTGGGAAGCATATATTGGATCTGGCTATGTGTGTGTGTGTGAATCAAGAACACCGGGGTTTATCCAGGTTCAGGCCCCCCTCAGGGTTATAGTCCTACATCATGTGTATTCTTCTTCCTATGGTCTAAGCCAGTTACCCATGACCTTCTTGCCCAGCCTAAACTTGTTGGGCCCTGAAAAACCTTCCTCCACAAGCCTAGTACTCCTCCCTTTATATATGAGAGGGAGAGATTACTTACACGTGAGCCAAGATACAAACTCAGGCCTAGCCCGAGCTTCTCACCTAGGCCTATCATTACTAAGAGCGGACGTATCCTATTTGCTCTACGGCATCACAGAGCTCGTCCCATCGCTCCACAACCTGCGTCATCCCGGTCGCCCGAACTGTCTTGTCCCATCCCCACGTGCTGCCTGCACCCCTACAAAAGAACTCCTGCCACGCCTATCAGGCCATCCCATAGTGATTAATGCTACGGGATGGGTCACGACTGCTCTGCGCTGACCACGCCATGGACGATCGGAAAGGGGACTTGGGGAAGGGAACTACTCATGTGAAAAAATATTTATTGTGATTAGACTGCTTGGACACATACCTACCCCGCGACCAGAGGAGACTGTTTGCGGGGTTTGCTCCTGCGACCTGGGGATTGGTTGCGGAGCCCAGTCGGAGAGTCAGGTTGCATGGTCGCTGGCTGGCCGCGCGGTTGCTGACTGGTCATGTGGGAGGACCGCGGTTCTGGAAAAAATGTGGCATACAGTATCTGCTGATATTTTACCGGTGTGGGTCCACCCGAAAGGGACCCCACTATTCTTTACACCGATAGAAGGATACCACATAAAGAGGTTAGGGAGGAGGACATTGTAACCACTACAGAAAGAGTCATCCATATCCCATTATCTCTTCAGATATTGTTATGTTAGCAATGCTAAATTATCACTGCTGGTTCATAATCTCGGCACACAAATAAAAATCCGAGTCATTACAAATTGATTGTGATAATCACTATTAATGTTGGTTTTTGTTACGAACCGATAGTGATACATTAGTACCAATTCGTAACATGACACGACAGTGATAAGTTGATTATCACTACTAGTTTGTTTTACGAACTGACAATGATATCAGCATATAAAAAGTGGTGCCATTATTAACAGACAATGATAAGTTGATTATCACTGCTAGTTTGTTTTACAAAGGTGTAGTAATATACCAGTTCTGGTTTGTAACAAGAACCAGCAGTGATACCAGCACATAAAAAGCCATGCCATTACTAATCGACAGTGATAGTGTCTATTACTATCGGTTAGACTTGTGAATTGGCAGTGATAACCCATTGCCGTATGGCTTGCAACCCACACATGTTTGGCTTCTCCCAAAAGCCTTTAAATTTAACTCTCTGGCTCCAGTTGATCACTCTGCTCTCTCTCTCTCTCTCTCTCTCTCTCTCTCTCTCTCTCTCTCTCTCTCTCTCTCTCTCTCTCGCCCTCTTCCCTCCACCGCCATAATGAACCTAACTCCACCACCATGTAACATCCAAAATTTCAAAAATCAATAAAAAGGAAAAGCTCAAATATCTCCCTCTCTCTGGGCCAATTTCCTCTCTCGCGGCCTATCTACCTCTCCTAACCTCTTCTCCTCTCTCTCTCTCTTGCCAGCCTATTTTCCTCTCTCTTCGGCCCACTTCTTCATTTCCCTCTCCCAGGTTCCAGCCTAGCCACGCGTCATCTTCCTCCTCACGTGCACACACAACACCCTCCTTCCCTTTGTCCCTACCTCCCGCGCGCTTCCCTTGAGGCGGCAGTGCCGTGCTGCCCATCGACAACTGGCAAGTTGTGCCATGCACGCACACAAGTGCTCCCCGCGCCTAGCCCCTACTTACAAGCACCTCCCAAGCCCCTCTCTCTCGATCTCGCCCTTCAACTCAAATCCGTCGCTGCCGAGCCATGGCGAGCATCACCTCATCACACTTTGTTAACCCCTCACCCTCTCCCCTACTGATCTTCCCATGAGCTCGGTAGAACCACAGCCATGGCGACTCACAACGACCACAACTCTGCCCCCTCCCTCACTCTAGATCCTCCCAAAACAGGTTCCTCGTGTCCTGCTCTCTCTCTCCTCGTGAACTCGCTTTCGAGAATGACAGGCAGGAGACCCATTCCGGCGAGCTCGCCGCCATGGGCCAAAAATAGCTTGGTGGCTCCACCCGGTGCCTATTTGGTCTTGATGCCATCTCCCACCGTCATTCCCTTCTCTCTGTGTAGACCCGACAAGTAGTCCCAGCCGCCTACGCTGTCAGGTGCCGTCACCCCCTGGGCTGATACTGGGCTGCCACGGCCCAATAGCCAACCCATCCGTAGCCCATCAACATGAGGTCAGCCCATTCGCACAGTTAATGGCCCATCTTCCTAGCACCAGCCCAAATGAACAGTGTCAGCCAATAAGCATAGTACCCTTTTCCTTTTATTTCCATATTTAATTTTAGAAAGTCCATTTCTCCTCGGTTTTAGCTCCGATTTTGACGATTCTTTCACACCAGTTTCATAATTTTTGGAGTTTATTTGTGTGCTTGTGCGTATATATATTGTTTGTTGTGTGCTGTGTTTTAGAAACCAGAGCGTTCAAGGAGGAGGAGGAGGAGCCGGGAACGCATGACTTCATAGTTTTTATCACTACAACTTGTAGTAGCCATTTTCCACTAAATAATTGCATAAAATATTACTTATCGGCATAATTTAAATTGTTGATCTAATTATGCCCTAATTGTGGATTAGCCAACCTAATTGCTTTGACCTAAATATAACCTTGGTAACCCTAGAATTACCATCTTACTGATATTGATTACAATAAGATGAACCCCTTGCTGCTAGCATGCTTAGGAATATGTATTACACTGTTATTTCTGGAATTACCATACTAGTTTTGTGAACTGTGTGTAAAATGTGGTGCTTTGTTGATGTGTGGGTTATCAGGATGGGAAGAATTAATGAGTAATTAAGAACAAAGGGGAATCTGTTATCACTGGGGCAAATTAGGGTTCCCACCGGGAATGCCTTAAGAGTTTAAGTGATACCTGTGTGGTAGGCTTATTGTGGAGATATTTTCCTTGGCTCAATTAAGGACCAAGTTGATGTGACATCTTACCTAGTCTTTATAGTACAACCACTCGACCTTGTGTGTGGCATGGCTTAGTCTAAACCCACTAGCTAGTCTACTAGTTGTCCAGAGGCAGGAGTGCAATGGGAGGCTAAGGAGTAGATTCAAGCTTGTTGACCTGGTTGGAGGGCTAGTTTGTAGGCTAGGAACCCCTAGTTCGCTCCCGTAGGCGACTAGCGGGATGATGCTAAGGGGTAATGGATTTATTGAGACGCACTGCCATGACAGTGATATGTTGCCAAACTCTACTTATGGATAAAGTGTACCCCTCTGCAGAGGTAAAACTATTTGAATAGCCATGTCCACGGTCGTGGACGAACTATGGTTCGGTCGCAACAACTAGCATGGGTTGTGTGCATTTCCTTGTAGTATGAGTGGATAAGATGTGCTCGTTTTTGGAAATAGGTTAGACAGTATGCCGTGGGTTGCCATAGATGGAGTGTCCGATAACATTAAAACTTGGGCCCTAGTGATCTTCCACCACAATCGTGCCCCCTTCATCTAATAATGATGGTGTGTTTATTATCATGGCTGATCCCAATTGGCTGTGGTAGGCGTAGCACGTGACGGGAGTGGTTCTTTTGTGACGATGGTGAACCAAAAGTTTTAGGGTTCCTTTTGCGTGCACGGCCGCATCGTTTCTTTTGGTGTAGAGTGACTTAATTAATTTTTAGCTTGATTTATTAAACCCATGATTCTAGATTAGTAATGTAAAGCTTAGTTAATTATTGCCTATTTGTCTCAATTTTTTTCTCTTCAGGATTGAATATCACTGCCAGTTTATAGCTAGAGCTGATAGGATAAGGTATATCAATCAAAAAATTGGAGCCAATGGCTGGCAATGATACAAACTATCACTGCTAGTTGAAGCTACGAATTGATAGTGATAATGAATATCAATGCTGGTTCTTGAGCCATCGAAGATAAAAAGCAGTAATAACATAGTGTTTGAACCGATAGTAATGACTCTTTGTATAGTAGCGTGTGTAGGGAGGCAAACATGGCGGAGGCTAGCTCCCTACGTGCATGTGTGCCTTTCGATGCCTTCACAGCCTACCACATCACAACCTTACCCTCGCCGAATTGGCTTCCACATGGTGGCGTGCATTCCTCTGCTGCCTTTCTCCTTGCGCCACCCCTGTTGCCACCCACCGTCGCCACCAGTTCGCTGGCGCTACGTGGCACTACGCCGGCGCCCGGAGCACCCCTTTCTTCCCCAATTCTTGCCTTGGTGGGTGTGGGTGCTACTGCAGGGTGGAGCATAAACAAATCATCTTAGATGTGCAGAGGATGGGAGCGGAGGGGAACGTTGTTCGAGCTATGCATGATCTCTAGCGGGCCTATGTCGCTAATAACCTGCTTGCCGCAGGTCTCGCCTCTGTCCACATGGAAGTGCAACTACGTCCAGCTATTGTTTTGCTTAACATTTGTCCAGGTATGGTTATGCTCAATGTCTGTCGTCCGACATGCTCCCATTACCTGCTCGATGAAATGCCTATAGGCTATATGGACAGGGAGGCACCATCTGGCTCATACGAGTCATGCATGACACATGCTATATGCGCATCAGTAAGCCAAAGATGACTTTTCTTGCATTGTGAGCAGTAGAGCACTAAATACAAAGTTCATGATTATGGTCAGGTTCATGTAATTCTCCATTTACGTATTTGAACACCTTGAGTCGGTAGTTTGGATTCTGATGTGTTCTATGTTATTTGAGGGTTCTAAGATGGGTGGAGCCAAGAGATATTTTGTTAAATAAGCTGATATTGAGAAGTTATTGGTTGCTAGATTTTGGTATTTGTTGGCTTCAATGTCAAAAACTGAACAACTTAATAGGAGTTCTTTATACGTGTGCTTTTGACATTTGATTTTATGTTGTTGTGAGATCATTGATTTAAAAAATATTGATGATGATACTCTTCTATGTAAAACTATTATTTATTTAAAAAGCAATTTTACATGCAAGTTTGATAAGATGTTGTAATCCTTTACATGCCCCGTGTTGCAAATTCGTATGCTCAGCACATGGCATGTCCAAAATACAATTATTTTGTATAGAACATCAAATCGTTTCGTGTAAAATATGGGTTATGTCGTAACACACTAGCACCTAACTAAGTACTTCCTCTGGTTGTAAATATAGGTCGTTTTAGCCCCCTCAACTATTCTCTAAATATAAGTTATTCTCGAACTTCTATATATTTTTTTCTCTTTTATTCTCATCTTACCTTTGTTTAATAAATACTACTATTCTCACAAATGAATGAGTTATCCTTTTTAATGTAGAATAAATAAAGGGTAACATGGTCATTTGATCTACTTTCTTAATCCTTGTGCACAAGTCTAAAACGAACTACATTTGCAATCGGAAGGAGTAGTAGCTAATTGTCCTTAATGGTCATGATTAACCGAGCCTATACGAGCTGAAAAGAAAAACGATGTACCAATGCAAGCCGTCCAAGATCTAATTAAAAGGAACATTTCCAAAAATTGGATGAACTAATCGACGACGACCTCGTACTATCCAGCGAAAAAACCCATAGATAATCCGAACAACCAACCACTACATAGACGTTTTTTTAGTACACACTACTAGCGGTTAAAAAAAAAACAAGGTGGCACTTCTTTTGCTAGCGGCTACACTTTATTCTTCATTAGCACCATGATCTTCAATTTCTGACTCAGTTGGCTGAAATGTAAAAAAAGAACGTCTCAATAGCACCTTATATTTCAATTCTTTCCTATCTTTTACGTGCTAACTGCCAGGAAAAGATAAGTTTTGCTAAAGTACAGTTTCCACGCATCAATGTGCTCGTGTTTAGAGTTTCTGGCCCGGTCCAACATGCATGTTTTATTTAACACCGGATTTCCTTTCCCGGGATCCTTATTGAATACCTTTTAATGGGACGTGCGAAACCTATTGAATGCCTTTTAATGGGACGTGTGAAAAGATCAGAGGCCAGCATCATGGTGGTGTGAACGGGAGAGCAAAGGGTCGGCTGGCGTTGATCTTTTGCTGCCCACGGTGAGAGGATCAAGGAGAGAGAGCACAGAGGGTGGGAGATGGGCTGGTGCCTGAATGGAGTGGATTGGCGTAATTCAAATGAGTTTGAATTAGAAATTGAAATGACTTAAGAATGAGAATTCTAATTAAGAGATTCAAACTCAAATTTAGAATTTGAATTGGATTGAATGGAATTTGCGAAACGATTAAACTGGAAAGTATCCGAATATAACTCGACTGATTCAAGTTGCATTCAAATATGAAATGATGATGATTTGAATGAAATCTGAACTTTAGATATTTGGGATTAAATTCAAATAGGTTTATTTGAATTAGGATTTGGATTTGATTTTTGGTTGATTCGAAAGGAATATATGAAGTTGGATTGAAATGAATTTGGCATTAATTCAAATAAGTGTATTTGAATTATGAGTTGGATTGGAAGATCGATTTTCTCGGATTGATTTGGATTAGGAAACTGCGGGGAAGAACTAAAACGGATTCAAATTTGTGAGAACTTCAAATTCGAATCGTCACAAAGAACCAAAAGAATCACTAAACTAAAAATGCATATGCTCAATTTATTGCAGGGATTTCTTTAGAAATTAATTTGGTGTACTCTGGAATACTTAGCTAAAATAATATATTTGAATATATACATACAAGTATATAAATACTCAAATATACATTTCCTTGATTTTATATTAGTTTAATAATTAGAAAAATTTTAATTTGGAGTTAATTTTTGCTATTTTCTAAAATACTAAAACTCAGGGTGTTACAAATCTACCCCACTTAAAGTGAATCTCGTCACCGAGATTTGGAAGGTTTTAAGAAAGGATCAGAGAAATACTATCTTCTATCGGATCATTTTTTTTGACCAATTGTTACTTTAACCATCGTGTGAAAACTTCGTGATGCTTGTCAAACATATCTGTGTCCTTTTTAGCTAGACGAGTGTCATATCCAAAATATCACTATGTCATTCTATATCTTTAATTTCTTAGTCCAAAGACTGTTGATTGTCATCTTAGTTCCTTTATAAAACTACACAGGTAGATCCTTTACTGTCATCCGATATGGTCTTTTGGTTATCGGGTCATTCATCCAGGTGTACTTTTGGTGACAGTCATCTTCATACTATAAGTACTTTCTTTTAGGAGAAAACTTGCAAACTTCTATAAGTTCGGGTTTTAGGTTATTGATGTCAATATTTTTCTTCAATCTTTCCTGGGGTTTACTAAGGTAAACTTCCAATTTCCTAGGTTGCATTGCCTTATTGATGGTCAAACACTTAATTCCAAGATTATAACTTGTCATTCTTCTCCTGGGGCAGTAGTGTTTGCTAAAAGCAATACCCCACTTAAAGGGATTCCGACATAAGGGTGTCCAAAAGATATCTGATACTTATTCTGAGTACATGGATCTCAAAAGACTTTCATAGCTATCGGAGTTTCCATGATAGAAGATACTCTCCGAAGGGTGAACAAAAGAACAATTCCAAGGTAAAGCTAAACATCATCTTAAGTTGAACTAGCTGGAGTATCCATTGTGAGTAATATCCCTTGATTACTGGGTTTCCGATTATGGGTATCCTTTCCAAGGGTCTACATTACCTCCCATAGTGGTTCTGGTTGTTGATGTGATACTTCGATGATGCAGACTAGCGCAGCGATCAGTTACTTCTAGGAACAATTCCTTGTAAAGTGTCATGGTTACTGGCAATTATAGCAAAACGTTTGTGTGCCTTTGGTGTTGCACTTAGTCACTGCTGGATAACTTGCTATAAATTGCTCGAGCTTCTTACATAAGAAGCAAATCTGGTTGGGGTCTGGCGTCTTCGAAGTTACTTCTTGCTGTAGGTTTCCACTATCTTGGTTGTAGGGAACTGGATTTTTTTGGCTTGAGGTGGATCCTAGGGCTTCATTCTGCATAGGATGTTGGTTTTTTAGCTTCCATCTCTTGTAACTAGCCCTCTGACGTTGACCTTGATTATATTTCCTCTTCTTGGTTTTTCTGGGATCTTGGTCAACATTTTCTATACCTAGAGCTTGACTGAAGTTACCAAGTCTTTGAGCAATTGCCTAAATCAATTGGGTCAGGTCATCTATTATTGCGAGAAAGTCTCTAGCACTAACTGCCAGTGTCATGTCCTGTTCATTCTGGTTGTCCCAATTCTCTTGTTCCTTACTAAATTCCTATCTTTTAGGGACTTCCTATATTTCTGGATTGTTTCCAATGCCTTAAGCATCTTCTAAAGTTGGTTTGACATTGTCGCCTGTCTGATTGTGGTTGTCTTGTACGGACTTTGTTGATGAGTTGCTTACAGCTTCTAGTTCTATTGCTTGGGTTTTAACCTCCAGGTGTTGATCATCTTTGCTTGATTTGTCTGACAACATATCTGGTAACTTCTTGTTCTTCGGGGATAAGGTAGAAAGCATAAGATGAGTTAAGATTCAATTTCGGTAGACGTGTAACAAGATCACACAACCAAGAAACACGCAATGAACAACCAACAAGAACCAGCACTATAACGTGAACAATCATAACTAATTTTTCGTCACTACAATATGATAGAGAATAGGGGTTAGGGTTCATGCTTGACACAACTCCTTGTGTAAGCCCTAATCTTGTTAGGGTTCACCATGTTCAAGTTTTGAGAAAAGGTGGGTAGGGAGGAATCAACAAGTTTTGCAATCGAGTGCCAAGGTAAGGTAAGATCAATAAGATGTAGATAGTGTAAGGAAGAGTTTTTCTTTAAATAGTTTGAAATAAAACTAAAGTATAAGTAACGTCCATGCTAAGGTCGTGATCTATAGCCAAGTATGGCTCTGATACCAAGCTGTCAGGATCCTGACCTCGGGTTCCCCTGTGCCTCCTGTATCAGTCCGTGGATCAAGTAGCTGATATGCACAGAATTCAATAAAATGATATCAAATACATATTTTGAATAAAACAAAGTGAAATAATTACCTGAAAAGACTAAAAGATGATCTTGTGGGTAAGGATCCCTAGTGAACCAGCCAGGCAGACCTACAGCGGAGCGGAGCGCAACAACGGTGCAACCCAAGCCACAAGCAACTCATGTGCGGACACGATCTTAGACATCTGTTTAATTTCATCTGAGTTGAGGTTGATCTTCACCTCAACAATCTGAAAGCAACAAAACTGAGTACGAAAGGTACTTAATAAGTCCTATACTACTTCAAGGGGTTGATAGATGCATAATGGATATTTCAAGGATAAGGCTTTTCGGCATAGTTTTGAGCGTAAAGAAGGTTTTATGCAAGTATCCAAGTATATTCTCCACTATTAACCTTTTGAAATAAATATAACAAAGCTTTTAAAAATAGTTTTAAAAGTAGCAAATGCAGGTGTCTTCTATTGGTACTGAGTATCACCTCAAGTCCTCAACGTATTAGAAGGTAACCTGGTAATAAACCTTTAGAACTAGTTTAGAAGTAAAACGGTGCAGGCATCTTCCGTTGGCACTGAGTATCACCTCAAGTCCCCAACATATTAGAAGGTAACTTGGTAACAAAGCTGTCAAAACAGTTTTAAAACCAGAACCAAGGTAACAAGTTATATCTGGGGGTTTTCGATCCTGGAAGGGGCTACAACTCACTCCATAGTCCCTATTATCACATTTGGTGTACCTCTAGTACCCCACAGTTTCTGGCGGATTGAGCCAGGAACCTCATCACACGGACATCTAATCCACACACTCACTCATCAAGACACACGCACCAGAGTCTAGTCAAAATGGTTCTACCCTCGCATGTTCATGACCGTGGACATGGTTATTCAAATAGATTTACACTCTTCAGAGGTTGTACAGCTTTACCCACACGATATTCTTAGCCACCAACTGTTGCAAGCAGAGGAGCGAATCATAGCGAGACACTCCAATCACCTTTCCTGCCGAGCTTTTCTACGAGATTTACCCCCAAGCGCTAAAGTCCATTTATTGAAGGCCAGTCCCCTTTTTAAGCCTAGGTTGGTACTAGAAATCTCCAAACAAAGATACAGATGACCACTTGACTACTCGCTACTCCCAACCTTCTAGTATCATGCCCAACTTAGTCCGGTGAAGGAGAAGTCAAGTCCTGCCCATTCAGGACGCATGGTTCCACGGGGGTTGCTAAGGTATGGCTACAAAATTACTCGGTCCTTAAATAGCCAGGGCAAGTATCTTCCAACAATAAATACCACAAAGGTAACTCAAGCCCCTAAAAGCATCCTCATCCAGAGTACTACTCTACCTGCCCCTGTCAAAGCAGTTTTCACCCATTTTCTTACACATCTCCCACCATATCCCACATGACATCAAGGATTTCATAACCACCACGGAATTCACAACCATCAAGATTCATGGTATATGATTTTTCATTGATAACAGTAAGAGGATAAGTGTTTTAAATGTGACGTCTCCAATGAGACATATTCAATCCTAAGTATGATAGATAACAAAACATCATTTGTCATTAATATAGATAATAATAGATAATCCTAGGATGATATGTGTTTTGTATGATGACATTTATGGCATGGCAAGTGTTGATAGGATTTAACTATTGCAAGTAGTTTAGAAATAGCACAATACATAGCACATGCGATAATAAGTCCAGTTTTAAGTTGATCATGTAGATTATTTAAAAACATAGGTTCAATATGATCAAGGAGATAGGACTTGCCTCAACGAAGATCAATTCATGATTGGTCTTGTAGTTCAAGTCTTTCAACTTCTTCATCATCGACCTTAAATTCAGTTCCTTCCTCGCTTTCAACCTTGACTTTCAACCTACGTAGATTAACGACGAAAAATGCACAACGACTAAGCAAAGGAATAGCAGAACAAGACCAAAGGAACACCAAAGCAAAAGAGGAACGACTGAGAAAACGACGAAAAGCTAACCTAGCGGGAAGACGGTCGGCAACTCTAAGCTAAGCGAAACAAACATACAAAGACTAGCGAGATTATTTAGTGAAGCTAGGTTAAACTGATAACCTAGTTGTTTTATAGACTTAAGAGAATGTCACACCCGGTTTTAGAGAGGGACAAAACCAGATGTAAACCACATGTATGCCAGGAATAAGTTTCATACATGCAGCGACTTCATCAGTGTATCACACACAGTGTCATTATTACAACATTTAACTTGAATAAATAAAGAAAGACCACAAAGTCATAAAAAAAAGCACACAACTAAACACCCCGAAACTCCAACTTCCACAGGCAACTGACCGGGGGAAAATGCCAGCCTAGCAGTCTTCATCTTCATCAACAAAGAAGTATGGATCTCCTTCAATGTCTGAGCAACTTGGAGGACATTTGTATAAAAATAGCAAGTATGAGTACAACTTGTACTCTGCAAGTGTGAGAAGATAAAATGCCATGCAAGCTTAAACAAAGGAACAAGCTATAACACTTAAAATTTTGCATAAAAGCCAATTGTACTATCGAAGTATTATGAAAGCATCCTACTTGTCTAGGTGAATCATCAGTAGACCTCCAACTCCTAGAAACATCTCCACATGTTTCCCAACCACCTGAATCCCACATCAGGCTCCCAAAATGACCAAACAAACCCAAACCCATCCAACTAATCATGTGATGATCCAAGTCTCTCATATCCGTGAGCACGGCAGATATATCAGATTTTACACCCTATAGAGGTTGTCCAGCTTTTCCCACAAGTTGTGATTTTCCTTGTTGCCGTGTCCACGAAACACTTAACACACACCAGTGGTGTGTCGCCCGGAAAGTCACTACAAAGCCGTTACAAAGTTTCATCCAGTATGTGCGTGCCCACTAGGTTTCGCTACCGTCAAAGTGGCATTCACACCACCTAGAATCCCCCTATTGCGCCTTGTAGCTCCGAAAAGTTTTCACCCTTCCCTTCCACTACACATCTCATACCACTAACCAAGTGGTTCTGGCCTTTGCCATCCCCACACAACCACCCTTTCGTTTGGCACGCACAAGACTGGAATCCACTAATTAATAGGCTAGGTCTGTCCCGTACTAGGTCTCGTGGTTGGTATGATATTTCTTGGGTTGTCGCCCCACGAACCGGTCCTTACTTAGGTTACTTGAGCAAACACTAATCCAACATCATAACTTCATCATCAACGACACGGCTTTGCTAAGGTTCCATGTTGCTATACCATCATTAATATTCCCAACTCCTAGTTGCATCAATTCATTAATTATGCTTAACCATTAATCCTTCCATCCCCTTATGCAAAGCTAAGCATGGCTACCCATCATATCCACTGCTAACAACTTGGCGACAAGGAATTATATGGAACATGATACTATAAGTACATAGGATTCAGAATTAACAGCATGCATATTTGAAGTAAAGGACGCATTTTAAACAAAACTGGGATCAAAATGTTCAAGGACACTTGCCTCTCCCAACTTGCTGCTTAGACTCTTCAAAAACTTAGTCCTGGAGATTCTCGAACTGCTCCTCATTTGCTCTCGAAACACATTGGAAAAACATACAACAAAACTAACTAAGAACAGTACACAAAACAATAGCTAACATCTATGAAAAAGGTACTACAAGATAGTACACGTCACTATGAACACGTGAGCGTGAAAACCATCTAAATCGGAGCTAAAACGAGAAAGTTATACTATAAACAAGATTAGGGTTAAATTTGAAAATAAAATTGTCTTAGTTTAAATAAAAACAGAGAGGTTAGGGGCCTTTTTGCAAAAATTGAGGGACCTATTTGTAATTATGAAAAAGTTTAGTGACTAAACTGTATAAATACAGGGGCTTTTATTTAAATACAGGAAAGTCCTGGAGCTTATTTGCAAAATTGCCATTATTCCCAAATTAAAACAAATAGAAATAATGACTGGATAAGGCATGCTGATGTGGCATTGCCAGGTGGGCTGATTCGTTGAGGTGGCCCGCTTATGTAGACGATGACGTGGCTTGTCTTGCCGATTGGGATTAAGTGGCCACGTGCCATCATGTGATTGGACGCTGAATTGGTATGCGAAGCTTCTAATCGTGGCCATCCAAAATAGATATAATGGTCTAGGGCGAGGGAGGCTTAATCGGCCGGCTCCAAAGAGGAAGGCGGCGGCGGAAAGCTCGGGCGCAGCGACGTTGTCGTCGGAGAGGTGGCAGACCTCTTCGCCGGGCATGGGCGACTACGGTGAGTGGCGGCGGAGGAAGAAGGGGACAAGGGGAGTCCATTTTAGCGCATACCTCTGGCGACGGGGCTCCAAAAGGCGGTCGGCGACGGCCTCGGGTGAGCGACGGGGAGGGAGCTCCGGTGAAGACACCAGCGGGCACGGAAGGTGGTGGAGATTCTCAAGGATGGCTCGGCTACGGCAAACGGGCGATGGAATCCGTCAGAGCGAAGCTTGGCCGAGCGGCTATGGCAACGGCAGAGGAGCTCGAGTTTGCGCCGATTTTAGATGGGAAACTGAGGGGTGTTCAGGTATTTATATAGGCAGCACGCGACTGCAGATAAGCTCGAGTTGGTTGGGATTCAGACTCGGGGAGGGAGGCGTGTGGTGCATGGTGCTGAGCTCGAGTCCGGTTCTGTCTTGGGAGAAAGAAGGAGGCCGGGCGCTTGCATGCGGTCGGAGGCGGAAAACAGCCAGGTGCCAGCAGCAAACGCAGCAACACTGTAGGGCCGTGGCCTTCGGCTGGCCCAGGCGGGATGGCGGTATGGAGACGGGATGGAGCTCGGCCCGGGAAGGAGGAAGGGCAGATCGGCTCTACCCAAGAGGGAGAATTGGTTGGGCTGCCAAGGGAAAAAGAAAGGGAGAAAAAGGAGAAAAGAAAAAGGGGAGCCCAAGGAAGAAAAGTTTTTTTTCTTTTTAGGAAAAATTTTGCAAACTTTTTCGAAAACTTAAATGGCGCCCCTCGGGGTTTTCAAACTTATTTTTCGCACAATAAAAACCCTAATGCAGTTATTCCGGCATGAATGCAATCAATCTATATTATAACCTAAGTTAATTTGTAGCTTTTACAAAATAATTTCTTTCTCCTAGGATTTTGAGACAAAGACTAACACCCTATTCTAAGGAAAAGAATATTTATTACTATTTCCAAAAAGTTGAATGAAGAACGGTTTCTGCGTATCTAGCATGACTAGTACTGGCGCAGATGTTAGTCTTTCCTTCAACTCTTCAAAACTTGCCTCACAAGAAGGTGTCCATTTAAACGTTTGTCCTTTCTCAGGTAATTTGGTGATGGGCTTCGCAATCTTGGATAATCCTTCTATGAACCGGCGGTAGTATCCGACCAATCCAAGAAAGCTACGGATCTCAGAGACATTCTAGGGAGACTTCCAATTCAAAAAATCTTCCACCTTTCTTGGGTCAACTGCTATTCCTCCGGCGGAGATGATATAACCGAGAAAAGAGACTTGATCTAGCCAAAACTCACATTTGCTCAACTTAGCATGCAACTGATTATCCCTAAGCTTCTATAGAACCAATCCTAGATGTTCTGCATGTTCCTTTTTATCCCTTGAGAAAACTAGGATG
The DNA here is from genome assembly GCF_958298935.1 of Phragmites australis. Lineage (NCBI taxonomy): Eukaryota > Viridiplantae > Streptophyta > Magnoliopsida > Poales > Poaceae > Phragmites > Phragmites australis. Next base: position 21,564,645 of record NC_084921.1, on the reverse strand, counting down.
TCGTCAATAAAAACTACTACAAAATTATCCAAATACTCCATGAACACTTTGTTCATTAGGTACATGAAGTAGGCAGGGGCGTTTGTCAATCCAAAAGACATAACCATATACTCATATAATCCATAACGGGTGATGAAGGCGGTTTTAGGAATGTCCAAAACTTGGATCTTCAACTGATGATATCCTGAGCGAAGATCGATCTTGGAGAACACACATGCATCTCTAAGCTGATCAAATAAGTCATCTATTCTAGGAAGAGGGTACTTATTCTTGATGGTCACCTCATTCAAAGCGCGATAATCTATACACATCCTTTAGGTGCCATCCTTCTTGGGTACAAAAATCACTGGTGGCTTAGTTCTATAACAAACTCAATGTCACGGTCAAGTGACATACCTAGTAATTCTTCTGGAAAAACATTCGGGTAATCACGAATAACTGGAATGCTCTCCATTGGTGTTCCATCAGCTTGATTAACTATTCCCCTAGCCATTGGTGAAGCTTTTGCAATGTATTCCACTTCTTTTCCTCCTTTCGTAAATAGACGAACGGCTCTTCTTGCACAGTCGATAATTCCATTAAACTTGGTTAACTAATCCATTCCTAGTATGATGTCTATTCCTTCGGATTCCAAAACGATAAGATTTGCTGGGAAATCTACCCCCCTTATCTTAATACTAAGGTTCAGGCATACATGCCTTGCTTTCATTTCTCCACCCGAAGAGCTAACAATCATTCTATTCTTCATAAGAGATATAGGTAGATTGTGGCTTGCCACATACTTGGTTGATATAAAAGAATGCAATGCTCCAGAAACAAATAATATGGTAGTGGGGTTGGAGTTGATAAGAAACATATCGATCATAACATCCGAGGCATCTTGAGCTTCGTCAACTGCCACATGATTCACACGGCCTCTAGCCACATTCTACTTTGTTTGATTCTGGGGCTGATTCCCATTGCGGTTCTGCTGGTTTGCACCTCGGGTGGGTAGATGATTCAGACGCTTAAGAGGGCATTGGTAAGCAAAATGTCCCTCTACTCCACAATTGAAACAAGGTTTTCCTTTGGTGGAGGCTTGAGGGTTGTTGACAGTGTTGTTGTTCCTTTGAGGGATCTAACTTGAATTGCGGGGAGGTTGAAAATCGGAGCGCTGGTTCTGTCCTGCATTCCTGGATGAGCTCTATTTTGTAGATTGGGCTCTGGATTGATTGTACTACTGACCAGAACGATTCATAGGTCCAGACTGAGAGGTGTCATAACGGGGCCTAGCATTGCTGCCTGACTGACCTGGGTGGTCCATCTTACGCTTGCGCTCAATATTGTTTCTCTTGTGCTCCAGGATAAGAGCATGATCTACAAGGGCCTGGAAGTTCTTGAAATCATGAGAAGCCAGAGAATATTGCAGTCCATCATTCAGCCCTTCCAAGAAACAGTCTTGCTTTTTCTCATTAGTATCGACATCTTCTGGTGCATACCGGTTAACTGGGTGAACCTAGTGACGTACTCACTCATAGTCATTCCTCCTTGCTTGAAGGATAGGAATTCCTTTCTCTTAATCTTGATAGCTCCTTGGGGTACATGATGAGCTCGAAAAATGTTCTTGAACTCCTGCCAGTTGATGGTGTCAGGTTCTTCATGAGCAGCGACATAGGCATCCTACCAGTCTGCAGCAGGTCCCATCAGCTGGTGTGACGCGAACAAAACCTTTTCCCTGGTGTTGCACTGAGCGACAGAGAGTTTCTTTTCAATGACCTTGAGCTAATCATCAGCGTCCATAGGTTCAACAGCATAAGATAAGGTAGGTGGCTTAGTCCTTTCAAATTCTCCGAGCTTGTCACGAGATTGCTGTGGTGGTGCAAGGGCGGCGACGAGGGGAATTCTGCTACATTTGGGTCATGGTCCGAGCCACTCCTTGTAGAATCTGAGTTTGCACTGCCAAAAGCTACTCAAGGATGGTTGTGGCGGTGGGGAGGGATTATCATTGTCTTGCGTATCAGAAGCATTGCCATTAGCGTTGGCGTAGTTCCTTAGGTTCACCATCTGAGATAGGGGCAGGTAGATGAGGAAACAAGGAATTTATGAAGAACAACAGAAGAAAAATAGAGGTAGACTCCCAAAGCAACTAATATATTATATTATAAGGATGCATTCGTGAAGAAGATCTTCACAAAACATCACTCACTCAAACAAAGATCCAAATCATTACATAACACACCACCAGATCAACTTACTCACTAACACATGATTCTAACAACTCATAACAACTATAGGACAACCTCCTAAATGAACTCCTAACTCTGCCGAAACCTTAGGGTGCTGGAGCTGGATGACGATGAGCCTGAAGACGGTGCGGGGAACGTGGAGTCTCTTCCTCAGATTCAGAGTCAGATGAAGAAGATTCCCAACAGTCCGGGTGGTGACACTTCTTGTTGCGTAGCCCACTCTGCGCTTGAGCTAGGTTGCCTCTGACGTACTGCAGCTCCTCGGTGGTCCGATCCAACTCCTAACTCAGCTCCAAAGCCAGGGCGGTTTGCTCTCCAAGCCTGGTAGTACCTTCTACGATGACGGGTGTAGCGGTGATGTCGGTGAAGCCACTGATGCGCTGAGGGTAATGGCTGTATTGTGTGAAGATCAGGTCATCATTGTGGCGGTGGTAGAGGACCAGTAGGAATTGGTGTGTGGTGTCACGAATTCCAACCTTGAATGTAGCTCTTAGTGAGATGGCGTAATGGATGCTCATCACCTCGTAGGCTCCACTCTCTGGTAGCAAACCAAATATCACCACTTTGACTTTCCACTCAGGAGGGGCATCGGCGTACTCAGTCTTCACTCCTGCGTATTCTGGTGCCTTCTCGGATCCCAGATTATGAAGTATCTCCCAAAGCTTGGCGGGGATCCATCTAGCGCGGCATCCGTCAGAGTGGTAGACACGGCTCCATCGCTGAACTCGGGGTGGCTGCTGTCTTGCAAAGGCCACGGCACGAGTCGAGGTCAAAGGTCGAGCAGGAAGGCGACCGTTAGTACTCTTGCATGCAGTCTTACGGGTCCGGGCCATTTACAACATTTTAAAAATAAGGAGAGTCAGCAGCACGGTTTAAATAGAATTAGCAAGGAAAGTACAGAAAAGACAAAGCAAAGTTTTCAAAAATAGTTTTCTTTATCAAAATAGTCCTTAGAAACTCGTCCATTCTAGCTAGGCTTGCGACCTACGGTCAACACGGCTCTGATACCACCTCTGTCACACCCGGTTTTAGAAAGGGACAAAACCAGATGTAAACCACATGTATGCCAGGAACAAGTTTCATACATGCAACGAATTCATCAGTGTATCCCATGCAGTGTCATTATTACAACGTTTAACTTGAATAAATAAAGAAAGATCACAAAGTCTTAAACAAAAGCACACAACTAAACTCCGCGAAACTCCAACTTCCACAGGCAATTGACCGGGGGAAACACGAGCCTAGCAGTCTTCATCTTCATTAACGAAGAAGTCTAGATCTCCTTCAATGTCTGAGTAGCGCTTGGAGGACATTTGGATAAAAACAGCAAGTACGAGTACAACTTGTACTCCGCAAGTGTGGGAAGATAAAATGCCATGCAAGCTTAAACAAAGGGACAAGCTTACAGTTAAAATTTTGCATAAAAGTCAACTGTACTATCGAAGTATTATGAAAGCATCCTACTTGTCTAGGCGATTCATTAGTAGACCTCCAACTCCTAGAAACATCTCCACATGTTTCCCAACCACCTGAATCCCACATCAGGCTCCCAAAATGACAAAACAAACCCAAACCCATCCAACTAATCATGTGAGGATCCAAGTCTCTCATATCTATGAGCATGGTAGATATATCAGATTTTACACTCTGTAGATGTTGTCTATCTTTCCCTACAAGTCGTGATCTTCTTTGTTGCTGTGTCCGTGAAACACTTAACACACGCCAGTGGTGTGTCGCCCAGAAAATCACTACAAAGCCGTTACAAAGTTTCATCCAGTATGTGCATCTCCGCTAGGTTTCACTACCGTCAAAGTGGCATTCACACCACCCAGAAGCCCCCTTTTGCGCCTTGTAGCTCCAGAAAGTTTTCACCCTTTCTTTCCACTACACATCTCATACCACTAATCAAATCGTTCTGGCCTTTGCCATCCCCACACAACCACCCTTCTATTTGGCACGCACAAAACTGGAATCCACTAATTAATAGGCTAGACCTGTCCCATACCAGGTCTCGTGGTTGGTATGATATTTCTTGGGTTTTCGCTCCACAAACCAGTCCTTACTTAGGTTACTTGAGCAAACACTAATCCAACATCATAACTTCATCATCAATGACACGACTTTGCTGAAGACCTAGGGTTCCATGTTGCTATACCATCATTAATATTCCCAACTCATAGTTGCATCAATTCATTAATCATGCTTAACCATTAACCCTTCCATCCCCTTGTGCAAAGCTAAGCATGACTACCCATCATATCCACTGCTAACAACTTGGTGACAAGGAATTATATGGAACATGATACTATAAGTACATAGGATTCAGAATTAACAGCATGCATGTTTGAAGTAAAGGACGCATTTTAAACAAAACTGGGACAAAATGTTCAAGGACACTTGCCTCTACCAACTTGCTGCTCAAACTCTTCAAAAACTTGGTCCTGGAGATTCTCAAACTGCTCCTCGTCTACTCTCGAATCACATCAGAAAAACATACAACAAAACCAACTAAGAACGGTACACCAAACAATAGCTAACATCTATGAATAGGTACTACAAGATAGTACACATTGCTACGAACACGTGAGCGGGAAAACCATCTAAATCGGAGCTAAAACGAGAAAGTTATACTATAAACAAGATTAGGGTTAAATCTGAAAATAAAATGGACTTAGTTTAAATAAAAACAGAGAGGTTAGGGGCCTTTTTGCAAAAATTGAGGGACCTATTAGTAATTATGAAAAAGTTTAGTGGCTAAAGTGTATAAATATAGGGGCTTTTATTTAAATATAGGAAAGCCCCTGAGCTTATTTGCAAAATTGCCATTATTCCCAAATTAAACAAATAGAAATAATGACTGGATAAGGCGTGGTGACGTGGCATTGCCACGCGGGCTGATTCACTGAGGTGGTTGGCTTATGTAGACGATGACGTGGCTTGTCTTGCCGATTGGGATTAAGTGGGCACGTGGCATCATGTGATTGGACGCTGAATGGGTATGCAAAGCTTCTAATTGTGGCCATCCAAAATAGACCTAACGGTCTAGGGCGAGGGAGGCTTAACCGGCCGGCTCCAGAGAGGAAGGCGGTGGCAGAAAGCTCGACCGTGGCGGCGTTGTCGTCAGAGAGGTGGCGGACCTTGTCACCGTGCATGGGCGACGACGGCGAGCGGCGGCGGAGGAAGAAGGGGACAAGGAGAGTCCATTTTAGCACATACGTCAGGCGGCGAGGCACTGAAAGGCGGTCGGTAGGGGGGTAGACGGCAGCGGCCTCGGGTGAGCAACGGGGAGGGAGCTCCAGTGGCCAAAACGCGCTGAAGAAGACACCAACAGGCACAGAAGGCGGTGGAGATGCTCAAAGACGGCTCAGCTACGGCAAACGGGCGACGGAATCCGCTAGAGCGAAGCTTGGCTGAGCGGTTATGGCGACGGCGGAGGAGCTCGAGTTTGCGCCAATTTTATATGGGAAACTGAGGGGTGTTCGGGTGTTTATATAGGCGGGCACGCGGCTGCGGATAAGCTCAAGTTGGTTGGGATTCAGACTCAGGGAGGGAGGCACGTGGCGCACGATGCTGAGCTCGAGTCCGGTTCGACCGCGGGAGGAAGAAGATGGTCGGGCGCTTGCGTGCCGGCAGAGGCGGAAAACAGCCAGGCGCCAGCAGCGAACGCAGTAGCGCTGTTGGGCCGTGGCCTTCGGCAAGCCCAGGCGAGAAGGTGGGATGGAGACGGGCTGGAGCTTGGCCTGGGAAGGAGGATGGGCAGATCGGCTTAGCCCAAGAGGGAGAATTGGTTGGGCTACCAAGGGAAAATGAAAGGGAGAAAAAGGAGAAAAGAAAAAGGGAAGCCCAAGGAAGAAAAGGTTTTTTTTTTCTTTTTATGAAAAATTTTGCAAACGTTTCCAAAAACTTAAATGGCGCACCTTGGGGTTTTCAAAACTTATTTTTCGCACAATAAAAACTCTAATACAGCTATTCCGACATGAATGCAATCAATCTATAATATAGCCTAGGTTAATTTCTAGGTTTTAGAAAATAATTTTTTCTCCTAGGATTTTGAGACAAAGACTGACACCCTATTCTAAGGAAAAGAATATTTATTACTATTTCCAAAAATTTAAAAATTAGGGTGTTGTAGAGAAAGCCTAAACAGTTTTTATAGCTATGTGAGCATCTATTAGGTCAACTGTCGGAAGGCGACAGTTAGGGTTTCTACATATATGTGAGTGCACGTGTACAGATATAAACGTACGTGTGATACTTATGTTTATATGCATGTGAGAAGGTATACATATATATGTAAGTATGACTCTTAAGCAATTAATGTGTTTTAATTGTCAAGATTAATTATTCAAATCTGTAGCATTATAACATGGTTATCTAGTAATTAATGTTAAGTACCCTATGTTTCTTAATTGCCACTCTAATTAAGCTACATCTATTGCTACAGCACGAGCATGCATGCAATTAATTAACTCAGTTAACTCTTGCATTAATCTAATTATTGCTTATTAAATAATATTTAATTAATTAATTACAAACATTAAATTATTCTATCATATTCTAATAACATGTAGTTATTACCTAAGCAGCTACACTAGTTAACTTGTTATTAATTATACTAAGATTAAACTATAGATTAAAGCATGAAATGAGAATATATTTCTAAACATGAATTAAAGAAAAACATTTAAATAAATCTAAGAATTATTATTTAATTAACATGATGATTAAACCCACACTTAAGCAATATTAATATAAGAAACTAATCTATGTTTATAACCTAAACATGGTTATCAAATTAATTAACTCGACTTTATTTATTAAAGATGAAACTAATTCTAGTTAAATGCCGCGACACGAAAATAAGTACCGGACGAGAAAATTACATGAACTCCAAAATTACAAGAATTGGTGGGGAGATAGATTATGGTTTTAGGGAATATCAGCGGAAGAATCGCTGAAATCAGAGTTAAAACGGAGGAATTGTGGACTATACAAGATTTCCCACGAAAGAATTCCTGGAAAAAGAAAAAGAATACTATTTCGCGAACTTGGTCCACGAGATTTGTGAACCAGAGGGAGTTTGTGAGTAAGGTCCACCATGCACCAGATTTTGTGAACTCGGTCTGCACTGTGCAGTGGACTCAGTTGACCGAGGGGCTCACGTGGTCGGTCCATGGTGGACCAAGGCCGATGGACAATCGCCGGCATGACCTGTAGGCCCCACCTGGCAGTGAGGGGGGAGCCAACCAAAAGTGATAAGGCTGGCGGAGATGGAGGCGGGACGAGCTTGCTGGCGGTGGACTCTGTCCAGGCGGCTGGCAACGCGACTGCATCCGGGGATGAGGCACCGGAAGCGATGAAGGCCGAAGAGTGCGCGTGCGAACGGCTTCGCACGGCAGCAGCGCGTGGGTCGGTGGTTTAGAGGAGGTGTAGGCGGCGGGAAGGCACGGCCGGGAGAGACCGGGACAATACGTCAACGCGGCACACGCGGCTTGAGACCAGGCGGGGCGGTGGTGGGGAGGAGCAGGCGGCTGAGCTGCGGTGCAGGCTAGTGCTCACGCGAAGGAGCAGAGGGGAAGGTGTTGGTTCTAACCATGGTGGGATAGCACGCCTGTGTCGACGGTGGCATGTGTAGCGTGGCGGCAGCGTGCTCGGCTTGAGGTCGGGCGGCGGGGCTTCTACGCTGGGCCGGGGTGAGGAGGAGACGGCCGGCCGGGTGAAAGTTCAGTGGCGGTGGGCTCCTTAGCCGAGCGTGCCAGTGGAGGGACTTCGGCGCCAGAGCTCACTGTCCAAGTGGGGCGGAGGAGCTTCGGGCCGGCTGCAGTGCTACGGCGCGAAGATAGCGTGGCGCGACTGCGCACACGGCAATGGCAGGGAGGAGCATGCGGCTGAGCGTGTGGGACGGCACGGCGCAGTAGGAGGTGGCGCAGCGCGGCAGTGGTACAGGCCGGAATGGCGCGGTAGCCAGGCCACGGTGTGGCGTGGTGACGCAATGTGCGTGTGCGGAGAGGAGCAGCGAGGAGGGTGCCGGCGCTGCTGTTGCTGTGCTGTTCATGTGTGCTATGTGTGTATGCATGTGTATATGTGGCGTGGTCATTTGCGGGTGAAGCAAGGGAGAGGAGGAAGAGAATTCGGCTTTGGTTTCCCAGTGAAAGATCAGCGGGAAGGCATGGGTGCTAGCTGGTGTGAAAAGATCAGAGGCTAGCATCATGGTGGTGTGAACGGGAGAGCAAAGGGTCGGCCGGCGTTGACCTTTTGCTGCCCACGGTGAGAGGATCAGGGAGAGAGAGAGCACAGAGGGAGGGAGATGGGCTGGTGCTTGGTGGCTGTGCTTGTGTGAGAGGACTTTTGGATGATGAACAGAGAGAGATCAGCAGGGCATGGGAGAAAGAAAGGTGGTCGGTGGTGTGCTGTCCAGAGGGTAGCGAGGACTTTGGGCTGCCTGCTTGGAAGGATGAGAGAGAGAGAGAGAATGAGGGGGGGTGAGAGAACAGCGAGATGAGAGAGAGATGTGTGTGTTTGAATGAGAGAGATGAGAGATTTGTATAACAAATCGATTGATGTATTTGAATTGCATTTGCTATGATTCAATTTGAATAAATTGAATGGAGTGGATTGGCATAATTCAAATGACATTGAATTAGAAATTGAAATGATTTAGAATGAGAATTCAAATTAAGAGATTTGAACTCGAATTTACAATTTGAATTGGATTGAATGGAATTTGTGGAAAGATTAAACTAGAAAGTATTCGAATATAATTCGAATGATTATAATTGCATTCGAATATGAAGTGATGATGATTTGAATGAAATCTGAACTTGAGATATTTGGGATTAAATTCAAATTGGTTTATTTGAATTAGGATTTGGATTTGATTTGTGGTTGATTCGAAAAGAATATATGAAGTTGGATTAAAATGAATTTGGCATTAATTCAAATAAAGGTATTTGAATTATGAGTTGGATTGGAAGATCGATTTTCTCGGATTGATTTGGATTAGGAAATTGCCGAGAAGAACTAAAACAGATTCAAATTTGAGAGAACTTCAAATTTGAATCGCTACACAAAGAACCATAAGAATCACTAAACCAAAAATACATATGCTCAATTTATTGCAGGGATTTATTTATAAATTAATTTGGTGTACTCTGGAATACTTAGCCAAAATAATATATTTGAATATACACATACAAGTATATACATATTCAAATATATATTTTTTTGATTTTATACTAGTTTAATAATTAGAAAAAGTGTTAATTTGGAGTGAATTTTTGCTATTTTTAAAATGCTAAAACTCAGGGTGTTACATACACGGCAAAAAAATTATAAAAATGATGTTAAGGATAATCAATCTTGAAAATCTCAAAATGCACCAAGGGGCTCAGGATTATAATCAAAAAATTGAAACACTCACACATTATTTTGTTTTTTTTTACATAAGGATAACCAATCTTGAACCTCTCAAACTACATTTTAGTGCAAAAAAACTCGTGCCACACATGTCAATACCTTGGTATCTTCAAAATAAGCATTAAAAAAGAAACAAATATAAAGAACAATAGAAACAAATACATAAACATAAACACAAACAAAGGTAATAAAAAGAGAAAGAGATAGAGAGAGATATTCAGAGATAGGGAGAGAAAGAGAATAAACAAATGTAGATATACATAAACAGAGACATAGACACAGTCACATATTCACAGATAATAAGAGAGAAAGAGAGAGATACTAATAGAAACACACACATACACACACAGAGAGAGAGATAAAGATAGATAGAGATACTTATAGAGAGATACAGATAATACCAAAAAAAGAGAAATAGGAAAGACAAGAGAGAAAGAAAGAGACAAAGACATAAATATAGATATAAAGAGAAAAATCAAATATACTTATGTAGATACTTATACAGATACCAAAAACGAGAGAAAGAGAGGTACAAAGATAAGAGAGAAAGAAAGAGATGAAGATACATACATAAAGAAAAACAGAGAGAGGGAGAGAGAGAAATAGAGAGAAGAAAGAAACACACACATACACACATAAAAAGACATATTACATAGATAGAGAGAGAAAATAAATAGCTACATAGTCATACACAAAAATAGAGATAAATAGCTACATAGTAAAAATAAATAGTAGTCATACATAGAGATAGAGAGAGATACAGAGACAGATAGAGATATACATAAGAATAGAGAAACAGAAATAGTAGTAGAGAAGGAAGGAGAGACATAAAAATAAGAAGATACATAACAAAATAGAGATAAATAGAGAGATGAATAGAAAAATAGAGATACATAATCAGAAAAAGAGATATAAAGAGACAGAGAGAGAGATATATGAAGAGAAAAATATATACTTGTCGAATGCTTGCACCACCGTGTATTTCAACTTATATTAGCAAAAAAACAATCTACATTAGAAACGAAAAATCCTAAAGACAAATATTGACAACATAGTACATGTAAAAAATGATGCACAATTCATGGATCATAAGAGCAACAACAAATTTCAAGAAACAAAAATGATGAACAATGGATGAAGCATAGAGGCAACCACATTCTCTCATCTATATTGATATCAAATAACATACATGTTATAACAGAAACTCATCAAGAACATCATACATTCATACCTTGAAGAACAAATTGCGTGAAGAAGGTGCCAATTCTTCAACAAGACGCCTCTCCAGTGCTTCAATATGAACACTAGGAGGCATTCAGATATCAAGGCCTACCACTACTTCAGATGGTTAGAGATTCATGACAGAATCCTGAAAGAACAGAGAAGCACATTAGCTGGAAATATTACAGCTAAAGCATGGGTCAACCAGAGTGAAGTGAATAACAAACTATTTCTAATTTCTACAAAAGGGGCGTGAGTAAATAGCTAATAATTGCATGGGCACCTTCTTCACGCAACTAGACCTTCAACTTATATCACGTAGCTAACACATCACATATACATACATGTCAAATGCTTGCACCGCCGTGCATTTCAACTTATATCAGTAAAAAAAGAATCTACATTACAAATGAAAAATCCTAAGAACAAATACTAACAATATAGTACAGGTAACAAGTGATGCACACTTCATGGATTATAAGAGAAACAACAAAATTCAACAAACAAAAATGATGCACAAGTGGATGAAGCATAGAGGCAAACACATTCCCTTATCTGTATTCATATCAAATAACATACATGTTATAACAGAAACTCAGCAATTAGATGAAAAAAAACTTAACCACATCACATGTAGCAAAGCCTACCCCCTCCCTTTATTCCAGACCACCCTCAATGATTCCCTGTTATGAACATAACTCTACCAATACATATCAATAGCACAAAAGTTTTTGGCCAATTTCATAGAAAATAATAAGCAAAAAGTAAACACTAAACCTTGCCTAACACATCACATATATATGCATGGATTGAATGCCCCCCTCCTAACAGCGATCAAATCCACCATATAGGAAGTGCATGCCCGAATAAGTAGCAAAACGTACTTGCATAAAAACAGAAGGAATGAGAATCATATTGCTCAAATAAAAACTACTGAGATGAAATGAATGAAGCAAAGGCAAAAAGGCTAGAGAGCATACTTGCCACATAAAAATGCAAGATCTGAATACAGCTCAATTACTTCACCAATCTCCCTGCACAAAAAAAGACATCAAAACAACACTAGAACAGTGAACCAAATAGATGAACATAAATAACATGGACAACACTGAGAAAAACAAATGCTCGTGAAAAGAGAATATTAACACTCACCTAAAATGATTCAAAATGAAGAACTCTAGACCTGCATCATCGTGTCGTGAGCCAAGGCTGATCAATTGAACCACAAACACATAGAATGGTTGGTTCATGAGCCGAAAGGCTAATCAATTGATTGATATACATACCATCCAGAACAAAATTTTGGGGGAAGAATGTTGTAGCATCTAGGATACTAGATAAGTGGTAAGTATTTCGATGATTAATGACAACTGTATCATTATGTCTAATAATTTGTTTTGAAGTCAAAAATTTAGTTCGCAATGATATTTGGGTATGCTTGGTCCCTAAAGTGATTATATGAACGATCAAAGGACATATGCATCAAAATTAAGGATCTTCTAGTTCTAAGTGTCACAAAGGAGATGAAGGACACTTAGAGTAGTATAGGTCTCTTTTTCTTAGTGTTTTAACCGTACTATAAAGAGGGGCTAAGAGTAGTAGCTTGACCTAGTTGAGTATAGACGTGGTTTGATGCACACTTGTGAAATTCTAGCACTAGGTAGCTCTTAGTGTGTGTTCACTGGATGGATACATCAGACTATTAATAGTACAATAGCTAATGATAGCTGGCATAGTGGAGGATTCAACTTTGAACTCACCGGATTGTCTAGTGTGAGTAAAAAGATACTCAACGGATCATCCGGTGTTAGCAAAAAAGAGTTGGTGGTTAGGCAACGGCTATAATTTGGATCTCTAGCCTATAAATACCCCTCCACTTGATTTCATTTGGCTTGTTAGTGACCCAGAGAAGCTCATACACTGTGTGTCATCTAGAAGTAAGAGAGAGCACTTGAGTTGATTTCCAAGTCACTAATTCAATATTAAGGACTTTATTAGTTCTTGGAGAGTAGCAAGTGTGCATCTAGCTGTAGTCTAGGCTTAATCTTAGTCAAGTGAAGCTATTGACTTGTTACTCTTTGTGGTTGGCAACACCTAGCCAGTCTTGGTGATTGGAGGTGTTCTCGGTGAGCTCTTGAAGTTCTTGTGGGATCCTCGAGAAGAGTTTTGTACTTGGTTTGATGCCCGTTAATTCAGAGATAGAGAAGTGCCAATCATGAGGGAGCACTTGAGTCTTGGTGACTCAAGGGGGAGCGATATCCTTGGTGGATGCTCCAACGAGGTCTAGGGAGGAGTGCCAACTCCATGATACCTCAGGAAAAAATCCTTGTTCTCCTGTCCATCTCTTTACTCTTCCGTAATTTAATTTGAGCATTTAAATTCTTGCAAGCTTTCAAATTCCGCATTTTCTTAGTGTCTTTGCTTGCTTGTTTTGTTGCCCTTTCCTAGCTTGTTCGTGTAGTCTCATTTTCTTTCTTCTAGGCTAAGATTGCTATTTGTTCTACATTTCGATAGAAGTTATTAATTGCCCAATTCACCTCCCCTCTTGGGCCATTCGATCCTTTCAATTGGTATCAAAGCCTCGTGCTCTTGATAAGCTTAGAATCCTAGAGCAATGGCCCTGGGGAGTGGAAGTAGCGTGCAAAAGTTCGAGGGAAAGAACTTCGTCTATTAGAAAGTTCGCATGGTGAGCTATCTTGAGGCTATTTCTCCCAAAGTTTGGCTAGCCGCATCCATTGGGTTTGATCAACCTTTTACTGAGCAACATGTTAGGTGGAATGCTAAGGCAAAGATTGCTATATTTGAGGGAATTAGTGAAGATGTTTTTTATAGAGTTAGGAGCAAGGAATTCGCTAATGAGATTTGGACCACTCTTTGTGAAATTCATGAGGGTTCTAGGAAAATTCATGAAGAAAGATATCATATGCTTATGAATGCTCTTAATCAATTCAAAATGCTTCCTAATGAGTTATGCAATAATATGTATTCTTGTGAATATGCTTGTGGAAGAAATTAATTCTCTTAGACTCACTCAATTATCTCAAGGAGACATTATTCGTAAGATCTTAATGATGCTTCCCAAGCCACAATACAACATTGTCATCTCTCTTCTTCATGAAAGGGACATCAATGATATGACCATCACCGACGCCATTGGGAAGATATGTGCTCATGAGATGTTCTTGTTTGGAGATCATGAGTCTTCATCCAAAAAGAATCTTGCTCTCAAGGCAAATACGGTTGACAAAAAGAAGAACAAGAAGAAGCTCCCATCATCAAGTGAAAGCGATGAAGAAGACGATGATGACAATGATTCTGACACTGAACTTGCTCTTCTCATGAGAAGAACCACAAGGATGATCTCCAGTTATCGCTATGTGCAAAATATCTAGGACCCAGCCGAGCTACATGACCTTATCCTGGATTCCTGTATAACTAATTTTTACCCTACATAGAAGATAAATATCTAATATGTAACTATTCTGGTGCCTGCACCCTGAGGGATGAGCTGGTAGCCAATTGCGGCCTGACGTCGCACTGCCAGGGGTGTCAGCATAACCTCCATCATACTGGGGTGTCAAGACAGCATCCACTAGCCTTGGTACTTAATGCCGGTCACTTCCTTACAGGCAAAGGATGACCGGTGTTCCAATTTTGGTAGATCTTTCTTGATGCTTGACGACTCACGCCGTAGCCTTTGGGAAGCCTGCCCAAGCCCCGGAGATGGGGGCTTCGGGGGGCATGGCTCCGGGAGGTGGAGGCTTCGAGAGGCGTGGCTCCGGGAGATGGAGGCTTTAGGAGGCATGGCTCCGAAAGATGGAGGCTTCGGGTGGCTCTAGGAGATGGAGGCTTTGGGAGACATCACTTTGGGAGATGGTTACTCCGAAGCCCGAAAGTCCGAAAACGTCATTCGGGAGGCATGGGTCCATGGGCATGGGCTAGCTGAGCCAGGGGCCATCGGGGGTCCTTAACAATGATCCCCAACAGTAGCCTTTCATGAGGGCAGCCAACAGAGCGGTTGGGCCTGTAGTTCTTTTGGAGCAGGGCCTCCGGTGGTCCCTGGCTTTGCTGTTTGGTGGCTCATGGTCCTTAGTATCACTTGGCTTTCCTTGGAAGATTCGATCCACTTGATATGATAGGTCCATTCGATGATGCTGGCAACAAGGGGCATTGAATGCGCCCTGTGAAAAAGGCACGATCACGCCTTGTCAAGTGGTCATGGGACACGTGGCATCTTGTAGTTGGAGGGTTGTGGGGGGGCGGTTTTGCTCCCCCACGATCATGGCCTGGCAGGCGAAGTGACAAGGCATGCGCCCATTTTTCTGGGAGAGGTAATCTCTCCCTTATCTTTTCAAGGAGATGGATTACCCTGAGCTTCCCTCTTGCTTACGCCTCATTCTCGTCTGCCCTTTGCATCCAGTTGTTCTTGCTTTGCACGTGCGTCCATCGATTGCTGCTCTTCTTTCTTTCTCGCCGTCCAGCACCTTCCATCATCCTCCTGTGATCCGTATGGCTACATCGGGAGCCCTAGGTGTACCTAGAACTTAGGCGGCGAGCGAAGCCACCGGTGGGACCGAGGCGGGGGGGCCCTCCAGTGGAGTCGGTTCCTCCATTGTTGATGGGGCTACTGCCATGGGCGGAGCTCCACCGCGCTAGCAGAAGTCATCCCCAGTAGACCATCGTGCTGGGGGTGTTTGCCATCAATGAAGCAGAGCTTGACTGGATGGTTAGGGAGGGGTAGATTCTCTCTAGAGCTGTCGCTCGATCTTCGTTGGACGAGGAGGTCCCGGAGCCTCTAGCCCATGAGGTCGTGGTGTTCGAGGCTTTTTCGAAGCGGGCCTAGGCTTTTCGTCGGTGTTCCTGCTTGAGGAGAGGCTCCACCACTACTACGTTGAGCTTCCACAGCTCCATGCCAACGCCATCGCCCGCTTGGCCACCTTCGAGTGGGCCATGCGGGCAGAGGGGTGTG
The DNA here is from genome assembly GCF_958298935.1 of Phragmites australis. NCBI lineage: Eukaryota > Viridiplantae > Streptophyta > Magnoliopsida > Poales > Poaceae > Phragmites > Phragmites australis. The sequence goes on along the minus strand of NC_084921.1, from coordinate 21,548,814 downwards.
AAGGGTGGGCGGATTTCTTTGTGGCCCTCCACTTCGCCAGCTGCCAGCCAAAGATGATCAAGAGCGATGGGACAAAGAGGCCCCTTAGCTTCGGCAGTGTTAACATCCAGATATGCCAGCAGTACCACGATGCCTTCCCAGCGAATGCTATTAACAGTCGGTGGTATACCGGCTGGTTGGAGCGATAATTTTACTATGATGTTGGCTTTGCATCCCCCCTTTAGGCCACAAACCGAGATATCGTGTATGTCCCAAAGCTGAAGATGGGGATCACGGACGACCAGTTTGCTTCGCGACTGGCCCTTCTTCATAGGGTGGCTGAAAAGATAAGCATGGGTGACATCATCGAGGAGTTCACCATGTTGCTCATTCGACCCCTTCAGATGGGCTAGGACTGCACCTTTGAGCAAGGTGCGGAAGAGTGGCTGAAGGTGTACTCCGATCCCCCCTGTCAGCTCTGGTAAGTCCTCTTTGTTGTCTGGTTTTTGTTCCACAAATGTGAGCCACCTTTTTCTTTCATAGAGCTACCTTCCACTGGAGCGTGCGACGGAGATCGCGGAGGTGATCCTGAGCCCACCTACTCACGTGGAGTGGGAGCGGCAGTTGACTCTGACACAGAGCTGGGAGCAGTACAATCGCGTCTACTTTCAGCTTAGAGTGGAGGCTCCAGCGTGGCGGGATCCGCCAGAGCCTAAGGCTGCTGGGAAACAAGTACGTGCTGCTCCTATTATCCGTGCGAGGCCACTCTGGGCCCGACGGCCTTCTGTCTCTGAAGGTTCGCATACCGGCTCAATGGTGAGGTGCCGCTGGTCCTTAGGAAGCATCAGAGGTGGGTCAGGAGTGCGAGCGCTCTGTCCGGAGGTGAGGGTCAGCTTGGTGGTTGTGACCGGTGGAAGGACCTGGCCTCTACGGATATTACCAGCTATGGCTAGAGCCGGAGAAGAGGCATGACCTCTGTCAAATATGATTTTGGTTTTGTCGGTTCGGACGTCGATGACATTATAGGCCCTTCTATTTGAGGTTTTGAGGGACTTGGTGAGGCGTCGTTTCTCCGTTAGCTATATCCTATTTTTGTCATGCACCAGGATCTTGATTTGTGTTTCTTGGTATTTTGTAGCGACCATTCGACTCCTCCCCAGAGGCTTCAGAGCCCTGGTAGGGGTCGGGTACTCCTCCAGAGGTGTCCCTAAAGGCCGCCTTGGGGGATGTAGCCTCATTTCCGTGGAGCCCCGAGTCGGCTGGTAACTTGGCCCTAACGGCCGATGCTGAGGGTACTGTGCCCTCCGCCGGGGCTCCCTTTACAATAGCCGAGGGGGACGTTACAGGCCCTTTTATGTGAGGTTTTGAGGGACTTGGTGAGGTGTCATTTCTTCGTTAGGTATATCCTATTTTGGTCATTCACCGGGATCTTGATTTGTGTTTCTTGGTATTTTGTAGCGACCATTGAGGTGGATATGTCTTCGAATCCTCCCCAGAGGCTTCGAAGCCCTGGCAGGGGTCGGGTACTCCTCTGGAGGTGTCCCTAAAGGCCGCCTCAGGGGACGTAGCCTCGTTTCCGCGGAGCCCCAAGCCGGCTGGTGAGTTGGCCATAGTGGCCGATGCTAAGGGCACTGTGCCCTCCGCCGGGCTCCCTTTACAATGGCCGAGGGGGCCCAAGCCTTGGGGTCTTGACTCTCAATGATTGTTGGCCCAGTATCCTTTGGAGGAAGTGGAGACACGTCTGGTAGCGGTGGCCCTACAGGTCAGTAGTTTAGTCGTGATTTGCCAGGTCCAGTGTTAGGCTCTCAATAGCTCTTTTGTCCTTTTTCTTCTTCTTCTGTACCTCATAGCAAGTAATTTTGATGAGGACATTGGGAGATGGGGGCACCAGGCCTTTGTCATGGCCCGTAACGAGGTTGAAGGCCTTCATCAGGCCTTGGAGGAGGCCCCAAAGTAGGTGGAGTCTTCGGAGGGTTGTCTTCAGGAGGAGACGGTGCTCCACGTGCGTGAGGAGGGTCTCCAACGGGATGAGGTTTTGAAGCGGGAGGGCGTGCGGGCTGAGGCGCGAAAGGCTATCGAAGAACTCCGAGAGACGAAAGAGTTCACCGATGCGGCCAACGCAGCGTATGTGTCAGCCGAAGGTAATGTTGAGACCCTTCAGGCTGCGGTGGGTGAGGTGAGGTGAGAGCTAAAGGACGCTCAGGCATCGGAGGGGGTACTGCACTCGAAGTGCCAGCAGTTAGCTGCACTTGCACTGGTGGTTGCCCAGATCACCTCCGATTCCCTGAGCGGCCTTTGGGCTAGGTGTCCGCCAGCTGATCCTGCTGCACCGAGTGGGGGTTGGTCCCTTCGAAGTACTAAAGTAGCAGGTGCCAAACTCCATGATCGAGGGTTTTCGGCCAAAGGCACCTCCGGTGGAGATTCGCGAGGCTCTGGAGAACTTCCGCCATAACTTATGGGTGAGGCATGGCTAGAGTGTGATGCTGTGCTATATGGCAGGTCGGGTGACTCCAGGCACCCCAGGCGAAGACCGCCTAGGTCCTTCGTCGAGAGGTTTGGCCTTTCATCTAGAGCTTGTAGATTTCACGCTGTTGCTCCGCAGGAGTAGTCTCCGTGTGTGGATGCCCTGGAGGTGTAGCTCTGTCACAGGCTATCTATTTTTTGCTTTCTTTTCTTTCTGAAGGGGGTCAAAGTCTTAGTATGTTGACAATCCCCTTCTACTTCATGTACTTGGGCTTTTTTCTTATCTAATAGAGCCATGTCTGTCTTCTTTTGGTTCGCATGCATTATTTTGGAATGTTCATGCCTTTGAGACTAACTAGAGTTTGATCTGTGTATATAGGTGCGACGGCCCGAAGTAGGGGGGGCCTCGCTCGTATCTGGGATGGTACCTCCGGGGAGGGATCGAGTGCGTCCGGAGCATCTGGGGCCACTCCGTTTGTCCGATGGCGGAGTCGCTTCGTTATGCCCCGCGATTCCAAGGGGCGCGTGGATCCGAAGGTGGCTGTCGATTTCTTGGTCAAGGTCAAGCTGGAGGACCCCCTTGTGTCTCCTCCGAATGTCTATTTTGTTGCAAAGGACAACTGGTGTGCAGCCCGAACAGCCCAAGAGGTTGCTGGCTCACACTTCTTTCAACGCCTTGTCCTCCCCTAGGATTTTAACGAAAGGGTGCCTTCGGAGATTCTTGAGCCTATACTAGCGGAGGTGAAGGTGGAGGAGGTATAGGCTACGGAGTCCCCATCGGAGGATCATGGGGAAAAGCTGGATTTCTCGGCCTTCGACTCGTATCGCTTCCCAGTGGATCCTTCGTCTTCCCGAGGCTGAGAGGGCTTCGTTTTAGGTGGTAGCTCCCGCCATGGAGGGCATACTTTGTTCAGCGATGTGAAATCAATGCACATACGCCACTTTCCACTATGTTTCTTGACCAGGACCCTGTTCGAGAGCCAATCAGATTGGATGACCTCTCGGATAATATCGGCCTTTAGTAGCTTCTAGACCTCCTCTTTTGTAGCTTCTGCCTACTCTGGATAGAGCTTGCGAAGCCCCTGGCGTATGGGCCTAGCCTTCGGGTCGACCTGAAGAGAGTGTTTGATAATGCAGCGATTGACTCCCGGGAGATCCTACGGGGACCATGCGAAAGTGTCGAGGTTACCGTGCAGGACGGCCAGAAGCTGGGCTTCCTGCCTGGAGGTGAGGTCCACCCCTATTTGGAAGGCCCGGTCGGGTTGGTCTGGATATATGGGGACACGCTTTATGTCCCCCTCTGGTTGTGTCCTTGGAGGGCAGCGGTGTTTGGGATGTGCCGACGGGGGGTCCTCAGAGCCCTCCTGGGTCATGGCATGGATGGGTGGCCGAGGAGCGAAGCAGAACCTCGATGTGCCTAGCCAGGTCTTGGTCGCCAAGGGTGGTTATTAGCCCCTGGGGTCCAGGCATCTTCAAGTAGAGGTAATTGTGATGGGGTACAGCTCTGAATCTGTTCAGAATTCCTCTCCCTAGAATGGCTTTGTAGGCGTAAGGTATGTCCACAACGTCAAAGGTGATTACGTTAGTCCGTACTGCGGAGCCCTCACCGAAGATGATCGGGAGTTCTATCTGGCCTAGGGTGTCGAGGGGGGCCCATTGAATCCTTGGAGGGGTCTGTGGCCTGGTGAGAGCTGGCTTCATGGGATTTGGAGCTAGTCGAAAGCATGTATTAATAGGAGGTCCGCCGAGCAGCCTCCGTCGATTAGTATTCTCCAGACCTCAACTTTGGCAATGTTGGCTGAGCTGACTAGGGCATCGGAGTGGGGAAATTTCACTCCCTTGGAATCGTTGATGGTGAATGTCATAGGGGCATTGGCCCATTCGTGCGCCTACCGATGGATGCTGGTTGCTCTAATGTGGTGTACCCCACGTGCGTAGTCTCGCCACTGCCGTTTCAAAGTGCAGTCAGAGCTCCCTCCCCAGTTATAGCGAGGACGATCTTTTTTCCCATGCCCCTTCGCCATTTTACTACTCTTCAAATGATCAGGGCAGAGGAGGTATGGCCAGATGAGGAGGGTTCTGCAAGGCCAGATGATCAACCCGTCGACTAGCCGGTGGCTTGCGATCTTTGGAGCGCTCCTTGGTGGTCCCCTCAGTCGAGGCAAAGGCTGCCTGCATCCCGAGGTACCCTTCTCGGAAGGTGGTGAGGGTCTGGTAGTTGTCGGTGTTATGTCCCATCCCGCGCCGTGTAGAGTGCACCAGGATTCCTCCTCGGAACACTAGTTTGGAGCGCGGCTTTGCTCTGGGAGGCCTCCAAGGCGTCCCTTGGGGGTGGTTTTGGTTTGGAGCCCCGTGGCCTGGGCTGATGTTGTTGATGTTTCGGCATTGTTGCAGCTACCCCCTTTGGGACCCGAAGTTATGAGCCTCCTCGAAGCCCCTCTTCGCTGGGGGAGAGGGGGCGTGTGATAATCCCGCATGCGAGTATGACTTCTCGGGATTGACATGGGAAGTCTTGATAGCTCATGAGCACCTTTTGTAGAGCTTTTCCTCTTCTACCCGCGCATATTTCTCGAACTTGCTCATGAGGACTTCCACCGTGCATATTGGACACCAGTTCAGCCGATCGTATAGGGGGCCTATGGCCAGGCCCTGGGTTGCGGCATCAATGATCGAAGAGTCCAATATACCCCTAATCTAGGCCTTGTTCTGGGAGAACCTTCGGAAGTAATCTCGGAGGGTTTCATTCAGCTTCTGCCTGATAGTGAACAGGCTTCCAGAGGTTACTAACTCGACGAAGGTGCCCTAGAAGTTGCTGCAGAAGAGGTCTCTAAGTTGGGACCAGGCGTGAATGGGGCTGGGGTCCAGTACCCAGAACCAGCGTATGGTCACCCCTTCCAAGGAGAGAGGGAAGTATTTTTAGCCATGGTGGCTAGTCCGCCCCCGGTGGCTTCTATTGCAAGGGTGTAGGAACGGATGAACTCATCAGGGTCCATATCGCCCTTGAACTTAGGTAGCTTTGGGGTTTGAAAGCCCTCCGGATAGGGTATAGCCTGCAAGTAGGCCTACAGGGGAGGGTCGTAGTTCTGCTGGGGCTCCTCGCGACGCTAGCTCCAAGGCTCCGGAGGCCGAACATGAAGGGTCCAGGTGTCGAAGGGTTCATCAGCCCAAAGAGCTTGGGTCGGAATAGCACCGGTCGTCACGGGGGCGGTGGTGGTCATGTGGGTAGCTTGCTGCTCGACCCGTAGGGCCATTTGCAGTTCCTCCATATGGGTTAGGAGTGCCACCAAGCGTGATTGACGCTCGGGTGGAATGGTGTTTATAGTGGTGGCGTCAGCCGCAGCCCCTAGGGTTGCAGCGGGGCCTCACCTTGCTACTGTTGTTGCTGCTGGGTCTCTGGGGTACAGAGCCCTTTGATGCCGGCCACATCTATGGTCATGGCTAGGTCGGCGGCGGCCGTAAGGCCCTCTTTTTCCCCAATTGGGGGGCTGTCACCGGCGCGGCCTGTGCTTAGTCGCCCGGACTATCGCACAGGTGTGACCGGGGGGTTGGCTGCCGTCGCTACGACCTTGGTGGTCTTCTTCTTGGGTGGCATCCTACCTCTCTTAGCACTTCTATGTTCAAATCCCCAAGGACGGCGTGTTGTTAGAGCAAGAGATCATCTTGCCCTAGCAAGTACAACGAGAGTTTCTTCCAAGGAGGAGACTCAAGCTTGGAGACGATGTTTGAGAGGAAGGAACACCACAAATGCATTGATAGTAGAAAAATGGATCGGTCTAAGGGGAGTATCACAGCGTGGCTTTGCGTTTGTGCACCTCTGTGTCCTGTGTGTTGCACTATCCTCTCCCAGATGACCATGGCCTCCTATGTATATGGTTATACATAGCTTAACATACAAGTTATTGCTATGTGAAAAATATCCAGGATCCGATCGAGTTGCATGGCCTTATCCTGGATAACTACTTTTTACCCTACATGGAAGATAAATATCTACCATGGTAACTCTTGTGGTGCTTGCACCCTAAGGGATGAGCCGGTCGCCAATTATGACCCGGCACCGCACTGCCAGGGGTGTCAGGATAACCTCCATCATATTGGGGTGTCAGGATGGTGTCCACTAGCCTAGGTGCTTAATGCTCGTCACTTCCTTGTAGGAAAAGGATGACCAGTGTTCCCCTTATGGCAAATCTTTCTTAAGGCTTGACGACTCACCCCATAGCCTTTGGGAAGCCTACCCGAGCCTCAGAGATGGGGGTTCCAGGGGGCATGGCTCTGGGAGGTGGAGGCTTCAGGAGGCGTGGCTCCGGGAGATGGAGGCGTTGGGAGGCATGGATCCGAAAGATAGAGGCTACGGGAGGCATGGCTCTGGGAGGTGGAGGCTTCAGGAGGCATGGCTCTGGGAGATGGAGGCTTCGGGAGACATGGCTCCGGGAGATGATTGCTCCGAAGCCCAAAAGGCCGAAAGCGGCCTTCGGGAGACGTGGGTCCATGGGCATGGGCTAGCTGAGCCAAGGGGCCGTCGGGGGTCCTTAACAACGACCCCCAACACATTCCAAGTACAAGTCTATTTTTAATGATCACCATTTTCTATTGCATAAACTGAAAAGTGGCAAATTCATGGCTAAATTCATTGGAACTCAAGCTAAGGGAAAGCTTCCTAGGTAAATTTGGGTGCCTAAAGCTCTTGTGAGTCACTTCAAAGGTACTAAACTTGGTTGGGTACCTAAACAAAAAGCTTGATCCATATGTGTAGGTGAACTACAAAGCCGGTAGAAAGTATTGAGTGCTTGATAGTGGATGTACACAACATATGACTGGCAATGTAAAGATATTCACCTCACTAGAAGATGATGTGGGCGATCATGACAAAGTCACTATTGGTGATAATTCTAAGGCAAATGTGGTAGAGTTAGGTAAGATAGCAATCTCCAATGATCTCTCTCTTTCTAATGTTCTTTTAGTAGAGTCACTTAGCTTTAATTTGCTTTCTGTAGCTCAACTATGTGGTTTAGGCTTCACATGCTTATTTTGTGATATTGACGTTATCATAACTACCAAGAAGCATAATAATCTAATCTTTAAAGGCTTTAGATATGGACATATATATATCTTATGGATTTCTCCTCTAATGAAGCTAGTTTGACTACGTGCCTCTTTACTAGGACATCTATGGGTTGGGTTTGGCATCATCGACTTGCACACATTGGAATGAGCCAACTCAAGAAGGTGTTCAAGAACAGAATGGTAGTTGGATTGAAAGATGTTGTATTCGAGAAGGACAAGTTGCATAGCGCTTGCCAAGCGGGAAAGCAAGTTGCAAGCTCACATCCATGCAAGTCCATGATGTCTACATCAAGATCCTTGTAGCTTCTACACATGTATCTCTTTGGACCAACTACCTACAAAAGTCTTAGTGGTAATCTCTATTGCCTTGTTATTGTTGATGATTATACAAGATACACTTGGACTTTCTTTCTAGATGACAAGAACAAGACCATTGGGATCTTCAAGAAGTTCGCGAAGAGGGATCAAAATGAATTTGAGGTCACAATTGTGAATATCCGGAGTGACAACGGCATGGAGTTCAAGAACACATACATTGAAGAATTTTATGATGATAGAGGCATCAAGCATGAGTTCTCATCAACCTACACCCCTCAACAAAATGGCATGGTGGAGGGGAAGAACAAGACCTTGATCACTCTTGCAAGAGCAATATTGGATGAGTATGGTATGATGGAGAAGTTTTGGGCAGAAGCAATCAACACGGCGTGTCATGCATCCAATCGACTGTACCTCCACCGATTATTGAAGAAAATGCCATACGAGCTTCTTATTTGTAAGAAACCCAATATCTCATACTTCTGGGTGTTCAAGTATAAGTGCTTTATCTTCAAGAAAAGAGAATGCCTAGGAAAGTTTGAAAAATGTTGCGATATTGGTTTTCTTGTTGGTTATGCATCCAACTCCAAAGTATATCGTGTATTCGACAATTCCACCGGTCTTGTTGAAGAAACATGTGATGTGGAGTTTGATGAATCTATTGGCTCCCAAGGAGAAGGTGTTTCTTGTGATGATGTAGGTGATGAACTCTTGGGAGATGCAATGAAGAATATGGAAATTGGGGATATCAAGCCTAAGGAGGATGATGAAGATGTACCTTCTACTTCAATTCCACACACCTCAATGGCACATCAAGTTGATGAAAATGAGGATAAGGATGATCAACTATTTCCATTACATGATATCCATATCTCTCAAGAGGAAGCTCAAGCTCAAGATGTTGGACCACCACAAGACACACCTCAAGAACCACGAGTGAAGTACTCACATATTTCCAAGGATCACCCAATTGACTTGATCATTTGGAGTCCATCAAGGGGAGTAAGAACTTGTTCTCATCAATATGCTTCATTTTGTGAACATTACTCATTTGTCTCTTATTTAGAACCCATACATGTAGATGAGGCTCTTAAGGATCTGCATTGGGTGATGGCGATGCAAGAGGAACTCAACAACTTCACTCACAATGAAGTATGGATTCTTGAAGAGAGGCCTCATGACAATAATGTGATTGGAACCAAGTGGGTCTTCGGCAACAAGCAAGATGAACATGTGTGGTGGTACGCAACAAAGCAAGACTAGTCGCGCAAGGCTTTGCACAAATTGAAGGTTTGGATTTTGGTGAAACATTTGCTCCCATGGAAAGGCTTGAAGCCATCTGTATCCTTCTTGCATTTGCTTCACATCATACCATTAAGCTTTATCAAATGTATGTGAAGAGTGCATTCTTAAATGGCTTCATTAATGAACCTGTCTATGTTGAACAACCCCCGGGTTTCGAAAATCCTAGATATCCTAATTATATCTATAGGTTGCACAAGGTGCTATATGGACTCAAGAAAGCCCTAAGAGCTTGGTATGAATGCCTACGTGACTTCCTCGTCAACCAAGGATTCAAGATCGGGAGGGTGGAAACCACATTGTTCACAAATATTATAGACAATGAGCTTTTCTTGTGTCGAATTTATGTTGATGATATAATTTTTGGTTCAACTAACAAAGATTTTAGCAAGTAATTTGGTGACATGATGTCTAGTGAGTTCGAGATGTCGATGATTGGTGAGCTAAACTACTTACTTGGATTTCAAATCAAGCAATTGAAGGAAGGGACATTCATCCATCAAGAGAAGCACACGAGGGACATTCTCAAGAAGTTCAAGATGGATGATTGCAAGCCAATCAAAGGTCCAATGCCTGCAAATGGACATCTCAACTTGGATGAAATGGGTAAACTGGTTGACCAAAAGCTTTATCATTCTATGATTGGGTCACTTCTTTACCTTACCGCATCTAGGCCCGATATTATGTTTAGTGTATGCATATGCGCTCACTTTCAAGCTAATTCGAATGAATCATATCTTAGCGCGGTTAAAAGAATCCTTAGATACCTAAAGCATACACCTAAGCATAGGCTTGTGGTACCCAAAAGATGCTAGTTTTCTACTATTGGGTTATTCGGATTCGGACTTCGCCGGATGATGCTAGTTTTCTACTATTGGTTTACTCAGATTCGGACTTTGTTGGATGCCATGTGAATCGTAAGAGTACATCAGGTGGGTGCCACTTGCTAGGGTGATCCCAAGTTTCATGGTCTTCTAAGAAGCAAAACTCGGCAGCCTTGTCCACCGCAGAAGCAAAATATATTGCCGTCGGAGCATGTTGTGCTCAAATCCTTTATATGAAGCAAACCTTGTTAGACTTTGGTGTTCATCTAGAGAAGGTTCCACTCCTTTGTGACAACAAGAGTGTCGTAAAAATTGCAAACAATCCCATTCTACACTCTGGCACAAAGCACAGTGATATTCACCATCACTTCCTTAGAGACCATGTGGCTAATAATGATATCTCTATTCGTGGTTTAAGATCGGAAAATCAATTGGCGGATATCTTCACAAAACCTCTAGATGAAGCAACCTTTTGTAGATTATGAAGTGAGTTGAACATGATAGATGCTTCTAATGTCATGTGATGCCTTGTCATATAGATGCATTCATAATAGGTGTTTGTCTAACCTTCTCAAGATATTGGTGAACATGGGTTTTGCTTGAGATGGTGGTCCCCTAGTTTCTCTCAAGGCATGTTGATGGGTTGACCATGAACAAGCTTGAGGAGGGAAGTAATATGACAAGATAGATTTATTTTATGCTATGCATTCACATGCCATATAGCTTGCACTCCATGTTAGTTTCATGCACTTGTTCTGCATTGCATGTGCATTTGCGGTAGAGAGATCACAAAGAAGGATATCACTCTTTGAGATTGTTGTTTGCTCTCTATGTGAATATACACCTCTATGAGTGTGATTATAATGACGTAAGTGCTTAATGCCGATTGAGTCATGTCCTGGTTAATTTAAAGTCTTAATCTTTAATTTCATAGGAAATATGGCTCATACATTTGCTTGGAGTTTTCTCCCTCCTTTTTATTTGGTTCTTGTTGCCTTTTGCAAAATTATGTATGATATAGCCTTTTTGTCAAATATTTGCAAATGAGTGTTTCAAAAGGTGAGGATTCACTCAAACTGGTCCAAACATGTGTTATTTGAAGTTTGGACTCAACGAGAGATTTTAGTTCAGCAGAAACTTACTCTTCTCACCGGATGGTCTAGTGCTACTTTTCGTCCCCTCAACAGATCATCCAGTGCTCTGTCTGGTAGCTCAGCATTTTCCTTTAAAGCTCCAGGGCATCTCTCTGGTGACCAACTTAGCTCTAGCAGATAGTCCGATGTGTGCAATGGTCTCTTTGCTCAGAAAAGGTCTAATGTTTGCAAGGGTTCAGGACCAGACCTTCTGGTGCTCAGTCAGTGGCATGTAAAGTCAGAAGGTTTACATATTAGTCTGGTGACACTCTGCGGTGTTCAGTACAAAATCATCGGAGTATCCGGTGTTCAGTTTTTGAAAATTCCCTGATAATTGATCTGGTAGTAGTGTCCGGTGTTAAGTTTGTACCCACCGGAACATCCCGTGTGTGAAAGAGGTCTCGGCTCAGTTTTGACATGCTCGCTGGAAATATTAGTCCTGTGCTTCAGTAGCAGCATCATCGGACTATTTGGTGTTCAAATTTTTCACGGGACCCACCTGTCATATAAGGCTTCATCCTCAACTAGCTCCTCTTAGCCGTTCGACTATTCGATCTCGCCTGCCACCACCCGTACTTGCTGAGTCACCATCACCACCATGACCTCCTGCACCACCATCCCGCCATCTGTCGCCGCCCTCCCACCATCGGTCATCGCCCTAGCGCTGTAGTCGCCGCTCCTGCTCCACCGCACGCCACCACCATGCCCTAGCTCACCGCCGGTGTCTCTAGCAAATCTCCAGCTGCCATGCTTCCCTCCTCGTCTCATATTCATCGTGGTGAGCACAAGTTTTCGGCCAAAACTTCAATTTTCCAAACCCTAGCTCTCAAATATCGAAATTCCATTCAAATTCTAGCAAATTCATGTGAATTATGTTCAATCCAATGTAAATGTGCTGCAATTAGTTCAAATCTGTGCAATTTGAGGTCATGTTCATCCTTATTTGTGCTTACGTGCTCAAATTATTTCAAATCCGAGATGATTTCATTCAAATTCGCTCAAATTCAAGCCAAATCTGAGCAATTTCTTGATCAACTGATGCAATTAGAACCATATAAATTTCATTGATCATGTATTAGGGCATGTTGATCTAATTAGTGCCAAATGTACTCAATTCAATCATTTTTTAGGTCAAAATCTTGCAAATTTGCCCCAAAATTGTATGCCTTTTGATCAATTCAGTCAAACTTAAGTCATATCCTTTGAAATTGATCATTGCCCTATCACACACTTGAATCCATAGCATGTTTGTCAAATTCCTTCATAATTCTTGCTTAGGATTCATTTTTTGGGTCATTATAGTGTCATATACCCAACGCGATTTCTCGTCCTGTTATCATTTATCTATCTGTCAGATGGGTCATGAGCGCACTGACATGGGAAAGGGTAAGGCCGTTGAGTAGCCGAAGAAGAAGTCAAAAGCTCAGAAGCAGTGGGATAGAGCCATTGCAGTAGCTGAGGCAACAGACACTTAGCGAGGTTTCATGATCCGTGCCGACTCTCCTCCTCCGCGTCGGTCCACTCGCACCCATCCTGCCGGGAGGTTGGGCTCGACGCCTTCTGTCCAGTCAGGCAGCCAAAAGAGAGCTTGTTAGGAGCCGGAGCCAGAGCCAGTTGAGGAGGAGGAGGAGCAGGCAGAGCAACAGCAGACATAGCAGCCATAGGCATAGGCAGAGCTCAGGCTATTTTATGTGACTTTTTATAAGTCACCGAGGATTAAGAAGCTGCGTTTTGTGCCAGTCGATGAGTAGTTTCCTGAGGTCAGAGATGAGGGGGTTGATGCCCGATTTTGGACAGTCCTGCAGGAGAGCTTCCTTCACTCCTATCTCAGGAAGAAGGTCAGTTTGAGTCGGCATAAGACGCTCAACAGGAGCTATATGCAGTCAGTTGTAGGGGGAATGGATGTGAGGTAGCACTTTGATGCCTTCCCTAGACCTTTAGCTTTACTCACTGGTATGGACAAATATGTAGTGGACTGGGTCAAAGTGTTTTACGCCACTGTATGTTTTGCACGAGAGAGAAACTTTATTCAATTCCTGTTCCAGAGCGACACTTTCAAATTATACAGGAACAGTCTTCTAGGGGCTCTAGGGGTTTAGGCGAGTTTCAGGTATCTGCGCAAGGTTGTTCATCCGAACGCTGAACCCCTCGTTGTCCTTTGGTTGGTGGGATCTTTCCAACTAATGAGGAGATCATGCCACTTTTTAGACAGCCCTTCACTCAAGGTTCGCTGCGACTACCAGATATGCTGACACCTATAGCGAAGGCCATCCACTTGGCCATGAGACGCAGTTTGCTACCGAGGATCGGCTATGAAGAGGCCATCACTAGCCTCACTCACCATCGTTTTGACATCGTGGATCTGATCTTTTGTGAGATTGAGGATGCCATAGTAGAGGGGATGTCCTTGGCTATACAACAGTCGTACGCGCACTTCATATCTCAGTTTATTGGTCATGCCATCAGGTATCCCGAGTTCCTTGAGGCTTATGAGGAGTTCCCCACCTGCTTCAAGGAGTGTGCTCCTTTTGCTCTCATAGACTGACATCATGGTCAGCGAGCCATGGTTCACACTCAGGAGATAATCCCAGTTGACGAGCGTGAGAAAGCAGCAGTAGAGAACCAGGCCCTTGCAAAGGCCGAGGCAGCGCTACCTCAGTTTATCTTCAATGTGGACAGCGAATCAGACTCAGACGATATTGAATACATTCATCCAGTCACTAGGTCACACGATGTTGAGGCAGGAGGTTCTTCTCAGGAAGCCCCTCAAACATCTGTTCTTACTTCTTCAATGCCTGAGACAGCTCCTTCGGTGACCCTTGTTGCGCAGGCTTCAGAGCTTGCACTGATTCTTCATTAGATCTAGCCAGCAGCAGGTAGTTCAGAAGTAGCTAGCAGCACAGGCTAAGATTCAAGTGAATCTTTAGGCCGACATGATTCGCCAGTAGGAGCAGTAGATGGTGTTCTTGCAGTCTCTTCAGCAGTAGTAGTAGGCCATGTTCATAGCGCTTCAGTCAGACAGAGAGAACAATGCTCGCATGTTCTCTTTCCTGTTCCAGCACACCGGCCTTCAGTTGCCATCTCTGCCTCCAGCTCCAGTCGCCAGTCCTCTCCCAAGCAGCGTCAGCGGTCTGTTGACTACATCAAGATCCAACTATCCAGTGTCAGTTCTCTTCACCATCGAAGTACCTTCTCAGCTTGCCAGGATGTCTTCGAAGCCAGTGCTTACTTCCTTGACGTCACCTCTTCCCACTGGACCTCTCTGCTTTGAGGACTTGCCACAACCAATAGTTCCAACTGAGGAGCCCCTTGTTGTGCCTCCAGCTACCTCACAGCCTGCACTAGATGAAGTCGATCCTACTCTTCAGGAGGTGCTCAGTCAGGTTGACTAGGAGATGGTCGCCTAGGGTGTCGACACCTCCAACTCCACCCTCGTCTAGACATAGTGCAGAGTTAGACTACAGTAGGAGTGTCCTCTCCAGTCGATGATGCTGACATTGAGCTTATCTCGTCTACATCCAACTCTGAGACTGATGCCTCTCAGTTTGTGGTGCAGCCTTCTTTGACAGCTTCGGCTTCGTCGTCTCCTCCAGCTCCAGATGTGTAGATGTGTTCTCTTTTTGGTGCTTAGATGCCAAAAGGGGAGAGTGTCTAGTGTTAGGGGGAGTTTTGGAGAGAGATAGTTAGATTTGAGTTCTAGTGAGATTGCTAGTTTAAGAGGGAGTCTAGTTTATCTTTTGGGTAGCTAGGTTCGGCTTGTTGGATCTTATGAATTTTGATGTAATGACAGGCCTTTTTGGTCCTTAATTGATGTGTTTAGCTTGCCATCACATTATGTTTATTTTCTTGCATGCTTAATTCTATTTCTTCTAGAATGATATGTTGTTCTAGTGCTAGGCTTTCTTTTACTTTATTATTTCATGCTGTCAGTAACCTAGTATGATAGGGTGCACTTAAATTCATATCTATATCTTCTCATATGTGTTGTCATCAATCACCAAAAAAGGGGAGATTGTAGCATCTAGACCCCTAGGTAAGTGGCAAATGTTTTGGTGATTAATGACAACTATATCATTGTGTCTAACAATTTGTTCTGAAGGGAATCAAAAAGTTCACAATGATATTTAGGTATGCTTGGTCCCTAAAGCAATTATATGGACGATCAAAGGACATGCACATCAAGATTAAGGATCTTCTAGTTCTAAGTGTCATAAAGGAGATGAAGGACGCTTAGAGTAGTAAATGTCTCTTTTTTTTAGTCTTTTGACCCTACAATAAAGAGGGGTTAAGAGTGGTAGCTTGACCTAGTTGAGTCTAGGCGTTGTTTGATGCACACTTGTGAAATTCTAGCTCTAGGTAGCTCATGAAGCCCATGGTTGAGATGTTGAGAAGTTAGAGCTCAAGAAAGTTTGAGTTGGACGAGCTCAGAAAAAGTTTAACTCACCGAATGATCCTGCGTCCGAAGAAGGAACCCACCAGAGCTTTATTTTTTTAGCAAGATAGAAAGTAGTTGAATACACAAGATGATCTCATGTATAAGTTGATGGATCACCGGACGATTATTTTTTGCTGGCACGTGTCCAAAAATTTTAGAAGTGTTTCACCGGATGGTTCGGTGTTAATGTGGTAAAATCACCAGACTAATTTCAGCAGATGTGAACTTGCTCAGGAAAATGAAGTTGAACTCACCAGATGATCCGATGATGGAACTGTGGGATCACCGGACTAAGTTATCCAGAGGCAAATTGAAGATGGTATACTCATCAGATGGTCCGGTGAGTTGATTGGAGACTACACCAGAGTAATGTTTCTAGAGAGGGTTATTTTGAGTGTTTTGAATTGGAACTGCTCACCGGATGGTCCGGTGAGAGTCATATATGTACATCGGAGCATTTTCTTCAGAGGAGCTTTTGATGGTAGAAGCAGCCCAACCCATCGGATAGTCCGGTGTTGGTTTGATGAGAGTCACCAGACTAATAGTTCCAGAGAGAGTTGCAATGGGTAGTTTTGACTGAGTTACACTCACAAGATAGTCTGGTGTTGAGTGTGTGTTCACCGGATGGATACACCGGACTATTAACTGTACAACGACTAATGACAGCTGTCACAGTGGAGGATTGAAGTTTGAAATCACCAGATTATCCGGTATGAGTAAAAAGATACTCACTAGATCATCCGATGTTAGCAGAAAAAGTGGGTAGTTAGGCAACAGCTATAATTTGGATCTATATCTTATAAATACCCCTCCACTTGGTTTCATTTGGCTTGTTAGTGACCCAGAGAAGCTCATACACTATGTGTGTCATCTAGAAGCAAGAGAGAGCACTTGAGTTGATTTCCAAATCCCTAATTGAAGATTAAGGACTTTATTAGTGCTTGGAGAGTAGCAAGTGTGCATCTAGCTATAGTCTAGGCTTGATCTTGGTCATGTGAAGCTATTGGCTTGTTACTCTTGGTGGTTGGCAATACCTAGCCGGTCTTGGTGATTGGAGGTGTTCTCGGTAAGCTCTTGGAATTCTTGTGAGAGCCCCGGCAAGAGCTTTGTACTTGGTTTGATGCCCGCCAATTCGGAGATGGAGAAGTGGCAATCATGAGGGAGCACTTGAGTCTTGGTGACTCAAGGGGGAGTGATATCCTTGGTGGATGCTCCAACGAGCACTAGGGGGGACTGCCAACTCCGAGATACCTCGAGAAAAAATCCTTGTTCTCTTGTCTATCTCTTTACTTTTCTGCAATTTAATTTGAGCATTTACATTCTTGCAAGCTTTCAAATTCCAAAGTTACCGCAGGTGTTTGTTTCATTTGTACGGCCTGACTCCCCTGTTAACAAACATAAAGAGTTACCGCAGGTGTTTGTGTTGGAGCTATTGTGAAAGATGAGCTCACGAGCTAACAGCAAGGCGTGCGATGCTCTCAAGATGGAGTGGCCGAAGCTAGTGGCTGCACCGATAAAGGAGCTGATGGAGAAGATTAAGGCGAACCGGCTAGACCTCAATGTCAGGGTTGTCCTATTGGCACATTCGTCCTCCAAGTGATCGACCTTAATCCTGTTCGTGTCTGGGTTGACACCGTGGCCGAGATTCCCAGGATTGGCTAGAACAAACTAACCATCAATAATGGCTAGTGTTGGGGGGGGGGGGACTAAACCAGCCTGAGGATAATAGTTGAAAATTACCATCCAGGTTCCTCTGGAGCCTTGATCTTCAGACCCTCAGTCAAAGGCTCAACCTCCGATGTCCAATCCCTTCACGGTACCTCTTCATACTTGTGAAGCCTTCCCTTGGCTTAGCCAGTTCGGTCTCTCGAAGGCTCAGCCTCCCAAAAACTCGACCTCCCGAAGCCTCGGTCCCCCGAAGCTTCGGTCTCCTGAAGCCTTGGCCTTCCGGAGTCCTGCTTCCCAAAGCTTTCACCTCCTGGTTCCATGCCTCCTGAGGCCCCCGCCTTGGGCTACTCGGGCCGCCTTCCCAAAGGCTACAAGATGAGTCAGTAGGCCTTAGGAAAGATTTGCCAGAAGGGGAGCACCGATTGTGCTTTGCCTGCAAGGAAGTGACCGGCCTTAAAATCCTAGGCTGATGGACGCCGCTCTGACACTCCGGCGTAGTGGAGGCTATCCTGACACCCCTTATAGTGCAGCGCTGGACCACAATTGGCGACCGACTCACCGCACTCTAGGAGGCAGGCACCACAATAGTTACCACGGTGGATATTTATCTCCACCGATAGGGTAGAAAGTAGTTATCCAGGATAAGGCCTAGTAATTCGATCAGATCCTAGATATCTGTACATTATGATAACTTGTACGCCAAGCTACGCACGACCCTATAAATACGGGGCTATGGTCATCTAGGTAGGAGGATGGGCAAGACAGTGAAAAAGACACAGAGGTGACAATACACCAAGTCACGCTGTGATACTCCTCCCAGAGCGGTCTATTTTTTCTACCATCAATACATTTGTGGTGTTCCTTCCTCGTAAACTTCGTCTCCAAGCTTGAGTCTCCCGCTTAGAAGAAACTCTCGCTGTACTTGCTGGGGCAAGATGAAATCTTACTCCAACAATGCACCGTCTGTGGGGATGCGAACATAGAAGTGCTAAGAGAGGTAGAAATCCACCAGGGAAACTACCAAAGGGTTAGCTAAAACCGCCATACCCACCGTTGTAAGCATGCAACCATATGCATGGCTATCTCAACGATACGCACCGTATGCATGCTCCAGTCCTGTTGCCGTGTGGGACGGCGTTCCTCCGACCCTGGCCAACTCAGAACCCTGGGTCGGTACAGGAACTCCAGACGGCGCAGAGGCCTTCCAGCCTCCGCACGACGAAGACCTCACCACCTCAGGAGAGGACATGTCCCAAGCAACAGCCAAGCAAGCTGCCTTCTAATGGTTTTGGGTGGTCCAACCCAGGAGGGCTCCCACCTGGGCTTGGTCCCTAGGTATCCCCTTCGACCACACCTGGGATGCCCCAAGCAAGCCAACATCTTCGGAATGTCTATCCACCCAGCGCCCTCCTTGGGCCCCTTAGGAGAAAGAAGGTTCCAAGGAGACGAAGGGCTCCAGGGTGCATAGACCCCGCCAGCGCCTCCGACGCCGCCCTTGCAACGCCAACCGCACGCAGGGAACCCCAAACCCACCTCGTCTGGGGAGGCATAGTTAGAACCACTTCTACCCCAAAAGCCGGTTCATTGGGCAGCCTCGATGGTCTCCCAAAGGGGAAGAAGACCCTGGGGAAACCACAGGCTCTGGGATACACCACCTTCGGCAGCGACCCCAACGACAACTCCAAACTCTGGTGCCCCCGGAGGCACACGGGTGCATCCTGCACGGACTAGGGCGCGGCCACAACACCAACGAGTTCCGCACCCTCATGACCTTCCAGGAGGAATACCTCAGAAGGCAATCAGAATACCTGGCCGCGGAAGGAACGAGCGAAGGACAACGCAGGGTTCGGAGGCCTGAGGCAAACTCTCGGGTAAATCCTTGGCCTCTCAACCCGGCACCATCACTAACAACCCTACTACCAATGGTAAGTCAGGGACACACGGTCGCCAGGCTCCAGACAGGGTACCTCTGGAGCTGGGCAGTGGCTAAGGGCTGAGGCAGTCGAGGACCGCATCTCTCGACCAACCTTCGACTACACCTCCAACATGCCATCGCCAGGCTTCAGACGGATTACCTCTGGGACCGGGCAATGGCTAAAGGCTGAGGCGGTCAAGCACCGCCTCTCCCAGCCTAGACACAGGCTTCGAGGCCACCAAGCCTCACAATAGAGGCCTTATTCCTACAAAGGTACGCTCACTTTTAACTACCAAGTAATTTACCTAGTGATCTGTCTTTCATACAGTGAGGTTAGAGTCTGTTGGAGGCCTCCAACCTTACTGCTAGAAGTCTTTTTGCAATAGATAGCCACTAGGTAGAAGCAGTAGAACTTAAGTTACATTCTCAATTAGCATGAACAGTTATATAACCTAGCTATGTTTTATGCTATAACTAGCTTCTTATTGCCAATAGTAGATTGCAAAACTTAACTAGTATAACCATGCAAAATTCATACACTCCCGCAGACGCATCGTGCCTAGGTCGCCCGGGGGGTGGGTCCGCCCAGGTTTCCTGGAAGGCATTATGTGGCCTTGAAAGTATAGTTGCCACGTATCAAGGGATTTTCTTGATAGACCGTGTTGCGGCGCCACTCGTAGGACATCTTCGGGTGGCGTGACAAGCCCACATACCACAAACGTAGCATGTCTAGGTCACCTGGAAAGCAAGACTGCCTAGATTTCCTGGAAGGTATTGCATAGTCTCGGTAGATAGTGAGGCCCACACACCGCGGGCGCCGCTTATGCTTAGGTCACCTGCAAGGCAAATTATGCCCAGGGTGCTCTGGAAGGCATTTGCATAGTCTCAGGTGTTGAAGCCACGCCCCGGGGGATGTCCTCGGTGGCGGAGTTGTGGTGCTCCGAGGAATGCTGTCGCAAGGAATCCTCGTTGCATGACATGCCTATACACCATGAGCGTAGCATGCCTAGGTCACCTGGAAGGCAAGACTGCCTAGGATTCCTGGAAGGTATTGTGTAGCCTCAATAGTGTGAAGATGTCAGTTATTAGGGGACTTCCTTGGTCATATATTTGCGGTGCCCCCAGGGGGTTTCTTCAGAGGCGTGACAAGCCCACGCACCAGTAAGCATTGCTTGCCAAAACCCAAGGTCACCTAAAAAGGTTTCCCGGAGGGTAGGCTTTCCTCTGGTAGGATGTGGAGCCCACACACCGCGGGCGTAGCATGCCTAGGTTACCTGGAAGACAAGACTGCCTAGGTTTCCTGGAAGGTATTGTGTAACCTCGATAGTGTGTGGACGCCGCATATCAGAAGACTACCCTGATGTGAGGATGCGGTGCTATGAGGAATGCTATCGCAAAGAATCCTCTCTGCATGACATGCTTATATACCACGGGTGCAGCATGCCTAGGTCATCACTAAGGCATCAAGCCTAGGTTTCCTGGAAGGTATTGCATAGCCTCGGTTGTATAAATGCCACGGGCCAGGGCATATCCTTGGTGGATAGTGTTGCGGTGCACCCCAGGCATTTCCTCAGGAGCATGACAGCCTACACGCCGCGGGCGTAGCATGCCTAGGTCACCTGGAAGGCAAGACTGCCTATGTTTCCTGGAAGGTATTGTGTAGCTCCGATAGTGTGTAGGGCCTTCGGCAATAATACATGCCAAGGAACTTTACAAAACCTCAGGCAAAAATGGAGAACTTTACAAAACATCCGACAAAAACGGAGAGTCTTAAAAACCTTCGACAAAAATGGAGAACTTTACAAAACCTCTGACAGAAATGGAGAGTCTTACAAACCTCTGGAAAAAACGGAGAACTTCACAAAACCTCCGACAAAAACGAAGAGTCTTACAAACCTCCGACAAAAATGGAGATTTTTACAAAACCTCCGACAAAAATGGAGAGTCTTACAAACCTCCGGCAAAAACAGAGAACTTTACAAAACCTTCGATAAAAACGAAGAGTATTACAGAACCTCCAGGAAAAATGGAGAACTTTACAAAACCTCTGACAAAAATGGAGTCTTACAAAACCTCCGCACAACGGAGAGCTTCACTAAACCTCCGGTAAAAACGGAGAGCTTTACCAAACCTCCGCAGAACGGAGAAATTTACCAAACCTCTGCACAACGGAGAGCTTTACCAAACCTCCGGAAAAAATGAAGAGCTTTACCAAACCTCCGCACAATGGAGAGCTTTACCAAACCTCCGCTAAAACAGAGAAACTTCCAAAAACCCCTGCCAAGACGGAGAGACATCCAAAAATCCCCGCAATGGGGATGTTTTCCGAAAACTCTACTGGGCGGAAAGGTTCTGAAAGGACCTAACAGAAAGAGTACCCCCGGCATCTTGAAGGCAAATGCCTCCGTGCCGTAGGGATACGAAACCCGCTGGCCTCCAAAGAGCACAGCACACTGATTAAAGGGGTATAAAAATCCCCCTCCCTACAGGGAAAGGTATGACCCGTGTGACTCAAACACGTATGGTAAAAGGTAAAATCATTACCCTACCATCTCCTTTAAAGACACATTTCATGCGTCATTTTATGAGTATTACACTAATATTTAATAAAAGCCATCACTTCGTGGCATGGGAAACATGGTAGAACCCTCGACTGTCCATTGTAGAGACTGCAATTCATGGCAGTGGCTAAGGGTAGAGGGGGTCATAGACCACCTCTCCCGCCTAGCCTTTGACTTCGCCTTTGACACACCATCGCCAGGCTCTGGACGGAGTATCTCCAGAGCCGGGCAGCGACTAAGGGCCGAGGGGGTCGTGGACCACCTCTCCCGCCTAGCCTTCGGCTTTGCCTCCGACACGCCGTTGCTAGGCTCCGAACGGAGTACCTCCGGAGCTAGGCAGCAGCTAAGGGCAGAGGGGGTCATGAACCACCTCTCCTGCCTATCCTTCAGTTTCACCTCCGACATGCTGTCGCCAGGCTACGGATGGAGTACCTCTGGAGCTGGGCAGTGGCTAAGGGCCGAGGGGGTCGTGGACCACCTCTCCTGCCTAGCTTTCGGCTTCGCCTCCGACACACCGTCGCCAGGCTTCGGACGGAGTAACTCTAGAGCAGGCAGCAGCTAAGGGCCGAGGGGATCGTGGACCACCTCTCCTGCCTAGCTTTCGGCTTCACCTCTGACACACTGTCGCCAGGCTTCGGACGGAGTAACTCCAGAGCAGGCAACAGCTAAGGGCCGAGGGGATCGTGGACCACCTCTCCTGCCTAGCCTTAGGCTTTGCCTTCGACACACCTTCTCCTTCAACCCGGGCTATCGCTAAGGAACCGAAAGGGTCAAGAACCACCTCCGGAGCTTGTCTCCAAAGGTTCCAGATGGACTTCGCTGAGTCAAAAATCTGGAACAAATTGGGAAGAAGGCCCTTTCAGTGCCAAGCCCGAGGAGTACGCAATAACCAGGAACAACGAGGTCACCACTGCTCCACCCAACTCTCCTTAGTTACTCATGTATCTACCACCACCAGATTCCCGAGGCCATCTCCCCCCCAGAAGGAACGAAATTGGTGATGATGTATGCGAAGGCTCGGTACCTCGGTCGTCAGGAAAACCAGCCATCGCCTACGAAGGGGACGAAGAAGCGCGGTTTGAAGGCACGAAGGCACGCGCGCATGCGGTCACCCATTGAAAAGATCTCCTTGCACTCCGATACAAAAGGAGACACGACCGTTCCTGAAGGTCCATGTTATATTATTAAACTACTAGTACATACAGGGGACACATACTGAAGCAACAGTACAGAAATTGACACGAAGAAGATAGATCCCTACGGTGCAAAACAAGGTGAGAAAGAGTACAAGGTGACTAAGTTAAGCCATGAGCCCACAGTAAGGCCATGATCGACCATGAGACATGGATATATCATGGTGTCACTAAGTACGCCATCCTGGTAACCGCCTTCACCTCCTACGGGTTCCGGCAGGGGCCACGCATGGGATGGCGTATGCGCCTCATCTGCGGCCTACTGTTGCGGAAGCCGATACAGTAGCCGGCTCCTGAGCTATCGGAGGACGAGGAAGAGTCTGAGGAGCTCACCGACGGGGCCTTCTCCCTTGCCTTCCCGGCCTCCTCCTTTGCCGCCGGTTCCACAAACGCCTACTCGCTCTCCCCCCGCGGGAGATCCCAGTCGATCTCCTCATCATAATTGGAGATATTGATGATCTCGACGGGCATGGCCTCCCCAGCCAAAGGTCGGGCCGGAGCAGCAGGTAGCCGCCTCCCCTGTAGAGATGGAAGCGGTGTGGCCACCGGCACCTCTATCGACGACCGAAAAGGTCCTACCCCCGAACAAGCCGTCGAGATCATCGACATCTCGGAAGAGGATAAGGAGGAAGATGACGCCATGCTCAAGTCAAGGTTAACTACTCGCTCGTAGGACTGTGGAGACTCCAACCGGGTGACCCCCGCTTTATACCCAGGCAAGCAGCCACGTAAGTTCGGAGAATGAAGTGGAACCAACACCGCGGTGTCCCCTATTGAATACCTAGGGGGGGGGACCGTGGCCATATCTGTGTCATGCCTCCAACACGTGGCAGTGCTCCACGATGAATGCCTCATTTTCTCGCATGGACGTCCCGTCACATTAATAACCCAAACTCCTTTCCGCGCGTGACATGGGCATGGGCACAAGACCCCAAACGACCCCCCGCATTGTCTAGTCAGAACGTGGCAGTGGTACGTCTTATCCTGCCAGGCAAACACGTAGGATCCTTCAATCCTACACGTAACCTCTACTCTAGCGACCTCAAAGGGCAAGAAAAACCATACCGAAGGAATCCGGATAACCTATATCAGTCTCAGCACGGGCCCCGGAAGTACACCACAGCCATCGATGTCCCTCTGACCTAGGTCCCTACACCACTCATGATAGCTCCAAAGAACTCCGGGGCTGATCGCCACCACTAGTACGCCATCAACCTTGGGCTTGCCATCGATGTCCACAGTTTCTAAACAAAAAAAACTTCTTAAAGGATAGGGAATCGCCATCAGGCATCCTTGATGCTATACCAAACTGAGCCTTGATCTCTGGACCCTCAGTTAAAGCTCGACCTCCGAGGTCATAAGATCCCTTCATGTTACTTCTTCGTACCTACGAAGTCTTCTCTTGGCTTAGCCGACTCAGTCTCCTGAAGGCTCAGCCTCCAAAAACCCCGACCTCTCGAAGCCTCGATCCCCCAAAGTTTCGGCCACCTGAAGCCCCAGCCTTCCAGAGTCCTGCTTTCCAAAGCTTTGACCTCCCGGTTCCATGCCTCCTAAGGCCCTCGCCTTGGGCTGCTCTGGCCGCCTTCCCGAAGGCTACAAGGTGAGTCAACAGGCCTTAGGAAAGATCTGCTAGAAGGGGAGCACTGGTCGTGTTTTGCCTACAAGGAAGTGACCGGCATAAAAAGCCTAGGCTGATGGACGTCGCTTTGACACTCGGGCGTAGTGGAGGCTATCCTGACACCCCTAACAGTGCGGCGCCGGGCCGTAATTGGGAACCGACTCACCATACTCCAAGGGGCAGGCACCACGATAGTTACCAAGGTGGATATTTATCTCCACCGATAGGTTAGAAAGTAGTTATATGGGATAAGGCCCAATAATTCAGTCAGATCCCAGATATTTGTACATTATGATAACTTGTACGCCAAGCTACGTATGGCCCTATAAATAGGGGGCCATGGTCAGCTGGGCAGGAGGACGGGCAGGATAGCGAAAAAGACACAGAGGTGAAAATACACCAAGTCACGCTGTGATACTCCTCCCAGAGCAGTCTATTTATTCTACCATCAATACATTCATGATGTTCCTTCCTCTTAAACTTCATCTCCAAGCTTGAGTTTCCTCCTTAGAAGAAACTCTCATCGTACTTGCTGGGGCAAGACGAACTCTTGTTCCGATAGCTAGCGATTAAGAATCATTTATGTCAAAGATCATTTTCACATATAGTTCTTTATGTAAACTATCTACAAGAGTAGAATGATTAATACAGGCGATTCATACAAGAAATTGTATATATGTGAACCGTTCGTGAAAATATAGAGCCATTTATAGAGACAGTTAAGAACCGCCTCTAAAAATAGATGACAACTTATCTAAAAAAAATTATATTTTTTTAATACAAACTCGGATTGGGACAAACTTTATATGAAAATTGTAGCCTTGTCGAGATCTACAACTTTGTAGTTGAATTTTTTATTTGAAATTATTTATATATCTAAATAATCAATTAAAGTTTCACACATAAGTTTTTATCACATATGCTACTACAAGTTGTATTAATGCAAGTAAAATTAAGAACAAAGAGAAGAAAAAGAATACTACTAACTTCAACATCTCCAACAAGATCAACAAGAAGAAGATCAAAGACCCCACTATCAACAACGAGACTTAGCTTACAGAAGTACTAGTGTTAGCAATAGTATCACGTGTCATCAATGTTGGTGATGTGCCCTAGAGGCGATCGAGTTTGCGGATTGGATCTGCTAATCGGCTTTAATATTGATTAAAGGACCATTAGGGTTTAGAGTCATAATGGGCTTTAATGTTGATTAAAGGCCCATTAGCGTGCTCTATATAAGAATAGGCAGGGGCCAAGGCGCATTGAGTTTTTCCAGAAAAATAGATCTTGCCACCAAAAACCCTGGCCGCCTCCTATTCCCGAACTCCCTTCGAAACCCTAGCCGGGCGTGTGGTGCTGGCACACCGGCGCACGGCGATTCCATCCTTGTACATGTGGATACCGTAGAGGCACTGCTACTATTACGGTGCTGATCTGCTCGGGAGTACTCGCGAATACTCGGAAGGTGCTCGGGACGTGCTCGGGACGAGGTTGACGATCGACTACTTGACGCGCACGACGTTGGATTGGTCTTCTCCAACTCTTCTTCCGCTGCACTGCTCGTCAAGTGGTAACGATTCATGATCCCCTACTCGCATGGCATTCCTGGTTGAATGCGGTAGAGAAAATTTATTTTGTGCTAGCGTAGCCTACCCGTTACCCAACAGTGGTATCAGAGCCATCCTGCGTAGTTTTTGATCTGGATCAGTCACATATAGAAGATATGTGATAGAAATATATTAGATCTATTGTTTTTGATCAGTTCATATGATGGATTGATCAATGCACGGTTGGTGAATTAGAGATCGGATGAGATGCCAGTCGATGAAACCACATAGCCAAAAAGATTAGCTCGATCTCTCACCTAATTTTGCGTGCGACTTGCCCCTACCGGCTGGAATCACCATCGGGGCTAACTGCATGCATCGCGATATAGTCGGGAGAACAGCAGATCGAGGTCGTGTGTGCTGTCATCGTTTCTGGAAAAACCTCACGCGATGATCAATGGGATTGATCTAATGGAAATTGAGGCATTATGAATGACTCGGAATTGGCTCGATACGATCGATCCGATGAGATTTTCATAGCGATTTCATAGATGCGATCTATGTATTTCCGAGAGGTTTGGACCGCCGTCGCGTACACACATAGATTGTTGTAATAACATGATCCCATCACGACATTAGAATTCAATTCTACGCTTAACTCATTTTTGCAGAGAATGTTGTGACTGGTATGGCCTTGTGATATGTGATGCATGTGTGTAATTTTTCATGGCCTGCGTGTCATGGTTAATTGTAGCCCAAGGTTGTCATGTTATTGTATAATGGCCTGCGTGTCGACTTGTGATGCTTCTTCTCATGTAATTTATCTAGTGCTATTAGGTGTAATAGACTAGAACAAGATCATGGAGATTTGAAGCGTGATGACCCGGAGGACAGGAACCGTGGCGATGGAGATCACCATGTGAAGGGGCCATACTATGTCACAGTTAATATGATTGCCTGTGATGTTTTTATGTTCCTGTCATACTATTCTTTCATGTTTTATATGTGGTGGATATGATTTTCATGATAGAGTAGTTTCCCTCAGAAAAATCAAGAGTAATTGATGCCCTTCCAATAACTGCACCTAGAAAGGTTTTGATCATTGTGTGGTAGGTCTGCCAAAGCAGAGTGCCATCATTTATCTTAACCAGTTAGAGTGGATGTCGGACATCCACACGCATAGTATTGGTTTACTTGATAAAGCTATCAAAACGATTTTGGGCTTTGGGGTATGGTGTTGGGCGCCGGGGCATTCGATGCCACCCAACAAACAAGAGTCACATAGGGATGTGATTAGCAAGGCGTTGCTTACCTACGTCACTAAGTTTCTAGTAGTGATGCCAAAGCTCACTAGAACTTAGTTGAATATGGATCTTGATCCTCTATATGTTGTTAGAGGGAAAACACATATAGTGGAGTATCTTTTGTTAAATTGTTTAATAGAAGATTCACATAGGCATAGTGCTGAACCTGCATTTTCTATTGTAGATTATGGCACCGGCCGCTAGTAACACTTCCAGTTTTAATTTGCGATCGATTCTTGAAAAAGAGAAGCTTTCTGGAACAAATTTTATTGATTGGTATAGAAATCTGAGAATTGTTCTCAAACAAGAGAAAAAGGAATATGTTCTAGAGGTCCCCTATCCTGATGAACCAGCTGATAATGCTCCTACCGCGGATCGGAGGGCTTATGAGAAGCACACCAATGATTCACTGGATGTTAGCTGCCTCATGCTTGCCTGTATGTCCTCTGAGTTTCTGAAGCAATATGAGGACAGGGATGCCCATGATATGATTGTGGGACTCCGAGGCATGTTTGAGAACCAAGCTCGGGCCGAGAGGTACAACACCTCAAAGTCCTTGTTTGCGTGCAGGTTAACAGAAGGCAGTCCAGTCAGTCCTCATGTGATCAAAATGATTGGTTACATTGAGAGCCTGGAAAAACTTGGTTTTCCCCTTAGCCCGGAGTTGGCTACGGATGTAATTCTCCAGTCGCTCCCTGCGAGCTTCGAGCCGTTCATTTTGAACTTTCATATGAACAGCATGGAGAAAAGCATGGCTGAATTGCATGGGATGCTAAAAACTACTGAGGAAAGCATTAAGAAGAGCTCTAGTCATGTGATGATGGTTCAAAAGGATAGCAAGAAGAGAAAGCGCAAGGGCAAGGCTAAAACTTCGGATGAGATCTCGAGTTCTAAGCCTAAACCTGTTGGAAAGCCCAAGGCTAGCCCTGCCGCTTCTGACACTTGCCACCACTGCCATAAGACTGGTCATTGGCGGAGGAACTGCAAATTGTACTTGGAAGAACTCAAAAAGAAGAAGGGAAGTAAGACTTCCTCTTCAGGTTTAAATGTTATTGAAATTAATCTTGCTACTCGTCCTGATGATTCATGGGTATTTGATACCGGATCAATGATTCATACTTGCAAATCGCTGCAGGGACTGAAAAGGACTAGGAAGTGTGCAAGAGGCGAATTGGATGCTCGCGTCGGCAATGGTGCAAAAGTTGTTGCGTTGGCCGTTGGCGTTTACTCCTTATCGCTACCCTCAGGATTAGTTTTGGAATTAAATAATTGTTATTATATTCCTGCCTTGGGCAAAAACATTATCTCTTATTCATGTTTGGAAGAAGATGGTTATGAATTCATAATAAAGAACAAGTGTTGTTCGATATTTTTGAATGGTATGCTCTATGGTAATTGTCCATTAGTAAATGGATTATATATATTGGATCTTGAGGATATAACTATTTATAACATTGATACAAAGAAGCCTCGGCTTAATGATTTGAATCCCACCTTTGTTTGGCATTGTCGATTAGGTCATATAAATGAGAAGCGTATGCAGAAGCTCCATAAAGATGGTCTTCTACATTCATTTGATTCTGAATCATTTGATACATGCGAGTCTTCTTTACTTGGCAAGATGACTAAGACGCCTTTCACTGGTCGAAGTGAGATGACAAATAAATTATTGGCCCTAGTACATACAGATGTATGTGGACCGATGAGTTCTACAGCTAGAGGTGGTTTTCAGTATTTCATTACTTTCACCGATGACTTTAGTAGATATGGTTACATCTACCTAATGAGGCACAAGTCTGAATCCTTTGAAAAGTTCAAGGAGTTCCAGAATGAAGTACAAAATCATATAGGCAAGACAATTAAATTTCTGCGATCAGATCATGGAGGTGAATATTTGAGCCATGAATTTGGTGATCAGCTAAGGCAATGTGGAATCGTTCCACAATTGACTCCACCGGGTACGCCACAATGGAATGGGGTGTCCGAGCGGAGGAACCGAACTTTGTTAGACATGGTCCGGTCGATGATGAGCCAATCTGATCTTCCATTGTCCTTCTGGGGATACGCTCTAGAAACTGCTGCTTTCACGTTAAACAGGGTTCCATCTAAGGCTGTAGAGAGGATACCATATGAGATATGGACCGGGAAGCGTCCTGGATTGTCTTTCCTTAAGATATGTGGTTGTGAGGCTTATGTAAAATGTTTGTCGTCTGATAAGCTCACTCCCAAATTTGATAAATGCTTCCTTGTGGGGTATCCTAGGGAAACCAAAGGATATTATTTCTATAACCGGAAAGAAGGCAAAGTGTTTATCGCTCGGAATGGTGTCTTTCTTGAGAAAGAGTTTCTCGCGAAGAGAGTTAGTTGGAGCACGGTGCAACTCGAAGAAATTCGGGAACCACTTGAAAGTGTTTCAGCTCCTATTGAACCACAACTCGGTATGCAAGATGTTGCAGAACCTGTTGTCGAGACACCAGCCCCACGTCGGTCGGAAAGGTTCAGTCGTGCACCCGAGCAGTTTATGTTCCTAACCACGGGGCAGCGCGACATATTATTGTTGGACAATGATGAACCTAAGACTTACTCGAAAATAATGGTGGGACCAGACTCTGAAAAATGGCTTGGAGCCATGAGATCCGAGTTAGAATCCATGCGAGAAAACCAAGTTTGGAACTTGGTCGATCCACCTGATGGTGTGAAAACTATCGAGTGTAAATGGGTTTTTAAGAAAAAGATAGACGTTGATGGAAATGTTCACAGCTATAAGGCACGATTGGTGGCAAAAGGTTTCAAGCAAATTCAAGGTGTTGATTATGATGAAACGTTTTCACCCGTCGCAATGCTAAAGTCTATTCGGATTCTCCTAGCAGTTGCTGCATATTTCGACTATGAGATATGGCAAATGGATGTCAAAACGGCCTTCCTTAATGGAAACCTAAGTGAGGATGTGTACATAACACAGCCTGAAGGTTTTGTCGATCCGAAAAATGCTGGGAAGATTTGCAAGCTGCAAAAGTCCATCTATGGACTAAAGCAAGCTTCTCGGAGTTGGAATCTTCATTTTGATGAAGTGATCAAAGGGTTTGGTTTCATCAAGAATGAAGAAGAGCCTTGTGTTTACAAAAGGACTAGTGGGAGTGTACTTGTGTTTCTGGTCTTATATGTGGATGACATATTATTGATCGGAAATAATATTCCAATGCTCGATGCTGTCAAATCTTCATTACAAAAGAGTTTTTCAATGAAAGATTTAGGAGAGGCAGCATACATATTGGGCATAAAGATCTATAGAGATAGGTCGAGAAGGCTAATCGGATTAAGCTAGAGCACATACATTGACAAGGTATTGAATCGTTCAATATGCAGGATTCCAAGAAAGGTTTCTTGCCAATGTCACATGGCATCACTCTCACCAAGAATCAATGTCCTATGACATCTGATGAGCTCGAGAGGATGAGTGCGATCCCGTATGCTTCTGCTATCGGGTCCATCATGTATGCTATGTTTTGTACACGCCCAGATGTCTCCGATGCTCTAAGTGTTACGAGCGGATATCAATCGAACCCAGGTGAATGTCACTGGGCTATAGTAAAGAGTATCCTCAAGTACATGAGAAGAACTAAGGATATGTTCCTAGTCTATGGAGGTGAGGAGGAGCTCGTTGTAAATGGTTACACCGATGCTAGCTTCCAAACCGACAAGGACGATTCGAGATCGCAGTCTGGTTTTGTGTTTTGCCTTAATGGAGGTGCGGTGAGTTGGAAGAGTTCCAAGCAAGAAACGGTTGCTGATTCGACGACGGAGGTCGAGTATATCGCAGCTTCGGAAGCTGCAAAAGAGGCTGTTTGGATCAGAAAATTTGTTTCCGAGTTGGGTGTGGTCCCTAGTGCGTCCAGTTCAATGGACCTCTATTGTGACAATAGTGGTGCCATTGCACAAGCCAAGGAGCCTAGGTCGCACCAGAAGTCCAAGCACATACTTCGGCGCTATCACCTCATTCGAGAGATTATTGATAGAGGTGATGTAAAGATATGCAAGGTGCACACGGATTCGAATATTGCTGATCCGTTGACGAAGCCTCTCCCACAGCCCAAGCATGAGGCACACTTGAGCTCTATGGGTATTAGATACTTGCGGGATAGACTCTAGTGCATGTGAGAGAATGTGTTCTGTCTATGCTAATGTACTTTTGGATAATTGTTATCTGGTTCCATGAATGATTATCATTTACATTGATCAGCAAGTATGTGACTTGTTTGTGAAACTCTTTATTTTATGATGTTGTTCTAAATAGTCCCTAATCTCATATCATTGTGTGGGACAATAATGATTTATAGATTAGCACATTTGACTGAATGATGATCATGTTTCACGGATCATAGATATGGAGATATCAAATCAGTAATGTGGACACATGTTAGAGAACATGATATTGGATAGACCCACCCTGAGATACTGCTGGGATTATTATTTTTAATGTGCCATCAGTTGTTATCTCAAATAGTGTACCTACAGAATCCTTTGACCTGAGATCATCATTGATTCCAGAATGTGTAGTAACACACTTAGGGGCTTCCAAACGCTATTCCGTAACTGGGTAGTTATAAAGGTTGCTTTCGGGTATGTTATGAAACATGTCGTGGGATGTGAGTGATCAAGATGGAATTTTCCCCTCCTAAATAACGGGAGAGATATCTCTGGGCCCCTCGAGGTAGTTGGATTGGAAAGTGCATGGCCATGCCAATGTGATTAAAGAGTTAATCATGGTGAATCCACTACTTGATCGAGTGAATGGTCGAGCTATCACAAGGGTGGCACGAATCTCGCCTTGAGCTTGACTGGTATCGTGTGGTTAAGGGATTGGTGCATGAGTATATCAAGGTTCAGCCGATATGATCTTTGTGTGCATTCGGGAGTCAATATGTCCTGCTAGGTACCGCTATTGACTTGCAATTCGGAAAAGGGTTTCCGGATAGCGGCCGTTTACACATGAACCTAACGAGTCACACACTTAAGGGGATGGAATATAAAACTTGTACTGACTCTAGTGCAAGTGGGAGATTGTTGGTGATGTGCCCTAGAGGCGATCGAGTTTGCGGATTGGATCTGCTAATGGGCTTTAATGTTGATTAAAGGACCATTAGGGTTTAGAGTCATAGTGGGTTTTAATGTTGATTAAAGGTCCATTAGCGTGCTCTATATAAGAATAGGCAAGGGCCAAGGCGCATTGAGTTTTTCCAGAAAAACAGATCTTGCCACCAAAAACCCTGGCCGCCTCCTATTCCCTCCCTTCGAAACTCTAGCCGGGCGCGCGGTGCTAGCACACCGGCGCACGGCGATTCCATCCTTGTACGTGTGGATACCGTAGAGGCGCTGCTACTATTGCGGTGCTGATCTGCTCAGGAGTACTCGGGACGTACTCGCGAATACTCGGAAGGTGCTCGGGACGTGCTCGGGACGAGGTTGACGATCGACTACTTGACGCGTACGACGTTGGATTGGTCTTCTCCAACTCTTCTTCCGCTGCACTGCTCGTCAAGTGGTAACGATTCATGATCCCCTACTCGCATAGCTTCCTGGTTGAATGCGGTAGAGAAAATTTATTTTGTGCTAGCATAGCCTACCCGTTACCCAACAATCAAATATCAACACAATTAAAAATAATTATTATGAAATGAGTTGATATTGAGAAGTTATTGGTTGCTAGATTTTTGGTGTTTATTGGCTTCAATCTCGAAAACTGAACAGCTTAATAGGAGTTCTTTATATGTGTGCTTTTGACATTTGCTTATATGTTGTTATGAGATCTTTGATTTTAAATATGCTTGGTATCAAAGATATGCTTCACATATATAATAGCCGATAATGATACTCTTCTACGTAAACCTTTTATTTGTATAAAAAGCAATGTCAAAATCTTTACATGTTCCGTGTTGCAAATTCGTACGTTTGGCACATGGTGTATCCAAAATACAATTATTTTGTATAGAACATCGAACCATTTTGTGTAAAAGATGAGGTCACAACGCACCAGCACTAACTAGTGGTAGCTAATTGTCCTTAATGGTCATGATTAACTGAGCCTATATACGAGCTGAAAAGAAAAACAATGTAACAAGCCATCCAAGATCTAACTAAATGGAACATTTCCAAAAATTGGATGAACTAATCAACGACGACCTCGTACTATCCAGCGAAAAAAACGCATGGAGAATCCGAACAACCAACCACTACATTGACGTTTTTTTAGTACACACTACAAGACGTTTTTAAAAAATGATGAAAACAAGCTGGCACTTGTTTTGCCAGCGGCTACACTTTATTCTTCATTAGCACCACGATCTTCAATTTCTGACTCAGTTGGCTGAAATGTAAAAAAGAACGTCTCAATAGCACCTTATAATTCAATTATTTCCTATTTTTTATGTGCTAACTGCCAGGAAAAGATAAGTTTTGCTAAAGTACAGTTTCCCCGCATCAACGTGCTCGCGTTTAGAGTTTCCGACCCGGTCCAACATGCATGTTGACAATGACAAATACCACAACAGGATAATTCGCCGGGATGCATGAACTTTCCCGGTCGCTTTTGCACACATGGCTTTGAACATACGTGTTGCTGAATAAGCAGGATTGCCTATAAATACGATCCAACTTACGTACATTAGCCATCCACCAAACGCACAAGAAGAAACATCAATCAAAGTGCTTACATCTGGTGGTAAGAGATACTTATCCTTTCCTCGTTCTCTTTTGTTTAGCTTCGCATTTGTCATGCACATTTGCCACTAATGACAGGTGGTAAATACACCCGTCACTAATGACTCGATCACCAGTGATGGGTTGTTGTTACCACCTGTCACTAATGACAGAGTTCCAGAGACGGGTTCAAAACCAACCCGTCACTAATGAATTGGTCACCAGTGACGGGTTATGGCTAGAACCCGTCACTAATTACCAAGTACCAAAGACGGGTTGGAAAGCTACCCGTCACTAATGATGGTCACAGTGATGGGCAACAGGCCTTCTCGGGCTATAGGAGACGTATTTTAGTGACGTGTCTCAATTATGGCCCGTCACTGGTAACTGTTATTAGTGGTGGGTCTCAACCCGTCACTAATGTTTTATCATTACTGATGCAATAAGAGTGATTGCGGTAACCGTCACTAATGACGGTTATCACCCCTCACTAATGTGCTGTTCTGGCCTTCGATCGTCTATTTCTATAGGCCTCCGATCACAGACGAGTTGGCTAAATACTTGTACAGATAGGTTATTGACCCGTCTTTAAAAATAGTGTTTATAGTAGTATATGTGGATGTATAGGATAGCTGTAATAACTCATCTTTTCTTAAGAAAGAACAATGTGTGAACAACATTATTTCAAACGAATTAACACATAATGCTGATGGTTCTTAGTTACACTTCCACACATATATTCTTAGTATAATAGAGCAGCACCATAACTAACTAAATCTATTTATTTCCCACGCCACCAGAGAGTTCGTATAAGGCGTAGTCCTCGGACTCTGGATCGGCAAGGACCCCTCCGATGATGAAGTTTGGGACTTCTTCATCGATGAGTCAAAACCACCGGAGCTCGGATGAAGAGGACATCGAGAAGGAGAAGGCTGATGACAAGGACGACAGTGACATCGACTACTACTTCATCGTCATAGCCGATCCCAACTAGCCATAATAGTTCTCTATGTAAAACTATTATTTGTATAAAAAGTAATGTCATATGCATGTTTGATAAGATGTTGTAATGCTTTACATGTTCCATGTTGCAAATTCGTATGTTTCGCACATGGTGTATCCAAAATACAATTATTTTGTATAGAACATCGAACCATTTGTGTAAAAGATGAGTTAGGTCGCAACGCACCAGCACTAACTAGTGGTAGCTAATTGTCCTTAATGGTCATGATTAACTGAGCCTATATACGAGCTGAAAAGAAAAACAATGTAACAAGCCATCCAAGATCTAACTAAAAGGAACATTTCCAAAAATTGGATGAACTAATCAACGACGACCTCGTACTATCCAGCGAAAAAAACGCATAGAGAATCCGAATAACCAACCACTACATTGACGTTTTTTTAGTACACACTACTAGACGTTTTTAAAAAATGATGAAAACAAGCTGGCACTTGTTTTGCCAGCGGCTACACTTTATTCTTCATTAGCACTACGATCTTCAATTTCTGACTCAGTTGGCTGAAATGTAGAAAAAGAACGTCTCAATAGCACCTTATAGTTCAATTATTTCCTATTTTTTATGTGCTAACTGCCAGGAAAGGATAAGTTTTGCTAAAGTACAGTTTCCACGCATCAACGTGCTCGCGTTTAGAGTTTCCGGCCCGGTCCAACATGCATGTTGACAATGACCAATACCACAACAGGATAATTCGCCGGGATGCATGAACTTTCCCGGTCGCTTTTGCACACATGGCTTTGAACATACGTGTTGCTGAATAAGCAGGATTGCCTATAAATACGATCCAACTTACGTACATTAGCCATCCACCAAACGCACAAGAAGAAACATCAATCAA
This sequence comes from Phragmites australis, assembly GCF_958298935.1. Classification (NCBI taxonomy): domain Eukaryota; kingdom Viridiplantae; phylum Streptophyta; class Magnoliopsida; order Poales; family Poaceae; genus Phragmites; species Phragmites australis. The sequence goes on along the minus strand of NC_084921.1, from coordinate 21,512,937 downwards.
AGTGCTTACATCTGGTGGTAAGAGATACTTATCCTTTCCTCGTTCTCTTTTGTTTAGCTTCGCATTTGTCATGCACATTTGCCAAAAAGCTACATTCGAGTCCTATGTTTTGGTTTGTTTCGTTTGTACGGCCTGACCCCCCATGTTTAACAAACATGCAGAGTTACTGCAGGTGTTTGTGTTGGAGCTATTGTGAAGATGAGCTCACGAGCTGACAGCAAGGCGTGCGATGCTCTCAAGACGGAGTGGCCGGAGCTAGTGGGCTGCACGATCAAGGTGGCGAAGGAGAAGATTAAGGCGGACCGGCCAGACCTCAATGTCGAGGTCGTCCCTGTCGGCACATTCGTCCTCGAAGTGATCGACCCAAATCGCGTTCGTGTCTGGGTTGACACCGTTGCTGAGATTCCCAGGATTGGCTAGAGCCGCCTAGCCACCAACAAATGGCCCATGCATGTGTTCACATGGTCCAATGGGTCAAGTAATAAGAAAACATGTCTGTGATAGAGTGTTGTGTGTTATACGCCATGTATCCATTGCTGGCTTGTTGTCAACTGTAAGTGGGGTTTGAATTATCAATAATATCATTGGCATGTAAAAGTTTGGAGTTGATATGTGTATAGGATAGCTGTAATAACTCATGTTTTCTTAAGAAAGAACAATGTGTGAACAAATTATTTCAAACTAATTACCACATATCATGCCGATGGCTCTTAGTTACACTTCCACACATATATTCTTAGTATAATAGAGCAGCACCATAATTAACTAAATCTATTTATTGCCCCACGACTACAGAACTAGTCAAAACTAGCGGTTCATCAGTGTCGGTTGTGCAGAACCGAGTAATCAGTATCGGTTCCAAAATCGGCACTGATTAGATTTTTGGAACCGACATTGTTCACCTTTTTTAAGTAGTGCTGATGAGGACATCACTCTTTCGGATACACACACCGAGTATTCCTCCAACAATAGGTCTATTGACACGAGCTCGTGCACGTCAACTAAATCAAGAGGTGAGCTCGTTCCTTAGTGTTCCTTTATATTTTGATGAGGATGGGATGCTACTGAATAATTGTGATGTATTGTTACTTAGAAACACGGGAGAAGAACAGCAAGGGCGCCCAAGCCAAGGTGGAGGTCCAATCCAGTTCGAGTCCGTTTCGGAGTCCAGGACCAGTCTGCACTGAAATCGTTGCCCAGGACGCATACGGACTCCGTTTTCAACATTCTACACATGGTTGGAAAGATAAGGAGATAAGCTTTCCAACGTGACTGGTCCCATGTCCAAATTCATTCTGAGTCAATGGGAATCGTCGAAACAAGTGGACATCCAGAATCTGTCAGGGTGCTGCGCCACCATCTTTTGGGCCGTTGGGCCATGTAACGTGTTGGAGTCCATTAGGGACGCGTCCAGGGGTCCTTGGCTGACCCTAGTCTTTTATATATAGTAGCCGCCGCCCTAATTAGGGTTAGGTTTTGCTTAGATATTGATCTACACACGAATTGTGAGATTTTCGCTCTTGTTCCGGACCGACTAGGCCGCCGCAAGTGTTTGTAGAACCCCGACTTCGAGTGCTTGAATTCAATTCATAATATTTTAGATTGCATCTTCTACGTTCTTGCTTGTGTTCTCGGTACGCTTGCAGGGATTGAGCATTCTTGGCGAGGTCAACTGCGTGACACGGTTGATAACCATCGGAGCTGTGGTGTAGTGATTGCAAGAGAGACGATCTGTTCGGGTCGAAGCCTTTGGATCATCAACGTCGAGTTCTCCACCCACCGACTTATCGCTACCTATCGGAAGATCAGGCCAACATTCCTCATCAAGTGCCCTCTGTTGACCACCACAAGTAGTTTGTTTTGTGTGTCACTTTTACAGGGCACCAAAGTTGGGATTCCTTTAAGGATGTGGAGGGGGGGGGGGTGTATTACAGTGTTAACCTACATCTCAAAGCAACAATCGTAGCCACTAAGTGATTACAGTGAATGCAATACTATAATCCTGGTATGTGTTTTACACCTAAGATCAGAACACACATATTTACAATAAGCTTCATCCACTACCTCAGAATGGGCTATCACTGACGGTTGGTAAACCCTATCACAGATGGGTTTGATTTCTGTCTGTGCAAAAGTGTCTGTGATGTTGAGTTTGTTACAGACGTGTAACACTCCATGTATAACATAGCTACACATAGACGGCTTTTATTAATGTTTGTAGGTATCTTATGACATATCACAAATGATTTTTCTTAATGTCTCTCTATGATACAATTTTTAGAAAAAAAGAATTTTAGACTAAAAAAATAAAAAAATCTTTTCGCACCCAAGCCAGTCGTCACGTGACCCATGACATGTCATCACACAAGTCACACAATTTTTTCCATGAAATATGCGCGGATGTGGTTTGTGGCCATCGAACCTATGACCTTCGGCCTTGCGTGTAGACTCCTTATCATCTCACCTATACATCATTACTAATAGAATAGGATATTTTATCCTTTTGGCCCTTGTTGTCCGAAAATTTGGATAATTATTTGGGCCTCTAAATGACTTCAAATGAAAAGGTATAAACTGTAAAGTTGTAGATCTCGTCAAGATCTACAATTTTTATATAGACTTTTTCTTCATTTGACGCAATTTTGAAATTCATAAAATATTTATCCTACTGTCACATACGGTTTTTCTTAATATCCGTCTGTGTCTTATAACACATCATAGACGGCTTTCTTAATCACATCACATACAAATTTCCTTACTGTCCATCTATGTCTTATGACACATCATAGATAGTTTTTGCTAATATCCGTATATGTCTGATGACATATCACAATCGGTTTTATTATTGTCCATCTGTGTCTTCACATCATATACGATTTTTCTTAATGTCCGTCTGTATGTTCACATCACAGATGGTTTTTCGTAATATCCGTCTGTGTCTTCACATCACAGACATTTTTTCTTAATGTCCGTATGTGTCTTTACATCACAGACGGTTTTCTTTTCCAGCTTATGGTACTCCGCTTATGGTACGTGGTCCGACCGCTATATATAACAAAACAACTTTGTTTTGGTTGGGAACGGCTAGCACAGGGGGAAAGAAAGATACCTCTTTAGATTTTTGAACACAACATCTACCGCTTCAGGCCATTCGAGCGTGTCGTGTTGGCACAGTAATTTAAAGAAAGGAAGTCCTTGGTCTCGGAGTCAGGATATGAAATGAATGGGAGTCACCATGCATCCAAGTCTTTGAACTTCTCGGACTGACCTGGGGGATTGCATTTCTTTGATGGTTTTGATCTTTTCAGGATTAATTTTGATTCCCTGGTATGACACCAGGTATTCGAGTTATTTTCCTGTGTTGACAGGTCATTATGATACCCATCACTTATATTAAAGTAATAAGTGATAGGTTGTACATCACTGATGACTAACTCATTAGTGACTAGTGTCCTTATCACCCGTTACTTATTTCTTCGCCGGCCACTACTATCTGCTCGACCAGTCTTATTTGCCCATTTCTCTGTCTCGACTACTCTCATCTCCACTCACGTCCGCTCGCCTTCTCCTCCCTCCGCCGCTTCCATTCGCACCTCATCGCCGATGCTGCCACCATCCTCCCCCGTCCACCACAGCCGTGGCGGACTTGGATGGATCCCGACAACTCCTCCATCGGCTCGCACACCAGGCATACACTACCCTCCAGGCATTCCCTCACCGTTGTTCCCCCACCAGCCACGATTGAGACCGATCATAGTAACCTCTTTTCTTTTTCTCCCTCATTATTTGCCTCATAGTAACACTAATTAGGACACAACAATTTAATTGAATTTATAGTATGTTAGGATCAATTCATATCATCCTATCATGTAGGTGTTGAAACCGATCTTATGACTCAAAGAGATAATCCCTGCTATAGGTGGTACTTTACCTTCGGTGCAATCCACTCTAGATGGAAGGAATTTTGTGAAGCTATCTATTTCTTTTGACATACGTTCAAGGGGAGAAAGTAGTGGGGATATCACTATTAGGGCACGTGGCAATGCATCACCGATTTTGTTGCATTCCGAAAAAACCACCGTTGAAGGGTGCCTGAAAGTGCTTGAGGAGCATGGTTCTTTTTTCCTGACTACAACTATTTTCGAATAAAAGCGTTTGAGGAGGGCGAAGAGGATTTGGCTTCGATCAGTGAGAGGCTTGCTCAGTTCAATGAATATGATATGGTACAGTAATATGTAATCCGGTTGTTTTGATATACATGAATGTTAGCATGTATTATTTTCATAATTTTATTTTCTTTGCTTGTAGGATATTTTTGGTGAAACCTTTGCGGCAATTAGCTTTCATGCTATCTTAGATCAAGCCATGAAGAATCTTGGGTTAAGCTGTCATGGACTTGGAGTGGATTTCACTGCTGAAGGCAACTACTAGGTTGATATAAGGTTTCATTCAACTGGAAATGAATCAGCTAATAAGACATTTTTTACTGTCTGATGAGGACATCACTCTTTTGGATACACACACACCGAGTATTCCTCCAACAATAGGTCCATTCACACGAGTTCATGCATGTCAACTAAATCATGAGGTGAGCTCGTTCCTTAGTGTTCCTTTATATTTTTATAAGGATGGGATGCTACTGAATAATTGTGATGTATTGTTATTTAGGAACATGGGAGAGGACCAGCAAGGGCGCCCAAGCCAAGGTGGAGGTCCAATCAAGTTCGAGTCCATTTCGGAGTCCAGGACCACACTGCACTAAAATTGTCGCTCAGGACGCATACGGACTCCGTTTTCGACGTTCTATATATGGTTGGAAAGCTAAGGAGATAGACTTTCCAACGGGACTGGTCCCATATCCAAATTCTTTCTGAGTCAACAGGAATCATCGAAATAAGTGGACATCTAGAATCTATCAGGGTGCTGCGCCACCATCTTTTAGCCCGTTGGGCCGTGTAACGTGTTGGAGTCCATTAGGGACGCGTCCAGGGGTCTTTGACCGACCCTAGTCTCTTATATACATTAGCCGCCGTCCCAATTAGGGTTGGCTTTTGCTTAGATATTGATCTACACATAGATTGTGAGATTTTCACTCTTGTTCCGGACCGACTAGGCCGCCGCAAGTGTTTGTGGAACCCCAACTTTGAGTGCTTGAATTCTATTCGCAATATTTCAGATTGCATCTTCTACGTTCTTGCTTGTGTTCTCGGTACGCTTGCAGGGATTGAGCCTTCTTGGCAAGGTCAACCGCGCGACACGGTTGATAACCAACGGAGCTGTGGTCTAGTGATTGCAAGGGAGATGATCTGTTCGGGTCGAAGCCTTTGGATCATCAACGTCGAGTTCTCCACCTACCGACTTATCGCTACCTATCGGAAGACCAGGCTAACAATCCCATCACTGTCTACAGTAAAGCATCGGGTCATCCATGTGAAGCGAAAGAGAGTGCACTAATTCATACGCTAATGTATGTTGATGAAGTACTAGGATACAGCATTGTAGATTTCAACTATGTTAAATATCAGAGGTTACATGCTCTAGCAAATGCTCAAGTGTAATGATGTATGGATATTTGGATAAGTACGTAATGTATGCATAACTATATCTATGTTTTTTAAGCACTCCCTGTTTTGTTCTGTTGAATGGGATCTGTTGAAGTGCTCTCTGTTTGCATGCATTCATCTAATCTAAAATTCGATCTCTTCTTGTAGAAGTCATTAGTGACGGGCCTTAGTTTTCACCCGCCACTAATGTTAAATCATTAGTGATGGGTGTATTTAGCACCTGTCACTAATATTAAATCATCAGTGACGGGTGTCCTTATAACCCGTCACTAAATGTAGCCTTGGAGGTTCACTGCTGGGGCCACTCATTACTAACGGGTTGTGATGAGACCAATCACTAATGGCACACTCATTAATGGCACACTCATTAGTGACAGGTGTCCTTATCACCCATCACTAATGAGTGATATTTACTGTTATTTTCTTCACTGAGCAGCATGACCAGACAGTGTCTGTCTGCCACGGCTGTTGGGCAAAGGGCAATTTTTTTTGTGATTCTGTTGAGACCAAATCAAATCTTAGTGATTTGAAGTTGGTGTCTGTCCCTGGCCTTTGAAGGTTTCCCTCCTCCCTCTCGTCCTTTTTCTCATATATGCATGGTGGATTCTAGACTTTGAGTTGGAACCAACAATTTTGCTCATTCTCCCAGATCTTGATATATGTAGATTGTCCCCCTTAGTGTACATGCATGCGTAACCTACGTCTCCCATTCAGGAATGTTGGATTATAAATATGACTTGGTAAATCGTCATATTTATAAGAAGATGCTCCTGAATTGTCCACGTACTTTGGACAGTTCGAGGATATGTTGTCCGAGTAGCAGGTTTCTGTGCTCTTGTATGGTTCTAGAGAGAATTCTGGTGACACATCCCTGTTGTTCTCCGGATACACACCCTCTCAGCTCGTTGTCAAGACATGTATTTGGAGAACAGCGAGGAGGTGCTGTCAAAATTTTCTCCAGAATCGTAGAAGAGCATGGAAACCTACTCGGGCCACATATCCTCGAATGGGATTAGGACCTATCTTTGCCCATTAGAAATTAGTTAGGATCCTTCACCATAGATAACATGTATCATACTTGGATGTTAATTGTTGGCTTGAATATCACTAGAACATACGTACACCTTAATTTAGTTAAATTAATTTAGAATTTTTATACTTATTCTACCTTCTCTGTCGTTTCTATTTAGAATTAATATTTTTTTTCAATTTGTAGATTGTGGACCGAAGTTGGATGTACCTTGATTTTCGTACTTGTAATGAGTACATAAGCGGGGTGAAGTCTTTCTTGATTGTCGCGGTGACGGATATGGAAGGTCGAGGTAAAACGGCAATGTGGTGTCCATGCTGTGATTGCAAGAATGAGAATAAGTTCCCAAAACCTGACAATATGTACGATCACTTGTTAAGACATGGATTCAAAGAGAGATATCATGTTTGGAACAAACATAGCGATGAAGGCCTTAACAAAGGGGAAATGGATCAGGTCTTCCCGGACGACATTACGGATCAAGGACTCCCGCTAGGCAATGATTGGATGATTATCTCAGGGATGCAGACATATTAGGATTCAATGATGACTATGTAGATTTCGTGGAGAATGTGGACCAAATGTTGCATGATGCTGAGGGGCACAATGAGTATAGTGATGGTGAGTTTGCCAAATTGAGGAAAGTTGTGCGAGACTCGAAGACACTATTTTATCCTAGTTGACGAGGAATGCATGCTATTGTTTGAGGTGCTTACGCTTCTGCAATTGAAGGCAACACATCATTAGTCTGATAGGAGTTTCAAAGCATTGTTGCATCTGCTAAACGACATGCTACCAGAGGGGAACAAGGTGCCCAAGACTGTCTACGATGCGAAGAAGATAATTTTTCCTTTGGGATTGGAGGTAGAAAAAATACATGCATATAAGGATGATTGTGTCCTGTTTCATGGAGAGTATGCAGACCTGGATCAATGTCCTATTTGTGAAACCCATCGATACAAGCATAGAAATGACGGTGGGGACATGGAGGAACGCAGCAAGAGAAAATGGCCTCCTAGAAAGGTGATGCGGTATTTCCCTGTAATTCCTATTTGAAGCGTTTGTTCTAGAACAAAAAGGAGTCCCAATTTTTGCGGTGGCACAAGGAGGGTCATAAGAACGACGCAATGATACGGTACCCCGTAAATTCAGCTCAGTGGCAAACCATTGATTGCACATTTGGTTGGTTCGCTGAAGAATTAATAAATATTAGGTTTGCTACGAGCACAGATTGCATGAATCCATTCTGTAACATGAGTATCTCACATAGAACATGGCCTATTGTACTGTCTATCTACAACCTTCCACCTTGCCTTTGTAAAAAGAGAAAATACGTTATGTTGTTGACCTTAATTCCTGGTCTGTGGCAACCTAGCAATGACATCAATGTGTACTTCAGGCCTTTGGTGGATGATCTTAAAGCACTCTGGTCTGAAGGCGTTGAGGTTTGGGATCAGTACAAGCAAGAATACTTCACCCCACATGCCATGTTGTTCCTCACCATCAATGATCTGCCAGCACTTCGTAACTTGTTAAGGCAGAATAAAAGAAAAGGTGAAACTTGTCCCAATGCTTAGATGACACTGAGAGTATGTGGTTGAACGAGTTAAAGAAAACAATGTAATGTGGCATCGATGTTTCCTTCCAAGGAACCACTGGTACCGGAAAATGAAGTCTCAATTTGACAGCACAAGGGAGAAAGCGTCACCTCCAAGACATTTCAACAGGCAAGATGTCTGTGATAAGGTTAAGGATATCAATGTTGTCCTTGGCAAGTGAAAACGATCCTCCACGAGTGATGAAAATGGAATATGGAACAAGAAATCAATTCTCTGGGAGCTTGATTATTGGAAATACATAGACGTTCATAAAAACGTGAAAAATATATGCGATAGTCGCCTCAGTACATTGCTCAACATGAAGGGGAAAACAAAAGATCGTAAAAACGCACGAGCTGACCTTAAAGAAATAGGCTTAAGGCTGGAGCTTCATGTCAAGGATACGAATAAAGGGAAATTCCTACCCCCATCTTGCATCACCCTATCCAAGTAGAAAAAAGAATTTTGTGAGTTCTTGCACGATGTGAAAGTTCCCTCTGGTTACTCGTCCAACATTAGAAGACTTGTTTCAATAAAAGAGCTGAAAATGGTTGCCAGCATGAAAACTCATGATTGCCATGTGATGTTGATGCAGATGATTGCAGTTGGAAATAGAAACATGTTGCCAATTGGTGTTTGAGAGGCTATCATGAGCCTATGCTTTTTTTTTTCACTGCAATTGGTCAGAAGGTACTCGATCCGGAAGTGCTAGGCAAGCTAAAAAAAGACACTTTGGGACTCTATGTCTTCTCGAGATGTATTTCATACCATCCTTTTTCGATATCATGGTACATGTCACAACCCACCTTATGAAAGAGATTTATTTTCTTGGCCCTGTGTTCTTGCATCAGATGTATCCAGATGAGAGATTCATGGGCATTCTCAAGTTGTATGTAAGGAATCGAGCTTTACCTGAGGGGTGCATCGTGTAGGGTTACTCTACAAAGGAGGTAGTGGAGTGGTGCGGTAATTACATGGACCCAGATAACCCAATTGGTCCGCCTCATTCTCACCACGAGGGTAGGCTCGCAGGGCAAGGAATTCTGTGGAAACATGCAATTACTCTTGAGCCGAAGGCATATGACCAAGCTCATTTCCTCCTATTGCAACAAATGAGCGAAGTGTCCCCATATATCTACGAGCACAAGTAGTTGCTTCTTCAGGAGAATCCAGGGTGGATCGAAGCTTAGCTTGCAAAGCAACATATGCAAAGGTTCAACACTTGTTTTCAAGATCGAATGAATCAATCGAGTACTCCTACAAGTGATTTTCAAGTCTGAATTTCAATGTAACCTCAAATTTGTGATATGTTTGTAGGAGGAGATGGCTGCCAAATCCTGACTTTGCTTCAGGATGCAGCCAGTATACATGTAAATCCCTAAGAGGGATGAGGTCATTAGTGACGGCTGATAAGGTCATGTGTCAGTAAAGAGGTCATTAGTGATGGGTAAATTTACCACCCATCACTAATTAACAAGTCGCAGTGATGGGATGGAAAATCCACTCATCACTGTGACCCGATCATTAGTGACGGGTGGTAGGTTCACTCGTCACTGTGATCCGAACATTAGTGATAGATGGTAAATTTACCCATCACTAATGATATGTTTATAAATAGTGGGCTTGGGAACCCTAGCCTCCAATTTTCCCTAAGTTTCACCACACCTATCGCCCATTCCTCCGATTTACACATCCTCCTCGACATCGTTGCACACACCGCCCTGTTCCTCTAATCCAACACCATCTGTGGCTACCAATGATAAGGACGTGGCATCGTCATCCTTGGTGCCAGCCCCCGATGATGACTACATCTATTGGGACCTGTTGATGGTGGAGGTGGAGGAGGAGGAGGATGAGAAGGAGAAAGCGATTGCCAATGACGAGGTGATCGCTCGTGCCATCCATGACACAGAACTCATCAGCGCAACCGAGGAAACGACAGAGGCCATTGTCAGTGACGAGGCCATTGTCAGTGACGACGCCATCGCACACCTCTTGGCGGAGGAGGTGGAGATGGGCGGTGACTCCGACACTGATGATAGCGTGGAGGAGGAGGAGGATGAGGAGATGGGTGGCAACTTTGACACTGACGAGGAGGAGGAGGAGGAGGAGGAGATGGGCGGCAACTCCGACATGACTAACAACGACAAGGAGGAGGAGGGTGAAGAGATGAGTGGCAACTCCGATATGACCAGTGATGACAGGAGGAGGAGGAGGAGGATGAGGAGATGTGCGACTCCGACATGACCAACGAGGAGGAGGCGGAGGAGGAGGAGATGGTCATCGCCGGTGGTGACTCCGATGATGACACTGATGAATCGTAGTTCATTACTTACCTAGGTATATGGTGGTAATCTGAATTTAGCAATTTGGATTTAGCACCCTTGTTTTGTAGTCCGGATGGATATTTTTTGTGTAATATGGACCTACTTTTGTAGTGATGTACTTACTTATCCTCAAATTTGTAATATGTTAAGTCTCAATTTCAATGTATTTGGATGTCCCTACAATGTGATTATGTAATTTGTGGTTGCATATATTCAAATTAATGGTGATTATGGCATGAATGTACCTGGATGTGTCTTATTTGCAGGACAAGATGGCTGCCAAATCCTGACTTTACTTCAGGATGCAGCCAGTATACAGGTAAAACCCTTAGAGTGATGAGCACATTAGTGATGGGTGATAAGATCACGCGTCAATAAAGAGGTCATTAGTGATGGGTGAATTTACCACCCATCACTAACAAGTCCCAGTGATGGGGTGGCAAATCCACCCGTCACTGTGAACCGATCATTAGTGACGGGTGGTAAGTTCACCCGTCACCGTGATCCGAACATTAGGGATGGGTCGTAAGTTCACCCGTCACTGTGATTTGAATATTAGTGACACGTAGTAAATTTACCCTTCACTAATGATTTGTTTATAAATAGCACGGGAACCCTGGCCTCCAATTTTGCCTAAGTTCCACCGCGCCCGCCACCCATTCCTCCTCGCCTACTTCTCCTAGTCGTCCCCGAGGCCGCCGACTTCTCCCTACCATCCCCATCCCTCTCCCCAACGTCGTCTTCCCTTGCAACCTCGTCCCTGACTACCCCGACGTTGTGGAGCCCACACCACCGTCGCCTCCTCCCCGATGAGCCCACGCCACCCTGCCCTGCGTCACCATCATCCTCATTCATCGAGGTAGGCCTCCTGTTGTCCCCTCCTCACCGACGCTACCACCATCGTCCTCATCCGCCATTGTGAGTTACTTCTATGCATTGCCATACTTTGTGTGTCGGGGGTGCATTCAAATGGTATGTCGAATTATATTACTCGATGATGACAGCAGCTAAGTGAGGTTGTGTATGACAGCGTAGTCTACTTAGGTGCGCTGTTATCTTACCCATTTAACACTGAGCGTAGTCTACCTTAGTGAGTGTAAGTCCAAGTCCACCAACTTGTGTGGTTATCAAAAATATTGGAGCTCAATGACCCTTTGGAAGTCCTAGAGAATGCAAATGCAGGTAGCTATACTTTATCCAAAAGGGTTCCTATTATTGTATAAATCCACTTCAGAAAACTGTTGCAGCCTAAACACAAAAGGAACTAAAATTGAAATTGATTACTACTACTATTTGCTACTGTTTCAGTTAAGCTTAAGTTTCAGTTAAGCTATTGTTTGCTACTATTTCAGTTAAGTTTAAATTTTAGTTAAGCTATTGTTTGCTTGTCCTTCTTCTTTCATCTCTACTTGTTTTTGAGTATGCTTGAATTTTTTTGGTCTGAAGTGATGCATATGCTTAAATGTAGTTGTAAGCAGCCAAACCAATTTGATCCATTCATATGCTTCCTGTAGTAATCATATGCTACTTCTAGCCCTATTTACCTATATGCAAGTTCTAGTCCTTTTATTCTTGTTTATATGTATGCATATTGCTTGGATGATGACATTTAGGAAATGAAAACTAAATTTGTAAGAAAATCCCCAAAATGAATTTAGGTTGCGTAACCTATTAGGTCATCTCCCGTTCGGGAGTGTTTGATTATAAATATAACTTGGCAACTCGTCATATTTATAAGAAGATGCTCCCAAATTGTTCACGTACTTTGGACAGTTCAAGGATATGTGGCCCGAGTAGTAGGTTTATGTGCTCTTGTACGGTTCTAGAGAGAATTTCAGTAGCATTTCCCTGTTGTTCTCCGGATACACACCCTCTCGGCTCGTTGTCGAGATGTGTATTTGGAGAATAGTGGGGAGGTGCTGCCGAAATTTTTTCCAGAACCATACATGAGCATGGAAGCCTACTCGGGTCACATATCCTCGAATGGGATTAGGATCTATCTTTTCCTATTAGAAATTCGCTTGGATCCTTCGCTTTAGATTAGAAATACATCATCTTTTCATACATTCGTATAAAAGTGAATATAGTTACTAAGGCTTATACAATTGTATCTGCGTATTCGTATCTATTAGATGTCTACCAACGAGTCATCGGGATCCTCTGGCAAAGCACAAGCTCCCAGTCAAACGTCTGTGCAACCAAGTCCCAGTGTAGCAATAGTACGAAAGCCAAGGGCACAAGCAAAGTGGCCGACTGAAAAGATTACCATCATGGAAATCAATGATGACGGCGTGCCTACAGAGAAGAAGGCCCTACAAATGTTGTGGAAGCTCACAAGCCTTAATGCTCAGGAGAGGGCCATTGACCCTTCCAAAGTTCGATGACCTCAGTGTGGATCAAAAGAACACCTTGTTCAATAATGGTGTCAATATGTTTCTGGAGTTCCCGGAGAACATGAAGGCGAAGGCTTGCAGAGCTGCTATGAAAATGATCGCCAAACTTTGGAGAAACCACAAGAGCAATCTTGTGAGTGAGTATATGGCAAAAGAGTTGGAGCCCTCCAACAAGTACCCATATATTAAAAGAGAGTATTGGGAAGCTTTTGTGGCATTGAAGAGCTCTGAGACGTTCCAAAATGAGAGTTTAGCAAAGAAGCAGCTTCGGCTAAAGAACAAGGAAAATCACAACCTAGGCACAGGCGGGTACATGGGGAAAAGGGATAAATGGCAGGCAGAGGATGCAAAGTTATCCAAGGAAGGCCACGAGAATCCTTGGTTGCAATGCCCGAGACGATCACAATCATATTTGCGTGCGAGGGGTACGGTGTCAGATAGTGGAGAAATCACCTACAAATCTAGCAAAACTGAGTTAGTTGCTCAAAAGGTGAAAGAAATAGCTACCCACACCTCCGAAGGTTCATTCACTAGGGTTAGGGAACATGACATGCTCTCCACTGCGCTGGGAAATCCTGAGCACCCAGGTCGCATTCGAGGCTTCCCCGAACATGTCGGGATTTATAAGAAGAGGAAGAGGTCGGTCCCAATAGATGTGGAAGCATTGACCCAGTCAAATTTACGGTAAAGGGAGTCGTAATTCCTATTGCACCAGCGGGTGGTAGCCCCATTGCTGAACACAAGAGTAGTCAAGCCTCCAGGGAGATTGAACAACCTACCTTCTCTCCATCTGTGGAGCCCGATACCATAGACCTTCTCGATGGGCCCACGCCGTGATCGCTAGTCATAAGACATGGAGGCTACTATATTAAGGTTGCAAAGGGCCAGGTGCATCCAAATGTCCAGGTGTTACATACGGTCCCGATACGTCCTAGCTATGTCGTCGTCTTCGTGGATTTTGTACATGCCAATGCCGTGGACACAGATTTACCCATCCCCCCTGATGATGAGATACAAAAGCTGAGTCAAGCTCATCTTCAAAGGATCTAATAGAAGAGGGGGGACATCATGGTGCGCACGGAACCATCTATGAGCGATCCGCCTGGATCTTTAAGTTCTCTACCCCAACCTCAGCCCCGAAATGCACTAGCTGTGTTGCCTTTGGTCACTCCACCATCTACAGTTAAGCAACCTGAGGGTAGCCCAGAGAAGAAGAAGAAGAAGAAGAAACCTTTGCCCCCTCTGCCATCTATAGTTAAGCAACTTGAGGGCAGCCCAGAGAAGAAGCAGAAGTCCAGACCAGGGTCCAAGAAGTAGATGCCAAAGATATCCATGTCCTCTAGTAAGGACTCATTCGCCTAGAAGTGCCAAATAGGGGAAGCTTGGACTAAGGCAAACCCAAAATTCAAGCCTGGGAAGCCCTTGTTGCTGACAGATGCACTTCGGTATGCGGGACAACCTTGTATTGAGTTGCATAATTTCTACATCATATATGTAACACCCAGTTTTAAAGGAACAAAATCGGGCACAACACATGTATCCCAGGATCAAGTTCCATACATGTGCTTACATCATTAGTAATATCATCACAGTGCCTTTATTACAACATCGTATTTAACTTAATACAAAAGGACCCGAGGGTCTAAAGAAAACACAGCGGGGAAAACTAAAGGGTCTTCAAAGCTAGCGGCTCCATCTTCCACAGGCACCGACCGGGGGCAACACAGCCTAGAACAGCAGCTCTGGGTCGAAGTCGTCGTCGAAAACTCCAACTTCATTGCCAGCTTCTGAACAGCGGTAGGATGCAGGGTAGGGGACAACAAGTGTGAGTACAAAGATTGTACTCCGCAAGCGTAGGGAAAAACATGATATGCGGCTTATGTCAAGGAATGGACTTTGACACTGGCTAACAGCACTACGCAACTATGATCTGCCTATGACTCCAACATCAGGCATCCTATTTACTAAGTGAAAAGACACGACTATATCCAAAGGTTCGACTCATTGGATTCCATCCGACTACCAAGACTCACCAGATAATTCCATTACCTGGTTACCCCAACTCACCATACCAAACCCTGACCCCAACTAATCCTGAGGAAGTCCAAGCTCGCTCTTATCCGTGAGCACGGCTGATCGACCAGATTGACACTCTGCAGAGTTTGCACTACTTTCCCCACGAGTCGTGATTCCCTTGTTGCTCCAAACTTCCAGGGTGTGGAGTCGGGGTCTCACTACAAGGCCTTTACAAAGCTCCCTCTAACCCGCAGGCACCCACTGAGGTTTCACCGCTAACAGACAATTACATTACTGCAGAAGCCCCCTCTTGTGCCACTCTATACCGACCTATGGTGCCCACTAAGCTAGAAGGTGACTAATTAGTTGGCCAGGCCGTACCCATATAGGCCTCGTGGTTGTGCGAACAAAACTTGGTTACATGCCCAAGAACCGGTCCTTAGGACCCCACACAGATACAAACACAAACATTGCATAGGCTCCACCTCAAACAATCCATTTTGTTGGGGAAAATCTATACCATGTTGCTAAAAAAAGAATTACCATCTCCCAACATTGTTGCATAGTTCATCAGTCAATATTAAGATTTCCCAACCAACACTGCGCTAGCATAAACTACCCATTTTCATAACATGATGAACAACGGTGACAAGGAAAATATTGATTCAAAACTAGTAAACCCTAACATAGGATTCATGTTTAGACAAGCATGCATTCTGAAGGTTAGAAACTACACCTGCAATTCTAAAATAGGATAAATATGCTCAAGGACACTTGCCTTCGACAGGGTGCTGCTCAACGTCTTCAAACACTTGATCTTGCGGATTCTCGAACTGATCACCTCCTATTCGACAGACCGGAAAAGACATACAACATGAAAACCTAAGAATAGTACACCAAACAGTATTGAAACTAGACAAAAAAAAACCCTACAAAAAGATTCTACACGTCGCTACGAACATTTGGGCGCGAAAATCGCCCAAATCGGAGCTACGAGCAAAAAGTTATGTGATAAACAAGATTAGGGTTATGTTTGTAAAAGAAAAGGACTTCTTTTAAATAAAAATAGAGAGGTTAGGGGCTTTTTTGCAAAATAGAGGCACTTAATTGTAAATATGTAGAAGTTTAGGGAGTAGCTGCAAAAAGACATGGGCTCTTGGTTAAATTTAGGAAAGTACAGGGGTTTGTTTTGCAAATTCGCCATTATTCCTGAATTAAAACAAATAGGAATATTACTGGGTAAAGGTTTGTTGATGTGGCACTGCCATGTAAGCAAATTGGATGAGGTGGATGGCTTATGTGGCGCTGAGGTGGCTGATTTGGTGACTTGGAATAAGTGGACACATGTCTCCACGTGATTGGCCCAACCGAAGAGGTATTCTAGCTTCTAATTGTGGCCCTCCAAATTGGATCGAACGATGGATAATTGGGGGGGGGGGGGCTCCTACCGGCTTCAGAGGAGAGCGGCAATGGTGGTGGCTCGGTGGCGGCGGTGCTCTTGCCGGAGAAGCGGCAAATCTCGTCGTCGGGCAAGGGGATCGACGGCGAGCGGTGGCGGAGAGAGAGGGGAGGGCGGCGAGCTTACCCCGAGCGCAAATAGCGACGGAGAGGGCTCGAGGCGACCGGGCGACGAAGCATATGGTAGCGGCGGTCGGAGAGGCGTCGGGGAGGGGGTTCGGGCGCCAAATCGAAGATGAGGAACGTCAGGGTAGACACCTCGGAAGCTCGCGGTTCCGAAGATGCCGTCGGTGAGTGCAGAGATAGCTCGAACGCGGAGATCCCGCGCGGTGGAGCTCCTCGCCGGAGCTCGGGAAGAAGACGGCGCCGACGAAGAAACCGAGTAGAAATCAAGGGGGAAACGGGGGAAAACTGTGTGGAAACTTGCTATGAAGGTGATCGGCGGCTTATATGGGCGCGAGAGGGAGAGGGACGGCCAGAATTTGAAGAGAAGCGGCCGGCGTCCATGGCCTTCGAGTGCGTTGGTTTCTAGCTTTGATTGAGCATAAGAGGGAGGTAGCGAAGGGGGAAACGGGTAGAATCACTCGATGGGGAGGTATGGCATTGAATTTGGCTATTTTTTGGAGGGGAGAGGGCGCGGGGAGGCGCGGGATTGCGCTGCGGTCGACGGAGGGGAACGAACCGACGGGAGGTTGAAGAGGTGGAGCCGGCTCGGGCAGGGCGGCTCGAGCGGAGCGGCACGGCGCGGGTCCCGCACGGTAGAGAGGGAGAGGTGGAGGGGGCCGGCTCGGCCAACAGGCCGGCGCGGCCAACGGGCCGGCGCGGGGAAGAAAAAGGCGGCCCACGAGAAGGAGAAAGGGGAGGGGAGATGGGCCGAGGGAGAGAGATTCGGCCCAAGGGCATTTTTCTTTTTAGAAATTTCTTTTCTAATTTGATTTTCAACAATTTTCAAAAGGGGTTTGAACGAGCGATTTCTAGCGAATTTTAGCAAATTTTTCCACACAATAAATACCTTAATGCATCTCTAATGGCATGAATGCATCAAACATTATCCTAGGACAATTTAAATTTAGAAATTAATTTTCCTATTGAACAAAATTGCAACCACCTATTTAATTTCTAGCAAAATTTTAATTTATTGCAAAAATTGAAATTTGAGGTGTTACAAACCTACCCCCCTTAGGATGAATCTCGCCCTCGAGATTCGGAAGGATCGAAGAAGAGATGGGGAAACTCCGTCTTCAGATCATCTTCTCTTTCCCAGGTTGCTTCTTCTTCTGAGTGATGCTTCCACTGTACTTTGCACATTCGGACTTGCCTGTTTCTGGTAACCCGTTCTGATATCTCAAGAATCTTAACCGGATATTCCAAATATGAGAGATCTTCTTGTACATGTAGTTCTTCTACTGGCAACTGTTCTTCGGGAACTCTTAAGCACTTCATTAACTGTGACACATGGAACACATCGTGTACTCCCGAGAGTTGAGGTGGTAACTCAAGTTGGTAAGCTACTTCTCCTCGTCATCCCAAAATCTTGTACGGACCAATAAACCGAGGTGAAAGCTTGCCTTTAACCTTGAATCTGCGTAAACCTCTGATTGGGGATACTTTGAGATATACGAAGTCTCCTACTTCGAAAGTTAGTTCCCGGCGTCGATGATCTGCATAGCTCTTCTGTCTTGACTGTGCTGTTTTCAAATTATCTCTGATCTCTTGCACTTGTTGTGAGGAACCGTCCAAATAGTATTCTAATTAATCATCAGGAGGATCATTATTCATAATCACAACCTCGACGATTAACCAGAATACCATTCCGGTAGTCCCGGCACGTGTTTTGTGCCCAGGATCGGAACACATGCCTTCCAACTCAAACATCACCACACAGTTTAATAGAGAGCAAATAATTAAACTGGATTACCATTATTAAACAAGCAACTGCTTCCACAATTTACAACAAAAGAGGAACAACAACAACTACTATGCAGCGGAAGAAAAACCTATACAACAAAAGAATATGGAGCCATATGCCCTTAGGCTCCATACCAAAAGCGCCGGAGTTCGGAGTAGAAGGTGCTACTCCTGCCCGCCACCCTGATCGGCAGGCACAAAGTAGCCGAACACTGCCTCTTCCTCGCCAACCTGTGAACCTGAAAGCAACTTAAGGGCAGCACCCTTAGTACGAAGGTACTAGCAAGTCTTACACAGTATGAGTATATATATTCTCGACTCCAAGGATCATGCATTTAAAGCTGTAGCAAGGATTAAGACATGTTTAAGTTCATTAAGCGGTAAGCAACCTAGACTCTAGGTGCAAGCAACTGACTTAACCAACCACCGACTCAAACCCTGCCAACCAACTGATCAAAACAGATATATAACAACAAGTGTATAAAAGCAAACCATTCCCACCAAACCACCAACCACATACCGACCAAACCACCCCAATCCAACCATGCCACAACCCACATCGAAACTCTACGACCAAAATATGGTCGCTCGGTGGAGATAAGCGATAGCGATGCTCATGACCGAGAGCGCGGCAGTTCAAACTGATTATACACCCTGCAGGGGGATACTCCTGGACCCACACGACACAGGGACCATACGGCTTGTGCCACCCGCTAAGATGCGCACAAGGGGGTACCCGTGACAACCTTTCCCAACCAGGCCCAACCATGTGGATCAACCATAGCTCGGCACGGCGGTATTAGAACTACTCCCCGAGCAAACTAATACCGCTAAAAGCCCGGACTCAAACCGGACTCACACCGTCTATGACGAGGCCCACATGACCACGTCTGCGAAGGTAATCAGCTCGCCTACCATTATATCAGCATGTGGTGAGTAAGGTATGTGCTAAAGCCGACTACACCGATGATCGGTGCTTAACCGGTGCAAGCGGTCTACGGTGTTCGGGTTCCCTCCCCGAACTGCCTGAGGACTCCTCGTGAGCAGATGACACCCCTAACACCGCCCACACCTCGTCTCAACTCACCACTCACCAAACCGACTCATCATCAACACAACCATAAGTGTGAACAAGTAATAAGTCCTAGGCTCGCGACAACGGTGGACGCCGTCGTCGACTTCTACCGGAAAGCCTAAGTACCCCTAAGCATAGCGAACTAAAATTAGACCTCGATGACACCACTAGGCTCCTAGGAACAACACATGACACGTGACCGAAATGGGATAATGCATCGGCATAGGTTCTACCCAACTCAGTACCCGACACATGCAATGTATACATAAGCGTAGATAACATATTAAATTTTCAAGTAGACACGGTGCAATATGAACGATGCTTGCCTTGCTGCCCTGGATCAGAAAGGTGGGACGCCTCACGATCGCCCACGGCCTCCGGGATCGACGGATCGGCGTTCACTACAGAGAGCAACGCGTGCAATGTAATGAGCATGTATGAAATGCGACCATGTAAGAAAAATATGCTCCACAATACATGACAACATTATTCCAAGATCGTACTGTCCAAACCAGAATTTTCCAAGTGGTCTCAAAAAGTTTGGAGTTCCTACGAATTAACTACGAATTTTACAAGCTATCAGCTATCAGGAAAGCCTGATAAACCGTGCTCGAGGTACCCGGGATGAACAGTACTCGCAGGTACCCGGGATAAACAGTACCCGGGGGTGCTCGGGGTGAACGGTACCCGGGGTGCTCGGGTGAACAGTACCAGGGGGTGCTCGAGTGAACAGTACCCTAGGGTCCTCGGGATCAACCGTGCACGGGTGCTCGGGGTGAACAGTACAGGGTGCTCGGGTGGACAGTACCCGGAGGTACTCGGGTGAACAGTACCCGGGGTGCTCGGGGTGAACTGTGCTCGTGCTCGGGTGAACAGTACTCGGCGCTACAGTAAAATCAGCCTCGCGCAGCTCCAGAATAGCAGTCATTACGAAGGGAAAAACTGGGCTAAACTAACCTGGGAGTCTCTCTAAATCAAAAGTAAAAATGCCTAGAAGGGTGTACAGGGTCTAGACTTTGCTCAACCGCCTAGCAACATAATTCCTAACTCAAATCCACATAAATCCTCATTTGTTCCCAAACTGCAGAACTTTAAGAACTTTGCAACCCTAGTTCCAGATTCAAGATCTATCCAACCAAAAATGAGCATACTTGCCATGGGAGCCTAGCAGACTCACCCAAGGTCCTTTGCTGAGGTTGGTGACCGCCAGTTGAAGCAGGAAACGACGGAAAATGGCTTGGAGAAGAGAGGAAAAACTGCTGCTTCCTGGCTTCTCCCAAAGAACACCAAACAAGTTCAGAACCAGCTCGAATTCCTTCGGGGAAACTGAAAATGAATTGGATGGACGAGTAGTCCTTGAGCTGGTGGTCACGTGAGTACCACGTACGTACCTTGATCTTGCTCCCATAGGTAGGGATCCAAAGGGGAAAAAGGGAGCCTAAGAGAGAGAGTGAGAGAGACAGCCAACTCCAACTTGCTTCCTCAAAAAGCCTTATATGGTGGAGTGGGTGAGGAGTACGTATGGGCAAGTTTGAGGGGAGAGAGAGCTGTTGCCCACTTATAGAGAGATATTTTCCACCCAAGTGGGCCCCATTTACCTAGAGGAAAGTCCAGACTTGCTTCCAGCTCCTTTATTTCTCTTAGTTTTTCCTTCTCCCACCTCATTGACTCAAAGTGAAGTGCTCCAGTGACCCAAACTGGAACATGAAGCTGAAATTGCATGTTTTAGGATTAAAACACACAATTACGGATTTTAGGACGTGACACTTGTCTTTCTGCTTCTCTTAGGACTTCGGGACCAAAAACTTGACTTTCCCCAGTCTGATTCCAGAACAGCGGGGTTCTACATTTCTGTCCGTATAGGGCTTCAAAAGGGGACATCTTGAGACTAGCTTGATAACTGTTGTTGTACGAGAATTCTGTATACGGTAGATTCTTGTCCCAACTGTTACCATTCTTCAATGCACATGCTCTCAACATGTCTTCAAGAATTTGATTTACTCTTTCTGTCTGTCCGTCAGTCTGCGGGTGGTATGCTGAGCTGAAATTCAATCTTGTATCCATAGATTCTTGCAATCGTTGCCAGAATCGTGAGGTAAACTGGCTGCCACGATCGGATACAATTATCTTGGGTACTCTATGTAGACACACAATTCTGGACATATACAATTCAGCTAACTTCGGCCCTCGATAGGATTCTTTGACTGGAATGAAGTGAGCTACCTTTGTCAGATGGTCAACAATGACCCATCTAGAATCATATCCTGATTGCGTTCGTGGTAGACCCACTCCATGCTGATTTCTTTCCACTTCCATTCAGGTATTTTCAATGGCTGTAGCAGTCCTGCAGGTCTTTGGTGTTCTGCTTTGACTCGATGGTAGATATCACACAAAGCTACATGTTCTGCTACTGCACGCTTCATTCCGTACCACCAATACTAATCTTTGAGATCTTGATACATCTTGGTACTTCCAGGGTGGATAGAATACGCTGAATCATGGGCTTCTTTTAAGATGGTGTCCCGGATAGACTTTATGTCCGGAACACAAATCCTGTGCTTGTACCACACTGTGCCTTGCTCATCTTCAGAGAAATTTGGGGCTTTGCCAACTTTGATAAGCTGCTTAATTTCCAAAATCTTTTCATCTTCAAGCTGACCCTTTCTTATTTCTTGCTCAAGCGTTGAGTCTATTTCCATTGCAACCATCTCGGTGTTATACACCATTCCCAGATTTAACCTCTCGAACTCTTTGCATAGCTCGGGACTCAACTCTTGAAGAGTCATTGCATTAATTTGAGACTTTCTACTCAGGGCATCAGCTACTACATTTGCCTTTCCTGGGTGGTAGTTGATTCCCAGATTGTAGTCCTTGATAAGCTCTAACCATCTGCGCTGCCTAAGGTTAAGATCCGGTTGAGTAAAAATATACTTCAAGCTTTTATAATCAGAATAGATCTCACATCTCTGACCAATCAGATAATGCCTCCAGATCTTGAGTGCATGAACCACTGCGGCTAGTTCCAAGTCATGCGTCGGATAATTTTCTTCATGTTTCCTTAACTGTCGGGACGCATATGCAATGACATGACCTTCTTGCATGAGCACACATCCCAAGCCTTGACATTTGCTCAGTTAGCGTACAACTGGTTTTCCCTTAGCTTCTGTAAAACCATCCTTAGGTGTTCCTCGTGTTCTTCTTCGTTCTTGGAGTAGACCAAGATGTCATCAATGAATACCACAACAAACTTGTCCAAATATTCCATGAAGACCTTGTTCATTAAAAACATGAAGTATGCTGGGGCATTGGTCAATCCGAAAGACGTTACTGTGTATTCGTATAGACCGTATCGAGTAACAAATGCTGTCTTGGGGATATCCGAAGTACGAATTTTCAACTGATGGTATCCAGATCGAAGATCAATCTTGGAAAACACATATGCGCCTTTCAGCATATCAAATAGATCTTCAATGCGGGGCAGAGGGTACTTGTTCTTGATTGTTACTTCATTTAGAGCTCGATAGTCTATGCACATCCTTTGTGTACCATCTTTCTTCGGAACAAAGATTACTGGGGCTCCCCAGGGTGAAGAACTGGGGCGGATAAACCCTTTGTCTAGGAGCTCTTGAATTTGTTCCTTGAGCTTAGCCAACTAATTTGGCATCCATTCTATATGGCCTCTTGTATATAGGAGCCGTTCTAGGTACTAATTCAATGATGAATTCAATTTCTCGATCAGAAGGCATACCTGGCAAATCCTCCGGGAAGACGTCCGGAAATTCACCGACCACCCTGCTATCTTCCACTGCGTTGGCTTTGTTTAAACTGGCGTTGATAGCTGACTCTGTCGTGGCCTGAAACTCCACCTTGGTTCCGTCTGTATGAGTCAACTGAACCGTCTTTGTAGCACATCTGATGACTCCTTTGTACTTGGTTAGCCAATCCATTCCCAGAATTATATCAATACCCTTGGACTCCAGGATAATGAGGTTGGCCAGAAAGTCTACCCCCCTTATGCATATACCTATTTTATGGCATACATGCTTTGATTCCATTTCTCCTCCAGGAGAACTTACTAGCACTCGATTTTTCATTAATGCTCTTGGCAATTTATATGTATTCACAAACTGATATGATATGAATGAATGCGTAGCACCAGAATCAAATAACACTGTTGCAGGATGAGAGTTGGCAGAAAACATACCCAGAACCACGTCAGGAGCTTCCTGGGCTTCCTCCACTGCAACATGGTTGACACGACCATACATTGCATTCTGGCGAGGCTGCTGCTGTTGATTGTTGCCCTGGGCCTGGCCTTGCTGCTTCTTGGGACACTTGTTGGCGAGATGCCCGAAGTTACCGCAACTGAAGCATGGACCAATGTTGCTTGACCCTTGGCCGTTGCGGTTCTGCTGCTGTGGCTGGTTGTTGTTGGGTCGCTACTGCTGCTGCTGGAAGCTGGGACGAGACTGCTGCTGCTACTGCGGCTGCACTGGCGGCTTGAACGACCCTATTCCTTGATTTTGCATCTTCTGCTGCGGCCTCTGCAGCTGATGCTGCTGTTGCTGGTTCTGCCCTCCATGGCGGAACATCGGTCCAGTGGCAGGGGCGTTGAAGCGGGGGCGGGTATTACTGCCAAAAGACTGACCCTGCAGATGGCGCTTACGCACTTCACCCAGATTCTGACGCTTTTTCTCCATGATGAAGGCCCTATCTACTAGCTTCTGGAAACTGGGGTACTCAGTGGCGGAGAGGGCATACTGTAGACCAGGTGAAGACCCTCAAGAAAACAATCTTGCTTCTTCTCGTCCGTGTCAACATCATCGGGGGCGTAGCGAGACAGTTGAGTGAACTTGGTGAGGTACTCCCTCACAAACATGGGGCCTTGCTTGATACTGAGGAATTCCTTCCTCTTCAACTTTAATTCTCCGGCGGGAACATGATGGGCACGGAAACTGTTCTTGAATTCTGTGCAGGTAATCTCCTGGGGATCCTCGTGAGCAGCGGTGTAAGCAGTCCACCATTCCTGAGCTGGCCCGCTCAGCTGGTGGGATGCAAAGAGAACTTTTTCCCTTGCATTGCACTGAGCTATCTGAAGCTTGCTCTCTATTGTCCTCAACCAGTCATCTGCCTCCATAGGCTCCACTACCTGAGAAAAAGTGGGTGGTTGAGTGCTCAAGAAGGTCCTGAGCCTGGACTGCGGCTGCAGCAGTGGTGCTTGCTGAGCTTGAGGTTGCTGATTGATGGCTTGGACCAAACCTTGAAGAAGAGTCAGGACTTGGTTGGCGTCCATGAGGGGTGGCGGGGGAGGGTCGTTATTGTTGGCAGCGTTGTTGTTGATGTTGTCGTTGTTGTTGACAGCGTTGTTGTTGATATTGTCGTTGTTGTTGACAGCGTTGTTGTTGCGCCTAGTGTTCACCATCTGTTGTTGCCAAGGTACGAAAAGCATAAGAAAGAGGCAAGGGCGGAAAGACAAGCCAAGAACAGATAGGAACTGAAGGAAACAGATAGAAATGACTCCCAACTATAATTTATTAACTGATGAAAATGTAGAGGGGAAACCCCTACATCACACCAACACACATGCAAAGATCCAACTCATTACAAGGCTCACGCTAAAACAAACACAAGCACACACAAGGACAAACAACACGAGTCTAACGATTTATTCTGCTAGGGACAACTTCCTAGCTCGACTCTACTCCTGACCGGCGGTGCCTGAAGGGCCTGCAACATCTGCCTGACGGAGCCTCTTGCGCGAAGGAGAGCGGGGCGGTGCAGGGGCGGAAGATGGTGCCGGGGGAACCTCGTCGGGGTGCTGGTCAGGATCCTGCAGCATCATCTCCAGCTCATAGATCATCTGCTCATGCTCGGCGTGGCGCTGGTGAAGATCCTCCAACTCGTCGAGTGCTTTGTCTAGCTCGGCGTAGAGGGCGGCGGTGAGGTGGACCTGCTCTCGCAGACGGAGATCTGGCTCGTTGTTGACGGGCGCAAAGATGACCTCCAGACTGCCTGACGGGCGCTGCGGGAACTTCCCGAACTGAGTGAGGCGAAGGTCCTGTCTGTTCTCCCGGTAGAGAATAGCCAGAGCCTGGCGAGCAGCGTCCTCGATCCCTGCCTCAAACGTAGCTCTGGGGGCGGTGGCGGTGTGGACTGGGTGAACTCGTCGAAGATTGTCATCGGAGGGCTTCTCGAACATGGTCACCTCCATTGACCAGGAGTAACCACGTCCTCCAAGCGAAACTCTGACGCCTCTGAAAAGGGTAGCGTCGTGGTAGCCGAGACCCTGCAGCAGGTACCACAGCGTACAAGCGAAGTACCCAGCCAGTTGTCCGTCGGAGTGGAACTCAACTAGGGGTTGGTGCCTCCAGACTGCACCAGCAGGAACCTCTACGTCTGAGACCAGCACACGCTTGCGTAGGGTGATCTTCGTTCGAGCCATCTAAAATTTTGAAGAAGACAGAAATTAGTAACCATTTTATAAAGAGCAAAAGACAGACAAAGGAAAAACTGGAAGAAAAACAACTTTTCTAAAGTAGTTTGTACAAACATAAGTCCTTAGCATGTCCAGTCTATCTAGGCTGCGTCCTACGGTCAACACGGCTCTGATACCACTTCTGTAACACCCAATTTTAAAGGAACAAAATCGGGCACAACACATGTATGCCAGGATTAAGTTTCATACATGTGCTTACAACATTAGTAATATCATCACAGTGCCTTTATTACAACATCGTATTTAACTTAATACAAAAGGACCCGAGGGTCTAAAGAAAACACAGCGGGGAAAACTAAACTACCCATTTTCATAACATGATGAACAACGGTGACAAGGAAAATATTGATTCAAAACTAGTAAACCCTAACATAGGATTCATGTTTAGACAAGCATGCATTCTAAAGGTTAAAAACTACATCTGCAATGCTAAAACAGGATAAATATGCTCAAGGACACTTGCCTTCGACAGGGTGCTGCTCAACGTCTTCAAACACTTGATCTTGCGGATTCTCGAACTGATTACCTCCTATTCGACAGACCGGAAAAGACATACAACACGAAAACCTAAGAACAGTACACCAAACAGTATTGAAACTAGACAAAAAAAACCCTACAAAAAGATTCTACACGTCGCTACGAACATTTGGGCGCGAAAATCGCCCAAATCGGAGCTACGAGCAAAAAGTTATGTGATAAACTAGATTAGGGTTACGTTTGTAAAAGAAAAGGACTTATTTTAAATAAAAACAGAGAGGTTAGGGGCCTTTTTGCAAAATAGAGGGACTTAATTGTAAATATGTAGAAGTTTAGGAAGTAGCTGCAAAAAGACATGGGCTCTTGGTTAAATTTAGGAAAGTACAGGGGTTTGTTTTGCAAATTTGCCATTATTCCTGAATTAAAACAAGTAGGAATATTACTGGGTAAAGGTTTGCTGATGTAGCACTGCCACGTAGGCAAATTGGATGAGGTGGCTGGCTTATGTGGCGCTGAGGTGGCTGATTTGGTGACTTGGAATAAGTGGACACATGTCTCCACGTGATTGGCCCAACCGAAGAGGTATTCTAGCTTCTAATCGTGGCCCTCCAAATTGGATCGAACGGTGGATAATTGAGGGGGGGGGGCTCCTGCCGGCTTCAGAGGAGAGCGGTGGTGGTGGTGGCTCGGTGGCAGCGGTGCTCTCGCCGGAGAAGCAGCAAACATCATCGCCGGGCAAGGGGATCGATGGCGAGCGGCGGCGGAGAGAGAGGGGAGCGCGGCGAGCTTACCCCGAGCGCAAACGGCGACGGAGAGGGCTTGAGGTGACCGGGCGACGAAGCAGATGGCGGCGGCGGTCGGAGAGGCGTCGGGGAGGGGGTTCGGGCGCCAAATCGAAGACGAGGAACGTCGGGGTAGATACCTCGGAAGCTCGCGGTTCCGAAGATGCCGTCAGTGAGTGCGGAGACAGCTCGAACGCGGAGATCCCGCGCGGTGGAGCTCCTCGCCGGAGCTCGGGAAGAAGACGGCGCCGATGAAGAAACCGAGCGGAAATCAAGGGGGAAACGGGGGGAAACTGTGTGGAAACTTGCTATGAAGGTGACCGGCGGCTTATATGGGCACGAGAGGGAGAGGGAAGGCCGGAATTTGAAGAGAAGCGGCCGGCGGCCACGGCCTTCGAGTGCGTCAGTTTCTAGCTTTGATTGAGCATAAGAGGGAGGTAGAGAAGGGGGAAACGGGCGGAATCACTCAATGGAGAGTTATGGCATTGAATTTGGCTGTTTTTGGGAGGGGAGAGGGCGCGGGGAGGCGCAGGATTGCGCGGTGGCCGGCGGAGGGGAACGAACCGGCGGGAGGTTGAAGAGGCGGAGCCGGCTCGGGCAGGGCTGCTCGGGCGGAGCGGCTCGGCCAACGGGAGAGGTGGAGGGGGCCGGCTCGGGAGCGCTACAGGCCGGCTCGGCCAACCGACCGGCGCGGGGAAGAAAACGGCGGCCCACGAGAAGGAGAAAGGGGAGGGGAGATGGGCCGAGGGAGAGAGATTCGGCCCAAGGGTATTTTTCTTTTTAGAAATTTCTTTTCTAATTTGATTTTCAACAATTTTCAAAAAGGGATTTGAACGAGCGATTTCTAGCGAATTTTAGCAAATTTTTCCACACAATAAAAACCTTAATGCATCTCTAATGGCATGAATGCATCAAACATTATCCTAGGACAATTTAAATTTAGAAATTAATTTTCCTATTGAACAAAATTGCAACCACCTTTTTAATTTCTAGCAAAATTTTAAATTATTGCAAAAATTGAAATTTAGGGTGTTACAATATATTACCAAAATCATCACTCCTTGATTGGGGAAGGCTACCTCCTCGTTGGCTTCAACGAGTTATACGACCTCTTCAACCTCGGTGGCCTGGACATGGGGTTATTGTGATGCTTTACATTGTAAGCCTTTTCAAGCTAGACGTTTGTTAATTATTACCACTAAATTCTCCAATCTAACTAATTTCTTATCTCTAGACACTTGATACAAGAAATGAGGAAGAAGGAGCCCTTCGGATTCCTTGAACCCCAAAATATGTTGATTTCTATTATGTAACAACAAAGGCAATTCGTTGTGGAATATGTGTCTAGGGCAATGAGCCACTTTTCAAAGAGGGACTAGCAGACATATTTATTTGGAAATACTCTACTACTACATTTTTTCCTTTCAAACTTACAATTTTTTCCCTGTCTAGTGCCACCAACAACCACTAGGCAACTCCTGTGGATTCTATGTTGCGCGTCACATGCAGCTATTCATGGCAGCAAAGAATATGAAATCCCTAGATGTAAGAAATTGCGTAGTCTTTTCATTGCTGCTTTTATTCATTACAAATATCGATGATAAAATAATTTTGCTCACACTAATTGCATACTTTTTCCATAACAACTTTCATTAAGCAGGAATTTAGCGTACCAGACGGCAACATCGAGGAGTCTGCACTCTCCAACATTCGAGCACGGATCGCCTCGTTCTTAATGATCGAAGTCGTCTCTTCGAAAGGTGAGATCTATTGTAGGGAGGCAGGGCTCTGACTTATGTAATTTGTAACTATCTTGATGTGGACTTGCATTGTTGTACATTTCGAGGACTTTTTTATTATATAATTTGTGTTTGCATATCTCGTGACTTTATCCCTACAATGTGGGTCTTATCTGGATGTCCCTACAATGTGATTATGTAATTTGTGGTTGCATATCTTCAAATGAATGGTGATTATGGTATGAATGTATATGGATGTGTCTTATTTGCAGGAGAAGACGGCTGCCAAATCCTGACACTGCTTCATGATGCAGCCAGGAAATAGGTAAATCCCTTCGGGAGATGAGTACATTAGTGACGGGTGGTAAATTCACCCATCACTAATGACTCATGACCAGTGACAGGTGGTAACACCCTATCACTGATGACTCAGTCACCAGTGACGGGTTGTAGCTACCTGTCACTGGTTCTAGATAATTAGTGACAGGTGGTAAATACACCCGTCACTAATGACTCGATCACCAGTGATGGGTTGTTGTTACCACCTGTCACTAATGACAGAGTTCCAGAGACGGGTTCAAAACCAACCCGTCACTAATGAATTGGTCACCAGTGACGGGTTATGGCTAGAACCCGTCACTAATTACCAAGTACCAAAGACGGGTTGGAAAGCTACCCGTCACTAATGATGGTCACAGTGATGGGCAACAGGCCTTCTCGGGCTATAGGAGACGTATTTTAGTGACGTGTCTCAATTATGGCCCGTCACTGGTAACTGTTATTAGTGGTGGGTCTCAACCCGTCACTAATGTTTTATCATTACTGATGCAATAAGAGTGATTGCGGTAACCGTCACTAATGACGGTTATCACCCCTCACTAATGTGCTGTTCTGGCCTTCGATCGTCTATTTCTATAGGCCTCCGATCACAGACGAGTTGGCTAAATACTTGTACAGATAGGTTATTGACCCGTCTTTAAAAATAGTGTTTATAGTAGTATATGTGGATGTATAGGATAGCTGTAATAACTCATCTTTTCTTAAGAAAGAACAATGTGTGAACAACATTATTTCAAACGAATTAACACATAATGCTGATGGTTCTTAGTTACACTTCCACACATATATTCTTAGTATAATAGAGCAGCACCATAACTAACTAAATCTATTTATTTCCCACGCCACCAGAGAGTTCGTATAAGGCGTAGTCCTCGGACTCTGGATCGGCAAGGACCCCTCCGATGATGAAGTTTGGGACTTCTTCATCGATGAGTCAAAACCACCGGAGCTCGGATGAAGAGGACATCGAGAAGGAGAAGGCTGATGACAAGGACGACAGTGACATCGACTACTACTTCATCGTCATAGCCGATCCCAACTAGCCATAATAGTTCTCTATGTAAAACTATTATTTGTATAAAAAGTAATGTCATATGCATGTTTGATAAGATGTTGTAATGCTTTACATGTTCCATGTTGCAAATTCGTATGTTTCGCACATGGTGTATCCAAAATACAATTATTTTGTATAGAACATCGAACCATTTGTGTAAAAGATGAGTTAGGTCGCAACGCACCAGCACTAACTAGTGGTAGCTAATTGTCCTTAATGGTCATGATTAACTGAGCCTATATACGAGCTGAAAAGAAAAACAATGTAACAAGCCATCCAAGATCTAACTAAAAGGAACATTTCCAAAAATTGGATGAACTAATCAACGACGACCTCGTACTATCCAGCGAAAAAAACGCATAGAGAATCCGAATAACCAACCACTACATTGACGTTTTTTTAGTACACACTACTAGACGTTTTTAAAAAATGATGAAAACAAGCTGGCACTTGTTTTGCCAGCGGCTACACTTTATTCTTCATTAGCACTACGATCTTCAATTTCTGACTCAGTTGGCTGAAATGTAGAAAAAGAACGTCTCAATAGCACCTTATAGTTCAATTATTTCCTATTTTTTATGTGCTAACTGCCAGGAAAGGATAAGTTTTGCTAAAGTACAGTTTCCACGCATCAACGTGCTCGCGTTTAGAGTTTCCGGCCCGGTCCAACATGCATGTTGACAATGACCAATACCACAACAGGATAATTCGCCGGGATGCATGAACTTTCCCGGTCGCTTTTGCACACATGGCTTTGAACATACGTGTTGCTGAATAAGCAGGATTGCCTATAAATACGATCCAACTTACGTACATTAGCCATCCACCAA
Source organism: Phragmites australis (assembly GCF_958298935.1). NCBI lineage: Eukaryota > Viridiplantae > Streptophyta > Magnoliopsida > Poales > Poaceae > Phragmites > Phragmites australis. The sequence goes on along the minus strand of NC_084921.1, from coordinate 21,481,851 downwards.
ACGCACAAGAAGAAACATCAATCAAAGTGCTTACATCTGGTGGTAAGAGATACTTATCCTTTCCTCGTTCTCTTTTGTTTAGCTTCGCATTTGTCATGCACATTTGCCAAAAAGCTACATTCGAGTCCTATGTTTTGGTTTGTTTCGTTTGTACGGCCTGACCCCCCATGTTTAACAAACATGCAGAGTTACTGCAGGTGTTTGTGTTGGAGCTATTGTGAAGATGAGCTCACGAGCTGACAGCAAGGCGTGCGATGCTCTCAAGACGGAGTGGCCGGAGCTAGTGGGCTGCACGATCAAGGTGGCGAAGGAGAAGATTAAGGCGGACCGGCCAGACCTCAATGTCGAGGTCGTCCCTGTCGGCACATTCGTCCTCGAAGTGATCGACCCAAATCGCGTTCGTGTCTGGGTTGACACCGTTGCTGAGATTCCCAGGATTGGCTAGAGCCGCCTAGCCACCAACAAATGGCCCATGCATGTGTTCACATGGTCCAATGGGTCAAGTAATAAGAAAACATGTCTGTGATAGAGTGTTGTGTGTTATACGCCATGTATCCATTGCTGGCTTGTTGTCAACTGTAAGTGGGGTTTGAATTATCAATAATATCATTGGCATGTAAAAGTTTGGAGTTGATATGTGTATAGGATAGCTGTAATAACTCATGTTTTCTTAAGAAAGAACAATGTGTGAACAAATTATTTCAAACTAATTACCACATATCATGCCGATGGCTCTTAGTTACACTTCCACACATATATTCTTAGTATAATAGAGCAGCACCATAATTAACTAAATCTATTTATTGCCCCACGACTACAGAACTAGTCAAAACTAGCGGTTCATCAGTGTCGGTTGTGCAGAACCGAGTAATCAGTATCGGTTCCAAAATCGGCACTGATTAGATTTTTGGAACCGACATTGTTCACCTTTTTTAAGTAGTGCTGATGAGGACATCACTCTTTCGGATATACACACCGAGTATTCCTCCAACAATAGGTCTATTGACACGAGCTCGTGCACGTCAACTAAATCAAGAGGTGAGCTCGTTCCTTAGTGTTCCTTTATATTTTGATGAGGATGGGATGCTACTGAATAATTGTGATGTATTGTTACTTAGAAACACGGGAGAAGAACAGCAAGGGCGCCCAAGCCAAGGTGGAGGTCCAATCCAGTTCGAGTCCGTTTCGGAGTCCAGGACCAGTCTGCACTGAAATCGTTGCCCAGGACGCATACGGACTCCGTTTTCAACATTCTACACATGGTTGGAAAGATAAGGAGATAAGCTTTCCAACGTGACTGGTCCCATGTCCAAATTCGTTCTGAGTCAATGGAAATCATCGAAACAAGTGGACATCCAGAATCTGTCAGGGTGCTGCGCCACCATCTTTTGGGCCGTTGGGCCATGTAACGTGTTGGAGTCCATTAGGGACGCGTCCAGGGGTCCTTGGCTGACCCTAGTCTTTTATATATAGTAGCCGCCGCCCTAATTAGGGTTGGGTTTTGCTTAGATATTGATCTACACACGAATTGTAAGATTTTCGCTCTTGTTCCGGACCGACTAGGCCGCCGCAAGTGTTTGTAGAACCCCGACTTCGAGTGCTTGAATTCAATTCGTAATATTTTAGATTGCATCTTCTACGTTCTTGCTTGTGTTCTCGGTACGCTTGCAGGGATTGAGCATTCTTGGCGAGGTCAACTGCGCGACACGGTTGATAACCATCGGAGCTGTGGTGTAGTGATTGCAAGAGAGACGATCTGTTCGGGTCGAAGCCTTTGGATCATCAACGTCGAGTTCTCCACCCACCGATTTATCGCTACCTATCGGAAGATCAGGCCAACATTCCTCATCAAGTGCCCTCTGTTGACCACCACAAGTAGTTTGTTTTGTGTGTCACTTTTACAGGGCACCAAAGTTGGGATTCCTTTAAGGATGTGGAGGGGGGGGTGTATTACAGTGTTAACTACATCTCAAAGCAACAATCGTAGCCACTAAGTGATTACAGTGAATGCAATACTATAATCCTGGTATGTGTTTTACACCTAAGATCAGAACACACATATTTACAATAAGCTTCATCCACTACCTCAGAATGGGCTATCACTGACGGTTGGTAAACCCTATCACAGATGGGTTTGATTTCTGTCTGTGCAAAAGTGTCTGTGATGTCGAGTTTGTTACAGACGTGTAACACTCCATGTGTAACATAGCTACACATAGACGGCTTTTATTAATGTTTGTAGGTATCTTATGACATATCACAAATGATTTTTCTTAATGTCTCTCTATGATAAAATTTTCAAAAAAAAAGAATTTTAGACTAAAAAAATAAAAAAATCTTTTCGCACCCAAGCCAGTCGTCACGTGACCCATGACATGTCATCACACAAGTCACACAATTTTTTCCATGAAATATGCGCGGATGTGGTTTGTGGCCATCGAACCTATGACCTTCGGCCTTGCGTGTAGACTCCTTATCATCTCACCTATACATCATTACTAATAGAATAGGATATTTTATCCTTTTGGCCCTTGTTGTCCGAAAATTTGGATAATTATTTGGGCCTCTAAATGACTTCAAATGAAAAGGTATAAACTGTAAAGTTGTAGATCTCGTCAAGATCTACAATTTTTATATAGACTTTTTCTTCATTTGACGCAATTTTGAAATTCATAAAATATTTATCCTACTGTCACATACGGTTTTTCTTAATATCCGTCTGTGTCTTATAACACATCATAGACGGCTTTCTTAATCACATCACATACAAATTTCCTTACTATCCATCTATGTCTTATGACACATCATAGATAGTTTTTGCTAATATCCGTATATGTCTGATGACATATCACAATCGGTTTTATTATTGTCCATCTGTGTCTTCACATCATATACGATTTTTCTTAATGTCCGTCTGTATGTTCACATCACAGATGGTTTTTCGTAATATCCGTCTGTGTCTTCACATCACAGACATTTTTTCTTAATGTCCGTATGTGTCTTTACATCACAGACGGTTTTCTTTTCCAGCTTATGGTACTCTGCTTATGGTACGTGGTCCGACCGTTATATATAACAAAACAACTTTGTTTTGGTTGGGAACGGCTAGCACAGGGGGAAAGAAAGATACCTCTTTAGATTTTTGAACACAACATCTACCGCTTCAGGCCATTCGAGCGTGTCGTGTTGGCACAGTAATTTAAAGAAAGGAAGTCCTTGGTCTCGGAGTCAGGATATGAAATGAATGGGAGTCACCATGCATCCAAGTCTTTGAACTTCTCGGACTGACCTGGGGGATTGCATTTCTTTGATGGTTTTGATCTTTTCAGGATTAATTTTGATTCCCTGGTATGACACCAGGTATTCGAGTTATTTTCCTGTGTTGACAGGTCATTATGATACCCATCACTTATATTAAAGTAATAAGTGATAGGTTGTACATCACTGATGACTAACTCATTAGTGACTAGTGTCCTTATCACCCGTTACTTATTTCTTCGCCGGCCACTACTATCTGCTCGACCAGTCTTATTTGCCCATTTCTCTGTCTCGACTACTCTCATCTCCACTCACGTCCGCTCGCCTTCTCCTCCCTCCGCCGCTTCCATTCGCACCTCATCGCCGATGCTGCCGCCATCCTCCCCCGTCCACCACAGCCGTGGCGGACTTGGATGGATCCCGACAACTCCTCCATCGGCTCGCACACCAGGCATACACTACCCTCCAGGCATTCCCTCACCGTTGTTCCCCCACCAGCCACGATTGAGACCGATCATAGTAACCTCTTTTCTTTTTCTCCCTCATTATTTGCCTCATAGTAACACTAATTAGGACACAACAATTTAATTGAATTTATAGTATGTTAGGATCAATTCATATCATCCTATCATGTAGGTGTTGAAACCGATCTTATGACTCAAAGAGATAATCCCTGCTATAGGTGGTACTTTACCTTCGGTGCAATCCACTCTAGATGGAAGGAATTTTGTGAAGCTATCTATTTCTTTTGACATACGTTCAAGGGGAGAAAGTAGTGGGGATATCACTATTAGGGCACGTGGCAATGCATCACCAATTTTGTTGCATTCCGAAAAAACCACCGTTGAAGGGTGCCTGAAAGTGCTTGAGGAGCATGGTTCTTTTTTCCTGACTACAACTATTTTCGAATAAAAGCGTTTGAGGAGGGCGAAGAGGATTTGGCTTCGATCAGTGAGAGGCTTGCTCAGTTCAATGAATATGATATGGTACAGTAATATGTAATCCGGTTGTTTTGATATACATGACTGTTAGCGTGTATTATTTTCATAATTTTATTTTCTTTGCTTGTAGGATATTTTTGGTGAAACCTTTGCGGCAATTAGCTTTCATGCTATCTTAGATCAAGCCATGAAGAATCTTGGGTTAAGCTGTCATGGACTTGGAGTGGATTTCACTGCTGAAGGCAACTACTAGGTTGATATAAGGTTTCATTCAACTGGAAATGAATCAGCTAATAAGACATTTTTTACTGTCTGATGAGGACATCACTCTTTCGGATACACACACACCGAGTATTCCTCCAACAATAGGTCCATTGACACGAGTTCATGCATGTCAACTAAATCATGAGGTGAGCTCGTTCCTTAGTGTTCCTTTATATTTTTATAAGGATGGGATGCTACTGAATAATTATGATGTATTGTTATTTAGGAACATGGGAGAGGACCAGCAAGGGCGCCCAAGCCAAGGTGGAGGTCCAATCAAGTTCGAGTCCATTTCGGAGTCCAGGACCACACTGCACTAAAATTGTCGCTCAGGACGCATACGGACTCCGTTTTCGACGTTCTATATATGGTTGGAAAGCTAAGGAGATAGACTTTCCAACGGGACTGGTCCCATATCCAAATTCTTTCTGAGTCAACAGGAATCATCGAAATAAGTGGACATCTAGAATCTATCAGGGTGCTGCGCCACCATCTTTTAGCCCGTTGGGCCGTGTAACGTGTTGGAGTCCATTAGGGACGCGTCCAGGGGTCTTTGACCGACCCTAGTCTCTTATATACATTAGCTGCCGTCCCAATTAGGGTTGGCTTTTGCTTAGATATTGATCTACACATAGATTGTGAGATTTTCACTCTTGTTCCGGACCGACTAGGCCGCCGCAAGTGTTTGTGGAACCCCAACTTCGAGTGCTTGAATTCTATTCGCAATATTTCAGATTGCATCTTCTACGTTCTTGCTTGTGTTCTCGGTACGCTTGCAGGGATTGAGCCTTCTTGGCAAGGTCAACCGCGCGACACGGTTGATAACCAACGGAGCTGTGGTCTAGTGATTGCAAGGGAGATGATCTGTTCGGGTCGAAGCCTTTGGATCATTAACGTCGAGTTCTCCACCTACCGACTTATCGCTACCTATCGGAAGACCAGGCTAACAATCCCATCACTGTCTACAGTAAAGCATCGGGTCATCCATGTGAAGCGAAAGAGAGTGCACTAATTCATACGCTAATGTATGTTGATGAAGTACTAGGATACAGCATTGTAGATTTCAACTATGTTAAATATCAGAGGTTACATGCTCTAGCAAATGCTCAAGTGTAATGATGTATGGATATTTGGATAAGTACGTAATGTATGCATAACTATATCTATGTTTTTTAAGCACTCCCTGTTTTGTTCTGTTGAATGGGATCTGTTGAAGTGCTCTCTGTTTGCATGCATTCATCTAATCTAAAATTCGATCTCTTCTTGTAGAAGTCATTAGTGACGGGCCTTAGTTTTCACCCGCCACTAATGTTAAATCATTAGTGATGGGTGTATTTAGCACCTGTCACTAATATTAAATCATCAGTGACGGGTGTCCTTATAACCCGTCACTAAATGTAGCCTTGGAGGTTCACTGCTGGGGCCACTCATTACTAACGGGTTGTGATGAGACCAATCACTAATGGCACACTCATTAATGGCACACTCATTAGTGACAGGTGTCCTTATCACCCATCACTAATGAGTGATATTTACTGTTATTTTCTTCACTGAGCAGCATGACCAGACAGTGTCTGTTTGCCACAGCTGTTGGGCAAAGGGCAATTTTTTTTGTGATTCTGTTGAGACCAAATCAAATCTTAGTGATTTGAAGTTGGTTTCTGTCCCTAGCCTTTGAAGGTTTCCCTCCTCCCTCTCGTCCTTTTTCTCATATATGCATGGTGGATTCTAGACTTTGAGTTCGAACCAACAACTTTGCTCCTTCTCCCAGATCTTGATATATGTAGATTGTCCCCCTTAGTGTACATGCATGCGTAACCTACGTCTCCCATTCAGGAATGTTGGATTATAAATATGACTTGGTAAATCGTCATATTTATAAGAAGATGCTCCTGAATTGTCCATGTACTTTGGACAGTTCGAGGATATGTTGTCCGAGTAGCAGGTTTCTGTGCTCTTGTATGGTTCTAGAGAGAATTCTGGTGACACCTCCCTGTTGTTCTCTGGATACACACCCTCTCAGCTCGTTGTCAAGACATGTATTTGGAGAACAGCGAGGAGGTGCTGTCAAAATTTTCTCCAGAATCGTAGAAGAGCATGGAAACCTACTCGGGCCACATATCCTCGAATGGGATTAGGACCTATCTTTGCCTATTAGAAATTAGTTAGGATCCTTCACCATAGATAACATGTATCATACTTGGATGTTAATTGTTGGCTTGAATATCACTAGAACATACGTACACCTTAATTTAGTTAAATTAATTTAGAATTTTTATACTTATTCTACCTTCTCTGTCGTTTCTATTTAGAATTAATATTTTTTTTCAATTTGTAGATTGTGGACCGAAGTTGGATGTACCTTGATTTTCGTACTTGTAATGAGTACATAAGCGGGGTGAAGTCTTTCTTGATTGTCGCGGTGACGGATATGGAAGGTCGAGGTAAAACGGCAATGTGGTGTCCATGCTGTGATTGCAAGAATGAGAATAAGTTCCCAAAACCTGACAATATGTACGATCACTTGTTAAGACATGGATTCAAAGAGAGATATCATGTTTGGAACAAACATAGCGATGAAGGCCTTAACAAAGGGGAAATGGATCAGGTATTCCCGGACGACATTACGGATCAAGGACTCCCGCTAGGCAATGATTGGATGATTATCTCAGGGATGCAGACATATTAGGATTCAATGATGACTATGTAGATTTCGTGGAGAATGTGGACCAAATGTTGCATGATGCTGAGGGGCACAATGAGTATAGTGATGGTGAGTTTGCCAAATTGAGGGAAGTCGTGCGAGACTCGAAGACACTATTTTATCCTAGTTGACGAGGAATGCATGCTATTGTTTGAGGTGCTTACGCTTCTGCAATTGAAGGCAACACATCATTAGTCTAATAGGAGTTTCAAAGCATTGTTGCATCTGCTAAACGACATGCTACCAGAGGGGAACAAGGTGCCCAAGACTGTCTACGATGCGAAGAAGATAATTTTTCCTTTGGGATTGGAGGTAGAAAAAATACATGCATATAAGGATGATTGTGTCCTGTTTCATGGAGAGTATGCAGACCTGGATCAATGTCCTATTTGTGAAACCCATCGATACAAGCATAGAAATGACGGTGGGGACATGGAGGAACGCAGCAAGAGAAAATGGCCTCCTAGAAAGGTGATGCGGTATTTCCCTGTAATTCCTATTTGAAGCGTTTGTTCTAGAACAAAAAGGAGTCCCAATTTTTGCGGTGGCACAAGGAGGGTCATAAGAACGACGCAATGATACGGTACCCCGTAAATTCAGCTCAGTGGCAAACCATTGATTGCACATTTGGTTGGTTCGCTGAAGAATTAATAAATATTAGGTTTGCTACGAGCACAGATTGCATGAATCCATTCTGTAACATGAGTATCTCACATAGAACATGGCCTATTGTACTGTCTATCTACAACCTTCCACCTTGCCTTTGTAAAAAGAGAAAATACGTTATGTTGTTGACCTTAATTCCTGGTCTGTGGCAACCTAGCAATGACATCAATGTGTACTTCAGGCCTTTGGTGGATGATCTTAAAGCACTCTGGTCTGAAGGCGTTGAGGTTTGGGATCAGTACAAGCAAGAATACTTCACCCCACATGCCATGTTGTTCCTCACTATCAATGATCTGCCAGCACTTCGTAACTTGTTAAGGCAGAATAAAAGAAAAGGTGAAACTTGTCCCAATGCTTAGATGACACTGAGAGTATGTGGTTGAACGAGTTAAAGAAAACAATGTAATGTGGCATCGATGTTTCCTTCCAAGGAACCACTGGTACCGGAAAATGAAGTCTCAGTTTGACAGCACAAGGGAGAAAGCGTCACCTCCAAGACATTTCAACAGGCAAGATGTCTGTGATAAGGTTAAGGATATCAATGTTGTCCTTGGCAAGTGAAAACGATCCTCCACGAGTGATGAAAATGGAATATGGAACAAGAAATCAATTCTCTGGGAGCTTGATTATTGGAAATACATAGACGTTCATAAAAACGTGAAAAATATATGCGATAGTCGCCTCAGTACATTGCTCAACATGAAGGGGAAAACAAAAGATCGTAAAAACGCACGAGCTGACCTTAAAGAAATAGGCTTAAGGCTGGAGCTTCATGTCAAGGATACGAATAAAGGGAAATTCCTACCCCCATCTTGCATCACCCTATCCAAGTAGAAAAAAGAATTTTGTGAGTTCTTGCACGATGTGAAAGTTCCCTCTGGTTACTCGTCCAACATTAGAAGACTTGTTTCAATAAAAGAGCTGAAAATGGTTGCCAGCATGAAAACTCATGATTGCCATGTGATGTTGATGCAGATGATTGCAGTTGGAAATAGAAACATGTTGCCAATTGGTGTTTGAGAGGCTATCATGAGCCTATGCTTTTTTTTCACTGCAATTGGTCAGAAGGTACTCGATCCGGAAGTGCTAGGCAAGCTAAAAAAAGACACTTTGGGACTCTATGTCTTCTCGAGATGTATTTCATACCATCCTTTTTCGATATCATGGTACATGTCACAACCCACCTTATGAAAGAGATTTATTTTCTTGGCCCTGTGTTCTTGCATCAGATGTATCCAGATGAGAGATTCATGGGCATTCTCAAGTTGTATGTAAGGAATTGAGCTTTACCTAAGGGGTGCATCGTGTAGGGTTACTCTACAAAGGAGGTAGTGGAGTGGTGCGGTAATTACATGGACCCAGATAACCCAATTGGTCCGCCTCATTCTCACCACGAGGGTAGGCTCGCAGGGCAAGGAATTCTGTGGAAACATGCAATTACTCTTGAGCCGAAGGCATATGACCAAGCTCATTTCCTCCTATTGCAACAAATGAGCGAAGTGTCCCCATATATCTACGAGCACAAGTAGTTGCTTCTTCAGGAGAATCCAGGGTGGATCGAAGCTTAGCTTGCAAAGCAACATATGCAAAGGTTCAACACTTGTTTTCAAGATCGAATGAATCAATCGAGTACTCCTACAAGTGATTTTCAAGTCTGAATTTCAATGTAACCTCAAATTTGTGATATGTTTGTAGGAGGAGATGGCTGCCAAATCCTGACTTTGCTTCAGGATGCAGCCAGTATACATGTAAATCCCTAAGAGGGATGAGGTCATTAGTGACGGCTGATAAGGTCATGTGTCAGTAAAGAGGTCATTAGTGATGGGTAAATTTACCACCCATCACTAATTAACAAGTCGCAGTGATGGGATGGAAAATCCACTCATCACTGTGACCCGATCATTAGTGACGGGTGGTAGGTTCACTCGTCACTGTGATCCGAACATTAGTGATAGATGGTAAATTTACCCATCACTAATGATATGTTTATAAATAGTGGGCTTGGGAACCCTAGCCTCCAATTTTCCCTAAGTTTCACCACACCTATCGCCCATTCCTCCGATTTACACATCCTCCTCGACATCGCTGCACACACCGCCCTGTTCCTCTAATCCAACACCATCTGTGGCTACCAATGATAAGGACGTGGCATCGTCATCCTTGGTGCCAGCCCCCGATGATGACTACATCTATTGGGACCTGTTGATGGTGGAGGTGGAGGAGGAGGAGGATGAGAAGGAGAAAGCGATTGCCAATGACGAGGTGATCGCTCGTGCCATCCATGACACAGAACTCATCAGCGCAACCGAGGAAACGACAGAGGCCATTGTCAGTGACGACGCCATCGCACACCTCTTGGCGGAGGAGGTGGAGATGGGCGGTGACTCCGACACTGATGATAGCGTGGAGGAGGAGGAGGATGAGGAGATGGGTGGCAACTTTGACACCGACGAGGAGGAGGAGGAGGAGGAGGAGATGGGCGGAAACTCCGACATGACTAACAACGACAAGGAGGAGGAGGGTGAAGAGATGAGTGGCAACTCCGATATGACCAGTGATGACAGGAGGAGGAGGAGGAGGATGAGGAGATGTGCGACTCCGACATGACCAACGAGGAGGAGGCGGAGGAGGAGGAGATGGTCATCGCCGGTGGTGACTCCGATGATGACACTGATGAATCGTAGTTCATTACTTACCTAGGTATATGGTGGTAATCTGAATTTAGCAATTTGGATTTAGCACCCTTGTTTTGTAGTCCGGATGGGTATTTTTTGTGTAATATGGACCTACTTTTGTAGTGATGTACTTACTTATCCTCAAATTTGTAATATGTTAAGTCTCAATTTCAATGTATTTGGATGTCCCTACAATGTGATTATGTAATTTGTGGTTGCATATATTCAAATTAATGGTGATTATGGCATGAATGTACCTGGATGTGTCTTATTTGCAGGACAAGATGGCTGCCAAATCCTGACTTTACTTCAGGATGCAGCCAGTATACAGGTAAAACCCTTAGAGTGATGAGCACATTAGTGATGGGTGATAAGATCACGCGTCAATAAAGAGGTCATTAGTGATGGGTGAATTTACCACCCATCACTAACAAGTCCCAGTGATGGGGTGGCAAATCCACCCGTCACTGTGAACCGATCATTAGTGACGGGTGGTAAGTTCACCCGTCACCGTGATCCGAACATTAGGGATGGGTGGTAAGTTCACCCGTCACTGTGATTTGAATATTAGTGACGCGTAGTAAATTTACCCTTCACTAATGATTTGTTTATAAATAGCACGGGAACCCTGGCCTCCAATTTTGCCTAAGTTCCACCGCGCCCGCCACCCATTCCTCCTCGCCTACTTCTCCTAGTCATCCCCGAGGCCGCCGACTTCTCCCTACCATCCCCATCCCTCTCCCCAACGTCGTCTTCCCTTGCAACCTCGTCCCTGACTACCCCGACGTTGTGGAGCCCACACCACCGTCGCCTCCTCCCCGATGAGCCCACGCCACCCTGCCCTGCGTCACCATCATCCTCATTCATCGAGGTAGGCCTCCTGTTGTCCCCTCCTCACCGACGCTACCACCATCGTCCTCATCCGCCATTGTGAGTTACTTCTATGCATTGCCATACTTTGTGTGTCGGGGGTGCATTCAAATGGTATGTCGAATTATATTACTCGATGATGACAGCAGCTAAGTGAGGTTGTGTATGACAGCGTAGTCTACTTAGGTGCGCTGTTATCTTACCCATTTAACACTGAGCGTAGTCTACCTTAGTGAGTGTAAGTCCAAGTCCACCAACTTGTGTGGTTATCAAAAATATTGGAGCTCAATGACCCTTTGGAAGTCCTAGAGAATGCAAATGCAGGTAGCTATACTTTATCCAAAAGGGTTCCTATTATTGTATAAATCCACTTCAGAAAACTGTTGCAGCCTAAACACAAAAGGAACTAAAATTGAAATTGATTACTACTACTATTTGCTACTGTTTCAGTTAAGCTTAAGTTTCAGTTAAGCTATTGTTTGCTACTATTTCAGTTAAGTTTAAATTTTAGTTAAGCTATTGTTTGCTTGTCCTTCTTCTTTCATCTCTACTTGTTTTTGAGTATGCTTGAATTTTTTTGGTCTGAAGTGATGCATATGCTTAAATGTAGTTGTAAGCAGCCAAACCAATTTGATCCATTCATATGCTTCCTGTAGTAATCATATGCTACTTCTAGCCCTATTTGCCTATATGCAAGTTCTAGTCCTTTTATTCTTGTTTATATGTATGCATATTGCTTGGATGATGACATTTAGGAAATGAAAACTAAATTTGTAAGAAAATCCCCAAAATGAATTTAGGTTGCGTAACCTATTAGGTCATCTCCCGTTCGGGAGTGTTTGATTATAAATATAACTTGGCAACTCGTCATATTTATAAGAAGATGCTCCCAAATTGTTCACGTACTTTGGACAGTTCAAGGATATGTGGCCCGAGTAGTAGGTTTATGTGCTCTTGTACGGTTCTAGAGAGAATTTCAGTAGCATTTCCCTGTTGTTCTCCGGATACACACCCTCTCGGCTCATTGTCGAGATGTGTATTTGGAGAATAGTGGGGAGGTGCTGCCGAAATTTTTTCCAGAACCATACATGAGCATGGAAGCCTACTCGGGTCACATATCCTCGAATGGGATTAGGATCTATCTTTTCCTATTAGAAATTCGCTTGGATCCTTCGCTTTAGATTAGAAATACATCATCTTTTCATACATTCGTATAAAAGTGAATATAGTTACTAAGGCTTATACAATTGTATCTGCGTATTCGTATCTACTAGATGTCTACCAACGAGTCATCGGGATCCTCTGGCAAAGCACAAGCTCCCAGTCAGACGTCTGTGCAACCAAGTCCTAGTGTAGCAATAGTACGAAAGCCAAGGGCACAAGCAAAGTGGCCGACTGAAAAGATTACCATCATGGAAATCAATGATGACGGCATGCCTACAGAGAAGAAGGCCCTACAGATGTTGTGGAAGCTCACAAGCCTTAATGCTCAGGAGAGGGCCATTGACCCTTCCAAAGTTCGATGACCTCAGTGTGGATCAAAAGAACACCTTGTTCAATAATGGTGTCAATATGTTTCTGGAGTTCCCGGAGAACATGAAGGCGAAGGCTTGCAGAGCTGCTATGAAAATGATCGCCAAACTTTGGAGAAACCACAAGAGCAATCTTGTGAGTGAGTATATGGCAAAAGAGTTGGAGCCCTCCAACAAGTACCCATATATTAAAAGAGAGTATTGGGAAGCTTTTGTGGCATTGAAGAGCTCTGAGACGTTCCAAAATGAGAGTTTAGCAAAGAAGCAGCTTCGGCTAAAGAACAAGGAAAATCACAACCTAGGCACAGGCGGTTACATGGGGAAAAGGGATAAATGGCAGGTAGAGGATGCAAAGTTATCCAAGGAAGGCCACGAGAATCCTTGGTTGCAATGCCCGAGACGATCACAATCATATTTGCGTGCGAGGGGTATGGTGTCAGATAGTGGAGAAATCACCTACAAATCTAGCAAAACTGAGTTAGTTGCTCAAAAGGTGAAAGAAATAGCTACCCACACCTCCGAAGGTTCATTCACTAGGGTTAGGGAACATGACATGCTCTCCACTGCGCTGGGAAATCCTGAGCACCCAGGTCGCATTCGAGGCTTCCCCGAACATGTCGGGATTTATAAGAAGAGGAAGAGGTCGGTCCCAATAGATGTGGAAGCATTGACCCAGTCAAATTTACGGTAAAGGGAGTCGTAATTCCTATTGCACCAGCGGGTGGTAGCCCCATTGCTGAACACAAGAGTAGTCAAGCCTCCAAGGAGATTGAACAACCTACCTTCTCTCCATCTGTGGAGCCTGATACCATAGACCTTCTCGATGGGCCCACGCCGTGATCGCTAGTCATAAGACATGGAGGCTACTATATTAAGGTTGCAAAGGGCCAGGTGCATCCAAATGTCCAGGTGTTACATACGGTCCCGATACGTCCTAGCTATGTCGTCGTCTTCGTGGATTTTGTACATGCCAATGCCGTGGACACAGATTTACCCATCCCCCCTGATGATGAGATACAAAAGCTGAGTCAAGCTCGTCTTCAAAGGATCTAATAGAAGAGGGGGGACATCATGGTGCGCACGGAACCATCTATGAGCGATCCGCCTGGATCTTTAAGTTCTCTACCCCAACCTCAGCCCCGAAATGCACTAGCTGTGTTGCCTTTGGTCACTCCACCATCTACAGTTAAGCAACCTGAGGGTAGCCCAGAGAAGAAGAAGAAGAAGAAGAAACCTTTGCCCCCTCTGCCATCTACAGTTAAGCAACTTGAGGGCAGCCGAGAGAAGAAGCAGAAGTCCAGACCAGGGTCCAAGAAGTAGATGCCAAAGATATCCATGTCCTCTAGTAAGGACTCATTCGCCTAGAAGTGCCAAATAGGGGAAGCTTGGACTAAGGCAAACCCAAAATTCAAGCCTGGGAAGCCCTTGTTGCTGACAGATGCACTTCGGTATGCGGAACAACCTTGTATTGAGTTGCATAATTTCTACATCATATATGTAACACCCAGTTTTAAAGGAACAAAATCGGGCACAACACATGTATCCCAGGATCAAGTTCCATACATGTGCTTACATCATTAGTAATATCATCACAGTGCCTTTATTACAACATCGTATTTAACTTAATACAAAAGGACCCGAGGGTCTAAAGAAAACACAGCGGGGAAAACTAAAGGGTCTTCAGAGCTAGTGGCTCCATCTTCCACAGGCACCGACCGGGGGCAACACAGCCTAGAACAGCAGCTCTGGGTCGAAGTCGTCGTCGAAAACTCCAACTTCATTGCCAGCTTCTGAACAGCGGTAGGATGCAGGGTAGGGGACAACAAGTGTGAGTACAAAGATTGTACTCCGCAAGCGTAGGGAAAAACATGATATGCGGCTTATGTCAAGGAATGGACTTTGACACTGGCTAACAGCACTACGCAACTATGATCTGCCTATGACTCCAACATCAGGCATCCTATTTACTAAGTGAAAAGACACGACTATATCCAAAGGTTCGACTCATTGGATTCCATCCGACTACCAAGACTCACCAGATAATTCCATTACCTGGTTACCCCAACTCACCATACCAAACCCTGACCCCAACTAATCCTGAGGAAGTCCAAGCTCGCTCTTATCCGTGAGCACGGCTGATCGACCAGATTGACACTCTGCAGAGTTTGCACTACTTTCCCCACGAGTCGTGATTCCCTTGTTGCTCCAAACTTCCAGGGTGTGGAGTCGGGGTCTCACTACAAGGCCTTTACAAAGCTCCCTCTAACCCGCAGGCACCCACTGAGGTTTCACCGCTAACAGACAATTACATTACTGCAGAAGCCCCCTCTTGTGCCACTCTATACCGACCTATGGTGCCCACTAAGCTAGAAGGTGACTAATTAGTTGGCCAGGCCGTACCCATATAGGCCTCGTGGTTGTGCGAACAAAACTTGGTTACATGCCCAAGAACCGGTCCTTAGGACCCCACACAGATACAAACACAAACATTGCATAGGCTCCACCTCAAACAATCCATTTTGTTGGGGAAAATCTATACCATGTTGCTAAAAAAAGAATTACCATCTCCCAACATTGTTGCATAGTTCATTAGTCAATATTAAGATTTCCCAACCAACACTGCGCTAGCATAAACTACCCATTTTCATAACATGATGAACAACGGTGACAAGGAAAATATTGATTCAAAACTAGTAAACCCTAACATAGGATTCATGTTTAGACAAGCATGCATTCTGAAGGTTAGAAACTACACCTGCAATTCTAAAATAGGATAAATATGCTCAAGGACACTTGCCTTCGACAGGGTGCTGCTCAACGTCTTCAAACACTTGATCTTGCGGATTCTCGAACTGATCACCTCCTATTCGACAGACCGGAAAAGACATACAACATGAAAACCTAAGAATAGTACACCAAACAGTATTGAAACTAGACAAAAAAAACCCTACAAAAAGATTCTACACGTCGCTACGAACATTTGGGCGCGAAAATCGCCCAAATCGGAGCTACGAGCAAAAAGTTATGTGATAAACAAGATTAGGGTTATGTTTGTAAAAGAAAAGGACTTATTTTAAATAAAAATAGAGAGGTTAGGGGCTTTTTTGCAAAATAGAGGCACTTAATTGTAAATATGTAGAAGTTTAGGGAGTAGCTGCAAAAAGACATGGGCTCTTGGTTAAATTTAGGAAAGTACAGGGGTTTGTTTTGCAAATTCGCCATTATTCCTGAATTAAAACAAATAGGAATATTACTGGGTAAAGGTTTGTTGATGTGGCACTGCCATGTAAGCAAATTGGATGAGGTGGCTGGCTTATGTGGCGCTGAGGTGGCTGATTTGGTGACTTGGAATAAGTGGACACATGTCTCCACGTGATTGGCCCAACCGAAGAGGTATTCTAGCTTCTAATTGTGGCCCTCCAAATTGGATCGAACGATGGATAATTGGGGGGGGGGGGGCTCCTGCCGGCTTCAGAGGAGAGCGGCAATGGTGGTGGCTCGGTGGCGGCGGTGCTCTTGCCGGAGAAGCGGCAAATCTCGTCGTCGGGCAAGGGGATCGACGGCGAGCGGTGGCGGAGAGAGAGGGGAGGGCGGCGAGCTTACCCCGAGCGCAAATAGCGACGGAGAGGGCTCGAGGCGACCGGGCGACGAAGCATATGGTAGCGGCGGTCGGAGAGGCGTTGGGGAGGGGGTTCGGGCGCCAAATCGAAGACGAGGAACGTCAGGGTAGACACCTCGGAAGCTCGCGGTTCCGAAGATGCCGTCGGTGAGTGCAGAGATAGCTCGAACGCGGAGATCCCGCGCGGTGGAGCTCCTCGCCGGAGCTCGGGAAGAAGACGGCACCGACGAAGAAACCGAGCAGAAATCAAGGGGGAAACGGGGGAAAACTGTGTGGAAACTTGCTATGAAGGTGATCGGCGGCTTATATGGGTGCGAGAGGGAGAGGGACGGCCAGAATTTGAAGAGAAGCGGCCGGCGTCCATGGCCTTCGAGTGCGTTGGTTTCTAGCTTTGATTGAGCATAAGAGGGAGGTAGCGAAGGGGGAAACGGGCAGAATCACTCGATGGGGAGGTATGGCATTGAATTTGGCTATTTTTTGGAGGGGAGAGGGCGCGGGGAGGCGCGGGATTGCGCTGCGGTCGACGGAGGGGAACGAACCAACGGGAGGTTGAAGAGGTGGAGCCGGCTCGGGCAGGGCGGCTCGAGCGGAGCGGCACGGCGCGGGTCCCGCACGGTAGAGAGGGAGAGGTGGAGGGGGCCGGCTCGGCCAACAGGCCGGCGCGGCCAACGGGCCGGCGCGGGGAAGAAAAAGGCGGCCCACGAGAAGGAGAAAGGGGAGGGGAGATGGGCCGAGGGAGAGAGATTCGGCCCAAGGGCATTTTTCTTTTTAGAAATTTCTTTTCTAATTTGATTTTCAACAATTTTCAAAAGGGGTTTGAACGAGCAATTTCTAGCGAATTTTAGCAAATTTTTCCACACAATAAAAACCTTAATGCATCTCTAATGGTATGAATGCATCAAACATTATCCTAGGACAATTTAAATTTAGAAATTAATTTTCCTATTGAACAAAATTGCAACCACCTATTTAATTTCTAGCAAAATTTTAATTTATTGCAAAAATTGAAATTTGAGGTGTTACAAACCTACCCCCCCTTAGGATGAATCTCGCCCTCGAGATTCGGAAGGATCGAAGAAGAGATGGGGAAACTCCGTCTTCAGATCATCTTCTCTTTCCCCGGTTGCTTCTTCTTCTGAGTGATGCTTCCACTGTACTTTGCACATTCGGACTTGCCTGTTTCTGGTAACCCGTTCTGATATCTCAAGAATCTTAACCGGATATTCCAAATATGAGAGATCTTCTTGTACATGTAGTTCTTCTACTGGCAACTGTTCTTCGGGAACTCTTAAGCACTTCATTAACTGTGACACATGGAACACATCGTGTACTCCCGAGAGTTGAGGTGGTAACTCAAGTTGGTAAGCTACTTCTCCTCGTCATCCCAAAATCTTGTACGGACCAATAAACCGAGGTGAAAGCTTGCCTTTAACCTTGAATCTGCGTAAACCTCTGATTGGGGATACTTTGAGATATACGAAGTCTCCTACTTCGAAAGTTAGTTCCCGGCGTCGATGATCTGCATAGCTCTTCTGTCTTGACTGTGCTGTTTTCAAATTATCTCTGATCTCTTGCACTTGTCTTTCTGCTTCTCTTAGGACTTCGGGACCAAAAACTTGACTTTCCCCAGTCTGATTCCAGAACAGCGGGGTTCTACATTTCTGTCCGTATAGGGCTTCAAAAGGGGACATCTTGAGACTAGCTTGATAACTATTGTTGTACAAGAATTCTGTATACGGTAGATTCTTGTCCCAACTGTTACCATTCTTCAATGCACATGCTCTCAACATGTCTTCAAGAATTTGATTTACTCTTTCTGTCTGTCCGTCAGTCTGCGGGTGGTACGCTGAGCTGAAATTCAATCTTGTATCCATAGATTCTTGCAATCGTTGCCAGAATCGTGAGGTAAACTGGCTGCCACGATCGGATACAATTATCTTGGGTACTCTATGTAGACACACAATTCTGGACATATACAATTCAGCTAACTTCGGCCCTCGATAGGATTCTTTGACTGGAATGAAGTGAGCTACCTTTGTCAGATGGTCAACAATGACCCATCTAGAATCATATCCTGATTGCGTTCGTGGTAGACCCACTCCATGCTGATTTCTTTCCACTTCCATTCAGGTATTTTCAATGGCTGTAGCAGTCCTGCAGGTCTTTGGTGTTCTGCTTTGACTCGATGGTAGATATCACACAAAGCTACATGTTCTGCTACTGCACGCTTCATTCCGTACCACCAATACTGATCTTTGAGATCTTGATACATCTTGGTACTTCCAGGGTGGATAGAATACGCTGAATCATGGGCTTCTTTTAAGATGGTGTCCCGGATAGACTTTATGTCCGGAACACAAATCCTGTGCTTGTACCACACTGTGCCTTGCTCATCTTCAGAGAAATTTGGGGCTTTGCCAACTTTGATGAGCTGCTTAATTTCCAAAATCTTTTCATCTTCAAGCTGACCCTTTCTTATTTCTTGCTCAAGCGTTGAGTCTATTTCCATTGCAACCATCTCGGTGTTATACACCATTCCCAGATTTAACCTCTCGAACTCTTTGCATAGCTCGGGACTCAACTCTTGAAGAGTCATTGCATTAATTTGAGACTTTCTACTCAGGGCATCAGCTACTACATTTGCCTTTCCTGGGTGGTAGTTGATTCCCAGATTGTAGTCCTTGATAAGCTCTAACCATCTGCGCTGCCTAAGGTTAAGATCCGGTTGAGTAAAAATATACTTCAAGCTTTTATAATCAGAATAGATCTCACATCTCTGACCAATCAGATAATGCCTCCAGATCTTGAGTGCATGAACCACTGCGGCTAGTTCCAAGTCATGCGTCGGATAATTTTCTTCATGTTTCCTTAACTGTCGGGACGCATATGCAATGACATGACCTTCTTGCATGAGCACACATCCCAAGCCTTGACATTTGCTCAGTTAGCGTACAACTGGTTTTCCCTTAGCTTCTGTAAAACCATCCTTAGGTGTTCCTCGTGTTCTTCTTCGTTCTTGGAGTAGACCAAGATGTCATCAATGAATACCACAACAAACTTGTCCAAATATTCCATGAAGACCTTGTTCATTAAAAACATGAAGTATGCTGGGGCATTGGTCAATCCGAAAGACGTTACTGTGTATTCGTATAGACTGTATCGAGTAACAAATGCTGTCTTGGGGATATCCAAAGTACGAATTTTCAACTGATGGTATCCAGATCGAAGATCAATCTTGGAAAACACATATGCGCCTTTCAGCATATCAAATAGATCTTCAATGCGGGGCAGAGGGTACTTGTTCTTGATTGTTACTTCATTTAGAGCTCGATAGTCTATGCACATCCTTTGTGTACCATCTTTCTTCGGAACAAAGATTACTGGGGCTCCCCAGGGTGAAGAACTGGGGCGGATAAACCCTTTGTCTAGGAGCTCTTGAATTTGTTCCTTGAGCTTAGCCAACTAATTTGGCATCCATTCTATATGGCCTCTTGTATATAGGAGCCGTTCTAGGTACTAATTCAATGATGAATTCAATTTCTCGATCAGAAGGCATACCTGGCAAATCCTCCGGGAAGACGTCCGGAAATTCACCGACCACCCTGCTATCTTCCACTGCGTTGGCTTTGTTTAAACTGGCATTGATAGCTGACTCTGTCGTGGCCT
This sequence comes from Phragmites australis, assembly GCF_958298935.1. Lineage (NCBI taxonomy): Eukaryota > Viridiplantae > Streptophyta > Magnoliopsida > Poales > Poaceae > Phragmites > Phragmites australis. The sequence goes on along the minus strand of NC_084921.1, from coordinate 21,461,656 downwards.
GAAACTCCACCTTGGTTCCGTCTGTATGGGTCAACTGAACCGTCTTTGTAGCACATCTGATGACTCCTTTGTACTTGGTTAGCCAATCCATTCCCAGAATTATATCAATACCCTTGGACTCCAGGATAATGAGGTTGGCCAGAAAGTCTACCCCCCTTATGCATATACCTATTTTATGGCATACATGCCTTGATTCCATTTCTCCTCCAGGAGAACTTACTAGCACTCGATTTTTCATTAATGCTCTTGGCAATTTATATGTATTCACAAACTGATATGATATGAATGAATGCGTAGCACCAGAATCAAATAACACTGTTGCAGGATGAGAGTTGGCAGAAAACATACCCAGAACCACGTCAGGAGCTTCCTGGGCTTCCTCCACTGCAACATGGTTGACACGACCATACATTGCATTCTGGCGAGGCTGCTGCTGTTGATTGTTGCCCTGGGCCTGGCCTTGCTGCTTCTTGGGACACTTGTTGGCGAGATGCCCAAAGTTACCGCAACTGAAGCATGGACCAATGTTGCTTGACCCTTGGCCGTTGCGGTTCTGCTGCTGTGGCTGGTTGTTGTTGGGTCGCTACTGCTGCTGCTGGAAGCTGGGACGAGACTGCTGCTGCTACTGCGGCTGCACTGGCGGCTTGAACGACCCTATTCCTTGATTTTGCATCTTCTGCTGCGGCCTCTGCAGCTGATGCTGCTGTTGCTGGTTCTGCCCTCCATGGCGGAACATCGGTCCAGTGGCAGGGGCGTTGAAGCGGGGGCGGGTATTACTGCCAAAAGACTGACCCTGCAGATGGCGCTTACGCACTTCACTCAGATTCTGATGCTTTTTCTCCATGATGAAGGCCCTATCTACTAGCTTCTGGAAACTGGGGTACTCAGTGGCGGAGAGGGCATACTGTAGACCAGGTGAAGACCCTCAAGAAAACAATCTTGCTTCTTCTCGTCCGTGTCAACATCATCGGGGGCGTAGCGAGACAGTTGAGTGAACTTGGTGAGGTACTCCCTCACAAACATGGGGCCTTGCTTGAGACTGAGGAATTCCTTCCTCTTCAGCTTTAATTCTCCGGCGGGAACATGATGGGCACGGAAACTGTTCTTGAATTCTGTCCAGGTAATCTCCTGGGGATCCTCGTGAGCAGTGGTGTAAGCAGTCCACCATTCCTGAGCTGGCCCGCTCAGCTGGTGGGATGCAAAGAGAACTTTTTCCCTTGCATTGCACTGAGCTATCTGAAGCTTGCTCTCTATTGTCCTCAACCAGTCATCTGCCTCCATAGGCTCCACTACCTGAGAAAAAGTGGGTGGTTGAGTGCTCAAGAAGGTCCTGAGCCTGGACTGCGGCTGCAGCAGTGGTGCTTGCTGAGCTTGAGGTTGCTGATTGATGGCTTGGACCAAACCTTGAAGAAGAGTCAGGACTTGGTTGGCGTCCATGAGGGGTGGCGGGGGAGGGTCGTTATTGTTGGCAGCGTTGTTGTTGATGTTGTCGTTGTTGTTGACAACGTTGTTGTTGATATTGTCGTTGTTGTTGACAGCGTTGTTGTTGCGCCTAGTGTTCACCATCTGTTGTTGCCAAGGTACGAAAAGCATAAGAAAGAGGCAAGGGCGGAAAGACAAGCTAAGAACAGATAGGAATTGAAGGAAACAGATAGAAATGACTCCCAACTATAATTTATTAACTGATGAAAATGTAGAGGGGAAACCCCTACATCACACCAACACACATGCAAAGATCCAACTCATTACAAGGCTCACGCTAAAACAAACACAAGCACACACAAGGAAAAACAACACGAGTCTAACGATTTATTCTGCTAGGGACAACTTCCTAGCTCGACTCTACTCCTGACCGGCGGTGCCTGAAGGGCCTGCAACATCTGCCTGACGGAGCCTCTTGCGCGAAGGAGAGCGGGGCGGTGCAGGGGCGGAAGATGGTGCCGGGGGAACCTCGTCGGGGTGCTGGTCAGGATCCTGCAGCATCATCTCCAGCTCATAGATCATCTGCTCATGCTCGGCGTGGCGCTGGTGAAGATCCTCCAACTCGTCGAGTGCTTTGTCCAGCTCGGCGTAGAGGGCGGCGGTGAGGTGGACCTGCTCTCGCAGACGGAGATCTGGCTCGTTGTTGACGGGCGCAAAGATGACCTCCAGACTGCCTGACGGGCGCTGCGGGAACTTCACGAACTGAGTGAGGCGAAGGTCCTGTCTGTTCTCCCGGTAGAGAATAGCCAGAGCCTGGCGAGCAGCGTCCTCGATCCCTGCCTCGAACGTAGCTCTGGGGGCGGTGGCGGTGTGGACTGGGTGAACTCGTCGAAGATTGTCATCGGAGGGCTTCTCGAACATGGTCACCTCCATTGACCAGGAGTAACCACGTCCTCCAAGCGAAACTCTGACGCCTCTGAAAAGGGTAGCGTCGTGGTAGCCGAGACCCTGCAGCAGGTACCACAGCGTACAAGCGAAGTACCCAGCCAGTTGTCCGTCGGAGTGGAACTCAACTAGGGGTTGGTGCCTCCAGACTGCACCAGCAGGAACCTCTACGTCTGAGACCAGCACACGCTTGCGTAGGGTGATCTTCGTTCGAGCCATCTAAAATTTTGAAGAAGACAGAAATTAGTAACCATTTTATAAAGAGCAAAAGACAGACAAAGGAAAAACTGGAAGAAAAACAACTTTTCTAAAGTAGTTTGTACAAACATAAGTCCTTAGCATGTCCAGTCTATCTAGGCTGCGTCCTACGGTCAACACGGCTCTGATACCACTTCTGTAACACCCAATTTTAAAGGAACAAAATCGGGCACAACACATGTATGCCAGGATTAAGTTTCATACATGTGCTTACAACATTAGTAATATCATCACAGTGCTTTTATTACAACATCGTATTTAACTTAATACAAAAGGACCCGAGGGTCTAAAGAAAACACAGCGGGGAAAACTAAACTACCCATTTTCATAACATGATGAACAACGGTGACAAGGAAAATATTGATTCAAAACTAGTAAACCCTAACATAGGATTCATGTTTAGACAAGCATGCATTCTAAAGGTTAAAAACTACATCTGCAATGCTAAAACAGGATAAATATGCTCAAGGACACTTGCCTTCGACAGGGTGCTGCTCAACGTCTTCAAACACTTGATCTTGCGGATTCTCGAACTGATTACCTCCTATTCGACAGACCGGAAAAGACATACAACACGAAAACCTAAGAACAGTACACCAAACAGTATTGAAACTAGACAAAATAAAAACCCTACAAAAAGATTCTACATGTCGCTACGAACATTTGGGCACGAAAATCGCCCAAATCGGAGCTACGAGCAAAAAGTTATGTGATAAACAAGATTAGGGTTACATTTGTAAAAGAAAAGGACTTATTTTAAATAAAAACAGAGAGGTTAGGGGCCTTTTTGCAAAATAGAGGGACTTAATTGTAAATATGTAGAAGTTTAGGAAGTAGCTGCAAAAAGACATGGGCTCTTGGTTAAATTTAGGAAAGTACAGGGGTTTGTTTTGCAAATTTGCCATTATTCCTGAATTAAAACAAGTAGGAATATTACTGGGTAAAGGTTTGCTGATGTAGCACTGCCACGTAGGCAAATTGGATGAGGTGGCTGGCTTATGTGGCGCTGAGGTGGCTGATTTGGTGACTTGGAATAAGTGGACACATGTCTCCACGTGATTGGCCCAACCGAAGAGGTATTCTAGCTTCTAATCGTGGCCCTCCAAATTGGATCGAACGGTGGATAATTGAGGGGGGGGGCTCCTGCCGGCTTCAGAGGAGAGCGGTGGTGGTGGTGGCTCGGTGGCAGCGGTGCTCTCGCCGGAGAAGCGGCAAACATCATCGCCGGGCAAGGGGATCGATGGCGAGCGGCGGCGGAGAGAGAGGGGAGGGCGGCGAGCTTACCCCGAGCGCAAACGGCGACGGAGAGGTCTTGAGGTGACCGGGCGACGAAGCAGATGGCGGCGGCGGTCGGAGAGGCGTCGGGGAGGGGGTTCGGGCGCCAAATCGAAGACGAGGAACGTCGGGGTAGATACCTCGGAAGCTCGCGGTTCCGAAGATGCCGTCAGTGAGTGCGGAGACAGCTCGAACGCGGAGATCCCGCGCGGTGGAGCTCCTCGCCGGAGCTCGGGAAGAAGACGGCGCCGATGAAGAAACCGAGCGGAAATCAAGGGGGAAACGGGGGGAAACTGTGTGGAAACTTGCTATGAAGGTGATCGGCGGCTTATATGGGCACGAGAGGGAGAGGGAAGGCCGGAATTTGAAGAGAAGCCGCCGCCGGCCACGGCCTTCGAGTGCGTCAGTTTCTAGCTTTGATTGAGCATAAGAGGGAGGTAGAGAAGGGGGAAACGGGCGGAATCACTCAATGGAGAGTTATGGCATTGAATTTGGCTGTTTTTGGGAGGGGAGAGGGCGCGGGGAGGCGCAGGATTGCGCAGTGGCCGGCAGAGGGGAACGAACCGGCGGGAGGTTGAAGAGGCGGAGCCGGCTCGGGCAGGGCTGCTCGGGCGGAGCGGCTCGGCCAACGGGAGAGGTGGAGGGGGCCGCCTCGGGAGCGCTACAGGCTGGCTCGGCCAACCGACCGGCGCGGGGAAGAAAACGGCGGCCCACGAGAAGGAGAAAGGGGAGGGGAGATGGGCCGAGGGAGAGAGATTCGGCCAAAGGGCATTTTTCTTTTTAGAAATTTCTTTTCTAATTTGATTTTCAACAATTTTCAAAAAGGGATTTGAACGAGCGATTTCTAGCGAATTTTAGCAAATTTTTCCACACAATAAAAACCTTAATGCATCTCTAATGGCATGAATGCATCAAACATTATCCTAGGACAATTTAAATTTAGAAATTAATTTTCCTATTGAACAAAATTGCAACCACCTTTTTAATTTCTAGCAAAATTTTAAATTATTGCAAAAATTGAAATTTAGGGTGTTACAATATATTACCAAAATCATCACTCCTTGATTGGGGAAGGCTACCTCCTCGTTGGCTTCAACGAGTTATACGACCTCTTCAACCTCGGTGGCCTGGACATGGGGTTATTGTGATGCTTTACATTGTAAGCCTTTTCAAGCTAGATGTTTGTTAATTATTACCATTAAATTCTCCAATCTAACTAATTTCTTATCTCTAGACACTTGATACAAGAAATGAGGAAGAAGGAGCCCTTCGAATTCCTTGAACCCCAAAATATGTTGATTTCTATTATGTAACAACAAAGGCAATTCGTTGTGGAATATGTGTCTAGGGCAATGAGCCACTTTTCAAAGAGGGACTAGCAGACATATTTATTTGGAAATACTCTACTACTACATTTTTTCCTTTCAAACTTACAATTTTTTCCCTGTCTAGTGCCACCAACAACCACTAGGCAACTCCTGTGGATTCTATGTTGCGCGTCACATGCAGCTATTCATGGCAGCAAAGAATATGAAATCCCTAGATGTAAGAAATTGCGTAGTCTTTTCATTGCTGCTTTTATTCATTACAAATATCGATGATAAAATAATTTTGCTCACACTAATTGCATACTTTTTCCATAACAACTTTCATTAAGCAGGAATTTAGCGTACCAGACGGCAACATCGAGGAGTCTGCACTCTCCAACATTCGAGCACGGATCGCCTCGTTCTTAATGATCGAAGTCGTCTCTTCGAAAGGTGAGATCTATTGTAGGGAGGCAGGGCTCTGACTTATGTAATTTGTAACTATCTTGATGTGGACTTGCATTGTTGTACATTTCGAGGACTTTTTTATTATATAATTTGTGTTTGCATATCTCGTGACTTTATCCCTACAATGTGGGTCTTATCTGGATGTCCCTACAATGTGATTATGTAATTTGTGGTTGCATATCTTCAAATGAATGGTGATTATGGCATGAATGTATATGGATGTGTCTTATTTGCAGGAGAAGACGGCTGCCAAATCCTGACACTGCTTCATGATGCAGCCAGGAAATAGGTAAATCCCTTCGGGAGATGAGTACATTAGTGACGGGTGGTAAATTCACCCATCACTAATGACTCATGACCAGTGACAGGTGGTAACACCCTATCACTGATGACTCAGTCACCAGTGACGGGTTGTAGCTACCTGTCACTGGTTCTAGATAATTAGTGACAGGTGGTAAATACACCCGTCACTAATGACTCGATCACCCGTGATGGGTTGTTGTTACCACCTGTCACTAATGACAGAGTTCCAGAGACGGGTTCAAAACCAACCCGTCACTAATGAATTGGTCACCAGTGACGGGTTATGGCTAGAACCCGTCACTAATTACCAAGTACCAAAGACGGGTTGGAAAGCTACCCGTCACTAATGATGGTCACAGTGATGGGCAACAGGCCTTCTCGGGCTATAGGAGACGTATTTTAGTGACGTGTCTCAATTATGGCCCGTCACTGGTAACTGTTATTAGTGGTGGGTCTCAACCCGTCACTAATGTTTTATCATTACTGATGCAATAAGAGTGATTGCGGTAACCGTCACTAATGACGGTTATCACCCCTCACTAATGTGCTGTTCTGGCCTTCGATCGTCTATTTCTATAGGCCTCCGATCACAGACGAGTTGGCTAAATACTTGTACAGATAGGTTATTGACCCGTCTTTAAAAATAGTGTTTATAGTAGTATATGTGGATGTATAGGATAGCTGTAATAACTCATCTTTTCTTAAGAAAGAACAATGTGTGAACAACATTATTTCAAACGAATTAACACATAATGCTGATGGTTCTTAGTTACACTTCCACACATATATTCTTAGTATAATAGAGCAGCACCATAACTAACTAAATCTATTTATTTCCCACGCCACCAGAGAGTTCGTATAAGGCGTAGTCCTCGGACTCTGGATCGGCAAGGACCCCTCCGATGATGAAGTTTGGGACTTCTTCATCGATGAGTCAAAACCACCGGAGCTCGGATGAAGAGGACATCGAGAAGGAGAAGGTTGATGACAAGGACGACAGTGACATCGACTACTACTTCATCGTCATAGCCGATCCCAACTAGCCATAATAGTTCTCTATGTAAAACTATTATTTGTATAAAAAGTAATGTCATATGCATGTTTGATAAGATGTTGTAATGCTTTACATGTTCCATGTTGCAAATTCGTATGTTTCGCACATGGTGTATCCAAAATACAATTATTTTGTATAGAACATCGAACCATTTGTGTAAAAGATGAGTTAGGTCGCAACGCACCAGCACTAACTAGTGGTAGCTAATTGTCCTTAATGGTCATGATTAACTGAGCCTATATACGAGCTGAAAAGAAAAACAATGTAACAAGCCATCCAAGATCTAACTAAAAGGAACATTTCCAAAAATTGGATGAACTAATCAACGACGACCTCGTACTATCCAGCGAAAAAAACGCATAGAGAATCCGAATAACCAACCACTACATTGACGTTTTTTTAGTACACACTACTAGACGTTTTTAAAAAATGATGAAAACAAGCTGGCACTTGTTTTGCCAGCGGCTACACTTTATTCTTCATTAGCACTACGATCTTCAATTTCTGACTCAGTTGGCTGAAATGTAGAAAAAGAACGTCTCAATAGCACCTTATAGTTCAATTATTTCCTATTTTTTATGTGCTAACTGCCAGGAAAGGATAAGTTTTGCTAAAGTACAGTTTCCACGCATCAACGTGCTCGCGTTTAGAGTTTCCGGCCCGGTCCAACATGCATGTTGACAATGACCAATACCACAACAGGATAATTCGCCGGGATGCATGAACTTTCCCGGTCGCTTTTGCACACATGGCTTTGAACATACGTGTTGCTGAATAAGCAGGATTGCCTATAAATACGATCCAACTTACGTACATTAGCCATCCACCAAACGCACAAGAAGAAACATCAATCAAAGTGCTTACATCTGGTGGTAAGAGATACTTATCCTTTCCTCGTTCTCTTTTGTTTAGCTTCGCATTTGTCATGCACATTTGCCAAAAAGCTACATTCGAGTCCTATGTTTGGGTTTGTTTCGTTTGTACGGCCTGACCCTCCATGTTTAACAAACATGCAGAGTTACTGCAGGTGTTTGTATTGGAGCTATTGTGAAGATGAGCTCACGAGCTGACAGCAAGGCGTGCGATGCTCTCAAGACGGAGTGGCCGGAGCTAGTTGGCTGCACGATCAAGGTGGCGAAGGAGAAGATTAAGGCGGACCGGCCAGACCTCAATGTCGAGGTCGTCCCTGTCGGCACATTCGTCCTCGAAGTGATCGACCCAAATCGCGTTCGTGTCTGGGTTGACACCGTTGCTGAGATTCCCAGGATTGGCTAGAGCCGCCTAGCCACCAACAAATGGCCCATGCATGTGTTCACATGGTCCAATGGGTCAAGTAATAAGAAAACATGTCTGTGATAGAGTGTTGTGTGTTATACGCCATGTATCCATTGCTGGCTTGTTGTCAACTGTAAGTGGGGTTTGAATTATCAATAATATCATTGGCATGTAAAAGTTTGGAGTTGATATGTGTATAGGATAGCTGTAATAACTCATGTTTTCTTAAGAAAGAACAATGTGTGAATAAATTATTTCAAACTAATTACCACATATCATGCCGATGGCTTTTAGTTACACTTCCACACATATATTCTTAGTATAATAGAGCAGCACCATAATTAACTAAATCTATTTATTGCCCCACGACTACAGAACCAGTCAAAACTAGCGGTTCATCAGTGTCGGTTGTGCAGAACTGAGTAATCAGTATCGGTTCCAAAACCGGCACTGATGAGGTTTTGAAACTGACACTGTTCACTTTTTTTTAGTAGTGTCCTCTATTGACCACCACAAGTTGTTTGTTTTGTGCGTCATTTTTACAGGGCACCAAAGTTAGGATTCCTTTAAGGATGTGGGGGGGGGGGGGGACGGAGTATTGACCAATAGATCGTTCCCAGAGTTAAAGGGATGGCCTTAAATGTATCACCATGGCGAATTTCTGGGGGGGGGGGGGGGGAAGGAGTATTGACCAATAGATTGTTCCCAGAGTTAAAGGGATGGCCTTAAATGTATCACCATGGCGAACTTCTTTAAGCTACCCAGTGAACATGTTAAGGCCTACCTATGGTTATCCTCACAATATCTTCTAAAAGTCAAATTGTTAAGCTTTTTTGTTTCTTTCATATGTATGAATAACCCTAACCGTGTCTTAAATTTTTCTGGGGAATTTTAAAAATAATAATATGTTAATGTATAATTGCTAAAATAGAATCAGATTTGGTGAAATTGGAACATTAGAAGTGTGAGACCTGTCCAAATTGTCTTCGAATTAATCAAATTGGCCGATTCGTTAAATAAGATGAGAGCTAGCATATACTTGTCTCTTGACGCGCTATGTGTTAACCTACATCTCAAAGCAACAATCGTACCCACTAAGTGATTAAAGTGAATGCAATCCTGTAATCCTAGTATGTGTTTTATACCTAAGATCAGAACACATACATTTACAATAAGCTTCATCCAATACCTCAGAACGTGCTATCACAGACGGATGTTAAACCCTATCACAGACGGGTTTGATTTCCGTCTATGCAAAAGTGTATGTGATGTCGAGTTTGTTACAGACGTGTAACACTCTATGTGAACATAGCTACACACAAATGGATTTTATTAATGTTTGTATGTGTCTTATGACACATCACAAACGATTTTTCTTAATGTCTGTCTATGATACAATTTTCAAAAAAAAGAATTTTAGACGTAAAAAAATAAAAAATCTTTTCGCACACAAGCTAGTCGTCACATGACCCATGACATGTCATCACACAAGTCACACTATTTTTCGCATGAAATATGTGCGGGTGTGGTTTGTGGGCATCGAACCTATGACCTTCAGCCTCGCATGTAGACTCCTTTCGTCTCACCTATACATCATTGCTAATAGAATAGTATATTTTATCATTTTGACTCTTGTTGTCCGAAAATTTGGATAATTATTTGGGCATCTAAATGACTTCAAATGCAAAGGTATAAACTATAAAGTTGTAGATCTCGTCAAGAGCTACAATTTTTATATAAACTTTTTCTTCATTTGATGTAATTTTGAAATTCATAAAATATTTATCCTACTATCACATACGGTTTTTCTTAATATCCGTATGTATCTTATGACACATCATAGACGGTTTTCTTAATCACATAACGTATGGATTTTCTGAATGTCCATCTATGTCTTATGACACATCATAGATAGTTTTTGCTATTATTTGTATGTGTCTTATGACATATCACAATCGGTTTTATTATTGTCCATTTGTGTCTTCACATCATATGCGATTTTTCTTAATGTCCGTCTGTATATTCACATCACATATGGTTTTTCTTAATATCCGTCTATGTCTTCACATCACAGACATTTTTTCTTAATGTTCGTATGTGTCTTTACATCACAGACGGTTTTCTTTTGCAGCTTTTGGTACTCCGCTTATGGTACGTGGTCCGACCGCTATATATAACAAAACATCTTTGTTTGGGTTGGGAGCGGCTAGCACAGGGGGAAAGAAAGATACCTCTTTAGATTTTTGAACAACTCATCTACCTCTACAGGCCATTCAAAAGTGTCTCATTGGCACAGTAATTTGAGGAAAGGAAGTCCTCAGTCTCCGAGTCCAGATATGAAATGATTGAGAGCCACCATGCATCCAGTTGGTCTTTGAACTTCTCGAACTGACCTAGGGAATTGCATTTCTTTGATGGTTTTGATCTTTTCGGGATTAATTTTGATTCCCTGGTACGACACAAGGTATTTGAGTTATTTTCCTGCGTTGATCCCAAACACATACTTCTCAAGGTTTAGCTTGACTCGGTTCTTACGCAGATTATTGAAGGTTTCTTAAGGGTTGGAGATGAGATCTTCCTTCTTTTTTGTCTTCATGACAAGATCGTCGATGTTTCAGTCAATCTGGTTGTGGAGAGTTACCTACATACCTCATTGGTATGTGATGCCATCGTTTTGAATTCCAAGGGTATTTTGACATAGCAATGTACTCTGAAAGGAGTTCTAAAGAGATTTTCTCCTCATCCTCTGGATGTAGACTGATCTGGTGATAACTGGAGTAAGCATTAAGAATGCTTAGATAGTCGCACTCAGAAGTTGAGTTGATTATCTGATCTATGCGCGGTAGGGGGAATGCGTCCTTTGGGCAGGCTTTCTGAGGTCGGTGAATGATGAGCCAATGGCTCCTTCGGATACGATCAATACCACAAATAATCCTCAAATCTTACGATGTCCAATTACAAGAGCACGTGCACAATAATTAAACCACCAGGTGAACTCGTTCCTTACTGTTCATGTTTCCTTAGATGGATTACTACTAAATTCTGTGATGTTTTACTGTATAGGAACGCGTGAGAAGCACCACAACCTTACTCGGACATCACTCCTAGAAGGGTAAGTCTACTCGGACTCAAGGTTGAGCTCTATTCGTGGTCATGGTCGAAGTCATGGTCGTAGTCGAAGTCGTGGACGTGATCGAAGTCGAGTTCCAGGACAGCACGTCAGTAAAACGGGCATAACTCTCTCATACGAAGTCCATTTTAGGCAATCTTGGACATTCTGGAAAGCTTACGACGAGCCTTTTTCCAATGGGTATGATCTTGACCAAATATTCCTTATGGTTTAGTCAGAATCAAAGGAATAAGGTATTGCATCACCGTTTTGAACCCCGCCGGGTTTTGTAATCGTGTCGGAGTCCAGGTTGTGCACGCCTCTCTCCACGGTTGCACAACCCTAGGTCGACCTCCTCACGCCTCCCCTATATATACATAGTAGCCGTCCTAGTTTAGGCTTGAGTTTAGCTTAGATTATTCTGTTTAATACAGTTGCACCGTTTATCAGTTTGTTGAACCCCAAACTTGAGTGCTTCATTGGTAATTAGCAATATTCAGATTGCATCTACCTGTTCTTGATTGTGTTCTCGATTCGCTTGCAGGAAAAGTCTTCTTGGTGGGTCAACCACGCCTTGGTACGGTTGATAACTACGGAGTAGTGGTGTAGTGGTCGCGAGGGTTCTTGATCTGTTCTGATCGAAGCCTTTGGATCATCAACGTCAAAACTCTGCTAATTGACTAATCATATTACCTTTAGAAGATCAGGCAATCGCGTATCAAGTGGTATCAGTGCCTCGGTTGCCCGCTAGGTAATCTCAGTTATCCATTGTTTCATCGAGTTCCTTTACCCAGAGTCTAGAAAATTATCCCACAAAAAAAAGGATTTAGATCTTAGTTTTTCATATCCAAACCACTTTGTGCCTTTAGCAATTTTGTTTTCAGTTCTTGCGTTGTTGAGTTTGAGTCCATCGTCAGTGTCTTGTTGCTAGTCGAGTCATCGTGTTCTATTTTCTAGCATCGAGTCTTTGCTAATTTAGTCGTCGAGTTACTTAGCTTGCCTAGTCTACTATAGCCGAGTTTGTGTCCCACTCGGGGTCCCGACCAGTCACTCCGACCACCCCTTGGGTTCCGACCACTCACTCCGACCAGTCACTCTGACCACCCCTCGGGTCCTGACCACTCACTCCGATCAGTCACTCCAACCATTCCGATCATCCACTCGTGGTCCGACTAGTCACTCCGACCAACCACTCGGGGTCTGACCAGTCACTCCGACCATCCACTCATTGTCCGACCAGTCATTCCGCCCACCTTCTTGGATCTGACCACCATAGCCGAAACAGAGGTAGCCAGAGTTCAGAGAGAGAAAGAGAGAGAGAGTATCTTTTTATTACCTTTATACCCTTGATCTTTGGAAAAAGTTTGTGACCTATATACCTCTTTCGACTTAGAAAAGTCAGTAGAAGAGTTTTGAGTTTGTGTCACATTCGCAGAAAGAAGTAAAGAGTGCAAAAAAAAGAGAATTAAAAAAAGGAATCAGTTTGCATTGCGAATTTTGTTCCATTGTGCTGGTGTCTGTTATAGTTTTCAGCTTGCTTGAGCTAGTTCTAGGAACGTGTTCGGGCCAACAACTGTGACGAGTACTGTAGACTTTTATTCAGCTTTGCTAATCTAATTTCAATTATTGCTATTCCTTGCTACTAAATATTGCATGTCCAAGCTACACCTTCTCTCGATCAGAACGGTTTCTCCTCTTGCAACTACCTCACTCGCACCTAATAAGGTATCACGAACCAGCCATCGGTTGTGCCAACTGTTGTGTATGTTAAGAACACTTGCAAGAGCATGATAAGACACATGAGAGTGTGTGACTCCACCTGCACTACCTAGTAGTCGATAGGGATAATATCTTTTGTTATCTTCTATCTGCTACTAACCATGGCAGGTGAAACATCGGATGCAAAGGAGTGTGTTTTGAGAGAAAAACTCACAATATTGTTGGATGATCATTGGCAAACTATTAGTAACGACATTGAAAAGAAGCTTGCGGGAACCAATACCGCATTACAACGACTCAGTGAAAGCATTGCAATACTTAATACATGCTTTGATCGATTGGTTAATCTGCCACCGAACAATGGTCAACTGGATCCTCATGTTGCAGCTCATGAACAAGAGGAGTCCATCGCAGATGAATAAATTTTGAGGCAAGAACGTGACGCATTTGATGCACGACAACAGAATTGATTGAACTTCAACCGTCAAGGTATGAGAGGTAATGATTTTCAGCAACATAACCCACATGTAAATGATGATCCATTTGCTAAGGTTAAGTTTACTATACCATCTTTTACGGGTGTTTATGATGCTAAAAAGTATTTAGATTGGGAGATGACAGTCGAACAAAAGTTTAATGCTCATTTGGTTGCTGAAGTGCATAGAGTTAGGCAAGCCACTAGTGAATTTAAAGATTTTGCAATCATCTGGTGGAATAGAGTTTGCATCGATGGATTAGCGCCTACGACATGGAATGCTTTAAAGGTTTCTACGCGTAACAGATTTATTTCACCATCTTTTAAACATGATTTGCCTAAGAAATTGCAGCACTTAAACCAAGGTGATAGATCCATAGAAGAATATTATCATGAGCTACAAATTAGTATGTTGCATTGTGATATTATTGAGGATGAAGAGGCTGCAATTACACGCTTTTATGGAGGGTTAAGGCGTGAAATTTAGGACATAGTTGATTACAAATAATACGATAGTGTTCCTAGATTGTTCCAACTTGCGTGTTTGGCAGAAAAAGAATTGCAGGGATGACAACAGAGGCCCAAGAACAATTTTGGATGCTTGACTTCTTCAAAATCAACGCCGGTCAAGACAAAATAGCCCCACGTTCAGCTTCACAGTCTGCTGCCCCCTTCTCGAGTAGGGCGCATTTAGCAGTACCCTCAACACTGTCACACACTCCTGAGGTAAGTAAATATGTAAGTGTGTAGGGTCTAGCCAAGAGCTCTTCTTCGGTTGCCTCTACAGGCCGATCGTCTGGGATTGTATGCCACTGATGCAAGGAAATAGGCCACGTCATGAAGGATTGCCCAAGTCAGCAAGCATATATTGCAACAGAGGACGATGGATATGTAAGTGCTAGTGATGTTGAGAATGAATATGCTCTTGTAGCTAACCTTGCAAGTAAAGAGGACGAACTCGAGACGGATATCGACCATGAGGAAAAATTAAGTGCAGCTGCTATGGAGAATTATAGGACACTCATTGTGTAGGGAGTGTTAAGTACTCAAATGGAGCAAGCAGAACAGTTACAACGCCATATTTTAGATGTTCCTCATATTCAAGGACTTTCGTGTTCGAGTCAATATTGATGGAGAAAGCTACAACAATTTGGTAAGTTCAGATTTGATCAAGAAACTTTCCTTGCCGACAAGAACACATCCTCATCCATACCACATTCAGTGGTTCAACAATAGCGGTAAGGTGAAGGTAATGCAAACAGCTATGGTGTATTTTTCTATAAGTTCATACCATGATTGTGCTGATTTTGATGTAGTTCTCATGCAAGCATGCTCTCTTTTGCTAGGACGACCATGGAAGTTTGATACTGATGCAACACATCATAGTAGAAGTAATAAGTATACTTTTATGCATAAAGGAAAGAAAATAACTTTTCTACCTTTAACCCCTGCTAAAATTGTGAAATGTGAACAAGAGATAGCTGAAAATAAGATAAAAGAGCTCGAGAATGAATCTAAAAATCAGCAAGTAGTGGAAAAAGTTTTTCCACCCAAAAAAGAGAAAGCAACAACAACTTCTAAGTCCGATGAAATTAAACTGAAAGGATGTGTTATGCTTGCCACTAAATCTAATCTTGCTAAAATTTGTGATAATGAGCTACCATGCTATGATTTGATATGCAAAGATGCTTTAGTTTGACTTGAGGATATATCTACCTCTTTATCTCCTGCTGTTACTAACCTTTTGCAGGAGTTTGTGGATGTATTTCTAGCTAAGGTATCCCCGAGATTACCACCTATTAGAGGGATTGATTATCAAATTGATTTGATTCCGGGAGCAACTTTGTTAAACAGTGCTGCATATAGGACCAATTAGAATGAAACTTGGAAGACTGCATTTAAAACTAAGTTTGGTTTGTATGAATGGTTAGTAATGCCTTTTGGATTAACTAATGCACCTAATACTTTCATGCGATTGATGAATGAAGTTTACGTGCTTTCATTGGAAGATTTGTGGTGGTTTATTTTGATAAGATCTTGGTTTACAGTAAGTCACAAAAACAATACTTTGATCATTTACGTGTGCTATTTTTAATGCTTTGAGAGATGCACGTTTGTTCGATAACCTAGAAAAGTGCATCTTTTGCATGGATCGATTATCTTTTCTTGGCTATGTTGTTACTCCACAAGGAATAAAGGTGGATGAAGCAAAAAATCAAAGCCATAAAGAGCTGGCCGACCCCTGAGACTATTAGTCAAGTAAGAAGCTTTCCTGGTCTTGCGGATTTCTATCGATGATTTGTGCGGGATTTCAGCACCATTGTTGCTCCATTAAACAAGGTTACAAAGAAAGGAGTAATTTTCAAATGGGGACATGCACAAGAAAAAGCATTCAAGTTGTTGAAACAGAAACTTACCCATGATCCATTGCTCCAACTCCTTGATTTTGGTAAGACCTTTGAACTAGAATGTGATGCTAGTGTGATTGGAATTGGAGGTGTGCTAATTCAAGAAGGTAAACCTGCTGCTTATTTCAGCGAGAAATTAAGTGAGCCAAGTCTAAATTATTCCACTTATGATAAAGAATTGTATGCTTTAGTTCGTGTCCTTGAAACTTGGCAACATTATCTATGCCCAAAGAATTTGTTATATATTCTGATCATGAATCGCTGAAACATATTAGAAGTCAAGCTAAACTGAATAAACGACATGCTACATGGATAGAATTTATTGAGTCATTTCCATGTCATAAAACATAAGAAAGGAAAAGACAATGTGATTGCTGATGCACTTTCTAGGTGTTATCCCATGTTATCCCAACTTGATCATAAGATTTTTGGTTTAGAGACCATTAATGACTTATATGCTGTTGATTTAGACTTTAAAGAAGTGTTTGAACATTGTATAGAAGGGAAAGCATGGAATAAATATGTGTTGAATGATGGATTGCTCTATTGTGCTAACAAGCTATGCATTCCAGCTAGCTCCGTTCGTCTTTTGTTGTTGCAGGAGACGCATGGAGGAGAATTGACAACACATTTTGGAGTAAAGAAGACTGAAGATGTGTTGGCAGCTCATTTCTTTTGACCAAAGATGAGATGTGACATCGAGCGCTACATGTCACGTTGAACCACTTGCATTAAAGCTAAGTCTCACTTAACTCCACATGGCCTTTACATGCCTCTTCCTGTTCCTAGTGTACCTTGGGAGGATATTTTCATGGGTTTTGTTTTAGGATTGCCTAAGACAATGAGGAGAAGGGATAGCATATTTGTAGTTGTGGATCAATTCTCTAAAATGGCATATTTTATACCTTATCACAAGAGCGATGATGCTACAAACATAGCTGATTTATTTTTCAGGGAAATCAATCGACTACATGGAGTGCCTAATGCTATCGTCTCAGATCGTGACACAAAGTTTTTGAGTCACTTTCGAAGATCACTTTGGAATAAATTGGGGACAAAGCTGCTATTTTCTACTATGTGTCATCCCCAAACTAATGGTCAAGCAGAGGTCGTCAACCGCACATTATCGACCATGTTGCGGACAGTTCTAAAGAAGAATTTGAGGATGTGGGAAGAGTGTTTACCACATATTGAATTTGTTTACAACAGGTTGGTACACTCCACTACCAAGGTAAGTCTGTTCCAGGTAGTGTATGGATTTAATCCCCGTGCTCCTATTGATTTACTGCCTTTGCCTACTTGTGAAAGACTTAATTTAGATGGTAAGAAACGTGTTGTGTTTATTCTTAAGTTGCATGACACAACTAAAAAGAATATAGAGTATGACTGAAAAGTATAAGATTACTGGAAGTAAAGGTAGGAAGGAAATAAAATTTGAACCGGGTGATTTATTTTGGTTGCATTTGGGGAAGGATAGGTTTCCAAAACTAAGAAAATCAAAGTTGATGTCTAGAGCTGATGGACCATTTAAGATAATTGAGAAAATCAATAACAATGCATACAAATTGGACCTACCTACAGATTTTGAGATTAGTTCCACATTTAACATTTTATATATGAAGCCATATTTGAGACAAGAAGATGAGCTTAAGTCGAGGATGACTCCAATTCAAGAGGGGCAGGATGATGAGCCCATAGCTCCTTCGGATACGATCAATACCACCAATAATCCTCAAATCATACAAGGTCCAATTAGAAGATCACGTGCATGACAATTAAACCACCAGGTGAACTCCTTCCTTGCTGTTCATATTTCCTTAGATGGATTACTACTAAATTCTTGTGATGTTTTATTGTATAGGAACGTGGGAGAAGGACCACAAACTTACTCGAACATCACTCCTCGAAGGCCAAGTCTACTCGGACTCAAGGCTGAGCTCTAGTCATGGTCATGGTCGTGGTCGTAGTCACAGTCGTGGACGTGATCGAAGTCGAGTTCGAGGATAGCACGTCAATAAAACGGACATAACTCTCTCATACGAAGTCCATTTTAGGCAATCTTGGACATTCTGGAAAGCTTACGATGAGTCCTTTCCAATGGGTAAGAGATAAACCAAATATTCCTTATAGTTTAGTAATAATCAAAGGAATAAGATGCTACATCACCGTTTTGAACCCTACCGGGTTTTGTAATTGTGTCGGAGTCGGAGTCCAGGTTGTGCACACCTCTCTCCACGGTTCCACAACCCTAGGTCGACCTCCTCATGCCTCCCCTATATATACATAGTAGCCATCGTAGTTTAGGCTTGGATTCAGCTTAGATTATTCTGTTTAGTACAGTTTTGCCGTTTATCGGTTTGTTGAACCCCAAACTCGAGTGCTTCATTGGTAATTAGCAATATTCAGATTGCATCTACATATTCTTGCTTGTGTTCTCGATTCGCTTGCAGAAAAAGCCTTCTTGGTGAGGTCAACCGCATCTTGGCACGGTTGATAATTATGGAGTAGTGTGTAGTGGTTGCAAGGTTTCTTGATCTATTCTATTAGGAGCATTTGGGTCATCAACGTCAAAACTCCACTAACCGACTTATCATATTACCATCGAAAGATCGGGAAAACACGCATCAGTGAAATTCACACACATGCGACACTTTCCGTTTAATTTTTTAACCATGACGGGATTGGCGAGCCAATCATGATGATCCACCTCTCTGATGATTCCAGCCTTCGTGAGCCTCTCGATTTTCTCCTTGAATGCTTCTTTCTAGTCGGGTCCAAACCGTCAAAGCTTCTTTTAACCAGCTTTGCATCAAGCTAGTTGGCTAATTTGTGCTCAATCACCTCTCTGGGGATATCGGTCATGTTAGATGGTTGCCTTGCAAACACGTCGGTGTTTGCCCAGAGGAAGGTAATGAGCGTGAGTTCCTATTTAGGATCTGGGTTAGAGCCGATTCAGATAGTCTTGGATGGCTTCATTAGGTCCAAAGGAACAGTTTTGACATCACCGTGAGACTTCATGGCCGTCTTAAGCCTCAAGTTCTTTGTCTCCTTGTCTGGTTGATGCTATGTTGCCATGTTAAGTCTCCGCTTGTCGAAGCAGAGGCTTGCCTTTGGGCAGATCTTGACAGTAATGACTCCCTCAAGTCCTAAGATCTTCACACTGGTAGGCATAGTGCGTGATGGTCATAAACTTGGCTAGGGTTGGTCATCCTAAGATAGTGTTATACACCGTTTCGAAGTCGACCATGTCGAACAAAATTTTTTCTGTTCAGAAGTTGTCATGCTTCCTGAAGGTAAGAAGGAGCGATATCTGGCCGATGGGCATGACCGAAGATTCACGTACTATGCCGTGGAAGGCTTGTGGAACAGGCTTGATGGAAGATTGAGAGATCTGCATCGCTTCAAGTGCACCTATGAAAAGGATATTTAGGGAACTTCTTCCCTCGAAAAGCACTTGGGAGACCTTGCAGTTGTTAATTGTAGGCACGACCACTATCGGGAAGCGGACTGGCCGTACGAAGTTCTTTGGGCAGTCATCCTGGTTGAAGAAGATCTCGACATTCAACCATTTGATAGTCTGGCAACCCTTGGAGATAGCAGCAAAGACTTCTCGGGCCACCATCTTGTATTGTCGTGTGGACTCATAAGATGCAGAGATGTCGAAAATGTGGTCGACAGGCCTCTCTTCTGCCCGATTCATCCTCACTACTACTGGAGCTAGAGTCCCTACTCTGGGTTGCGACCTGGGTATTCTTCCCCTTGGCCTTGTCAATCTCAGCCTTGATCAATTTCTACCAGATGTGGCACTAGTGGAGGCTGTGGTCATCGGTCTGGTGGAGGTCGCACCAGGGCTTGCCATCACATTGAGAATAGCGCGGGCCATAGCTTCTAGAAACTTGGGCAAATCTGTTTGGGTGGCCATGGGGTGAATTCCGACTCAGACTTGGCGAATCATCGCGTGATCTCTCATGCCATGTTGTTGCCAAACGCTAGTAGAGATGGAGAGAGCAGAGGAGAGGAGAGGGATGACAAATGGGTCTGGGCGGTCGGTGAGTAGATAGGGAGTGCAGAGAGGAGCTAGGTCGGCAGGCTTCGTAATAAGGGTATGGCTCCCTCGGATACAGACAAGGTAAATTCATTCTTCATTGGACATATTTTCTTCGTAAAGAAAAGAATATACTAATTTTTTGTGTTGTTTTGTTGCTTAGCAACCTAGGAGAAGCACCACAACCTCATTTGAACCTCATCACTCGAAGGCCAAGTCTACTCAGAATCAAAGTCGAGTCCTAGTCGAACTTCAGAGTCTACTCGGAGTCTCAGGATAGCCGTTAGTAAAATGGCCAAAACTCTTGCATACGAAGTCCGATTGAGACGATCTTAGACTTGCTGAAAAGCTTATGACGAATCATTTCCAATGGATCTTGCCTGGATCAAAAATTCCTTATAGTATAGTTAATGTTGATGAAATAAGGTGTTACGTCACTGTTTTGAGCCTTATCAGGTCTTTTAATCGTATTGAGGTCAGAGTCCTGGTTGTGTAAATCCCTCTGCACGGCTGCATAACCCTAGGTCAACCTCCTCATATCCCATATATATAGTAGTTGTCATAGTTTAGCCTCGAGTTTTGACTAGATTATTCTGTTTTAGACAGTTTTGTTATTTATCAGTTTGTAGAACCTAAACTCGAGTACTTCATTGGTAATCAGCAATATTCAGATTGCATCTACCTATTTTTGTTTGTGCTCTCGATTCGCTTGCAGGAAAAACCTTCTTGGAGAGGTCAACTACGTCTTGTTACGATTGTGCTCAGAGCCTTTGGATCATCAACATCGAAGCTCCAGTAAATCAACTTATCATATTACCTTTCGGAAGATCAGACACCTATTCCGCATCACTTCGGCCCATGCAGAGAAAAAGAGGGGGAGGGAGTAGATGGCCGGGCCAGCCTAGTAGGCCGGAAAGAGAGGGAAGGGGAAAGAGGTGAAGTGGGCTTGTTCTAGGACTTTTGGCCCATACTTTCTTTTTCTTTTTCTTAATACTTTCCTATTTCATTCTATTCTATTTCTATGAATAACTCATGTATGCAACATATATACTTAGACATATATATATACACATATAACCACTCACATATATTTGTATATGCTCATACTCATATATACATAACTATATATATACACGCATATACGCATGTATTTACATATATATCCATATGCTTAGGTTTCATTCTTATTTTGCAAAAGTTTTATTTTCTTTGTAAAAAAATTATTTCCTTTGAATTCAGAAATTGGGCTGTCATACCTGGCCGCAGATGAGCCAAAGACCAAAAGGGTACATGCGGTGGCTCGGGTGAGATACAATGAGGCTCATCGTGCGCCGGATTTGGCTAGAGGGGCTCTGCAGTGTGGTTAAAGATGGCAACAAGTAGAGATTACCCGCGTGCCCGCGGGTAAGAAACTCGACGGGTGCGGGTTTGGGTTTCAATGCTCGCTCGCGGGTATGGGTACGGGTTTGATCTTAAACCCGACAGGCAAAAGGTCACAGGCAAGAAAAAGGCATACTCGTGCCCGTGAACCTGTAAACCCGCTCTAATCATGTTACATGTGGATCTAAGTCACCACTTGGTATATAGTCTAGGAACTTAGTATATAAATTCATCCTAATTACCCGTAAACCCGTGTTTTGGGCAGGCATACGGATGCACTTGCGGGTATAAGATGTCCGCGGGTAGCGGGCGCAGGTAGCATTTCTTACCCGTGACGGATAACGGGTACAGGTACGGGAACGAATATAAACTCGCGGGTACGATTCTACGTAGGATCTATCCGTGGGTATTTTATCCGTTGCCAAGTATGGTGTCGTCGGTGAGGTGGTGGAATCTCGCGTAGTCGGGAAAGAAAAGGGGCGCAAGCTCAAATCAGGCGGCGGAGACGACGTGCTTCGGCCGAGATGCGCTCCGGAATTCTTCAGCGACCTTCCAGCCTCCTCACAGCTTGGACGCGTCGGATCTGCACGGTGGCAAGTTGAAGCTGGTAGCGGCACTCGATGGAAAAGGGGCGGTGGCGCTCTGCTGTAGTGTGTGCGGCTGGGGGTGGGGGTGAAAAGAGAGAGGAGAGCTGAGGGAGTAGGAGGGGATAAGGAGCCCGGCCTCCACTGGAGCTCAGCTCAGCGCGGCGGGACAGATTCGGGCGGTGCCCAGGCATCGGCGGCCATGTGAAGAGCTCACTCTATCCAAGCAACGGGAAGAGGAAAACAACAGATGACATGTGGGACCGACCAAAACAGTGACCATCAGAATAGATTTCCTTCCCACTACTCCTCTGCTAAAACAGTGGTGCTAGATTTCTCCAAAATTTATGAAACTTTTTCTGTAGGTCTTATAATCCATAATGATTCCATTTGAACAAGATTCACCTCAATATATTCTGTATATTTTGAATTAAAATTCTCTAAAGAGGGCTACTTTTGTAACTTCTATCAAGTTTTAAGCCTCAATTAAATTCCCAAAAATCTGGAAAAAAAATCTCTAATATTATTCTCATGTGGTGTAATAATTTCAAAAAATAATTCCAAGACTAGTTTGTATGGTGAAAAGGTGACCTCCTTTGTAAAGCTCTATTTAATTGCATTTTTATCATTTATGTGATTTTCTCTTTTTAATTCAATTTGAATTCAAACCAGTTCAAAATTACACAACATTCATTAAAATGCTCATGAATGCTTATAAATGCATGCAAACATGAATATACATGATTTTGGGGTGTGATAAGAAGCATGTCAGCATTCGAGGGTTTTCGCATATGGAGTACTGACAAGCTTGTGTGACAGCCACGTGGAGGCGGGAAAGCCTCTTGTCAGTGGTCGTCAGAGCCGACAAGACGTGTCGGTAGTTGGAATGATGACAAGGTCCCTATCCCCTAGAACCAACAGCCAAATACCTTGTCACCACCTAGCACAAGTCGATAGACATGTTGGCTAGCGAGTTGCCAAGAAGTATGTCGAACAAATGGTTGACATGCTAGTTTTATTTTATTTATTTTTTTGAAGTTTTTAAACTTTGATGTAGACTCCAGTATTTTGAACTATATCTACCTAAAGAATTTAATAGTTAGGTTACCAAAACTTAGAATCATTAATATGTACAAATTTTGGAATTGAAACCCGATAATCATATTGATAGAAGAAATGCATCACACATAGGGTGTGGTCAAGTAAAAATGTTTACCTGTCTACTCCTACGGCATACCTAAAAACATGCACTAACCATGTACCTTCTTAACACTAAACAAACTAACACAAGTTATAATGGCATGTACGATATACATCATGACTAACCTAATTGTATATGAGAGCAAAACCTAACATGCCTTGGGGAATGTAAATTGTCAAGGATAGAACCGAGGCTCTACTAACTGTAGCGGGGATATTTCCCCTTCATCAAAGCATCTAATCTAGCTTTCCTTGTGTGATGCAATCTCTAGCGCTTTCTTTACCTATCTTCCTTACACATCTCCTAGGCTCAATGTTCCTCGTCCTCTCTGTGCTTGTGCTCCTCCTCGAACTACAATAAGTGATCTCTCCTCGATGCCATCTCATAATAGACATGGGCCTCATCTGTGGGTAACTATTCGTTGTCTAGCCACTGCAGGAAATAATAGAGAGGTGGAAAAGACTACGTGCAAAGAGAGTTAGTATAAGTGAAATATGTAGTAGAGTTGTGCATCAAATCACATAAAGGAGGGTGTTTGTTTGTGCATTTTATTTACTGGCAAATAACTATTGTAGAGCTTCTCCTCCAATGGGACATAATCATAGTTTTCACACATAAAGTACCTCCTACATAGGTTTGAAAGATCAATGACTCTAGCATTGAGTTAATGTAAGTTTGGTGATTAATCAATTAGGATAACATTGTTTAATAGTATTCAAGGTTTAGTCTCATAAATGCTTTGTGATGAACTTGGGGTTCCAAACACCTCAAAGGGATTATCATCATGGTCAAAGAAGATCTTCATGAAGATATACAAACCTATTGTTTAGACAAGTGATCATAATATTGAGAGCATCACTTGTATAGATATGCTTGTTTTCTTTGTTTGTACTATGAAGAAGGATATGGATTTAGTAGCTTGATCTAATATCTTTATGTTAGTTGCCTAGTAGGTGATGGACACTAGGTTTGGATAGCTCTAATAGACCCGAGGAAGACCCAAGATATCAAGAAAGAGAAGCCACAAGGATCAGACTTGAGATGAATTGAATTGGACAAGTTTGGTATAGAAAATAGGTCATCGTATAATACGGTGAGGTGATATGGTGGGGGTCACAATAGCATACGGTGGTGGTCAGATAGAAGGCTGAAGGTGATATGCCCAATCATATAGATGATTGTATCACACGTCTATGTTCATATACTACCGAATAATATGTTATTCTAAGAATGACTATCGTTTACATTGATTGGTAAGTATGTGACTTGTTCATGAAACTCTTTGTTTATTTCAT
The DNA here is from genome assembly GCF_958298935.1 of Phragmites australis. Classification (NCBI taxonomy): domain Eukaryota; kingdom Viridiplantae; phylum Streptophyta; class Magnoliopsida; order Poales; family Poaceae; genus Phragmites; species Phragmites australis. The sequence continues at coordinate 21,437,133 of NC_084921.1, read as the reverse complement.
GATATTATTCTTAGTCGATCTCTGGTCGCATATCATTGTGATGATACATAAGACTAACACATGTATTGATTGATGATCACGTTTCATGAATCATAGGTATAGACATACCAGGTCAATAATGTGGACATTTATGTTAGAGAACATAATATTGGATAGACCCACCTTGAGATACATTATGATGTGCTATTAGTTGTTATCTCAAATGATGTACCTATAGAATCCTTAGACCTAAGATCGTCAGTGAATCCTAGAATGTATAGTGACATACTTTGAGGCTGTCAAACGCTATTCCGTAACTGGGTAGGGTTTGTCATGAAATATGTCGTGGGGTATGAGCGATCAAGATAGAATTTTCCCCTCCTTGATAATGGGAGAGATATCTCTGGGCCCCTCGAGGTAGTTAGATTGAGAAAGTGCATGGGCATACCAATATGATTAAAGAGTTAATCACGATGAATCCACTGCTTGATCGAGTGAATGGTTGGGCTATCACAAGGGTGGCACGTATCTCGCCTTGAGCTTGACTGGTATCATGAGGCGAAAGGATCGGTGCATGTGTATATCAAGGTTCAACCGATATGATCTTGTATGCATACTCGGGAGTCAACATGTCTTGATAGGGAACGCTATTGATTTCAGTTTGGAAAGGGTTTCCAAGTCGTAACCGTTTGTACATGAACCTAACGGGTCACACACTTAATGGGTTGGAACAAAACATGCGAATTGGATTTGTATATAGGTTTTGATTGGATTGTGATCCATGAGAAGTTAGAGTCCTAAAGGGCTTCCAACGTGGGAGCCCATTGGCGATCTCTATATAAGGAGAGGCGTGGGTAGGGCGTGCTGAGGTAGAGCCACTCCAAAACCCTAGCCGCAGCCTTCCAAAGGATCTCACAAAACCTTAGACACGTGTGCAATGCTAGCACATCGGCGCTTGGTGTGTCTGCCCAGTACGTGTGGATACCGTAGAGGCACTGCTACTATTACGGCGCTGATCTTCTCGATGAGTTGAATGTGATGTGTTTGGGACTGGTCGAGGACGCGACAGACCTGATCTTAAGCTAGTCGAGGAATTGGTCGAGGAGCACGACCACCTGCTCAGAGTTGGTCGAGGAGCACGACCACCTGATCGGAGTTGGTTGAGGAGCATGACCACCTGCTCAGAGCTGGTCGAGGGCTTACCTTATATCACAAAGATAATGATGACGGAGGATGGTATATGTTAGTGAGGATGAGCTGAGATTCAGGCAGGCAATAGGGATGGCTCAAGAAGGGAGTCTCGGATGCTATAGGCCTGCTTGAATCAATTAAGCACCGTCCGTTGTTGCAGTTTGCTTTAGCACTTGTCCGTACTTACCACGTATCCGCATATGGGATGGATGAGCCGAATACCTTATGTAGCTATGATCTTTTGGCATGCTAGTTTCGGGTGTTGTCGGCATAATACACTTGTAAGGAGTATCTAGTTTGCTCTGGGAGTAGTTCTAGATGATCCCCACATGACGAGTCGCATGTTCAAACTATTGGAGCTTATTTGGGAAAGGTTGACATGAGTACCCCTTGTGTGGACCTGTGTAGTCACACAAGCCGTATGGTTCTCAAGTTAGGTGTAAAACAATTTGAATTATCACGATCTCGATTATGGGCACGCTTCTGTCCATTTGCATCAATCGTAGAGTTTCGGTTGTGGTTGTGATGGTATGTTGGGAAATGTATGTTGATGTTGTCTAAGTTTTGATACGGTTCAAGTTAAAATTACGGTATGGTAATGATCTCAGGATAGAAGGTTGTTTATAGTTAGATATAGATGCTTACACTTGAGTTGAAATTTGCTCTTGCATATAAAATTCACTTGACTTTGTGGCCAAGTCCTTGCTAATTATCCAAATTGCATTCTCCTTGGAGTCAGTCTAATTGTAAGTGTCTATTGTGAATTAAGTCTTGCGAGTACCTTTGTACTCACGTGCTTGGTTTGCTTTTCAGGTGAGGAAGGTTTAGTATTTGGCTACTTTACGCCCGCTGATGTAGGCGACGGGCATGAGTAGTGTCGTCTACTCGGTTGATGTTATTTTGGAGTAGCGCCTTTGGGTAAATGGCTCTACTCATCTTTTGTTGTCATGTATTTTATTCCGCTGCGTAGCTACTCTAACAATGTTCAATTTATACTTTTGTTGTAAAGTTAATCTACTTAAAGACTTGTAACTTAATTTAATTACTCACTCTTTATTATGTCTTGTGATGATGTGCTTGTTGTAAAAGTGTGTGTTCCGATCTTGGAGGAAACACATGCCGGGATACCATGGTGATATTCTAGTTAATCGTTGTAGTCGTGGTTATGCAAATGACTGACTTGATGATTAATTAGAATATTATGTGGACAGTTCCCCACAGCTTTTGACATCCCTGAGTATATTGGGTCCCGTAGATTTGGATCCACGATATCTAAAGTTGTTAAAGATGTGTACAATGTACCCTATCCATAAATGGTGTACTCCTTATGCGTATAGATATTCGACAGTAGCAACTCAAGGATAACAGTAATTTGTTCATGGGAAGGCAGCCTAATGATGGGTTGTATAAAACTACCATTTCCGGATACCCTAGCGTTCCCTACATTCTTGGGGTATATCTCTATCCTTAGGAAGGGAATCCCTGGATGTATGGAAGTTATCTGCAGATGCCCAGGATATCTTATAAGCATGAAAGTTTATATCCAATAATGATAAGGAAAGATTCCAGAAGTCGTACGATGACCTCCCCTATATATATGGAGAAAAGGGACCCTATGGAGGATAAGTCCATTGAAGTCATTCAAGCCTGCAGGAGCTCTGTACCCTCAAGCTTTCTGTAGTTTAGATTTGTATTAGCAACTCTTCCCGATTACTCACTAGGGAGCCCTCCGACTAGGTTTAGATTCATCTAGGCTAGCCTAGAATTCCCTGTAAACTATCTCAGAGATTAATACAAGACTAACAAGATATAGGGCTATTATCCTAAGGGGGGCTTGAACCTGTATAAAACCATGTGTGTGTTGTGTGATTTGTCTACTAGAAGCATCCCCTACTCTTTCTACAAGTTCGTGAGATCAGTGGTTCACCAATCGTCGATAGCTGCATCGTCCATGGGGATCATGACAAAAGGCATTGAAACTTCTACACACGATATGCCGTCAGCTTCACCCAAACCAGCATCGAGGACTGGCTTCTCAAACAAGGAGTTCTATGACAACTTCACCCCCTCCATCAACAACGAACTGACAATCGACCGAGTGGATCTTGATGAAGACCTTATTGGTGACGACTCCAGTAATGAGGTAAGTTGCTTTATGGATCTGTGTGTCAAGGATTACGACATCGAGTTGGAACCAATCAACTACCAAGATGATCGTGAGAGTGACGTTCACCGAGAGTCAGGATCCTCCCCCGAGAAGTCATCGTCATTGGAGATGAGGATGCCGGTCTAGTTGATCATGATGATAATGATCCCGTAAATACGTGGGTCCCCGCCGCGCCGACTAAGAAAGACAAAGGCTAGCCTCCACTGGTGACAACTCTGATCCCAAATCCTAACACAGTCCGGGATCTAACATCTTTAGACCATCCACAGGGGGCCCAATGCTTTAGATCTGCACCGGCGCGGAGGCTCCTCCTTCTACAGGAGGCCGTCATACGTCCCCTACTACATATCTGACTACCCTCGACGTCAAGGGTTGGATAACTCGGTGACTAGTCTGGCCAAGGAAGCTATCATCCAAGTCAAAAACTCTCATCTAGTCGTTGCCATGAATAGCTCTAATCAGGGAAAGTCTCGTGCATAACCTTGCTATGGTTACTCAGATTTAGAGAGACATAATCCTAGGAACAAGACAGCCTGAGAAGATAACTAGACACCTAGCCATCACAGGACCTTGCTAGTCAGAGATCATTCCAACAATAATCTATAAGAGGTTATCGATCAGCAAAGACGCTCGAAGACCCCTAAGGAAGAGTCAACTACCCCTCAACGGTCTAACCATAGGATGCCCCAGCGCTACTCGAGTAGAACCTAGGGCAGATCTCCGATCCCTATAGGTAGAACGCCCATGGCTAGCCGGACCAAGCAAGGCGCCATCAACGGGTGCCAAGCCTTCTCTCCAAAACTGCAAAAGTTAAACTGGACAACGCGATTCCAGCCTGAATCAATCGAAAAGTATAACAGGAATACAAATCCAGTCAAATTCCTCTAGATCTACACTACGGCTATCCAAGCGGCTAGCGGGGATAAAAAGGCGATGACAAATTACCTCCCCACAGCCCTTGAAGGGGCAGCTAGGACCTGGCTAACCAACCTACCGCTAAGGGTGATATACTCATACGAGCAGCTCTGCTACTTGTTCCGAGCCAACTTTCAAGGTACCTATGTTTGCCCTGGTATGAAAAATGACCTCTTCCGTTGTGACCAGACATAGAAGTAAACCTTGCATGAGTTCGTTCGCCGCTTCAGCAACACTCGGAACACCATCCCCAAGAATGACTATAATGTCATCTAAGAGTTTACTTAGGGGGTTAGGAGCCGACGATGCATCAAAGACGTCACTAGGGAGGAGCCTGAGATAGTCAAGGAACTCATGAAGATCGTTGATAAGGCTGCCAAAGCCGAAGAGGCACTCCTGTTCGTCAAGGAGAAGGACCAGGGCAGCAAATGCCGTTAGCCTGGACTAGACAACGATGTGGCAAAAAGCAAGCACAAGAAGAACTCCAAGGGAGGTAAGGACAAGAAAACCAAAGCTTATGAAGTTTTTATAGATCTTCCTGATACATGTCTAGTCAAGCGCTCCGAATCATTCGGGGCAAGAATTACAACCCGAACACTGGTGAACGCGATGGCAAGCCATGGTACGACCTTCACCAGACACATGGCCACAGCTCCATCGGTGCTTCATCTAGCAAAAGTTGGTAAAGGACGAGAGCGACAAGGCCAAAGGAAAGAAGACTCAGATCATGACCCAAAGAAGGGACTCCAGCACCAGCAGTAATGATGATGACTCAGACTCGATGTCCTATCCACCAGAGGAGATAATTGCCGACCATATGTTCGGCGGCTCTGTGTCCTACAAGTCCAAGTAGCAGTACAAGATGGTGACCCAAGAAGTTTTAGCTATCATTCCCAAGGGTCGTCAGGCCATCAAATGGTCAAATGTCAAGAACTCCTTCGATTGGGATGACTGTTCAAAAAACTTCGTATAGCCAAGCCACTTCCCAATTGTGGTCAAGCCTACGATCAATAACTATAAGGTCTCTCAAGTGCTTGTCGATGGAGGAAGTTCTCTAAACATCCTTTTTGCAGGTGCACTCGAAGCAATGTAGATCTCTTGATATATCATCAAGCCTATTACACAAGCATTCCATGACGTAGTACCTAGATCCTCAGCCATGCCTATCGGCTAGATATTGCTACATGTTACCTTCAGGAAGCAAGACAACTTCCAGATAGAGAAGATTATGTTTGATGTGGTCGACTTCAAGATGGCGTATAATGCCATCTTGGGAGGACCGGCTCTGGCCAAGTTCATGGTTGCCGCTCACTACGCCTACCAGTACATGAAGATCTCGAGGCTCGAAGGGGTCATCACAGTTCAGGGTTGCCCCAAGATAGGCCTTCGTTGTGACAAGTGCAGCCTCGACATGGCTACTCAACACCAACCCGATAAGGAAGCTAAGAGCTCAAAGATCAAGGTGAACTAGAAGCCTTCATCATGACCGCGACAAGAGCCCCCGAGAAGCATATTCGATAGCCCAGGGATCTGGTTCCACAACTAAGCTTCGAACCAATGAACAGCTATGTGCTACCCCCGAAGAAGAAGGGTCCCTCATATTGGTTATGTCTAGTCTGCATCATTTTGGTTTATGATGATAAGTCTACAATAATTTGTGGAACTTCAATTAGCTCTGTAAGTCCCATCTGTAAGTACTTAGAGTACCTTCGTAATAATAAAATCATATTGCTTGAAAAGCTGCTTGAATACCTTTTCTGCCTTATTTGTCTTTTCGTGCATTCTCATGCTCGACAATGGGTAAGTCGCGACCCAGGTACTTCTTCCCACGCGTGTACTCGGGGTTGAGAAAAGTTTTTCTACTACCAAATGGCAATATGAGTTCTTTTCACTTTATTATGTCATTCATTTAGACTCCCTACCCAGTAATCCTTCCTAGGCAGACAGACGGGGGCTTAACAGATACTTAGTACTAGAAACCAAAAATGACATATTTTGCAAAAAAAACATTCTAAAAGAAAATTCCAATGAGAAGGGATGGATCGTTATGTTGTGACTTTAGGGTTGTGAAAAAGTTCCTTATCGCGTTCCACGAGTGTCCGGTGGCTATGACGCCTTCCACTCAAGCGAACCTAAGGCTAACCATAATAAGCACTCCAACTAGCAACTAACGCGTCCTGAAATAATCAAAGAAAGAAGTGAGTAAGGTTACCATGATATGTTGTCTAACGTATCCAGTATCAGGCACCCACATCATTCAAGATCAAATTCTTAAAGTCTAACAAACTACCGAGTTTTTATTGCATATCGTAGGAATAAAAGTCTCAAGGCGATGACACAAACCCAAACATCATTGTATGCACGTATCCCTTGGCCAGCCCAAGTATCTCCTCCACCTTCTGGAACACCTCCTCATCTGTCTCCCCCAAGAAGTCCTCCTGAAGAACATCGGTTTTGATGTTCTGGTAGTGCACCTTCAATATGGCTAGTACCTAGGCTACCACCTCCTCCGCACCTTACCGAGCCTAGCTCAAGATTTGTTTGGACACCTTCGGCTAGAGGCCTTAATAGGCCTCAGCGAGTCTGGCCTCTCAGGCAGCTAAGCTAGTCCGGCGCCGTCGGCATTTCCCATGGGCTGCACTGGAATTCCGACTCCAGTGAGGGTGTCCTGGAATATATCTACGGCTGCGATAAGCTATTGCTAGATGGAAGTCATCCAAGCCCCCTCTTAGGTTAGGGCATCGCGGGTGTCCGATAGGCCTGCAAAGTGTCACGCTTAGAACGAGAAGGCAAAGTGGTGATGTGTCCAAGATGTCAGGGGCTTACCTTTGGATCAACTTTCTAGGTCGGAGCACATCTTCTTCTTGGCAGCTTCTTGGGAGAGTTGGGAGCCCAACTTGACCAGTCAGTGGTCCTTCTAGGCCATCTCCCTATCGAGTTTGGCCACCCGAGTGGTAGCTCTCGGGCCTTACCATGGAGCTTGTGCAACCGCGACATGTATAGCTAGAAAGCATCAAGTCAGTACATATGATTTCATCAACTAAGTGGTTCTTTTGTAGGAAGACACTTATCATAAAAAAGGAAATAAAGACGGCCTCTAGGTCATGACCACCTGGACCTTGGGCATCTTGGATGACCTCCCTCCACGGTGTATCGCTCGGCAGGCCGTAAATCAGGTTCACGATTGCCCGAGGTGACGGAACCTCCACCTCCTGGCTCTCGTCGGCAGGTGTTATGTCACACACGATTTTAACGATCAAAACCAGATACGACTTATGTGTGCCTAGGATGTTCAACACACATAAGGACATCACAGGTGAAGTAACAAAAGCAATACTTTTATTAAATAAACGTTAAATTCTTACAGCAGTTGACATATATTGTCTTCTATGAAGATATCTGCAGCAGAACAGAAGCACTGGTGCCCAACAACACCGCAGTCAACTGATCGGGAGACACGCGCCAAGAACGTCACAACCTTGTCTTGATAGTCTTCAATATCATCACTCACTAAGCAGCAGCATACATGTCGCATGGTGTAGGGAAAATAGCAAGTGTGAGCACATAGAGTACTCAACAAGTGGGGGAAAGTAATGATATGCAGGCTTATACCAAGAATAGGCTAACACATGGTATATTTGCGTAAATGCGAGTAATGAAAACAAATTTGGACTCAAAAGCATTAAGCAATTATTAAGTGAATGTAACCCATACGGTCCAACAACCAGCATACAAGGCTCCCCACCTTGCATACCATAACCTTCTAGTACTCCCTGTACTATAACCAAAACCATCTAGTACTCACTGTAACAGAACCATATCCACAACCATCTAGTACTCCCTCTACCAGAACCATAATCACAACCATCTAGTACTCCCTGTACCAGAACCATAACCACAACCAAACCCATAACCACAACCCACTAATCATGTGAGGATCCAAGTCCCTCATATCCGTGAGCACGGCTGTTATAACAGTTTTACACTCTGCAGAGGTTGTCCAGCTTTCTCCACGAGTCAGTAAATTCCATGTTGCCGTGTTCGCAAAACACTTAACACACGCCAGTGGTGTGCCGCCAAGAATCACTGAATGACATTTGCCACTAAACAGAGACTAATCCAGTATGTGTCTACCCACTAGGTTTCACCGCCAGGCTTTACGCAAGCTAAGCTCCTACCCAGAAGCCCCCTTTTGTGCTGACCCAACACACACTGGATAGACTCTAATCAGTATGTCATGCCTTACCCATATCAGCCTCGTGGTTGGTACATTACTTCTTGGGTTGTCTCTCCACGAACCGGTCCTTACTTAGGTTACTTGAGCAAACACTAAACCAACATCATAACCATGACCACTATCACCAACATCCCTATGCTCGAGGCCTAAGGTTCCATGTTGCTAGACCATTAACTAGTTAACCACTATTGTTTCATGTATTCATTAGTCAAGTATATGACACTCCCTTGTATTCCAAAAGCATAGCTAAGCAATCTACCCATAAAAGACACCTAACCATAAACCATCTAGGTTCCAAGGGATGATAAGGAAAAATCTAGGGAAACCCCTAACATAGGTGACTACCCATCATATTGACAGACATTGCACGCAATTTATTAAAACCAAAACATTTAAAAACATAGGTTCAATATGATCAAGGACACTTGACTTTTTTTCCCAATGCTGCTCAATGTTGTCGAAATCTTGGTCTTGAAGTCCCTCAAACTGCTCCGGAACGTTATCGACCAATCGCGAGAACTACCGACAAACAACACAAAGCAAACACTAAGAACAACATACCAAACATCATCAAAACACTTCAAAAATACTATGGTTGGATAGGGATGATTTTAGAAACATTTAGACAAAAGAATCGTCTAAATCGGAGTTAAGATGAAAAGAGAACAGCTTTCGAGAGATGGATTAGACTGAAAAGGAAATGCTGATTTTTCGAAACTATCTTCCTATGGGAAAGGCTTTATTGCACGATCACTATGTCAGGCTTGACAACAATATTGTGCAATATACAAGAAGTGTAGGGAAAACTAGACTTCACTGACTAGGCTAAGGAGAATGATGGGGCGCTGACTTGGCATGCTCTGCAAGTATCATTTTGGATTAAAGAAGGGATACACTGAGATCTAGTATCGACCACCTATGATGGATCAAAAAGGCTGAAGGTTGCGCTTCTAGGTTAAGGATACTATTGGTCACTCTATGTAGCAGTGGTGGTTCGGGTTTGGTCGGTGATGGCGATCGGGCATGTGGCCACAAACATCGATGTCGACTTCAGTGGTGTTTTAGTGAAATGAGAGAAGCATGGTGTAGAACGCGGAAAGACTAACTCAGCGGTATGGTTGGTTTTGGAAGGGGTCATCCAAGGTAGCGGCAAAACAGCGATGACTGCTTTTAGGTTTGGTGGTCATCGCGAACAGATGCAAGGACGAAGATGCTCGCATTGCAGAGATTGGCTATGAATTTTGAGAAACCGTTTGAACAAAGATGTTCATATATCCCGGGAACACAATGTTATGGCATGGGTTTTGGGTAGATCATCCACTGAGAGGAAGAACGATCAACGAAGATGAGACGGGTGATGGCTGTGACATGCTGTGGTTGGCAATGGCGTCCTGGTCGTGTCGCTACATAAACAGGGATGGGGTCCTAGGGTAACGTAGAAGATTCCATGGGACACGCTGTGACACAGTTGGTGCATCCATACGGTTTTCGAATTGACAGTGAACACGAATGCAAATCCGGTGCGCGCGTAGAACGCGTCCAGAAACCAGACAGCGGGTATGTCGACCTTGATTTTGATAGTTTGGCTAATCTACTGGCCAAACCGGTTGGTGAGGGCATGGGGAACATCATGGGACTTGCACTGGTGAAAGGGCTTGGTGATTTGACCTCTGGTCGGTCGGGAACATCGATGCCAATCAGCTACAGCGCGGCTGTCTCGCGGTTGTCCGCGGCGGCGACGACCGTGGCGGCGTAGATCGGGCTTTTGCCGAGGCTAGAGCTTGTCTAGGAACTTAGTATGATGCTAAAACAGTAGTAAGGGAGGAGAAGAAGGGATCCTCACCTTGCTTTGATGGTCGAGAAACGAGGATTCGCGGAGAAGACGACATAGCGCAACACGGGCGGCGGCTGCTCCGGTGACACACGGACAGGACAGCAGCGACTTCTAGGGCTTGGTAGCATGGAATAGAGGTAGGACATGGTGTGCAACTCATATATATAGGGCTAGGGGTGTCTGGTTGAGGTGGAGTCCAAACCGAACACGAATCGGATTCGAGTTCGAGTCGGTTACGATTTCCTCTTTCGCAGCTCTGTATTCCGAGAATGATGTCTCTATCGTCCAGACTCCAAATTGGACGTTTCTTGATTCTAAATTGTAGTACTCGAAAAGATCTGCAACTTTGGTAGTAATTGGAACTTCTGAAAACGCTATCTTGATTTCCAAAAATGCACCACAAGATAAACTATTTGAACTCAGACTTCTCTACGTAGCACTGATTTCGAGGGCCATAACTCCTAGCTCCATTATCCAAAGGAGAACTTCCATAGGTTCAAATCGAAGTTCTCGATGAGAACTACAACTTTGCTATTGTCAAGATTTGCATTTGAGGCCGTTTTAAACTCTGAAATGTCATGCAAAGATGAGGCTGTCCAGGACTCCGCGAAAATTTACAGATTTCGTGGATCCTTTGTTGGGCCTTCTAGATGACTTGGCTAAGGGTTTGGACTTGAGCAAGATTGAGCCTAAAGACACTTTAGGTATATCTAGGGTTTAGAAAAGAAACTTTTGCAAAGAAATTTGAATAAGGTTTGAATTTGAATTGAGTTCGGAGTGAATTTAAGAGAAACAAAAAAGATGAGGTTGAACAAGAATAGGGTAGATAAGGAATTTGAATTTGGATTTGGGTAGAATTTGAGAAAGAGGAGTGATTGGCTTTAAACAATGATTTGGATAAGATTTGAATTGAATTAGAGAAGGATCAGGTATGATCAAAGATTGAATAGATGATGAATTCAAAGATTTTGAATTCCAACCATTAACATCCTTAACTTATTCACTACTGAGTTTTGTAAAAACCATGTCAAAATCATTTTCAGTCAAAACACCAAAGAGGAAGAAAAGAAAAAGAACTCTAATGCATTTACCTAGCTTCTAACAAAACTCTGCATGCAATGCACACAAAATAATAACCTATATTGATTGATTGATTAAGAAAATAGGTCTTAAACCTATACTGCTAGTGAAGCTATTCAATACTCTTGGAAAATTTTAGAAATTTAAGAAATCTGAAAATCAGGGTGTTACAAATCTACCCCCCTTAAAAGAATCTCGCCCTCGAGATTCGGGCAGATCGAAAGCGAGATAAGGGATCTCGATCTTCAAGTTTTCTTCTCGCTTTCCAAATTGCGTTTTCTTCTTAGTGTTAACCTTATTGCCCTGACATACTCTGCTCACTTTGCTTTTGACAACTTCCGCATCTGTCTTGACAAATCTTGATTGATTACCTTGAGTATGTTGGATTTTCTCTGATATTCCATTCCTGGTATCTTCAACGGTTGTAGTTGTTTCTGATGTACTATTCTAGCTTTTTTTTGACATGTGTCACATAAGACCATATACTTTGCTACACCACTCTTGTTTCCATACTACCGATAACAATCCTTGAGATCATGGTACATCTTAGTGCTTTCTGATTCCTGAGAATTTCGTAGCTTCGGCACTCCTGGTAAGTTTCCTTCTTTTTTTTTTAATGATCTTCTCATCTGTTGATTGACCTTGGTGAACCTTCTTATCCTTGAGAATTTACTGAGGCATATCTTAATTCCGAGGAATGAGTACTTGTTCTTAGCAATCACTTGTGTGGTCAGAGTGCAGCTTCTGGGTACTGTCCTTCCTTTAGCACATTTTATTACCTCATTACCTTTGCTGACTAGCCGTTTCCAATATCTGTCTTTAAGTTCCAAAACCAAGAGATTAGCTAGAAAGACTAAACCCTTAAAAAGGAGCGGACTTCACTAACTTATATTTCCAGTTCTTGAGAAGTAGATAGATATGTAGCCTTTGACATGGAATATATCACTCTTTTTTTTGTGTCTACTGAGCTTCTGTGAGCTTGATGGGATCTTGACTATCTTGGTTTACAACTTGAAAGTCATGAAAGTTCGAATGTTGAACCGAGATCTTCATATAGGATTTGGGGTTGATCCAGTTCCATGCGGGGTGCTTCATGGGACATCTTTTAACCCAGCATGTAGGTTCTCCAGAGTGGATACACACCTTCTTATCATCAGGTACAAGGATCCTTAGGGGACATCCATTGGCGTAGCGTCTTTCTTCTTCACAACAAAAACACCTTCATTGTAGGGGTACTCTGCAAATTTTCTCTCGACCTATGAAACTTCCTGGTTGATAGAACAAAGTGCTTGTTCAGGAGTGGAACATAATGAAGAATTGTTGTTTGCTTGATGGTCTTCAAAGGATTTCTTCCTCTTCTTGTTGTTGCCTTTCTTTCTACACTCGTTTTCTGCACTTAGATCTTCGACGATATGTAGCAGACTTTCCATATTCTGAGCCATATTTTGAAAGATCTGAGTCTGAGTCTCCAAATATTGTTCCTTGTTGAATTGAGGTGGCATCTACTGGTTGTTGTCATTGTTGTTGTTTTTGGTACCTTGATCGGGTTGACCTTCCTTCGAGTTCACCATCTGATTAGGATTGCGGAGGAAGACAGGAAAGGAAAGGGCTAGAAGGAGAAAACCCAACTATACTATTAGCTATAGAGATATATAAGGAACGTCACTGTTAGCAGATGCTAAAGCATCCCACAACGTATTCCAGCACTCAAACATTAAACCCAAATCACACAAGGCACACCACACAAGCACACACTACTAACAGCGCTCTAACATTTACGAAGATTAGGGAAAATCCTCCTATAACTCGACGAACTAAAACTGGGAGCAGCGCAGAGGTAGACCTTCATATCTTTAGTACTGTGGTAGATGAATCTTCCTTGTCATGATGGATCTTCATCTTTATTATATAAATCTTCACACAAGGTAGGAGCGCCAAGAGAGAACTTCAAGTGCATCCTCCTCAAACAGAGTAGCTGGGATGGTTCAACAACTAATATTTTGAAACGGAGAAGTGTTGGAGATTCATTTTTCTCAAAAGAGTGAAATAGGTAAGTAGAAAGAGAAACAGAGAGGTCAGAAAAGCACAAGGATGGGTTTTCAAAATAGGCTTTTAAAATATGACCTTATGTCATGACCATTCTATCTAGGCTTGCGTCATACGGTCAGCCTGGCTCTGATACCACCTCTGTCACACCTGGTTTTAACGACCAAAACCAGATGCGGCTTATGTATGCCCAAGATGTTCAACACACATAAGGATGTCACAGGTGAAGTAACAAAAGCAATACTTTTATTAAATAAACGTTAAACTCTTACAGCAGTTGACATATATTGTCTTCTATGAAGATATCTGCAACGGAACAGAAGCACTGATGCCTAACAACACCGCATGCAACTGACCGAGAGACACGCGCTTAGAACATCACAACCTCATCTTGATAGTCTTCAACATCTTCATTCACTGAGCAGCAGCATACATGTCGTATGGTGTAGGAAAAATAGCAAGTGTGAGCGCATACAGTACTCAGCAAGTGGGGGAAAGTAATGATATGCAGGCTTATACCAAGAATAGACTAACACATAGTATATTTGCGTAAATACGAGTAATGAAAACATATTTGGACTCAAAAGCATTAAGCAATTATTAAGTGAATGTAACCCATACGATCCAACACCCAGCATACAAGGCTCCTCACCTTGCAAACCATAACCTTCTAGTACTCCCTGTACTATAACCAAAACCATCTAGTACTCCCTGTAACAAAACCATATCCACAACCACCTAATACTCCCTGTACCAGAACCATAACCATAATCATCTAGTACTCCCTATACCAGAACCACAACCACAACCAAACCCATAACCATAACCCACTAATCATGTGAGGATCCAAGTCTCCCATATCCGTGAGCATGGCTGTTATAACAGTTTTACACTCTGCAGAGGTTATCCAGCTTTCCCCACCAATCAGTAAATTCCATGTTGTCGTGTTCGCGAAAAACATAACACACATCAGTGGTGTACCGCCAAGAATCACTGAATGACATTTGCCACTAAACAGAGACTAATCCAGTATGTGTCTGCCCACTAGGTTTCACCGCCAGGCTTTACGCAAGCTAAGCTCCTACCCAAAAACCCCCTTTTGTGCTGACCCAACACACACTGGATAGACTTTAATCAGTATGTCACGCCTTACCCATATCAGCCTCGTGGTTGGTACATTACTTCTTGGGTTGTCGCTCCACGAACCGGTCCTTACTTAGGTTACTTGAGCAAACACTAAACCAACATCATAACCATGACCACTATCACCAACATCCCTATGCTCAAGGCCTAAGGTTCCATGTTGCTAGACCATTAACCAGTTAACCACTATTATTGCATGTATTCATTAGTCAAGTATATGACACTCCCCTGTATTCCAAAAGCATGGCTAAGCAATCTACCCATAAAAGACACCTAACCATAAACCATCTAGGTTCCAAGGGATGATAAGGAAAAATCTAGGGAAAACCCTAACATAGGTGACTACCTATCATATTGACAGACATTGCATGCAATTTATTAAAACCAAAATATTTAAAAACATAGGTTCAATATGATTAAGGGCACTTGCCTTTTTTCCCAATGCTGCTCAGTGTTGTCGAAATCTTGGTCTTGAAGTCCCTCGAACTGCTCCGGAACGTTATCGACTAATCGTGAGAACTACTGACAAACAACACAAAGCAAACACTAAGAACAACATACCAAACATCATCAAAACACTTTAAAAATACTATGGTTGGATAGGGATTTTAGAAATATTTAGACACAAGAATCGTCTAAATCGGAGTTAAGATGAAAAGAGAACAGCTTTCAAGAGATGGATTAGACTGAAAAGGAAATGCTGATTTTTCGGAACTATCTCCCTATGGGAAAGGCTTTATTGCACGATCACAATGTCAGGCTTGACAACAATATTGCGCAATATTCAAGAAGTGTAGGCCAGACTAGACTTCGCTGACTAGGCTAAGGAGAATGATAGGGCGCTGACTTGGCATGCTATGCAAGTATCATCTTGGATTAAAAAAGGGATACGCTGAGATCTAGTATCGACCACCTATGATAGATCAAAAAGGTTGAAGGTTGCGCTTCTAGGTTAAAGATACTATTGGTCACTCTATGTAGCAGTGGTGGTTCGGGTTTCGTCGAAGATGGCGATCGGGCATGTGGCCACAAACATCGATGTCGACTTTAGTAGTTTTTCACTTAAATGAGGGAAGCATGGCGTAGAACGCGGAAAGACTAACTCAGCGGTATGGTTGGTTTTGGAAGGGGTCATCCAAGGTAGCGGCAAAACAGCGATGATTGCTTCTAGGTTTGGTGGTGATCGCGAACAGATGCAAGAACAAAGATGCTCGCATTCCCAGAGATTGGCTATGAATTTTGAGGAACCGTTTGAACAAAGATGTTCATATGTCCTGGGAACACAATGCTATGGTATGGGTTTTGGGTAAATCATCCACTGAGGGGAAGAACGATCAACGAAGATGAGATGGGTGATGGCTGTGATATGCTGTGGTTGGCAATGGTGTCCTGGTCGTGTCGCTGCATAAACATGGATGGGCTCCTTGGGTAACATAGAAGACTCCATGGGACACGCTGTGACACAGTTGGTGCATCCATACGGCTTTCGGATTCACGGGGAACGCGAATGCAAATCCGGTGCGCTCGCAGAACGCGTCCAGAAACCGGACAGTGGGTATGTCAACCTTGATTTTGATAGTTTGGCTAATCTACTGGCCAAACCGGTTCATGAGGGCATGGGGAACATCATGGAACATGCACCGGTGAAAGGGCTTGGTGATTTGATCTCTGGTCGGTCGGGAACATCGATGCCAATCAGCTACAGCGCGGCTGTCTCGTGGTTGTCCGCGACGGCGACAACTGTGGCGGCATAGATCGGGCTTTGGCCAAGGCTAGAGCTTGGCTAGGGACTTAGTATGATGCTAAAACAGTAGTAAGGGAGGAGAAGAAGGGATCCTCACCTTGCTTTGATGGTCGAGAAACGAGGATTCGCGGAGAAGACGACATAGCGCATCACGGGCGGCGGCGGCTCCGGCGACACACGGACAGGGCAGCAGCGACTTATAGGGCTTGGTGGCATGGAATAGAGGTAGGAGAGGGCGTGCAACTCATATATATAGGGCTAGGGGCGGCTGGTTGAGGTGGAGTCCAAACCGAACACGAATCGGATTCGAGTTCGAGTCGATTACGATTTCCTTTTTCGCAGCTCTGTATTCCGAGGATGATATCTCCATCATCCAAACTCCAAATTGGATGTTTCCTATTCTAAATTGTAATACTCGAAAAGATCTACTTCTTTGATAGTCATTGGAACTTCTTAAAACGCCATCTTGATTTCCAAAAATGCACCACAAGATAAACTATTTGAACTCGAACTTCTCTGCGCAGCACTGATTTTGGGGGCCATAACTCCTAGCTCCATTATCCAAAAGAGAACTTCCATTGGTTCAAATCGAAGTTCTCGACGAGAACTACAACTTTGCTATTGTCAAGATTTGCATTTGAGGCCGTTTTGAACTCTGAAACGTCATGCAAAGATGAGGCTGTCCAGGACTCCGCGAAAATTTACAGATTTCGTGGATCCTTTGTTGGGCCTTCTAGATGACTTTGGCTAAGGGTTTGGACTTGAGCAAGATTGAGCCCAGAGACACTTTAGCTATATCTAGGGTTTAGGAAAGAAACTTTTGCAAAGAAATTTGAATAAGATTTGAATTTGAATTGAGTTCGGAGTGAATTTAAGAGAAACAAAAAAGATGAGGTTGAACAAGAATAGGGTAGATAAGGAATTTGAATTTGGATTTGGGTAGAATTTGAGAAAGAGGAGTGATTGGCTTTAAACAATGATTTGGATAAGATTTGAATTGAATTGGAGAAGGATCAGGTATGATCAAAGATTGAATAGATGATGAATTCAAAGATTTTGAATTCCAACCATTAACATCCTTAACTTATTCACTACTGAGTTTTGTAAAAACCTTTTCAAAATCTTTTTCAGTCAAAACACCAATGAGAAAGAAAAGAAAAAGAACTCTAATGCATTTACCTAGCTCCTAACAAAACTCAGTATGCAATGCACACAAAATAATAACCTATATTGATTGATTGATTAAGAAAATACGTTTTAAACCTATACTACTAGTGAAGCTATTCAATACTCTTGGAAAATTTTAGAAATTTGAGAAATCTGAAAATCAGGGTGTTACATGCTAGGGGCTCGGTAGGCTCATTCCCCCTCCCCCCCCCCCCCACAGGGCTTGATGTCTAGGATCTAAGGTGGTCGTGGCTTGGGGGCTGTTGGTGGTGCTCCAAGCATCCTGCGGAAAAAATCTAAATCTTGTGCTCCCATGAATGTGAGGAAGGCATTAATGATGATAAACTTACTTGGGCTGATTCATGTCCCGGAAGGACTTCAACGGGACAAGGATGGTGGCTGGCCTCTTGAGTGGTTTCACCGAGGTGGGGGGTGTCTCCCCCAATCTCAGCTCTCGACGTGGGCAAGGTCATGATGGCCGACAACCTCGTGCCAGCAATCGCCTTTCCACGATCCTGGTCCAGCACCTGTACGAGAGTAGAGTCAAACATCACGACTACAAATGCTTCGGTGAAAATTTCAAACTCACTAGGGTCGGAGCCGGCACTCCAGGTACTGTAGTTAGGGCTAAGGCTAGAGTCAATGTCGATGCTCCGAGTGCTGGAGTCGTGGTCTAGACCTTGGTGGTTGGAGTTGGGACCTGAGCCCCAGGAGTCAGATCTGAGGCAGAGGGTTCGAGGGCTGCAGTCAGTGCTGGAATCAAGGGGTCAAACATCGATACAAGCGGCAACATGGGGTCTCTAATCGATGAGCCATTACCCACCAAAAATTCATCCTCGTCTAGCGCGTCATTGCCGACGGAAGACGAGGCCAGTGACATAACATCTCCACCCCGTCTTCCACTTGGGCCCGTAGTTCCCATGATCAATGCCTCGTCTGAATCCTCACTTCAAACACCTGTGTTCTCAGCCTCCAGGTCGATCAGCCCGTGTCCTGGATGCTTCATGGTTGGTCCTGACCGCCGCCATGGATTAGAACCATTCAGAAAGAAGAAGAAAAGAGAAAAGGAAAAGGCACATGAGGCTTACCTACAAGATCTCGACCCATGTGTCAGCCTCCATCTCAACGATGGGGATCGGGATGCCCTGACGATTAGGCTCGAGGGCTGAGTCGAAAAGAAACTTGGTCCTCTACTCCATCGCTTCTGCAAGAAGATCTGTGGACAAAAAATGAATCACGAAGGGTATGGCCCGCCCTTAAATGCCTACTCAAGATAAATCAGTACCTAGCTCACCTTCTCAGGCTGGATCCTCCACGGGCGTGAACTCCCAAGCACCAAAATCCTCAACCTCAGGGGACACAAGCGTCGTTTCATGAAGTCCTTGGCAACATCCTAAGCTATCAAACCCCGCTCCTTCAACTCTTAGATCTCGGTGACGAGGGCTCGAGAGACGATGGTAGGTCTTAGCTCTTCCGTCCACAGCTACCTCACTAGTGGCATGAGACCCCGATATGGGAGTTCTGGCCCGCTGGTTGGTAGTAGAACCATTTCTTATGCCACCTTGAGCAGGAGCTCTTGGTAGAGAAGCTGATGTACTCCGTCGACTTCCCTTCTTAGAGACGAAATCCGATGCCGCCCACGACCCTACCTATAAACCCCTTCAAGAGGTAGAAATCCCTGAAGAGATCAACTGAAGAACGCACGCCCAGGTAGGCCTCGCATAGGTGCACGAAGATGTTGAGCATGATGATGGAGTTGGGGTTGAGGTGGATGAACTCGATGCTATAGAAGCTAAGCACTTTGAGGAAGAAACTAGAAGGGGGAAATGGAAGTCGCAGCATAAGAAATCAAGAAAGATGACAGTCCAGTGTCCAAGGCCTCCTCCGAAACATCGGACTCTGGCCATGGCGGGATCGTGGCCGGGGCGGCACCGGTGGTAGAGGTCTCCTCCCTATCAATGTTCTTGCGACCCATGGTGTTGGGAGGAGGCAAATGGTAGGTTTAGGGTTTTTAGAGGCTGTTGCAAGTGAGAAGCGCAAGAGAAGATGGCTCGAGGAAAACAATGACAGATGGGTTAAAGCATTGTGTGGGCTCCCGTGTCTCATTTTATACAGGGGCAGAGAGCCCTCTGGGTGGCTCTTCGACTAATTCCATGACGGTTTCCCAATGTCATCATGACCTCTTATCAGATAAAGATTCTCACCACTACCCAAAATCTCTGATGCGACAGTTCAATATTCAAGCCCGATCAGCGACAAGTCTTTTTCTCCCGTCCATCCAAAATATTGGGATAATATTTCTCGGATGAATCAAAATTCCTACTCGGAGGGAATACCATCTCAGGAGCTCGGTTGTACTCGAAGGTACTCGGAATCTCGAATAGACGACCCGAGGACTCCAAAAAACCGGTTACATATCATCCTAACCAAGAACCTGAGTTCTACTCAATTATACGATCGGTCAAAATATTTATCTTTGCTGACTAAACCTTTGATCCGTTAAAGTCTTATTTCACATATTGATGGAGGCTTAACGATGGATAGTATAAAACTATCGTATCCAGATACCCTAGGATTTCCTACATTTTCAAGACATCTCTATATTCCTAGAAAGAGAATCCCCAGACGTATGAAATCTGCCCACATATGCCCAGGATATCTCATAAGCAGAGAAGTTTATCTCTAAGAATGATAAGAAAAGACTCTACAAGCTGTACGATGACCCACCTATATATACGAAGCTAAGGGACCCTGTCAAGGACAAGTCCGTTAAAGTTATCCAAGCCTGCATGAGCTTCGTACCTTCAAGCCTTCTATAATTGAATCTGTATTGATAATTCTTCCCGACAACTCACAAAGAAGCTCTCCGACTAAATTTAAATCTATCTAGACTAGCTAATAACTCCCTTATAAACAATCTCAGAGATTAATACAAGACTAACATCATGTAAAACTATTATCCTAAGAGAGACTTAAATCTATATAAAATCAGATATGATGTGTGATTCATCTACTGAAAATATTCTATACTCTTTCTACAAATTTGTGAGATCGAGGTTCAATAATGGTGACAGTCTTTAGCAAGGCATAATATCCTTTCGGCGTCAACAACAATCCTTCATTTTTAGTCAAAGTCCTGAAACAACGATATATATGGCCGAGGGCAATCATCGGATACATTGAAACGGCTGACAAACACCAAAGGCCTTTCAGGGAAATCAACTGGAGTTCCAGATCAAATTTTCATCACTGAACTGAGTGTCAAAATGTTCTGAACTGACCACTACTTGACTGTAAAATTCACTGCCACATAGGCCAAGGGTCAACAACTTCAGTGAGCAAACTCCGCTTGTCGCCATTGGAACTCTCTAGCATACAGATTCCGCAATGTTGGATTTGCATGTGTCCATAATCTGTATTATCTTCTACATTTGCTACTCTGCTCGCCTAATGGGGCCTTGGAAGTATTGGAGGGATATGAGAAGTGCCTCCTGAAAAAGTTTGCTAGTTTTTTTAGCATAAAAATTTTCATAGCAAAATGAGCTTTTTAAAAATCTTACAAGTGGCAGGTACCTCTGTTCTTATTGTTCTGCTCCCTTGGTTGGGGCACGTATTCAAATAAGATGTGAATACATCATTTGCACGTTTACCCTGTCAGAAATGTTTCAGCTACCAAATTAGCTCAGATTATCAGCCGATGATGGCATTTTAATTATTACTCATTCAACCATAGACAAGAATTCAATGCTTTGATAATTCCTAATTTTCATGCAAATGATCAGGCATCGCTGGAAATAGGAAGTATTGAAAAAGAATGGTACGGAAAGAAAAGAAAGATATAAGAACTAATGAAGGCAACTGTCACATGCAAATGCAGACCTTCAAATCTGTTTCTTCTTCAATGCTTTCTTCCAGACCAGCTAGTCCACCAAATGCAGTTGGAAGGTGCCTGTATCATGAAGCACACATAAATAAAACGATAGACTCCATCAACGGTGGCTATATACATGGCGCAGGTTTCATAAAGCATAAGACGCATGGTTACAACGCACAACTTCGGAATATGGAAACCGTAGGAATACCAGCCAATAGTTACTATAGAAACAATTTTACTAAATGTATCAGTTCATTAGTCCAAGGGAAGGCACATCATGCCTTGGTTGAATGTATATCCACTCACGATAGCTTAACACAAAGAA
This sequence comes from Phragmites australis, assembly GCF_958298935.1. NCBI lineage: Eukaryota > Viridiplantae > Streptophyta > Magnoliopsida > Poales > Poaceae > Phragmites > Phragmites australis. Next base: position 21,415,431 of record NC_084921.1, on the reverse strand, counting down.
TAAGGGAGCAGCTACTGCGCTTATCAAGAATTTTGGCCATGTTCACAAAGTGGAGGTTGGACTTAAGGAACGGTAGAGTTCCAATTTTATTAAGCAAAACCATACTTTTCTGTAACTCCCCTAGCATAAGCTAGCACATATAACACTACCCTAAAAAAAGTTTAGCACATATAACACATCCCACAACTATTCAAATACAGCTGAAACACCCTAAGCAAATTTGCACAAGAAAAAGCTTCATAAATCATAACGCCATAGCATATGGGGAGAAGAAATTTACACATTCAACTGATCAAACTGACCAAATCTAAATTGGCTCCTCAAGGTGGTCCAAGATGACCGCAGATGATGACATACCTAAAAGAAGGTAAGGTAAGCTCAGATGAACTAATTATTTCGCCATGCTCTGAAGTGCCAATGATATGATTATATCCTTCCTAGAGAGAGTGAAAATAGTAAGTAATAATAACTCGAGCGACGGTCGAAATACTGAGTAACAATAACTCAATCTTTCTGTACAACATATTGAGACTGAAAACAGTACCTTGTATGGTGAATTTTTTAAGACACCACTTAAATTTGAAGCATATCGAACTTTATAGCCCCAATAAGATTCCATCTCTTCAGTGGGAGTGGAGGGGGAGACAACTTTCCTTACGCAAGCTGGAAGCAAGTACAAATGCAGTTACAGTAAAATGGCACAACAGCACAGGTATAGTTCAAGACTGTACTAGAATGAGGACATAGTGTGTACTCCACAATAACAGGAAACATATTTTGGTTTCAAAGTGAAATGGCACACAAAAATACATCAGACGAAGCAACCATGCTTATTAACTTAAATGAGATAAACCAAAAATTGTAAGAGGAAGCAACAAGTACATTTCGTGAAGTAATATGTTAGGGTAAACACCTGACAGAAGGATAGCCGAGCGGCGTTGGCCGCTAGGGAAGGAATTGTACTATAGATTAGAGAGACTTAGAATATTGAGGGAGACATAGGGAAAGGATGCTGGGAAATAGATTGAGTTATCTTGCTTGATTGATTTGATTACATGACTTCTATAAATAGGACTCGCAATAAAAAGTCCCTGATCGAATCCAACTCTACATCCTAACCGATTCTATCTCTACTTGATAACAAATTTAATCTAACCTTTTAATGACCCCTAAAGAATCAAATCTAATCTTATCTCTAAATGTTATCTAATCTTTCCAAATATATACATAGTCTCAACCTGGTCGCAATCGCAGCTTCCTAGTGTGTCCACGTCATCTATTGATTGTACGCCATCGGATTGGAAAAGAACCTGATAAGAACCGTCCAATCCGTCGTGCTCATCCCGCACCATTCCACAAGCTTCGAGGAGCTCCTCTGCTCGCCCGACCAGTGATAAAAGATCCCCCCCCCCCAGCCTCGCCATGCGCTCGCCGCCGCCATGCCCCCGGGCCTCCTCGGACCCGCCATCACACCTGCCACCATGTGCCATTTGAAGTGGAGGAGAAAACAATTTGAAGTGGAATTGCATGACAAGAACAAATGAATATGACATTTTCATTCAAGAAAACAACATACACGATGGCAAGTGTGGTACACTGTCATACTAACCTAGTCATGTACCGCCTCTAAATCTAGCATGCTTTAAGGAATGTAAACAAGCTGATTACTACCACTACTCTACTGGGTACAGCAGGAGTACTTTCCCTTCCTCGTAGCATGTGCCCTCTCATGCTTCCTCTCCCTCTCCACCTCATGGGCCTCCTCCTTCAGGCGGGTCTGTTCCTCTCTTAGCTTCCACTGTTCCTCTTAAATGTGTTTGCGCTTAGACTCCCCCTCTCATTCGCTTCCATCTAATGGAATCTTCTCCATGTCGTCCGGTGCTCCTCGTGAAGTAGGAACACATCTGTTGGACTCTACTCAATATCCACTCACCGTATGAAATCACAGAGTGGTGGCATAGATAAGCAACAGAGAACAAAATTATCAGTGGTAAGTGATAGGTAGTTGTGGTATAGTTTGGCCACTAGTGTGTACCTGGCAATAGCCACCATGGATGCTGCCCTCCGACGCCATGGGTACTCGTAGTTCAAACACATGAAGAACCTCCACACCTTAGGTGTCTGAGAAGTTGTTGGACTTCTTCACCTTACAAAGGTCTCCACACCAGCACATTGGAACTTTGACCCTAGTATGCATAGTAGCTGGCATATATTTCTCTAGGAGAGGATCAGAGGCCATTTAGTAGGAGTAAAAGAGCTTCATGCATTTTCTTTCGTTCAAGAAGTAACCTCTTGAACTACTATTTATACTGAAACTTTATGATGGTTCATGGACCAAGTCCACGGTGAATAGTTGAGACAAGGAATTGATTTCTCTGCCTGGAGTGCTCTGAAAGCCTACATCTATAAAGACTACCTTTAAAAAGCCTATGTCTGAAAAGGCTACATACGAAAAAACCTACCTCTGAAAAGCCTACCTCTAAAAAGTTTACATATAGAAGTCTACGTATAAAAAGTGTCAAGGGATGATCCTTGACAATGAATCTAGGGTGCATCAGACGACGAGCGCGTTGATCGACTTTTCTCAGATGGACACAAGAGTGCAGGGATTTATCTAGGTTTAGGCCTTCCATGGGATAATAGCCCTATGTCCTATGTATTTTCTTATGGATTAGATGAGCATGTTACCGAATATTCTCTCTTTTCAAGCCAGGTCCTCCCCCTTTATATAACAGGGGAAAAGGAGTACATACAAATGGATTGTGCCAAACTCTATAACAGACCTACTCCTGATGAAGCCAACTACTCATAGGTTATCATTACGGAGGACATGAATGCCCAACCTACCCTGGTCGCCCTGCATGGCCTATCACGTCCACCGAGTGCTGTCACATTCGTCTACGAGGTTGTCCAGTAGCATCAAATGCCACGGGATGGATCACTCCAACTTCACACCTGTCCACAGCCATGCTCACCGAAAGGAGGTGGCTAAGGAAGGAAAAAACTTAAGTAGATGAGATTTAATGAGATTTGACTGGTTAGCTGAGTACCTTCCCTACGACCAGCAGAGGCAGGTCGCAGGGTCTTCTCCATCGGCCAAGGGGCTGGTCGACTAAGCCCCACCCTGGTCATGGGCTGAAGCCATGGTTTTGACGATATCAACCGCCGACTGACATTTGATAGTGTGGGGCCTGTTCGGTGGTATCCCCTTACCTATTACACCAATAGTAGCCCCCACGCTCCATTATGGATGTGGTGGACTAAGTGAATTGACGTAGTGGCATGTGGTCGGGTGTGATAGTGCCACTTGGTCCCCAGGTGAGAGCATGTTCGCCCTAAGGAGTGCTCGCCAACGCAACCCGCTTTAGTGGTAGACTCAAGAAACCACATCCCGAAGGGAGGTTATCTAGAAAGAGGGGGAGGGAGGGAGAGAGAGAGAGACGTGGGGGGGATGAAATTGCGTTGGACTAGAGGAAATTTCGATTCCCCAAGCACGACCTCTCAAAATTTGAAAGGACCGGACCCCACGACGGTTGAGATACCACGACAGCCCTTAAAATTGGAGTGCAAAGTTTCCTCATGAATCTTTCCGTCGTCTCCCTTGCCCTCCAAGCTTCTGCGGCCAGAGCCCCTTATCTCTACCTCCATTCTTGCCACCGAAGCATCTTTCTCCATTGTTTGATGGCACGCACTGGCAACGAGCCCACCTTCCCCAAATCCAAATGTGATGTGAACAAAATGCACAACGCTGACCTGCTCACTCGCAGCCTATCCTTTGGTACCACTCCGAGGAGAGCGCGCTTGCTTCCTGCTAGGGGGTGATCGTGATGTTCGTCTCTTTCTTCTTGGTCGGCCTCGTGTCGCCCTTCCTTGAGTTCTTCACCACTGACATCTGCCATCTGTATCTCAACTCCAATTCCATTCTCATGCTAAGCATCTTTGCTCATCTGTGTGCGAACTTCTTCGGTGTCAAACCGTGCCTATACCTCTTTTGGTTCTTCTACACATGCTGGTCGATGACTGGGCTGGCCACTGGAAGCTGTGGGTTCCATCTCCGCGATGGTGCCATAGACTCCTACATCGAGGTGGGCCTCAAGTTGTTGCGATCAGGCCAGAGTGAGAATTGGTTCTACCTCATGGCAGACAACTCCTTGGACAACCTCAGCGTGCCAGGCGTGCCAACATAGGTCATCGACAATTGGGGGAGCAGCCACACGACAACTTTGGAGCTACTAACCCTTGCCAAATGGATCGGTCGGCTCTAAGAGGCCAGGCTAACAGGGTCGGGTGTCATCCATGACTTCATCAAGTATTGGTTGTACCCCTTGTGGAGGCGAGCACATCCAGCATTCCAGTACACCGGGAAAGATGATGTCACTTGGGAAAGCTCCTTAGGTAATGCTGCAGTTGTTTCCCTGGTGTTTTTGTTAGGTGTGCGACCTCTCACATCTCCCCTTTTATCCAGATCTTATTGATGAGATTGTCGACTCGCTGGTCCAAAACCTAATGTTGTCTACCCAGAGGAAAGATTCTCCTCCGACTGGCACCCCTTTGCTGTGCGATCTTCCTTCGTTGGAAAGAGCACAGCTCAGGAGGGTAAGTTTGGCATTTCCAAAACTCCCACCACAATCTTTCTCTTGGGTTAGGGTTTCACGGTTTGCGTCGTTGTAGGATCTTCCTGAGGTCGATGTCCTCCACCCGATAATCGACGAGGTCTTGGAGGTACCAGAGACCACCTTGGGGACAGAGGCTTGCTGAGACACCCATCCCAATGCCCAATAGACCACTGCCTCATCTAGTGCTAGCCCCACTGACAACCAACCTGGTTGTGGTATCGACCCATCTAGTCATGGTGACGACTAGGATGCATGGAGTCAACCATCGACCACGGGTTTAGGTTCTGCGAGCAGTGCAAGTCAGTAGAGGAGTGACCAGTCTTGCACCAAACCAACCAGGGGTGCCCATGCTGATGTTCGTCAAGTCTCCGAGCAAGGGGAGAAGAGGTCGATGGTGGATCCGACTTCCCCAAAATCATCCAAATGCGCCCATGAGATGCTGATCACCCCTTTGCCTGTTCTCACGGCTTTGCAACGCGCGTTGTGCTCACTACTCTGTCCATGCAGTAAGCTCTCCGGTCAAGCACAGACACTTCATGTTCTTTCGTTGACTCCACAATTTTGCTATCGTTGCAGGTCCTTGACCCCCCTCAACAACACCAACCAGAACTCCTCCGCTGCTGCCCTAGCTAGACGCCTCAGCCCTCGGGACACCCGTGACTCTATCATCAGGGTCGCTTGTTGTGGCCTCCATAGATGTTGAGCTTTCTGTGTCATTTCCCATGACGCTTGCTCCTGCCTCTAACTCGCTCTCCCTGGTTGCGAGCCTCTCTACCTCCATCAGTAAACTGATCATAGAGAAAGAGGCAGCAAACCACAGATGTGCCAAGCTAGAGCAGCTGGTGGCCGATGAGAAGGAGGTGAGGCGTGCACTTAAGCTAAAGAAGGTCGTGCTCATTGCCCAAATCTTCAAACAGTTGGAGGATAAGCGGACGATCCATGGTTTTCTAAGGAATGCCTTCCTGGCAATGCGGGGGGCCCTTGGGAACATCGGGCTAGAAGTCATTGGGCCAAAGGAAGAAACCACACATGACTACGCCTACGCCATCAGCGTCTTGGTAGAGAAGTTCACCGAGCTCTTAGGAATCCTGCCGGCGAGGACTGTGGAGGACGTGGCGAAGCCAACAAAAGCCTATGTAGAGTACGTTCTCAAGTGCTAAAGCTGCTGCAACCCCAACTTCATCCTTGAGGTTGTTTGGGAGGGGGTTGTGATCGTTGGTCCTGAGCTGAAGTGAGGCTGTAGGCAGAGTGCGAAGGACCGATGGAGTATGTAGGGTCTCTCTTCTAGGTGGTGACCATCGAAGATTAAATGCCGCCCTATAACTTAGGCTTGTATCATATTTGAGTGAAGTTTTTCATTTCTTTGATAGGCTTGTGTCATTGCTGTGGTCGTATAGCTCTTGCACTTACTGGCGCTCCTGCTTGCTTTGTGCCCCCGACCACCTCCATCGACGACTCCATTGACCAGCGCAATTGGGAAATGGTGGCCGAGTGTGAACTTATGTTCGCGATCGAGTGAGAGACCCTACAAAGTGATCTTTGAGGTGCACCGACCTTGCCACAGACTAAGCCACGTGCAGTCTTAAGCTAGCCAAGTAAGACTCGACCAATTGAATCATGTATGTTTTGCGACCTGTTTCTTTGACCAACTTGCCATGAGGACTGTTGGTGACGTAAGGGACCTGAAGCGGATGACGAGGGAAAATGACTAGTGGTGGGCTTATTTCTATGATTGCCTTAGTCAGACATTTTCTTCCTTCAACTCACCATTTATGCCCGCCAGCGTTCAAGTTCATCCAACTCTCGGGAGTACCGTTACTAGTCATATCGACTAGCTCTTAACGGCCTTCGAGGAGGCATGTAAACTCAAGTAGAGGCTTCGTGAGACCGTTGATGACCACCTTTTTGAGGTTGGAGTGTACAGTACGTGCATTGCTCTTGCTTACATCAGTGAGCATTTTCCTAGCCTCAACCTTGCTCCAGCAGTCTCCGAAAGCTTCGCCAGTTCCCAGAAGACCACTACAGAGCTTCATGACCTTGCCAACTCATTTCTATTCATAGCTCACTCTCTTCTTTGAACCATCCAATTCAAACCACTAAGAAGCGTCTTCGGATCCTGGGGACACTGAATAGATTGTTAGAACCAGCCCATGGGCGTTATCCGGGTGGTCATTTTGTAACATAAGGACTTGCTCCTAAATAGATTTTCCCTGCGCTCATGCGGTGAGTAAGATTGCTTGTTACTCCTAAAGGGGGCAAAGGTTTTCTGTACCACTTGCTACTTAGGTTTCTGGTGCCTAGGATAGCTTTTAACATGAAAAGACATTTGTTGGCAACCGCGCTTGACCCGAATTGGGACTTATGACCTCTTGGTTGCTTTCCTTCAGCCGCCCACATCCCTGACATTGTGCGATCAGCAATTTCTTCCCCCCCCCCCCCAATGTGACTTGGTATTCATAATATGCATGAACAAACAAAATAATCTAGGAGCGTAAAATAATCTATTAGCACAAAAAGAAACACAAATCCAACATTACTCTAACCCCTGACCGTCTGCTTAGTAGAAGGGCTGTCGATTGGGCAGTCTAACCTTTGAATCAGAAAGACTTACAAGCTAAGGGCAGTCCGATCTTGTCTGGCAGATCCTGCAAAATAGAGCATTTGGTCAGTAGCAGGGTTGTGGACTAGGCAGTTTAACCTTCAGTCTGCTCTTGTCCAAAAGTGTAAGACCCTATTCTCAGGATCTCATGTGCCTCTTGTATCAGTCCCTGGATCAAGTAGCTGATACGCACAGTATAACAGTTGTAGTATCACAGTCAAACTTGAACATAAGTATTAAGGTTACAGAGTATAAAAGGTTACAAACCTGGCCGAACGGCCAACAAAAACATAGCGGAAAACAGAACCCAAACCACATGCATCTATGGAGCGAACGCGACTCTAGAGACTACTCTTCAACTCCATCTTCGCCTCCGGCTTTGGCGGGGTCCGTCTCTTCATCTGAATGACAGCAAGAGTGAGCACGGAAGGCACTCAGCAAGCCCTATACTATTTCAAGGTGTTGATAGATGTATAAATGGGTAATTCAAGGATAAGGCTTTACAGTTAAGTTTTATGCGTAAAGCAGTTTATGCAGGTATTCTGTTGTATCATTTATTATTGACTTTAAATAGTTTAAAACCGGATAACAAGCTTTATCTGGGGTTTTTCGTTCCTGGGAGGGGCTACACCTCACTCCGCAGTCCCTATTATCACATATTGTTTACCTCTAGTATTATACAGCTTCTAGCGTAGTGAGCTAGGAACCTCATCACACGGACATCTAGTCTACACACTCACTCATCAAGACACACGCACTCAGAGTCTAGTCATCAAGGTTACTGCTTTCGCATGTCCATGATCGTGGACACGGCTATTCGAATAGATTTACACTTTACATAAGTTGTACAACTTTACCCATGTGATATGCTCAGCCTCCAACCGTTGCAAGAGGAGGAGCGAATCATACCGAGATCCTCCAAACACCTTTCCTGCCAAGCTTTTCTACGAGACACCCCAAGTACCAGAGACCAAGTTCAGAATACCAGATTGGCTATGCCGTCTCTCAAAATATTCAACAGAGGACCAGATGGACATTTGGTTCCTCGCTGCTCCCCAGCCGCCTAGTATTATGCCCAACCCAGTCCGGTGAAAGAAGAGTCAAGTCCTACCCATTTAAGACGCATGGTTGCACGGGGGTGGCTAAGCATGACGGCGCAATGACTCGGTCCTTAATCGGCCAGAGCAGGTATCTTCTGGCAATGAACACCACAAAGGTGACTCAAGCCCCGAGGAGCATCCTCGTCCAAAGTACTACTCCACCTGCCCCACCAAAACAGTTTTCACACATTTTTACACACCTCCCATCATATCCCACATGATGTCAAGGATTTCACATCCATCACGAAATTCATAACCATCAAGGATTCATGGTATATGAGTCAACATTGATAACAGTAAATCTTATCTCCAAGGAGAAGTGTTTTAAAAGCGATATCTCCGAGGAGACGTATTCCATAATAAGCATACTAGATATCAAGGCGCCGCCCATCTTTAATATATTTAACAACAGGTATTCCTAGGGTGATATGTATTCTGGATGATGACATGTAAGGCATGGCAGTGTTGATAGGATTAACTACTAGTAGTGGTTTGAAAGAAAACGCAATATATAGCACATGCGATAATAAGTTCGGTTTTAGTTGATCATGTATATTATTTGAAAATCATAGGTTCAGTATGATCAAGGAGATAGGACTTACCTTCTTCGAAGTTCTCATCAGAGTCTTGGTTGTAGTCTGGATCCTCCTTGCTCCTGATGCTTCCTACGCAGCACTCGTAGAACTCTGATTGCTCTGCAATTGCGACTATGATCAATAATGGCTATACTAGAAAAGAATCAAATAATACCAAATGGAAAACCAAATGAGTCCTAATGGACACCACAATATGACAGATAATTAGATCTCGATTTTATATGAATTTTGATGAAAAAATCACCGAAATTAGAGCCTGAACGGAGAAGTTACGGCTCCCAAAAGTTTTAATCTAAATTAAATCGAAAAAATACCAAATGGCATTGTTCACAAGTGGGACCCACTGGTGGGGCCCACTGAACAGTACCCAGGCCCACACAAATAGTAATAGGTGGGACCCGCATGAACAGTACTAGTTGGGTCGAGATGGGCCCAGATTGGGCCGAGTTCGGGCCAGGCTGCACAGTGCTGGGCTGCACAATATTGGGCTGGCCCGCTAGGGTGCGGCCCTTGAATGGCTGGGCCAGCCTGGCAGGCCGACGGCACTCGGGCCGAGTTGTGGCCCACTCGGCCAGGCTGGGTCACGGCTATTGGCTAGCCCACACGAGCAAGTGGGCGCGTGGCAATTGCTTGCGTAGGGCGAGTGGCGGAGGGGAGGAGAAGGAGTGGCCGGCAGCAAGAAATCTCACAATGGTGCGCTCGGGGAAGCTCGTCGGCGTGGGATTCTGACGGGGTTTCAGGACGGGAAATCGACGCAGATCTTCTTCGCGGAACGGTGAATGTAGTGAGGAGCATGTCGACAGCGACCGGCGACAAATTCAATGCCTGTTGGCAGCCGAAGGGGGGGCATCGGTGTGGCCAAAAACCGGGCAGCGCTCCCCTATACTGGGAGGTTCCAATCCGCACCGGAAGAGGGGCCTATGGCCTCTAGGAATCACGGTATGACAGTCGACGACACACACGGGGTACTAACACGCTGGTGTTGAGCAAAAGCGCAGCGGCAGAAGTTAAGCACACAGTGGCGCACGGCAACCAACCAAGAGAGAGTTTGGGGGCGTCTACACGCTATCTAGGAGGGGGCGCTAGGGGCTTGGGATGCTCACCGTGCTTAAGGACGGCGAGGAGCGGAACGGCAGCCGGTGATTCGTAAGAGATGGCGGCAGCGCTGATTGGCTGCTGGCGCGAGCGGGCTCCCGTCAGGCTTCTAGCGAATGGACGGTGGCCCAGGGATGGTGGAAGGGTCCTGAAGCTCCCTGGCAGCACGTGGTTGGAGGTTTGACGACGGCGAGGTGTGAGAGAGTGAATGGGCGACGGCGGCGGTGGAATGTGGGGAAAGAGGAGAAGAGAGACTAGGGCGGCGCTATTTATAGCAGAAGAGGGAGCACCAGGGGGCGGTGTGTGCCTGACGTTGAGTGGTCGTCGATGGGCAGCATGACAGTGAGGTGGTGAAGCAGTGCTGTCGGTGTATCAGGAACCGGGAGTCCCCGAATCCCGAGGCCAGGCCAGCCTTCCGCCACATGGCGCCATCCTGCGGGGTTTCTCCTGCAATATGAGAAAAGATCAAGTCCCGGGAGAAGGCGCTCGGGGCCACAGTTGGTGGCCCCCGAGCACCCCAGATCCCCGATGATCCACGGAATCCAAGTACCGGGAAGAGAGTGCTCGGGGGAGTGTACGGTCACCCCCGAGCACCCTAGTCCCCCAACGACCAGGAGAGCTAAGTTCCGGGAGAGAGTGCTCGGGGCTACGTGCAGCAGCCCCCGAGCACTCGGTTCCCCGCGGATCCGTACAAGTATGCCCAGGATAGAGTGCTCGGGGGAGGTGAACAGTACCCCCGAGCACTCGGTACCCCGAGGACAAGGAAAGGCATTCTCGGGAGAGAGTGCTCGGGGAGATGAATAGTACCCCCGAGCACTCGGTACCCCGACGACCCAGAAAGGCCCCCGAGGGGCCCACCGATGAGGTGTTAACCAGTCAAAGGCCCGAGGTCGCATTTCATGAGCGTGCGTGGCCTGTCACCTCCAACTGCTCCCGCCGCGCTCAGCGTCAGTTCCTGCCGCGTTCTGGCAGAGAGGCGTGGTGTTATTAATTGCACGGGTCCCGTCCCGTGCCATCCAGCCTGTCTCAGATAACGTCGTAAGGACCAAGGCGTTCCGTCTGCCGCGCTACCGTGGCAGGGGAACAAGACAGGGCGGGCATGCCGGGCTGCTCTGTGGCTTTCCGGTGGACCCTCTCCACGGCGCCTGTTGCCAGGACATTTATTGTGACGGATGACCGGGCGTGCGATGCATTTTCCACCCCCGGTCACTCCGCCCAGAGGAAATGATAACGCCCTTTCCATTTATGGTGTCTCGGAACTCGTGCCCCCCCCTTCCGTTCTGGGCACATCGCTGCCGGTGGGTACTTAAAGCAGCCGCGGCACAGAAGCAGGGGATACAAAAAAGAGAGCTGAAGAAGGCGAAGCTGTAGGCATTCGAAGCTCAGAGAAACACAGCGCAAGAAAAACACGGCTGAGTAGTGAGCAGCACGAGACAAGCTGAAGAACAGGGAGCCCCAGGCTCTTAGATAGATCAAGATTCTTGTAACCAGCAACATCCTTGAGGGACTTCCTCAGGATAGTTATAGTGTCCATACAGGAGTAGGGTATTACGCCCCCGTGCGGCCCGAACCTGTCTAAATTCCGGTGCATTTACTTCTTCTTGCACTAGGTCAACACCCCCACCACCGCCCGTTGCATTCATTCCTATTTATTTCTCCGACGAACGTATTCAGGATCATCCCTCCGGCCGAATCTCTAAAAAGGGGTTTCTCGGGATCCCTGCGACAGGAGTTAATCCTCCGACAAGTGCCCACCATTTCTCCCATGGAATGGGCGCTCTGCGCCAGCCACGAATGGATAGGGCGCAAAAGTCACACGAAGCCAGGCTCTTGGGCTGCAAGGAAGAGAGAGCAGAGAGGGAGGGAAAAGCGAAGAGGATGACAGCATAGGGGAAAGGGCAGGTGGCTCACCGGTGGGCAGCGCCAGCGAAGCGCAGCATCACGTTGGAGGAGGAAGGCGATCGCGCGGGTGGGGCGTGGATGCACGATACATGGACGGCTTAGTGCGGGCGGGGCATGGACGACGCTAGTGCACGCGCGGCCGCTCGGTTGGGCCGACTGGCACATTGTTGGGCCGAGCGCGCGGAAGAAGGGAAAGGAGAGCGGGCCGGGTGGTGGGCTGAAAGTAGAGAGTGAGAAGATTCGGCCTGGGAGTGAAAAAGGAAAGAAAAAGGATGAGGAATTAAATTCAAAAGAGAGATTTGAATTTGACTTTGGATTAGGATAAATTCAATTGGAAATTTTTGAATTATGAGGTAGAGGTAAAACTCTGAGATTTGGGATTATGATTTGAATCAAAGGATTTAAATTTGAATTTGGACTTGAGATGGAAAGAATTTTAAGAACATATTTGAACTTGAGAGATATTCAACTCAAATTACCACTCAAAAATGCATCAAAACCAAAAACCAAACGCGGATGAATCAACTTAAGGCAGGGATTACCTTAATATAAATTTGGAGCATTTTGGAATACTTAGCTAATTAATAATAGTATCAATATTCACACACATACTTCCTTGATTTTATTTGTCTTTAAGTTACTATAAAAATTTTAAATTTGCACTAGATTTTGCTATTTAATTAATATGCTAAATTCAGTATGTCACAGAAAAATCCTGCAAAACAAAAAAAAAATTCAGTATGTCACAGAAAAATCCTGCAAAACAAAAAAATGGGCTCACACTCAAGGAACCTTACAAATAGAACTTACGCAACTGGTTTATGTTCCATGAATTGTGTAATTCCTAGCCATCTTCCATGGCTAGTTTGACCGCACTAGGTCAGGTAACCTCGACCACTATGTAGGGTGCTTCCCACTTATTCTGGATTTTCCTTAGGATGAGGTCGTCTACAACCAGGGTTTGCTCCCACACCCTGCGGTCATGCTAACACCTGAGGCTTTACTGGTATAGGGCTGCTCCTATTAGTGTGCATTACAGAACTCTTCGATAATGTTTATGTCATCCTCCCATCGAGCCACTTGGTCTTCATCCAAGTAGCTAGTTACTCTAAGAGACTAGAGGGTGATCTCTGAGGCAAGCTTTGCTTCAGCACCAAAAACTAGGAAGAATGGAGTTTTGGTCATGGCTCTGCTGAGGGTCGTTCGCAGCGATCAGAGTACTATGGGAAGTTCCTCCATCCAATGTCTCAAATAGCTCTTAAGCCGATGGAAGACTCGAGTTTTGACCCCTTACAGTATCATCCCATTTTCCCTTTTGACCTGACCATTACTCTGGGTGTGTGCCACCAACGCGTAACATACTTCGGTCCCGATCTCTTTGTATTAGTCTTTAAAAGCTTTACTGACGAATTGAGTCTTGTTGTCCGTATTTATGCGGTTTGGAAAGTCAAACCGCACTGTCAGCCCCTGTATGAACTTAATCGTTACCGCAATGTGATCTTCCTGACCGGCTCGCCCTCAATCCACTTAGTGAATTTGTTGACTGCTATGAACAGGAATCCGAAACCACCAAGGGCCTTAGGGAATGGTCCCACAATATCGGACCCCCAAACAGTGAAAAGGCCAAGAGAGTGGTATGGTTTGTAGTGCTTGGGCTAGTAGGTGGGTCAATCAAACATGGTACTAACATGGCTCACACCGTTTCACCAGCTCGCAAGCATCCTTGAGGGTCGTGGACCAATAGAATTCTTGTCGGAATATTTTTTCCAACTAGAGTGTGGTATGAAGCGTGGCTACCACATATGCCTCTATGGATATCAGAGAGCAGGATGCTCCCCTCTTCTTGAGTGATGCATTTCAGTAAAAGGCTATTGCACCCCCTGCAGTAGAGGCGTCTCAATACCAGGGAGTATCTGCAGGCTTTTGCGCCCCCTCATGACTTTTCTGCTAATGCATCATCATCAGGGATTGCTCGATTCTAAAGGTATGCCAAGATCTGATCTATCCAGGTCGTAACTGAATCAAGCTGGGCAACTACATTATGGCCACTTGTGGACTGCACCAAAGGAGGTGTTGCCTCCAAAGTTGTTACCTCAGGTGCTCCGTTTTCGAGCAGAGCACCCCCTTCACCTTCGCCAGAGACCGCGGTGGATGGTCATGTGATCGAGACAGGTGCGCAGGAAGAAGCTAGATGGGTCAGCTCATCGGTGAGGAAGTTATCCCTGTGCATGAAATGCTTAACCTCGAAACTGATAAAACATCACTCTAGCTTTCTCACTTCAGCGAGGTACACCACCATTATCCAATTTGAGCACTAAAACTCCTTTTGCACTTGGTTTATGACCACTAGTGAGTTCCCTTTTGTTAGAAGACGTTTTATACTGAGTGTGGAGGCTGCTCTCACTTCGGGAAAGAGGCCCTCATATTCTGCAATATTGTTAGTGGTAGGAAAATATAATTGAATTGCATACCTGAGGGTGTTGCTGGTCGGTGAGATCAAGACCACTCTAGCCCCCGCTCCCTTCTACATAAGGTTCAGTGCTCTTCCGCCTCTGGCTGTTGCTCCTGCTCGAGCTCTAAGGACAACCACTCGGTCAAAAAATCAACCAGTGCCTAGGACTTGATAACCATTCAGGGGATGAACTAAATATCGAACTCCCTAAGATCCACTGCCCACTTTGTTGTTCTCACCGTTGCATCCCTGTTATGGAGGATCTCCCTAATTGGGAGAGAGGAGACTACCTTGATTTGTGGGTCTAGAAGTACTGCATAAGCTTACGAGAGGTCACTAGCGTAGCGTACAACAGCTTTTGTGCCTGTGGGTACCGAGCATTCGCGTTTTGTAGGAATTCGCTAACATAGTAGACTAGTTGTTGAATACCTTCACGCTCGACAACTAGGACCACACTCGCGACCTGTGGGGTAGCTGCAACATAGAGCAAGAGCTCCTCATCTGGTCGAGAAGTGATTAGTATAAGAGGGGAAGATAGGTACCTTTTGAGATCTCGAAAAGCCGCCTTCGCTTTTGGCGTCCACAGGAAATGGTCATTTTTCTTTAGTAGCTTGAAAAGCAGCAGCCCCTTCTCTCTCATCCTCGAGATGAACCTACTTAGGGTTGCCATGAATCCTGTCAGCTTCTGTACTTCCTTCAACCTGGTCGAGGGTCCCATCTGGTTGATAGCCTTGATCTTTTCAACGTTTGCTTCGATTCCCCAGCAGGACACGAGGAAATTGAACAACTTCCCTAACGGGACTCCAAGCATGCACTTCTCAAGGTTCAGCTTCATGCGGTACTTTCGGAGGTTGTCGAAAGTCTCATGGAGGTCTGCAATCAGGGCATCCTTAGTCTTGCTTTTTACGACTATGTCATCAACATAGGCCTCGATATTTCTACCGAGCTGTGGTTGAAGGATGAGCTGAATGCATCGTTGGTAAGTAGCATCAGTGCTTTTTAAGCCGAAAGGCATCTTTACAAAGCAAAAGACCCCAAAGGGCGTTACAAAAGTACTTTTCTCCTCATCTACCTCATACATGATAATTTGATGGTACAATGAATGGAAATCTAAGAAGCATAACAAATTGTTGCTAGCAATCGAGTCAACAAGTTGGTCGATCTGGGGCAGAGGAAAGAGATCCTTTGGGTACGTCTTGTTGAGGTCGGTGAAGTCGATGCACATCCTCCACTTACCATTGGATTTTTGGACCATGACGGGTTAGCCAGCCACTCTGGGTACCGCACCTCTCAGATAAAGCATACTTCCAGGAGCTTGTCGATCTCCTCATGAAATGCTTCCTTTTGATCAACCGACGTGCCTTTTGCTTTATAGGTCATGCGTCAGGTTTCACTAACAACTTGCGCTCGATCACCTTACTAGGGACCCAGGCATATTAGATGGACTCTAGGAAAATACATCAGTGTTTGCTCAGAGGAATGTGATGAGCGTGAATTCCTATTTTGGGTCCAGGCCGACCCCGATCTAGACCGTTCTAAACTAGTTGGCGTCTTCTATGCGCATTGCCTTGAGCCGATCGTTGGGATTGGTGATGATGTGGACCTTCTCTGGACGACTGCTTGGCCTGCTATTCTCGAGCTACGAGCTTGGAGTCAGCTTGACCATGTCAAGGTTCCTCTTGTCACACAGTGCATAGCCATCTTTTGGTTGCCCAAAATAGTGATGGCTCCCTTGGAACCAGGGATCTTGATTTTCTGGTATACAATATGGGCGGTGGCCATGAACTGGGCCATTGCTGGTCACCCTAGGATCATGTTGTACGTGGCCCTGAAGCTCACTATGTCAAACAGAACCCGCTCGGTCCTAAAGTTGTTCGATGAACCGAAAGTGATAGGCAGCTCAATCTGCCCCAACGGCTTGGCCAAAGAGCCAGGGATTATTTCAATGTCTATCCCGTGTGAAGAGGAGGTTGGTGGAATTCCCTCCATCGACCAGTACGTGCCTGTCGGAGGATGAACTCCACAAGCGGGGATCCGGAGGGACCCCCTTTGAGATTCGGCCGGGGGGATGATTCTGAATCTACCTCATACGTGAATTAAATGAGAGTAAATGAGATGCAGGTGGGATGGATGATCGGATGCTAGAGAAAATAAATGCACAGGGGACTTTAGATAGGTTCGGGCCGCACGGAGCGTAATACCCTACCCCTGTGTGTATGCTATAAATGCTTTGGAAATGCCTCTCTGAGGATCTCTTGTGTTACAAGGGTTTTTGTCTAAGTCTAAAGCTTCGTGTGTCTTGTTCTTCGTTAGCTTGTCTTGGTCCTGAAGAACTTGTTCTACCTCCGTCCACCTCGCGCTCCTTCGGGGAGCCCGCCCCTTCTTATACCCCATCGGGGCGGCCTAGCGTGCCCAGAAAGGAGAGTGCGAGTTCCAAGGCGCCATAAATAGAAAGCAACCATCATGGGCTGCAGCTTGACGTTACGGGGGGGGGGGGTTGAAAACACGCCCTTGTCCAGTCCTGTCGTCATCATCCCACTTTTCAGCGGGTGCAGCAGGGAGGGCCCACCGGGCAGCCACCGAGCAACCCCACGTGCCCACCCGGTGAGGGCGAGCCTGACACAGCAGAGTGGCAGGCGATACGCCTCGAGCCTACGATGATATCCCGAGGCACGCTGGATGACGCGCGATAGGACCCGCCGTATTAAATGTTCCCACGCCTCCTTGCCAGGCAGTGGCAGTGACTAACAGCAGGCATAGGGGAGTGGTTGGAAGTGACAGGTCACGCTCCCTCTTAAATGCAGCATCAGGCCTCTCACCAATTGACACCTCACCGCGGAGCCCTTGTGGGGACCACCGGCGAAGGACTTCTTAGGTCCTCGGGGAACTATGAGTGCTCGGGGACTACTGTTCATAGCCCCGAGCACTCTCTCCCAGATATGCCTTTTCTTGGTCCTCGGGGAACTCGGGTACTCGGGGACCACTGTTCATGGCCCCGAGTGCCCTCTCCCAGAACTTGTACTTCTCGGGTCCTTGGGGAACTCAGGTACTCAGGGACCACTATTCATAGCCCCGAGCACTCTCTCCTGAAACTTGGACTTCTCGGACCTCAGGGAAATAATCCCCGAGGGAGGGCGCCACATGGCACTCTACTGTCCTGACCTCGGGACTCGGGGACCCCTGGTTCCCATGTCACCGACAGTGCCCCATTCAGATATTGTGTATTGTGGGCTCGACCACGATGGGGTAACATCCGGGGTAATTGACACATGCGGGGTGGTCTGCCTAGCTAAATGTGAGGGGTACCTCTAACTACTTAAGTCATGGACTCTGGCCCAGCATGGTTGCGTATACCTCGCGTACCACCAACATGTACTCCCTATTTGACAAATACATCGTAGCACCCCCAAAGATATGGTGGATCATGTGCTCGACCTGCTGGAAACCCAGAGCCGATTGTTTAGGATTGGCCCCATCTTCACCAGGTCTGTGGCCCCAAGCTCTTTGTCGATGATTCCTCTCATGACCTTGCATTTAGTCAGGTCGTGTGTGTCAGTACAATGGATTGGGCAGCAACCTCTAGCATTCTTTCCATCCTTCTTCTCGAAGCGTTAGTGCGGTTGGCCAGCCTGCTCGACCATCATGATATCGGATGGTCCGGCCTTGCACTTGTTCTTTTTTTTCTCATTCTAGCTAGCCCCTTTAGAAGGGACGGGCTGGTCGGAGGTCGGCTATTGCCTTACACTGATCTAGCACTCTCGAGCCTCGATGGCCTGAGCGCACTTGTTCGTGAGCTCAAAGAGCTCTGTGGTGCTTCGAACCTCTTTGGTGGCTAGCTTCTCAGCCATCTTCTAGTCTCTGACCCCCCCCCCCTCTGAAACGCAATGACCATAGACTTGCCTGTGATCTTTGAAATAGTATTCTAGTATTCGGTGAAACTCAGGATGTAATTTCACATTGACTCACCATGTTGCTGGTACATGTCATTATCAACCTCTGGTCGAGCGTAGGTTCCCTGGAAGTTAGCGACAAACTACTCGCACAAGTCTTCCCAGGAATGGATCGACCCACAGGGAGGTTGATGAGCTAGGACCGAGGTGAACCGGTCAGGGCAGTCGGGAAATAGTTCTTCATGACCTTCCCATCACCACCCGTGGCTTGCACCGTGGTGGTGTAGATCTATAGGAACTCCTCCGGTTTGGTTGAGCCATCATACTTTTCGGCTAAGATTGGTCAAAACTTGCCTAGCAGCGCACCTCCTGCAGCTCAGAAGAGAAAGAGCATTGCACCTCGTCCCATAATGGGGAGCTACTTACCGATGGGCAGCTTTCGTGTGTCTCGGGAAAGAGCCAATGGTCTCACGGACTTAGTGATAGGAAGGAGGAGTCCGGCATCTACATATGAGGGGAAGGCGAATGGCAGGGCCGCTTGTCTTTTTCCTACTCTCATCGGGCACGGTTCTCTTGCTTCGGGTGGCCCTCTGGCCCCGGATTACATCGTGGAGGTCACGGTGGTGAAGAGAGTCACGCGGGTTAGCAGGTGGACTGTCCCAACATGATGGGGGTCCTTGTGTACTCCTTGTTACTGAGGGAGCATGTGTTCTCTCATGTGGTGGGGTCCATTGTGGACCTTATCGACTGCGACCTCAACAACTCCTTCTGATGGACGGGGCGGCTGCTGCCATGGTCTTATGTCGGATGATCTCTACCAAGAGGGCGAGGTCGCGTGACCATGAGGCTACTGGTGAATTCTTCGGTACCACCATCGGTGGGTGGCTAAGAAGCACTCGCGTAGTCTATAGGTTCTTTGCGGGGGTCATGGCCTCATAGTCGAGCGACTGACCATGGCGAAGCGAGACATCACAAGATAGGGGAGCTCTGGCGCTTGTGTTTCGTGTACGGCAGGAGTCCATGGCGTGGCATGATGGTCTTGAAGACAATGTTGTTAAGGGCTCAACCCCTGGTGGGTGCTCCTCCGGGCGACATTGTAGTCGTTGGGGCAATGTAGGACCACCTACATGCCTGACACTAGGATAGTTTCCCTCTTGGCCAATGGCTTGGGGCTCACCTCCAATTCTCGAGGCACGAACATCTCTGGTTGCCCCGTCGCATGGTCTGCCATGCAGACTTCATGTTTGGTTTCTGAATCCTTGGACTCTATCTCGGTGTCCCATGCTCTGAGCACACCGGGCTCATCTGGGTCGTACTCCATGACGAAAACCTCATGCCGAACAAGGTCCTCAAAACAGGACTCTGTTGCTGTCATGGATCCGAACATGTGTAGACCGACCATGGTCTCAATACTTGAAGAAACGCGAAAAATATGCCCCTACCTTGCATGTCAACTGTCGAGGGATGATCCTTGACAATGAATCCACGGTGCATCAGATGACGGGCGCGTTGATTGGCATTTCTTTATGGTGGGATCAGATGGATACAAGAACACAAGGATTTATTCAGGTTCAGGCCTCTTACGGGATAATAACCCTACATCATATGTATTTTCTTATGGATTAGATGAGCTTGTTATCGAATGTTCTCTCTTTTCAAGTCGAGTCCTCCCCCCTTTATATAATAGGGGAAAAGGAGTACATACAAGTGGATCATGCCAAACTCTGTAACAGCCTACTCCTGACAAAGCCAACTACTCCTAGGTCATCATTATGGATAGAGATGAAAACAGATGAGAACTGTCAGGAAAACTCCCTAACCGTTTTCAATTTCACATTTTCTCAACCAGATAGAAATGATTATGGGAAAGACGAAAACGAAATAGAATACAGCATTACCAGTTATACAAAAATGAACCAATCTGAACAAAAATATGTCGGTACCAGACGAAAGCCGGTGATTAAAATCGAGAAGACCAATCCTTGCCAAGTGCCATGAGGGGCACCAGGAGCTGTGCACGTATAGACTGAGAAATGGGTAGGTGTTAACAACAAAGGGTGCATCATTCACATGAAGGAAATTAACAATGTGAAGCATGATTGCATGAGGGCATTGATATCCCTGAGGAAACTCCCAGCAGATGGCACTAGCTTGTTCTCAGGGCCAGGGGAGTTGTAGACATTAGCATTCAATGGAACAACTATCTTCATGCATTGGCCAAAACCAGCCTCATCTAGAGCTCTTTGCATGTTCTTGAGTGCAAGGAAGGTAATGTTAATGAAGCTGCCATTGTAGCTCTTCAGAGCTAGTTGAAGCGCCATAGAACAAAAAATCAAACATATAAGTGCCATAGAAGTATAAAAAAAATCATGCATACAAGTTCATGCATTGAGGTGAGAGAAGCCCACGCAAATACAGAGGCCAGAAGATAAGGTCAACTGCCTGTAGGTGCTTCAAGCTCAAAAAGTGATTGAGAAGCAGAGAGAAATGGAGAAGGAGGGAGAGATCACGAGGGAAAGAGAGCTGGAGGGAGTGAGGCCGGTCGGGGAATGGTTTTGATGGAGTCCGGCTGAGCTCGCCGGTGTTGGCTTCTTTGCGCGCGCGAGAGAGAAACGCCGAGAGGGAGAATAGAGAGGGCAAAATGGGGGCGCTAACCGGGGAAACGCCAAGAAGCTGGCTGGGAGGAGCCCAACTCACCATCGGTATATTTCTTGGCTAAGTGATGCTCTACCCAGTGGCGTAGCACGAGGGCCATAGGTTGAGGAGGCTAGATCCGGGCGGCCAGGGCCAGGGCTACAGCAAGGCACGCTGGCGGGGAACTGGGGCCAAATGGGGCCCAACTTAGTGGCACTGAAGGTGGGCCATGGTGGAGCTATCGGTGCCCAAGCGTGGCCAAGTGAGGACGGCGGCAAGGGGAGGGGCATGGCAACGAGAAAGAGTGTGGCAATGCAGTGGCTTAGCGAGGGAGATGCAAGGCACGGGGAGAGTGGTGGCAGTGGTTGCTGCGTGGCATGCCGATGATGGGAAAGGCCGCAGCGGTGGTGGCCTTGCCCCTACACCCATAACGCAGCCGGCTAGCCACCAAGATCTCGAGCACCCATCTGACTTCCAAACAGGATGGAAATGCGAAAATCCGGAATAAAAACGGGATTATGTAAAAATAGGAGGGATGAGGCCTCACCTATTTTTGGTCCTGTATCCGGACCTCACCATCCCGTTTCCGTGTAAAAACCAAAAAATGAAAACAGTCGGGTAAAAAGGGAAATGGTTGCAGGACAGGACGGGATTTTCCCGTCCCTCTTTCATTCCTAATTACAGAGGACATGCACGCCCAACTTGCCCTAGTCGCCCTGTAAGCCCTGTAACGTCCGCCGAGTGATGTCACGTTCTCCTGCGAGGCCGTCCCATAGCATTAAATGCTACATGACGAATCACTCTAACTTTACGCCTGTCCACAACTATGCTCGCCAAAAGGAGGTGCATGGGGAACGAAAAAACTTAAGCGGATGTCATTTAATGTGATTTGATTGGTTATGTGAGTACCTACCCTACGATCAACAGAGGCTAGTCGTAGGGTCTTCTCCATCGACTAGGGGGTTGGTCAACTGAGCCCCACCCTGGTCGTAAGGTGAAGCCGTGGTCTCGAGGATATCACCCCTTACATATTACACCAACAAAAAGCCTACCTCTAAAAAGCCTACGTCTGAAAAGCCTACCTCTAAAAATTCTACCTCTTAAAAGGTTAGGTATGAAAAACCTACATATGAAAAAGCTAGGTTTAAAAAGCTAGGTCTAAAAAGCATATGTCAGATGTTAGGATTAGCATTATACTTAGGGTTTAATGTTAAGTTTATCATTGTACGTAGGATTTAAGGTTAGGATGCGTAGCATGTAGAATTTACCATTTTACCTCGACGAAGACTTGTCGCACTCCCCAAGCATCTATAAAAGCCTCCCCTAACTTCCAACCGAAGCCATAAGATTCAATGGCGACTAGAGGTGGGAGGGGCTGAGAATCAAGGGCTGTGGGGAGGGCATCAGTGAGATGGCTAGATTACTTTGGTCCTAGTGCATACAATGCGTCACTCGACAACTTTCCTTTGCAGGAAAAGAGTGAGTCTGTCCACCTCTTCATCTTAGGACGTACAACCACTCGAATGAGCAGTGGCCCAAGTGGTACCATGGACATGATTGTCTTTTTAAAATGTATGATGGTGGCATTAATGGAGGGCGTCGATTCTTTTAATGTCCTCTTGTGAGGGTGAGAGCTTTAACAATTTTCAAGATCATATTTTCAAACAAATTAGTAACAAACATGTACATATTTGTAGGACTCCGACGATGACAACAACTACCGCTACACGGGATATGTTGAACAAAACATCCAAGATTACATCAATCACCTCTGACATTGTATCTTCGACTTGCAACGGGAGGTTGATGCTATTCCAACTCCTCCTAAGGATGACAAGCTTGTCATCCGCATCGATGATCCTGCTACATGTCTCGATCCCTGGTGCCCCTACCCGTACCATCAAAAGTATGCTTCTCCTCCTCCACCACCACTAGCACGATATGGTGGTGGTGGCTACTAAGAGTTAGGATCATCCTCGCAGTTCATTCTAAGCCAATATGACTAGAACCACTATACTCGATGTGTTGCCTTAGCTTTCTGCTTTAATGCCTTGTACCGCGTTTTCCAATTGCAATAAAGGTCCATCCTATCATGTAACATGTAATGTAGTAGTACAATGGATTGAACTACCACGTAGTACTACCATGCAATTTTATTAGCAAAGTTGGAAATCTACCATTATAATAGATCCTATTGTGTAGATTAGGGATTTCCCCCCTTCTTTCACATGCTTCTTTGCGCTTCGCTTCTTCCTGGCAATGCACGTCTCTAAAGTTATACCTCTTGCCTCTTTAAAACATTCTCTCGCTGACAACATTGCTCTTTTTGCCTTTGAAGTTCATCGGTCTATCGCTTGTGTTTCTGTTCTTGCCACTGACGTTCCCATTGGCGCTCTTGACGTGCCTTCTGCCGCTAGCGTGCTTCCTCCATCCTGATCACGTACTCACATTTTGTTTCAGCCTCTCTGATATATCCCTCATTGTATGACGGCCACGACGATCTCACCACATTGATCCATTCATTAAAGCGACAATGCTGTGGAAGATAAACGTGAGGTTAGAAGTGTTGTTCGTAATATAGAGTTTGGAGGTGCGAATGAAGTGAAAAAGAAGAACACACCATAAAATTATCATCAAGGTCAGGACAAATGAAGAACCGCATACCAAAAATCTCCAAATTGAAAGATGTTGACATCCGAGCTTGGTTGCCACATTGGAAGAACGGATGTTCATACTAGTGTGGTACTCCTATGGGGTGGTTACTCCAAGAATCCATGATGCTCTCCTCCTACTCTGCACTAATCTTCCTTCTCTTCTCTCACACGAGCGACTTTGCTATGCTCACCGGAAAGCGAAATAATCTAATGGGGCGACTCCCCCTGGTTGGTGTCGTGGGCATTAATACAAGGGTATCCGGCGATGTTTTGTCAATGGAGGCGAGCTCCCGTGGCGGTGATTCCCCATGGAGGTCACATGAATCGAGCTCTCGTGTGTAGATTTCGACAGCTAGCGACAAAACTTGCTAATGGGGCGTCGGAAATGAAGCGTTGCGGGATGTCGTGGCAGCTCACAACAACCTAGTGATGATGACACTCATTTCTCCTTCTATTAATACTGCAGCTATTTGATTTATGAAAAAAATTATTTATTCTACAAGAACAACACTTAACCATGAGCAAAAAAAATTAATTATATTCTTTCGAAATTTACGCTAGGTAATTTTTTAGGAAAACAGGCTGTTACACAGACAATGTTAGAGTGTGTTATAAGCACGTTACCGTTCGTTTAATTTATCAAACTTATTTTATTATAAGTCCTTCGGACAACTACTGAAGCAAGAGTGATCTGGAGTCCTATGCGGGACGGGAATGACCATCAATCTGCTATTTAGTCATATAGGTTTGTCTAATTTATCAAACTTGTTTTTATTGAAAGTCTCGCACAACTTACTGACGAATGAGTGACACAAAGTCCTATGCGGAGCGAGAAATGACAAGAAATAGAAACAGAACAGGGGGAAAGAAAATTAAGGCTAGTGAGGATTTATTAGAAACAAGGAACCAACAATTACACAATGCCCCATTTCCCTTTATCAAAGTAGCTATCGGGAAATTGGCAACATAGCTGTTAACTGTAAGACTCCGTTTGAAACATAGAAATTGTGCAGACTTGTAGCAGAAATTTTGTGAGATTCTCGTGTTTCAAATAGAGTTTTGCAGGGGCAAAAAATATGCAGCTATTACTTAAAAAAATGAAGAAGAACAGCAAAGACCAGCTTCAACTCCGCCACTTTCGCCACTCCACAGCTGCACGGAACCCACAGTGCATCCACCGCCACGGGCCATCACCGTTCTCCCCCACCCCGACAGCATCGCACCCCATCACCAGGAGCCCCTCCCGAGAATCGCCGGAACCCCATCGCCGGCCGGCCGCCTCGATGGGGTGCGGGCAGTCCAAGATCGACCAGGAGGAGGCGGTGTGCCGGTGCCGGGACCGGAAGCGGCTGATGGCCGACGCCGTTCAGGCGCGGAACGCCTTTGCCGCCGCCCACACCGGCTACACCGTCCGCCTAAAGAGCACCGGCGGCGCGCTATCCGACTTCGCCCACGGCGAGGCGCCCGACCCTAGCCTGCTGGCCTCCTATTCCCACCACGCCGCCGCCGCCGCCGCCGCCGCGGCATCCGTGTCCGCGCCGCCTGACCCCTCCACCGCCTCTGTCCTCAGCGCGGCCTCCCCGCCGCCCCCGCCGCCATTCTCTGACTTCTCCCACTCCAGCCTCCAACGGTCCTCCTCCACCCCCAACATCCCTATGCCCGACCCGAGGGCCGACGCCAAGAACCGGCCCCCCACCGGCGCTGCTATCCGGGAGGAAGACGAGGACGAGGAGGAAGATGATGGGCATATCAGGACCGACAGTGATGATGATGATGACGACGATGACAGCGATGACGAGGATGATCACCATGAGCATGACGATGTTAGTGTGGATGGCATGGTTCACGGACGGCTGCAGAAGCGGGTTGTGATTGATAGCGTGGGATCTTCTCCGGTGACACCACCTCCGCCACCACGTCTGAACCCAGCCCCACCAACGCCGGCCTCCGCAACGCCACCACCTCCGGTGCCAGAGTCACAGATGGCTACCTGGGATTACATCTTTGGTCCGATCCCCACGCCACCACTCACCCTAGAGCAGCCCCCTGATGAAACTTGGATGGAAAGGCACGAGAAGGAGATAGTGGCTGAGGTGAAAGCACCTGTGACAAAACCAGTTGTTAGTGAACCAGCTGCTGCTGAGGAAAGGCCACCACATACAGCCGCAGAGAAACAGAAAACCGTTGAGGAAATGGTGGCAAATCTAGCCCCATCAAAACCTATTGTTCGGAAGCCACCCAAGGCTCCTGGCCCACTGCCGGCAGTACACTACCAGCATGCCTCATCGATGGGTATTGTTGAGACTCGAAAGGGGAAGATGATGGCGGCATCAGGGACTGCCAGCTTGCTACAGATTGTTACTCAACTTGATGATAACTTCCTCAGAGCTTCAGAGAGTGCACATGATGTGTCAAAAAAGTTGGAGGCCACCCGAATGCATTACCACTCCAACCATGCTGATAGCCGAGGCAAGTGTGGCCACTCAATTTGTTTCCTGATCCTTAGTTATGCAATGCTGCTCACCCATTGAGTCAGAAAGTACAGTGTGCTTCCTTATCTTTAGAATATTTACTCGTGTGCATCAATGTCCTTTTGGAATAGAAAAGTTAGAGCCTAGAATGCTGCTCTTTAGTTTGTAATCCCACAACCGTAGGATATCTGGCATTGGACTAGCTTTAATGACACATCTGATTTGTTTCTATGTGATAAACTGGATTAAAATGGGGGACTTCTAATTTTGATGCTGTAACACCATGGAACTTTTATTTAATATGGGCTTGTGTGTCTAAATTGCAAAATGCACACATTTCGTTTATCCAAGCTGATTAAAACCTTATTGAAGCTTTATTTCGTAATGCGAATGCACATGTTGACTGTAAATATTGTGCTGTAACCTAGCTGCTTGCTTAAATTCTGTCTTATATGCAACACTGGAACAAGATTTAGAAGTTATCATGCTGTAAGGTGCTAAGGTCACCTCAGTTTAGTTTATTTCCCCTTGTCATATTCTTACACCTTGAAATAATTAATCAACCAAAACTTTGTCTGCCTGAAAGCTATGTGACCATCATGTCAAGTCTAATTGGTGCTTTAAAATTGTTTAAACACATGTACTCATTCAAGTGGGCGTCTGTGTGAAACAGTCAGTTTGGGGGTAATATTTTGCCTCAATACCATGCTGACATGGTGGTGGGATGCTCTAATATGTTATTTACTTTTATTGTATTCCTTTTATGTGTGGATTTTTGTATCATACAGGTATTGTATGGCATAAAATTTTTGTTTGGATAAAAAAATCATTGTTTGTCTTGTCGAAAGTTCATTGAGCAACGTAATGAAGGCACTATAGGCAGAGGCTGGCTATTTTGTGCATACCATAGTCATTATATTGACTACTATTGATATCCCCGAGAGCTTTTTGCTTTCAACATAATTTTTAGTAACATATCAATATGTGGGTTTCTTGAATTTTATTATGAACCAAATACATAAGCCCTGGTAATTGAGGCACAAGTTGCAGAAAGCCAAGATATATTGATTAGTGGCACAACCCCTGATCTTTTGGCTTAAACATTGCACAAACCACATTAATGTAATTTAAAAGGCAAGAGCTTCATGCTGGTGCTATGCCCATTCTATTTCTGGCTGCCATCATCAGCACTGCTGATTGGGAACTGGAACCACACCACTAGGAGCTCGGCTTCCATTTTAAATTGCCTGTGGTTTTCTGCAGCATTTGGACCACAATACCCAGATTTTTTTATCCCATTACCAATATACGTGCGATTTGTTACCTTGACTGAGATGATGATGATGATATGAGCCTTGATGACTATAATATATAGATCCTCATGGGCCAATAAGGGCCTAGATATATATACTTAACACCCCCCCTCCCCTCAAACTCAAGGTGGCATAGGAGGCTTAGAAACATTAAGTTTGAGCAAATGAAGTCGATGATGCGCTTGAGTTTGAGCTTTAGTAAAGAAGTCTGCAACTTGCAACTTTAATAGCACATAGTGAGAGCAATTGTTTTCTGATGACAATGAGACCGAGTAAAGGAAGCATCAACATCAATATGCTTTGTGAGTTCATGTTTCACAGGATCATTAGCAATTTGTATTGCGCTAGTGTTATCACATAAAAGAGGTATGGGTGCTTCACAAGAGACTCCAAAATCATCCAACAACCAGCGAAGCCATACAATTTCTCAAGTAGTAGTGGCAAGAGCTTGAGGTTCTGTCTTTGTACTAGAACACGATACAACAGCCTGTTTGTTGGACTTTCATGTAAGAGAAGTACCAAGAAGAAATATAATAACCAGTGACAGAACAAAGATCCATCGGATCACTCACCCAAGTGAAGTCCAAGCAAGCATAAAGCTGAAGCGGACTAGAATGAGCATAGAACAAGCACTAGGATGATGTCCCCCTCAAGTAACGTAATACTCGAAGCAAATGACCAAAATGCACAGAAGTAGGAGCACTCACAAACTGAATCAAAATATGAACTGTATGAGCAATATCAGGTCTGGTGATAGTGAGATAAACAAGGCTACCCACAATACGACGATATCGATAAGGATCCTCAAGGAGTGTGCCATCGGTAGGATGAAGTTGCAAATGAAGTTCCATAGGTGTAGCAACTGTCCTAGTATCAGTAATGCCAGAGCTAGCTATGAGATTCTGAATGTATTTAGATTGGCAAAGGTAGAAACCCTTTTCAGAAGTCATAACTTCAATCCCCAAGAAGTAGCTAATAGGGCTTAAATCTAACATCCGAAACTGCTCACTGAGTTGCTTCTTCACATGAGCAACATGCTCAATATCATCTCCTATAATCAACATATCATCTCTTGTAATCAACATATCATCAACATATAGGAGAAGCAAAGTATGTTCTTTTGGAGATAGGTGAATAAATAAAGTAGGATCATGATCACTAGGTGAAAAATCAGCAACCTGTATAACAGAGACAAACTGCTCAAACCAAGTGCGAGGAGCTTATTTGAGGCCATACAAGGTACGACATAGATGACAAACATATACTGAAGGAGCATCAACACCTAGAGGTGGCTGCATATAAACTTCCTCATGCAAATCACCATAAAGAAAATCATTCTTAACATCCATCTGAGTAACAGTCCAGGAGCGTGTAGTAACCACTGCAATCAAGGTACGAATTATGGTAATGTGAGCAATAGGGGCAAATGTCTCCTCATAATCTCGACCCTTAGTTTGCTAAAACCTTTGGCAACAAGATGAGATTTGTATCTCTCAATAGAATCACCTAACTTTGTCTTAATTTTAAACAACCACTTACATGTGATAGGAACTGCATGAAATGATAAGGGAACAAAATCCCAAGTTCATGTACGATCAAGTGCAGCAAGCTCCTTAGACATAGTAGACTACCACTTAGGAGCTAGGAGGAATATATGGTGGAGGAGCCGAATCCGGAGCAGGAGTGGGTGAAGGAGCTGAACCCGAATCAGAGGTGGGTGGAGTGGGCTTAAGAGAAGAAGGAACAGGGGCATGATCACCAGATGGAGGAGGAAGACATAGAAAGGAAGTGGACTCTGTGGGAGAGAATGATGGATGAGTGAAGGGATTATAGAAGAAGGGACGGTCCTCAACAAAGGTCACATCACGAGAATACGCATGCGACGAGAGGAAGGATCATAGCAACGGTAACCCTAATGCTCAGGACTATATCTAAGAAAACACACTCAACCGACTAGACAGACAACTTAGTCCGCTAACGAGGTGCAAGAAGGACATAACAAGTATATTTGAAAACCCGAAGATGATCATAGCTAGGAGTACCAAAAAAAGCCTCACCAAAGTATTTTTTGGCCAGCTTTGAAGATGGCTGCTAGTTAATAAGATAGATGGCTGTAGAAACAGCTCCCCCCTAGAAATAAGAAGGAACAAAAGATGCAATGAGGATTGTGCAAGCAATCTCTATAAGATGGGTGTTTGCGTTCAGCAATGTCATTCTGAGCATGAGTCTCAGGACATGAGAGCTGAGTAAGAGTGCCCTCGGAGGTGAGGGGCTGACGAAAAGCAGAAGATATGTATGAACCATACGAGCAAAAGATTGATATATAGAATATAGTTGGGTGTGATGTTTCATGAGATAAATCGAAGTATATCAAGAATGATCATCAATAAAAATGACATAGTAATTATGACCATCTTTTGAAGCAAAAGGTGAAGGACCCTATACATCGGAATGAATAGATCAAATGTACCACATGGTAAGAAATATGATATTATTTGTTACGTTATACTCTGCACACTTAACTATCATAATAATAAATCTATGCACCTAACGAAAACCAGATAAATTATTTGATTACTTGTTAAAATAATATCTGATTTTTTTCGAAGACGTCATTTGTTTATATCAGCGTTGTGTAATAAAATATATCTTGTATTTTCCCATCTGTTACTTGTTTTCTGTGTTACCAAGTTAGATTATAAATCTTGTCGCATCATTCTGTCAATTTTTTAAATTCCTGACTGCTGCCATCTTCTATACAATTAGGAATTAGCTGGTAATCCCAAGCACCTTGAGGGAATACGTTTAAGAATTCAGTATGTCATGTGAATTTGTATCTGAAGATGCACTCATGAAAAGACGTACTTATAGCTCCCTTTTTCCCCTCTATTTCCCTCCAGTTTTGACTGAGCTTTAGTTTCCTGTTTTATGAATTGTGATTTTACTTCTGTCTAATGCATTTCAAGTGTGATGTAATGATGTTGAATTTGCTCTTTTCTAATGCTTTTACTTACTTTTTATAGGACATATTGATCACTCTACAAAAATTATGCATGTTATCACATGGAACCGCTCCTTCAAGAACTTACCTGACCATGATGACCTGAATGATAATTTTGAGATAGATGAAAGATTTGAAACTCATGCTGCAGTTCTTGATAGAATGCTTGCTTGGGAGAAAAAACTGTATGATGAAGTGAAGGTGATGTATATCCAATAATTTGTTTAACATTTTGGTAGTTCTGGTGATATTGCTTTCAAAATTATCTCTGCCTCTGGTCTCTTCGTTCTGAATGTAAAAACAACGCTCTGGAGCTGTTAATGTTAATGTTTTTGGATTTATTCATTTCACTTTTGTAATTCAAAAACGTCTGTCTTAGTCAATGTGACGCTTTGATACCATTAATGAACACCCCTGCACTTAAATCCATACTGTTAGCATAATCTAACCTTGTGAACAGAAACTAGCTAATACTGTTGCAACTCATATTTTAAGTATTTCCTAACATGGTATCACTCTCTGTGGTTCCCCAAAAAAAAGAGCTAGTGGATTAATAATGTCCTTTGTATCGATCAGCCAGGGAGTGCAGGGTAGCTGATAAATTTTATACAAATTGCAATTACTTGAAATCCTGTCATTGGAAAGGTACATATCAAGTGAGAAGTCATCTGGCCAGTTAGTGGAAGCACAAAGTGTAAATAAATCAAACTGCCCAATACAAACTTTAGGCCTGTTGTTTCTTAGTATCTCCTAATATGCAAATATGTGAGAGATGACTCATTTTCCATGCTTGTTAGTATTTTTTTTTTTGTTCAATTGCTGACAACTCATTTTTCTGGTTTACCTTTATTTGTTGCAAATGCCAAATTAGGCTGGGGAGCTTATGAAAATCGATTATCAAAAGAAGGTGGCTCTATTGCATAAGCAGAAGAAACGTGGTGTTAAACTTGAAACCCTGGAGAAGACAAAAGCTGCTGTTAGCCACTTACACACAAGGTACATTGTAGATATGCAATCCATGGATTCAACAGTTTCAGAAATAAATCAGCTTCGTGATAAACAGCTATACCCAAAGTTAGTCGACCTTGTTGATGGGTGAGTATTCTTTCACAGCAATTGAAGTATGTATAAATTTAAGCGTAGCATACCTTGTTTACATTTCATTCAACTGCAATGAATTGTCTCAGTGATATGGACCTGCCTATTTGTCTGTTACTTTGTTTAGTTTTCCTTCATGTCAACATGCTATGATTAAGTTAGTGCTAGTACCTCATTCTTATCACTAGCTTATTGAAGCTCTAGCATGTTTCTTTTTTGGCTTGATGGAGGTGATGCTGTAGTTTTTATTAATTGAACACTGCAGCAAAAAGAAAAAAAAATGCAGTGTGAGGCATATAAATCATTTGTCATAATTTCAAGTTACAGGAAAACAATGCTGCCACATAAGCTCTGTGCTATGCAAAACTTATTAGAAATACAATAATATTGAAATACTTTTGATGGATATTTGCCAGTTTTATTTAATGTGACATCACAAGCCCAAATACTTTACTGAACATGAGCCTTCACATACACCTTGTTATAAAGCAAAAATGCACACATAACTGAAAGATATTTTATTTGGCAGTGGAGGTTGAGCTTGCCCCCCCCCCACCCCGGTATCGCCCGCTCTGGCGACTCAGGACTCAGGGGGCGACTAGACCCCCAGCCCAACACCCCCCAAAAACGAGCTAGATCCAGCAGTTGTCACCGCCGGCCAGACGACGGTGGCGGCCAGCGGCGGCTTCAAAGCCGGGACACCGCGGCCACCCCTCTCCTCTCCCTCCGTTCCCGCTCTCCTTCCCCCCTCACTCCTGTCGTTCGTCGCGCTCTCCCCAGGCCGATCCGCCAACATGCGTTTGTTCGTCGGATCTGCCCTTCCCAGCCGGAATCGCACGGATGCCTGTGCGTTTGCCGCCTGTGGGCTTGAGAGTGTTGCGTGGCCCTGTGCTTGCTGGCGGTGGGCTGTTAGGGTGGGGGCTGCTACCCGGATGGTCGCCGTACTCCCTGGCTCTCTCTAGCCAGTGGTCGTTTTTTTACTGTTGGCCGCTTTCCAACTGCCAGCCATGACGCAAGTGGCAACTGCACGTTGGGCAGTTCCTTGCTTGTCCCTGTGCTCCTTGTGGTGACCATCCGTTATCGATGCAATCCTAGCGACCATGTTGTGTGTCGCCGCTGGTTGTCTCTTGATGGTGGTAAGTTGTTCGGGCTGTCATGCTCTTGTTTTCTTGCAGGTCTTTGGCTGATTGACCCATCGAGACTCTTGGCTCTCAGGGTGCTCCGTGGCTAGGGGAGTTTTTGGGCGAAAGCCCTGGCTGGTGTCATGCCATTGCCGTCGACGGTGACGCCCGCGGGCGTCATTACCTCCCTGGAAGCATCGTGTTGAAACTTCTCCCTGGGTTCGGAGTATCCCTCTGTCGTTGTTCTCACATCTGGCGGCATTCTTTGCAAGGCACACCATCCTCTGTTGCTTTTCGGTGAAGCTTCCCTGCACCTTTTCGGCGCATCGAGGCTGTGGCTTTGTCCCGATGTCCCAGGTCACCGTCAGTTAGGTAGTCAGGCGTGGGAGTTGGGCTCCGCCTGTTTAAGTTGTAGGGTTGTTCTGGTTGAGATGCTAGCTCGACTTAGCTGCTTGCGGAGTTGCGTTGCTTGGCGCGGGCACTGCTTCCGTAGTCGTCGGGTTGTATGCTGCTAAGCCGGCCTTTGTTGTCCGATTGTTTATGGGTTGTGGTTTTTTCCTTTCTTCTTTATCTTACGCGTGAGCTGGACGCCGCAGGTTGTAGTACTATGCTTATTATGGTTTTTGGATCCAGTTTTCCTTATAAACTGGGTCATTTTCTTCTTAATGTAATGGCGCGCAACTCTCCTACATGTTCGAGAAAAAAACTGATAGATACTTTTA
Organism: Phragmites australis; assembly: GCF_958298935.1. Taxonomy (NCBI): domain Eukaryota; kingdom Viridiplantae; phylum Streptophyta; class Magnoliopsida; order Poales; family Poaceae; genus Phragmites; species Phragmites australis. The sequence continues at coordinate 21,382,167 of NC_084921.1, read as the reverse complement.
TACCTATAAATTATTACCCCTTCGTCAAAAAAAAATATATATCACGTTTTATTTTTTCTTTCGCTCTTCTAGTCAACTTGTTTTGAACTTTCACTGTTCTTCTGTTTGCCATGTGGATATTGATACTACACACTAGATAATGGTTTCTTATTAAGCACTTGAATTGTTTAAGCATAAGGGTCATAACAATGTAATTTAATGGTTGGGATAGTATGATCAAATTTTTCTGCAACTAATGGAACAAAAAGGTCAGTGTGAATTTCGTAATTGTGTATATTATTTGTGCCTGTTGATAGAAAATATGTGATAGTCCCATAAAAAGCAGATGCGTCTCTTTTGTCAATGTCAAAGTAGCAAATGAGGCTTTTGAAACAACAGTCACAAATTAGTGAATTCATCATCTGTGTGATGGCTGCAATAAACAATCGAAGGGCTTTGCATTTTTGTAAGGATTTGTCTTGTGAAATGAGAAGAAACAAACTTGTGCTGTATAATAGCTTGCTGTTCTTGGTCTACTGGCAGTCTATGGAACATATTTCTTACCATTCCCCTTTAAGTTAGTATTTACCTTTTGCAGAATGGCTAAGATGTGGAGTGCTATGCACCGTCATCATAGGAGTCAGTTTATGATCGTCATAGGAGTCAGAGGTTTTGAGGTTCCTCCTGTTCCAAGAGAGACAACTGATTCACATTACAACCAGACTTGCGAGCTACGTGACATCGTTAGGGAGTGGCACGTGCAGTTCGAGAAACTGATGGACAATCAGAAAGCATACATCAGAGCACTCAATGCGTGGCTGAAGCTTAATCTCATCCCTATCGAGAGCAACATGAAGGAGAAGGTCTCCTCCCCTCCAAGGCAGGTGGATCCACCCATCAAGCACCTGCTGTATGCCTGGCATGACCACCTTGAGAGGCTTCCAATTGAGCTTGCAAAAACTGCCATTAAAAGCTTTGCTGAAGTCATAAGCAATATTGTACACCTTCAGGAAGAGGAAGTAAGCCTAAGGAGGAGATGTGAAGAAACTCGCAGGGATCTGAACCGAAAGAAAGGACAGTTTGAAGACTGGCATCAAAAGTATTTGGAGAGACGGGCGGCCTTAGGTGAGGATGCAAACCCTGAAGCAGCTGAAACTCAAAACCGAGATCCTATCGAAGAGAGGAAACGTGCCATCGAGGAAGTAGAGATTAGGCTGAGGGAGGAGGAGGGTGCCCACCATAGGCTTTCCAGGCAGGTGAGAGAGAAATCACTTGCAAACCTCCGGACACACCTGCCAGAGCTCTTCAGAAACATGGCTGATTTCGCTTTCTTTTGCCATGACATGTACAACAATTTGAGAAAAACTGCTACCATGCCCAAAGATGAAGTCCAAGGCTGATATTGTACGTTCGTAGTCGTACTCAACCAGCAATAGGAGAAAACTTTGGCTGTAGGTGTTTCCTGGTGACTTGGGGATCCTGAGGTCACTCTCAATTTGTCGGAGTACGTTGTAGAGCTAGTGATCATTAATTATGTTTATAAATTGAAATGATCCTTCCTGAGTTCATTGTTTATTGCCATTCTGTGTTATGCGTTGATGCCTTATTTTGACCTTCGGTTGCTCCAGCTAATCCTCAGCCAAAACTTTCTTTTATGTTCCCTCGTTCCCTAAGGCCCTGAATTTGTTCTGTTTCTCAATGGAAAGAGCCCCTTCATGTACTCACTTCACTTCCGGGTGAGCCAAGGCATATAAATTTCTTGGAAATTACATTATCTAAAACTTAAAATGCATCATGAAAAACATGCTACATTTATTAGTTCAAGGCGTGGCATTCCCTCTCTAACTAGTAGGTATATTGTGTTATACCCTCAGATAATTCGTTCTTTTGCATCTCATTTGTCCTTGGAGTATCGTGTCGAGACAACACAAGCTCACATAAGTCACATTTCTAAACAAAAGAAGGCAAAAGGAACATTCATTAATATTTTCAGTGAAAAATGTGTTTAGATTCCCTTCTAAGAATTTTTTACTATTTTATGAGATGACTAAGTTTTCAAAGCAAGTTTTTTTAGTCATAAAGTCTTTCTCGGAGTATTTTAGTCAATTTTAAAACAATGGTTTAGGGCTATCCAGCGTGTTGACCTGCAGGCTTTGGCGCCGGACGGGTTTGAGCCCGTCTTCCAGGAATGGTGGCGGAAAGTGCAAACTAGAGTTCACAATGAGGCTCGGAAGGGTTTCAACTCTCTCGTCATCTTGGTAGCTTGGGATATTTGGAAGCAGTGCAACCGTTGCGTCTTCGATGGCATTCGGCATGATATGGTGTCCCTCTTGAATGACATCTTTGACGAGGCTAGTCGTTGGGGAGCGGCGGGAGCTATAGGGTTGCGCTCTTTGTTAGTATGAGTGTTTTGTTGCTGTCGCAGGTTAAGCCTGTGGCGCGCATGTATCTAAAAACTAATCCGACCGTTGGTTCGGTTCTGTATTCTGTTTTTTCTCCTTCTTAATATAATAACACGTAGCTCTCCTACGTATTTGAGAAAAAAAATATTGATAATGAGATACAACAGCCTATCTTCAGGTTTTAGATGTAATTAAGTGGCTAAAATCATTGAAACTCCACCACGAACCAAATTCTGTTCTGGTGTCGTTTATGAAAAACCCGTACAAAAAGTTTACTGTTTTAAATTAACCAGTGAAATTGCACAAGTAAAAAAACCGTATACAAAAAACAAATGCAATTAAGGAACTAAAGTGCATTACGTTAACTATACAGCATAATTACATACAGACAACATTTTTATCTGTATGTTTGACTCTATACATATACCGTTTGGTTGCCAAGTAAAACCGTATGTACAACATTCATATAATTTACACAATTGCAGCCAAGTTTAGTGAGCACTGAAATATTTAAGAGGCAGAAGAAGTTTGCTCCAAAAAAAAAAAAAAAACAAGGCAGAAGGAGCATACGCTTGGAAAGGTTAGAACTTAGAAGTTTCATTGGAAGGCTTGTAGGCATATTTAGAGTCTGTTTGTTTTAGTTTTAAATTGTACGAGTCTGATCTATTCTGTAGAATTTGTAAAAAAAAATTCTATCAGATTATGAATTGTAGGATTTTATAGTATATCTTGATTTGTGATAGCAAGAATCAACTTTTATATTGTGATAATTTATTTTTACTTTTAGAGGTAGAATTCATAATCAGAATAAAAAATAAGCATAACCTTATATGCAGTAGTGAGGTTGTACGCTCCGCTGGCTGGGCACACAACTTTTGAGTAAACCAAGAGGTAGTCCTCTTATTAGGTTACTGGAGTTCAACACTGAGCCCCATTCTAAGGTTTAATTCTTTCTAGCATCTCCCCATTCATCGTCTGAAAACTCCTCATGATCTTTAGCATGGCTCCCCAACATCTTCTCCTGAGGAAAAATATTACTATTATTCCGATTCTTTAATGGCCAGTGCCTATCAGTCTTGCAGTCAGTAATAGGGGACGAAGTAGCTGAGGAGCTACTGGTGACCAGGGCTGGTTGAAGCTTGCTCCTGTGAGTCCTTTCTTTCAGTTCAACAACTTTTTCGTGGATGCTCGATATCTCTCCTCTGAAAATAAAACAAAAGAAAGAGTGTTTGAAACTTGTCCTAATTATATATGGAGTGTTGCATTTTGTCGATATGGGATGAAAATTTACTAAACCTTCCAAACGAAGTCTGGTACTTGCTCAATTTTGATGAGGTCTATTAACTAGCAAAGACTGGATAAATATTCAGACCCAAATATATCTAATCGAGTTAATTGGCCTGGATTATTAATGAAGAGGAGAATCACTTTCTTTGTAGAAGTTACCGATGATGCTTTGTCTGCAAAAGAAGTTTCTTAGCAAGGCATGCTAAGAACCACAAATGCAAGAATAAAGAACCCGATAGCCATAGGTAGCAGGACTATAATACTGAGGAGAGTGTTAACATACCTGATATCAATGATGCGCCCACGGTCCAACAAAAAAACCTCTCAACTGCAACAAAAAAAGAAATGTTTGAAGGCATTAATACACACCACAAATCATACCAGAAGAGCAACGAATAGATGTGTCAGAAGAAACAGTAACATCTGCGCAATATGCATTGTCCTATATGAGCTGCGATTACCAAAATATTTTCTTCAGCTTCCTTTCGGAACTTCATTCACTCCTCCATTATGCTCCCCAATTCAGTTTCCTTCTCTTTACACACCAATAGATCTAACTTCTCTTCCTGGCTAATCTGCTCCCTTGCTGAAGTCTCTTCTTCAATTGAAGTTGCTAGTTGTGCATCTAGTTCAATGATCTGCAGAATTGTATTGGATATGAGAATAAAGCAACACAATCATTTTCTCAATTGCAAAATCACAGCACATATCTTTCTACTTCAATGTTGTTCGTTTGCACACTATGATATTAATTTAGCACACTTGTTACCTTCTCAACAATTGTAAGCACGTTATCTCTCTCAGCATCACTCAGCAGACAATTTGGTAAGCCGAGACTAAAGGTCCTTAGCTAAAGATGCCAACAAAGAATTTTCTCCATATACTATTTGAGCTTACTATCAAAGAAGGAATATGTAAGCTTATATTTTTCATTACACATGTAGGTAATAGAGCATTACGAAAAGGACTACCTTATCATTTGACTCTTTTGAATTTTTAATGAGCTGATTAAAGTTTTCTACCATGGCAACAAAAACTTGATGTGCCTCGACAGCATCTTGTTTTGCTTTTCTTGAATTTTCCTCTTGACGCTCCACCTCTTTCATCCTTATAGTTGTTGGTTCATATAAAGAACTCAATGCTTCCTGTAATAAGATTTAGACAGAATCATCTAGGTTCACCATGCATGTTAAAATACAATCCTGTGTCTCGAAAGTATTCTTCACAGCAACTTTTATATTTAAGTTTCTAGAAATATACAACTCAGGCATAATGTTAATACCAGAAGAAAAGAACTTACTATAAACCATAATTTCTTTAATGTTTTTAAATTTTGGTCATGGGGTTCTGGCTGCATGCATGCATGTAAGTTCCCAATACAGGATTGAACTTTGACATTCAAGAAAAAGTTAAATAAATATGATAACAAGGACTGAATCAAATAATTTCATGAACTTTGTTCATGTATACAGCGGTGCATTTTCTTCTTTAGATAAACAAGCATGTAAGCTGTGAAATAGCTAGTTGACTGTTTTAAAATGGTTGATTTAGATGTCAAATTTAACTTTCATTAAGAATTGTCTACGGTTTCTGATATATGCATTAGTTTTCACTTAAGCTTCATTTCGAGTGACTACAAAGATTGAAGCGCTAGGACGAATAAAATTGTTTTTGAGGACAAAACTTAATTAATGATACTGAAATTACCTTGCCATTAGTAATATCAGCAACTAGCTTGTTTATTCCAGCAATCTGATAAGACTGAGTAGTGATATCCAGAAATTCATCGTATTTATCTGCACCAGGCATCAGCTTCATTCCATTGCACGGAAATGTATCATGCACCATAACCGGGGCAATAGAGTGCTTACCCACACTGTTCGAACACATGATTTCCTTTTCAGCTTCATCTCTCACTTCACATTTATAGTCTAAATGAGGCAGAGAAACATTTGGAGTAGAAGAGAACAGTTCTGACAAGTTAAAATCATCATTCGAATTGCATATATAAGTAGAAGTTAGAGGATTCGTGAAATCCATTGACGGTTTCTCTTCACTATCAACTGTATATGAATTGTCCTTTTCTTCAAAGATCCACAGCGAGTTGTCGACAATTTTTGATGAGGCAAATAAGTCAGACAAAGTGCATTGATCGTCTACCTTGTAAGACGACTGCTGATTTTCATCCTGTACGAGAAATCTGGATACTAGTGTAGCGCTGTCAGCTGTGCATAGTTTTTTTTTTATCTAAGTCATCTTCCGACTTGTGGAGTTCAGGAGTACTTTCGGCAGTATGGAGCATGTACAATTCTTTTCCACCATCATCAATGTTTTCAAACAAAATTTGCAAGTTGTAATTATCTTGTGACTTTGAAAGATCATGTGTACTTTTCCAATGGCATTTACTTTTCCAATAAAACATGCAGGTCATAACTAACTTCTGATTCAGAGTGTTTGGATTGTTAGAACACTTGGCAAACTATCTGATGTTTGTCTGTCATTATTTGAGCAAAATTCCGCAGATAAGGTGTCCAAGTTATAATTATCTTCTCACTTGGAGAAACGGCATATACTTTCAGCTTCAGAAAGCTTCAGAGGCACTTCCTCTTCAAATAAAACTTGCAAGTCATAGTTATCTTCTGATTCAGAGAGCGTATGCACATTCGAAGCTCCCAGCAAATTCACTGATCCATGTCCATCTTCAGTTCGACAAAAGTATGCAAATAAGTTTTCTAAGTTATAGTTATCTTCTAACTCGGAGAAATCTTGTGTACTTTCAGCTTTGGGAAGCTTCGTAGGCATTTGCCCTTTATATTTCAACGAACAATCTGAAGGACTCTGCATATATAATGGCAACATACCTTTAGAAGATACAAGCAAATCTGGCAGGTTGTAGTTACAATTGAAATTCTTCTGATTAGCAATTTGTTCAGCCTTTGGAGACATTTTCCCTTTTTCCATTGCACAATGATCAACAAATGCTGTTAAGGCATACTGTTCATAACCTATTATACGTGGCTTAGTTGCAGATGTCGATGATGCCCCAACTTGAGCATAATTTACTGTCGGAGTAATTCTTGTTTCATTTATCACCACCTTATCCTCAATATGGGAACATTCTTCCAATTTGTTGTTAGTGCATAATGGTCCACTATAACCTTGAGATAGATTCCTTTCACGGAAAGCGCCACTGCTCCAAGCTGAGGGAAAAACAAATAGCACATTAAAATTCTCTCTAGTTCCTCGATCCACCAATGAGTCTCCCATGTATAATTTGGGATTACCTTTCTTGTCTATAGTGTACATGGAAGCAGCCCATTGAAGAAAAATATATATGAAAACAATACAAGCATGAAACTGAAGCCCCTATTGAATACACAACTAGCAGGTGTATTTATTCAATTGTTATTTGTGTTTTTTTTCTCGAATGCGCAGGAGAGCTATGTATCATTCCATTAAAGAAGAAAGAAACGAATACAACAACAAAACAGGTCCACACCAAACACAAAGAAAAAAAACAAACACCCACACACACACACAAAAGGAACACACGCTCACACAACAGACACACCTCAGAAAAGAAGAAGAAAGACAAGGCTAGCCAGCTAACAAAGACCGAAGCTCCGAAGCCCTAGATGCACACCACAGAGAGGCCTCATCTGCGATCAACCTCTGAACTGAAACAACATTTGGAACCTTCCCATTGAAAACATAGTCATTGCGATGTTTCCAAATCTCACAAGCAACAAGGATAATAAGAGTGTTTAAACCCATCCTATGTTGCTTTGCCACCTTCTTGATAGCACGACTCCACCAGCTCGAAAACACAGAAACGCCAAGATGCGGACAGATCAAAGATAGCCCACCCTTCTGCAAGACATAGAACCAGACCTGACAAGCAAACAAACGAGACACCAAAAGACGTTTGATTCTCATCAACTTGATTGCAAAGAGGACAAGCATCCGGATGAGGCAAACCCTATTAAGCCAAACGGTCCGCCATCCAATAACGGTTAAAAACAACCAACCAAATGAAGAATCTGCATTTTAGAGGTGCCCAAGACTTCCACACTCTCCTTCATGGCGCAAACTCAACCGAGCCAACAAAGAACGCATTATAAGCCGATTTACTTAAATAAACGCCAGAGGTTGACAATCTCCAACTATTTTGATCCTGAACCCCGGGTTGAATAGCAGACCCATCCAAAACATCCCAAATATGAAGATAGTTTCAATAGCCCGCACTGAAAGCGCACCCTTGATATCAGACACCCATCTCCTATTATGCAAAGCTTGAGACACCGATCTTTGGTTGATTTTCCCTTTGAGAAACCATGGAAAAAAGATTAGGAGCTAAAACAACAATAGACTGACCGTGCAGGCAGCGATCGGTCCAAAATTTCATATTGTTGCCATCGCCCACCAAGAGACAGTAGCAATGGCAAACAAGGCACGAACATTCGGATGAACCTTCACCTAAAATCCAACCCAAGGCCAGGACGGCTCAACCTTTTGAAGCCATAACCACCTCATCCTAAGAGCCCTTCCAAGAGACCAAATCATGGATACCCAAGCCACCGAGATGAAAAGGACGACACACTCTCTGCCAAGACACCAAGCAACTGCCACCCTTAGCTTGTTCCTGACCCGACCAAAGAAGGCCCTGTGTTCTTTTATCTATAGCCTTGATCACCCACTTGGGGTGGTCCATGTCGATCATCTGATAGATGTGAGTCGTCGTGAGAACCATACACACCGGAATGAGTTTGCCGACCCGGTTCAACAAGGAGGCCTTCCAACCTGGAAGATTGTCCGAGGCTTTATCAACAAGCGGTTGGAGGATGACTTTAGAAGGCTTGAATATCACCAGAGGGAGGCCAAGATAAGAGCACCGGAAATGCTTCACCTCATAAGGCAAGAAGTCCCTAATGATTGCCAAATCCTCCTCAATGTTAGGAATAGCAACTTGTATTCAATAGTAATCCACTCCAAAACACTGACACACTAGTAAACAGTCACACCCGCATCGCGTACGGTGTCCGATACGTCGATAAGTATCGCTAAACAGTGGCGGACCCAGGATTTAGCGATTGGGTATTCAGTATTAAAAAAAATGTTCAATCCAAAATACGAGAAGTCCATAGTAGCGTAAATTTTAAAGTATAAATTGTTCATAGTAGAGAAGTTTCAACTAATTAAAAGAAATTACAAAGCATTTAAAGAAAATTAAATTTAACTTTGTGTTCCTTTATGGCTTGGAAGCGTTTAATGATGTCACTATCCTTAACTTGCACAAAAAATTCACGCTCAATTGCTGATTGCCGAACTGGGCAGTCACAACATAAAGATCATAAATACCTGATATTTGTTGCTATATGGGCTCTTTTCAGTTAGGGAAAAATGCAAACCCCCCTAAAGTCACTTGGATTTTAATTTTCCCCTCCAAAAATTATTTTGTTGCAAAAAAAAAACCCCAAAGGTTTGATTTTGTTGCAAAAACACGTCCAAAAATTTAAAAAATTTAAAAAAATCACAAAAAATTCTAAAAAAAAAATAGAGACAATTATAAGACCTTTTGTGAAATTTGTTTTCAAAAATAATATCCTTTACATCATATTACATGGAGAGTAAATTTGAAAAAAAAGAAAAACGTGCAACTCATTCATTAATTTGAGTTAAATGCATAGTTAATTATTTACTAATCCAAAAATTATGAAACAAAATTTTTTAGTCTTCTTACATGATCCTCTATCTTGTAAAAATACATGAAATCTTGAAATAGTTATTGTAACATGCAGGATTGAGTAAATGTGTTGCAGATAGATTAATTCATAACTAATCCATAACACCCCAAAATTAGTGAAATCACTTTTATTAGTTTACTAAAACAATTAGTTTAAAATTTGCTGAGTGGTCTGATGAATTGAAGCAGAAAGATATATATACGTAGTATATGTGCTATATACTTAATTTTTTTGCAAAAAAGTTGGGTATTCAATTGAATACCCATGCATCATGGTGGATCCGCCCATACCTAGCACAACAGCATGCCATCACACCTAAGTGACGCAAGCAAGACCTATGAAGGCATGAATGAAGAAAACCTACAGCCAAACATTCGATCAAAGAGAAGACCTCAGTCCCTCTGTCAGCTGCATCTTCTCCCGTGGACCTTGATTCTGTAGCCGCTTGGCAGGAACACATTGAAGCCATGGACGAGATCGGGTTGCCCTTCGAGCAGGACCTTCACTCGGGGAGAGCAGCGGGAGATCCATCAGCGGCTGGACGCGTTGCTTCGCCTTCGCAGTGCCGCCGGGTGCGGACGGCGCCCGCGTCGACGAATGGGCACCGGGACGGGCCGGACGCGCCTGGGAGGCAACGGGTCGGAGATCACCGGCCTGGGAGCGCTAACCTGGGAGGTGGGTCAGCCTGTGATGCGCCGGATCCGGCATAGGAGGAAGCCGCGCGGGATGAGCCGCGGCGACCGGGCGGGATGAGTGTAATACCGAATTTTTGGAGAAAAAAATAAAAGAGTTTTGATCCAAAAGTTGACTTTTTGATCCGTGGCTCGTATGGACGATCGGAGACCGTGGTTGCGTTCATCTCGTCGAGACGAACCCATATTGCTATTCATATGTCCGTTTCGGGCACCTTATGACCCGTAGCAAGTCCAATAAATTTAGACCGTTCGTTGTTTTTTTAAAAAAAAAAGAAAAAGAGAGAGATAAAGCTCCGGTCGTCACTCGATCCATCCAGAGGCTTCGTGCTGCCTCTAGCGCTCTCTCTCTCTCTCTGGCGTCTCTCTCTCTCCTGCATCGTTCCCGCCGCTCTGAGCTTTCCCGTCGCCGCCGCCGCACCGTTTCGGCTCCAGCTGCCTGCGCCCCCGCACAATGCCGTTGCCCTGCCGCTGCTTGTCGCACCGCTGCACCGCGCCACCGCCCGCCGTGCGCCGCCATCGCGTCGAGCCGAGCTGCCGCTGTCGTGCGCCGCCGCCGGCTGCCACACACACACACTCTCTCTCTCTCTGTGTGTGTGTGTGTTCGGACCGAGAAGGAAGCCAGCTGGCCGAAGCAGCAGCCAGCTGACCGAGCGAAGGAGCCAGGAAGAAGAAGGAAGAAAAGGAAGAAAGAGAAAAGAAAAGAAAAGAGAAGAAAAAAAAAGAAGGAGAAAAGGAAAAAAGGGGAAGAAAAAAAAAGAGAGAGAAAAAAGGGGGGGGGGGGAGTTGGAATATTTGGATTTTCGTCGGATTCGTTGTCAATCTTTCGAAGGTGATTTCTCATTAATTCCTGGACGACCGTGGTTTGATTAAATCAAATCAATTAATTCGTGTCGTATCATTTCATGTGATCAATAGTCTGATTCGTTTCGATAATCGTTATTGATTCGAAGATACGACATCCGAGTCGAAGTATTCAATTCGTTCATCGGAGCAAAATCTAATTAGTAAGAATTTTAGTTCGACTCTGAATTGGAAATAGTGTATCATTTCATGTGATACAGTTTCTGTTCGGTTTTCCGAAATATAGGCGTATACGCGACGTTTTTAGACGTAGGGTTGACGCTTCATATTTTATGTGTTTTAGTGCTAATAGCATACCTGTACAGGTGGTACTGCTTCTGGACGTTCTTGATCGAAATCTCTTCATCGCTTTTGGGTAAAAGGCAAGTAACGTGGGGGTGTGATTCTGTGCTATGTTTATATTCATGTCTTACTTCTTTTGCAAATAAAATTGAAGTATATGGTTTTCTTTTCTAATCCATTTAAATCATGGATGATGTTGCATTCGATTATTTAAATCAATGCTTTTCTTATTGATTTGGATTGTACCTTTGTCTTCATGAATCAGTTGTGGTTTTTATCATGAACCATTCAAAAAAGGAATAAAGAATTGACGTCAATTCACATGCATACATATGCATTTATGCACTTCATATGGTGATAAAGGCCGATCACTGCCATCGTGCGTGATTCGCACCGGTACATGGAGTTGCATGAGATGTTGGCATCGTCCAGCTCTCAAATAGAGTTGCATCATGGCATTCATACATTTTTTTTATGATATCTGGAGAATACAGATTTCTGGGAGTTGAATGCCATTTTTTTGGGAGACTGGGTTGAAGTTTGTCGTTACTTTCTCGACAAATATTCTAAAATAATAATCTCTTTTAAACCATGTGTTCCTTTCTGGTTGATGTGAGAAGAATGTTTATTTTTCCCAAATACTTTTGATCTAAGTGAGACGTGTTTATATTCATAGCTGTTACTTGCTGAGCTCGTCTCACCCCCTATTAAATCTTTTACAGGTATGTTTAGATGCTGACGTGCATTTTGGGGATGGATCTGGGTAGTTGCACACACTACCTCCTCACAATGTCGATAGCTCAACCGGTGCTTAGAAGTTGTGCTTTTGGTGGTCTGTCATTTGCTTGGTTCATATTGTGGTACGACGTTGGTAGCGTCGTGAAGGTTTCTATATATATGTTGGTTATATCTTTTTCTGTTTGCCTGTGATCTTTCTTTTGGTCAGTTATAGCGTTCTATAGAGAAAATGCTGCTAAATTTTCTATTTTCAAATAATTAAGCTTAGTTTTAAAGTAGGGTGTTACAGCTTGGTATCAGAGCCTAGGTTTTAGGTCCTAGGTAACTGAATGACGAACCTGACACACTTGCACAAATAGAATGGGTATGGGATGCATTGCATTGCATACGTCTTGTTTATCTTTGTTTGCTTATATTCACTATCTCAAATAAGTATTATTGAAGTTATTTGTTTGATTTTCCACATATTCTTTAGTGTTTTATCATTGATATATATATATATTGTTAAGTTGTTGGAGTCAGTTTCGTTGGAATTGTGAAATTGTCAGGGCGTTAAAATGGTTACGTTGGTCATTAGAACCTGAGAAGCTTCAAAGGATCGATAGCATAATTGTTGTATGGCACTGCAGATGGTTAAGTGGAGGGCCCCCATGATGCCTTTTCTGCATTGCCAGGTGAGGTTGACCAAGAGTTAGGTTTGCGATCCAACTATCCACATACAGAGCGAATGTTTTGGGTACGAGATGGACTGGCCCCCATGTCGTTGACCCTAACTATTCGTTCTCGGAATGTCGGAGAAATGGATCGATGTGTGCCTTACCATAGAAGATAAGGTGATAATGTTTTCAACCTAACCATTAGAATGGTGTGGGGTTTTTTTCCCATGGAGTCGGGGCAATCTTTTTGCCGATTGTGTGAAGATGTGTTGATAGTGAGATCCTAATAGGGTTCTGGGAGTTTTTTCTAATCTTTTGCTAGACTTGTACCCTAGTTGTTGATGTTTTGAGGATTAGTTAACACCTCGTGTTTAAGTTGAAATGTTTACATATCTTATGTGTCAGTTTCTTTAATATCTGAGAATAATCTTTTGTGGTTGGAATATCTATGCATGTTTTGAAATGATTATTTGAGGTAGTTATTTTGCTAAGTTAGCCTTTGTGGAATAGTCCACTGGCTATGGGAGTTGGAGATATCGATTGCGTTGAAACAACTGATTTGCATCGAAGTGATGCTAATGGAGCGACACCTTCCTTAAGGAGGCATCAGTTGTTTCAAACCTGTTTTGTGAGGTTTCACAATTGGAATACCTAAGGTTGGCCCTTGCGGGGCTGAGATAGAGATTTTGGTTGAATCGTGTTTTGTTTCTGATATCGCTTAGCTAAACCTGTCATCTTTGACATGGGGATTCGTTTGCTTTGAAGCTTGAAGCCAAGAATATACTTGGGTTGTAGGAGCATTGGCGTTGCCAAGGGTTTGCTGAATAGTCTATGACCTATAACATCATGATAGGATGCTAAGTTGGCTTGTCACCATGGGAGCATTATCAATTGAACCTAGTGAGTTTTGCTCGTTGAAGTGAATGTTGAAACTTAAGGTCGCCGGAACTTTTCCTGACCTAATAACCGAAGGTGTTGTTAGGGCTTGTCATGGTGTTTTATTGACAGATTTTTAATGTGATCCATCCTAGAACTTTGTTTCCTATTGGTTCTTGTGGAGTGAATGAAGTTAAAGAAGTAATGGACTAATTTCTGACGTGAGAGTTTTGGATTTCTGTTGGTGACCCAGTTTTCTCTAAGGATGGAGATTTGACTGAGAGATGACTGAGTGGGTTTACATACTGGAAGTTTGCCTCTATTGGGAGTAAGTCTATCTAAACCCTGGTTCAAGGGAAGAGTGTTGTAAAAGTGGAGTTCATTCCGGCATTTAAATGCTGAGATTAGAGTTATGTTTGGGAGCTAAGGGTTGCTCCCCTGTTTAAAGGAGTGTTGTGAAAGAGGATGAACTATTGGGGTGTATCTCCGTAGTTTTGTTGCTGTTCAGGAGAGGGTATGACTTCTAAGGACCTGGAGAGAAGCATTGTAAGCTAACGCTCAACCCGTTGACGGTAAACTGGTGTTGCAAATGGTGCTTGCTAAACTAAATTCACAAAATAATTAAATTGGAGTTGGATTAACAGGGTTGAGTTTGCAGAAGTCATATTTTCAACCCTCTCCATGAGCCTTCCGCAGTGATCATCTTGTCGGTTAGATTAACCGATGTCTTTGCAACTTTTGAGGAGGATGTGTTTTGCATGCAATTTTACTTTGAAGAAGTTGTGGCGTGGTTACCGATAGTATGACTGTCCTGGGAATGTGAGCAAGATGTGAAGTTCTTTAGTATGCCAGTTTGGCATGTTTCTGAATGTACCGGTCAACACAGCTTACCTATTGGTCCAACTACCTCTGGATGGAAGTGTTCTAATATTCAAGTTGGAAAGTGCAAATCTAAACTTGTACCATGAAGGATGAGTCGTTAGATGTTTGGAAGGATTGAATTAGGCAAGTGGTTGTAATCTCCTGATCACCCCTTCTAGACTTGGTGATACATCGGGATGAGAATGGCCAACTGGAGGTTTATATCTTAACGTTGTGACTGTCTCTTGTGTAGATCTACCCACACTCGTATTTTTGGAGTTAGTGATGTTGGTAGAAGAGGTGAAGTGTTGATGTTTCTTTAATCTTGAACCATAAAGGTTTAAAATTGATCCTCCCTGTGAAGGAGTTGAAGTTGAAGCGAAGAAGGTTTATATTCTTATTAGGGGTTTCGACCCGAGTTTGTGGAGTTAGCCAAACAATATTTTTGGTGTGATTGCATCCACCAAAAAGGATGTTTCTAGGCAACTAATGCCTTGGTTTTAGAACTAGTCGAAGAGAGTGTCTCATAATTGGCTTGTATAGTATTAACAGAAATATTGTGTGTTCTTGGATTCATTTTCCCTTCTAAGAGTGAGAAGGCAATGAAATGGTAAAGTCCATCCAATGTAACAGAGATTCGGAGTTTTCTTGGATTCGCTGGCCGTTACCGACATTTTATACAAGGTTTTTATTTTATTGAAAAGCCTATGATTAGACTTACCGAGAAGTGTGTTCCATTTGTATGGACTGATGAATGTGAGGCCAGTTTCCAAACATTAAAGAATAAGTTGGTGAACGCTCCTATTTTGGCTTTGCCCGAGAGTGGTAAGCATTTCACAGTTTACACTGATGCTTCTCGGATTGAACTTGGCTGGGTGCTTATGCAAGAAGGTCGGGTAATTGCATATGCTTCCAGACAATTGAAAACTCATGAATGGAATTATCCCACTCATGATTTAGAATTGGCTACAGTGGTTTTTGCCTTGAAGAGTTGGAGGCATTACCTGTATGGTGAGTCATGTGATATTTTCACTGATCATAAGAGTCTCGAGTATATTTTCACTCAAAGAGATCTGAATTTGAGACAACGAAAATGGTTAGAATTAATCAAAGACTATGATCTAACAATTCAGTATCATCCCGGAAAGGCTAATGTGGTAGCTAACGCCCTTAGCAGAACAGGTGTACCTAAAGCAATAATGTCCTTACATTCAGACTTGGATTGGATGGGGATATCTTTTTGTTTTGCTGGCACTGTGCAGAAAGAAACTCAAATGATCATCCAATCTGCTATACCTGAACATGTACGTGAAGCTCAACAGCATGATTGTCTCCTTTTAGAAGTTCGAAAGAGAATTTCAGCAGGAAAATCAAAAGAATTTAGTGTGGATGAGCATGGTGCAATATGCTTTAGAGGACGCCTTTGTGTACCACAAAAGGCAGATGTGAAAATGGATATATTGAGAGAATCTCACCAAACTCCTTATACGATTCATCCAGGTGAAACCAAAATGTATCGAGACCTAAAACAAATTTTTTGGTGGAAAAGGATGAAAGTGGATATTGCTAAGTATGTTGCAGCTTGTGGTGTCTGCCAACAAGTAAAGGCTGAGCATAAAAGACCTGCAGGATTAATGCAATCCTTAGAAATTCCAGAATGGAAATGGGAACATATCATTATGGACTTCGTTGTTGGGTTGCCTCGTTCACCTCGAGGCAGAGATGCTATTTGGGTTGTCGTGGATAGGTTTACCAAATCTGCACATTTCATCCCAATGAAGACAACCAGTTTGGCACATGATTTGGCTCCCCTGTATATCAGAGAAATAGTGAGGTTGCATGGTGTGCCAAAATCGATCATTTCAGATCGGGATTCCAAATTTGTATCCCAGTTTTGGCAGAGTTTGCAAAGTGCTTTGGGCACAAAACTTTCTCTTAGCACAGCCTTCCACCCTTAGACTGATGGTCAGTCAGAATGGACTATTCAGACTTTGGAGGACATGTTTCGTGCTTGTGTCTTATCTTGGAAAGGCAATTGGGAAGACCATCTAGCCCTAACAGAATTTGCTTATAATAACAGCTATCAAGCAAGTACTCGGATGGCTCCTTTTGAGGCCTTGTATGGTCGAAGGTGTGTTTCTCCTTTGTGTTGGGATTCTGTTGGAGAGAGGTCACTACTTGGTCCAGATTTGGTTCAGTAAACATCAGAAAAGGTATACCAAATACGTCAGAACCTGTTGGCTGCTCAAAGTCGACAGAAGAGCTATGCAGATATTCGGAGATGAGACCTAGAATTTTCAGTTGGTGACTATGTTCTTCTTAGAGTGTCGCCAACCAAAGGTGTTGTACGTTTTGGTATCTCTGGGAAGCTTAACTTGAGATACATTGGTCCATTTCTAATCACAGCCCGAGTAGGCAGTTTGGCGTATCGTCTTGAATAACCAGACTCAATGAGTGGAGTACATAATGTCTTCCATGTTTCTATGCTAAGAAAATATCTCAGAGACCCTGAGCATAAAATTGATGTTGAATCAATCACGATAGAGAAAGATCTGACCGTAAAGTGCCACCGGGTACGTATTCTGGATTCCTCCGAGCGAGTCATGAGAAGGAGAACAATCAAGTTTGTGAGAGTCCTTTGGACAAATCAAACAGAACGAGAAGCAATTTGGGAACTTGAAGAACAAATGCGCAAGGAGTATCCTGAGCTCTTTGAGACTGGTGAGTCATAGGTTTTGAAATATTTTACCTCTGTTCCACAGTTGCCATGAAAGCGGCAGAATTCGGGGACGAATTCCTTTAAGGGGGGGGGGGGAATGTAATACCGAATATTTGGAGAAAAAAAAAAGAGTTTTGATCCAAAATTTGACTTTTTGATCCGTGGCTCGTATGGACGATCGGAGACCGTGGTTGCGTTCATCTCATCGAGACGAACCTATTTTGCTATTCACATGTCCGTTATACCGTTCTATAGAGGAAATGCTGCCAAATTTCCTATTTTCAAATAATTAAGCTTAGTTTAAAGTAGGATGTTACAATGAGCCACCACGGCCGGCGTGGTGGGTCAGAGGTGGCCAGTTGGGTGGATCCGCCGCCTGGAGACGGCCAGGGACGTCGTGCTGAACGAGCGGTGCCGGGCGAGAAGCGGCACGGGAGGCACCGGCGGCTGAGCTGGAGCGCGTCGGGCGCCGGCATCGCGCGGATCCAAAGCTAACGGGCTGGCGACCGAAGCTGTGGCCCGACACCAGAGACGGTGGCCCGACGCGAACGTTGGGTGGACGTCGAGCGCAGGCGGCCGTGCACCCGAGAGGCCGAGGAGGGGTGCGTGAGAAGGCATAAGAGAAGCCACGACGCCAGGTAGATCCGGATCGGGAGGAGACCCACGACGGAGAGGAGTTGAGTCTGGGAGCCTCAATGGCGGTGAATCAAGGCAAGGAATAGCTAGATTGGGAGGAGACAGGCAGCGGGGAGGAGAGCCGGCTGGGAGACGGTAGCAGACAGGAGGGTGGGTTAATCGGGACATGACGCGTGGAATTTGCAACACGCAAGTAAAAAAATCATTACCTTAATTTGCCTTCCTGTAGCATATTAAAAATATCAACTTGTATTAATAGCAGTCCATAAGAGCAATATATATAGTGTATGAGGAGTACAAAATAATAGATAATGACTTTATATTAACCCTCAACACAATGGATAGGAGACTCCGATGTTGGACTTAATCCTGGTTGTGGCCCCGTGCACGTCTCAGGCGTTGGCGTGAAGGCCTACGAGGAGCGCACACGTCGAGGAACCAGTGGTGCGAGCGCTGCTGGGCAACTCCTTCTCACTCAGGCTGAGTGGGAGGTGCGCCAGAAGAAGGTGGCAGGCGAGTCCTCGGGGAGAGGAAAATCGCCCGATAGCGGCGTCCGTGGCAGAGGTCGTGGCCGTGGCAGAGGCCAAGGCCGTGGCGGGCGCGGGAACGCACCAAGCAAGGAGGGTGCTGGGGGTGGCACTCATGACAAAAGCCACATCCAGTGTTTCAGTTGCAAGAAGTACGGCCACTACGCCAACCAATGCAAGGAACCGCAGAAGGAGGAGGAGGTACACCATGCTCGCACTGACGACATCAAACCGGCGTTGTTTCTTGCTGTGTCAGAGGAGCTGACACCGCTCGAGCCGGTGCTGGGGGAGCGTCAAGCAGCGGTCTTCCTCAACGAGGAGCACGTGAGGCCGGAGCGGTACCTGGCTGAAGGAGGAGAGGCCAACTGTGATCTCTGGTACCTTGACAACGGGGCCAGTAATCACATGAGCGGCGACAAGAAGAAATTCCGTGAGCTGGATGAAGCAGTCACCGGGAAGGTGCGGTTTGGGGACGGATCCACAGTCCAGATCATGGGTAAGGGCTCAATTCTGTTTGATTGCAAGCGTGGAGAACAATGGTTGCTGCAGGAGGTGTACTACATCCCCAGGCTTCACAGCAATCTTGTGAGCCTTGGCCAGCTCACTGAGATTGGGTGCAAGGTGGTGATGGACGAGGATGAACTCGAGGTGTTCGACAAAAGGTCCATGAGGCTGATCATGAAGGTGCGACGTTCCCCAAACCGCATGTACCGGATTGAATTGAAGGAGGCAAGACAAACTTGTTTGCTGGTGAGCTTGGAAGATCCGGCGTGGCTGTGGCACGCCCGCCTAGGCCATGTGAACTTCCAGGCGTTGAAGAAGCTCGTCGACAAAGGAATGGCGGCGGGAGTACCATCCATATCTCACCCGAACCAGCTGTGCCATGGGTGCTTGGCGGTGAAGCAAGCACGCGGGCCGTTCCCGGCGAGGGCGCAATACCGAGCAAAGGAGCCACTCGAGCTGGTGCACATCGACCTCTGTGGACCGATCTACCCATCGACAGCAGCTGGTAACAAGTACTTTATGTTGCTCGTTGATGATCTGACAAGATGGATGTGGATGTATGTGCTGAAGACCAAGGCTCAGGCCTGCATTGAGTTCAGGAAGTTCAAGGCAGTGGCCGAGAACGTTTCTGGATGGCACATCAAGACGTTACGGTCTGACCGTGGTGGCGAGTTCCTGGCGGCGGCGTTCGCGAAGGTCTGCGAGGAGGGTGGTATCCAGAGGCACCTCACTGCGCCCTACTCGCCGCAGCAAAATGGCGTGGTAGAGCACAGGAACAGGACCGTGATGGAGATGGCGAGGTCCTTGCTGAAGAGCATGAACATTCCAGGCAGGTTCTGGGGCGAGGCGGTGCGGCATGCTGTGTACCTGCTGAATCGCCTGCCATCCAAGTCGATGGGGGAGTGTACTCCGTTTGAAGCTTGGAACGGGAAGAGGCCGCATCTCGCGCACCTGCGGGTGTTCGGGTGCACTGCACATGTCAAGACGACAGCACCTCACCTCAAGAAGTTGGATGATCGCAGTCAGCAGATGGTGTACCTCGGCATCGAGGATGGCTGCAAGGCACACAGGCTCTACGATCCGTGCCGGGGCAAAATCACTATAAGTCGTGATGTGGTATTCGAAGAAAGTCTCCAGTGGAATTGGTGTGCAGGTGCGGTTGACAGTGAACCAGCAGAGTTCACCGTCGAGGACGATGACTGGGTGAGCCCCTCGGCGTGGGAAACGGTGGGTGGGCCGGCAGGAGCGCCGGTGACACAGCCACCTGTGGCAGTGAGCACACCCAGTGGTGCTGCAACGGCCAGGGCACCGGGAGTGGAGCAGCTAGAGGAGCAGGTCTCAAATCCTCTCGCAAATCTTTTGAGCTCTCCATCGCCGGGAACGCCGGCAGGCCAGACGTCTCTGGAACAGAATGCTCTGGGGACACCTGGGTCTAGGAGTTCGCAAGAAGGACCAGTCCACTACCGCAGCCTGGAGGACCTTTACCAGAACACGTCAGAGGTGGAGCTGATGTATGACTCTGATGGAGAAGCTCTACTTGCAGAGATGGAAGAGCCATCCTGTTATCGTGAGGCAGCAGGGAATCCTCAATGGGAAGAAGCCATGAGCAAGGAGATTGAATCAATTGAGAAGAACAGAACGTGGACATTGACCACGTTGCCAGCTGGTCACAAAGCAATTGGACTCAAATGGGTGTTCAAATTGAAGAAAAACTTAGAAGGAGAGGTGATCAAGCACAAGGCCAGGTTGGTGGCAAAAGGGTATGTGCAGCAGCAAGGGATTGATTTTGAGGAAGTCTTTGCACCTGTAGCCAGGTTGGATACTGTGAGGATGATTTTTGCTGTTGCTGTAAACCGTGGCTGGGAGATTCATCATCTAGATGTGAAGTCAGCATTTCTGAATGGTGAACTTGAAGAAGAAGTGTATGTGTCACAGCCAGAAGGATACACTCAGAAGAACAAGGAACATCATGTGCTCAGGTTGAGCAAAGCTCTCTATGGCCTTCGGCAGGCGCCACGGGCATGGAACATCAGACTGGATAGAAGTCTGAAAAAACTTGGCTTCAGGAGATGTGTGCAGGAACAGGCTGTGTACACAAGAGGGGAAGGGAGAGCTGCAGTTGTCATTGGTGTTTATGTTGATGATCTCATTGTGACAGGAGGTGATCCAAAGGAGATTCAGGTTTTTAAACAGCAAATGACAACTGAATTTGAGATGAGTGATTTGGGGCTGTTATCATACTATCTTGGCATTGAAGTATCTCAGCAAGAAAATTGCCTGACAATCAAGCAGACATGCTATGCAAGGAAGGTGCTGTCTCAGTTTGGGATGTCTGACTGTAATCCGACAAAATATCCAATGGAGCAGAGAGCTCAATTGCATAAGGACCCAGATGGTCAGATAGTGGATGCTACTGAATATAGAAGAATGATTGGCTGCCTCAGGTACTTGTTGCATACTAGGCCAGATCTTTCTTTTGCAGTTGGTGTAGCAAGCAGGTTTATGCAAAGGCCAACAATGATGCATCACAAGGCTGTGAAGCAAATCCTTAGATATTTGAAGGGAACTCTGAATTTTGGCCTGATATACAATCAGCAGGGAGCAAAGGAGATGCTCACAGGCTACACTGACAGTGATTTGGCTGGAGATCTTGATGACAGGAAGAGCACTGGTGGAATGGCTTTCTATTTAAATGAAAGTTTGGTGTCATGGTGCTCACAGAAACAGAAGACAGTGGCACTTTCATCATGTGAAGCTGAATTTATGGCAGCAGCAGCAGCAGCTTGCCAAGCACTTTGGCTCAGGAGTTTGCTGGGAGAGTTAACAGGAGAAGAGCAAGGGGTGGTGAAGCTGTTCGTGGATAACAATTCTGTTATTGCTTTGATGAAGAATCCTGTATTTCATGGGAGAAGCAAACACATTGATACAAAGTATCATTTTATTCGTGAATGCATTGATGGAGGCCAGATTTCAGTTCATCGTGTATGTACTGAACAACAAAGAGCAGATGCTCTGACAAAAGCATTGCAAGCAGCAAAGCTGGCAACTATGCGGTACCTGTTAGGTGTGCGTGATGTTGGGCCATATCAGGATTAGGGGGGAGTAGTGTTGGACTTAATCCTGGTTGTGGCCCCGTGCACGTCTCAGGCGTTGGCGTGAAGGAGTCAGCGAGGGAGCGCGTCACCAGGAGCTCATGCAGGAAGTGGTGCAGCAAGAGTGCCGGGCGTGCGTGAGTGTGTGGGCAGAATAACGTGCGGTGTGCACGAAACTTCCTTTCCTGTTTTTTGTGGATCTCAGTTTGTTAGTGATCCGAGTTTATGTGTTATTAATAGGTTACAGTTGTAATCGCATTTTACAAGAGACAATTCCATATAATCATTCAGAGGAAAATAGCTCTGAGAAAGAACAGTGTTCACTCTTGCCATATTTGCATCTGTTGGGATTTTGTGCGTGCGATCCTGAGCTGATTGCCAACATCCGAAACATTTCTCAATGTTAGTTTTGAGATCGGAAACTTCGCCCAAAAATTACAGAATTTCCTTGATTGAACTTAAATCTGAAGCAACCGGTCTAAGGAAGAAAACCATGTATTCCGCATATAAAGAAACCCTACGATGGAGGCCCTAAGCAGAGAGATTGCAACAAACTATCATGACAAATTCGGCTGATCAAAGAGTTTGGGACATCCATAACCAGAATAAAGAGCATAGGGGAGAGTAGATCTCTCTGCCTAGGTCTCCTTTGATGCTCAATCCTCACACCCAGCTCCCTATTCAATAAGACATGGGTTGAAGAAGTACGCAATAGACTACAAATCAAGTTACACCAACAGCGACCGAAACCAAAAGCAAGTAAAATCTCCAACAAAAAAGATCAAGACACCAAATCAAATGCCTTAGAAATATCCAGCTTAAGAATGTGAGGTTCCTTTTAGAGATGAAGTCGCTTCATCGTTTGTTGCACAAGCATGATGTGATCCTAGATGCATCGCTTACGGATAAAAGGACTTTGATTAACTAAGAACAAGGAAGGAAATTTTGGTGCCAATCTGTTTGCCGAAATTTTGATGATCAATTTAGCAAAGCTATGAATCAAAATGATGGGATGAAAATCCTTAACTTGCAAAGCATCAACCTTATTAAACAATAAGGAGAGAAAGGTTTAAGACACAACAATTTAGCAACCCTTCCTTGATGAATATGCAGGAGAGTTCCTAGAAGATCCACTGTTATAATAGATCAGCAGGACTTATAAAACCTATCAGTAAAACCGTTAGAACCCAGCGCTTTGTCTTGAGGGAGCTCTTTATTCGTTGCTAAGACTTCCTCCTCGGAGAGAGGCTCATCCAAAGAAATCAGATCACTCCAGTGTTGGATAAACAAGCCAAGGTTCAGTGAAGAAGATCGTTCTACACCTGTGCCCAACAAATTAGAGTAGAAATAAAAAAACAGCAGCATGCTTCTCTCTTGGCTTGTCACAAACTGATCCCTTACCTGCAGCTTGGGAATAAATTTTTTCCTCTTTCTAAACTGTGTGTGCTAATGAAAAAAAGGTGTTAGCATCACCCTCTTTCACAAAAAGAATACGCTCAAGTTAATGCAATTTCAGTGTGCAGCATAACCAATTCTCCTCGGCAGAGAGAGGCCAAAGGTCATGCGCAATCTCCAAACGATAAAGGATGTCCTTAGCTGTAAGAAGTTGGGTTCAAATGTTTCCAACCTTTTGTTGACTCCAGCTTTATAGACCTCTACTCAACCAAGCCAATTTGATGAAAAAATGCTCAACGGGGCAAACCAACTGAATCGGAATGTTCCAATTTTGCTAAACAACATCCTAGAACCTGAGAAGGGACAACCAAAAACTCTCAAAATGAAACATGCGCTTGCCACAAGTGTTGGCCTTGAGACTGAGAATAAGAGGGCAATGATCAGAGGCAGAAGACGCCGAACTTTGCAATAATGAATCCGAGAAGATGTCTGAACTTTGCAATAATGAATCCGAGAAGATGTCCTCCAAATCCGCTGAACAGAACACCCGATACAACTTCACAATAGTTGGTGAAGCGTGTTCATTAGACCATGTGAACTTACAGCCCAAAAGGAAAATCTCCTTAACCGTAGACCAGAAAGTGGCGGAAACGACCCATCATAGCATGATTCAAGTTTGAATTATTCTTATCCTCGTCTTGATAAATTAGGTTAAAATCACCCGTGACCAGCCAAGGTCCTAAACACAAGGCATGGACATCTCGTAGCTCTTGAAGAAATAGCAACTTCTCAGAATCAATTCGAGGATTGTACACCCCTGTGAACCACCAAAGATGCCAGTTTGGATGAGCAAACTAAACCGAGATGGTGAAATTGTCGACCCTCGTCCCTATGGCCTAGCAAACTCTCCCCTTCCAAGCGATAAGGATAGCACCCCTAGTACCGAAAGCCGGAAGGGCCACAAACTGATCAAAATCAGAGCCCATGACCGAGAGCAACAAATGAACAAAAAAAGGAAGCCACTTTCTTCTCTTGCAGACAAATGATATCCGCCCTTGAGGAAAATACAACTTCCCTAATAGCATCACTCTACACCTTCTTGTTAAGGTCACGCGCATTCCAAATCAAAATATTAGACGAATCCATAGGAAATAGAAAAGGAAGATGACCAAGACCACACACAGACACTAGAGGACTCAAACCAACATCGATAACCCATCCATCACCCTAACCTGATCTGCTTCCTCTGGAGACCAACCAAAGATAGTAGCCAAGGCAGAAATGTGCGTAGAGGAAAGAGCATGAACAAAAAGCTTGTTGTAAGAGTCCTGCGCACACTGGTCGAACTGCTCCCTATCCAACAAAAAACCTAATTTCAACATGATGCCCCGCTGAGTCTTCCGGGTCTTAGGCTCCAGAGACCAGGGCACACAACCAGCCAGCCTTCTACTATGCCTTAGCAAGGAACCAGGTGATGAGCCTTTAGCTCTTCTCTTTTGAATTTTTGGATGAGGAAGAAGACAGTCCATCGACTTAGATATCTGATCAATAAAAGCACGTGACTGAAGCTCCGCCAAGCCAACCGAAGTGGGGAAAGCTTCAGAGGAGACCAGTCCAGAGATTGGGGCATGTTGATCCATAGTCCGGTGTCGTCGTCTCAGTATAAACCAGTAAAGGCTTAGAAGAAGCCCCAATCGCTGTGGAAAGAGCAGGCGTATGGGCATCCAAGGTTGGTAAAGAAAAACATGAACTCATAGGCTTATCTGCCACAATATGCTCCAACAGAGGCACCGATACAACGACTAAATCCTAGAGAGAATCCACAACACCAGCTCCTGGACCCACCACTACATCCTGCTGGGAAGAAGAGCAGACATCAACTGCCAAAGAAGGATGAGCAGAGGTGTAACCACATCCGACAGGAACAACATCCAATGGACAAGGATCCATATTGATTCCCTCGTCCCTTTCATTTCCCTTAGAAATAGCGACCGCTAGCAAATCCTGAGGAGAAACATTCAATAAAACAGCTAGCGATTGGGATAAAACGGTTGTCCCACCCGAAGTGTCAGCATTAACTGTGCTCGTTAGTTCCCCATGAGCAACGTGACCAGGACCAACACTACTGGGCCCTAGGTGTATCCTCACCGAAACCCTAGCAGGGTGATCATCGGAACCGCCAGAAGCACCAGGATGATCCGATGAAGGTTTGGTACGCCGCAGCCACCTATCACCATATGAGGAACCGTCTAAATAATATTCTAATTAATCATCAGGAGGATCATTATTCATAATCACAATCTCGATGATTAACCAGAATATCATCCCGGTAGTCCCGGCACGTGTTTTGTGCCCAAGATCAGAACACATGTCTTCCCAACATGTACATCACAACAAAGCTTAAGAAAGAGCGGGTAATTAACATTATATTACAAGTTCTTAAGCATGCAACAAATTATCACAATTTACAGCAAAAGAGAGCTAGGAGGAGACTAAAATCTGCTCCACTCCTAACCAGCAAAAGAACTAAGTAGCGGAAGACTAAAAGTTATACAACAAAAGGATATGGAGCCACATGCTCTTAGGCTCCATACCAGAACACTGAGTTCAGAGTAGAGTGTGCTACTCCTGCCCACCACTCTGATCGGCAGGCACAAAGTAGCCAAACATCGCGCCCTCCTCACCGACATGTGAACTTGAATCAACTTAAGGGCAGCACCCTAAGTACGAAGGTACTCGCAAGTCTTACACAACATGGGTATATAATATCCCAACTCTAAGGATTATGCATTGAGCTGTTAGCAAGAGTAGACCACAAGGTTAAGTAAAACATATGCGGTAAGCAATTTAAACATATGTGTGTACTAACTTAACCAACATATATGAAATTATCCTGCTACTACCAACTGATCATATGAAACTGAAACCACATTAGTATCAATGTATAACAAGTGCCATCTCGACCACCTCTCACATATCCGAACCACAAACCACATATCCGAACCATACAACCGAACCAACCACGAGAACTCTACGATTGGGTGCAAATAAAACAATAGCATGCTTATGACCGAGAGCGCAGCAGTTTGAACTGTTTATACACCCTGCAGGGGATACTCCTGGACCCACACGACACAAGGACCATACGGCTTGTGCCACCGGCCAAAGTGCACACAAGGGGTACTCGTGACAACCTTTCCTAACCAGTCTCAACCGTGTGGGGGCATGCATCGCTTGGTATGACGATACTAGAACTACCCCCGGAGCAAACTAGTACCACTTACAAGCCCGCCCGCTCACACCGTCAATGACCACGCCAACAAAGCCACAGCTGCGAAGGTATTCGGCTCGCCTTACGATTAGATCAGCATGTGGTGAGTAAGGTAAGTGCTAAAGCCAACTACCCTGATGATCGGCCTTAAACGATGCAAGCGGTCTACGATATCCGGGTTCCCTTCTCGAACTACCCCCGGACTTTCCTTGAGGGTAGATGACACCCCTAACACTGCCCACATCTCGTCTCATACTCACCACTCGACCAACCAACACTAACAACCCAACACGGTAACCATTGTGAAAGTAATTTAACCTATAGCTCGCGAACGATGGGACGTTCACCGCTCGACTTCTATCGAGGACCTATGCATTGCTAAGCATC
The DNA here is from genome assembly GCF_958298935.1 of Phragmites australis. Classification (NCBI taxonomy): domain Eukaryota; kingdom Viridiplantae; phylum Streptophyta; class Magnoliopsida; order Poales; family Poaceae; genus Phragmites; species Phragmites australis. The sequence goes on along the minus strand of NC_084921.1, from coordinate 21,355,255 downwards.
TCGCATCACTTTTAAGTTAGACCTTATTATGAATAAACCTAGGCTACAAGGATATAGATCAACAATAATTCAAGGTAGAGACAGTGCGATCAACATAGGTTCTACCCATAAAAACCCGCATCGACTTCCTATACATGCAAACCTATACATAAGCATAATTTATCAATATTTAGACTTTATTCAATTCAAATGACAGGGTTCAATATGATAGATGCTTGCCTTACTGTTCAGGTGGCTGCCCAAAATTTCTCTCGCTCTCTTTGATCATCGGCTCGACATTCTCTAAAAAGAATAACACGTGCAATGCCATGAGTATGAATAAAATACAAAAATATGCCACAATATGCATATAATGGATGAAAATATTTTTCCTAGATAGAACAATTCATAAGGAAACTAGCAAATTTGGATTCATCAATTTTGGACTTATGATGAATTAACGGTGAATTAATAAAGCGTTAACCTAATTAATTAATGTCAAAAATTTAATTCATTATTTTATGGCTGGGGATATTTTTAATAGCTAGCATAGGTATTATGAAACCAACAAAATTTGTTTCATAATTTTTGGCGCTACAAAGAATTTATTATGAATTTTAAAAGTTTCAGCAAGCAACAACTGTGCTGTCTGGGTATACAGCGGTTAGACCGCAGGTATACTGGGGGTCAGACCGCCAAGAGTTGCGGTTAGACCACCGGAAATGCGGTCAGACCACTCCCGTGCAGAGGGTTTTGGCCCCTGGTCGTCTGACCGACCTTGGGGTGGCGGTCAGACCGCTGTGAGTCGCCGGGGGCATTTTGGGAGCTCACCGGCGATGATTTCGGCGACATTTGGAGTGGGGAACTTGGAACTAGAGCATCACATTGACTTCCTCTACCGCGTAGGACAATATGTATATGCCGAAATTGACCAAAACTCGGCTATTGTTTCTAATTCATCAAGAACTCATGAACTTCAAACCCCTAGCTCAAAATTCGAAATCCAACCATCCAAAAGGCGGATTCTTACCATGGGAGTTTAGGGGACTCACCCAATAGCCTTTACCGAGATTGTGGACCGCCGATTGAAGGAGGAAACGAAGGAAAAAGCTCGGGAGGCGAAGAAATCTGGTGTTCTTCACATTTTAACCCTAAACACCAAAAGACACCAAATTCGGCTCAAATCCTCCGGAAAAACGAAAATGAATTGGAGGGATGGATAGCTCATGAGCTTGTGATCGCAATGGTACCACATACTCACCTCAAATCCCTCTCCTGAGTTCGGATTTTAGAAGAAAAGAGAGAGGGAGTGAGAGGGAGAGTGAGAGGGGAGGGGAGCACGGTGGGGTGGCACGGGGGAGTGAGGGAGGAGAGAGAGAGGGCTGCCACTCTAGAGGGAGAGAGAGTGGAGTGGTTGGTCTACTCCGGTGAGTCCCACGTGTTAGAGAAAGAGTCTGTTTTAACTGCGAATTTTATTCTTTTCTTTCCTGGATTTCTTCCTCTCATCCAATTAACTTGAAATGAATTGCTCTAGAGTTACAAAACAAATTACACAAAATTAAACATAATGCTTAAGAAGCATAATTATGCTTAAATATATGATTAAGTATTTGGGACGTGACAAACCTCCCCCCCTTAAAAGTAATCTCGCCCCGAGATTCAGTATGAGTCGGGGAAGAGCACGATGAGTCTAGGAACCACGTTGTGAGAGATGGAATCCAATGCACATTTCCATTTAACAAGGCGATGAACACATACATGAGAAATGTTTCAACTGTGCAAAATTTACAACAACTTTTCCAAGCCTTCAAAGAATTCGGGATACTCGGAGCAGATCTTATCCCCATGCTCTCAAGTTACCTCATCTTCCGAGTGGTTGCTCCATTGGACTTTGATGAATTTGATGAAACTTCGCCGCGCCTTGCGCTCGGCTTCACCCAAAATCCTTATCGGCCATTCGCAATATGACAAATCCGACTACAACTCCTGAGGTGCAACATCAATGACCTCGGTTGGAACTCAGAGGTATTTCTTCAGTTGCGACATGTGGAAGACGTTATACACGACAGAGAGATATGGAGGCAAGTCCAGTTGATATACTTTGGCTACTCCTACTTTGTAGAGGAAGGAAATATTCTTTGGCTACTCCTACTTTTTTCTTAGTCCATACTATTTCTGCTCCAAAAGTCAAAATTAACTAACAAAAGGCTTGTTAGTCTTTTTTTTTTCCGAGGAAAAAGGTTCGTTAGTTGTTACCTTTTCTATCAATACCATTTGATCAACTTAAATTGCACGTGTACAGTTAGTACCCCTGTTGTTTTTTAATGTTTTCTCAACAGAATATGAATATTTAGTATTTCCTTCTCTTTTTCTCTGCATAAAATCGGATATTCCTTCCTTTAAGTGGAAATAAACTGAACGATCCTAGGGAACCTATTGTTGCGTGTATCTCCTGACAAGCCCATCAAAACCTTCATCAGCAATTTGGTAACTGATTAAGGTTGCTTCTTTCTGGGGACTATGGAGCAATCAGGGAAATCAAAGAGGGAGGGGAGTAGGGGACACCCATATTACAAGCTGAAAGAGATAAAAAAGAAGTCCTGGGAAGGCCGTAACCTGCAGGATTGTTCGGTCCGCATAAAAAGAATGAGACGAGAGATAACATATCAAGAACTAAGTAAACGCAGACGGCATCCAGACCTGCGGGAAAACCTCTCGTAGGGCGAAAACACCTGCTTGAAAGCCATCTCTGATCGCCCAAGCGAGAAGGGATTGGTAGTTCCGGCTAAGATGGGGAACGGACTGGTTGGGGAAGTCAGGGTGCTGAGTTCTTCGCCGCGATAGGAGGAAAGAACAAAGAAAGCGAAGAAAAGCACCCTCGTTTTGTCCCGGAGAGCAGCACTGTCGGATGCAGACACGTCAATATCTCACGCACATCCGGATTAGCACTGTACTCTTTGAAATAGTAAGTGTATATAGTGTGAAATAATTTTAAATTACGAATCTAGTTATATAATATTTATACGCTAAATATTCTTATAATTTAATTAAATATTAAATAAAGTGTATAAAATTTAATTTTTAAAAAGAAATACATTTATTATTTTTAAATGGAGAAAGTAGTGGTAGGATGATGGGTGCGGCTACATCGAATCTTGTAGGACATGATGGTCAGTGGGTTCTGGGTGCACCACACCAGGGCAGGGCTGGTTTCAGAGATGCTCGGTGATTTCTCCGTGGTGCCGCGGGGAGACGTTGGCTTAGGATGGTGACTGCACGATCACGACGGTTACAGTACACTTTTTCTCCGGGCGAATAGGCACCGGCAGTTGGCGTGTCAAATTCCACTGTGATTGGCGAACCACTTCCCCGCTCTCGGAGCAGGCGCTACCGTTTCTTGTTTCTCCATGTAAGTGGGAAATGTAGTCGGCTAGTTATGTTCGACACGTAGAAGTACTTTATTTTGGGAGTACACGGAATGCAATTAGGGACGTGTCATACATCAATTAGTAGCGGTTTTTTCCCTAATCATTTGTTGAGTCCTCATGTTGGTGGTGCAAAACGGAAATGTATTTGTTGGAACCGAAGTTCAAGATAAGGTGGGCCTTTGTTTATGGAGAATGTTGAACGATTTTTGGGTGACACGTGCTTGGATAGAACTGTTTCGATTCATCTCTCTGATACAGTATGACTCTATTTATAGCCCGTACTCAACCACTTCATGCGGCATTTACAATTTCTACCCCTTACCTGCTATATTTTTAAAATATTCGGGAGCATTATAGTACAATCAAGCATATTTACATAGTTACAACTCTGCCCCGGGCAGTTAAAGCGGGCCCCGCTATCCAGTCATGGTTTTCGGTCCCCGAAAATCCGCCGAAGCCTTCTCCACTTCGATGTCACGAGCTGGTCTTCGGCTCCAGGTCGAAGACACACTGCTACATTCGTCCATTCTAGTCAACAAAACTACCGATGGCCGAAGGCTCGCCACCGCCTTCGCCGACGCGGGAAGCCGGGACTGCGGGCAGGACTACAGCCTTCGACCGAGAGTACTTTCGCGATCTTCGCCTGCACTCCCTGAAACAAACCTGCAGTGACAAGAGTGCAAAGCCTCCGGCAAACTTCGAGCTATCCTACGAAGGGGGAGGGTGGGAGATCATCCCCAACAGTAGCCCCCTACGGGTAAGGTTCATCTTCGATGGGCCGAACCTGTAGTCTTCAACATGCATCTCAACGCCGTCCCCTTCGGCTCGTTGAAGGCTTGCGGGGGCGGATGCACTTCGGGAAATTGCCATTTTTTTTTTATTTTTTTTACAGTATGACCATGCAGCCCGTGAGTAACTATTTTGTTGACATGCATTTAATACCTTCGATGTATACCCAGACGTCATTTCCCACGTCGATTCAAATTCCGACGTGCCTCGTTTTAACCACTACCCTATCTGCTATAAATACCGGCCCACGGTTGTTTGATTTTATCGCGCGCCACTGCTCAAGCTGTCACTTCTCGTACGAAGCCCCTCACTCTCCTTCGAGTCTCTCCCCATCCCAATGGCACCGAAGGCTAGGTCTACTCGCCCAAAGATATACTGGATTGGGCAGTCGAAGGTGGACGACGAAGTGCTGGTCAGTCTCGTTAAAGAGGGATTGATCAGCGATGTATCAAAAGTCAGGCTCCCTAGGAATCAAGAGACACCGGAGCCTTCTGACGACGAAGTGGTTGTATTCGTTCATTATTTTCGAGCAGGCCTTCGCTTGCCATGTGAAGACATGGTTGTTAAGGTGCTGAAATTATTCGAAGTTTACCTTCAACAGCTCACGCCCAACGCCATTGTAAGGATAGGGCTAATTTCCTGGGCCGCTCGGTCTGAGGGAGCGAAGGCGTCGGCCAGGGCCTTCGCTGTTGCTCATCAGCTCCATCACCAGCCGAAGCCAATGTTCACCCGGGGTGTCCAGGGCGAAGCGCATTATGGGTGCCTGAACTTCACTTACCGCGCTAGGTTATCCACGCCTATCATCATGTACAAAAACAAATGGCTGAATGACTAGACACATTGGTGGTTCTACCACAAAGTAGATCCACAAGAATTTCTTGTTTCACAATGCAAGGAAGTAAAGGGAAATTGCGCTCGAGACCTTCGCCAGCTGTGTGAAGTATTTATCCACTCAGGACGTTGTAGAGGAGTTTGTAGCCGCCGGAGTGTGGCCCCTTAGCCGGGACTGGAGTATCCCGGAGTTTGGGGAGAAAGGGCCTGAGGGGCTCTGCCATCCTCACCCTTTTGTGCATGGCTTCACGGGTACACATTCATTTTATGCTATTAATTTTTCTGGATTTTAACTTTGCTGTCATTTGCTTATGCTTCCTAACCTTCTCTAGATTCGTCGGTGTCTGAAGTTGAAGCAAGAGCTACAATGCTTGTTGGGAAGTTTATGCCGGTCGAAGCCTAGTTATGCACCAAACAAGGTCTCGGCCAAAGGCTCAATCGAGTCTTGGAGTACAGGGGCCTTTCATACCAAGAAAGGCCGAAGGCTAGTGCGCTGCTACAGGGTTCTGGAGAGGGCTCCCCGGCAGAAGACGTCAGCGAAGAGGTTCCCCTGGGTGCCTTGAAGAAACGAAAACAGCCCAAGTGCTCACCGCGGGGAGGCCGGAAAAAGAAGGTGCTGGCCCTTCGGAAAAGGCCGCGCAAGGTTGCCACCGATGATGTTAGCGAAGAGGATTCTCCAGAGGGTTCGGCTGCACCACGCGACGTGCCTCTAAGGCAAGAGATTCCGGAGGGCACCCAGGGTCCCCATCCTTCTCCAAAATCGGGGTTCTGCTCTCGCGTGGACCTTCCCATGCTAATTTTAAGCGATGACGAGGAGGACTTGGCCGAGACGGGAACTATCATTAAGGTTACCGCCAGGGAAACTGAGGTCGAAGGGGCCGAAAATATCGAAGCGATAGCCTACTCTTCGCCCTCATCGCCTTCAAGCTCGTCCTCCAGGACCAAGGCATCAACTCCAAGTGTGCCCCACTATGGCGGGAAAGGGTTGATGGGCCACGGCGGGCTACTTGACGCAAAGGCCATTGAGCCTGAGGTGTTCATAGTTTCCTCCTTTGAACCAAGCACCGGGGAGGTCAGTGACATGAAGAAGATTTTTAGTATCTTCGTCCTCCCCGAGCTTGAGATTTCGCTAGCCCGGAAGCCCGTCGCCGAACTTATCGACACCTCCGACGTGGCGATTGTGAAGGTATACTAGTATGTTCCATTATTATTATATTTTTTCTGTCCTTTCAATAATTGCTCATATCCGTGCGACATCCCAGGCTGTGCTTATATCACGGGCTCAACGCAAACAGGTGGAGAATTATGAAGCCCGTGCCCGAAGTGCGGAGGCGCAGATAGATATGCTGCAAAAGCGGGCTGAAAGAGCCGAAGGCCAGAAACGCGATTTTGCGCGCTGAGCAAGAGAAGCCAAGTCGCGCTTGGAGCAACTTGAGAAGGAACTCAGCGCCCTTTGCTCGGAGAAACAGGGCGCCGAAGAAGAAGTCTAGTGCTTGCGCCAAAACTTGCAATCTCTCGAAGCGCAAGTGTCTGACTTGCAGACGCTTTGCACCCCAGAGAGCGCTAAAACACAGCGGTTACAAGAAGAGCTGAGCGAGGCGAAGGCTCTGTCCGAAGATACCTTAAACACGCTTGGGGACCTAGAGCCGAAGGCCGTCGCTGCATGCGAAGCCATCAGGAACACCTTCGAAGGGATTGGTGCTTCGGCCACGCCCCCAACACTCAATATTGTCGGGCTGAGAGGTCTTATAAGTTGGATTAATGAAACCAGCGGGAGCCTTCTCCCAACCGCTCAGTTATATGGCGACTTCTGCGCGATGGTCGCCGCCCGAAGCCTTGTCCAGTCAATTGAAATGACAGGCTGCGACCATCATACTGCGCTCCAAAAGTCCACCTTCTGGTACCCCATGGATATGTCTACTTCGGTCGTAACAAGGGTGTCGAAGGCCACTGCCCGATCGTTTACTACCAATTATTGGTGCAGACACGGCCACGAGCTCGCCCTCTAAGAGGCGGAGATCAACCGCCAGCGAGTACGTTTCTTCATACTAATTTTTCTTTAGTCTTTCTGGTCGTGTACGCTTTGAAGAAATATTTCTTTTGCAGGCGAAGGCGAAGGATGATCCTTCGTCTAAAGCTACAACCGCGGCGGCCGAAGAGACCGGGAAGGTGTGACAACTCAGCACGAAGTGTCATTTTGTTTATTGAGATTTCCTTATACGCTGGGGCAATGTAGCATACATTAACGATGTAATATATACTATTTTATTTATTGAGAAATGTTCTTGACTTTTTGCGCTCCCTGCGCAGGTCCTCCCTTCGGACACTACGTAGGTAGCTGAAGAGGCTGTTCCCGTTACTATGATGAGGGACAATTTTTTTGTGTCTTTGTCTTGCTGGGAATCCTTTCACCGCCGTCATCCAGATATTGACTTCGAGCGGTATTGGGAGGCGAAGTGTAAAGCATACGATGCAATGAATAATAGGACCAAAGCATTTTGGAAATCTTTTAGCCCTTCGGCTTTAGTTAATCGCAGAGCTGAGCGCAACTTGTGGCGTATTGCACGCGGAGACATCGAGCCTTCACCTATGCTCATTGAACCAAAGATTGAGCCTGAAGACGATGGACTCCCACCTCGCCAGCCGCATCTTTGCTACAACCGTGGGCCCTCTTCGCAATTGGTTGAACACACCTAAGGCGAGGGTGCCCTTCATGCATCTCCCTCAGCTTCAACTTATGTTGGGTCCCCACTGGACCCAACCATGCATTTTCATGTTAGTCAAGGCATAGCCTTTCAAACTGGTTTTAGTCGATGGTATAAGGATTTTGTTGATCCTGACATTGATCACCTTGTGGAATATAGGGTGCTTTTACAATTATTGTTACTTTGTTTTTTGGGCGTTTAAATTGATACTTCAGCGGCACCGCGCTTGAAGTGACCTTGACACATTTCTCAATGTTTTCGGAGGTTAGGAACACTTTCGCACTTGCTTGAGCGAAGTCTTCTTCGGGGAACGGCATTCTCGATAATTTATTTGGGGCGATGAATTTTTAAGATTGGAGAGCGCCACCCCCTCCCCCCTTGATTTTTTTTTTTGCTGTAGGTACCTACGACTGTGAGAGAAGTGCTATTCTGAGAACGCTGTCCCCCCCCCCCCCCAATTTTTGTCATAGGTACCTTCGGCTGATAGAACTTTATTGTTTTTGTTCGAGGGTAGGCGCTCTTAGGCTCTGACTTTTTAGAAATCCGCTACCTTCTAGGTCGAGCGACACTTTGGTTTTTCACCCGAAGGTTTGTTTTTCCTTCGGTACGGGGACATGCACTCTTAGCTCCTGACTTTTTAGCGCGAAGTGCACTGCCTTCTCTTAAGTCGAGCGACACTTCGGCTTTTTCATCCGAAGGTTTGTTTTTCCTTTGGTGCGGGGATAGGCACTCTTAGCCCCCAACTTTTTAGCACGAAGTGCGCCGCCTTCTCTTATGTCGAGCGACACTTCGGCTTTTTCATCCGAAGGTTTGTTTTTCCTTCGGTGCGGGGATAGGCATTCTTAGCCCTCGACTTTTTAGCGCGAAGTGCGCCGCCTTCTCTTAGGTCTAGTGACACTTTGGCTATTCTCTCTCTCTTTTTTTAAGGTCAAAAGTGTACGTCATTTTTCGTTGACACTTCGCACCTCTAGTTGTGTCGTCTATTTCTGACCCTTCACTCATCGATTGGTGTGCCACCTTGTTCTGAGAGGCTGGCACACTTCAATGACAAGTTATTAATACTCAAAACAAGTGTTCTTTTCTAGGGGTATTTCCATCATATCGATGTTTACAAGGGTTCCTGCCTCATTAAAAACCTTATGCCCTAATGAAGGGGTCCCCCTATGAGGAAAAGAGTGCAGTTCCCGTACATTTTGATTACATGAAAAGAAAAATTGCATAAAGAAAATTACACAAATTTCGCTTTGGCACCGCTGTTACGCCTAGAATTTGTGAAGGTTATCTGCATTCTAAGTATGCGGGAGCTCCTCGCCCTTCACATTAGCCAAGTGATACGAGCCGGGTCTTAACAACCTTTTGACTAAGAAGGGACCGTCCCATTTGCTCTGGAGTTTTCCCACTGGTGAGGCATTGCCGAGCCTTCGCAACACCAAATCTCCAGGGACGAAGTTCTTTAAGGATGTTTTCTTGTCTCTCCACTTTCTTGTCTCCTCTTGATACCTGCTCAGACTTTCGGTGGCCTGCAACCTCACTTCCTCGAGGGCATTCTTTGATGTTGACTCTTCGCCTTGCTTTGGTTCGTTTATGACCCTAAATAATTTGTTCTTGCATTCTTCTGGGGTCATTGCCTCCTGAGGCGAAACGGTGTGAAACCAGTTGGTCTTGCTATCATTGTTCTTATAGACCATAAGACTTTGGGCAACTCTTCGATCCATTTCCCTTTTTCCAGGCCCTGCAGTCACTTCATGACACCAACGAAGACGATTCTGTTTGCTCTTTCGACAGCTCCATTAGACTGTGGGTGGTACACAAATGCGAAACGGACTTTGATCCCCAAACCTTCGCAAAAGTGTTTGAATCCTGCATTGTCAAATTGGGTGCCGTTGTCTACTGTCACTTCGCGCGGGACTTCGAAACGGCATATGACATTCTGCCACAGGAATTTCTGGATATTTCTCGATGTTATGTTTATGAGCGGCATTGCCTCCACCCATTTGGAGAAGTACTCGACCGCAATGATGACATATCGCAAATTTCCTGGAGTGGCTAGCAGCTGGCCGACAGTATCAATTCCCCACCGCGTTAACGGCCAAATTGGTGGGATTAATTGTGTTTTTGCTAAAGGCCTGCTTGACCCCTTTGCCCAGAATTGACACTCTTGACAACTTCAGACTATGTAATCCGCATCATTGATTGCCTTCGGCCAAAAGAAGCCCTATCTGTAAACTTTTCCAACTAAGGCTCGTGTACCCACATACGAACCACGTCCACCATGAATTTCTTTTAGCAGATTCTGCCCTTCTTCCTGGGATATGCACCGCAACCATGGTGCATAGACTCCGGTCTTGTACAAATTGTTTCCTATAATTTTGTAATTTCTAGATCCTTGGGCCATACGCTTCGCCTCAACATTATCCTCGGGCTTGTAATAACCACGAAGGTAAGCCATTATTGGAGAGCGCCAATCTTCACTTTCGATCATAGCAACGGAACACGCTGGTCACGAAGGGTCGTCGACGGCTGGCACTGTCAGCTTTTGGTAGAATACATCTGGTGGCATAGGCAGATTCTGCGCAGCGGCTTTGGCTAGCTTGTCTGCTTTGAAGTTGTCATTTCTCGATATACTCTTGACCGTGAACCCCAGGAAGTACTTTTTCATACTTCGGACTGTTGCCTCATACTTAACAAGCTCAGGTTCTTTTGCCTGAAATGTCTTGTCGATTTGGCTTGCTATTACTTTGGAATCTGTTTTAACCAGCACCCTTCGGGCACCCAAAGCCTTCGCCTTGCAAAGTCCAAGGAGGACGGCTTCATACTCCATGGTATTGTTTGTAGACCAAAATTCTAATCTGGCAGCATATCTTAACTTTACGCCCAAAGGTGAAGATAATACCGCCGCCACGCCTGCTCCTGTAGCCCCCCATGCCCCATCGCAATATGCGATCTAGATCGGTTCTGATGGTTCTTCTTCTGGGGCTTCGGCTAGGGGCGTCCATTCTGCTACGAAGTCTGCTAACGCTTGCGATTTCATCGCTATTCTCACCACAAAACTATCATGAGTGGGGCAGCTTCCGCTGCCCATTTCGCCATTCTTCCTATAGCTTCTCTGTTCACAAACATGCCGCGAAGGGGTAGGGAGGTTGGTATTGTGATCTTGTGAGATGCGAAGTAATGGCGAAGCTTGCAAGATGCCATGATGAGTGCGTATGCTACTTTTTCCATTTCGGTGTATAGCCTCTTCGGTCATGTGAGAGCTTCTGACATGTAGTATATTGGGAACTACTGTAATTTGTTGTTTTCATGCTTTTCCTGCATGAGTACAGCGCTCACTGCCGAAGGGGATGCCGCTATGTATAACAACAAATCTATGCCTGGATCAGGGCTCGAAAGGGCTGTGAGCTTCGTCAGATAGTTCTTCAATTCATAAAAGGCTTCTTGTTGCTCCACGCCCCATTTGAATGGGTCGGAGCTTTTCAGCGTTTTGAAGAAAGGTAGACTTCATTATGCAGATTTTGCAATGAACCTGTTTAGTGCCACCAACCTTCCTACCAAGCGTTGTGCTTGCTTTCTGTTTTGTGGGGGTTTCATATCTATTATCATCTGTATCTTTTGGGGTTCCATTTCGATGCCTCTCTTTGACACCAAGAATCCTAATAGTCTTCTGGACTGCACTCCGAAGGCACATTTTTCTGGATTCAATCTTAGTCTCGCCCTTCGCAACCTTCCGAAGGTTTCACGTAGGTCTTTGAGATGTTGGCTTCTTCTGGCACTCTTGACCATTATGTCGTCGACGTATGCTAGGACATTTCGCCCTATCTGTGAGCTTAGCATTGTTTGCACCAACCTGGTGAAGGTTGCGCCAGCATTTCAGAGGCCGAAGAGCATCCTCACAAAGCAATATATGCCGAAGGAGGTTTTGAAACTTGTCTTCTCCTCATCTTCCTTTGCTATCCAGACCTGGTGGTACCCCGAGTATGCATCTAGGAAACTTAACATCTCGCAACCAGCCACGGAATCCACTTGTTGATCGATTCTAGGTAATGGGAAATCATCTTTCGGACAAGCTCTATTCAAGTTCGTGAAGTCGACGTCATTCTCCACTTGCTGTTGCTTTTCTTGACCAATACTAGGTTGGCTAGCCACTCTGAGTGCAACACTTCACATATCACGCCGACATTGAGCAGCTTTTTTACCTCAGCCTTAGCTGCTTCTTCCCTTTCACTCGAAGCTTTTCTAAGCTTTTGCTTCCTTGGCTTTGCACTAGGATCTACATTTAAACAGTGTTGAATGATTTCCCTACTAACTCCTTGTAGGTCCTTTGCAGACCAAGCGAAGACATCCTCATTGCTGCGAAGAAACATTATGAGTTCTTGCTGGTCCTCCTCTGGGGCCTCGGCCCCTATGGTGATTTTTTATCTGGTTTTTCTTGATGTAATGACACTATTCTGGTTTCCCCCTCCAGTACAGCCTTCGCTGCTTTGTTCATCTTCGGCTGGATTTCGCTCTCCTCTCGATTTGCCAAAGGTTTTGTCACCATGTGGACATTTTGCCGTCATAGAGTGATTCCCACCTCGATTCTTCAGGCCACCCGCTGATCTCCAAGCAACGTTATGACGCCTCCAGGACCAGGCATCTTCATGCACAAATACGCCTGGTGCGGTATTGCTCTGAATGTGTTCAAGACTCCCCTACCAAATATTGCATTATATGGGTAATTGATGTCGACCACATCGAAGGTAATATCTTCCGTTCAAAAATTTGTCTCTTCGCCAAACGACACTGGGATTGTTATCTTTCCCAGAGCGTTGATTGAATTCCCACCGAAGCCTAGCAATGGGGATCCAGCCTGATTCAAGTCGCTCCGACGGAGACCCATTTTGTCGAAGGCATCCACGAAGATGATATCCGTGGAGCTTCCTCCATCTATCAAGATTCTATGCACTTCGCTTCCCGAAATGTTTGCTGTGATAACGAAGGCATCCATGTGTGGGTAATCTAAGACGCTCATGTCATCTTGCGAGAATGTAATGGGCAAGTTGGACCACCTTGAATGAATGTACATTGGCCCCACAGCAACGTGGTTGACCCTTCGCACGTATTATTTCTGCAGTCTCTTAGATTCTGTATGTTGATTAGATCCTCCTAAGATTGCCAACACAACATTGTATCCATGATTTACCGTGTTCACGAACGTATTGCTCTCTGGTGGTGCTTCGATCGCAGGCCTTAGTGGTGGCGGAGGTTGCTCCCCTTGGAGGGTCAGTTGCTTTGTTTGATCCAGCTGAGCCGAGGCTGCAGGGGCATATTGTGGCGCGAGCATCTGTCACCACTGGTTGGCAAACGTCATGCCCGGGTTGGGGTTTTCCCATGCTTCGCTTTGCTTGAAATGTGCTGCATGGTGTATGGTTCTTGCTTGATCGAAGGATTGCTTTGCCAAGGTCTCTTTCATGGCCATGACCTGCCGGCACCGCTTGGTCCTGTGGCCGGCTCCTTCACCATGTAGCTCATAGTAAAACGTGGACGGGTCCTACGGAACTCGTCCACCTCAGCCTCCACGACCCCTTCTTCTACCAGTTCGGCCTCCTCAAGAAGCCCCACTCTGAGCTTTGCCTGCCACTTAAGCGACTTCAAATGGGCCGGAGTCTATCTGATTGACCTCTTTTTGCCTTGTTGTATAGACAGATGCTTCGGCTTTCCTCGCGTGCTGCAATATGTCTCTAGGGTGGCTAGTGCCTGCCTCCCTGGCTGATGTATTTGTTTTTACTGCTTTTGAGGCTATCATTTCATTTTTCCTTCAAAGATGGTCAAGCTCAGATCTCACATATTCTTCCATCTTATTGAGCAGCTCTTGTACATTCCTCGATCTTTTTCTTGTAAGCTTTCTTGCTAAGGGTCTCCCTCTGATGCCCTATATTGCCGCATCGATGATTGTGCTTCACTCAGCCCCTTCGCTTGGCAACGTATGTGCACAAAGTAGTGCATATAGCTCTGCAATGTTTTTGTTGGCTGTTACTTCAGTGCGAAGAGGTCACTCGCGGTGATCTTGTCTGCTCGATTTCCCTGAAAGTTGCTGTACAGGGCATTACGCAATTGCTCCCATGAGTATATGGACCCCGGGGGCAACGCAGAGTACCTATATCTTGCTATCCCTTTTACAGCTAACACGAAGGCCTTCGCCAGTGTTGCACCGTCTCCTTCGGCGGACTCGACCACCGCTTCGAAGCTCATTACGAAATCCCTTGGATCTGAATCTCCGTCGAACATTACTACTCTGGGCATCTTGAAGCCCGTTGGCCATGGTTGGTTCTACAGACCCATGGATAGCGGGGATTCTGGGTCTCCCGCGGTTGACCGCTGCCGAAGGTCCTGCGAAGGTCGTGCCGTGTCTTCAGACGACGTCACTTGGTGAGCCATTTCCTCCGCACCATGCAACATTTTCTCCAATGTTTTCCTAGCTTCCTCTGCCTGTTTGCGATATTCTGCAGCTTTTCGGCTCGCTGCCAGGCTGTCTAACATGCGCTTCTTCTGTACAATATGCCTTTCCAGCTCTTCGGACTCTAGCCTGGCTGTCTTTTCCTCATGTGTTTCATCTTCATCGTCATACTCCGCGAAGTCATCCAGGTTTTCCCACTCTTCGTCTCACACCTTCCCTCCTTCTTGTGCCGAAGGCTCAAAGCGTGCGTGATCGCTTGTTTCCGCAACCCCCATCGGTGCTGCATTTATCTGGACGGCCTCTCCGTGTCTGTCATCATTGTTTCCTGGTGGCGCTACTTCAACACCGTAGCACTGCTCGCGCCCGCCCGAAGCTCCTCCGGCCGAAGCATTGCTCGACCCTCGCAGCGCCAAAAGGGGTCTTTCGACCGAAGCCCTGGCCGTAGCCGAAGGTTCCGGTAACGCCTTCAATGTACCAGTTGGCTTCTTCTTCTTCTTAGGTGGCATGGCTTCGATCCATTCATGTTCCCACGGACGGCGCCAACTGTTGGAACGGAAGTTTCAGACAAGGTGGACCTTCGCTTATGGAGAATACCGAAGGGTTCTTAGGGTGACATGTGCTTGGAGTAAAACTGTTTCGATTCATCTCTCTGATACAGTATGGCCTTATTTATAGCCCGTACTCAACCACTCCATGCGGAGTTTACAGTTTCTACCCCCTTACCTACTACATTCTTGGAATATTCGGGGGCATTATGGTATAATCAAGCATATTTACATAATTACAACTCTGCCCTGAGCAGTTAAAGCGGGCCTGCTATCCAGTCATGGTCTTCGGTCCCCGAAAATCCACCGCAGCCTTCTCCACTTCGGCGCCACGAGCTAGTCTTCGGCTCCAGGTCGAAGACACTGCTACATTCGCTCATTCCAATCAACAAAACTGCCGGTGTAGCCTTCGGCTTCCGGTCGAAGGCTCGCCACCGCCTTCACCGATGTGGGAAGCCGGGACTGCGGGCATGCCTATAGCCTTCGACCGAGAGTACTTCACGATCTTTGCCTGCACTCCCTGAAACAAACCTGCAGTAACAAGAGTGCGAAGTCTCCGGTAGACTTCGAGCTATCCTACGAAGGGGGAGGGCGGGAGATCATCCCCAATAGTATTGTCATTCATACCGCAGCTCGTCCATGTTATGGATGCCTACGAGATTTATTTTGGATGCCTACGAGATCTAATCAAGAACATTGAAAGGAACGATATCGGTAGTGTTCAAGTGAGACTGATCGAGTAATCTAGTATTATAGTTTTTTCATTGTTCATTGAGTAGTTCTGGAACTTTCGATCTGGTACTTCTTTCCCATATTACATAATTGCACGTTTTTCATATATCGCTGGTCGCGTTATAATAAGCCTGTCAGTACTTTCATAATCAAAACATATTCAGCTATTATTCCATCTCCTTGTATCACTCTAATAAGCCTCAATCTCAATTTTATCATTGTGGTTTTTTCTAGGATGATTAGATGTATTAAGCTATTATGTGATGTTGTGCCCTTATCCTATCTATACCCAACGGACAAGATCCATTTGGGACATTTAAAATGCACCGTCTAGTCTCTCTCTCTCTCTCTCTCTCTCTCTCTCTCTCTCAATTTTTTAATAAATTACTTTATTAGAAAATTACAAAATTAATAGTCAAATTCATAAAACTATAAGAATAGGTACCTATGAGCACGACGAGTACCAACTAGGTTTCTGTCAGCGCTCTGTGTGCCGATTTTCTATGTGGCAGTAGGCCTCGGGACTTATCGGCATTACATGTCCCGATAGGTGGGAGGTCTATTTAATGGGGGTGCCATGTTGGTATTTGGTGGATCCCAAGGATCTATCCACACTCTGAGTGACAGGTCTCATATCACAACCTGTCGGCAAGCAGAGTGCTGACAAGTGCCACATTATGCCTATCGGCACTTCAAGTGCCGACATGTACCTATTTAATTCTGGACACCACCGATTTGTCTTCTAGGAGAGTGCCGACATGTGCCTATTTAATTCTGGCCACCGCCAATTTGTCTTCCACGAGTCACGCCCGCAGCAACAGCGGCGACGTGTAGCGAGTGGAGGCAGGTGCCTATGTTTTGTTGTTCCTATGGTTCCATCTATATGAACCCTTTTATAGATGCACTACCATGAATTAATTATACTAATATTATCGTTAAGCCTTACGTATGACGCTTCTCGTAACGTTTAACCCTAAACCAACTATTTAAGATATAGCTTTTTCAGACGCAACCTTTTCATAATTTGATGGATTTTCAGAACTATGCTTTTCATAAGTAGCCTTTTCAGATGTAGGCTTTTCAGAAGTAAGCTTTTCAGAAGTAGACTTTATAGATGTAGCCTTTTCAGATGTAGCCTTTTCAGATGTAGTCTTTTCAAACATAGGCTTTTCAAAATTAGGCTTTTTAGATGTAGGCTTTTCAAATGTAGCCTTTTCAAAAGTAGATTTTTCATAAGTTGACTTTTCAGATGTAGCCTTGTCAGAAGTAGCCTTTACAAACTTAGGCTTTCAAGCGAAATCTCCATGGACCATGAACTAGCATTGATTTTCTGTATAAATAGCAGGCTAGGAGGAACTTGTCTCAACAAACCAAAGCCTTCTCCTCTTGCCAAAATAGCCTCTGATCCTTGCTCGAAGAAGTTTATGCCGGATCTTTTGCCTGTTGGGGTCGAAGTTCTAATGTGCTGGTGTGGAAACCTGTGTAGGGTTAGGAAGTCCAACAACTTCTCGAACACCTAAGGCAGGAAGTTTTTTGTGTGCTCAAACTATGAGTATGACCCACAGAGGGCAGCATCCATGGTGGCTACCACATCCATGTACTCATGTATTTCAGAACTAAAACACAACTATCTGTCGTTTACCACTTACGTATTTTTCCTTCTTTGGTAGTCTCCGCCACCTCTATACAACTTCATACAGTGAATTGATAATGAGTAAAATGAAGCATATGTGTTCCTCATGTACACCCAACATCGGGCAACATGGAGGCAATTCCATGAAATGGAAGCCGGCGAGAGGAGAGAGGAGACTCACAAACACCTACAAGAGGAAGAGCAGAAGAGGAAAGACGAGCAGTGAGAAACCAAGTAGAGACGTGCCTTGGTTTATGCTTTATGTTGAGTGATTGACAACGTGTGGCTTTGGTTGAGTGCCTTTTTGATTGCCAATGCATAGGTATGTACTGCAATGCTAATCTTGTCTAACCAAAGTTGCAAGAATTTGGAGTTAGTTCGGTGCAGAAGGTTTTCACTCACCGGACAATCTGGTATGTGGGTTTTTGAATTCACCGGATAGTCCAATGTATGACAGATATGAGCACTGGACTAAATTCTACAGAGAAGGTCTTCTGGTGCCAAAATTTGATTGAAACGCAGTATGGTTCGATGTGTGCACGGGTAAGCACCAGACTAATATTTCCAGAGAGGCTGAAATGTGTGCCTGGAGCAGAAGAACTCACCAGATGCTCCAGTGAGACGATGTGATCACTGGAGGACAACACCGGACTAATTCCTATAGAAAAGGTTTTTGACGCCAAATTTGAAGTGAGCGCCAGATTATACGATGTAGGCAAAAGGTGATCACCGGGCCAATATTTTCAGAGAGGTTGCAAAACTTGGTTCCAGTGGGGATGTACCCACCGGATGGTCCAGTGCGTGCTCAAGTGATCACTGGACTATATCTTCCAAAAAGTGGTGCAAATGCAAAACATGGAAGAGTTGAACTCATCGGATTGTCCGATGATGAGTAAGGAAGCACACCGAACAGAGTTTTTCATAGAAGGATTTTTCTCGGTGCAAAATGAAGATGTACTCACCGGATGCTCCAGTGTTCAAAGGATGAATACATTGGAACATCCGGTGTTCAGGTTTTGGGTCACGTCTGTTCTTCTCAATTGAGATTTGATTTGGACTAACATGTGATGTTAATACTTAGCTCTAGAGATACATGTTTGCTTGTCTATTGATGTGTAGGTGTTGGATGCAACTTGACGGTCTACGGCTAGTGATCAGGGCCAAGTGGGGTGCTTGGTGCTAGACGATCAAGGAGGCCAGGCGGAGTCAAGGTGATCCTAGCTGCACACATGAAGATTAAGCAAGGCATGAGATGAAGGTTGATGAAGACGATGTGTTGATAAAGTCAAGCAAGGGATCGGGAGCATGAGAGACTTGATGACAGTCAAGATCGCAAGACGGAAGATACGCGTCAACATCGGGATGCTTGTTTGAGGGCAAATCAAGCAGGAACAAGTCACGCTTTGAGAAGCGTGCGAGGCGGTTTTGCGATTTGGCCTCAAAACCGTGGAAGGATGGAGTGCACATGGTATTATCGTGAAGCTAGCGTCGAGGCAAAGCTAAGTCATGAAGGTGTCACGACCGTTCGATGGACGGAGCAAAACTCGGATCAAAATGCCCCTGTGGTAGGTAGGAGACCATTGTTAGCAAGGGGTAATTTGGGGATAATGATGCTTAATGGTTAAGCAACCCCTCTAGACCTATAAATAGAAGGGGTTGGCTAGTGGTAACCATTGAGCCAGCCGTTTGAGATCCAAGAGATAGGCTTTAGGGGAGAGGAGAGGATAGGCTTAGCCTTGTAATAGGTTAGAGCTTTTGGAGAGGAAAAACTTCTTATGATCCATCTAAAATAGGGCTGACCTTTGAGATAATAAAATACAAGTTTCACCATTCGCTCGTGCTCACCTCCTTCTAGTCCTTTTCTTTTGGCTCCGCGTTTCCTTGCGAGTTTTTCTTTTAGCTTATGATTTTCGTTTCTCCTTTTGAGCTGAAATTTTCAGCACCATGCGAGGTTGATCTTCTTGTTGCTAAAGGCATAAAATGTCCGTACAATAGTACAAATTTGGGTATTGCATTCCCTTGTCTCTAAGTCGTCAACTTTGAGATCTTTCTTGCCCGGTGTCCATCTTTTAGTCTTCTTTGTGAAGTTTTAAGCTTGTCGTGATAAGGATCATTGATTGACTTTATGTCGAACCTCGTGTTCATACTTTATCCATAGAGTCATAAGGTTGTGGGTTTTTTTTTGTGTTCCTCTCATTTTGGTTCCGCTTTCTTTTTCATTGAGGAGTGTTGTGTGATCAAGTAGGAGAAGGCCATTAAGTTTCGCAAGAAAATTTGTGAGGTGCCTATTCACCCCCCTCTAGTCACCGTGTTCGGTCCTACAATTGGTATCAGAGCCGGTTAGGTCACTAGTTGACCTTAACTGGTTTTGTGATCTGTAGGTGACATGGAGAGACATGGAAAATTCCTTTCTTTGATGTGCATGATTTTTTCGTATTGGATGCTATGCATGGAGGCTTATCTTCTAAGACAAGGAAGTGCTATATGGGAGATTGTGGACTCCCGGTATAAGATTCCTATCTCTCGCACCACTCAGTTCCAAATTGAATAATATAAGTCCAACAATAAGGCTCGTAATATATTGTTCACTAGCCTGAATAGGAACGAATTTGATAGGGTCCATCAACTTTGTACTGTCCAGGAGATCTGGATACTTTGAGTGTCTTTCATGAGGGCACTAATCAGATTAAGGCCATACGCCAAAGTATATACAATCAAGAATATCAAATGTTTGTGCAAGAACCCGTAGAGTCTTTGTATGTGATGTTTGCTCACTTTAATGACATCATTAGCAATCTTCACTCTACTGGTGATTTTCCATATTTTGACCATGAGCGAGCGATCAAACTTCTCTATGCTCTTGATCATAGCATATGGGAGGTGAAGATCTCGAGCATTAAAGAGTCAGCAAGTTACGGCATGTTAACTTGTGATGAACTCTTCAGCAAGCTCAAGTTCACCGAGATCGCCAAGGCATCTCATCTAGGCCTAGGAAACCCCCTGTCCCAGAACATAGCGTTGGTTTTGGGCACTAGTGGCAGCAATCAGGTTGGAGTAAGTCTTTGTTGTGATAACACTTCATTGGTGGTTTTGCTTTGTCTTCATTGGTCTCTATCACTGATGAGCAAGTGGATACTCTGGATGATGAGGACCTTGATCTCATCATGAAAAAGTTCACTCGCTCTACAACAATAGGAGGGATGGTTCCCATGCTTGCTTTAAGTGTGGTGATACCACCCAGTTTAAAGCGGACTGCCCCAAGCTCAAGAAAAGGGAAAATCATGACCGCAACTAGAACAAGCACAAGAAGAAGGACAAGAAGCCCTTCTTCAAGAAGAACCACGACAAGATGGCCAATAAAGCGACCAAGGTGGCTTCCAGTACGTTCGTGGTGGCTCTCAGCGACATCAACACTTCCTTAAGCGAGGAGGAGAGCTCTGAGGAGGAGGAGCCCATGAAGAACAAGAAGAAGGCCAAGGACTTCACTAGCCTCTGCTTTATGGCGGATGATAATGACAACGACCTCAAGCTCGATCCCTCTGAGGTACTTGTCGGTGGACGAACACCGCAAGCGGGGATCCTAAGGGACCCCCTTTGAGATTCGGCCGGGGGGCTGATTCTGGATCTACCTCGTACGTAGATTTAATGCGAATATATGAGATCTAGGGGGGACGGATGGTCGTCGACTAGTGATAGTAAGTGCTCAAGGGATTTTAGGCAGGTTCGGGCCGCACGGAGCGTAATATCCTACTCCTGTGTGTATGATATGCTATTAATGCTCTTGGAATGCCTTTCTCTGGATCTCTGTGTTACAAGGTTTTTTGTCTAAGTCTTGAGCTCCGGTCTTGCTTCTCGCTTCCAGCTTCGACTTCTCAGACTTGTTCATCGAGCTCTGCTTTCTACGGAGCGCACCCCCCTTTTATCCTATCGGGGGAGGCTCGGCGTGCCCAAAACGGGGGCACGAGTCCCTGTACACCATAAATGGAAAGCAACATTATGGGTCACAGTTTGATGTTACAGGGGTTGAAAACGTGCCTTCGGCCGGTCCCGTCGCCCATTATGCCCAACTTTAGCAGGTGCAGGGGGGCCCACCGGGCAGCCGCTGAACTGCTCCGCATGCCCGTTCGGTCAGAGCAAATCTGACACGACAGGGTGGCAGCGATACGCCTCGAGCATAGCGATGATATCTCCAAGCCATTTCCTTCATGGGCCCCGCAGGGTGACGTGCGATGGGACTTATCGCATTAAATGTCCCCACACCTTCCTGCTAGGCGGTGGCAGGGACTGACGTACTCAGTACGACAGGCGTGGGGGGAGTGGTTGGAAGTGACAGGCCACGCTCCCTCTTAAATCTAGCATCGGGCCTCTCACCGATTGACACCTCATCATTGAGCCCTTGTGGGGTCCACTGGCAAAGGGCTTCTCAGGTCCTCGGGGAACTCTGGGTGCTCGGGGACCACTGTTCATGGCCCCGAGCGCCCTCTCCTAGATAAGTCATTTATCGGGTCCTCAGGGAACTCTAGGTACTCAGGGACCAGTGTTCATGGCCCCGAGCACCCTTCCCGGAACTGGCTCTTCTTGGATACTCAGGGAACTCTGGGTACTCGGGGACCACTGTTCATGGCCCCAAGTACCCCTCCCAGAACTGCCTCTTCTCAGATCCTCGGGGAACTCCAGGTACTTGGGGACCACTGTTCATGGCCCCGAGCACCCCTCCCGGAACTGGCTCTTCTCGGCCCTTAGGGAGGTGGTCTCCGAGGGATGACACCACGTGGCATTCTGCTGTCCTGGCCTCGGGACTCAGGGACCCCTGGTTCCCATGTCACCGACAGCAGCCCCCGGGCCCATCAACAGGCGATGGCCTAGAGACTGTGGATGGGACCCTATTTCTTCTAGGCCGATCACAGCATTGGTGCCACGTGGCTTGTCGCCAGGTGCCAAAATCTTGCGAGCCTTGCAGCTTTTTGGCCCAAGCTCTTGGTACAGCCCAAAGGGGAAACCGAAAGGGTGCGTGCCCTTCCGATTTTCGAGGGGAGTGATGATGAGGCAGGAGGCGCGCCTGGCAACCGTGCGGATCGAGGGAGGCGCACCTGGCAACCGCCCGGATCGATGGAGATGCTCCTTACAAATTGCACCGAGGAATGAGGCGTTTGAGTTCCCCATGATAGAAAAAAGGAGAGGGGCAATGAACCGTTACCCCCACGCCATTCTTGCGGTTGCCATCTTCTGCCTTCGTCTTCCTTGCGCACCGGGAGCTTCCTCTCCAGCCCGCGATGCACCTTGCTTCTAGTCTCCTCCAGCACACTCCCACCCCCCAAAAATGCCAAGGGCAGGAAGCGGCCATCGGAATGCGTCGAGCGCCAACAGCGTCCTACTGAGGTCCCGCCTCATGAACGAGGATGGGGCAGAGAAGGTCCGAAAGCTGACTGTCCCCGATGGCCAGCGGGGAGCGTCGGTGGTGACGCCTGCCAGCTGTTGTCCCTCCACGCGCAAGCCCAGGCGGATCGTGATCTTAGTCTCCTTCATCGTCGCTGGCCTGGTGCCGCCGTTCTCGGCGTTTCTTCTGCATGTGCTGGATACCTTCGGCGTCCAGCTGGCCCACCTGAGTCCGAACTCAGTGGTCATCCTGGCGATCCTCACCCACTTCTGCGAGATGTTCTTGGGGGTGCCGCCGTTGGTCGCGCTCTTCCGGCACTTTTTTTATCCTTCGAGCGACCGGGAAGAAGAAGGGGTCGGACTAGGTAGAGGTCGTGGGCTGCTGCAACTTCCACTTGCGGGAGGGACTCGGTGACGCCTACATCCCGCAGGTGTTGCGCGGCAAGTGGGACGACTGGGACTGGGTTTACGTCAATGTCAGTCCCCACGACCACCTCTCGTTGCCCCAATCACCGGCAGAGCACAATAAGCCGATCTGGGAAGCGGCCCCCACGGAGGATGCTCGCCTGCGCCCGGTGCTGAACCGCATTAAAGACCTGCGCCAGGCAGGGCTTACCTCTCTCATGGTAGTCGTCGATTTCCTGTGCCATCATCTGACCCCTCTAAGGGAACACGCCTGCTTCGCCTGGATGTACACCAGGCTTCGCAACTTGACAAGGGTGCCCTGGCGACACTGCTGAAGGTGGTGACTGGTGTCGACAACCTTGCTCAGGCGGTCCTGCCACGCGAGGAGCTGGCGCTTTGTGCAGACCTGGGCCGGGCGGCCCTACAGGAGTCAATGTCGACCTTCGACGCCCAGGGGATGGTTGACCGTTCGGAGCACCGAGACCCCGGGACTCTGCAGATCCCCAGGGTGGACAACAATGGAGGACGGGGTGCCGTCGTCGACGACAGCAGGCCGCCGACCCGAGGTGACAAGGGGAAGCATCCCCAGGCATATATCCCTCAACAGTCCTCATCCTCGTCCTCGTCACCTCCGCAACGACGGCCGGCGGCAAGTGGCGTGACGGTGGGCGGCCGAGGCGGCCAGTCTTCGGGAGCGAACTTCGGGGTAGCGACTGCGTCTAGCTCACGGCAACCGGGGGGGCGAGAGCCCGGGCGGCGGCGCGACGGCTGGCGGTCAAACCGGCCAATCTTCTGGGGCAAGCTCCGGGGCGGCCGCTGGGACCAACCCACAACGACTCGAGGGCCAGAGACCGATCGGTGGCAAGATAGCTAGCGGCCGAACTGGCCAATCCTCGGGAGCAGGCTCCGGGGCGGCCGCTGGGACCAATCCACAGTGGCTCAATGGCCAGAGCCCTCCCCCGAAAAGGAGGAGGCCAGAGCCCAGGCCTGAGCCCAGGCCGCAGGACCCAGAGTTCCAGATCCAGCAGTCCCGATGGCGGTACCGCGGGCCCAAAACCACATAAGCCCCTTTTCTTCCTCGAGCACATTTTGCCTGAATTTTGCCTGGAGGTTAACCTTTTTTCGTTTTAGGCCGCCCAAGGACTCTGCCCCTGAATTTTGCAGGAGGCCAGAAGCCCCCGGAGAAGCCGAGGCCATCCCCTGCCCCTGAGCTGAGCGCCCCGACGGGCTCCGAGTCGAGGACCCTGGCCAGCTCTAAGTCAAGAGCCCCAACGTTCCTGAGCCGAGAACCACGGCCGGCCCTGCCCCGAGCACTCCGAGGATGGAGCAAACGGCTCTGGGGAGGTGGTTGCAACAAGGGTGCCGCCGGCGTGGCCGCCATCGGGGTCCCCGAGCGCCTCTGCTAAGAGGGCTCGCAGGGGACCCAGCCCCGGCCATCTTCTGGCCAAGCCTCGGAACCCCTCCCCAAGGTGGTGGGAAGCGCCCGGGAGGTCATCGGGCGGCTCGAAGCGGCCATTGCAGCAGGACGGGCCGAGCTCGAAAAAAAGCGTGCCGCCCTAGTCGATGAGAGGGGTTGGCTGGAGGAGGTCCAAAAGCTGCTGGAGACCCGCGTGGCCTCCACTCGCTTGGCCTATGAGAGGTCCATGCGGAGCGTGACCAAGCATCGAGGAGGCCCGTAGAGCTGCTCGCTCGCGAGGATCAACTTGCCCAGCGTGAGCAGCAGGTTGCTTCACAAGAAGAGGTGGCCAGCAAAAGGGAGAAAGCCGTGCAGTCCACGCAGGCGGACCTCTGCCGCCAGAATGACAGCGCGGACACGCTGATGTCGTCCGCCGGGAGGAGCAGGTCACGCAGCGTGAGATGGAAGCCGACATGGTGTCGTCAGCGCTTGATGCCCATGAGGAGCAGATCGCGCGGCGTGAGGCGGATGCTGATTTGTCATCGTCAGCACTCGCCACCCGGGAGGAGCAGGTCACCAACCGGGAGGCCGACCTGGCTGCCCGAGAGCAAGCTGTCAAGGCTCGGGCCGAGCAACTGGACAAATCCGAGACCAAGGCGACTGCCCAATGCCGGGAGGTACCGACCGCAAGAGGCATCCCTATCAGCGCAGCCGACGGCAGCAGTCTCGAGGCCCGGCTAAAGAACACCGAGGATGAGCTCGATGCCGTCCTCTCAGAGCGGACGAACATGAAGCTGATGATGCGGGATATCCTTCGGCAGGCGTGGGGCACCGTGGAGGCAGCTGGGCTTGGGCGTGTGTTTGTGGGATGCCAGTCGCTGGAAACGGAGATGATAGGCCACATCGCCCTCGGGTTCCCAGAGATCGCCCGGCGCCTCAAGGCCCTTCCTGCCGCTGTTGAGGAGCTGGCGACTCGGGAGGGGCGTGCGCTGGCCCAAGGTGTGGCCAAGCATGTTCTCTCCTACTACCGCAGCCGAGACCCTACCTTCCCGCTGGAGCCAGCTCGGTAGGGTGTGGTTAAGGCAGAGGAAGCCATCGCCCGGGCAGCTGTCCGCGACGTCGCCACCGAGGTGGCGGAATTTTTTGTGTGGGAGCCGGGCCCGAGCAGTGACAGCAGCAGCGAAGTGTGCCCCCCTCCTTAGCCTGTAAAAAGTTAGGGTTTTTGTTCTTTTTGAATGTTGTAAATATGGGAGTGATTCCCTTCTGAACGGTTCCTTTTAATGTAATAGAAGCCATTCTTGGTATCAAACTCCGCTCTGTGCTTGTTCTTTATGTTGTTTGTTTTTCCTTGATGTCCCGAGAGGCACTGGTCGGGCCGAGCATGGCGGTCTTCCCACAAGAAGTTAGGTTGTCCCGACCACTCATGTTTGAGCAGCGGGACCACCCGAGCGTCCAGCCCCCGAGCCCTCATGAGTGCGCAGCTGCTGAGTCAAAGAGACACAGACACGAACTTCGTTGCTCGGGAGACAAATCCACTGGCACGGTACACGCCATGACCAGTGAATATTTTTCGCCCTGTGACCCCTCAAACAAATAGACCAGAGATGCATGGGGGCGGAAATGCAACCAAGAGTCCCCACAGTTTGGTGGTATCCGGGGTAGGACTAACCAAGCCGAGCACCGACAGCCCGCCCCTGGGGTCTAGGCGAT
Source organism: Phragmites australis (assembly GCF_958298935.1). NCBI lineage: Eukaryota > Viridiplantae > Streptophyta > Magnoliopsida > Poales > Poaceae > Phragmites > Phragmites australis. The sequence goes on along the minus strand of NC_084921.1, from coordinate 21,329,293 downwards.
CACGACCACTCATGTTCGAGTAGTAGGATTACCCGAGAACCCCAAAGGCTCGGTAGTGCTCGGGGTACCGCCGAGCTGGCCGGCCACCACGGCCACCATAAAGGACCTAGGTCAGCCATCGCTGCCTGTACGGTACACCGACTACTATTTGTTTTTGTCATTCCGGAAAAGCAAACACCAGTGCGGGGTTTTGCACGCGAGGAGACTGTCTCGCCGAACAGATTAGCATGTGACGGTCCTGAGGATAACTCGGGAATGATAATTTATTGCGTATGTATGAAAGAAAATTCATATGACTTTAGTAACTCACCGAGCAGGTGTCAGCCTTCCAGCCGGCCAGGCCAGAAAGGAGTAGGTGTCCTGAGCTTGGGGCACCCGGGAACGTGGGTTCCCTTGTGCAGAGCGCTTGAGCCCCCAGGACATCCTTTTAGCACCCGAGCACTGGAAACCCAGTAACGAAACCAGGGCCTAGGTGGTTCCGACTACTTATGTCCGAGCGGTAGGATTACCCGAGGACCCCAGAGGCTCGAGTAGCGCCCTAGGCACCGAGGCCCTTGTGGTCGGGCTGCTTAGTTCTCGAGCATTTATCTGTAATCTTAAAATAGGCAAAGATTTTTTGCTTGGTGCGCTCTGTTAGTACGGTACTCGTTATAGTCTGCTCTTGTTTTTGACCCGAGACCTCCCGAATGCCCAGACTGGCAAAGTGTACAAACAGAGGCATGACCAAAAGGGCCAATGGTTCGGTGGTGCCCAGGGTAGGACGGACCAGGCCGAGCACTGACAGCCCACCCCTGGGGTCTAGGCAGTCCCGACCACTCATGTTCGAGCGGTAGGATTACCCGAGAACCCCAGAGGCTCGGTAGTGCTCGGGGTACTGCCATGCAGCCGAGCACCACAGCCTACCATAACAGACTTAAGTCAGCAGTCACTGCCTGCGCGCATACCGACCGAGATCCATTTTTATAAGGGGGAAAAATGAGAGAGCGTGTTTTTCTCGCACAAATCGAGCATCTCACCAAGCAGATTAAACATATGGATTCCAGAGGAAAACCTCAGAAAGTATATTGATGATTTATAAATAAGTGCTAACTTACATGGTTGGTGGCAGCCCCCGACCAAATTGGGCAGGGGGAAGGCCCCTGTCCTAGTTGGCTCGAGCACAATCATGCCCACCTATGGATAAAACTTGCACAGATGCTTGATGTTCCACACGTTTGGGAGAGGCTGCCCATCCTCTGTGGCCAGCCAAAACGAGCCTTGTCTCGGGGCACCGGTAATGATGAAGGGGCCTTCCCACATGGGGGAGAGTTTATTCTTTCCTTCGCACATCTGGGCGCGTCAGAGAACTAGATCCCCAACCTCGAGTGACCGACGGATATGGCGCTGATGGTAGCGCCGCAGGCTCTGCTGATATCTAGCGGCTCGGACTGCGGCTCGTCACCGACGCTCCTCCAAGTGCTCGACGTCATCGCGTCTTCGCTGTTCCTATTTGCCTTCTAAGTAAGCAGTCACCTGAGGGGAGCCGAGCATGAGCTCGGAGGGGAGGACCGCCTCGGCGCCATAGATAAGGAAGAAAGGTGTCCCCCGGTGGCCCGGCTTGGCGTGATCCAGTTGACCCATAACACAGCAGGCAACTCGTCGATCCACCCTTTCCCATGCTTTGCTAGCACGTCGTAGGTCCGGATTTTTAGCCCCTTCAGAATCTCGGCATTTGCACGCTTGACTTGCCCATTGCTACGGGGATGAACCACAGAGGAAAAGCAGAGCTTGATTCCGAGGTCCTCGCAGTATTCCCCGGACAGGGCACTTGTGAACTAGGTGCCATTGTCGGTGATGATCCTGTTTGGGACACCGAAGCGGCTTGGGATACCGTGGATGAATTGAATTGCCGTGTTCTTGGTAACCTTGGCGATTGGGACCGCCTCCGGCCACTTGGTGAACATGTCGGTGGCGACGTAGAGGTACTCATAGCCCCCGATTGCTCAAGGGAAATGACCCAAGATATCCAGCCCCCAGACCGCGAAGGGCCAAGACAGGGGGATGGTGTGAAGTGCCTGAGCTGGCTGGTGAATCTGCTTTGCGTGGAACTGGCATGCTCTGCAACGCCAAACCAACTCAGAAGCGTCCTGGAGGGCTGTAGGCCAGTAGAAGCCTTACTGAAAGGCCTTCCCGACCATCGTGCGGAACGATGCATGGCCACTTCACTCACCCTCATGGATCTCAGTGAGGAGCTCACTGCCTTCTGCCCGGGTGATGCATTTCAGGAGGACACCATCCGTGTCGCACCGATATAGATCCCCATCTACTATGGCATAGCGTTGGACTGTCGTGCAATCCTCTCCGCAGAGGCATCATCCTCAGGAAGGATGTTTTCTTTCAAGTACCCTCGAATCTCGTCGATCCATGAGGATTCTAGAGAACTACTGATAAGCGCAGTGCACTCGCCAGGCGGCGGCACCCTGATGGGACCTCCCACTAAGGGTGCTACCTGGGTTCACCCAACTAGGCTTGAGGGTTCCCCTTCATCTTGGTCGACAGGCAGGACGGATGACCGTGTGAGCCTTTCTTCAAAGGTTACGGCCGGGACGAGCGCCCGGGCAGAGGCCAGGAGGGAGAGGTCATCGGCCAGAGCGTTGTCGCGGCAAGTTATGTACCGCAGCTCCAGGCCGTTGAAGTGCCGCTCCAGCCTCCTGACTTCCGCCACGTACGCCGCCATCTGCGGGTCTGCGCACTGGTATTCCTTGGATACTTGGTTGACCACCAGCTAGGAGTCTCCGATAACGAGTAGCTACCGGATCCAGAGACCCGCTGCTGCTCGGAGGCCAGCGATGAGGCCCTCGTATTCTGCCATATTGTTGGTCGCTCGGAAATACAGCTGCACGACATACCGGAGTACTTCACCCATTGGATAGGTGAGCAGCACTCCAGCCCCTGCGCCTTTCAGCGTGAAGGAGCCGTCAAAGTGCATGACCCAGTACCCGGGCCCGTCTTGCTCGGGGTAAGCGGATAACTCTTCATCGTCGATCTCGGGGACCGGCGTCCATTCTGCTATGAAGTCAGATAGAGCCTGGCTTTTGATCGCCTGGCGGCTGACGAAGTGCAGATCGAATTCTACGAGCTTGACCGCCCACTTGACAATACGCCCGGTGCCTTCTCGGTTCCGCAGGATCGGCCCCAGTGGGTATGTGGTTACCACCGAGACCTTGTGCGCCTGGAAGCAGTGACGCAGCTTCCTGGAAGCGATGAGCACTGCATAAAGCATCTTCTGGGCTTGAGGGTATCTTGTCTTGGCGGCTCGGAGCTGTCGGTGGATGAACACCGCAAGCGGGGATCCTGAGGGACCCCCTTTGAGATTCGGTTCGGGGGCTGATTCTGGATCTATCTCGTACGTGGATTTAATATGAATATATGAGATCTAGGTGGGACGGATGATCGTCGGCTAGTGACAGTAAGTGCTCAAGGGATTTTAGACAGGTTCGGGCCGCACGGAGCGTAATATCCTACTCATGTGCGTATGATATGCTATTAATGCTCTTGGAATGCCTTTCTCTGGATCTCTGTGTTACAAGGTTTTTTGTCTAAGTCTTGAGCTCCGGTCTTGCTTCTCGCTTCCAGCTTCGACTTCTCTGACTTGTTCGTCGAGCTCTGCTTTCTACGGAGCGCACCCCCCCCCCCTTTTATCCCATCGGGGGAGGCTCGGCGTGCCCAGAACAGGGGCACGAGTCCCTGTACGCCATAAATGGAAAGCAACATTATGGGGTCACAGTTTGATGTTACAGGGGTTGAAAACACGCCTTTGGCCGGTCCCATCGCCCATTACACCCAACTTTAGCAGGTGCAGGGTGGCAACGATACGCCTCGAGCCCAGCAACGATATCTCCAAGCCGTTTCCTTCATGGCCCCGAGCACCCCTCCCGGAACTCTGGGTACTCGGGGACCACTGTTCATGACCCCGAGCACCCCTCCCGGAACTGCCTCTTCTCGGGTCCTCGGGGAACTCTGGGTACTCGGGGACCACTGTTCATGGCCCCGAGCACCCCTCCCAGAACTGCCTCTTCTCATGTCCTCGGGGAACTCCGGGTACTCGGGGACCACTGTTCATGGCCCTGAGCACCCCTCCTGGAACTGGCTCTTCTTGGCCCTCGGGGAGGTGGTCTCCGAGGGATGGTGCCATGTGGCATTCTGCTATCCTAGCCTCGGGACTCAGGGACCCCTTGTTCCCATGTCACCGACAGTACCACTCACCTACGACCAGCTTTCGGTTTGGCTCTTGGGTTGGGTTTTAAGAGGATTACTTATTCTGGGGTTGGGAAGACTGTTTTCACCACACCTAGTACCCTAGAAGCTGAAAACTCTAGAATCAATACTCCTCCACAACCCACTAAGAAGAAACCCACACAACATCCTCTCAAAAAGAAATTCATTCCACCACACAAGAGATCTCCACAGCCAAAAATGAGAGCCCATTTGAGTGAGCGTGGAGTGACCGACAATCGTGGTTCTAAGAGAGTCTATCACTGCACCTATTGCCAGAGGGAGGGTCACCTAGTTGGGTTTTGCTTTCACCGTAGGAGGGATGACAGGTGTGAGTGGGAGTGAAGCAACTGGGACATTATCGAGGGTAAATCCCTGATAGTGATTTCGGGGTGTATCATATGATGGGTGCGTGATCTTTGTTCGGGATGCGTATGTTGAATCTGGATGTGTATGTGCAACTCAAGACACCAGGGTTTATCTAGGTTCAGGCCCTCCTCAGGGTAATAGCCCTACATCCTGTGTATTCTTCTTTCTATGGTCTAAGCCAGTTACCAATGATGTTCTTACCCACCCTTCTACTCATTGGGCCCAAACATAACCCACCCCTACAAGCCTGGTACTCCTCCCTTTATATATCGGAGGGAGAGAGAACTTACACGTGAGTCAAGACATAGACTCAGGCCTAGCTAGAGCTTCTCACCTAGGACTATCATTACTAAGAGCGAGTGCATCCCATTTGCTCTACGATGCCATAGAGCCCGTCCCATCGCTCCACCGCCTGTGTCATCCCGGTCACCCGGACTGTCCTGTCCCGTCCCCATACGCCACCTGCGCACCTGCAAAAGAACTCATGCCAGGCCTGTCAGGCCATCCCGTAGTGATTAGTGCTACGGGACGGGTCACGACCGCTCTGCACTAACCTCGCCGTGGACGACCGGAAAGGGGACCTGGGGAAGGGAACTACTCAAGTAAAAGAAGCATTTATTGTGATTAGGTTGTATGGACACATACTTGCCCCGCGACCAGAGGAGACTGGTTGCAGGGTTTTCTCCTGCGACCTGGGGACTGGTCGCGGAGCCCGGTCGGAGAGTCAGATTGTGTGGTCACTGGCTAGTCGTGCGGTTGCTGATGTGTCGTGCGGGAAAAACACGATTCCGGACAAAACATAACATGCGGTACCTGCTGATATCTTACCAGCGTGGGTCCGCCCACAAGGGACCCCACTATTCTTTACACCAACAATAGCCCCCAAGCTCCTTCGTGGATGTGGTAGACTGAGCAGTTTGTCAGATGATCGTGGCTAAACTTGGTCGAAACACTTGGGCCCTAGGTGAACATGAGTTCACCCGGGGGGTGGTCGTCGATACGGTCCATCATGGTCACCCCAGAAAACCACATCCCAAGGGGAGGTTAAACGTTCCTAGAAAAAGGATAGTAAGAAAGAGAAACCATAATGGGCACTGGATTATGAGGGAATTTTGGTTCCCCGGATGGATCCTTGGGAGCCAGGCCAGCAGAACCGAGCCGATCCTATAAATGGGAAGACGGAAAGCCCCATAATTCTCTCCGCCACCTGAGCTCTTGCGCTAGAGACCTTCGGCTCCAGCCCCCACCGGAGCCTTTCAAACAACCACCACTACATCCTCATGGCACCACGCACCGGAAAGGAGGCCGATTTACTCAAGTCCAAATGCACTGCTGTGAAGTTGAAGCAGATGTATGAGAATCGTCTGCTTCCGCGCTGTTTGTCTTTCGGGTACCGCCCTGGAGGAGATCTTCCTACTCCCCGCAAGGGGGAGATCATAATCTTTGCTTCATTTTTCTTGACTGGTCTCGTCCCCTCTCTTTCTCCGAGTTCTTCTGCACCGTCATCTCCTTCTATGATATCTGCCATCTTCATCTAAACCCCAACTCCATCATCATGCTGAGCATCTTTGCTCTTATGTGCGAGAACTTCATAGAGGTTGAGCCATGTCTCGATCTCTTCAAATTTTTCTATGTGGCTCGGCTCCAGCCACGCTCCGTGCCTTTCTTTCATGAACCAGCAATTACAAGAAGAGACAGACGAGTATAGAATTTTTTTCAAGCTAGTTCCTCTATCCCACACTCTTGACTTGAAGGCACATAGCCATCACCCGTTGCACTCTACTACAGGAATCAAGTAACTAGCTGAGGAAGAATTTGCAAATTAATAAAACCGGGTGGACAAATTTTCCATCTCCAGGGGAAAAGACTATCATCTCCTACCAGAGAAATTCCTAATTCACCTTTTGTCACTTCCCCCACCTTCTTTCCCCCATAGGAACAGAGGTCAGGAGCTGCCGGTAGGGCGCTGCATTCAATCTGACTGATGGCTCAAGATAAGTTGGAGACGTATCCACCGGGAGCTACGGTTTCCGTCTCCGAGACAGTGTCACCAGCTCCTACTTGGAGATGAACCTAAAATCGTCGTGGTCGGGCTGGAGGGAGGAGTGGTTCTACCTTACAACCGAAGACTCTCTCAACAACCTTCGCGTGCCGGAAGCACCGGCACATCTTGTTGAGAGTTGGGTGAGCTCTCCCATGCCGACCCCCGAGCTACTATCCCTCGCCGATTGGGTTAGGGGGCTAGCAAAAGCCGCTCTGTCGGGGTCGGATGTCGTGCATGACTTCATCAAGTGCCAGCTTTGCCCCTTACAGTGAAGGGCGCACCTGGCCTACCTGTATACCGAGAGTGATGATGATACCCGGGAGAGTTCCGCAGGTAATGTTACAACCGTCTCCGTGCCTCGAAGGCTCCATCGAGCGGCGTTTTACCATTATTATTCTCAGATCTTTCTGATGACGTCATCGATCTACACGTCAGATCACTGATGGCGGCGACCGCTAGGAAAGGAGGCCCTCCATGCATCCCTCTATGTGAGCTCCCTTCGGGCAATAGGTGCGAGTTAGGCTGGTACGTTTGATATTTTCCCTGAATTCCCTACTCCAAGTTTTTTCCTTGGACAAAGTTTTATTTTTTGCGCTATCTTCAGCATCTTCCTGAGGTCGATACCTTGAGGCCAATAATCGACAAGGTCGACGAGGCCCTTCGGGAGATCAACAGGGAAGCGTCTGTCCCTGCCCCGGATGTCCCTCGTCCTGGTTGCACTTTGCACCTAACTGGGTCGGGGGGCGGCCAACCTCCACAGGGTTTGGTGGTGCTTGAGGGTGGTGGTGCCGTGAGTGGTGCCGATCAGCAGGAGGCCGACCAGGCACCCTGCGACCTGTCTAGGACCGACCCGGTGTTTTGCAGCCCGACCGGGAGCGACCCGGCACCCTACGGCCAGTCCAAGTCCGACCCGATGCTCCACGACCGGTTCAGAGCCGATCTGGCACCCAGTAACTAGTCCAGGACCGACCCGACGCCCCGCGACCAGATCCGTCCTAGCCAAGCGCAGAACGACCCTGGCACCGGGCACCTAGTGTCCGCACGGTGCGGGAAGAGGGCAGCAGAAGGATCGTTGGATGCGGGGGCGTCAAAATGTCCCTGCGGGACCCCAAGCACCGGCGGCCCACTCACGTGGTTTTCCTCTTTGACCGGCCTATCTAGCGGGTTTGTGAGGTCCAAGCTGGTGCTTCGTTCTCCGTCGCCAAGGTAGGTCTTTCTGGGCAGTTGCAGATACTTTGATCAGCTCTTTTGTTCTTGATTTGGCAACTTTGCTGGTTTATCGTAGGCCTTCCGCGACGACCCCCCCCCCTAATGGTGCCCCAGCCTGATGCCCTGACGCCCCTGCCAGAGTTGGCTTTGCCCCTCAGCGTGTCGATGGTGGCTCTAGACCCCATAGGCTTGGTCGAGGAGTCTGTTTCGACTCCTGACTTGCTCTCATTGGTCGGTCATTTCCTAGTCGCCGTCCACAAGCTGGATGAAAAGAAGGAGACGGCAACCAGCAGATGTGCTGAGCTGGAGAAGTAGCTGGCCGAGATGTGGAGGAGGTGCGGCAAGCTCTCCCAAGAGAAGGTTGTGCTAGCCGTCGAGCGTTCGCAGCTCAAGGATGAAAGGTGCAGTACCCTCACCATCCTCCGGGAAGCCTTCGGAGTGCTAGCGGATCCGCTGGGTAGCCTTGGGTTGGGGGTGATCGAGTCGAAGGATGGCCGTACCACCCCAGCCTGGGCCTACGCCCTCTAGGTCCTTGCAGAGCACTTCTCTGAGCTTCCTACCACCCTGGCATTGAGGGGGTCGAAGGACCTTTCACAGGCGGTGAGGGCAACTGCAGAGTACATCTTCTGGTGCTACCACAGTCGTGAACCTAACTTCAACTTGGACTTGGTCTGGGAAGGGGTCGCGGTTGCTGGTCCAGAAGTCGAGGAGAGACTTCAGCAGGAGTGCCAGGGGGTGGTGGACTACGTGACGTCCATCTTTCGGGTGGAGGCTGCCGAGGAGTAGAAAACTCGATTGTAACCTTTGTTATGTAACATTTTATGAACGGAGCCCCCACGCCTTTGTTTCCTGACAAGATTGCGTCGTTGTGGTCATAAAGTTCCCAGGGTGTCCGAGCCTCCCACCCGAACCGATCTACCACCCACGTCGATTAGCCCCCTAGACCTCATCGAATCCCCGACCATATCCATCGACCACCCTTCAGACTGACAATCCATGGAGGTGGCGGCCAGACGTGTGCGGGGGTCTGTGGCCAAGCGGGCGAGTACTTCGAGCGACCTTCAAGATGCGTTGAACTGACCATTTGCACCACGTGATGGTCCTAGGTTACACCAGTAGAGTTCGTCCAGCTGACACCGGTGTGGCTTGCGCTCTGTTTTTTTACTAGCCTGCTGGGAGGAGTTGCTCGGGGCAAAGAGGGATCTGGAATGGGCGACAAGGGAAAGTGCCCAGTAGAGAGAGGAGTTCTACGACCGCCTTCGCTGCTACTGGGAAGATTTCTATGCGATGTGAAAGGAACTCGAGTGGCGTTCTATAACCAACTCAACTGAGCGTTCACCCCTTTTGACTTATTGCTTCAGTCCGCCGATGTCCAGGTCTGTCCGACCCCTGGGAACACCGTGTCCGGTCATGTCGAGTGGTTCCTGGCGGCATTTGAGGAGGCAGGAGGCATTGAGCAGAGGATTCGCGAGACTGTCAGAGACCATCCTTTTGAACATGGAGTCTCTGGCGCCTACCTAGCCCTCCCCTACGCAAGCGACCACTTCCCTAACCTAGACCTCTTGCCGGCAATTGGCTCCAGTTTTGAAGGTACTCAGATGATAGCGGAGGAACTCGGCGCCCGGGCTGATTCATTTTTGTATGCCATTCGTTCCTGTCTGTGGACCATCCGGTTCGATCCCCATAGGGGTATTTTTGGGTCCTAGGAGGAATGTCGTAGGCTTATTTGGAACCAGCCCCTAGGCTTTGTAATGACATGCATTTGGCCCTTATGTGGTTTTTCTCCGTGTTTGGATGATGAATAGTCTTCGGAGTGCCTGTATCGCTTAGGGAGGATCGCATTAAGCCGCTCGCGAGTAACATTCCTGACGCTAAGGGAGACCCTTCGCACGACGAGCCTTTCAGTGGCGACCAGCGCTCGACCTGATTTAGGACTTGCGGCAATGTGGTCGTTAACCCTCGGGCGCCTTTTCCCTGTCATCATGTGAGCGGGTTAGTTTCGGATCTCTTCCCGTCAACATGAGCAAGCAGGCTAACAAATCTCAGAATGTGGCGGGAAACTGCGTTTGTCCATGGAGTCCTGCAACATAAAGGGTTTGATTACTTTAATTTGAAAAAACTTACAAGTCATGTCCACGCTCGTCTGGAAGGTCCTGCAAAATAGTTAAATAGGCTTGTCTTCGAGCAGCCTCATATGTAGAGCTGGTGTTTCGAGAGTTGTATGATCAGCGGCCGACCACCCTGGTCAACCTAACTATGCGAGGCCAGGAAATTGAAGGTCGTTAGTGACCTGCGACCAGTTCCGGATGTGGTGGTCACGGCCGTGCCTGAGGTTAGGAATTTATGGCTACTTGGGGCTTTAGAGAATGGTCCCACGACGTCCAACCCCCACATAGCGACAAGCCAAGAGAGTGGTATGGTTTGCAGTGCCCGGGCTGGTAGGTAGGTATTCCGATCATGGTGCTGGCACAACTCGCACCTTTTCACCTGCTCACGAGCACCCTGGAGGGCGGTGGGAGGTCTAGCCTCCACGTCTGCCTCCGAGGGTGTTAGGGAGCGTTGTGCTACCCCCATCCTAAGTGATGTACTTCATTAAAGGGTCATTTCTCCCTTGGTGGTAGAGGCGTCCCTCTACCAAGGAGGATTCTCGTGGTTAGCCCGTGTGACCTTTTCTGCTGACACATCATCATCAGGAGTTGCTTGATTCTAAAGGTAATCCGAGATCTGATCCATGCAGGTCGTACCTGAATCGAGCAGGGCGTTCACATAGTGTCCACCCGAGGTCGACGGCACCAAGGGAGGCATTGCCTCCAATGGTGTTGCCTCTGGTGTTCCATTTCTAAGCGGAGCATCCCTTTCGCTTCAGCCTGAGACCGCAGCGGGTGGCCATGTGAGTATTTTTCTCAAGAAGAGGCTAGACGGGCCAGCCCATCGGCCAGGGAAGAAATCCTTGCGAGGGATGTGTGTAACTTACCAGCCAATAGAGCGTTGCTCTAGCTTTCTCACTTTGGAGAGGTATGTCACCGTCGTCCGGTTCGAGCACTGAAGACCCCTTAGCGATGGTGTTTCACCTAGTAGCGAGTCCCTCATTGCTAGTAGGTGTTTCTCCCCGCGTGGGCGATGCTCGTGTTCCGGTTAAGAGGCCCTCATACTACGCTTCGCATTCAACAACTGGAAAAAATGGAATTGAACCATGTACCTGACGATGCATGGTCCTATGCTTGCTCCTTCCTGGTTAGGAGGAAGCATGCCCCACATAGCGACCAGTACCATATCTGTGACCCTTTGAAATCCTGCAAGGTAGAACAAGGATTCCCCCTTCCTATGGGGAGTGGTCGTTACTTATGCCCAAAGTTCGAGGTGTAGAACCTTCTGTTCATCCTGGGGTTGATCCTGCTCGGAGAAACAACACACGCGATTAGTTCCCCGATATTCTTTTGTCAGATCAAATCATACATGCCGATGGTTTTTGTTCACGTCACGGGCCTGGTGGTGGCAGCCCTTGTGCGGTGAGTGATCCTCTGGGTGGGGTTGCCACTGAAGAAACCCATTCCCCCAGAGCTTGTGGTCCGTGAGCTCTCCTTGGCGACGGGAGCATGGATGCCTCAAGAGTCTCCCAGAGCCTTCGGATCCTGATTCGATGTCCTGAGTTTGGGACATATCGACTCTGTTTGGGTCATACCCAATGAAGAACACCTTACAACAACTTGAATCTCGAACTCGGAAACGTGCCTTGCTACCTAGCGCGCCAAATATTGAGGGTAAATCTATGACAATGATTCTGGGGTGTATCGGATGATGGTTGCGTGATCTTTATTCGGGATGCATATGTTGAACCTGGCTGTGTATGTGCAACTCAAGACACCGGGGTTTATCCAGGTTCAGGCCCCCTTAGGGTAATAGCCCTACATCCTGTGTATTTTTCTTTCTGTGGTCTAAGCCAGTTACCGATGATGTTCTTGCCCAACCTTCTACTCGTTGGGCCCAAAAATAACCCTCCGCTACAAGCCTGGTACTCCTCCCTTTATATATCAGAGGAGAGAGGACTTACACGTGAGTCAAGACATAGACTCAGGCCTAGCTAAAGCTTCTCACCTAGGCCTATCATTACTAGGAGTGGGCGTATCCCATTTTCTCTACGACGCCACAGAGCCCGTCCCATCGCTCCACCGCCTACGTCATCCCGGTCACCCGGACTGTCCTACCCTGTCCCCACACGCCGCCTGTGCACCTGCAAAAGAATTCCCGCCACACCTGTTAGGCCATCCTGTAGTGATTAATGCTACGGGACAGGTCACGGCCACTCTGCACCGACCACGCCATGTCGACCAGAAAGGGGACCTAGGGAAGGGAACTACTCAAGTGAAAAAATATTTATTGAGATTAGACTGTCTGGACACATACCTGCCCTGCGACCAGAGGAGACTTGTCGCGAGGTTTGCTCCTGCAACCTAGGGACTAGTAGGCGGAGGTCTGGAGAATAAGTGGCTAATTGACTCCGGTTGTTCACGCCATATGACCAGAGATGCATCATGGTTCTCCAACCTCACCCTGACAAAGCAATATGAGTACATCACATTCGGGGACGATCGAAAAGGAAGGGTGAAAGCCAAAGATACGGTAAGGGTGAATGAGAGTTTTACTCTCAAAGATATGTCTTTAGTGTAGCATCTGGGATACAATCATCTCTCTGTATCTCAGTTATTGGATGAGGACTTGGAAGTGCATTTCAAACGCAATACTTCTCAAGTTCTTGATTCTTCTGGCACTTTGATTTACAAGATTTCAAGAGTAGGGAGCATTTTTGGAGCATATTTTTTCTGAGTCTCTTGGTTCTTCTCGGTGTTTGATTGCTCAAACTTCTTCTGAGGATTGCCCAAGCTCAAGTTTGAGAAGAACCTTGTTTGTGCTATTTGTCAGTATGGCAAGATAGTTGTCGTTCCTCACCCACCAGTTAAACTGGTGATGACTGAATGACTAGGAGAATTTCTTCATATGGACACTGATGGTCCATCCCGAGTTCTTTCAGCGAATGGGAAGTGGTATGTATTTATCATTGTTGATGATTTCTCTCGCTATTCTTGGGTCTTCTTTCTTGTGAGCAAGGATGAAGTGTTCTCACACTTTTGGAGCTCGGCTTTGACATTGTTCAAAGAACTCCCTGGTGCATTGAAAGCAATTCGCAGTGATAATGGCACCGAGTTCAAGAACTATTTCTTTGATGTTTTCTGCCTTGAACATGGCATTGAGCACCAATTTTCTGCCCCACATGTTCCTCAACAAAATGGCGTGGTTGAAAGGAAGAACTGAACTTTGGTTGAGATGGCTAGGATGATGCTTGATGAGCATAGGACTCCTAGGAAGTTTTGGGTTGAAGCCATAAGCACATCGTGCTACATGTCCAACCAGATATTTTTGCACTCGATCTTGAACTTGACTCCTTATGAGCTGCGTTTTGGGAGGAAGCCCAAGGTTTCAAACTTGAGAGTCTTTGGTCGTCGGTGCTTCATTCTAAAGTGTGGCAATTTTGACATGTTCGAGTCGTGCTCTTCAGATGGTATTTTCTTCATGGTCATTCTTACAGGGTCTTTAATCTTGACACTAATACCATTATGGAGTCATGTGATATGACCTTTGATGAATCAACCCCTTGTGCTAGTCCTGTCTTTGAGTGTGCAGGTGATCATGAGATGAGTGAGAGCATCTTTATAGGTGGTGACCTTCTAGCTCTCGGTGATGATGAGGATGATCTACTACTTCCCTCGACTACACCTGCTCCAGAGCTGCTTCCTGCTTCTTCCACTCCAGCAGAGGGTCCTGCAACCATCACATCCTCTTCAGCTGCTCTCGAGCCTGCACCAGCTGTGTTTGAGGGGAAGGTTCTCTCACGGTGTGAGGCCCCTCGACACATTCAGTGGCTTCACCATCCACACATGATGATTGAATATCTTGATGAGAGGGTAACGAGGTCTAAATCTGCTTCTCATTTTTATTTTATAGATTCTGCATTTGTTGCTTCTTTTGAACCCCATGATGTTGGACATACTTTATCTTATTCAAATTGGGTCAATGCCATGCATGAAGAGTTGGAAAACTTCGAGAGGAACCAAGTTTGGGTCATTGTAGAGCCACCCCAAAATGTTCACACCATAGGCACCAAATGGGTTTTCAAAAACAAACATGAGGAGGATGGGTCTGTAGTGAAAAATAAGGCTAGACTTGTGGCTCAAGGTTTCACCCAGATAGAGGAGATAGACTATGGAGAGACCTTTGCACCAATAGCTAGGCTAGAAGCCATTAGATTCTTCTAGCATTTGTGGCATCCCGAGGTTTCAAGCTATACCAAATGGATGTCAAAAATGCTTTCCTTAATAGCTTCATAGAAGGAGAGGTCTACGTCAAACAACCCCCGCACTTTAAACATCCCAAATATCCAAATAGAGTGTATAAGCTTAGGAAGGTTTTGTATAGGCTTAAGCAAGCTCCTTGAGCTTGGTATGATAGGCTTAAGTCCTTCTTGATAGAGTATGGGTATGAGATGGGATCTGTGGATAAAACTTTGTTTACTCTAGGCATGGCAATTGTGGGGAACAATCCAAATAATATTCTAGTTAATCACCAAGTTGGTCATTTACATAATCACAACTTCAACGATTAACCAGAACATCATCCCAGTAGTGCCAGCACGTGTTTTCTGCCCAAGATCGGAACGCATGCCTTTCCAACATAAGCAATTGCAACCAAGCTTAATAAAGAGCGAGTAATTAAGATATATTAAAAGTTCTTAAGTATTAACAACTTTAACAATTTACAGTAAAAAAGATCTAGAAGGAAACTAAAACTGATCAACTCCTAGCCAAAAGGGAAACTACGTAGCGGAAACAAAAGCTATAGACGACAAAAGGTGGGTGAAGCCATATGCCCTTAGACTTCACCCCAAAAGCGCACCCACCGAGTAGTTACCTACTCATGCCTGCCACCATCGGCAAGCATGAAGTAGCCAAACACCGTCTCTTCCTCACCTGTAAAACATGTAGAGCAGCTGAGTACGAAGGTACTCGCAACACTTAATCCTTATAGCGTACAAATAAATAACCTGACTCCAAGGATCATGCAATGAGCCATTGGCAAGGAAAAGGCCACAAGGTTAAGTACATTAGTATGCTTAAGCAACCTAGACACATATATGTGAGCACCTATGCTTAACCAACATACACTGTAACCAGCACATAAATGTAAGTGGAAACAAAGCAAAATATCAGTAGTCAACATCAACATTTCCCAACAGACCATCCATACCATCGTCCCACACTCATAACTCTACGACCGAAGCGGATGGACATAAACATGCTCATGACCGAGAGCGCGGCAATTCAAATTATTTTTACACACTGCAGGGGTACTCCTTTACCTACATGACTTGAGGACCATATGACTCACGTGCCCACATAGGCCCACACAAGGGGGTACTCGAGTCAACCTTTTCCAATAAGCTCCAACGATTTGCTCATGCGCCAATAGGTGCGGGGTTCATCCAGAACTACTACCAAAGCAAACTGGATACCCCTACAAGCCTGCCCGCTCACACCATCGACTCACACGCCAAAATACCACAGCTACAAAGGTATTCGGCTTGTCGTTCCCATAATATGACTTGTAGTAGGTACAGAAAGTGTTAAAGCCAACAACACTAACGAACGGTGCTTAAACGATGCAAAGCGGTCTATGGTGCCCGGGATCCTCTCTTAAAATACCATGAGGAACTCCTCCAGGGCAGAAGACACCCCTAACACCGCTCACATCTCGCCTCATCCTCACCACTCATCCAACCAACATCATCATATTACCATCATGAACCGTAATTAAACATATAGCTCGCGAGCGATGGAACACTCCACCAATCGACTTCTACCGATGACCTATGCATCGCCAAGCATTTTGAAAGACCTTTTAAATTAGACATCAACAATATTGCCAAGGCTACAATGGTGTGCATATTCAACAACTCAAGGTAGAGGTAATGCAATCAACATAGGTTCTACTCACATAAACTCGACATTGACTCGCTACACATGCAAGCATATATAGAGCATATCTTATCAATTTTAGACTCCACACTTCAATTCAAAGGGTGCAATATGCTTAGATACTTGCCTTGCTGCTCTGATGGTTGCCTGATACTCACTGCACAACACTCACAGAACTCTAGGAGATTGGTGCCACCTTCAACCATGATCGCGCCACGTTCCTGTTCTTTGTTCACTAAAGAAGAACGCATGCAATGATGAGCATGAATGAAGTGCAACAATGCATGCTACAATATGCATATGATGAAATGTCATTAAATATGCTTTATAATGCATGAAAACATTTTTCACAGCTAGACAAGTCATAAGAAGACTAGCAAAATTGGTTTCATAAATTTTGGACGTGTAAAGAATTAACGGTGAATTAATGAAGCATCAACCTAATTAATTTATCTCAGAAATTGAATTAATTATTTCATGGTTAGGGATATTTTTAATAGGTAGATTA
Source organism: Phragmites australis (assembly GCF_958298935.1). Lineage (NCBI taxonomy): Eukaryota > Viridiplantae > Streptophyta > Magnoliopsida > Poales > Poaceae > Phragmites > Phragmites australis. The sequence goes on along the minus strand of NC_084921.1, from coordinate 21,312,882 downwards.
GAGTATTATGAAAACAAAAAAATTGGTTCCATAAGTTTTGGAGCTACACAGAATTTATTATGAATTTTACAAGTTTCAGCAAACAGTGAACTGCGCTGAAACAGAATTGTCTGAGTTGACCGCGGTCAGACCGCCAACATGGGCGGTCAGACCACTAGGGGTAGCGGTCAGACTGTGGGAAAATACAGTCAGACCGCTGGCGTGCAGAGAGATTTGAGGTCTGGCGGTCAAACTGGCCCGGGGGGCGGTGTGACTCCTGGAACGGCAGTCAGGCCGCTATAAAACGCGGTCAGACCGTTGTGCACTGCCGAGGAAACTTGGTCAGATCATCAGCGATGATTTCGGTGGCTTTTGGGTGGGGATTTTGGACCTAAATCATCATCTTGACTTCCTCTACCATGTAGGATAAGAACCACACGCCAAAAATGACCGAAACTCGGCTATTGCCTCTAATGGTGGTGGAGGCCATTGTTGAGCTCGATGAGCTCAAATCCGGTCTATCTAGCCTTGGGAAAGGAATGGGAGGGGGTCTAGGGTACTCACCACATCCTAGCAAGCCCGTGGTCCGGTCGTGGAGGTTGGGGAATGGTCGGAGCTCGAAATCACCATCGGGGAGGTGGTGGACTGCTTGAGGAGGAAGAAGACACTGCCGAGGAGCTTAGGCTCGACAGGGAAAACCACCTCTGGTGGGGGAGCTTGCCGGAGACCTCCTCGGCCTCCCATCCTTGCTCCTCCTCTCCTCCTTTCTCCTGTTTGGTTGGGAGAGCAAGACAGAAAGAGAGAGCACGTGAGGGAGAGGGAATGGGTGAGGGTGAGAGAGAGAGAGATGCAATCAACCACATTAAGTTGAGCCTCTGTGTGCTGGCGGTCAGACCACGACTAGCTCTGGTCGGACTGCGGGAAATTCATGTGGCAGCCCACGTGGCACCGTACTTGGCAATCAGACCGTGGGTGACCCTGGTTAGACCGCGAGGGTGTTCTTTTGCTGAAATTTTTCCATGTCTCCCCTCATCAACCTCCTTCTAGTCTTTTCCTTCTCCAAGGTATTTAGAGATTCTCCAAAGAGTTGTAAACCACCTCTAAGGTATTTGAAACATGTTAAACTAGTCTTGGATAGGCAAACACGTGTAAGCACATGCAATAACAATTATGCATGCTTAATTACGTCATTAGTATTTTTGGGACATGATAGAAATGATTTCCTACTTGTTCAGATTTATGTGGATGATATCATCTTTGGTGGTTCCTCTCATGCTCTTGTAGCCAATTTTTTAGAAATTATGAGCATGGAATTTGAGATGTCAATGATGGATGAGCTCAACTTCTTCCTTGGACTGCAAATCAAGCAATGGAAGCAAGGTATGTTCGTCCACCAGACAAAGTACACCTAAGATTTGCTAAAGAAGTCTAACATGAGCGACGCGAAATCCTTGGCGACACCGATGGCTACATCGGCTCTGCTTGATCCAGATGAAGATGGAGAGGAGATGGACCAACGAGAGTACAAGAGCATGATTGGCTCCCTCTTGTACTTGACAGTAATAAGACCGGACATCCACTTAGCTGTTTGCTTGTGTGCTCACTTCCAAGCTTCACCAAGGACTTTTCACCGCCAAGCAGTGAAACGCATACTCAAGTACCTCAAGCACACCCTCGAGTATGGTCTTTGGTTTTCCGCCTCTTCTCTCTCTCTCTCTCTCTCTCTCTCTCTCTCTCTCTCTCTCTCTTCGAGGTTTTTCCGATGCGAATTTTGCTGGTTGTCGAATTGACAGGAAGAGTACCACGGGTACTTATTATTTCTTGGGTACTTCTCTTATGTGTTGGTCTTCTCGTAAATAGTCTAGTGTTGCACAGTCTACTGCTGAAGCTGAATGTGTAGCTGTTGCTAACTATTGCTCACAGATTTGGTGGATGGTTTCTACTTTGAGAGATTTTGGGTTGGATTTCAAGAATGTGCCACTTCTTTCTGACAATACCAGTGCCATAAGCCTTGCCAACAACCCAGTCTAGCACTGTAGAATCAAACACATAGATGTGAGATTTCACTTTTTCAGAGATTACAATAAGAAGGGAGATATTGAGCTGAAATACATTGATAACCAATACCAGCTAGCCAACATATTTACCAGGCCTCTTGATGCCACAAGATTTGTCTATTTGAGAGGAGCTCTTGTAAATACTCTATTTTATTTTTGTTGCATTTGCATTGTATCATGTAAGATAATCATGTTAGCAAGCTTCACTTATATGTTCTTGGTACTTTCTTGCACTAGTTTTGAATTTGTGCTTTAGAAAATGGATGTATAATAATTTGTGCAATCGTAGACTCCTTTTGAGACATGGCATGAAATCTATTGAGCAAGCTTGATTTTCTTGAGCATCAACTTGAAATATGAATATTAATCACTTGTCAGCCTTGAGTAGATACTTTAATGAGATCAGTGCTTAAACTAGGGCTAGTTCTGTTGAAAAGCTTATGCTAGGCTTTTTTACTCTTTTTTAGTGGATTGTGAGTCTTTGACCTTTGTGTCGGTGTAAGGTATATAGGGGTCCCTTACCAGGACGGACATTAACGACCGGTTTTTGCAGGAATAGTTCTTTTTCTCTAAACAGGGTCCACCACGTGACCACTCGACATCGCATGACCACACTCCCGACCCCCGTTGGATTTCCCGCGACCAGTCACTACTAGTCGTGGGGTATGTGCTCGTTTTAAACCAAACCACTCTCATTTAATGCTAACGCCCATGCACTTTTCCTTTCCCAGGCGCATCCCACTAGCCGAGGCGACTGGGGCAGACGCAGAGCTTCCATGTTCCCTCCCACGGAAATAATTGTTACAGGATAGGTTCACGGACGTCACTAAGGGCATGGCAGGCACGCGTGGGAAACCGGTGACAGGACGGAGCAAGTCGGGTGACCCGAACGGATAAGTACAGAAGGAGCTGACGAATGGGAAACGGCCGACCCATGAGAGCAAGTCAGGAGTCAGATCGGACTCCTCAACCGAGCCTGTAGGGCCTGAAGCCCTCGTCGATGCTCTGAGGGTCAAGGCCAACGCTGGCAGAGGAGCCGGGGTATCTGGCTGGGGCATCGTCGGAGGGGTTTTCATAGTGGTCGTCGAGGGCCGGCAACAAACGAGGAAAGTTGCGAAATCAAGAAGAAAAGAGCAATTCAAAGTATCTACACCTGCCCAAAAAAGCTTCCCTCAGTGACGGAGGACGGACCACCAGCTTGGCCCTTATGAAACCGCCAGATCGGCCGATCGAAGATGACAACCCCACAAGTGGGCCATCAGCGCTCGGGGTTCCATGGGGATGTTTTGACGCCTCTGCATTAGACAATTCTTCCGTCGCCCTCTTCTCACACCGTGTAGGCGCTAGGTCCATGACGATGGGGTCGGACCGCGCTTGGTTGGGGTGGGTCTAGTCGCGCGGCACCGGGTTGGTCTCGGGCTGGTCGCGGGGCATCGGGTCAGTCTCGGGTCTACCGCGGGGCGCCCGGTCGGTCCCAGTCTGGTCGCGATACGCCAGAAGGTTGGCTACCTCCCGGCCCAGTAGGGTGCGAAGCGCAACCAGGACAAGGGATGTCCAAGGCGGGAGCAAACACTTCATGATCAATCTCCCGAAGGGCCTCATCGACCTCGTCGATTATTGGCCTCAAGACATCGACCTCGAGAAGATGCTGAAGATAGTTCAACAAATAAAACTCTGACCAAGGAAAAAACTTAGAATAGGAAATTCTGGTAAAATACTAAACATACCAGCCTAACCCGGGCCCTCTCCGCTGGGGGGAGCTCACATAGAGGGACACTCGGAGGGCCACCTTTCCTGGCGGCCATTGCCATCAGCGATCGAACCCGCAGGTCGATGACCTCGTCAAGAAGATCTGAAAATAATAATAGTAAAACACCACTCGATCAAGCCTCTCGAGGCAAGAGGACGGCTGTAATATTTCCTGCGGAGATCTCCCGGGTATCATCATCGCTTCTGGTGTACAGGTAGGTTGGGCACGCCCATTTCCGTAAGAGGCACAACTAGCGCTTGATGAAGTCACAGACAACATCTGACCCTGATAGATCGGCTTTCGCAAGCACCCTGACTCGGTTGGCAAGGGATAGTAGTTCGTTGGTCAGTGCGGGAGAACTTTCCCAATTCTCTGCAAGGCGCACCAGCGCTTCCAGCACGCAAAGGTTATCGAAGGAGTCGTCGGTCGTGAGGTAGAACCACTCCTCCCTCCAGCCTAACCACGACGATTTAAGATTCATCTCCAGGTAGGAGCTGGTGACACCATCTCGAAGATGGAAACTGCAGTTCCCGGTGGCCGGCTCTGGCTGCAACCGGGCCACATAGAAAAACCTGAAGAGATCGAGACATGGCTCGACCCCGATGAAGTTTTCACACATGTGAGCGAAGACGCTCAGCATGATAATAGAATTGGGGTTTAGGTGAAGATGGAAAATATCATAGAAGGAAATGACAGTACAGAAGAACTCAAAGAAGGAGGGGATGAGACCCGCCAGGAAAAATGAGGCGAAGATTACAATCTCCCCCTGGCTGGGAGTTGGAACTTCTCCCCTAGGGCGGTATCCGGAGGACAGATGACGTGAAAGCAATTGATTCTCATACACCTGCTTCAGCTTCGCGTTGGTGCATTTGGACTTGGGGAAGTCAGCCTCCTTTCCGATGCGCGGCGCCATGGGAATGCAGTGGTGGTTCTTTGAAAGGCTCTGGTGGGGATTGGAGGCAATGGTCTCATGTGCAAGGGCTTGGAAGGCGGAGAGATTTCTAGGACCTTCTGTCCTTTCATTTATAGGATTGACTCGGTTCCACCACCTCGGCTCCCAAGGATCCATCTAGGGAACCAAAATTCCCTCGAAATCCAGCGTCCATTAAGGTTCCCCTCTCCCATGATTCTCTCCCTTGCACACGCTTCCCTATTTTCTCTCTTCCACTATCCTTTTTCTATGGACACTTAATCACCCCTTGGGATGAGGTTTTCTGAACCCATCGCTAAAATGGGCTACGTCGCCGACCACTCCTCGGGCATGGCTTGAGTTTGTCCGGGGCTCGAATGGCACGACTAGACCCAGCCGCATTGTGTAAGGATAGGTTCAGGCCACCATACCCGCAGGAGAGTTTGGGGGCTACTGTCGGTGTAAGGTATATGGGGTCCCCTACCAGTACGGACATCAACGACCGGTTTTTGCGGGACTAGTTCTTTTTCTCTAAATAGGGTCCACCGTGCGACCACTCGGTATCGCACGACCACACTCCCGACCCCCGCCGGATTTCCCGCGATCAGTCCCTACTGGTCGCGGGGCAGGTACTCATCTAAACCAAACCACTCTCATTTAATGCTAACGCCCATACAGTTTTCCTTTCCCAGGCGCATCCCACCGGCCGAGGTGACTGGGGCGGACGCAGAGCTTCCGTGTTCTCTCCTGCAGCATTAATTGTTACAGGATAGGTTTGCGGACGTTACTAAGGGTGTGGCAAGCGCACGTGGGCAACCGGTGATGGGACGGAGCAAGACAGGCGACCCGGACGGATAAGTAAAGAAGGAGCTGACGAATGGGATAGGCCTCGCAGCGCTCCAGAGCTGGCGTGGCATGTGCGTGCTCCATAATGATAGCCTATTGTTGACCATCTAGATAGGGATGGGTATGATGGATGGGCCCACTTTTAAGGATCTTTCCCCCTAGGCTATAAAGGGAGGAGAGGGCTCCGAAAAAGGAGCTAGAACATCATCTGTAACCAACTGAGACCACATAAAAGAATACACAAGATGTAAGGCTATTACCCTGAGGGGGTCTAAACCTGAATAATCTCGGTGTTCTTGAGTCACACACACACAAACAAATTCAGTAGGCACTCCCCGAACAAAGATCACGCTCCCGTCATCTGTTACACCCCGGAATCATTGTCAGGGATTTTTCCTGTGACACTTTGTCTATGTAAATATTTAGCACATGATTAATTTTTGAGAGAGCATGTGCTCTTGTGTCGCAAAGACACAACTTATTTTAGCTTAGTGAAAAATTTGCATTTCTTGAATTATATGATGAGAAAATGAAATGAATAATCAAGTTATGAGTTGAACATGAATCCAATACGGTGGCTTAATACTCATGTGGTTTGCCAAAGAAGTAAACTCATGGTTGCTTAAATTCACTCGATGATGGTAAATGATCACAATACTAAAACTTAAGATGTTCTCTAATTATACTCTTTAACTGTGCTAAGAATGCTTTCATTTATCTTGTCAAACTAAGACTTGGGTTGATATGTGGGTATTTGCATAGCCTGTCAGGGAGAACATGGTTGCCTAGTTTGAATGTGACATAGCACTAGCACCTCTAATCTTTACACTGGTCATTAAACTGTGGATACTCTTATGGTGATATCTTTTGGATAATCGAACAACAATGATCAAAAACTTATATTGATGACCAAATTTGATATGTAATAATCTAAAGTTAGTAAGTTTATCAAGTATTTTAGTGGCCGAATTATTATTGTTGGTTTGCTTAATTCGATTGCCAACAGGCTTAGTGTTACAGATTTTGCTGCATGGCAAAATAATTAAGTGACTAAATGGTTGATTATTCAGCTAGTGTAATTCGGCTGTTAACTTGGTTAAAACAGAAGTTAGAAAAAGAAAGGATCAACGTGGTCGAATAGTTAAAATTAAGAATGCTTAGTTCGGCTGATACTTTGCTAGTTTGGCCAATAATTAATTGGTTTGGCTGCTAGTTAACTTTACTTTAGTTAATTAAGTAGGTCAACCAGCTCCATCATTGAGTGCGTCATTTGGCCGGCAGCTTAGCAAGTTAATGGAGAGAGAGAAGGGCGTGGTGCACTGGATGAAACACGAACAGGTTGTCTGTTCGGTGGCTGCATGCTTGCATGTGCTGGTTCCGCGCGTTGCCTGGTCGAGTGCCGTGGTCGGGCGCTGTGATGCCGTGGTCGAGCTCCATGGTCAGGGGTGCCTGGTCGAGCTTTTGTGGTCGTGCCATGGGCGGACGTCTGGTAGTGCTGTGGTCGGGCGCCTGGTTGAGCGATGTGGTCGAGTGTACCTGGTCGAGGGTTGTGGATGTCATGGTCGGGCTTCCGAGAACTGGTCAGGCTGTCACGCTGGATTAATCTTGTTTTGCCCGGCTGCCGGTAATTGAGGACTTACACTCATCAGACCAAAGACATGATAGGTAGTAGAAAAAAGAATGTATGTGTTTGGTTGGAAATTAGAGATAGAAATATGACCTCAATAGCCAAATAAGAAGTTCTCTTTGGTTTTGGAAAGATTGACCAAACAAGATAGCAAGAGATCAACTTGGTTTCAGAAAGGGAGGAGTCATAGTCGATCCAGGCTAAGTCCAAGCCGTCCCTATAAATAGTTAAGAGATTGAATACATCCAACAATCGATCAAATACCAATATGCATCTACTATTTTTCTATCTAGCTCTCGTAGTCCTGTTCCTCCTTCTTCCTCCCTCAGCTGCTACTCGTTCTTGATCTCGACGACCAAGGACAAACCACCGGCCGACCGTGCCCCGACAGGGTCCCTCCCGGGTACGATTTGCTGACGAAGATCTATTGTCGTAGTGCCAGACTAGGCTTCCCAGGTGCTGCTCGCCGGGTTAGTTATTCTTTACCGGTTTGCTTGTAAATCGATCACTTGTTGCCGCGAAAGCGCAATAGTTACCTCCGTTGTTGTACACGTTGCGCGTGTTGCTGCGGATTGCACACGAGGTGCTTGTGTGTTGTTGCGAGGATCCATATTTTTGCTAACAACTTGTTATACTCTTAGTGCTTGTGCCATGAAATTATTTTGAGTCCGTGTACGCTTTTGAGTTATAATGTTCACTCTTTGGAATGCTTTGACACCCCTAGTTTTTGCAATTGCTTTGTGATCTATATGTGAAGTTCTGTAGGTTTATATCTCATTTGCATCTTCATATTTTCCATTTTGTTTAGTCCTTGATGTTTGTATTGCCAAAAGGGGGGAAAAAGATGTATGAATCCACAAAGACAAATCTTGCATACTGAATGATGGAGAAAATTGATAATGAAAATTGTGCATTCTTCAAGGGGTAGCTGGAGCTTTTGCATTTGTGCTTTTGGAATTTATGGCTTGCCTTTCTTCTCTTCTCGGTGAGCTTTTTGCGCGTTCTTAAATTCATTCTTCTATTCTTTGTAATGTTGTCAATGTGATCATCGAATGCTGAAATGTGTGCCTGGAGCAGAAGAAGAAAGGTTGAAATGTGTGTCTGGAGCAGAAGAACTCACCGGATGCTCCGGTGAGTGAAATGTGATCACCGATGGACAACACCAGACTAATTCTTGCAGAGAAGGTATTTGACGCCAAATTTGAAGTGAGTGCCGGATTGTCCGGTGTAGGAAAAAGGTGATCACCGGACCAATATTTTCAGAGAGGTTGCAAAACTTGGTTCCAGTAGGTCCAGTGTGCGCTCAAGTGATCACCGGACTATATCTTCCAAAAAGGGGTGGAAATGCAAATCATGGAAGAGTTGAACTCACCGGATTGTCCGATGATGAGCAAGGAGGCACACCGGATAAAGTTTTCTAGAGAGGAATTTTTCTCAGTGTAAAATAGAGATGTACTCATCGGATGCTCTGGGGTTCAGAGGATAAACACACCAGAACATCCGATGTTCATATTTTGGGTCACATCTGTTCTTCTCAATTGAGATTTGATTTGGACTAACATGTGACGATATTACTTGGCTCTGGAGATACATGTTTGCTTGTTTATTGATGTGCAGGTATTGGATGCAACTTGACAGTCGATGGTAGGTGATCGGGGCCAAGTGGGGTGCTTGGTGCCGGACGATCAAGGAGGTCGAACGGAGTCAAGGGTGATCCTAGCTGCACACATGATCAAAGGCATTGGATGAAGGTTGATAAAGACGGTGTATTGATAAAGTCAAGCGAAAGGGATACTGGTGTAAGTGATAAGGAGGCCTGAGAGATCGGGAGCGGGAGAGACATGCTGGTGGTCAAGATCGCAAGATGGAAGACACGCGTCAACATCGGGATGCTTGCTTGAGGGTAAGTCAAGCAGCGACAAGTCATGCTTTGAGAAGTGTGCGAGACAGTTTCGCGGTTTGGTCTTAAAACTGTGGAAGGATGGTGCACATTACATCATCGCGAAAGCTAGCATCGAGACGAAGCTAAGTCGTGAAGGTGTCACGATCGTTCGATGGATGGAGCAAAATTTGGACCAAAATGCCACTGTAGTCCAAAATGCCACTGTAGTAGGTGGGAGACCATTGTTAGCAAGTTGTAGTTTGGGGACAATGATGCTTAAGGGTTAAGCAATCCCCTAGGCCTATAAATAGAAGATATTGGCTAGTAATCCTTGAGCCAGTCATTTGAGATTCAAGAGATAGGCTTTAGGGGAGAGGAGAGGATAGGCTTAGCCTTGTAATATGTTAGAGCTTTTGGAGAGAAAAAAACTTCTTGTAATCTGCCTAAAATAGGATTAACCACTCAGATTAATGAAGTGCAAGTTTCTCCATTCGCTCGTGCTCACCTCCTTCTAGTCTCTTTCTTTTGGCTCCGCTTTTCCTTGTGAATTTTGTCTTTTGACTTGTGATTTTGGTTTCTCCTTTTTGAGCTAAAATTTTCAACACTATGTGAGGTTGATCTTCTTATTGCTAGAGGTATAAAATACGCGTACAATAGTACAAATTTGGGTATTACATTCCCTTGCCTCTAAGTCATCAATTTTGAGATCTTTCTTGTCTGATGCTCATATTTTAGTTTTCTTCGTAAGGTTTTAAGCTTGTTGTGATAAGTACCATGGATTGACTTTATATCGAACCTCGTGTTCATACTTTATCCATAGACTCACAAGGTTGTGGATTTCTTTTGTGTTTCTCTCGTTTTGCTTCCACTTTCTTTTTCATTGAGAAGCGTTGGGTGATCAAGTAGGAGAAGGCCTTCTAGTTTTGTAAAAAAATTTGCGATGCGCCTATTCACCCTCTCTAGTCATCGTGTTCGGTCCTACAAGCACACTCGCCTCAAAGCGGAGGCGCATGAAACAGATAGGGAGCGGAAGCATGAGAGGGCATGTCGGGCTCATGAAGCCGGACCTGATGCTGTGAGGAAGAAAATATACCTACGTTGCACTCAATAGAGTGTCAGTAGTAATCGACTAGTTTTAATTCTCTAAGGCATGTTAGGTTTATAATCGATACATGTCTAGGCTACTTTAAGAATTGTACTGTACATGCTAATATCGTCGTTATTTTCTGTACGTGTCTTCTTTAAATTCCTTAACGCATGCTAGATGTCTAGCCTTGCTGCTTCGTACGCTTTAACATTTCAGTATTACAAGTGGTATTGTTTAGTGTCAACATATGTCTAACCTGGCCATATGGATCTACACTAAATGTAGCTCTACTTGTGCCTCATTAAATACATGATTCTTCTCAAATTTAAAAATAAAATTACTAAAAAAACAAAAAATTACTAAAATGCCATCTGTCGGCATACCGTTTGCCAACCGGTCTGTCGGCTCTCGCGTAGCCCGATAACCATATCGATGTCCACCAAGAGGCCTGTCGATACTCCACATGCTGATAGGCCTTTTGGTCACACATGCATGTCGATATGACTCGAACCTATTGTCACATAGGATATTGTCACTCTAACTATCGGCACTCCGTGTGTCGATAGAAATTTATTCTTATAATTTTGTATAATTTAACTATTACTCTATCTGACCACCGTTGATATCCCTATCTAAGTATATATCATATGAAAACTAAAACATATGTAGTCAAAATCCAACACCCCCAATTCACTGGTTATCAATTCATTTTGTAGTTAGGTACTTCTACAAAAATGCTTCCATAGTGTTGCCATGTGTCCCAGTTCCCGAGTTCTGTTCCCTAGCCGGTCTATCGATCACGCATATCGCCGCCGGTGCCTCCAGCTTCGGACCCCAATCCCTTCGCCCTCTTTGGCTAACCCTACTCCGCCTTCGTGACCGCCCCTCGACTCCCGCCCCCTAGTGGATCGCGCAGAGATCCATCCGGACCGTCGCCGGCGGGGGAAGAAGGCTCACCCCACCGGAGATGTCCACGGGACCACCTCGGCAGCCTAGGAGAGACGTAAGCATCGAGGCCTTGGCGCGGCCAGTCGACGTCGACCACCGCATCAGCATCCCCTACTACTTCCGCATCGCCGACAACCTCCTCATCCAGGTCAAACCCTATGATCGAACAATTGGTGTGGCAATTTCCCTTAAATGACATCCCCTTCTTGTGGAAGAATGGTTAGCTTGCGTGTATAGTTTGTAGCTTTGGGTTCTAGCACGCGTTTCCGTGAATTAGGGGCTTATCTTTGTTGCGCGATTGCCGTAAATACAGGTTATTAGCTCGCATAGTATGTTAATTCTGGTGTTTGATGTGGTATCCGCAGGCTAATGTGTATCGAGAGGAGAAGAACCTTCTGGACCTTTATATAATCCTCCTGAGATACTCGAGGTGAGCTATCGACTGGAATCTTGTTTCTAGCTTGTTAACACTGTCAGCTTGAGTGTTAAATGTTATCTCTGATCATTGGCAGCTTGCTGTGTGAGACGATACCAAAGCATCACGACTACAATGCATTTAAGTCAAGGGAAAAGGAATTTCTGAAGAAAGGCCCGCACAACTCTGATGTATTGCCTCTCTGAGCTTAAAACTACCTTCTTTTCTGTATCAAGTTTTCTTAGATAGGAGTATTATACTGGAAGGAGTAGACAATACAGTACACTCTTATTTCTTGAAACATGCAAGTTGTCAGGACTAAAATGCAGAACCCAAGCACTTAAGGATCATAGTGTCTTGTCGAAGTTAGGATCAAAATATTTTTCCTGAATGGCTAAAGTGTTTTCTGTTTTTTGTTGTAGAAACTTTTCAGTGTTATCAATGAGCTAGAGTCCCTGAAGCCAGTTGTGCAGCAAGAAATCGCCAACCTTAATAGCAATGTGGGTGCAGAGGAACCTAATGGTGTACATGGAACCTATGCTACAAGTAGTAGCAAGGAGCAGCATATCCCAAGCCCATATACGTCAAAGGTATACAAGACATTGCACTGCATTTTCCATCCTTACTGTTTTATACAAGCATTGGCGAAAGGGGTTATGTAATTGAAATTCTCAGTCGCATGTTCTGCACATCTGGCTGCAGTTTAATATTTCCTTTCTTTCAGTCATTGTCTGGAAGCCCCAATGAACTATTGCAGAAATCGTTCTCTGGTTTGAAGCATCAAGCAGCACCATTGCATAATGTTCAACCTAATAGGCGGCAACAGAAATCGTATGTACATCATTGTGTCCTGTTTATGTGCGTTATACGTTGCGATATATTTTCCTTGACTTGTACTTAGATGAGTAGATATTGGAGTTTCAGATTGAACAATTGGCAACAATCATGTGTTTGCAGAACTACAGATGATCACTTGAACTGTTCACTAGCTTATCTTGAATGTTTCAGTTACTTGATAATTGTTACTTAGAATAGACTTTTAGGGATTGTGTTTCCATTGTGACTGCTCATGGTTGCTTCAAAACCCATAGGTATGCAAACGTTTATTAAAAAAAATCATATGAGCTCTGTGTAAAAGTACAAGTAGAAAACTCTTATATTGTCCAAAAGATATCTGTACAGAATTGTTTTTATACAGCGCACTTATGATCATATCTTAATACAATTCGTTGCGAGCGCACATATTCTAACATGTTTTACATCTATTAATTTTTTTAAGTGCACTAGTACCTTTTTTTAAAAAAAATAAGCCCACATGATCCTGAGATCATATTTGCTTTTCAGCCAATTTGTTAACAATATAGGTGTGTTGCACCTGGCAGCCTGATGGAGTTAGCTATATTTATCAATCTTTTGATAGTATTATACTATGCGTTGTGTAGGATTGGGTCATGCAATGCACTTTATTTTTTAGGCAAGTGCAATGAATTGATAAATTGGACCGACTGCATGCCTGTGTTGTTTGCTTCTCTTATCCTGCTTTCTTCTATAGATGCTATTCTATCTGATATATATATTTCGCTACTTGTGCTAATATATAATATACAACTGCATGAACTTCACACTGTATGGTTTTGAATATTTTTTGTTAATAATACGAAAAAATATATTTGTTTACTGTGTATATTATGCAGATATTCCAGCTTGCCTTATCCAAAAGAGGAAACACTTTCCAGACACTCGATACTAGGGCCTAATGGGCTTCATGGACAATGGACAGGGCCTATTACTGGTATCAGGGTATATTTATTTTATTTGCATTTCCTTGTGTGTTTGCTTGAGACTATAACAATAGGCAACAATTGGCATTTGTTTGACATTTGTATTTTTTTTAATGCCTGTTGCAGATTGAGTATCCAAGTAATCCTGAATTAACCCAAAGTGATATCTCTAGGTGAGAACTTGGACAGGCTATACTCACAGCTATATGGAGTTATGGGTTACTTTCAGATGACATGGCCTTATCTTTCCTTGCTTCTGCAGTTTAGTGCCAGCAATCTTGAACCAAGACGGCTTGCATGGTCCCAGAACAGCATCGCAGGATAAAAATGATGATATGCAGTCTGTTCTCTCGCTTGATGATGGCAGATGGTCTTTACCAGTAGAAGAACCAGCCTCAGTGTCTCCTGGGTTGGAAGCAGAGTTTTCCCAGCTGAATATTAGACAGCCTTCTCCCCCACCTGTCCTAGCACAAGTGCATCCTGAGCGTGGACCAATTCCTCCATCAAGAGTTACTGACCCAAGGCCAGGACTTGCTACCTCGGACATCGGACGATATCAGAGTTTGCATGTGGTAAGCTCAAAATGCAGAATTTCTTTAATTTTTTATGTTATTGTCCCAAATTCACTATATTTAAGCAAAGACAGGAATGGATATGATTCATTTATTTTATCTTATTAGAAGCTTATTAACTGTACACTTGTTTTGTCTGGTGATCATATTTTACCTACCTGTCAGCCGGTGGCATTAATGGAGTGTTTCCTGAGGGTTGCTGAGGCAAATACCGCAAAAAATTTGGAAACATGTGGAATTCTCGCTGGTACTCTGGTATGTGCCTGTCCCTAAAATCAGATGAGCACAACTTATTATATTTGGCTACATCATTGACAGTTTTTTTTGTGTGTAGAAAAAGAGAACTTTTTATGTGACCACATTGATAATTCCTAAGCAGAAATCAACATCTGATTCAGTAAGTTATTATTTTGTGCTGTTACATGTTTTTCATCTATTCTTTTTCTCCATTAGATGCCGGCTGTGACCTGAGCTCTTTTCTAAATAATTGGTCATTCACTAGGAGCAGTCTGAAAACTTCATCTTTAGGTTTGCTGTTATATTGCTGTACCTCAGAGCAGTGAACACCGCAAATTTTACTAATATCATCTTTAGATTTCTATTAACTTGTGGCAACTGATTCTAGTGAATTTTCATCTGTTGTTTGCGTCAACTAGGATCCTATGAATTTTGCGTATTCCTTCTGATTGTATCAGTTCCAGTTTATGTGTTGCACTGCAGTCCCCAAAATGTAGCAGTTTCAGAAGTATTTGAATTAATTTCTTTCCTCATTTTTCCAGTGTCAAGCTACGAACGAAGAAGAAATATTTGAAGTTCAGGACAAGGGTTCACTTTTATCACTTGGTTGGATTCATGTAAATCCAGCACTTTGGTTTAGTTACTGTTTTTTTGTTGATCAAGTCAATAAATTACATGTGTTTATTTAGACTTCAAGTGTCTGGTTCTTTCTTTTGTGCTGTATTTTCATTATATCGAAGGATCACAACTGGAGAAAATGTGGAGATTAATCCTACACTTTTTTTCACTTCTCACTTAACGAGCCTAGAGAGGCTACTCTGCTTAAGCACTATGAAAGTGTTCTGTATCCAGTCATTCACTATGATGCTCTGCCACTTATGCAATAAGTGAATGTAATCACGTGCAATTTAAGTTTTTAATGTGCTTTATAATTTGAGTGGTCAAACTTCCTTAACTGGCGGTAAGATATACAAAACTACCTAGGCTGGTCACATGAAAATTGTACCTTTAAATTTGTTACACGAAATACTTTTAAATATATTTTTATTCTTTTTGCTAACATATTACCATGAGCTGATTGTCAAAGTTGCTTGTTGGAGGCCATCCCTTGTCCAAAGCGCCATATATTCTTGAATTGCGGAATAGATAATAGTCCTGGGAGTTTGATGATATTAGCAGTGTCTGTTTTTTTCTTTTTTTAGCATCACTTATTATTGGAATGTTCAATGTTACAGGAGTGTAATACTGTAATTAGTTTACTAATTTTCCTGTCATTCTTCTCAGACACATCCAACGCAGACCTGCTTCCTATCTTCTATTGATCTTCATAATCATTATGCGTATCAGGTAAGCACTTCACCTTGTTTCTGTGCTTTCACGATAATAATTGTTGTTTGTATTGTGCTCAGCACTTGGTGATGCCGTTGTCCTGTAACTATTATCGTAGCTGAAGCAAAAAATTTATAATCCATATACAGTTCATTGTTCAGCTGTGGTACAATGACTTGGGAAATTCAAAATGCATAATAGCAGGTGCAGCTTATCTTGTTATCTGGATCGTTCACTAAATGGGTCTTCGCTCATTCTACTTGCTCTTATGCTTTTGCTTGAAATGGGTATCAGGAAGACTTTTGCTGGGAGTCATCTTATTTGTCATGTTTGTTTTGTCCAGCATAGCTTAAGTTTATTAAGTTTAAGATGATGGGATTATTTGTTATTAGTATCTTTGTGACTTGAAATGCTTTTAGGGTCACTACAAATTCTCTTGTTAAGCACATCCTGCCTATACTGTATTGGTTTCTGTAAATTGCAAATGTTCTCTCCACCACAAATTTTTCTTCGACTTGATCATGTGTTTGTCATCTTGGTGGCGATAGGTCATGCTACCTGAAGCAATTGCAATAGTTATGGCACCAACTGATACAAGGTACTTATTGACGTTGCATTGTATCCAACTTTTTGGTCAGTCTAGTTTGGCAGGCTGTTAGCTATTTATTCTTATATGGGAAATGCAAAATCGCATCAACTTGTGCACACATGGCCTATCTCGTCTGTTCACTTCTCTTACTTGATACTCTTCTATCCGTTGATTCTCTCAGCTATGGTTTTTTCACCTAGCTCTCCGGCTCGAATCTCAACGTAAATGAATGGTCCTGATAAGACATGCATGTGGAAAAGCTAGTGGAAATTTCCAATTCATTCTTGTACCATTGGCTGGGGTGCTAACTTACATTGTTTTTTTAGCTCTTGTTGATGTAGATTATCTTGAATTGTCAACATTCCTTATCCACAACTAGATTTCATGCTTTAAATTAAGTAAGATGTTGACCATGAAGGAGAGCCTTGTAAGATTATCAATGTGCTTATCAATCGACTTCTTTTGTTTACCTTTCATTTCTGTAGAATATCCTTTTGTAGTCTTTGGCATTATAAGACTGTTTGGTAGAGCTCTAGCTCCTAGCACATCAGATCTTATGTTTGTAGGCTAAGATTAAATAGTTTAAGCCCCAATTTTTAGATTAAAATAGAAACAAAATAGCTCATCTAAACATCCTTAGTATACCCATAACTCTAGCTTTGTAAATTCTTGGACCCTGGAATACCGAACTCTAAAAATTCTTAGAGCTAGAGCTCTACCAAACAGGCCCTAAGTTGTGTGAAGCTCCTCAACAGCTATTCTGTATTTTTTTTTTTTTGAATTAGGGAGCACATATCATTTTTTGTCCCTTGCAAGGGCCCATTTGCAATACTAATTCGTGCTGTCCTATTCATGTATTTTTTTAATATGATTGTGTTTTTATATTTACTATGAACAGAAAACACGGCATATTTCATCTCACGGATCCATGCGGCATGGGTGTGATCCACGATTGTCATGAGACCGGATTCCATCCTCATGAGGAACCACTAGATGGGACGCCAATTTACGAGCATTGCTCCCATGTATACATGAACCCCAATGTGAAGTTTGAGATGGTCGACCTACGTGAAGCGTGAGGAGCCCTGGTTCCCATTTGGCATAAATTGGCGGCTACTTCCAGCAGATGCAAACCACTGAGTTTATTGATTTGCTTTTACTGATGCTGAAAGAATCGCTAGTGGACGGTTTTTGCAGATTCCATAACCACAACAGATTGTACATGGCTATTTTATTCCATTTCCATGTACAGAAGTTTCATTTTGTATGGTGACTTTGTATGTAATTATGGATCTCAGGCGGATTGACATCAATTTGTCATACAATGTGCCATGTGTGCATCTAGTTTCTTGGTAGGTTTTGGCTAATTGATGATAAACAATTAAAGGATTAATGAGTTTATCAAGTTTATAAATAGGTTTTAGTTCTATTAAAAAAGTTTAAAAGAAATCAATGTCTCTCAAAAAGAAAAGTGGTATGAAGAAACTTATAGAGTTTAATTCTTTTTAATTTTGAATTTGAGTTTAGGAATATCGTACTATAGATAGGGATGTTTTTTTAGTTTTGGTAGTATCTCAGTGCTATTTTGTGAAAACCAAATTTTGAGAGACATCATCACTCACGGACACTGGGAAATAGGTAGAGTTGTCTGAGCTCGGAATCTCTGGGTTAGTTTGGAAATTTTGGATTCTGTTAGGTACTCCGGAGTCTCCGAGTAGTTCGGATATTCCGGATGTTGTTAGTGTCTCGAAGTCTCCAAGTGAGTCTCCAAATGAGACTCTAAGAAAGACTCTCAGTTAACCAAGGGTAGTTTAGCCGGAGTCTCTGAGTTGGTTGGGAGTCTTCGGGTCCTGATGTTTTCGGGCCTTCCAGGCATCCTCTGAACTAATGTTCTAGCCGATTTTTCTCAAAGTGTTACCTGGAGTCTCCGGGTGAACTCAAATACTACGAGTCAGTGTAACGACTAGTTCTGACAGGTTAGGTGCGTGAGTTTCTATGCTACCCGGAAACTCTGGATGAACCCGGATACTCTGAGTTTATCTGAATAACGTAGTACATGTTAGTTTTTGGAGAAGAGTATAAATACCTCTTCACCCTCTTTCATTTATTACTGCTGAACCACTAGTGAACAAATACTCTCTAGAGCATTCAATAGCCTTCCTAAACCCCTCTAGTGCTTAATCTTTGCTAAGATTTGTGAGTTTGGTTTGGGAAGTGAGATTTAGAGCAAGAGAGCAACAAGAAAATCTTTGAGCATTTTGAGTTCTTACCAAGCTATGATTTGCGTTCTTTTCTCTTGAAGTTTTATGCTTCTAGATGGCAAGAGGTCACCCGTAGAGCATTTAATCGTTGTGAAGTGCCACGGGAAGTTTGTATCACCCATGAATTGAGTAAGAATCCTAAGTCGATCTTTGTGGTCGCTTGAATGAGGATAGGGTTGAAAATGATCCGGCTCTTTGTAAGCTCCTCAATAGAGACGTAGGCACCTCTTTGTGAGGTGACCGAACTTCGGGAACAAATCTTGTCTCCATTTAATTTTTGCAAGTTATTCGTTCAAATTGTTATTTGAGGATTTGTCTCAATATTGTTGCTTGCGAGTATTTAAGTGCAGGATTATTGTTTAGAGGAACTTATCAATCTTATAGAGATAGTGGTAACTCGTAGAGTTTATTAGATTTACTTAAACTTAATTTATTTTCGAGTTCCTATATATTCTAGATAATCTGAGTGAACTCGGATACTTCGGAACCCGGAGTATCTGACTTGAACCGGAGTCTCTAGACACTATCTGATCCACTGCAGAGTTTTAAATTTCAGAAATAACTATTCACCCCTCTAATCGACTTCAAAGATTTTCACCATGGCATGCAGGAAGAACGCTTATCTCGTTTTATGCTATTTTAATTGTGATTTGTCTGTTACTTCCCTTTTTTCTTTCGGTGGTGAGGGTGTTCCTAGTTTTTAGCTTGGGTGACCAGAGGTATGTTCTCTGCTTCCATGACTAGAATAGTTCGATCTCAGCGATATAGTGACCACTTGAGGGTTGCTGCCCACCAGCGTACAAGGATATATATGAACACATACATGTCTAAGAAATTATCCACCGAAATATTTCATACCATAGATTAACACACCATGCTCACGATCCGCTTTGGTTTTCTTACAAATGTCGTGGTTTAGATCGAGTCATATGGCCAGTCACATGGCTATCCCAAAATCAAATGTCGTGGTTGCGCGTGGAATGCTGCACCGTCCTGGACGGCCATGAGATACGAAGCGCCGCCGCAGAGAATGCGGATTAATCGTTCAAAATCTCATTCACAAAAACATTCTGAAAACAATAGATGGAAAAAAACCGTGCTGCGAAAAGACTGGATGAAAAAAAGAAGCTCAAATTGCATTCTTGGGCGACCCTGCCAACTGATCCACGTGGAGCTGGCGCTGTCGTGGCACATGCCCTGGCAAAACAAGCTGTCACGCCAAGTAAGGTTCGCGCTGTCGCGCGTGGTACAGAGGTCGCGTCGCAGCCTTTTCCTTCCTTCCAGTCCTCCTTTCTACCCCAACAGAGCCCAAGCCTGAGCTAGTTTCTTCGCCGCTGGCTGCCCCTCCCAGAAATCCTCCCCAAATCCAGCGATTTGAGGCCGTCTAGGAAGGTATATGCTCCATCTTTTCCTTTTTGTCTTGCTTGATTTAATAGATTTTAGATGATTTAGGTGAGCTAGGGTGTAGGACCAATCTTCAAATTTTGTGAACTATGTTAGGATTTGGCTTGATCGGAGGTTACATTGCATCACAATTAATGTCCGTTGGCCTATTTGATATGTAGAAATAGTTCCACGTGGTAACGATGGATAGTATAAAATTACTGTATCTGGATACCTAAAGTTTCTCTATATTCTCGGGATATATCTCTATTCCCAAAAAAGGAATCTTTAGATGTATGTGTTGAAAATTGTTGTTACCGAACATTCGGACCTCAGAGAGATCTGAAGAATAGAGAAGAAGGTGCACAAAGTGATGAAGCCTTTGTTGGAATTAATGTCATATATCCTATCAGTTACAGTTACACTCTATTTATAGGCCGTAACCAACCGTTCACTGTTAAAATTTACAAGATTATCCCTCCAATTGCTACATTCCTGCTATATTCGTGGTTAACATGGTACTATTCTAAACACATTCAAATTATTTACAATCTTGCCCTTCGTGGACTTCAGTCACCAGTAATGGTCCTCCTTCGCTTGGACCCCCGGAAGTCTCTGTCCGGCAGCACTCTTGGTGTCCCTTCGGTTGACTCCCTTGTGACGCTGAGCGAAGTCCTTCGGCCGATCTCCGAAGGCCCGATGAAGGCTTCGCCGGTCCTAGTTGTTGGAACCGCTCCTGCGGCGCCGAGTGTCCAAAGGGTACCTTCGGCTTGCTGAAGAGTTCCTGTAATACGACAGATCCACGACAATTGTGAGCTTTGTTAGTTTGTGGTGGCCACAGAGGTTTTCAACTCAATGTTCGAAGGGGGGCTATGAACCATTCCCCAACAGCAGCCCCCCATAGGCAAGGTTCCTCCTTGATGGGCCGAACCCGTGAATTAGTTGGTATCACCGAACGTTGTCCCCTTCGGCCTGTCGAAGGCCTCGCGCTATATGTTTTACCTTTGATAAACTTAGCCCCTTTGCTTACCCGAAGGATCTAACCTTTATAAAAGTGACAGTGTCTGGTGAGACGGCTTGATTTATTAAATGTCGATTACTATTCGTTTGTCGTAACTTCCATTAATGTGACGGTTTTTATTCCAAACACACATCTTTTCGAGTACTCTTGACCTAGCATTTTGGTCGCTATATAAGTGTTACCTTGCAATTCATTTCCTTTTACCGCAATCATGTTGCCTTCATGCCCCCATAAACTGCTTCCATCGTTCTGCCCAAAGCCACCCAGCAACCTTCACACCCTTAACCAAAGCTGAGGCATCCTGAGCCAATGGCCCCAAAAAGACATACCGCGAAGCCAAAGACCTACTGGGTTGGGCGGTTGAAGGGGTATGAAGGGGTCTTGGCTGGCATGAAGAAAGAAGGCCTGGTAAACGATATTTCAAAAGTCTGGCTTCCGAAGGACCAGGAGATCCCTAGCCTCGAAGATGATGAAGCTATTTTTTTTTTGGATTACTTCCATGCGGGACTTCGCCTACCCTGCGATGTGATAGTGGCGAAGGTCCTTAAGTTGTACGAAGTGTTTCTTCATCAGCTGACACTGAACGCCATCATTCGACTTAGCCTTTTTGCCTGGGCGACAAGGTCAGAAGGAGCAAAGGCCTCCGCTAGAGCTTTTGTTGACGCTCACCAGCTCCACCACCAGTCGAAGCTGGTTTTTAGGGATGACATGCAGTGCGAAGACAACTATGCTGCAGCAGCCCCACTCCCTTCTCCCTCTCCCCACGCATCTCACTCTCACTCTCTCAACCAGCCAAGGAGAAAGACAACAGATGCTCGCTCCTCTTCTCTCACAAGCTCACTCATTTCTTCCCTCAAAATCTCCCTCAAGCACTTGGATTCAAGGTATGCATGTTATACCACCGCTTTCCTACCTCTCTACCTTCCCCTTCATCCAATTCATTCTCACATGCTGATCTATGTCAACAACATAATCATAGCCAGCTCTTCTTCAGTGGCCATAAAGAAGTTAATTTCTCAGTTGATGGATGATTTTCAAAGATCTTGGCAAGCTTGATTACTTTCTTGGAATACAGGTGAAGAGAGAAACGAGCAGCGTTATCTTATCCCAGAAGCGGAATGCCACTGATCTACTGAAAAGAGCTAACATGAAAAAGTGTAAGCCAATTTCTACACCTATGGCTGTCAATGAAAAATTGGCTAGAGATCGAGGAACACCTCTGCAAGGTCAAGAATGCTTCAAATACAGAAGTATCGTTGGGACTTCAGTACTTGACTGTAACTAGGCCTGAACTATCATTTGCAGATAATAAAGTTTGCCAAT
The DNA here is from genome assembly GCF_958298935.1 of Phragmites australis. NCBI lineage: Eukaryota > Viridiplantae > Streptophyta > Magnoliopsida > Poales > Poaceae > Phragmites > Phragmites australis. Next base: position 21,290,885 of record NC_084921.1, on the reverse strand, counting down.
ACATTTAGTCTCCTACAGATGTCCACTAGGCAGATGTCCACTAGGAGTTAGATGAAATCTTTCACAAAGAAAGAAGTCACAAAGAAAAGAAAATTGAATCAAAGATGATTGGTCGCTTCTGAGAGAAGGAGGTGGTGTATCATAGCTTTGATCGTGCAGAAGACGATCCCCATAAATACTAACCCTGAGTTTCTTAACTCGCTGACACCTAACAGTGTACCTCCACATGTTCTGAAGCTCAAGATAAATTGTCCTATCATATTACTTAGGAACATTGACTCCACGAGCGGACTTTACAATGGGACGAGGATGGTGGTTTAGGAGTTCCAAAGAAATACCATTGATGCAGAGATTGTGCTAGGGCAGCATGCTGGAAAGAGGGTTTTTCTGCCTCGGATCCCCCTGTGCCCCTCGAATGATGAGACGTTTCCTTTCCAGTTTAAAAGAAAGCAGTTTTCTATCAGGCTCAGCGTCGCCATGACAGTCAATAAGGCATAGGGGCAGACCATTCCTAACATCAGTATTTGCTTACCCGAACCGGTGTTCTCTCATGATCAGTTATATGTTGCGCTATCTAGAGTCACCGCCAGAGCGAACATCAGGATCCTTGCCGTCCTGGCTGATGACAAAAAAAGAAGAAGAAGTGCTCATAGCAAAGTGGGACATACACGAGAAACATCGTCTATAGAGAGGTTCTTACGACATAGGCGAGGTCTAGAATCTCGTATAGTGTTTATTTTTTCTTTTATCAGGAATATTTTTTATTTCTAAAATTGGTTGCTTACAAGATTCTTGTTAAGGCTCATGATCCAGATATTGTATTGTTTTTTTACATATTCAATGCAATTTTTGATTCTAAAGTTCATAGCTTTTGCATATGCATTATATTATCTTATACAATTTTTATTTTTATTATAACATACGGACACTCGATTAGTACAAGTATAGTGCATGCCTGAGGCAAGTGATATGTGATCCAGGATTAAGACTTCAATCACTACTAAATTACCGGTGCTCGCGCCACTATTTTCTCAACAGTTGTATTCGTCCTGAACTCGAGACCTTCACTGCAACGACTGCGGGTGCCACCTATCTTTTCGTTTGCAGGATTTTCATTGAAGTTCAATAAACAATGGATAATGCCATTCTTTGATACCTCAAATATTACCTTCTCCCATTTGACTAAGAAACCGCATAGTCATTTTTCAATAGCCACAAGTCTCCCGTCCCTTTCTAGAAGACTCACTCTTGGGTGGGGCATGAGGAAATACTATATTCTTTTTTGGTTGGGAGGAAAGGAAATACTATCTTGTTTTTAAGATCCTGTGGGCAAACTAGGTGGCGCCGACCGCTGCTAGCTGCCTGCAAACCCGTCTACAGCATATCTGGTCACGTGTCTTCATTCATTATAGGTGATGTTATAATCAAATGCACTGTTCACATAATGGTTCAAAGATATCCTTCGAAATTTAGAAGTGCTCTTTTTTTTTACATGCACGCTCTAGATTCATGAGCAATTTAAGAAACAGATTAAGATCATTCAGATTGGGTGCTTATCTAACTATTATACTTTATCAATAAAAAAGAGAATAATTTTGCTGTAAACAAATTTTAGAAACACAAATTGGTTTAAACTCGTAAACAATTTTGTACACGTTACCGGTGCCGAGTACAACATGAAGGTGGTACAACACAAAGGTGGTGTTTGTCATGCTCGAGTACCATGACTGGTGGATTACCAAGTACGGCCATATCGTCGAACAGCTCTCCGATTACCCGCTCATCGATTTCGCCAACGACCGCCGGACGCACTGCTTCCCGGAGGCTGTAGTCGGGCTGCACATCCATGACGAACTCGCCATCGATTCCGCGCGGATGCCAGGCAACCAGTCCATCCAGGACTTCCCCCAGATGCTCGACGGCGCTTACCGTGGCCGTATCCCGACAATTATCAAGGAGGAGGAGAAAGCTGCAGCGGCAGCGGCAGCGGCGGCGGCAAGGAAACAACACCACCGCGGCAGCAATAGGAGCCGGTGCACCAAGACGGTCGAGGAGGACAAGCCACGACTTGTGATCGTCTCCCGGAACGGGTCGCGTGCCGTCGAGAACGAGGCCGACCTGGTGTCCGTCGCGGCGGGCGCCGGTTTCCGCGTGACCGTCCTGCAGCCGCGCCAGGACACGGAGCTCGCCGGGTTGTACTGCTCCCTGAACGCGTCGGACGTCATGGTGGGCGTGCACCGGGCTCCGTGTTCATCCAGGTCGTGCCGCTCGGCACCGACTGGGCCGCCGAGACGTTTTACGGCGAGCCGGCGCGTCGGCTCGGCCTGCGCTGCATGCCGTACAAGATCCTGCCTTCCGAGAGCTCGGTCTACGGGCAGTACGCTAAGGACGACCCGGTGCTCACTGACCCGGATACCGTGAACGACAAGGGGTGGCAGGTGACAGGTGACCAGAACGTGCGGCTGGACATGGCACGGTTCCGCCGCCGGCTGTGCGAGGCGTATGGGTATGGCCACTGGGCGGCGCAGAGGCAGCGCCACCGTGTGGATTCAGCGACGGAACAGAGGATGCCATTATAGCGTTGATGTCGAGGAGGATCTTTGAAACAGTTTTTTCGTTTTTGTGACATTGTGAATGTTGTATAAAACATATACAGAGGGGTTTTGCTGCGGAGTTTGATAGTGTTACTGAGTGAAATTGTACATGGCCATAGATAGATGTTTCTTCTTTTACATTGTGATAGTTGGGATACAGCGCAGAGCCGCTGTGATGTACATAACAAATGGTGAAACAAACAAACAAAAAAGACATATAGAATTTTTATTCAATAAATCATTCTCTATGTTGTTGGGGGCATTTGCAAATACTTCTTTGGTTTTTTATTTTTTTAAGATATCACTTGAATGACAGTTTTAATAGTATTTTTATAATTTTCTAATAGCAAGCTTGTAATAACAGCATGAGTAGTGATTTCTGTGTAATTGTCCCATTGAGGGGTGTTATCTTCGTTAGCATCAGTACTACCTAGTCAGTTCTTTGGATGATAGGTGGAAAAAAAGGTCTATGGCCATGTAGCACCGGGTCTAATTTTACGACATGCAAGCAAGTCTTTCAGGACTGGTGGGTCATCATCTAAACCCAGTGCTATGAGGCGCTGGTGCCATAGATTTTTTTTTTTCATGATATGCTAACATGTCGACTACTTGAGGAAGCTCGTGACAATAGAACCCACAGCGAAGTTCACACCGAAAGCAATAGTGAAAACCAAAATCAATTCTCATGTTGGTTGGACGGCTGACCAAGGAATGCAGAACTATCATGCTAGCACTGAGAATGACGACCCATTGTTCTTTGAAACATCATTCACAGCTAATCGCAAAAAAGGAAAGTCATTCACAGTTTTCACACTACTCTAAAACCGTATGTCAAAGAGCCCAAAAGAACAATTCTACTGACGTGTGTCACGGGCATGTCATCATTCATCAGACACTTCAGTTTCTATGCCAGCAACTTTTTGCAAACAAGCGGCCACCTTAAAACATGGGACGGTTACTGAACGGAAAAGGTCTTTTCTTCAGAGAAATGGAACAAGACTTTAAGTTAACCAAAAGGATGTCCAGAGCCACGGTTCCCTCTATTTAGGGCTCAACACAAGTCATAGGCTCCAATCAAGTCCGAGATGTTTATGCTGGATATGAAAATAGGGGCTACAATGGTGAAATTGGTACATAGCACACATGGTAATGATCTCCGATGCCACAGGTGATCAGCAGACTGCTATCTGGATTTGCTATCATTTTGAGGTTCAACAGTTCATGAACAGCAGCTGCATACCCTAAGAAGAAAGACCGGCCATTAATAGAGTTACAGCCTTACAGGCTCACTAAATGCAAATAAACAATCCTGATTTTGCTGAATTTGAGGAAAATCTTTTCTACAACATATCTTACATTATTGTGAAGGCTGCAGCACCATTTCTTGTTCAATTCGTTGATCTTCTGACAGAGCCCTAGGTTTTTCTGAGGGCATCTTTGAGTCTGCACATTATTAAATTTGCAAGGATTGAATTAGTTCATTGCACAAGCATATATAATAATATACTATCCAAGCCACATACAGGTAAAAACTTACAACAAACTCACCAGGTTCAAGTGTCAAGGGAGTTGATGATATGATTTCTTCTTTTGTGGGTGTTGCAACCTTTGAGCAATGTCTATGAAACAGCAAATGGGCTACTATTCGATCAATTGGATTTGTGTTTGTTTCTGCTTCCTTGGCTGGAGATCTGAGATCATAGGAAAGATGGACCAAATCATAGTGAAAGCTTCAGTGATAAAAACACTGGTAGACAAACTACTACCTAACAAATGCATAAAAAAGGTATATCTGGTCACATGTAGCGTAGAAGGTAAATAAGACACATTTGAGGTTACTTTAGAAGGACTTAAATTGCAGATTATTAATTACCTACTTTACTTACGAAGGAATTTAAGAGCATCTTGGTTGTATTTCTATATGTGAACTTTCTAAGCACGAGGTGTATGGGACTTGGGTTCAACTATATCTGTTAGGTTTTTAAACCAACTTATGGTGCACCATGTCAGGTTAGTTAAGTCTGCACCAGCTCGGCCTGGTATAGAGGGGCACCTATGAAAAACGGAACTAATGGATGTGTGATGGGGTGACTCATTCTAGTGCTTGCCGTGGCAGCATTGCATTGAAATTGTGACAAGACACAACATGGCAACATTTTATGGAATACACTTCAGCAAGATGTTTCAGTTGATGAGTTTGATCCAGAATCACAACGTTTCTTAAGGCTTAGATATTACCTTATATAAATAAAGCAAATAGGAGTTACCAGTAGCAATGTCCAAATAACTTATACCAGACCATGTTAATAAACCCATTTTTTGGGAAGTGATACCTTTTTCTTCTACTACAAGTGTCGTTTTCAGAAACTCCGTCTTCATCTTTATTAGTCTTGTTAGTGCTACTGCTATCACCAGTAATTTGTCTCTCTGTGGCACTATGAGCCAAACGAAGCAAACTGTCTCGAATGCATAGTCGAGTTCTGGTATCGAACTGTGTAAGAAAGATAAAAAATAAGTTAATTTCTTTTCTGATAAACAGTTTCTGCAACTGAGTAAAACATTAACCAGACATATGAAGCATCAATTAGACTTCAAAGAGAATAATAAATTGCCTTGTCAAGAGCATCTTGAAGCTGATAGTATATTTTTTCCTCTATAAAGGGATCATCTGATATAGCAGAAATCTTGTGAACCTCCTTGTAGCTAGATGGAATCAGCTCAGGTGAAAGAACCCTATTTGCGTTTTCATCTATGACAATTGAGCTCCCTAAGGAATCTGGATTTTTGTTCCTTGGGGAGTACCTTTGAGGTACCATAGTGTCACCACCAGAACCCTCTTGACTAAATTGTTGCTGCTGTTGCTGAATAGCTATCAGTGCTTGCATTTGCTGCCGGCGCCTAAGCTTTTCGATCTTTTCTTGTGGTGTCATGGTCAATTGCCTTGATGGAATATCATGGGATTTCTCTACGGAACGTGAATGCTTTGGAGAATCTGTCAAAGTTTGGTAGCTTGTAGCAGCTGGTTTTGGCTGATGGCTTTCAGCTTGAATGCTCGACACCAACGGAATGGTAGGAAATGGATATGCAGGATACCCACAGCCAGGAAACATAAACTGATTAGCATGCTTAACTTGTCCCATGTTCTTGCCATCATGGAACAGTGCATATTGAGGAGTATGGACAGGCTGCATAGGAGCTTGCAAACTGGCTGGTGGATTCTGCCCTTTGCTCTGGGAGAAGCCACTTATATTGCTGGATACTTTACTTTTGCCTCTTTCCTCTAGTTTTCTTCGTGACCTCACTGGCCTCTTCTGCGCATCTCCCTACATGGAGTGGTTATTTTACATTGAATTATAAGAAATCATTCCTCCATCAGATTCAACAAGGTGTCAATTGAGTTAAGCAGATTTCAACTGTATCTAAAATCAGAGGCTCTAGAAATAGCTTTTACAGGCAGATAACAAAGACATAAAGGAACTATATCCTACCATATAAATTGAAAAGAAAAGCATCATAAATCATTCAGAGAAGATTGTCAGATCAAAATAATTGAACAGAAATACAACCTAACTTATTTTGACAGGGCACAAGCTCATTTCTCCTATTTTTTGCTTAATGTCCTATTCGAGAGTGTCAATTGAAGGGACCTCAAGCTTACAAATATGAGATATCAAATTGTTACAGCAAGATTGTTGTAAAAGATCTTGAGTTCGGTCAAAATCAGTTCGTTACTGGACTCAAAACACACTGCGATTGGAAGTACTTAGAAATGAATCATATGTTTAAAATTCATTGCCCTAAATAACAATGCCACTTTTGTTTCCCGATATATTTCCATGATGCAAGACAACACTCCAATTAAGGGACATCAGAAAATAATTTAGTGTCCCAGTCTGCCATAAACGGTCGGAAGTGAATTTCATTCATAAAAAGTTTGAGAGGATGCATCATATAGCTGCTACCTCCTGCGAGAACTGGTTTGGTTTTCCAGAATATTCACAAGTCAGATGATTTTTACTCTCAGCTTGCTAGCATTAGCATCTGCTACCTGCCAAAAGTGAATAACAAGAGTAGCCAAGAAATAATAGCTAAACATGTCACATATGTATACGCATTTATTCGTGTACCTTGTTTTCTTGTTTGGTGATTCCACTGGAAATTTCATTAATCAGAAGTGAAGAAGGTCCATGATCAGAAGATGGTTGTTTATTCAATGGTACAAGCTGAATAAATCAAAAAACACAAGAAAATCACAGTGATAAGAATGTGAAACATAAAGAAATGATATTTTACAGCCCAAAGTCTAAGTACTATATTCATATACCGGACTTGGGATTGGTTGTACAGTATTATCCATGAAATCCGAAGATGTGGAGAGAAAATCACTGCCATTGGCAACCATCTCATTATCGAATATGGAATCACTGCTGCTGCTGCAAAAAAAAAAACACCTGATTAGCTTATGAAGTTGATAGTAGTGTCCAACTATGAAAGAATCAATGACTGCAACTCATAATTTCTGAGCTAAACAAGTTTGAATTTCCAATGTACCTAAATAGGCGGTCAAAATCATCAAAGACTGCAATATTACCCCAGTCGCAGTCAAGGAAGCTGTTACTCTTTTCGTCATGATCATTACCAAACACTTCAGGTTCACTATCCAGCTGCACTGTACATAGGGTAACAAAAGCTATATCTCAGAATCTTCTACTTTTCCTAAATGAATGATTTTTTCAGGCACCAATATAATTATCGGACTAAAAGTTTTCAAACTGAAGCAGAAATACAATCCAAATTTGGCAATGCAGCATGCTGAAGGCAGAAACAAACCTGTAGTATTTCCTGTCACTTTTTGTAAACTTGGCTCAGTACTGAAATCCAGATATGTTGATGCTATGCTATCATCGCTGTAGTTTCTATCAAACGTAGTATTCAAAGAAGGAAGGTCGGGCCAGGATTCCATGTCAAGTCGTGTAGCTGAAAAATGTGCAGTAGTCTGATTTGCAGGCTGCTTTCCCAACCCTTGAAGTTCAGTTTGAGCACCTGCAGAATGTTCAGTGATGCCTGCAATACTAGCCAGCTCTTCATCATTGTTCTTGTGATCTCCAACACTAACTAAGGTGCTATCTTCTGCACCCTTAGGGTAAGGCACAATATGGTCTTCACTCTCATTGAACTCAGCCCATATTGCATCCCCTACCTGCATTTCAAAAGTAGAGAAAATAAAATCATCTAAGTTCATCCTCTGGAAGAGTAACCAGTGCCTCATTCATTTTTTTTTTAAAAAAACACATAATTTGATTATCTTATATTCCAAGACATTGAAAAATAGACCAAATATATCCTACAACTGACGTTCAAGATACCTAATATCAAATACTTCCTTGCTCCTACAACAAAAGAAGTAGTGGCACCCTAGAATGCATTCATTCAAATTTTGGCGAACAAAGTCTTTGAATATTCAGACTGGCCAGAACAAAATTAAAGGCAGATTTTCCTTGAAAAATGCTTTGTCAAAATTAAATTTCCTAATTTTAACAAATATAGGTTACATGCAACCTAGAGTTCAGACTTTTGTTCATGTCCAAAACATTAATTTGTGACCGAAGGAGAAATGTCAAAAAGCATAAAAAATGTGAGCATTTAACAATGATAAATTGCAGATAATTAAGAGTGGAAAGTTCCATTCAATATTCAGAGCAATAATTAAGCCCAAAGCAACAACATATCAGATACTATCATTAAAACAACTAAGGATTCAGTATTGTTGTCACCGACGTCGGGGATTACGAACGGAGGACCTCGACTACGAAGATTGTAGTCGTGAATGGTAATGGGGCGAGGTTTTTCCCCTCTGCGCCGTATGTTGAGAATTAGGAAGGAGGTAAGGAAATTGTTCTATTGCTTAATCCCCATCCTCATTGTTATAGGGAAATAAATAGGCTCTCGGCCTCTAAACTTAGGAAAGAAATGCCTAGAATTAAGGCCTAGATTGGCCATGCAACACTCCCAGGTCCCCGGTGCCGCGCTTCTTGCGGGAGTAGTGGCGGCCCCACATGACATCTCTCCCCCCCTCGACCAGCAGCTCGTCCTCGAGCTGAAATGACGGATAGCGCTCGGTGAAGGCATCAACATCTTCCCAGGTGGCAGAGGAGGCTGGTGCGTCCTTCCAGTGAATGAGGACTTGGCGAACGCCACGGGCCAAGCGTGTGCGGACGGCGCGCTCCGGCTCGGGGACGGCGGCGCCATGGTGGAGGGCCGGCAGTGGTGGTGGTGCGACCGGAGGCATGCCGACGAAAGGCTTGAGGAGGCCCACGTGGAAGACATCGTGCAGACGGGCCCGGGGAGGAAGAGCTAGCCGGACGGCGACCACGTTGATGAGCTCGGTGACGCGGTACGACCCGTAGAAGCGTGGCTTCAACTTCCCCCGAGTCGGAGTCTGGAGGGATGCGGCGGCCCGGTGGCGAAGGCGAAGCCTCACCCAGTCCCCAACGGCGTAGGAGACAGCCCGGTGACGCTTGTCGTAGTGTCGTGTAGACCGCCTGGGCCTGTTCAAGGCGGTAGCGGACGTCCGCCAGCAGCTCGTCGCGGTCCGCCATGTTCTTGGCGACTGCCGCCACACGTGTCTCGCCCGGCTCATAGGAGCGGATGGACGGCGGTTCGCGGCCGTAGACGATCTTGAAGGGCGTGTCCTTGAGAGCCGTTTGGAAGGCGGTGTTGTAGACGAACTCGGCCCACGGCAGCCAGCGCAGCCATTGGCGGGGGCGATCTCCTGTGAAGCACCGAAGGTACATGACAATTACCTTGTTGGCCGCCTCGGTCTGGCTGTCGGACTGTGGGTGGAAGGCCGAGGTCATATGGAGCTTGGCGCCTGACAGGCGCATGAGCTCGCGCCAGAACGTGGACGTGAACACCGGGTCTCGGTCCGACACCATGGATTGAGGAATCCCATGTAGCCGAACAATGTCGCTGAAGAAGGCCTGGGCCACTGTCTCCGCCGTGTACGGGTGGGCGAGGGGGATGAAGTGGCAGTACTTGTTGAAGCGATCTACCACCGTGAGGATTACCGACTTGCCGCCCACCCGGGGAAGCGCCTCGACGAAATCCAAGCCGATGTCGGGCCATACCATTGTTGGTACAGGGAGCGGCAAGAGAAGGCCCGCCGGGTGGAGGTGTTCAGACTTGTAGCGCTGACAAGTCGAGCAGGCGCGGACGAAGTCCTGGACGACGGAGTGAAGATTCGACGCGTGGAAGTCGCGGCGGAGACGGTGCAGCGTGCGCTACACCCCTTCGTGTCCGTCCTCGTGGACGGCGGACACCAGCTCGTGAAGCAGAGGCGACGCCGGTGGAATGTAGAGCTTGGCGTTGAACGCCACCAGGTCATCGACGATGGACCACGGCGCCCCCCGCTGGCCAGCCACAATGTCGTCGCGGATGGCTACCAGGGCGGGATCCGTGGTCTGTATCTGGCGCAGGCGATCCAAAAAATCGAACCGGGGCGCAGAGACAGCGAAGAGGGCGCCCTCCTCTGTGTCTCTGCGCGACAGCGCATCGGCCACTGTGTTGGAGGCGCCGGCTTGTATTCGACCGTTAAGTCGAAGCCCAGGAGTTTGCCCACCCAGTGGTGTTGTGGTATGGTCGCGAGCCGCTGGTCCAACAAAAATTTGAGACTGTAATGGTCAGTCCTTACCAGGAAGCGCTGTCCCCATAAGTATGGCCGCCAATGGCGGATAGCGTGCACCAGCTCGATCAACTCGCGTTCATAGGCAGCCAGGGAGCGATGTCGAGTAGCCACCGGCCGACTGAAGAAGGCGATCGGGTGTTTGTCTTGCAGTAGGACGGCGCCGAAGCCGTGGGTGGATGCGTCACACTCGACCACGAAGGGCTGGTCGAAATCGGGCAGTGCCAGAACTGGTGCCGTAGTGAGGGCCGTCTTCAGGGCGTCAAAGGCCGCCATGGCCTCATTCGACCACAGGAACCCCTCCTTCCGAAGCAGGGCGGTAAGAGGCGCGGCGATAGTGCCGTAGTCGCGGACGAATTTGCGGTAGTACCCCGCGAGCCCGAGGAAGCCACGGACGGCACGCGCCGAGCGTGGTGCAGGCCACTCCCGCACCGCCTGGACCTTGGCTGGGTCCATGGCGACGCCTGCTGCCGATATGATGTGGCCCAGGTAGGAGATCGACTCCACACCGAAGGCGCACTTGGAGCGTTTGACGAACAGGTGGTGCTGCTGTAGCGTGGCGAGGACGGTGCGGACATGGCGGAGGTGATCAGCCCACGTTGCGCTGAAGATGAGGATGTCGTCGAAGAAGACGAGCATGAAGCGACGAAGGTATGGCCGCAGCACGTCATTCATCAGGGCCTGGAACGTTGCAGGCGTGTTGCACAGCCCGAAGGGCATGACCAAAAACTCGTATAGGCCATCGTGCGTCCGGAACGCCGTCTTGGCTACGGCATCCGGATTCATCCAAACCTGGTGGTAGCCGGAGCGGAGGTCGAGCTTGGTGAAGAACTTGGCGCCGTGGAGCTCGTCGAGGAGTTCGTCGACCACTGGGATCGGGAACGCGTCCTTGACCGTAATGGCGTTGAGGGCCCTGTAGTTGACGCAGAAACGCCAGGAGCCGTCAGCCTTCTTCACCAGCAAGACGGGCGAGGAGAATGCCGAGGAGCTGGGCCGGATGAGCCCCTGGCGCAGCATGTCGGCGCATTGGCGCTCCAGCTCGTCTTTGTGCGTGGCCGGGAAGCGGTATGGGCGCACGGCGACCGGCGCGGCACCTAGCAGCAGGACGATGTTGTGGTCGCGTGTACGAGGCGGTGGAAGGCCGTGCGGCTCGGTGAAGACGTCGGCAAAGTCAGCGAGGAGAGCCTCCAGGAGGTCGCAGCCCGAGCAGGAATGGAGACTGGGGGTGCCCGCTCCAGCCGTGCCTCGCCAGCAGACCTGATGGTCCTTGTGCCAGAAGGACATGGAGAGGGCCACGAAGTCCCATAGAATGGGGCCGTGCGTCGTGAGCCATTGGGTGCCCAGCACCACGTCGTAGCCGGCCAGGGGAAGCGCGAAGAAGTCGGCGGAGAAGGGCTCGCCGTCGATGGAGAACGTCGCCCGCCGGGACACGCCAGTGCACGGAACGCGCTCGCCATTTGCCACTGTGACGGACAGGGAGCCGCGGCGGAGCATGGTGAGGCCGGTGAGGTTGGCGGCGTCCTCGGAGATGAAGTTGTGCGTCGATCCCGAGTCGATGAGGGCGTGGAGCGCGACGTCGCCCATCATTAGACGCACCTGCATGGTGTCGCTGGTGCGGACGCCGGCGATCGCGTGGAGCGAGATCTGCGGCTCCGCGTTGTCGTGGTCGTCGGAGGCGGTATCACAGTCCTCGTCCTCCTCCGCTAGGTCCAGCAAGAAGAGACGCTGGCACACTTTGTTGTGGCCGCGCCCGAACTTTTCGTTGCAATTATAACAGAGCCCGAGCCGACGGCGCTCTTCCATCTCGGACGACGACAGGCGCTTGACTGGCCGGCCCTCGACCGAGACGGTGGCGGACGTCGACGAATGCGCCGTGGTCAGAGGAGGAGGCAGGGCCGGGCGCTGAGGGGGCGCTGGCAGCAGTCCCTTGGCGTGGCCGCGCGGCGCCGGTGGTGGAGTGGCGGCCGCGATGGCGCACTGCTTGTGGAGCTCCAGTTTTCGGGCGAGACTCATGGCGACGGCGAGTGACTGCGGGTTGTGGATCTCCACATCGAGGCTGAGCGGAGGCTGGAGTCCCGCGGTGAAGAGTTGGACGCGTTGTGCCTCAGTGAGGGCGTCGGCGCATGGCAGCAGGGCCTCGAAGCGGTCTTGGAACTCCATCACGGAGCCGGTGCACTTGAGAGCGGTCAGCTCGCCGAGCGGGTTGGAGCGCAGGGGTGGCCCGAAGCGCAAATTGAGGAGCTCGGTGAAGCGGCGCCATGGCGGCGTGCCCTCGTCCTGTTGGAGTTGGATGAACCACATCTGGGCGCCCTCTTCCAGATTATAGGAGGCCATCCACACCTTCTCCTCCTCCACGATCCGCTGCTGGTGGAAGTACGATTCACACCGATTGATGAAGGCGAGCGGATCAGACTTACCGTCGTACTTGGGGAAGTCCATCTTCTGAAAACGGGGTGGCCGATCGTTGTGATGCTCGCCCGTGGCGCCCTTGGAGCCGGCCGAAGAGATCGCCGGGCGCTGGTCTTGCAGGGCCTTGATCGACTCCGCGTTGGAGGCGACGGTGGCTTGCAGGGCCTGAACCGTATCGGCCAATGACTTGATGATCGCCTGGAGGTCGGCATTTCCCTCTCCAGAGTTAGGCATGGTCGTGGTGGGGGGGGGTCAGGGGGCGACGACGCGGCAGCGGTGGGGTTGAGCAGCGGATTGGAAGGTGGCGTGGAGGATCGGCCTGAACCTGATACCAGGTTGTCACCGACGTCGGGGATTACGGATGGAGGACCTCGACTACGAAGATCGTAGTCGTGAAAGGTAATGGGGCGAGGTTTTTCCCCTCTGCGCCGTATGTTGAGAATTAGGAAGGAGGTAAGGAAATTGTTCTATTGCTTAATCCCCATCCTCATTGTTACAGGGAAATAAATAGGCTCTCGGCCTCTAAACTTAGGAAAGAAATGCCTAGAATTAAGGCCTAGATTAGCCATGCAACACTCCCAGGTCCCCGGTGCCGCGCTTCTTGCGGGAGTAGTGGCGGCCCCACATGACAATTGTATCTTTAAATACATATGAGCAGAACTGAATTCATGGTTCCTGAATAAAGTGATCCTAATCAACTTCTCGATGCATGTTAAAATCAACTATTCCTACAACAATGTTAGACCATTGCCAACTGAGTAGTGTGCACCAAAATGAGTGGCCAACAGCAAAATTCTCATTGCAGTTTACGATGGAACCAGTTCTGGGTTCACTCCACCAGCTATCAGTAAACCCATCAAGTTCGTAAACATTTATGGGCCTAGTTCACTACAGATTTCTTTCCAACAAATGATGGTGCCAACATCCAGAAGCTAGACTCCAACAACCATAAAACTTATAAAGACTCGCTTTGCTTCCTTCCTCTCTATCACTTCAAACATTTCAGCACTGCTACATGCGTTAGACAACCTTACCGGCTTCGCAACATTCAAACTAGTGGTAATCCAAACGGAATTGCTGCCCAACCATGCTTGCTAGCACAGAAAGTGTCCAAAAGTCTCGCTCTGCTGCAGCCTGCAAGGACGGAGTCGACCTGCGTACCAAGAATTCGTTGCTTCCGCTGGTAAATCACTTGCTCCTCGTCCAACTCCCCCCCCCCCCCGCCCCCACAACTTAAACCCCCACAGAAGTGGAAGAATAACAAAGTCCCCTTCCGGAACGACCACATCTAAACTAAAAAACCTAGTGAATTACAGCACGCGGGAAACGGAATCACGAGACGAATCACACGGACGGAGCAGATCCAGCAGCGTGAGAAAGCATGCACAAGATTCTAGATTAAGACGGGAAGGGGAGACGGGGGTGCACCTGCTGCTGGTCGTCGTTCCAGTCGAACATCCTGCTCAGGTGGCGGCTGCCGTCGCGGGAGCCGCACCCGAACCTGAGCCCAAATTGCGGTGCCCCCCAGGTCCCGACGGTCGCATTTCCGGCCGCCGATTACCCCAACTCTCCGACACGGCGGAGCCACGCGCCGTCCTCTTCTCTTCTCCTCCTTCTCCCGTGTTGAGTTGTCGTCTTCTCTTCTCCCGTTGCCCCTTATGCGCCCCTCTCTTCAACCACCGAGAGGAGTCCAGGGAAAGGATGACGCGTGGCCAGCGCCAATTGGGCAGGCGGCTGCGGTGGGGCGTTGGAAAGCTACAAGACTGATACGAGCCCGCGCGACTTGGGAAGTAGTGATGCGTTCGTCTGTATTTGAGTCGGTCGTGGACAATGGTCAGTGACCAGTAAAGGAGGTTTGGATTAAGGTTGAGGTTAGAATTAGAGTTTAGGTTAGGATTTGAGGTCACGATGAGCTCATAAGGAGGTTTGAGTGGTGGCTGGTGAGTGGAAGAGGCGGGTAGGGGCAGCTGAGGCTGGGTGGCGATCGGGTGGTGAAGGACCGTTGATAGGTGGTATTAATGGTGGAGGCAGCAAAGTAACTGTCTAACAACGTTGATTCAACGTGGCTACGGGCGATAGTCGTAGATCCAACAGTAAGGAGCCACTAGAGAATATAGAAACGAATGAGTGGAGACGAGCAAACTAAAAGAGGAGTACGAATAGGCCAAAGAAGGTGAGAGAGGGGCAGTGGAGACGAGCTGTCGCATACCTGCTAAAACGCGCTCGAATTAGACACCCTGTTAGAAAGCCACGTGTAGGGGGCACATCTCGGGTAGTGGCGGAGAGTGCTCAATCAAATGCCAAGCGTTGATTGGCTGCGGGTTCCTTAGTGGCCTAAGCTTTGGTTTGGTGGGGCTCGCTTTCGTGGCCTGGCATTCGTGGGGTCGAGCTGCCACAGGCAGCACAACACGTGGGGTAGGAGCTACACTAACGTTGATCTAGTTAAGAGAATTGGACTGCTGGCTAGTCTTTTTCTTATTTTTTATTAGCAATTTCGCATGCATATGGACGCTTTTTTAACGAGATCAGACGATGTTAAGTAAGGATTACATTAGAGATATACATGTGCTACTCATCAGGTAGGGTGACATTAAAGACCACACTTAATGGCGGAGCTATGATTTTCTTAAGACTAGGACCAAAACTCGCTAAAACTATCCGTACCATATCAGATATAACAAGAGTAAAGGGCAGATGCACAACTAATATCACATCATGACGCATTTGCGAAAACCAATTCCACAGTAATTCAGGTAAAAAAGCTTGATTAACTGCAACACCATTCACTTCTACACAAACCCTAATTATCATCTAACTATCAATGCTAGTTTTGCTAACAGATTCATAACCACCAACGACAAAAAAAGAACTGATGAGTTTGTTGAAACTAGTAATGATACTGACGATGAGTAGTATATAACTATCATATCCGGGTACCTTAGGGTTTTCTGTAATTCTCTGGGTATATTTTATCTCTTGAAAGGGAATCCCTGAACGAAAGAAAACTGCCTACATATACTTAGGATAACTCATAAACATGGAAGTTTATCTCCAAGAACGAGAAGGAAGGCTCCAGAGGACGTACGATGTCCCCTATATATGCAAAGCTTGAGGACCCTACGAACGAGAATGGAAATTGAAGCCACTACACGTCATTGAAGCCTGCGGAAGCTTTACATCCACCAAGCCTTTCACAGTTAGATCTGTACTTGCATCTCCCCTCACCTACACGCAAGGAAGTCGTCCGACTAGGTTAGATCCAATCTAGGCTAGCTACGCACCCCTTGTAATAGTCTCAGAGATCAATACAAGATGTGTAGGACGTAGGGCTATTATCCGAAGGAAGATCCAAACCTGTATAAAAACCCCTATATGTGTTTCTTTAATTTATCTCAATCAAGCATCCTCCATTTCTTCTACAAGTTCGTAAGATCGATGGTTCACTAATCGTCGACAGCTAGCGCCGTCCTTAGGGATCATGACAATAGATGTTGAAGATCCTATACATGACATGCTGTCGATTCGCCCAAGCCCGAACCGAGGACCAGTTTCTTCGATGAGGGGTTCTATGACAACTTCACCCCTCCCACCAATGAACCGTCCGGCGATCAACTGGGTGAACTTTGATGAAGAACTATCTGGTGATGAGTCTAGCAATGAGGTAAGTCACTTCATAGATCAATGTGCCAAGGACTACAGCATCAAGTTTGAACCGCTCGACTGTAAAGACAATCGTAAATGCAATATTCATCACAAGTCGGGATCCTCCTCCGCAGCTTCTAACAACATGGATTGTCAAGATACCTACTCGGAGCAATCTGATGAAAAATACATGATGGATTTGGACTCCTCCTCCGGTGGAGATTACCATTGGGAAGTCTTTGCCATCGAAGATAGGGGTGACGATCTGGTCAATCATGGTGATGGTCTTGCAAACACGCATATCCCTACTGCTTCGGTTCCGGGCGACAGCAAACTCCCCCTGATCACACCTGCTGAGAACAAAAACCCTAAGGGAGTGTATGGTTTACCATCTCCTGACAATTTGCAGGGGGCTTGATGCTATAGATTTGCAACAACGAAAAGGCTCCTCCTTCTACAAGAGGCTCTTATGCGCTCCTGACTACAGATCTGACAACCCCCGCTGGTAAAGGCTAGATGAACTCTGTGACTGGCATGACAAAGGAGGTTCTCATTTAGGTTGAGAACTCTCATCTGGCCACCGCCAGGAATAGCTCTAATCAGGGGAAGTCTTGCACTGCTCCTTCTCGAGATGGATCGAACTCAGAGAGACATAATCCCCAGAACAAGACAAACTAGGAAGACAACCGAGCAACTAACCACCGTAGGACTTCACCGGTCAAAGATCATCTGATCAACGAACTGCATGAGGTTATCAGTGAATGGAGACGCTACAAGACCCCCAAGGAGGCATCGATTGCACCTCGATGATCTGATTGGAGGACGTCTCGACACCACTCTAGTCAGGGTCGATCTCTAGCCCTTGTGGACAAGAAACCCAAGGCCGCCCAGACTAAGGGTGGAAATGGATCAAATACGAATTGAATAGTCCACTTTTCATATTTCTATCTATATTTTAATACGAATACAAATCCAAATATCCTCGAATGCAAATACGAATTGGATTATTCGAATACGAATCCGCATCCGAATACATACTAGATTCAGTTGTAGATGAATATCCTATAGCTTCAATGACAAACTGTGAAATAATAAATTTATTTGACATGAACATGATGGCAATTCAACATAGGAACTTTATATTTAGTTGATTGATCATCTACCTTAAGGCAAAGAGCCACTTTTAATACAATATCATGACTTCAGATGATTTTGTACCATTGGATGAGAGATGAAAAGACCAAATTTATCACTATAGTATACATGGTATAATATCAAATAATAAAATAACAGGTAGAATTGAAAGAATTTAGAAAGAGAACAAGATAAAATAATATAATTTTATGTTACTCATATTTATATTCCATATAAGTATTTATACATATTCCGATACGAATATTATCCATATCCATATCCATTTATGGGAAAATGGATTTGAATATATCCATATTCATATCTGGGAAACAAATTTGGATATATCCATATTCGTATCTGTCTGTTAATCGGATATGATTTTTTCTTACCACATTTACGTTTAACCGAATATGAATATCAGATAATATAGCTATCTGCTATCCATTTTCCACCCTTAGCCCCAACCAAGTAAGGCAGCATCAACAGAGGCTAGTTTTTTCTCTCCAATTCTATGGAATGTGAACTAGCCAGCAAGGTTCCATCCTAGGTTGATCGAGAAGTACAATGAGAGCACGAATCCCCTTAAATTCCTCTAGATCTATACCATGGCCACCCATACGGTTGGTGGGGATAAGAAGGTAATGATGAATTACCTCCCCACAACCCCTTGAAGGGGTAGCTAGGACCTGGCTAACCAACCTATCACTAGAAATAATCTACTCGTGGGAGCAGCTATGTGATGTATTTCGAGCTAACTTCCAGGGTACATACGTTCACCCTGGCGCAAAAAAACAATCTCTACCATTGAGAGTAGACAAAGAAAAAAACCTTGCGTGAACTCATGCGTCGCTTCAGCAACACCTAGAACACCATCCCCCTAAGACCAGCGATTATGATATCATCCAAGCGTTCACTCAGGGGGTTAGGAGCCAATGATGCGCTTAAGATGTCACCGGGAAGGAGTCCGAGATGTTCAAAGAACTCATGAAGGTTGCCGAAATGGTCACCAAAACCGAAGATACGCTCCTCTTCGTCAAGGAGAAGACCTAGGGAATCAAGCGCTCTCAGCCTGGGCTTGACAATGACACAGCCAAGAGCAAGTGTAAGAACACAAAGGGAGGTAAGGGCAAGAAAACCAAAGTTGATGAAGTTTTTGCAGATTTGCCCGACACCTATCCCGACAAGCACTCTGGTTCGTCCTGGGGCAAGAGCTATACACCAGACACTGGCGAACGCAATGGAAAGCCCTTGGTGGGAGTATTGCTTGATCTTCTGAAAGGTAATGTGATAAGTTGATTTGGTGGAGTTTCGATGTTGATAATCCAAAGGCTCCGACCAGAACAGATTAAAAACCCTCACAACTACTACAACACTACTCTATGGTTATCAACCGTGTCAAACTCGGTTGATCTTGCCAAGAAGGCTTTTCCTACAAGTGAATCGAGAACACAAGCAAGTAGTAGATGCAATCTATATTGCTAATTACCAATGAAGAACTTGAAGTTGGGGTTCCACAAACCGATATACGACGAAACAGTCTAAAACAGAATAATCTAAGCAAAATTTGAGTCTAAACTACGATGGCTACTATATATATAAGAGGGACGTGAGGTGGTCGACCTAGGGTTATGCGGCCATGGGGAGAGGCATACACAACCTGGACTCCGACCCTGATACACTTACAAGACCCAACAAGATCCAAAATGTGATGCAACATCTTATTTCAATGACTCTGATTAATTCTTAATGAATATAAGGGTGATATCAATCCATTGGTGAGGGCTCATTTTAAACTTTTTAGCAAGTCCAAGAATACCTCAATTGGACTCCTTATCAAAAATTATGCCCATTTTATCGACGCGCTATCATAAGACTTTGAACTAAATTTGGAGTTCAACTAGAGCTCAACTTTGAATTCGAGTAGACTTGGCATTCGATGGATGACATCTAGGTGAGCTTGTGATGTTTCTCCCATATTCCTAAGTAACAAAATATCACAAGAATTAGTAGCAACCCATCCAAAAAAGCGTGAACAACGAGGAACGGGTTTACTTAGTGGTTTAATTGTAACATATGTGCTCTTATAATTGGTCCTTATATATCTTGAGGAGTAATGTTGCACGTATTTAAAGGAGTGATGTCCACATCATCCTCCCCTTTTGAATTGGAGTCGTCCTTGACTCAAGCTCATCATCTTCTCCTAAGTACGGCTTCAAATATGAAATGTTAAGCGTAGTACTAACCCCAAAATCTACAGGTAGGTCCAACTTGTATGCATTGTCATTTATTTTCTCAATTATCTTAAATGTACCATCAGCTATAGGCGTCAACTTTGATTTTCTTAATTCTAGAAATCTATTATTTTTCAAATGCAATCAAACTAAATCACCTAGTTCAAATTTTATTTGTTACCTACCTTTACTTCCAGCAACCCTATAATTTTGAGTCATGCACTGTATATTCTCTTTAGTTGTTTCATGCAATTTAAATAAATTCATCACGTTTCTTAACATCCAAATTAAGTTTTCTAGAAGTAGGCAAATGTAGTAAATCAATAGGAGCACGAGGATTAAATCCATACACTACTTGAAACGAACTTGCCTTAGTGGTGGCGTGTACTGACCTCTTGTAAGAAAATTCAATATGCGGTAAACACTCTTCCCACATCTTCAAATTATTCTTTAAAAAAACCCGCGACATGGTGTATAATGTGTGGTTAATGACCTCTATTTGTCCATCAATTTGGGGATGACATATAGTAGAAAATAGCAGCTTTATCCCTAATTTTTTCCAAAGTGATTTCTAAAAGTGGCTAAAAAACTTTGCATCATGATCCAAGATAATTGTATTAGGCACTCCATGTAGGAAAACGATTTCTCTGAAAAACAAATCAACCATGTTTGTAGCATTATTGCTCTTGTGACAAGGTATAAAATGTGCTATTTTAGAAAATTGATCCACAACTACAAATATGTTATCATTCCCCCTTTTTATCCTAGGCAACCCTAACATAAAATCCATAGAAATATCCTCCCAAAAGTATACTAGGAATAGGAAAAGGCATAAACACCATGTGAATTTAAGTGGTACTTAGCTTTATTGCAAGTAGTGCAGCATGACACATAGTGCTCGATGTCGCGTCTCATTTTTGGCCAAAAGAAGTGGGTGGATAACACATCTTCTGTCAACTTTTCTCCAAAATGTGCCATCGAACATCCTCCATGCCTCATACAACAACAAAAAGGTAGAAAAGTTATTTTCTTTCTTTTATGCATGCATCATGCTCTTTTCTGTCATATTCAGCTTTCTCTTATTTAAATTTTACAATTTCAGCAGGGATTAAATGTAGAAAAGTTATTTTCTTTTCTTTATGCATGAGGGTGTACTTATTACTGATTTAAAGTCTAAATCAGTAGCATATAAGTCTTTAATAGTCTCTAAGACAAAAAATTTATGATCAAGTTGAGATAACTTGGTGTAACGCCTATAAAGCGCATCAACAATTACATTGTCCTTACCTTTGTTATGCTTTATGATATATGGAAATGACTTAATAAATTCTACCCATTTATCATGTCGTGTATTCAATTTAGCTTGACTTATTATATGTTTAAGCGATTCATGATCAGAATGTATAATAAATTCTTTAGGCCATAGATAATGCTGCCAAGTTTCAAGCACACGAACTAAAGTATATAATTCTATCATAGGTATAATAGTTCAGACTTAACCCACTTAATTTCTCATTGAAATAAGCAACTGGTTTACCATCTTGAATTAGCACACCTCCAATTCCAATCCCGCTAGCATCACATTCTGGCTTAGAAGTCTTATCAAAATTTCTGGAGTTGGAGCAATAGAGCATGGGTGAGTCCCCATTTAAAAACCACTTATTTCTTTGTCAACTCGTTCAATGGGGTAGCAATGATGTTAAAATCTCACACAAAATGTTGATAGAACCCCGCAAGATCATGAAAGCTTCTCACCTATGTGGCTGTCTCAAGGGTCGCTCAACTCTTTATGGATTCAATATTTGCTTCATCCACCTCTATTCCCTATGGAGTAATAACATAGCCAAAAAAAGATACTTAACTCGTGCAAAATGTGCATTTTTCAAGGTTATCAAACAAACATACATCTCTCAAAGCTTTAAAAATAGCACGTAGATGATCAAAGTGTAGTTCATGTGACTTGCTGTAAATCAAGGTATCATCAAAATAAACAACTACAAATCTTCGAATGAAAGCACATAAAACTTCATTCATCAATTGCATGAATGTACCAGGTGCATTAGTTAACTCCAAAGGCATTACTAACCACTCATGCAAGCCATGCTTAGTTTTAAATGCAATCTTCCATTCATCTCCAAGTTTTATTCTAATCTAGTGGTATCCACTTCATAAGTCAATTTTAGTGAAAATTATAGAATCAATCAACTCATCAAGTATATCATCTAGCACAGGAATAGGATGATAATATCTTATGGTAATATTATTGATGGCTCTATAATCAACACACATACGCCAGCTACTGTATTTCTTAGAAACCAAACTAACTGGAACAATATAAGGACTATGGATTTCTTGTATGTACCTGCGGTCAAAAAGGTATTGGACTTGTCGCTGAATTTATTAGTCTCTTCTTTATGGGTCCTATATGCAATACGGTTTGGCAAAGTAGCTCCGGAGATCAAATCAATTTGATGCTCGATCCCTCAAATAGGTGGCAATCCGGGAGATATCTCAGCTAGAAATACATTCATATACTCTTTCAAAAGGTTAGTAAGAGTAGGAGGTAAAGAGCTAGATATATCCTCAATTAAAACTAAAACATCTTTGCATATCAAGGCATAGCATGATGCTCATTATCTTATACACTTGGCTTCTTTGCTTGAATCTTCACTTTATCTTGTAAGCCAAGCCTCTAAATCCTCATAATTGTCTCGGGCTTCAAATCTTCTTTGGAACCCGAACCCATTGGGGCCCCTTCATATTGGTGATGACTTCCTTGGGCACCCAAATGGGTTGGTTTCACCTCCGATCCTTCTTCCATCTTCTTCTTGTAGTTGGGTTTAGTGTAGAGGTTGGAGGTCTTGTTGGAGAGGTTTTCTATCTTCTTCTTCTCCTTGGTCTGCTTCTTGACTTGCTTGCATTGGAAGGACTTGTGGCCATGTTGATGGCATTTGAAGCATATCACGATTGACCCCTACACAAGCTTCTTCACCATAAAAGCACGGTTACCTTGAGGAGATTGGACATGTCCTTTGCCCTTCAATCTCGCCAAGTCCTTCTTAAGCTTCTCCACTTCTTGCTTGAGCTCATCATTCTCTTCTGCAATCAATTCATTAGATTGTTCTACAACAATATTCTCAATACAAATCTAATACAAATCTCATTGCAAAGAGTTGAGCTGGATAAAGCATATAAATCATCACAAGAAGTGGAAGCATCTACTTTAGGATTGAAATTAAATAGAGAGGTAGATTGCTTAAAATGGACCTTAGTTTGAGATTCAATGCACTCAAATTTAACCTTAAGCTCTTCACACTCCTTGTTTTGCAAATTGAATTTGCACAATAATTGTTCATAATTAGAAACAAATGTAGCATGAATGTCATTAAGTGCAATAAATTTCTTAAGCTCTTTTGATTGTTTCTTAAGGTCCTCTTGTTGCTCATTGATCAAACGAAGGAGTTCATCATAGGAGGGAGAATCCTCATCGGATTCGTCATCATTTATATCACTATCCATACCTTTAGCTATAAGGCACTTGTGAGATGGCTTGCGAGATGACTTATGTGATGATGACCTTGAGAAAGAGCTTCTCTTGGAGGAGTGGATGGTGATGCTCTTCTCACTTTAGCTTGAATCTTCATCATCACTCACCCATCTTCCTATGCTTACGAATGCTTTGGCTCTTCCCTTATCTCCCTCTTGTTCTTGATCTTCTTCTTTTCCTTCTTGACATGATCAATTGGTTTGACCAAGTCCTTCATGGAGATTGGGTGATCAATCTTGGCATTGATCTTCTTGATATTTTTCTCCACTTGTGAGATGAGCTTGGCGACTTCGGGACCCATCTCTTTATCGCTTGAGGTGCTTTGCTCATCTTCTTTATAGCTCTCTTCATCATCTTCACTTGAGCTTGACTCTTGCTCTTGTCTCCTCATCCTTGCCTTCATGTGTTGATATTAAACTTGCTTGCTTGTGAGAGCAAGGTTCTTAGTGTCGAATGAGGAAGAAGCTTTCACCCCCATGTTCATTGTCATCTCATAGGCGGTGATCTTGCCTAGCACTTGACTTGGAGTCATCTTCTCGATGTCATTTTTGTCGTAGATGATGGAGATGATCAACTTGTACTTTTAAAGAAGATCTTGAAGTATTTTTCTCACCACTTGATCATCTTCAATTGGCGTTAAACATAATCCATTAATCTCATTGACAAAAATATTCAAAAGTGAGTACATTTCATTAGCACTTTCATGGGGAAGTTGCTTGATGCCATTAAGCTCAGTAACAAGCACATGATATTTCTCATTGCGCACATCCTTTGTGCCTTCATGTATTTTAATGAGACTATTCTAAATATCATGTGTATTAGTGAGAGAATAAACACGATTGAATGCATCAACACATATAGATGATAAAAGGATACTCTTTGCCAATGCATCTAATTGCCTCTCTTTGTTGGTGATGCGTTGCTTCATCTCTTCCTCAGTGATGTGGGAAATTTGTGCCATCGAAAAGTGGAGCACTATGAGAATCCATCCCAATCCCGGACATCACAACTCTAGGATTTTAAGTCTATCAAGAGCACGAGACTCTAATACCAATTGTAGGGATCGGTGATGTCCTAAGAGAGGGGGTGGATTAATTAGGATACTTATAACTATTTCAGCTCCAAAAACAACACAAGATAAACCTATATCAATTTCTATCTAAATATGCCCTAGCTTTATCTAGTGTGTCTACTCTATCGATCAAAGCTCTTGCAACCTATCTAAGAAGGTAAATTGCAAGTAAGTAAATGTGGAAACGTAAATAAGGTAGAGAGAGCAAACTCGGCACAAGTATTTTTTCCTATGGTATCGATGACATGAATGCCATCCCTAGTCCACATTGGAGCTCAACAAAGGATATGCTCCCGGTCGGCATTCGATCACGACCTTTGAGTCACCAAGTCAC
This sequence comes from Phragmites australis, assembly GCF_958298935.1. Taxonomy (NCBI): domain Eukaryota; kingdom Viridiplantae; phylum Streptophyta; class Magnoliopsida; order Poales; family Poaceae; genus Phragmites; species Phragmites australis. Next base: position 21,266,241 of record NC_084921.1, on the reverse strand, counting down.
AAAGTTAAGGCCTCTAACCGGATGAGCCACCAAGCTACCAAAGAATGTTCTCACCACTAGCCTCTCTTCTGATTCCTCGCTGTCGTGATCACTTCAGAGCCTGAGCCCCAAAGGTAAGGGTCCCCGCGTCCCCGCACAATTGCCTTGTCGCCTCTCCACACCAAGTCGGAGGGTCAACAAGATTGCCGGCGAGTCACCAAGACTCCAAGGTGATGGCGTACCAAGAGGTACACTATTGGATCACTCTTTGATCCACTCTCTAGGCAGCAATCACCTAGCAACTCACTCTCTAGGCCTATAACACTAATCACTTACTAATCTTGTGCTTAATCGCCTTGAATGATCACTTTAAGCACTTTGGTGGCTTGTATGTCTTCTCAGGTGTATATGAACTTCTTTGGACTCCAGCACCCTCAAATTACTGAGTGAAGGGGTATTTATAGTCTCAAACTCGCGCACTAGCCGTTAACCCAACGGCTCTATAAAGATTTTAACACTGGATGATCCGACGAGAACAATAGTATTAACACCTGATCATCTGGTGAGTATTTCCTTAGAAACTAGCCGTTGTAACCCCACTCAAGCCTCTGTGAACACCAGATACTCCGGTGTATACTCTATCTTTATCACCAGACTTTCCGGTGGGTATACCTTAGCCATCCGAGCCAACATCTTCTCTGTGTAAATTACTCCGGTGCCTTCTCCAGTGCTTATCACATCATCACTAGAATATCCGGTGAGGTCACTGCATTCTCCCCTTTTTCAACAATGCTCCGGTGATTTCCTCCGGTGTATTCAAATCAATCACCAGACTATCCGGTGGGGTCTTCTGCTTCTTTTTCATCTTTGCACTGTTCATTATCCGGTGTATTGTCCGGTGTTCACTACACTTGATCACCGGACTATCTAGTGAGGCTTTCATTCCTATGTCCCCCTTTGATAGAGATGCTCCGTGAGTACAAATACCCTGAGAACCAGACCATCTGGTGTAGTCATTTCTCCTAGGACTTTTTCCAATTCAACCAAACTTTGTCCCAGCTTCGGTGGCTTCTTCATGTATTGCATCCTTGAGACCTACTAACATATATTCTCTACAAACATGTTAGTCCTAATGACTATGTTGTTATTAATCACTAAAATCACAATCGTGGCCTAATAAGGCCATTTTCGCTACACACCCCTTCGGTTCTATGAGCACCATTGGATGGTTGAGTGGCACAAGAGGGGGCTTCTGCAGTGATGGAATCACTGTTAGCGGTGAAACCTCAGTGGGTGCCTCCAGATCGGCGAGAGCTTTGTAAAGGCCTTGTAGTGATCTCTCAGCGCACACCTTAGAAATGTGTAAGGTACCGACGGGTACCAGCGAAAGAGTTTCACGACTAGTGGGTAAAGTATGCAAATTCTGTAGAGTATAAAACTGATCGATCCGCTGTGCTCACGGTCAAGAGCGACTTGGACCTCTTCTTGATTAGTTGGAATCAAGATTCTGGTATGGATGGTCAGGTAGCCAAGTAATAGGATTACCTAGTGAGTTTTGGTAGTCAGATATGGGATATCTGGTGAGTTTGGTTGTGAGATGGAATCCGATGAGCTATTCTTCTTGTTTATGTCGTGTCTTCACATTTAGTAAATAAGATGCTTGTTTCTTGTAGTTATATGTTAAGGTTTCTTAGTGCAGTAAACAGGTGTCTAACCTTTTCTTGACTTAAGTCCCATGTCATACTTCCATACACTTGCGGAGTACGTTGTGTACTCACACTTGCTGTTTCCAACAATAAATGTTGCTTCGTGGGAGAAATCTATGTGGAGATCTACAATGAAGACGGAGTGTCCTAAGTCGCGTTGCCCTCAATCAATTGCCTGTGGTGTGCCCTGATGCTTTCTTTAGAGCTTGTTCTTCGGCTGCTATTTAAAAACTCTGATATTTATTTTAATAAAGTTGTTTTGTTCGATATAGAACTGTATATCACTGATAATGTCATCACATGCATGATAAAATTGATCCTGGCATATACGTGGAATGCACCTAATTATTTTTCTGAAAAACCAGGCGTGACATAATTGTTAATGTTGCACAATAATTAGATTTCTAGTGTAAAAATAATTCTAAAAATAATAATAATTAGGAAATATTTTTTAATAATGTTTATAGGTTTACTTAATTCTAGTTAATAGTTTTATAATTCAAATACATGCTAGAAAATTCTAGAAAATCCTTGGAAAATCCATAAAATCATAGATGACTTTGAAAATATTCTAGAAAATTCATAGCAACATCATTCCATTCGTAGTTAATCTTTTTAGTTCTATTTTGATCGTTAGAAAATCATTGCTTGTCAACCATAGCTTCGTTTTGATCCATTCTTTCACTAGATTGTCCGGGAAGCGTGATCTTGTATGTGATAATGTTTGTTGAGTGTTATTTGGTTCTTTTTTGATCTTATTGTTTATGTGTTTCCTTTTCACGTATGTTGTGAGTAGATAGTAACGTTCCAAAGGAGGTATAAGGACTACTTGATCAAGACTTCGAAGACCCCACTGAGTTCAGTGAAGGTAAGTTGTGTTCTTGATCATATTTATCTGAACTTTTAAAATATTTTATTTTACAAACATGTATGCTAATAATTTATTGGCAATCCCAAGAGTTAGGTTTTACACAAGTTTTCCCTTATCATCCTTGTCACCATAGTCGTGGTTTGGGTTATGGAAGGGTAGTTAATGCTTAGCCTTGCTTTGGGATGGTGATCATGATAATTGCTCTACGAAACTTGATAATGGTCCTATGCAACAATGATAAAAGATGATGGTATAATTTTTATAGTCACATGGCATAGGGATTTGAGCATGTGGTATGATAATACTGGTACATGATGTATGGTTGGGATTGTGGTAGTCTTGCTTAAATCTATGAACCAGTTCGTGTGGTGATCTTTCTTTATAAACAGTGCAACCACAAGCCTAGTATGGGATAGGATTTGCCAATTAATTTGCATACTCTCAGCATGGAGTAGACCATTTGGGTTTGGAATGGTAAATTGTAATTCTAGAGTGTTCCATTGGCGCAAGAGGGGGCTTCTGTTATTGAGGTGTATTCACGCGGCGGTGAAACCTTAACGGGGATGCACGTGCTGAGAGGGGTATTGTAAAAGCTTTATAGTAAATTCCTAGCGCACACCTTGGATGTGTGTATGAGTTTTCCATCGGCCAATAGATGCTCAGCGAAACGGGATGAAATGTCTTGTGGCTAAAGTGTGCGATCTCTATAGAGTGTAAACTGGTTAATCAGTCGTGCTCACAGTTACGAGTGACATGGGAAACTGACCATGATTAGAACTTGATAGTTTGGTTGGTCTGGTAAATTGTAGTGGTAGGAACCATAGTTGAGGTGTCATCAATCACAGTGGTGGGAACTATGGCTGAGGTGGTTTTGATAGTTAGTCAACCTTGGCAGTGGGAGTCATGGTTGACGTGTTTGGTTAATCAACCTTGGTGGTGAGAACCTTGGTTGAGGTATTAGAAAGTTGGTTATGTCAAGATGGTTACAATATTGAGGTGGTTAGTCAATTATAGTTATTTGCTTAAATACTACTACTTTTCAAACATTTTACTAAAATGTTATTTTGTGCATAAGAGCCATATTGTCATAGTCTTGTTAAAGTCTTCATATGCATATTATTCCTTCACAACTTGCTGAGTACGACAAGTGCTCACTTTTGCTATCACCAAACACTCAGTTGGAGAAGGTATTAAGGAGTTCACTGAGGATGGATTGTTCTAAGATCCTTTCTATGTCAATCATGCATGTGGAAGAGTCATAAAAGATTAAAGTATTCATAGTTCGTTTAGGATCCGCTGCAGTTTTATTTGGTTCTTCGACTCTTGAAGGTCACTTTTGTAAGGCAATTTATTCGATTAAGATATGGATATTGTAACGATTATCATCAATAATGTCACTATATTGGAATTGATTCATTGGATAAACTGGTCTCAACAAGAACCGACAGCGATAGTTTGTATCACTGTCGGTTAATTACATTAATCGTTAGTGATATGTACAGTCACTGTTGGTTATGTAGCCGGTAGTGATAATCGTGGATTATCACTGCCGCTTAATTACTGCTGGTTAAAAAACTAGGAGTAATGCAATTTTTGAACTGGCAATGATGATGTTTTCTATAGTACTTTTCTCCCCGTCCTTTCAAAATGTTGGGATGATATTTCTCGGATAACTAGGAATTCATACTCAGATGGAATACCTACTTGGGGGCTCACAGGAGTACCAAGAGGTGTTCAAAATCCCAACTAGATAACCCGAGGACTTTTAGAAACCCGGCTAGACGTACAATCCTATCTGGGGACCTGAGTTATCACTCAAAGAAGCAATCTATCAAAATGTTTCTCTTTGTTGGACTAAGTTTTTGATATGTCAAAGCCTCATTTAACATATCGATGGGGGCTTGACGTTGGGTAGTATAAAACTACCATATGTGAGTATGTTATATGTATCAAGAACCTGTAGGATTTCTTGTATTCTTGGAGAATACGCTCATACCTAGGAAAGGACTCTGTAAACTATGAAAATTGCCCACAGGTACCAGGGTATATCATAAACAGGGAAGTTTATCTTTAAGGATAACAGAATCCTACTCGAAAAGGAGTCTGGAGGCTACACGGCGACCCTCATATATATACGGAGCATCGAAGCCAGGGGGCCCTGTGGAGGACTACACATGCCCATTGCACAAGCCTACAAAAGCCTCAAGCGCACCACAGTGTACTAGTGATCTACATCAACCTCTCGCCAAGACTACACGCAAGGAGTCCTCTACTAGGTTTAGATCCCATCTAGGCTAGCCAAGATCCGTTTTGTAATCTATGTCAAAGATCAATACAAGTCCACATGACGTAGGGTTATTATCCTTCGGGAAGCTTAGACCATTATAAATCTCTACGTTTTGGCGTATGCTTCGGCTACATGGAGTATCCCCTACTTCATTCACGTATTTGTAAGATCGGCGGTTTATAATTCACTGACACAACCATAGATCCATCTGATGGCCTTGATTTAATGAAGCCTTGGCCAGTCAGCGTGCCACATTGTCATCCATGTCATCTACCACGTCAGTGCTAGCATCTACATGTCGCCCAGTCATAGCCTAGTCACCGCAAGTGTGGTAGCCATGTCCTCTACCTTGTTAGCCTCCACATGAGCAGCCACGTGTCACCACCTTGCCTACCACATCAGCACCAACCCAACCTCTCTTGCGCACATGGCAGCCACGTGGCTACCCCGTCAACCTTTATTTTCTGTTTTAATTATATTACTTTATTGATGTCATAATTATCATTAATAAAATAATAAATGTGTTTTCTAGTGTAAAAGTAATTCTATTAAGTAGGGTTTAATATAATAATAGTTTTAATAATGTTTTTCTTTAATAAATAAATATTTATTAATGTTATTTAATGCTTTCCTTTAGTAAAATAATCCAATAAATTCCATAAAAATCTTAGAAAATCCTAGAACTGATCCAAAAAATTCTAGAAATTTCCCAATCATTTAGTTTTCACCTATAATTAATCTTTTTGTGCATTTTTAATCTTTTTGAAGTCCTACCTTATCAACCGTAGCCTTGGTTTGATCGATTCTTTCACCAAAGTTCTAAGAAAATTCTAATCTATCTAGTTAATTTGCTTGTTGTATGCTATTTGGTTCTTTTTGGTTCTTGGTGTTTGTTTATTGTCTTTTTGTTTTTTTTTTCTCACGAGTAGAAACCACTGTTTTGGAGGGGTAGGAAGGTTTGCAGGACCAAGACTTGAAAGATCCAACTGAGAATCAGGAAGGCAACTTGTGTCCTTGACCATATTGATCCCATGTTTTAAAATATTTTGTTTGCAAAATTGCATGCTAGTAATATTGCTGAAAATCCCAAGTTAGGATATACCCTAGTTTTCCTTTAACATCCTTGTCACAATGGTTATGGTTTTGGTTATGGAATGGTTGGTCATTGTCATACCCGGTTTTAATGGACAAAACCAGATGCGGCTTATGTGTGCTTAGGATGTTCAACACACATAAGAGCGTCACAGGTGAAGTAATAAAAGCAATACTTTTATAGAATAAATGTTAAACTCTTACAACAATTGACATATATTGTCTTCTATGAAGATATCTGCAGCAGAACAGAAGCACTGGTGCCCAACAACACTGCAGGCAACCGACCAGGAGGCACACGCCTAG